>NC_134830.1:40989458-42309154 GCF_004210375.1 Tachypleus tridentatus
GGGGATGGAGGGTATACACCCCCCTTCATTTTAGGTCGGGGTATGGTGCATACAATCATCCTCCCCTACAGTTTGGTCTGTTGAATTGTTTTATTGCATCACATGCCTGCAAATTGTCTGTTTGTTCTTGTGATTCTCGTGTTCTTACCAATCGAATTACATAATTAGGCCTAGAAGTAGGCTATTTCAGTAGCCGAAATGTACATCTTTAATATAGGCGTGGTTCTAAGTTTTTCGATCTAAGGCATATTCTAAGCGATAGTTCGTAAGTATCAGTCAGTAGGCCTAAGTATATATGCAAGTATCGTGGCCACAAGATTACTGTGTGACTGCATGTTTACAGCTTTCAGGTTCACGTAATCAGAGATTACCAATTTGCAAATTGAACAGTTCACATAAGTGGATGCAAAAACCATCCCCCCAATCGGGTGTAAAACATCTACGCCCCTGCTTATAAGTGACGCCCAATTTCATTTGGAACTTTACAAAACACTGCTAGAAACAATTGTTGTTGTTAATTTACTTCATAGATGGCATTTGTTTCCGATGCAAAGCTGTACGTTGGGTTATCTGCGATTTGTCTACCGCCAGGAATCGAATTCAAATTATAGCGTTTCACATTTATAAATTTATTGCTGACCCACTGAAGAACTAGATGACAGTTAGGACATAATAACATATTCAGTAAGTTTTGTTTGTTTGTTGTTGTTTTTAAGCACAAAGCTACATAATAGGCTCTCTTTGCTTTTCCCACTGCAGGTATCGAAACCTGATTTCATCATTATAAGCCCTCGAACTTACCGCATTTAACGTAAAGTTTGTAGCAAAGGATCAGTAAAGTACAATTGCGTGTAAGATTTTAAATGTAATACACTATTTTAGTTCAGTCGATGTAATATGTATATGTCCACAAGTAATACTGAAGTTGAAAATGAAAGCACTAATTTAATATCTTTATTATAATTTGTCAACTTACGAACTCTTATCTGAGTGTCTCATTCTTCCATAATTTGTTGAAAATGTTTCCACGTTAAAGATGTGTTTGCACGTTACGAATTAGTTAAACTAATATCTAAACACAACTCTTAGTCTTATCACTAAACCACAAATAAACAACATGAAAACCGATTATTGTAACTTTATTTTTATTAATCAATAACGTTTATCCAAGAAAATTAAGTGATAATGATGATAACTAACATCATTCTAACACGACTTGCAAAACCAAACTTTAGAGACCTGGAATCTAAAAAGTGAATTAATTAAACAATAGGCGATAATTATTACTATCAGCCTTTGGACAATTGTTTGTAAAATTTTAATGAAAACCCAGAAGCCAAAAATATTGGAATTTCGCGTTAATAAAGTCTTATAGTTCGTTTGTTCTTTAGTGCAAAGCTTTTTAAAGGACTACACTGTATCTGTACTATACTCACTGTGGGAATCAAACTTGAATTCTGGCCAAACCACGGACGGGTAAGAAGTATTTATAAAAAGAATTGTCAAGATAAACAGGCTCGGGTTGTTCTAGAAATAGTGAGAACAAAAATATAATTAAATTAATAGATCTGTTTGTTTTTACACCCAGAAATAATTTAGTTGGTATAATAAAAAGATAGGAATTAGCTTAAAGGATTAATTGAATTATCGCAATCTAAATAGTTAAATTAACAAATACATTTCACTGAGAGCGTTTTGGATCATTTGCAACCTAACCTATTCAGTACTTTATGTTTATGTTGAGTAATAATTACATTTATGATAAATAGAATATAAGAAATACAGTTAAAGTTTGTTTATTTTTCAAATAAAGCCACATTTTGATATCTATTGTATTCACCATGGGATAATGAGCCCCGGATGTTAGCTTTGTAAATCTATACTTACTGTTCTCCCACCGAGTTAGAGGTACTTCATCACTGTAAAAATGAATTTTAAATAAAGCTCTGCTAAGCTCCTGAGTACCATTGAAAGTGTGTTCTAAGGCTTGTTTGTCACAGTCAGCAATCTCAAATTCTGTTAAACCATCAAGAAACATTTCAAGCTCGTCAAAACAGGATTCATGTCAGAATGATGGTTTGGATACTGGACTAACAGAGCGTGGCCCAGCATCACGAAGTGGTTAAAGCACTTGATTCGTAACTGAGAGTCGCCGGATCGAATTTTCGTCGCACCAAATATACTCGCCCTTTCAGCCGTGGGGGCGTATCATGTGACGATCAATCCCACTATTCGTTGGTAAAGGAGTAGCCAAAGAGTTGGCGGTGAGTCGTGATGACTAGCTGCCTTCCCTCTGGTTTTACACTGCTAAATTAGGGACGGCTAGCACAGATAGCCTTCGAGTAGCTTTGTGCAAAATTCCAAACCAAACCCACGTCACACTTGTCCACGTTGGTGTTTTGTTTGTTTTGAGGGCTGGGAGGACGAGCATGTTTGGTGCGACCGGGATGCGAACCCGCGACCCTCAGATTACGAGTCGCACGCCTTAACACGTTTGGCCATGCCGGGCCTGTGTTCTAACGCAGAGGAAGCCTTTATAAAATAAATAAATAAACCTTTCAGTAGAAGCCACGAAGAACTTGTCAGTAAGTTGAAAGAAAATATAATAGTTGTACTTGTGGTAATTCACAAAGAAACCTGAAATCACAGAAGTACGGCTAATGATATTGTACTATTCTTATATTCACTGAATTACCTCATAGTATACCGGGTAGAAACAGTTGGATAACAATGAATTCGCCCAAATATGTGTCATGAAGCAGCTGCCTGAGTCTTTCTGACTCAGAAAGAATCAACAGAACGAAACCTGAAATGAATTTGTACACAATCACAATCCAGGAGCGCCATTTGAGATTTCATATGGAGGAGAACTTTAAGCACGATTGGTTTCTGCGTTTTTTTCTTATAGATAAAACAATAAATATTTTATATATCTATTGTGTTCCTTAAATTAAAAAGTTGTATGGAACATGGGAGACAACTTCTGCCTCTCTCCAGATGACACACACGTCAAAATCTCTATTAAGACTGACATAATCAAAGCTCAAAATTACACGAATGTCAATGCACTTCCAGCAGAGATTGGTTGTATTCAGTTTTAGGCGGTATCATTTATTAGCCGAACTTCGGCTTTATATTGTGAAATATTATCCGTTTTATTTAATGATTTTTAGTAATAACCTGTCTGAACCTGAATCCTAATTCATTCTCTATTTTCATCTTATGTAGTCTAGTCATTTCTAATAATCGTCTACGAGATTGAGTAAACCTTGCTTTATGTGTGTAAACAATAAGGCCAAGCCCTCCAAGGTGTAGACGCCATCAGCGTTACTGAAAATCACTTTCGTTTCAGCGTAGGATCTGGTATATCCTTAACATATCATTCAAACTGTCTATTTTGGTACAACATATTTAAAGTAACAACTATTGTTTCTGCTAGAATGTTCATGTGACATCCTAGTAAAGTGACTCAGTTGATTGTATAAATAGTGTGAGAGGAACTTAGTTGCTCCCTTGACTACCTTTTTAAAATAGAAAGTTAACGTGCTCAATATACATAAAAAAATTGAAAACTTCTATACATTAAATAAGAGGGTAGAAAAACGTATATTTTAATAATACCAATAAAAGCATTCATAAAGAAAGTAAAGCATTAGAACTTAGAGTTATTTAACCCTAACAACTACGAAAGTGAAACATTAACTAAGGAACTTCAAAGCAGATATATCTGTTAGTAGTGTGAGGAACTTGAGAGTCCTGAAATATTTATTGATAATGCTTATGTCAAGAAGTAATGAAAACAGTGCAATATGTTGTTGATCCAAAAACCATGACAACTAAATTCCTCAAACAACATTGTTCAAGTTTCTAACCGTAGAGTTCAACAAATGATGATGCAGTGAATTTATCATATTCAATATAAACAGTTGTAATTCTTATATTCACTGTTAATAAAGTCTGAATTTGTTAATCGAGACTATGCTGGAACAGATTTATGCACGATTTACACGTGTGTGCTTTTTTCTATTGTCAGTCTTCAAAAAGCAGTTGCCCAGTTGGTAACTTTTTATGTTCATGTCATCTCAAAGAAGAAACATTGAAAACAATACAGTGGTCATTTTAAAATTAGTTAACCACCATTCAGTATATTTTTAGATTTTTCGAAGCCAGAGACAACGAAAATTATTATAAACAAAGGTGATAATTCGTGACGACGAGAAACCCACTTGAAGCAAAATTGTGTTCTCGAGACGGCTGATGTGGGTATTAAACTTTAATTAAAATAAAGTACAGAACAATGTTTCGACCTCCTTAGGTCATCTTCAGGTTAACAAAGGTTAGCAAAGTTTTAATATCCATACCAGCCGTCTTGAGAATACAAAGGTAGTAATAATGTCAATTAACTTATGTTCGATGGATACCTATTCATCGTGAAAAACAAAGTATAATGATTATATTAGAACATAGGTTAAAGAATCAAAACCTTAAAAGCACAAAAATACTATATACGGTGATCCAGATCGGTATAATACTTTTTTTAACATATAAAGATATATGGAAAAACAAATAAAAATCGGAAATTAACAAGATGAAATTAAAAAAATAAAAGCAAGTGAACAAAAATAAAATAAGGGAACCTTTCTAAAATGAAGAAACAAACTGCATGAATTATATATAAAAAAAACTGATTTAACATTATTGTGTTTCCTGAAACTAGAACTGAATGATTGAATAAATAGACGATGAATATAACAGTAATACTTGAGCAAAAGATTGTAAAACTAAATATCTGGACTTCAGTGTATATACTATAATACTAGTAATAAACGACTTTATAGTACTTAATTGTTGTTTTTATTTAATTGGATATTTGACGTTTAGTTTTACAGCTTATCTAGGAGTTTTCCACTAAAACAAAAACCGGAACTAATAGTACAAAGCTTTAAAATTTGGTTTTATAAGGTAATTTATATCTAATATTAACATATTTTATATTCACCAATACGCACTACATGAATTAAATATTCAGTGTACTTTATTTATTAAAGCACCGCATTCGTACAAACGTATAACCCTAAAATAGTTACCTTAACTAGTAAATATTCGGCACTAAAAACTTTAAACCAGTCGATATTTTATATCATTTTAACCCAAGAAAAGTAAAATCCCAGTTACATTTGTTCAAGTTGATAATACCTGTGTTCATTATTATTATTATTCACAAGATATTGATTGATGCTAGGCCTACGACTTTATATCGAATTTCGATAAAATACCTGTACAAACTGTCTGCACCGCATAATGCTGAGCTGCTAAGAAATAAAGTTTTATTTGACTACTTATCGTAATTCTTAGCATATTAGCTGCTTCCCACATTAACTCATTTTATGAAATGATTGTAATTTTTGTTTACCTCTACATTTTAGAATCCTGGGGTTTGGAGTAGGAAATGTAATGAGAATGGATGTTGTTGGTTTTTTCTGTGTGATCGTTTGATTTCAGTTATTATTTGGTTTAGCCATATACTGGTTTTTCCATACAGCGATTGTTTCAAGTAGAAATATTTTTAATTGTTAAGCAAAACTGGAATGATTTTTAGTCAATGAACGTAAATCATGGACAGTTTAACTTGTTTAATTGCTTAATTGTTGTTAAGACGACAAACAGTTGACTGACTATTTCGGCAATTCCAATTCAAACCAAGTCCATAAACAAATACGAGTATATTAGAATAAGATGCATTGCTTAGTTTATTATACTTGGGCAAGTAATGTATTGTTAGAATTTTATGTTAAATTCACTGCAAAAGCATATTTCATTTGAATTTGCATACAACTAATGTCAACGACGTAGATGTGAAAACAATATCTTCAAAATAACTTGTTTATTTGTTGTTAAGTGCAAAGTTAAAGAATGAATTTTCTGTGCCGTACCCACCATGGGTATAAAAACCATATTTTTAGCTTTATAAGCCTTCCAACTTAGCGCTTAGCCACTGAAGGGCAATATATTATTGATAACTAATTGCGATATTTTCTTAACTGTCCGCAAAGTAATACGAAGCTTATCTGCTCTAGTCGTCCATAATATAGCAGTGCAAGACTAGAGGAAAGGTAGCTAGTCATTACCACCTACCTTTAACTTTTGTAATACACTTTTACCAATGGATAGAGGGCTTGACCGAACATTATAACGTCTCCACGACTGAAGGGATGAGCATAATTAGTGGGACGGGGATTCGAACCTGTGACCCTCAAATTACGAGTCGAACACCCTAACCACCTGATCATGCCAGGCCACAACACTTAGAAAAAGATGTGTGAACCTGACACAATTAATAATAGGGCTGGTCAAAAAAGAAAACCGAAAGTTTCCATATGAGACATTTAGCATCTAAGGTACGTTCTAATGAGAGAGAAGACAGTTGAGTACAAGCCTTGTCAACTACCCTGCTGTAAATACACGAGTAGTTGTTACCTCGATAACAGTTAAGATACACTTTAGCACAAAGTGTCTCATTAAATTAATATATTCTCACAAACTGTCACCTAGAAGAGGTAACCAAACAATGAACAAAGTTGGAGACATATACTCCTCATAAATGAATCCAAGTTCTAATAGTTTGACAACAATAAACAACAGTTTCTTCGATAGTAGGAAAAAAATGGTAGTATAGTCAATGTAAAACATCTACAGTAAAACATGGTGAGGAATCATTACAAATTGGGGATTGCATCCTTGTCAACGGTGTCGGTTTTATACAACATTAGAGACACTCTGACTATTGACAAGTGCTTGTAAGTTAAGCCCCATCTTAGTAATCACTCAAGAACATGATCTCTATGGCGGGGATGCATCTTCCAGCAAGACAATGATCCTGAACTCACAGCAGATGTGGTCATGGAACGAAATTTTAAGGGAAGAGGCCAATAGAACACTTACAATGAATATAAACATTATTGAGGTTGTTTGAGTTTAAGTAAAAACTGAGACGACAATACAGCTTAGTTGAATTGTAAAAGATAATGGAGGACATTTGAACAATGTCACACAATTGTACATTGATAAAAAACATGGAAGTATAAAAAATAAAATGCAATACTATGTGTAAAGTGTGTAACAACAAAATATTTTATGTATGGAGACAAACAAAATGTTAATTTCTAAGTCGTTTGTACCTTTAAAGAGTTTAGTTGCAAGACTTGTGACGAAAGACTGTCTCGTTGAATTAGTAACGCCATAATCAAATGCTTATCGAGAATAATATAAATTCGTCATTATAAAATACTAACCGATTACCCGTGGAGTCAGTGTTCACTTTGGATGCCAGAAATTGGTAGGGATGACAGTGTATGGTGGCTATGAGCGATTTGCAGCCTTGTATAGCAATCTCTGTTGAATTTTTTTCTTGGCCAAAAACAAAAATATATCAAATAGTCCATAAACGTCGAATCTGCGTGTGGCCTCTTCACTTTCGTTTTGCTCCGCTATGCACAGCAAATCCATTTGTTCAATTTTTTTTCTGTACATTCGAATGGATAAAAATAAAGTTATTCGTGATGGGAAATAAAAGTGAAGCGAGAAAATTGTGACCCCTATTGCAAATCTACATGCACGCAGATAAAATGTTCGCCAAATTGAGGATTCCATATCACGTAATTAAAAGTTTTTCCGGTATCATACATATAAGTAAGAGTTTTATTTTTGTATGATACACAGTTTTCGATTTAACGTTCCGTGATATTCTCCTGTAAGACAATGCGTATAAAGAGCAGAGTAAAGAGTTCGCCAGTTTAATGTATATGTAATGAATCTAGTCTAAATCTATTTTCCGTCAATGAAACCATGAATGAGGAAGTGGACTGCAATCAGGGTAACATTTTTTTAATAACAAAATTTATTGGAAAAAGTATTTTTTTATTTTATAACTTTTTTATACCCCTAGCAACTCCCTAAATATTTGTCTCTAGGCGATTAATCTCTAGCTCTAAGTTTGGTAAGAAACGTTAAGAGGACTTTTCCAAGAGGATAGACACCAGTGATTCGGTGATTATACTATTTTTTTTGCATATCATCTTTTACTTTGTATTTTTAGATACGATTATTATAATTTAAATTAACATTTTAAGGGTTCATTTATTGGCATTGTAGAAAATAACAGCTTTAGAAATCGAACACGCACCTGTTTACGAGACAAAGTGTAACTTCTATTACATAATTTTTTGCACATGCGTTCACATGATTCAGCTATTTCAGACACGTGGTTGAGGTATGGACAGTTTCCTTTTGAACTCAGAATGTAACAATCGATTTGTCACTTTGTGAATTTCTTAGTGGATAAATAATAAGAAATGATTATTTGATTTTAAGGAAATTTCAGTCGAGTTGTTTATCAATTTAATAATAACATCACAAAAAAGGTTTCGCATTATCAGAATATAGTATTGAGCAAATACGTGTCAACGTTTGCAGGAAATGACATAAAGTGCGAAAAATCCGTCACTACCGGTTCCAAATGCTTCCAGGAAGGAGGCCTGTGAGCGATTTCGGTAAACAGATATTTGGCATTAAAAATTAAATTACATACATTATTACTGTAGTATACAGTATTGTTAGAAATATATATTAACATTTGTGTTTTCTCTTAGTTGTGTTAAATGATAGTTTCATTCAACCAAGCTGTTCAATGAAGTTACGTCATATTTGACGTCAGCTGGTTGAAGTCTGCACTGAAGATGGCGACAAACGCAGGGGATGTGAATGGTTATTCCGAGTTTGATATTGGAGATTCAAGAAAACGGACGTTGGATAGTAAATTAGATATCGGGTCTACCAAAAGATCACATCATGGTGGGTGCATGTGTTGTATAAGTCATGTGAGTTAGTGGGTTAACGTGGCAAGAAAAAAAAATTAACAGGGGATGACGTAGGGGCTCATATGCTGTGTATACTGTATAGCAAAGTTTATCGGACGTTAGCTCCTCGCTAGTTAAGGTTGCATCCCGTCGAACATGTCTGATTATTCCGGGCCTGCCGACATGTGTAGCGCCGGCCACGTCAGATAGTTGAAATTCTTGAAGACAAACAAAAACCCATATTTTCCAAAGCGCGACTTTGGTTTTCTGTTCCCAAAACATTTTCTTATTCAAACGGTTTCTAGTAAAACAAAATTACAGCGTACTTATGAGTTATTTCATAAAAGTATTTTAGGATATGTAATGTTTGAATAAATGAAAATGTGATGACACATGACTATGATGATACAATTATGGTACATAAGTATCAATTTATAGTACATATATATTTAAAATTATAATCACTGTATGCGCTGTTATATTAACAACAACCTTATAGGACTTTATAGGAAATTCATTCTTTCTAAATATGTCTGAAAACGGTAGTGACATTTTAAGGTTAAACAAATCCATACACAGTTACATGAATATGTAAGACAAAGCTTCGTGATAGAATGAATCTTTGATAGATTGCTACTGTGTAGCGTTATTGGGGATGAATTGTAAATAAATAATGTAAATATTTGTGTATTTTTTATTAATCTCATGTAACTGTTTCAGCTGTACAATTTGTATGGCAGCAGAGGCCATAGAATAATAAACTTCTGATTATAAAGTCTTGATAATAGTATGTGAAGTTAAGGAATTTCACATAGTAGCACAATACATCATTATAAGTACTACACCTGAAAAGAGCAGCTAATATGGCAGCAAAAATTTGTTATAATAATTCTGGTGAAATTACATTTCATTGCGTAAGAAAAAATAAAGTAGTTGTAGGCTTGTGATATAATTACAGATACATATTTTGAAATATTCTACCAAAAGTTTAAAAATCTTTGGCATTTGCAATAATGCTTTTTTGGCAGAGCACTAGTTAAGTAGTAGTTCAAAAATTAACATTTTCCAAGTTTCTGGTAAAAGCTCTATAGTTTAAGCCATAATGTGAGCATTAAGTTGATGGGGAGAGAGTGATATGTAAAGATCAAGATGGTAAGTTGTCCACATGAGCCTGGAACATTGGTAGTTCACTTGGTAAGAGTGATAGTTTCAGTTACTAGTCGAGTACTAGGATAAAGCTCTTTTGTCACCAGACTTCTTTTACACCATGGTACATTATAACAATTTATTGGAACCCATTATTTTTAATTTTTTTCTATTTTTAATTCTGAACTTTGAAAAGTATGTCACCATTTTTTATATGTCGAGATGCAGTTTTAGTTACAAAACTTTAGATCTGCAGGATTTTATCATTGTTAGTTTTAATGGTCTTTGTCCTTACAGTATTGAAATTCTTAATTGTACGTGTAGTAATTTGATGATATTGGAGTAGGATTTGATTTTATTTTATAACCTGTTCTTTAATTAAATAAAGAAAGAACAGGTTATCAAAGAGATTTTGAAGGTGGATAAAATATGGAAAAATTGGAGAACCTCCACCAGTATGTTATTGGTTGCCAAATCATACAGCTTGTTTGTAAAACCTAATATTTTAAAAGTTCTTATTTGAATGATTTGCAAGAGAAAAAAAAAAAATCTAAATGCCTAAGAGAGAGAGGAAGTGTGTCTCTTAATAACTAAATCGGAACTTAGGTGATCACTCATCTGGTTGTAAAGTACATGTAAATAACTTGTGGACAGAAAAAGGACCATTTGGTATTGCTAGGCTACCTTTTGTACAGCTATATTCATGAGGAAATTAAATATTTAAACCCACTCTCTATATTTAAAGACTTCTTTGATTCCTCTTTCATAAACTTTTATGAAGTGCTAGCTCTCACTACTGCCAACAGTAACTCATTCCATAAGTCAAATGCTTTTGTTAGAATAATAATACTGTTTTAGCCCATCTTTTCTAAATCTTAAACTTGTGGCCTTTCATCCTATTATACAGCATAAACAAGTGAGAAGCATTTATCCCATCAACCTCTTGGGTAAGCTTGTAAACTTCAACAAGATTGTTTCTTATCCTTCTTTTCTGAGGGAAAAAAAAAGATCTAAACCTGTCCATGTGAGATAACCCTTTAACCCCTACAATTAGCCTAATAGTTCTTCTCTGAATCCAGTGCGAGTTAAGGAAATCAGAACTTTAATACAGTTTCTCAAGTAAGGTCAAACTAATGATTTATACACAGAAGGAATTATCATAGTTGTAATCAGTATGTCTGTAAGTAAACTTTAATATTGTATTAGTTTTAGTATTAACAATGAGCATTGATTAAATGAATTAAGTGACTTACCTATCACTTTTCCAAAATAATTTTCATTAGTCATACTATTAACCCTTAAACGGTGGCCATCATCAATTGATGCTACTACCTGCAACAGTCCCCCTGTTTAAGTGGGTTATCTTTTGTATTAAACATACAGTCCTAATACATTGCATTACAATGAATATATAATTAAAGGTTGAACTTAATATTGGATTGACTGTTACACTTAAGGTAGTTTTAACTGAGTGGTCCTTAAATCATCTGGTGTTTCAGTGGATTTATTCCCATTATGATAATCCTTGTATTGATACTTTTGTGACTCCACTTAACATCAGGCTTTTGATCACCAATCCTAGACTTTGCTACCTAGCAGTAGATTCCCTGAATAAAGATTGGTCTTGTGTTTTTTTGTTTGCATATCTTCCTCTCTTTAGCTGATTTGTAGCTCACCTTGCTTGTTTTTTTTTTACTTCATACTTTGGTAGATCCTTTGTCTCTTGATTATCCAGAACCCTCAACCCCTTCCTTTTTGGAGATCTCTTCTGTATAATCTGTGGATGTCCATCTTCCATAATAACGTTCTAAGCCTACCTTCATACATGGTTTTTAGATAATCTCTTGCAAGATGGGAAGATTCTTTTGACAAAATACCCTGTTTATCTGTGAAAGGTCATGGTTTGTCAGTGTTGGTCCATTTGCCACTTTCCCAGGTCATTCAACTCTTTATCATATCACTTCCTTTTCCATATAGATTTTTAAAACAGCCTCTCCGGTTCTTTGACTGTTGCATACAGACCAGTATTGTTGATAATATTTTGTCTTTTCCCTGGTTATTAGTTTACCATATTCTTTTTTCAGTTCTTTCAGAGACCTCTTGATGACCTTTCTAATCAGTAACACTTCTTGTTTGATTTCCTTTCTGGACTGGAACTTCATTTTTTGTTCTCTGGGATGTTAGGGAGGGAATGAAGGTTAGATTTTTCACCTGTATTCCTGCATTACATTTCTTCTCTGTACATCTATAAACAGCTTTCATCTCTTTTGTTTTATGCAGGCAATATGATGTTACTTCACACAACTTCATTTTAGAAACAATCAAAGTAATCTTTTCTTGCTGTGGGGTATTTCTGTTTCCTGAGATTTATCTTCTTTCATTTTGACTAGATTGATTAAATAGGTTATCTGACTTGTCTACTTCTCAATGGAAGATATTTTTTTCTTTTTTAATGTCAGTGTTATCTTTAACCACGTTCATCATTTTGTGGCTTCTCTTCCCTCTAACTTTTGAAATCTCTTGGATGAAGTCCTACAGGTAAGGACACCTTTGTATCACATTAATTACAACACTTAGTGGTTTCTTTGTCTTTGAGTTTTATCTCCCTCCAGTTGTCATTTTTCAGTCTTCCCAGAAATTTTGAGGAAGTGGTTGACAGTTTCTTTTCATTACAGTTTTGATATTTAACCCTCTGAAAAAGAAAAGGAACTCGTAGAGTTGTCAGTGTTGCCTCACAGGGAATACTTCTGTATTCATTTTTAAATTGGGGATAATAGCGAGTGTTAAGCCCATCTGTCTGTCCTGAGTGTCTGCTGTTGACATTAGCTTTCTTTCACAAGACTGCTTGAGCAGTACATATATATTTTTCTGTCTTTTAACCTGTATGGAAAAAAGAAAGTGGTTCATCAGGAATTTCACCTGCTGTCTTTATTCCTGATAACCCTTTGTATGGTTTCTCAGTGAGTGACCTTGTACACATGAGATAATTCCTGTTTGGTTCATACACCTCTCCTGTGTTCTCCTGTACATGGATTCCTCTCTACCAGTCTTTATTAGTGGGTAAAACCTTGCCTTTACCAGTACTAAATGAGATGAAGGTGTCTAGTAAATACTGATATGAAGAGTTCCCATTTAGTTGCAATAAACCCTACTACTGGTATACCCCTCAATTGAAAGTTGGACAAAGAAATTAATGTGGAAGAGTAATATACAGAACATCCCAACATTAAGAACTGAACAATTGTTGGTGGTTGTGACCAGCCTGATGGGTCTTACATTCTTCTCGGAATGCAGGTCTTGAATGATTTATACCTGAATTTGCATATATTTGTAGGTATTGGTAACATACACTATGGCAGGAAATGCTGTCATATCCACACTTAATTTCTATGGTTTCATGATTCCCTAATATATATAGGTAATTGAGGAACCTCCATAATCTGACCATTTTTGTGATATTTTAGCAAAAAGCAGGAAGTTCTTTTGAAATAACCTGTCTGAATGGTCATGAATAGTCAGCAAGGGGTATTCCCTGCTAGAGGTGTTGGATGAACTCACTCTGAGTGTTGCTTCCACTGAGTCCCTAATTTGAGTTTTTTCTTTCTGTTACTATATTCTCAGAATGAAGTTAATTTTTTTAATTTCTGAATTCACACTGCCACCCTCTGTCATTGTGTGATCTGCATAATTATTTTGTATAGAAATAAGTAATTTAGTATTCAGTTAACATTTTCCCCAAACTGAAAAGATATTTCAGATAAATACATGCCTCTTGACATAAACATTTACCCAATCTTCCACTTCTGGGGTGTCTGCTTGCTTTGTCAAGAATGAGCTTTTGGTTCAGAAAAAGTGCTCAAAGAAAGTATTGTGCAAGGAGGTTGTATCGCTCTCTTATTGGTAGTTGGTTATGGTCTAATATTGCTTTGCAACATAGACTATATCACTTCATGTTATTTGTATGAATGAGAGTTTTTTTGTTTTTTTTAACAGCTTTAAGTGTGTGCAAAAACTAAGCTTTAGTGATGAAATGCTAGCTAATTGTTCTGTTGAGAGCTGAGTATTTAAAATAATTTCTCAGGGAAACTTTATTTTAAAATTTTAATGATGGAAATTATTGGATAGCCTTTTCAGGAGCTGTTTCACATGTTAGGATTCTAAGGGGGATGTCTAGATTGAAAAGTAAGCAAGGAAGATGTGTTCTGTTGTGATGGATTCAATGTAAGAAGGTATAAAAATATGCTCAAGCAATTTCCAAGTCACTTATGTTTTGATAGAACTGAAGGAAATCCTTTAATTGTGGGGAATAATATCATGAATTTTAGGTTAGTTAGATAGGTAAGGAAGATTAATAAAATCTTAAAATTCTTTGTCATATTAGTACTTGAAGCCTTTGCAGTGTGGTTGTGTGAACGTTTATGGTTTTGCAACTGTTGTGATATGTACATCAGCAGTTGTGCATGCAGTTTTAGGCTGGAATAATAATTGCATTTGGCAGTTTCTCATTTGTATCAAAAGTAGTAACTAGGGTAGAATACCAGTTTTGAAAAATGTTATATGGCAGATCCATTATTAAGGTTGGCTGGGAGGTAATTGATATTGGCTAACTTAGTCAAATGCTTTTGATTTTGAAGAAGGCAACTGAGTATTTAAACCATTATCAAACATAAATTTCTTGAATACCTTCTTCATGACAAATTTAACAAATTTTCTAAATTTAGTTTGATCTTGTGTCTTGTTATTTTTTGAGTTAGCATTGGTTTTGGTCTTGGCAATCTAAGTCTTATTTATATCTGAAATACTCTTTCATCCTGAGGAAGATCTTTGTTTTTGTTTTTTGGATGCATCAGGTTTGTCTTCAAAGGCATTTAATAATACTACGAATAAAGATAACATAATTTTAAAGTGTATGTACAGATATTGTGCTTATATGTCAAAACAGATAATTCTCTATGTACAAGTAACAAGTTCGGCCTCACTTGGAATATTGTGTCCAATTTTGGTCTTCTTACCTAAGTTTATTCACTTTCTTATTAGAAATAGTTCAGAGGAGGGTTATTATGTTGAAGCTAGAGATGGAAGAGTTATCTTATGGGACTAGGTAAAGATAACTTTTCTCCTAAGAGAAGGGGCAATCTTAATGGGGTTTTTTGAGGTTATGGGAGGGAATTAACAGTTAAAAGGCTTCTGATTTTTCATACGGAATTCTTAAGATAGTGGAATAAGAAGACACAAATTTTAAGTTTGGAACAGACTCCAGTTAAGACAGTTTTATTTTCATAATGGAGTGTTTAGCTTATGAATAGAGTTGCCATCAACAATAATGAAGTCAGCCACTGTACCAGAGCTTAAGAGAGTTTGGCAAATGATTATCTAAAATTGAAGAGCATATTTAATTTTTACTCTATTTTTTTATTATTCATATTTTGGACCAAAGGGCCCCCTTGGTATTTGCAGTTTATGTTCTGATTTTTACTTTGAAAAAAAAAAAAAAAAAAGACAAAGAGAGCTCTCAATCCATTACTGTGAAAATACAAATTTAAACCACTTGACATTTTGGCTTAACTGGGATTTAATCTAAGCTGCTGGCTCATGCACATTGCAAAGTCTGGCAGTGTTAGGTTGCAGTTTCTTTTGATACTGACTATATGTTCTCAACTCCTTTCTAATATTTAAACTGAACATGTACTAGAATTGTTTAACATGCCATTTGCTCAGTATAGGTTCTTTTGTCTCATTAATATATTGAGGATCATTATATACCAATACCAGCATTTCCAAAATGTTTCACCTCTCTCCACACAGTAGCTAGCCTTTAGGACTTTGTGGATGTCACTGACATTGAATTATTTCTCACCTAAGATATGTTTTGATGTGAACTGAGTTGGTGCACGATGTAATTATCACAACAACAGACCACTGCCAGTAGGAAGACTACATTTTCATTGTGTTGTAGATCTCTATGAGAACATGCACTCTAATTAACGTGCTTGGTAATGTCTTTAATAGACACATTTTTTTTAAGTATGAAATTCATCAAGTTAATGAGCTTTCCATTGGCTTTTTGCAGTGTTTCTGTAATTTCCTATTAGCTCTTTAACTTTGATTTAAAGCTACATCAACACTAAATAAATTTATAAAAAAAGTTTCTGATTTGGATATTTATTCAAACTTGAACTCTCAAGTGACGGTGATTAGTACCTCTTCCAAGGTACTGCTGATGTTGCTGACACTGCCCTTCTTATGTCTATGGCCATTGGAGGCATATTGATTGTTGACGACATTAATGTCATTGTACATTGTGGGTTCTTTGCTACTTTCCTTGTCTCATCTCTCTTTCCATACAACATTTTCCTCTTTCTGAACTCCAACAGGAGGATAACAGATTTGATTGGCTATTTCAATCTCTCTGGTTTGTGCTTGGATCCTCTTTCATTTGTTGAGGAAAACGTTACTGCTCTAATTCTCTTTGTATATTTGATTACTTAAGTTTGTTTGTTACATTTGCTTTCTCCTATCTCCTTTGATTCTTTCTATTCTTAACTACCTGACTCTAAAGTTGTGGATTATTTATTTGGTTTTTCCTCTCCAGACATATGTATTCATATTTATGTCCTTGGTTCAGTTTTATTTTCATTCTCAAATGCCAAGATTCCTTCTCTATGATATCAGGTTTGGTTTTTCTCTCCAGACATATGTATTCATATTTATGTCCTTGGTTCAGTTTTATTTTCATTCTCAAATGCCAAGATTCCTTCTCTATGATATAAGGTTTGGTTTTTCTCTCCAGACATATGTATTCATATTTATGTCCTTGGTTCAGTTTTATTTTCATTCTCAAATGCCAAGATTCCTTCTCTATGACATCAGGTTTGGTTTTTCTCTCCAGACATATGTATTCATATTTATGTCCTTGGTTCAGTTTTATTTTCATTCTCAAATGCCAAGATTCCTTCTCTATGACATAAGGTTTGGTTTTTCTCTCCAGACATATGTATTCATATTTATGTCCTTGGTTCAGTTTTATTTTCATTCTCAAATGCCAAGATTCCTTCTCTATGACATAAGGTTTGGTTTTTCTCTCCAGACATATGTATTCATATTTATGTCCTTGGTTCAGTTTTATTTTCATTCTCAAATGCCAAGATTCCTTCTCTATGACATAAGGTTTGGTTTTTCTCTCCAGACATATGTATTCATATTTATGTCCTTGGTTCAGTTTTATTTTCATTCTCAAATGCCAAGATTCCTTCTCTATGACATAAGGTTTGGTTTTTCTCTCCAGACATATGTATTCATATTTATGTCTTTGGTTCAGTTTTATTTTCATTCTCAAATGCCAAGATTCCTTCTCTATGACATAAGGTTTGGTTTTTCTCTCCAGACATATGTATTCATATTTATGTCCTTGGTTCAGTTTTATTTTCATTCTCAAATGCCAAGATTCCTTCTCTATGATATAAGGCAGTTCCCTTTTGTATACTTGGATTTGCAATCCTTGGAATTCCTTGTACTCAGTCAACTTAGTTCAATGGAAGCATGCCTGCTTCTTTTTACAAACCTCTGAACTTCTTTTGCAGCTGACTGGTTGATCATCCAGGTTCACTTCTCATCTCTTCTTCCTTCTTCTGATCCATAGCATTTTCTGTCTTAGGGTCATGGTGCCAGATCTTTTGGAGACAATAGGTAGAAAGAGGGTTGTTTGCACCTTTTCAGGATTTTACTCTTATTTATTATACATGAAATGCATATGGACTGCCATACCATTAACCACGTCTTTTCTCTCAACCTTTCTGGTTGTTCCTTAGTTCAAGACTGGAATCTTCTTTCTCTCCATTGGTTCTTTTACCTCACACAATGGTTAAAGTATTTGCTAACCACATTCACAGACTTGGACTGTGATTTCATTATTATATGGATATTTGGCTTCTTCTCAAGAAGCCTCCTTCTTGGTCACATCACATCTTCTTTAAGAAGCAGTTCACCTGGGTTGGCTGATAAAGTTTTCTATGTCATTTCTAACTCTAACTGAATAGTTGGTCCACTTTAGAGTCTTTTTTTGCTTCTTGTCTCATTTGTGCTTTGGCTTCCCAATTTGTCTGTCAGGCATGAAGTGTATTGTCACCTTAACTCTTATCTCTCTTATACTTCCTGCACAAGATATTCTATCTCTTTTGGGAACTCTGTTGTTTATAAAAAATCTTGTTCCTGTAGGCTGGGGTCATATGAGGCTTTTTTCAATGAAAATTGAGCAACCAGTGGAACATTTCTTGTGATCCTCTGTCCTCTCTTTTGATGCTGCTGTATTCTCTTTACGACTGGATTGTGCCAACACTATAACCAACATTCCACTTTCTTCCAATCTGAGTTTCTATCTCTTTATTGATGCACCTTTTATGAGTTGCAACATGTCTCTGGACAACTCTATGGTTTCAGGGGGTTTGGTATCCTGTGGAACATCAACATCAGTGTTTTGAAATTCTTGGCAGATCATCACTCATGTTATTTTCTCTCTTGTCTTTTGGACCATTATGATTCACTCCAACAGTGATATAGCTGTTATCAATATCGTTAATCAGGGTGGTACTTACTCCAGGGACTTTTGCTTCTGTATGTTGGAATTTATTTTGAGCCTACTCACAGTGAGTTTGTCCAACAGCCTGTCATGTCTTAGGGGCTTTGAACTTGGGGAGAGATCAACTTTCTCAACTGGATAGGATTTTTCCTACAGGTTGTCACTTCATTCATATGCTTTTTGTTGTATTTGTTCCCAACTTGGCATGCCAATAATCAATGCAATTTCCACCATTCTCAACACCAAACTTTCCCTCTTTTGATCTCCAATATCTCACTCAAATTCTTTGAATGTGAGTGCTCTTATCCAGGAGTGGTCTTCTTTCTGTATGTGTACACTTTTCTTCACCATCTCTTACATATCTTTGTGTTAATTTATAACAGTCCTTGATGGATCCTATTGGTGAAATGTTTTTGGCCAGCTTAGGCTCAGTTTCCTCTTCTCCATAGACTGGCATCTTCAACACTTTCTTTATCTCCATCTTGTTCACTCTTGTTCCAACCTTGTGTATCTCTCTCTTTCTCTCACCTAGATGTGTTGTTTTTTTGTCTTCACTTGGGATTTGTCTCTTCCTTTGCTTGCTAGTCATCTATCTCTGAATGTGCAGCTTTTCTTTAATCTCTTGTCACCTTTCTACTCTCCTTTTGTCAATAAAAGTAATGTTTTTTGCCACTGGTCTATCTGCTGCTGTTTACCACCGAGCCTTTCTGCTGTTGCTCAGCTTTTGACCAATTTCTATATTGTTATTCAAATGTGGATTGTTGATTTCTACCATTGTAGGCTGTCAGATAGCTTTATGAACTATTTTTTCTTTTTTTTTCCATTATTGTTCTATCTTTCCTTCCCCTGTTCTTTTCACCTTGTTCTGGTCCTTCTTAATTCATCATCCTTATCATTCACTTCCTTTGCTCAACTGAAACCTTGATGTGATTCTCTATACTTACATGCACTCCTTTTAAACTCTTTAATATTTGATCCTTATACCATCTTTTACTAAAACTACTTTCATTTTCTTGCTTGTTCTTGTCACAGATCTGATCTTTGTGTTGAATGCCTCTTGTACTTTGTTTCACAGATCTTGATCTTCTTGATGTTGAAAAACCCACTTGAAATAAAAATGTATCTTAGAACAGCTTTTATGGGTACTAACACTTTTATTGACAAGGAGAGAACAATGTTTTGACCTTCCTAGGTCATCTTCAGGTTAACAAAAGATCTTTATCTTATCACCTGACTATTCACTTCTTCCTAAGACATGGTTAATGTGACATTTTCTCCTATATATATCTTCATATGACCTCTACTTTATGATCATACTAACCCTGATTGCCATTCATGTTTGTTTTTAGATGGTCAGATGTTAGTTGGTATGCATTTCTTTCATTTTGGAGCTTCTGCAATTGTTTATTTTTCTAGCCTTGGGACCTATCTTTTTCCAGGGAACTTTGATCCTCTATGTTTACCAAATGGACTTATCAACATAGTGATGACAAGCAAACCCACTTTTTCTTTATGTAGAGGAGCGAACAACGTTTCGACCTTCTTTGGTCATCGTCAGGTTCACAAAGAAAGAAAGAGGTAACTGACCGATAGCTGACCACACTTACCCAAATTGTTTATTCTGTACTGGATAGAGATATGTGCAGGCTATATCACATTTCATCACATCATTTCTACCACCTGACTCATGCTCTGATCTTCAATGAGACTATTTAGGTTGAAATGTAATCTATGTCCAACACCTCCATCTCTCATTTTCTCTACCATCTGGCTTTTTCATCTTCATCTGGATTTTACTTCCTTCCAGTTGTCATTCTCTAGTCCACTCATTGTTTTTAATGGGTATTTGCCTCTTTTAATTCCTTACTTATTTAAACTATTAATCTCATTTAATTTTTAGAACCCATCCAGCAGCCTAATATTGCCTCTCAGGATATACTGAGTTTCCTAAATCTGCACTGAGTCAGGGATAATGGAAGGCATTAAATCCATCAGACCTGGCTGCATAATAGCTCATGGCTGAGGTGGGATTTTTCGTATGGACTATCATAGAAAAAGCCACCACCAGAGAAGGGGGAATGACTGCTCACATGCTCTGGCTTTTCAAATTAAGTTTCTTGATAACCTGTTGTATTTTCTCTAGTAAGAAACATTTGCAGTGATTAAGTTCATATTCCCAGTGTGAATTCCCCTTTCTCCTAGGCTTTGTATAGACCATGGAAGACCCCTGCCATTTCCAGTTCCAAACCACTAGGGAAGTTGCCAAAAGAGTTGTGCCACCTCCTTGGGATGAAAGTCCAAAACATGGGTTTGTTTTGCCTTCCTCCTTTCATACTTCTATCCAGATGAGGAGTATATCCTTTTAATACCATTCTTTAGTAAGTAGGGTGACAAATGCCTTGGGCTTTCTCCTTCTGTTGCCTTCTCAAAAAGGTACTCATTTATGTTTTTGCATTTACACCCATGGAAATTGAGCTCTTACATTTTAAACATCTTTGAGTTCCTTTGCTTTTGAGTCATACAGATGCTCTGGTATGGACATTTCTCTTTTTACTTTCCTCCACCCTTAGGTCCCTTGCATCTTGCCAGAATGAGGCTGTATGCGTCCTCCAGGCAATGAATACTGTGAAATAGGTTCTTGACTTTACTTCAGGGATTTTGTTCCTGTTGCTTTTTGTTTTCTGTTTTGTAGTTCTTACAAAGACTGGGAATTGACAGGCTATTATAGATCTAACACCATTGAATCATTTTGGATTTACTGGTCAGGCTCTCAAGGACTGTAATAACTCTCCCCTCCAATTCAGTATATTTTTTTTTTTTTGGGGGGGATTTTATCAATTAACTTGTTTGATGGATTCATTATTCTCCTTTATATCTCTAAGATATGGAGCTTTTGTGTTTCAAAGCTCTCTTTTCTTTCTGAGTGAGAGATTTCTTTCTTTTGGGGTCTTAAGCCTGTACAGTATCTTATTCTTCTAGGAAATGCCAATTTCTGTTCCATTCAGTGGACTCTGGCAAGCAATGTAACATCAAGACAACAAGAATGCAGTAGTGTTCTGATCACTGCTGTGTTTGTTGTATCCCAGTTGGACTGATGAGTGCTGGATTGAGTGAAATGCATCATCAGCAATGGATGTGATGAATATAGTGTGGTTGGAATACTATTATTATACTTTCATCTGATCATTAAAATTCCTAAGGGACTATATATAGAATGTAGTGTAAAAGGCATTTGCACCATACCATTTGAATGAAATGTTAATTTTTAAATACATTGTCTAAATAGTTATTTTTATTCATATAAAAATGCCTTTTATACAAAAGTGGATAATATGTCATTGATGTAATTTTTAAGATTTACACATTTGGTAGGTTTGGTTTCTCAAATAGTGTAACACACCTTCATATCCTTTATCCCAGAAGTAGAGAATAATGTTCATGTAAGTAGATTTGATCTCTGATATGACCCAGTGTTGATTATATTTTCATATCTTGTAGGTTGTTTTCTTATTACTGTTATTACTGGCATATTTTTTTTATTCTTTGTAAGTTTCTGATTTTTACTTGTATTTCAGTGTTTCTTTTTATTTTAGGACAAAAACATAAATATTTCTGTTATTTACATTCATCTATCCCATCACTATCTTGATTACAGGGCATAATAGTCAAAACATTTCTAGTCGTCTCCTTTCATTTCTCTCAGTTTTCAGCAGCTTGAAGAAAGTTTTGCTTGTCTTCTATATACATCTGGCAATATGGTCTTGTTATGGAGACTTCTTATTTTATCAGTTTGTTTCATTATAACTAAAATAATGCTATGTAACACAAATTTTGTTCCTGGATAGTATGTGTTACTTCTTAATTGCTTATGTTGTAAAAGTACAGAAAATGGCCGTTATTCCCTTTAAACTTTGCTTTTGTGACCTGGATAATGAAATTTAGGAATTAACCTATTTTCTATGTAAAAATAGGCAAATTTGCACATTTTTATTTGCATAAGGTCTGAATAAAAGAACATATGAATCAAGATTTACATGTATTTTATACTAAAGTTATAAAAACATGAACAAAAGTGTTTAGAAGTGAGTAGTTTTTTGAGATTTGCGACTGTAAAGTAAATCACTTTCACGTAACAGTCCCCAAATATAGTCTCCCATCATTTTGTTGTTATATGCTCTCAGGTCACAAAATCAAAGTTTGAAGAGAAAAAATACATCTTTTCCATTTACTTCAGGCATAAGCAATTGGGAAATAACACTTTTTGCCCAGCAACAAGAAAAAGTAAAAATTTTGTTACATAGTGTAACTGAACATACAAAATTGTCCAGCAGTACTTTTCACTCTTCCTACCTAACCATTGAAGAACATTGTACAGAAATGCAAAATACATAACACTGAATTTTTTCTTTATTGAGTTTTTAAAGGAATAAATTTATATATCTGTCTAATGTTAAATCTAACATGTTTTACATAATTATGGCATTCTTTTATGTTGGCAAAGACTGTTTTTACTCTATTTTACTTTGACTTGCAATTTAGTATAGATGATATTAAACAATTCTGATTTTCATGCTGTAGTTCTTAAATCAATATTTCTGAATATATTTTGGCATTTATGCTCTGTAGAATTACTGTACTTCTTATAATTAGTGTTATTATCATTAAAATATTCCTCGGACATATACTTCAATAATTAATTTCCTCTACTAGTACAAATGTATAAATCATCAGAAGTCACGTACTTCCTCTTTGTACTGACTGTGTACTTGTATTAGTCAAATAAATATTAAGACATACAAAATATTGTTTAGTATTTAAACAGCTGGAAAATTGGTGCTGTATATGGAAATAGAAGACCTTGAAACTTAGAATTATGAAGGTATGTGTTTTTTATAGTACACATTCATTATATTTTGAGATCACACCTGTGTGATAGCTATATGTAAATGTTCAGTAAACAGTTCTGTAATATGTGTTTACTGTTCAAGTAGCCTATAATAAAAAAAATTAAAAGCACATTTTGTGTTGTCATTGCTCCATTTTTTTTTTTTTTTGTTAACACTGATATTTTCACTAAAATAGAATATTGAGTTTTGTTTTTGGCATCATTCTGTGGATACTGTGTGTTTATATTTTGATACAATACCTGGATGTACTTCACTAATGCACACGTTTATAGTTGGGCCTTAAAATATGGTTTAAGAAAGTTTTTGACATGAATAAGTGATTAGTGAAAATAATACACATTTGACAAAAAGTAGTATAGTTGCCTAAAATTATAAATATGTATCCAGTTTGAAAGTTGTGCTACATTGTAGGATTAAACTATTTTCCATGTTTCTGCTTAGCACACAATGCCCTTTTATCCTACAGATAATAATCTCCTACATGTTCAAGCTTGTTATATTTGTGCCATATGAGATTGAGATTTTTCACACATTTAGACTTGTGTTTTTGTCCCCTTCCACACACACACACACACACACACACACACACACACACACAGCATACTTAACATCATCATTAGACACTAACCAATTAATAACAAAATTTTAAAAACAAATAATGTTGATGAATATTACATTTGTTGTAAGTATTATGTTTCATATGAACATGCACACAGCAACAAAACATTCATATTGTATTTTTAAGCATAATTTTAACTCAAAACATTTTGGGAGGATATTGTTTAAACATCTGATTAGAAAACAAATCAGTCTCTCTATTGTTGAAATTATTGCATCAGAGAAAAAGTCAAATTTAATATGAATTTGTACCAGTGTTTCTTGGAGCTTTTTTCCTAAAATGATATAACTTTCTTTTGGTAAATCCTCTCTAGATATATACATTTAGGATTACTGCACATGGAGGATGCATTATCTTGCCTTCTTTAATATTTAATGACTATAAACTAATGAAGAATATTTCATAGAATAGTACAGTATGCTTCAGTACATGTAGGAGTATCATTTATGGCTTGTGGTGTATGTGACAATATTCAGAGCAATGGCATGAGGTAATAGCTTTTTGCTGTGCAAAGAGAATGAGAAACTGAAATACACTTTCAGGTAAGGAAATGTTCAATTTTGATAAGAGCTGAAAAATGTTTGTTTGCTCTTCTCAAATCTTTATTTATAGATTATTTGCTTTTGGCACGTTATGATAAATATTTGAACTGTATTGCTGCATGACCAAGACATTTATTTTTTGTTGAGATTTAACAGAGAAATATCATATTTAAGATTATTAAAAAGTGGAAACCAGTTCTTGAAGATATCATATTTATTCTACAAATAATTTAAGTAGTGGGTTTTAATATATTGTTTGATTTGTTTGTTTTTCATTTAATTATGTTTAGAATAATTTGACTTGTCTATGTTGCAGCATATTATGTGGATAATATATTCTGTAAATCTTGTGTACATGAGTATGTAGTGGTCATTGTTTGTGTGCCATAATATATATTGTTGTTTTTAAATAAAAAATAAGTTATCAAATCTGTCTTTGTTCTTTTGCTTTTTTTATGACTTTCAACTCCATTAAAATATTATTGTTGTTATGTTTCTTTTTTAAATTACAGAAATTTTAGGCAACAGATTTGAAATTGTTTGGAATTTTGTTTTTCAGAGTTGAAGTAAAACCACATGATTACATTCTTGAAATAAATATTTATAAACATATTAATTTCACTGTATTTTTAGTTGTTATTGAATAGTTATCAAAACTGTGATCATATTCTTGTAAACTATATTTTCATTGTTCTAATTAAGATGGTTTGTTTTGTTTTGAACACTCAGTATCACATGAATTATACAGTCAGATTTTTGGTTTTCTCATTATAAGTCAAAATTGAATAAATAAACAAATTTGTAGGTGCATAATAGATAAATACAATCTCAAAAGAAAAATTTAAAGGGTACATATTAGCAGGAGCATAAGAATAACAACCTGTTATGTCTATGATCTCAGAAGAGCTAGATTCCCAAATCCAATCATAATTTGTAAATATGTGGGCACTGCAGCTAGCACTATCCATGCATACTAGAAAATAACACTTGAGAAATGGTGATAAACTCTCTATCCATTCATGAGAATTTTGAAGTTTCTAGGCCATATCCTGAGGTGTTTAACAAAACAGTCATTTTAACTGTTTAAAACAAACAAGCTTGCATCTTTAGACAATCAGACTTTCTAAATAATGGGCCATCAGACTAACAGACAATTACTGTAAAAACAAATAAATTCATAAGAGTAGTCCTAGAAAGTTCACAGTGATGTCAATAATTTGGTGATACCAACTAAAGTCTGGACAAGCTATTTTAATTATAGATATGGATAAGTAGTTAGTTCAGTGATTGAAAAGTTAGTGAAGTATTTATTGAGAATTCAGTGTGTGAAAGATTAAGTGATGGTTTATTAAAATAACATTGATAAAGTAATCAGTGAATTAGTCAGGATTGTTATTGGTCAAGTAAATTTGTTAAGTGTTATTACTGTATTAGGCCTATATTAGTTTCAGAGTTTATGTTGAAAAGTTTCTAAACTTAAAACTTAAACCTACAACCTGTGTCAAAATGAATGTAGCCTGTAGCAGGTGGACTTAGAAAAATGAATAAATTCATTATTGTTATATGGTTTGAACTGAGCATTATTTTTATTAGATAATCTTAAATAACCCAACCCACACAAAAATAAATACATTACATCCAATAATATATGCAGTATTGAGAGTAAATTCATTTTGCCTTCATAAAATCTTAATGATAAAACATTATTTATGTTCATTATCATAATGTTTCACCATCAAGATTTTATGAAGGCAAAATGAATTTACTCTCGATTTTGTTGTAAAGATTTCATATTTCAGTGTGATTGATATCTGTGACATGTGCAAAGTTTGACAATGAAAAATGTCTGTATTGTTATAACTACTTGAAATTTCAAATCTTACATGTGTATATTTTGGGCAAGGTTTAATTTTAAGAGAAGTGCCATCACAATTGGATTTATTTTTAGACTACATACAGACAAAGCTAGAAAGTTAATGTAATATTTTCATAGTGCACCTTGGCAAAATGTTGTTATTGTTACATATCTCTCTTAAAATTACTTTTAAAATCATAGGAATATACTTTTTTAAGTAATTTGCATTATAAAAGTGTTAGGGTTTTATTTCTACATTTTCAATGGAGATAATTAGTTCTTCTAACTGTGGAAAGTTAGAAACAGGTACTGTCTTTGTATGTGATGCTGATGCAAACTCTCAATGTTTCACAAATATTAGAAATCAAATATTACAAATAGTTTATAAATTGAGGTATTTATTTACACTGTAATTGAAATTTAGAATAAAGGTTATACATCAATCAGAATTAGTTAAGAAAGTTAAGTGAACATCGGAAGTTTTAGATGTGACTATTAATTTATCGCAGTGATGAAAATATAGTATGGCAAACCTGTTAGGTACTTTGTACTGTATCAATACATTAGGTGGTATGCTGTAGTGTCATTACAGAACTTTTGTACATGAAATTTAGTCAGTTTAATTTCAGTTGTAATGCATTAGGTGTATATTATGTTTAAATTCAGACAATTCCTTTTTTGGATAATGATTGAAAATATTTGTCAACTTTATCCTATACAGTTAGTATTAATATTTTGAGAATAATTTGTAGTTTATATATGCTAAATCATTAATAAA
Organism: Tachypleus tridentatus; assembly: GCF_004210375.1. Taxonomy (NCBI): domain Eukaryota; kingdom Metazoa; phylum Arthropoda; class Merostomata; order Xiphosura; family Limulidae; genus Tachypleus; species Tachypleus tridentatus. Next base: position 41,016,736 of record NC_134830.1, read on the forward strand.
CATACTTAAAATAGAAGGTTGAATATATAGTTGTTTTTAGAAATTTAGGTAAAATATACTTCACAACTTTAGGTAGTTGCATCCATGAAATAGGGGAGAATCAACTATTATGTTTGTAATCAAGCCAAAGACAATCTTAGCATTATATATTCTTGCCCACAATTTACTAAATACAACAACACTTCCACAGAACTTTTCTTTTTATAACGAATTTGCATGTTTTCAACTAATAGGGCCTTACTTTACATTTCAAAGTGTGAATCTGTTATTATTACTGAGGTATTAATATATGCTGCAGAAATGTAGGTGTGTTCTCTTTAACAAAACAATTTGTAAAGTGTTCAAGCTCAAGTAAACCACCTGCTGAATATCATATATTGGAGACATAAAATGCCATCATATTGAGAAAATGTTTGTAGTAAGAAATTAAAATTTCATACACACATACATACACACACACATACATACATACATACATACATACTTGTCTCATTTGACATTTTATAAAAACGTCTGAAATTTCCTGAACTTCTAATTCAAAACATACTAAATCATGGTCAAGTTCATGCAGCATTTTAGTCCTAGGTGTTAGTTTCTATAGCAGAGTATCAAAGAAACTCTTCTGTTTCTTGAGGTAGTTGCAATATTTCATAATTTATCTTGTGTTTGTATATATATTGTATGACAGTTCTACAATTGTCACATTGAGTAGAGACATTTATGGACTATTGTGAAACAATTTTCAAAGTTATCAGCTTAGTGCAGAGAGAGAAAATTAAATGTGAAAGCAAATATGATATTTTCAAACAAATATTTTTCTAAATTGTTGAAGTACTTGCATCTGAAGTTTCATCCTTGTTTAAAGTTCTTTAACATAATGCATGCTGATTGTGTATGCTTTACTGTTAATTAATTTTCAAATAAATTGCAGTCTGTTTTGTTTAATTTGCTACTCACTACAATTTATTATATTTAACTATAACTACAAGGCAATGATCATTTCCAACAATTAGTCATTCTTTAGTCTTCAGTTAATGAAATTTCTTTTTATTCTGCTTCACACCAGGCATTCTTTCTTTCTTCCACCACAACAAATTCCTTATTGTGCTCTTCATACAATGTCCAAGAGTCTCAAATCTTTGCAAGTGCATGCTAAATTAATACCCTGAGTAATGTAGCTTACCCCAATGAAGACAGAATTCTAATGTAATGTCCAGGATCTAGTTATTGAAGAAATGGCAGTCAGTTTCCTCTGTTTTTTTTTCACCAAATTATATCATTTATCTACTGATTCAGAGCTTTGTTCATTCAACACACTGAGACAACACACAACCAGCATAGCAGAGCAGGTGATTAATAGATTTGTTCATTCAACACATTGAGACAGTTGAAACATTGACTGATCTATCCAGAACCACTGATAATATTAGTTGTTCTACTGTATCTCAGCTAAACTCAGGGTCAATGATTGAAAAATCATGGAAATTGAATAATTATCTGGACTTGTGCTGAAACATCCTGGAGTAATCTGTATGTTAGCCACATTGGGTGGCAGCAAAAAATGAACAGTAGTGAACAATAATTTTAATCACCCAACCTTACCCACCTCATACTGGCATGCTTGCTAGCAAACTTCACATGTTATGTAGCCTGAATCTACCAAGGAGTCTTCTCAAAAAGAGAGAATTCCTGATATAATGCACCAAGAACCTCTAGTACTGAGCAGTTTCATCATTGTTATGGCAATGTATCAAACAAGTAAACAGGAGCAGAAGTTTATCTGGTGTAATGTTTGACTTCTAGCACTAAATAGGATTCAATGCCTGTATTGGCACCAGCTTCATGGTGATTATTGTCAAATTATGGAAAGTTGATTTTTCTACAGTTGGCAAAAAACAGAATTTTGTTTCCATTTTTCAGGGCTTTAGTGAAATCTGTTTTTTAAGGAATTCATGGACCTGTGGTCAAATGACACATTACCTGCTGCTTAGCATAAATGATCTTGCTCTAGATGCTCTAAATGATGAAGTTTGTTAATGTAAAATTATGTGGATGCATGTTAAGTTTGTTTTTGTACAGGAGTGGTTAAAATGCTACTTGACTTCTCAATCAGTGACATATAAGTCACCATTACATCCAGTAAGTACAGAGTTTTTCTCAAGAAAGGGTGATAGATTTGTGATGGATGTAGAAACACCTTTCTGTATCATTGTTGGTGTTATAAGTATGTGAACTTGTCTCAGATATTGGCATTTTGGGTTTAAAAATTCTGCAGAAGTTCTTTGTCATTATATCCAATGCACAAAGTGAACTGCAACTGGTGAAATCATACAAGCATCATAGAAGTGCTGGGCTGCAAGAGCATATGTAGATAATATCACTGGATCTAATGTGAAAGTAGTGTATTTTTGTTTCAAGAACAGTAAAAGGTTCAGACTGCACAACCACATAATACTGTGGTTGGAGTGATGTCTGAAACTGTTTTCATTCAAAACCAAACCATGTTTCTTGGATAGTTATTTCTTCTTGATCAAGATATAATTTGGTTATGGATTATAATTGTGGTATTTATGCAGTAAATATAATAATCTTTGTGACAGTGCACAAAGGAAAAGTGACTAGAACTTGCAGTGTAACTAGTGCTACTTCAGCCTTACTGTATCAGTATGGAAACACATACATGTTAGTGCATCTGAAGTCTCTGGTTGAAAACTATTCAGACAGTCTATGTCCAGATCAGAAGATAAAACATGGAAAATTACTGATGGAATTTGTCAGTGTATCAGAAAGGTACTAGAAATTGTGCGACATATAAAGCAACTACCATAAAGGCTTCCTTGGACCACCAAGGATACAATCAGTGCTAAGTCAGATCTTAAGCAGAAGGATGGAATTGCCCATCATTGCCTGTATAGTACTGTAGTTAGTTCTGACAGATGAGGGAACTTGTTATTTGGGTTACAATGGGAATAACATCCTCTATATGTCAACACTATTTTGATGTTTGGTTGCACATTTCAGGCCATAGTTGGAAATCTGGCATGTATTTCTACATTTACAAAAAACAGGTGTGAAAATGAAGTCAGATGTGTTTTATCATACAGTTGCATATAGTAGAATATAGTAGTACATAGCGAGTAATGATGGAGTGTCTAAGGGAAAAGTTATTTTACAAATAACTACTGTGTAGCCTTTTTTGTATTGCATCATTTTATGGATGCTCTGTGAACAATTTTTATAGCATAGTGGAACCACTTTCAATACTAACTAAGATGAACTCTAGTTTTAAGAGATATTGTTAAGTTAACTTGTACAATAAAATACATTCAGTTCATTACAGATGAAGTTGCTGGTGAGAAAGGAATCTCAACAATGATGTCATGAGTAAAGGGGAATGTTGTGGCATATGCAAATCAAAGGCTGATGTCTGCTGAACAGCATAATGGTATAATACAAGAAGAATTGTTTACAGTTTTGATATTTTCAAGTAACTTCACCCCTGTTTGTGAGGGCAGGAATAGTTTTGTTTTTTTTCCTTGCAAGGGGGAGGTTTCCATCACTGTCTTCCCCAGTGGTCATTCTATTTTGCTTATTTTTCTTTCAGCTTCAAAAATTGCAAACAGTGTTAATAGGTCGATTTAAATCAGTTTTTAATTATTTGAAAATTAAGAATATATTTCTTGACTTCAAAAACTCCATCTTAATGCATACTTTTTATTATTACTTCTCTACACGAAGTGATAAAATTTTAGAAGTTGTTTGTCAGTCAAAATGTATCAGCATTGGAGTCGGTGGTTAACATTTTCTGTGTTTCATTGTGCATTGTTTTTTATTTCTGTGTACATGAGATTAACAAGAATCTGGAACCCACTTTCTTAAATAACAATATACATAATCTGTATTATCAAGAAACAAGATTATACATGTATGATAATGTGTATGACTATTTTTATCCTGTTAGTTTTATATTTGAGAATTTATCACTGGAAGGTATGGTTGCATTTTGAATACAATATTGCAGGAATAACACAGCTGTACAACAGTATTTGTGTTGGTAATATGGAAAAGGAAATGCTTTTTCTCGTCTGGTAGATGCAAGCTTATCCATGTGTAGACTAACTGTATTCTGGATCCTACTGACGTGAAACTCAAAATCTTAATGATGATAATGAGTTATGTAAATTGTGAGTATTCCATTGATAAATGGCTCTTATGTAAAAAGAAGAACTTTCAGTGACAAAAGTTTAAAAGTCCCAAATCTTGCTTGGATGCCACTTGCTGTGTAGCAGGTTAAGCATGGCCATTGTAGATGGTTGAATGTATAGAAGTACACAACCTCTGAATATGTTAATGTGTAAATGTGAAGTTATGCTTTTACTTCAGAGATCTTGTGTAACACAAAAGTTACAGAATATGTAAAGTGGTTACATTTCATTACTAAGGGTTAGTTGGAATATCTTATGCTGCAGTATCTCAATTCATCAGATTTCATGTTTTGGCAATTGCACAATGTTTGAAAATGTGTTGAATATGAAGAAGAGCTGAAAATGTATATTTATGAGAAGTTGTGGAGGGGGACAAATGACACCACTCGTGAGTAATGCTTTTAGATGCTCAGCTGAAGCAGTGGTGTTGGATCCTGGGTTGTACATCTCTGAGAGATAGAAAAATATCAGCAGTAAGAACATGTTCTATACAGCTCATGTAGATCTGAGTTTTACAACTGGAAGGAAGTTGCATTTCTTAACTTTCAAGCTACAGGTTTGAAATCCATAGAAATATTTGTATGTTATTTTTATGTTGTATAGTCAGTTATGACCATTGAAAACAGTGCATGGTGATATTTAGTGAACCTAAAACATTAGTGACTAACAAGTTCTTAATGATAGTTAGGATTCATATGAACTTGTTGACACTGTTAGAAATATGTTCTTAACAGTGGTTGAATATAACTTCAGTTTGTTTGTAGATGTCCTGCTGTATATAACTCTTAGTTCTCATCTTGCATGAGATACACCTGTAAATATGCTGTGAACAAAATGGAGAGAAAGTTTACGTGTTACAGATTCCTCAAATGCATGCATTAAATATTGGGTTGATGAAAAATAAGTCTGCATATTGGAAAAGTTTTCATACACTTAGTGAAGGTTAATAAGAATGTACATAACATTCAAATCTCGTGTGATTACATCATTGTTTGAGTGTAGTTTCTGCAAGAAGTATACACAGAATATTTTCTATTTAATATTGTTTTGTCTTTCTAGAAATTTTTAGTGTTACCAGCATTGGGCATGCATACATGTTCTGTAAGATGTGGATACATAATGTTATGAGCAGTTAGGCTAATTCAAAGTCTGGAAATGAGATTATGAAACATTTCACTGTTCTCGTACTCTGTTTAAAAATCCAAGTATTCATATGTTGTATGCAGTTTATGAATATACATTCTTATGTATAATAAACATTCATAAAACTATCTTAGTCTAAATGTACAATTGATCAAAGCACCCTTGTGGAGAGTATGAATGAAATTGTTACTGTATTATAGTTTTTGTTTTAAGTTATTGAATATAAACTTTTTCATCAGGATATCTGTTTTACAGTACAAAGTTGTTTTAGGAAACTCAACTGGATGTTGTCTATATTTTCAGGCTGTGCAGTGTGAAGTTTTATTATAAATGTAAAAGCAGTAAGGTTGGTTTGAAGATTAATCATTACTCTGCTCTAAAAGGTTACAGAGAGGATTTCACAGTTTGTGAAGTCACTGATGAGCTGAAACAGCAATACAAGTAATACTCTATTCTATACAGAATTAGTTCATTAAGGATTTTGCTGTGTCAGTTTGGTTGTTAACATTTAGTTGTATATATACGTATGCATAATTGTATTTTTATATTTTTTTAAATTGTTTGTCCCACCCAGGGTGTTATATGGAGTGTTCTTATGATACCTGAGACCCAAGTGCTTAAACCTAGCATTAGGGAGCACAGCAATGAACCACATGTTGATACGTGAATGGAAGGATTGTTATGTTTCGAGTGTTACATAAGTATGTCTAAACTGTTTAAGCAGAAAGTCAGCTGTACATTGGTGATTTTGTGAAAATGTCTTTACTAATTGGAATGTAGGTTTCAGAAGTGAATTGCCACCATGTGTTGAAGCTTCAGCTATTCATCTGTTAGAAATTAGAGCTGATATTATTACTTTCTTCCCGTCAAACATCGATCAGATTGATCACTTCTCTGACCAGCAACTGTTCAAGTCTTTTTAACTTTTTAATTGTATGTTAAGTTTAAATTTAGTCTTTGACAATTTTCTAGATCTTGATACCAATCTGATCATGTAACTAGAAAATTTATGTACAACTCTTCTCACATCAAAGTAATTGATGCAGATGCATCTTCAGGTTTCAAGCTAATCAATGTGGGCTAGAGGAGTTCTCAGCATTTCCTGTTTTCCATATGACTTTACCATCAGAAGTAAAGGAGAGGCAGTGAAGGAGCCAAACTGCATTTCAGCTCCTGACTTTCCCAAGATGAGTGGTGTTGTATTGAAAGGTTAGCAAATTTCTGGTTATTTCTTCCATTTGTTGCTTCATAACCATCAATCTTGTGACAGAAAGAAAGAAAGGAAAGACCTTAAAACAGTAGAGAACCTCTATGTAGCTCTGGACGAGTTGGAGAAAATGAAAGAATGTGGCCTGAGGAAAGGATAACATACAGATAATGTTGGTAGAAGGCTAATACTTCATGGCTGTTTGGATGATATGTAAATCTTACATTTTATGGATCCTTTTTTTTCAAATTTCTTTTGTTTTCAATTGTTTTTTGTAAACTTTTGAATTTCTGAACTTTTATTTTCTGCATTTTCATAGATCCATTTCATATCTTTGTTTTGAAGTTTAAATGGAACTACTTGTTATTGTATGTATTTTGTAAGGTGATGAGTTGTTTTCTCATCCATTTTAATCAACTAATATTTTAAAGTATCATTTTGTAATGTGTATTTTTAAAATGTTATTTTTGTGTGAGGTGAATGGACACTTGGATTGTGTAAATATGTAAACAATGATTTTCTTTCTTTCTGTATTATATTTTTTATTATTTGTTGTTATAAAGAATATTTTGAAGTGTATTCTGTTCTGTATGATATTTTCCACTTAATGTATTTTATTTTATGTTATATTGTTCTTTTAAAAATAAAAAAGTATATTTCAGTCCTCTAAAGTGTTTTGTGCATTTATTTTACATCTTATAGTTGTTTTTTATATTGTTACATGTTTTGTTAGTATTCTGAATGATAGATGAGGCCTTGTGTTAAATGATAATTTTGTGTATAGGTTGTTTTTGTGGTCTATTGCTGTGCTGTTTATCATATTCCATTCTTTTAAATTTGTATTCACTCTCACCCAGGGTTACAATTCTTATGCAGTTTAACTGAAGTGAATTCTAATTTCCAAATTAGTTTTAGGCCTAAATTGAAATTAGCTTCAAGCTAAGCTTTTAAGATAAGAAAGAAGGGAGTGTGTGAAAAATACCATGTATCTTACTCTACTGTCATGTGTTTCATATTTACAAGACTTTTGAAATTTCCATAACTTCTAATTTAGAATAATTAAATTTAGTCAAGGTCATATGCTAATTAATTCCCATATGTTAAGTTTTATAGTGGAAAATTATAGAAACTGGTAACTGTTTCATGAGATAGTTACATTATGTTTTGCTTTATATTGTAAATGGAGGAATGTTCTAAGTCTGTTTTATGAAACGGGTTTTTTTCCAGATATGTGTAATAATAAGGCCAAGTTTTAGCTAGACAAAATTTAAGCTATCCATCACTTTTAGAATAACATTTTTGCTTAAAAAAATCATCATTGACATTTAATGTTAAACTGAGTATTTATCTATTGTTAACCATATAGCAGTGTTTTTTTTTTTATCCAAAGCAAAATGACTTTGTGGCATTAGCTTAGCCTTTAATCTAAACTACAAATAAATCTAGAAATGATATATTAAGGCTTTATTCACACTAAATAAATAAATACACTGGTATTTCTTTAGTTTCAAACTGAAGTAATAATTAAACCATGTGCCATTTTAGTGTGCAAGTTAATGGATACAAACAATGATCTTTCCAACTTTCCAAAGGATATTATAGTAGTGTCTCTCTAGCATGAACATTAAATTTCTTTGACCAGCCATTCATCAGACACTTTCAGTGGATGAAAATCATGGATTCCAAAAAAATGATGACAGATGGGTGGGAAAATACACTTGAACAAGGTTATAGAATGAACAATTTGTCAGAGTATGTTCATTCAACAAAAGAAAAGAATATCACATATATGACAGCTGAAAATGAATCTAAAAACTGTTTATCTTGGATGTAAAAAGAAAATACAGCTTCAGTAGGCTTAAGGCACAAACTTGTGACATTGAATAATCTGCAGTTTATCTTATTTTGAAGTACACAATTGTTTATTGGATTTGAATATTTCAAGCTTCTGCAAGTAATGTAATGGTGTGACAGATAATCTCTGACTAGGAATTGGGGTTTTAATTCCTTTAATAGGATGAGTAATGTATAAAATATTTCTTATTGATAGGGCATTTTGTGCTCACTTCACAATAATGCACTTCCATCTTGATGGACAAGTCACCACATTCATAACGTCCAATATTAAAGTGCTAACAGTGACTCTGTTCACCATACTTGGCCAGCATTCATATTCTGGTTCACAGTTCATTTGTAGGGATTTAATGAACTATATTATATTACTTGGTTTAGGAGTATAGTCTTCAAACAGTTCAATAACACACCTTTCAGTATCATCTAGTTTTTGCTTTGCTGTGTATGGATTTTTGTTATTTATTTTGATAAAAATGTAGAGGTTGTATCCAACAGTAGGCAACAGTTTTAATAGAATAGCCAGTTAGTATATAAAACAAAATTTACTTTACCATACCATATAAAAAGTGCAAACCAATATGATTGCATAAAGAAATATAAGAAAGTTGATTTATTAATAACATTCTGAAGTAGTAAAAAATGTTGTAAAAATTACCTTTATGTAAATTTCTTTTTTCACACTGTAGGAATAGAAAAACAACTTGTTCTAAGACACTTGCAGATCAATAATACATTGTTTCACATAGATTTATGTTCATGGGTGGGGATCAGAATATGATTGCCATCACATTTACAGAGTTTCATGTGGCACAATATCATGTGTGATGGCAGAGTTATCAACAATTCATGTCACCTTACATTGCTGGTTTAGTGGCAGTTCATAGTAAAAGAGAGTAAATATGGTGGCATAAATCGTAAGAACTGCTAAAAAGGGTAATAAATGTGGAGGACTCAATTATCACTGAGTCCCACTTATGATATTTAAGTATGCTGAAAAACTGTAGATATGCATTTCAGGTGTGCTAGAGGCTATGCAAATTGTATGATGGACAAAAGTATTTTTATTTTTTGTGTGAACATCATTCATCTTGTATTGTCAGAGACTGAGTCAGACTAAGTTGTTAATTCACAAACATATCTTGGATACAAACAATTTTGTAATGTGTCTGAATTTTTTAATACAACAGACTTTATATTTCACTTAAAGCTTACAACATTTTGTTTAGATACACATATTAAATTCAGAGTTAAAGTTAACATTCTTTTTCCAATATGCAACCAGACTGGTAAATCATCCCTATGCACATTTGAATATTTAACTATGTTATAAACAAAATTAATAGCAAAGACACAAAACTATAGAAATGCTAAGGTGTATCCAACATTACCTATGATCATAATGTTAATGATACACTATAGTTAAGAATCACTGTTCTTGTAGTAAATAAAAATTCATTATTTTCTCTTATGTCGATATTTTATTTATTGTATGTTTAAAACAAAATTGAATAACACTGTTATATTTAAGGATGGGAAATTGTGCATCCTATCATATTGCAAATACAAGGAAGAGTAGGACTGTTTTAAGTGTTTTATCAGTGTATCTTGTCAAAAATGTTTGTGTTGATGTTTTGCTAGTAACCATTTTATAGCAAGTTACTCAGTTACACTAAATCTCAGTGTGTTATTCATTTGATACTATTCTTCAGAACCTAATGTATTATCACTAAATTGTTTCTCAAAATGGCTGGTATGGGCTTTAAAACTTTAAATAAAATAAACTACAGAACTACGTTTTGACCTTCTTAGATTATCTTCAGGTTAACAAAGAGAGTTTGCACTTCACTGTTGCCAGGCACATGTCTTAGGGACAGGAGTGTAATAGGGTATGGGATTGTAGGGGCCAATGAAGTTGTATGTTAGGTTATTAGTTAGTATAAATATAATGGTGTTCCTTTATATTGGTTTAATTTTAGTTTAAGTTGTTGTATAGGTAGGCCTTCTTTGATTTTGCATTTGTTTATATTTGTTTCCATACTTTGTATCTAGATGTTTTCTATGGTTATGTTGTGTGTATTTAATTTGTAGTGCTCAAAAATGTGTGAAGGTGTTTTTTTTGTGTAGTTTTTATCTGGTTTCCATTTTCTGCATGCTTCTCCAACATAGGATACACATAGGATTCATTGCAGTTGTTGGATTGTGTTTTATAAATAATGTTGGTGTTGTGTTTGTCAGTGTAGTTTTTACATAGTATGGAGTTTTTTAGTTTTGTACCTTGTTTTTGAATAAATTTGGTGTTTACTGGAATGTTGTGTTTTGTTAAGTTTTTTTTCCAAATGTGGGTTATTTTTTCCACTGATATCGGGAATATATGCAGCAGCATAAATTTTGTAGTTTGTTGTTGCTTGGGATTAATTATTGTTTGTTGTTGATCGAGGTGCATGTGTGTAATTTTTCTCAACAACTTTTGTAGGTCATCATTTTTTGATGTTGAAGTATTGTTTTATTTGGTTGATTTCATTGTTAATTTCATTAGGTGAGCATAGTTTTGTGGCTGTGTTCATTTGATTTCTTAATGTGTTGAGTTTTTGTTGTGTTTCATGTGCTGAGTCCAAGGGAATGTTGAGTCCAGTATGGGTGATTTTTCTGTAGATTTCTGTTTTGAATTGTATATTGGTTCTTGTGATCCTGAGGTTGAGAAATGCTGTTTGGTTTTTGATTTTTTTTTGTCTTCACGGGTGAACTTAATTTTTTTTTAATTGTCATTCAAATACTTATTGGACTTTGAGCACCTTTTAAAAGAATAAGATATATTTTAACTTGAAATTTCAAACATATCTAATTTTTGTGGAAGTGTGAGGCATAGCAATAAAATAAAAGTGTGTATCAAAACAACTACTATTTACAGGAATTGTACTCAAGAGTGTATGCAAGTGGTTTCTATATTTCATCAGCAGGATTGTAAAATATTTACTGTTTAATGAATCAAGATATTATGAGATGGCTGTGGTACAGAGTGATTTCAGTATTACAAATACATTTATTTAGTTTTTAATGATATTAGATATAGGTTTAGTCTTCTTTTTTTTGTAAGATACAGTGCATATTAATCAAAAGTAAGTCAAGTGATTATAGATAAAATAATAATGCTATGCACAGCTACTTGAGTTTAGAAGAGGGAATGGTATATTTACTACAGCACATGGTCAAGGTTCAAAAAGACTGGGTTTCTAGTTTTAAGAAATATTTGTTTAAATTTGTAGATTAGTGAAAACAAAACAATATCTTGTTTACAGATGGTTGAGCTAAATTAAAGTGATATTTGTCTGCTCTATTTAATATAATATGTGTAGTTGTAGTGACAAAAAATAACATTTAAATCAATAACCTTAAATTTTTACATATATAGAAACTGCTCATAATTTAATTTAAACTTTCACAAAAAACAAACCTTGTTTGTATGCTGGTAGTCAAGAATTCTACAAGCTAATCACAGAAAATCCATGTGATGTAGCATAACAGAGTAATTAATCTGTAATACGTACAGACACATACACATGTGCTCACCCTTTCAGCCATGAAGGCTTTATACAAATAGTATTAACTACAATACACTAATGCAAAAATTGGTTTCTTTGCACAAAGTAATTCAGTATGCATGAATCCTGACATGGTTTTAAATGCTTCACAAAAATTGAAAATATATTGACTGAGTTGCTCTTCTGGATAGAACATCATATTTATAATCTATCCTTGAGTTTTGTAAAAGAAACAAAAAACTTATCAATTTTTAAAAATTTTCCAGGTATTGTAGGCCTATCTTGTTAAACTTTTTAAACCTAACATCAGCATTATAACCCACAGTAACCAAATGAATTACAATCATGTCTTTTAAAAGTATTGGTTTGTATGCCTGTAAAAGTAGATTGTATTGTTTTTACTTAATTAACATTAAATAATATGGAAATTGGCTTCATTTAATGGCTTGAAACTGATCTCATTTAATGGAAGATTCTGTCTTATATTGATACTGCTTATTTTTAGCCACATGCAGCTTATTGCATGTTTTTTTTTTATCTCTGGTCATCAGCAATGATGTAGAACTATTAAAGCTGTCAGTATTATAACCTACTACTAATCCTGTATGTTTAAGTATTGTGTGACTGTTTCTTCAGATATTAGTTTTAATTGGAATACTCTAGAGCTGGGAATCTCATACTTGCATGCACCTATCACATTTTACTTTGTGTTTGAAAATCTTGCAAGCTACTATATTGTGCAATATTTATATTCTTTTCTAAATACACATACTACTATAACTCACTGTTCAAATTTAATAAATAAATTTGTTCAGACTTGAAAGTTAATATTTCACAATCATTTTCAGAAAAAAAAACTACTGAAAAATTATCATGATAGAATTAAGTTTCTTTTGAATTTGTTCTAGTTTTATGGTAACAAAATGTATTCTACTGAAAAAGGGGCCTGCATGGCCAGGTGATTTAGGAGTTCAACTCATAATCTGAGGGTTGCAGGTTTGAATCCCTGTTGCACCAAACGTGCTCGTCCTTTCAGCCATTGGGGCATTATAATGTGACAGTCAATTCCAATATTCATTGGTAAAAGAGTAGCCCAAGAATTAGCAGTGGGTGGTGATGACAAGCTGCCTTTCCTCTAACCTTACACTGCTAAATTAGGGACAGCTAATGCAGATAGCCCTTGTGTAGCTTTGTGTGAAATTCAGAAACAAACCACTGAAAAAATTTGGGTACTAAAACATGAATCTTTGACTTGATTGAATACATGAGCAGATAAGTAAGAAATAGACTAAAATTTTTCAATCCAGATATACTGAACACCTAAGTGTATATAAACTGGCTGGGTTATTAAGGAAATAAAGCTGTTGAAAGTAAATATTTGCATAATATAAACTGTTTGAATGACTCTGAAAAAAAAAGCTTTTCCATAGAAGATGATAAGAATGTTTTTGTGTTCGTTGTATCTGTAGTTTTTCAACTGATGAAATAATAAATTTTATAGTTTCACTGTTATGAAGTTTAAGTATTAACAATAATAGATGTTATAAATTTCATGTTATAAACAATGTAAAAAGTATTGCAAGTTATTATTATCATTTCAGTCAATGGCATGTATCATTTCAAAATACTTGTACCCTCTGTGGCTGCTGGAGCAATCATCGGTAAGGGTGGTGAGACAGTTGCTCAGCTACAAAAAGAAACTGGTGCAAGGATTAAGATGTCTAAGACTAATGACTATTATCCAGGTTTGTGTAAAAATTGGAATTGCTTCTAACAAACATTTTTGCTGGATATCTGCAATTGTATCTCATTTAGTTGATGTTATAGTAGAACTTATAATGGCTACAAAGGTTGTCTGATTACCATACCCTCTTTTTAAAAAATAATACTAATTTTTAAAGATTAGCACCCACTTTTTGTATCCAAAAAAATAAATATTTACCATAGAAGTTTTTTTACCTGTAATAGAATTTCCATATGGTATATTTGCAGAAATTAACTTCTGCTTCCTTATTTTTCCATGTGCAGCAAATCATATGTAGTCATTTTTATTTCATGTAGTTTCTCCAACATTTTTTATTATTAGTGCCATATTTAAGTACGTTGTTATATGTGGAACATATCAAGAGGTGATATTTTATTAAAGACAGTGTGCTGTTTTGTCATAAAACTATCATTTAATGTAAAATGTCAAGATTCATGTTTTTTAATAATTTGAAATATTCAGTCTTCTTATTTTGTGGTGCAAATGTACAATAGGCAAAAAAGCAACCACTGCACAAATTATTTATTAATAGAGCAAATCACATGCATTAGAAGTTATCCCTCGAAGCTGAGACACTTTTGGAATTATGGAACCAATATTGTTTTGCTACACTTAGTAAACAGGAAATAATGTTATTCACACTGAAGGAATACAAATGTGCATCCAATGAGGTGTGAAGGAAAGAAGAAGATACATTTCAAAACTATGCAAGGGGAATTTAGTAAGATAACTTCAAAAAGAAAAGAAAGATGTCATTTATATCAATGGTACCAACTGTAACAGAATAGTTATGATTGATTATCATGTGAAATGTTTTTTTCAGGCTAACTTCTAGTGAAACCAATGACCTGATTGGACTGAGCAACTCTTAGTTCGATCACGTCTTCAGAGTTTCATATCTGTAAGGACTGTATTTATTCCAGAGATGTTATTGTGTACAAGCAATATCCACTTGTGAAACTATTAACTTGCAGATACATTGTGCAGACATTTGATACATGCTGTGATGATGAGTGAGCTGGTGATCCAGCAGTTACTAATCACATATTCCAGAATAACATTGTAAACATTTGCATCTAGATACAACTTGGTGATGAAGCAGCTGTAGATGGAGAATTTATGAATCTACCTCATGAACTGCATTTGAAAACCCAGATATGATTCTTTTATCAAAAGGAATGAAAGCAACATCTTGCAAAGGAATACAAACCTTTTAAACTTGTAATACAAGTGTGTTGGATAATTGAAGTAATAGGTTGTTGTAAAAAACAGTAAAACTATTGAACATAACACTTGCCAACCTGTAAATTCCTTTTATAGAGGATTACGAGAGAATATTCAAGGCTTTATGTAGCCGCCACCTGTCTACTCTCATACAAAGCATAGGAGCTAATTTCGCTGTTGTACACCATGTGCTCAAGTGGTTGAAAAATTCAACAGATCATAGAGTTCAAAGGTTTAGTATGTTGGAGGTCAACATGGAAAAAAATTGAAAATTGGACTTTCTGTATTTGATGACTATCTGTGGCCACTGTAACTTGGTTTATACTAACCAAAGCACATGTTATCAACATGCAGTCTGTTTTTGATAGTGTATTTATGGCTTGTGGATCTGTGATACAGAACTCTCTCTGATTCAGTATTACTGATCTGTACTGGGCTGGGCATGCTGCTGGTTATGTCCTATCAGTGTAGAAGTGGCAAAGATACTATGCAAGTTTTGCATCAATAACATAGTTCTGGGACTCAAACTTCACAAGAAATTTAAGCTCTCTTGACCAGTTTTGATATCTGAAGATGTTCAGGTTGCAGCAACAATCATCAGTGGCATGCTTGATGAAGCAACCAACATTTCAAGGTTGAAATGTGAACATGTAGTGGGCATGGTATGCAAAATCCAAAACTTTTATTGGTACAATCATGGACAAGATTGAGAATGTGAAGGAAAAGTCAAAGACCTCACGAGATGAGAAAAGTGCCAGATATTTGAACTTCTTTATGTATATATTGTGATAAGTTATCCCACAAATGTCAAAACCAATAAAAATGACCACAAGATGGTCATTATTGTTCTCAGAATTATTCGTTTCCTGTTTCAAAAGTCTTCATTATGAAATAAGTATTCTTCACAGTATCCTACTTAATTTCTCACTGTCTTATCCAATTTATTGTTTAAAAATAAATAGGAGAAAAACTGTATTGAATAACTCCAGTTCAAACCCAAAAGCTTGAAAATTGAAACATGAAAAGCTTAAAGTTATATGAAGATTTAGTGAAAAGAGAAGAGATTCAGTAAGATAATTTTGTTTAATCTTTTTACCATATGGCTTGAATTTACAAAACAACATAGTTACCTTGGCTACTGCCCTCATCTAGCAATATTATTGTATACAAGAACAAATGTTTACTAAGTCTCTACAGAATACTGCTAATCCCTTTGCGTGTAACTTCCTTTTGTCATGGGTTTTGATCTAAATATTAGACACTAGCCAATATGCAACCTACTGGCTATTCAAGAAATAATAACAGTATTCAGTATGCTTCCTCAACTTTTTTTCTTATTATAAAGAAAAATCTCAAAAAAAAAAATGCATTGCATCAACAATCCTGGAAACTTCCCAGTGCTTTAATGTTGAGCATTTCAAATGGCTAAATAATTTTTTATACTTTCCCAGCTGGAATGACTAATTTGCATGTTTTCAACACAGGTTTCACAGTTTTGTTCACCCTTTGAAACATCACTATAGTATTTTCTGTGTTACTTTCATGAGAATATTTTTTTTTTCCTTTTGACAGTTTCAATTAAAAATTCCTGTGTTTCTGCTACTAAATGCAGTGAATTTTAGTATGCTTTTTTAGTTTAGTTTCATTTTTCAGACCATGTAGTTTTAAATTTTTATTTTACTTCTCAGGGACAACAGAAAGAGTCTGTCTTGTTACTGGTAGTATGGATGGAATTATACAAGTTCATGAATTCATAATGGAAAAAATCAGAGAAAAGCCTGACCCTAATGCAAGAATGGCCATTGATTTTGATCAAAAGCAACCTGCAGAACGAGAAAAACAGGTGGATGTATAGTGAACTTTATATTTTCACTGCTGCAGTAGCATTAACATATACTGAATTTGTCAAAAACTTGTGATTAATGAGTAATACTAATGATCATTTTGTTTCATTTTTGAATGAATGAAACACTCACTGAAGTATTTAATCCTAAACACCATAAACAGTTTATACTTGTATTTATTGACTTATTAATGAAAATGTATATTAATTTCTGAGTTTTGAAACACCTTATGTGTACTTACAACAACAAAATAATGATACGAAGACATAAGCAAAAATCAGAGCATGCAGTAATTAATTACAGGTAGTGGTGTCCTGGTAGGATGATGGACAGGGTTAAGTGTGCACACACATCAGATTGCCATTTTATAAAATGTGGTTATCAAAAAGTAATTTGTTAAAATATGGATATCCAGAATTTTAAAACTCATAAACATTGATTAATGTGAAAATCTGGGGAAGTGCTTAACCTACTAGGCTGTTTCTTTTTAGAAAATTTGAAAAAGATAACTGTCCAGTAAAACACAATTAGAGAAGAAAAGAGTTGCCATCAACTTTGATGAGAACCATTATTGTATGGTCTTAGAGGCTGTGTGTGAAATAAGAAGTTATAAATTGCAAAAAAGTAAAATCGAAGAAATATTCAAAGCACACTGTGATTTGCTTTAGTAAGTAGCCAGGCACATATATGTAATAGACATAAAGTAGCTAATGTATTATGTATCATAGAAAATTTAGATTTGAAGGAATTGTAATTCTTTATGAATTAGACAATAGTTTTGATTATGTAGAATGTAGTTTGAAACTTGAACAAAAACCTATTGTTGTAAAAATAATTTATTCAAACAAATTATGTTTTTCACTTTTTTTTAAAACTTATTTATAGGATTTATAATGCAAATTAGAGAACAGATTTCAAAAGACTCTGAAACTCGAACACTTTCATATAGTTGATTATTCTTCTTTTCTACACCTGAAGAACAGTTGACTGTTTGAAAACACTTCAGTTTCTAGGTATTATCAAATCCACTTGACCTTTTTTTTGGTGATTCTTTATACTAGTCCCCTGTGCGACAATTGTTAGTTTTTGGATTTACAATGCTAAAATCAGGGGTTCAGTTCCCTGCAGTGGACTCAGCAGATAGCCTGATGTGACTTTGCTATAAGAAACACACACACACACACTTCTTTGTTCTAATTCTTTCATCATGACAATGATGTTTGTGTATTTACAAACTGACGTGTTTGTCCTTTGTTCATGTTATGAACTACAAACAAATGTGGGGTGAAGGTTATGATAGTTAAATAATACAAAAATACTAACTTTCACACAATTTATTTTTAATATTACAGTATTCATTATTACCTCATCTAAAGTTTTGTATAAGCTTTAAGAGCTTACTGTTTATACACTTAAAACATGGTATACAATATACAATGGTCAGGGCGACTTTGTATGAAATAGTGGCTAAAGTAGTAGCAGTAGTGGTGCTTTCTGTTATCCACTTTCAACATTCAGTTCTTAATGTCCTTCCACACCTTTGTGTTATTAATTACTTGATGGTCAATGGCTGCAGAAGTTTCTTACAGGATGAAGTTGTAAGGTCATGGGTCAAAATAGGAAGTGGGTATAAT
The DNA here is from genome assembly GCF_004210375.1 of Tachypleus tridentatus. NCBI lineage: Eukaryota > Metazoa > Arthropoda > Merostomata > Xiphosura > Limulidae > Tachypleus > Tachypleus tridentatus. The sequence continues at coordinate 41,035,151 of NC_134830.1, forward strand.
TCAAGAAATTGTTCTTAATATTGGCCTTATGGTGGCTGTTATAGTATAAATGCCATCTGAGTTTTATGTATTATTGCAATAGCGTAAGTCTTTTTTTTTTTCATTGCACTTCACCACAGAGAGTGACAGAATGCTGTCTAAGATGTAAAAGGGATTTTTTGCCCTGTTCCCACACTGTGTATGTGTTGTATTGTAAAAAAATTAATATTTTTGTTGTTGTTGTTTGTTGTAAGGATGTTGTGCTGTCTATGAATGTGGTTAAATTATGTCAAAGATAGTGAATGATCAATAATGGGGAGTAGAGTTGTTGTAAAGTATCATTTCACATGATTCAGTTGAAATTGGCCCAGCAGATTAGTAGTTAGATAATGGACAAGCAGACACAAACATTGTTGTGCTTTATGTATACAGATAATAAACCTGAAAAAAATGAATTAATATAAGCATGTTAATAATATTTTTCAGTTATGCTTTTATGAACACCAAAAATTGCTTCTTGAAATTCGTTTTATATACCAATTATAATCATAAACTATTGCCATTATTTTATCTCAAACTTTATGATGATGTTTCAAAACAGAGTTAGAAACTTATGTTTTAAATAATTGTTTGTCTTTGTTTTTTAAAATTTCCTTTTTTCTTCTCTACAGGTAAAAATACTGGTTCCTAACAGCACAGCAGGAATGATCATAGGGAAAGGTGGGAGTTATATTAAGCAAATCAAAGACGAAAGTGGTTCGTATGTTCAAGTATCACAGAAATCTAAAGATCATGCCCTAGCTGAACGATGTATTACTGTCATAGGTGAAAAGGAAAATAACAAAAAAGCATGTGTAATGATTTTAGCAAAAATAGTTGAAGATCCTCAAAGTGGTAGTTGTTTGAATGTTAGTTACGCAGAAGCTTCTGGACCTGTAGCCAATTTTAATCCAACTGGCTCACCGTTTGCTGCCACCATTCAAGGAAATGGTGGAATGAATACAAGCAATACAAGGTACAGCTCTAATGGCAGCCTAAATAGTCTTAGTCCAACTGTTAATAACAGCTTTGGAAGTCCACAAGGAATGGGAAATTCATCTGGAGTGATACCATTCTCAGCTGGGATGGGAATGAGTATTGGAGCTCCACCTATCCCTTCAAGTAATATTTCTCAAATAGTTGAAAATATCAAAGCTGTGCTAGGAGGTAATGGGTACTCAGACCAGGCAACTGCAGAAATTACTGCTGCAGTGCATACTTTATCTAATTATGGAGTACTAGGTCTGGGTCTCAACTTGGGAAATACATTACATAGCATGAATGGAACACCAGTGACAGGTGGTATGGGAATAGGAATTGGAACATCAGCTTCTAATAGTTGTGCATTTCCTTCAGGTGGATTAGCCAATCAGAGAATCTTTAACTCGGGCACAGTTCCTGCCATGGATGGTTCCTGCCCTGTTAGTGCCTCTTCTAGTGCACCTATGGGAGGATCTTCTAATATGTTTGGTTCCCTCACTACTAACATAGGGAACAGTATATCTGGATTAGGACTTGGTGCAAACTTCTCTTCACCCACTATCAGTAGATCTGGTGAAAGATATATGTTTCAAACAGATCAGACTGTTTATGATCCATTTCGTCAAAACTCGCCCGCTTTGGGATCTCCAGGAGCAACCAGCTTGCCCATCAACAATAACTCATTTGGCCTTGGTACAAGCTTCAGCTCTGGACCCACGGCTTTCCAGAGAAGCCCCATTCCAAATGATCGACAGGGTGGATTTGAATCAAGCAAGCTAGAATTTGAAGTAGGAGAGAACATAGTTGGTGCCATTCTGGGTCCAGGAGGAAAATCTCTTGTTGACATTCAACGACTTAGTGGAGCAAACATCCAGATTTCGAAAAAAGGGATATTTGCACCTGGAACTCGTAACCGTATCGTGTCAATAACGGGATCCCCTAGTTCTGTTTCCACTGCACAGTATCTTATTGAGCAACAGATTTCTGAAGAAGAAGCTAAACGAGCCCAACAGAATTCCATGGGAAATCTCCGTTGATAGAAATATTCAGTATCATTTATCAGCCCTCCCTCCTTTCTTATGTTGCATATATTTGCCACATCCACCAGTTAGACCCTTCAGTGATTTGGCTCAACAGGGTTGTTGTAATGTGTCCACACATTCTCATTTTTTCTCACAATGCCTGCCTAAAAGAGACATTATTGAATTTATGATCATTGGTGGTAATAATATACATATATATATTAGAGATTTAATCATTCATAACGTAATATATATTAAATATAGTTTAGTCTCTTGTGGGTTTTGTTTCGAAGACTACATTCAATTCATTAATCCCATGACATTTTGCTTGTTCAGTCATGTTTAATCTATTATATATATGTGGAGTTAGGTCTGTGATTCTTACCACAAGTATAAGTTAGTATGAAGTTGATTATAAGTAAATCAGTGTGTTTTGATATGCTGTTAATTAACAGGAAATAACAGTAGTTTCTAGGGTTGACAATATGTAACTACTGATACGCATTATATTGTTATTACTGTTGGTGTTATAGGTTTGTATATACTGTATGTTCAGTGTTCCTGAGCAATATTAATGCTCATCTTTGAAGCTACTGATCATAACTTTTATAAAACTGACTACCACAAAACTACTACAGTTTCCCCTGCAAATAACACACAAAAATGTGTATAAATGATACAGATTGCCCTTTTAATTTTGTAATTCATTCTGTCTATGATAATTAAGATGGTTAGGAACTAAATAAATGGTGTGGCATTCCCATACTCTGAGACATGAGAAGTTTTTTTTTTGTTCAACAACAGTTGTTTTCATTATAATTCTTTACAGCAAAACTGTACTAAGTAAACTCAGATATATATTTAAAAAGCCATCTTTTGCCAAACGTGGAATAACTTGGGTAAGTTTTCTGTTTCTTGTTGTAAAGTGAATATGTAGCTGAATTTTTGACTTTGACATTTTAAGATTGTTGTTTATCATAATATTTTGTTTTCTTTTTTTTTTTATTCCAGTTATCAGATTAATTTCTTTGCTAAAGTTAACCTGTTAGTGTAAATTGTATCAACAGTTTTGTTATCATGAAAAGCATTGTAAAAACATTCTAGTATTTATCAAGAAAAGTATTGTAATTAAGTATTTGAAATGTAAAAATAACAATTTGATAAATGAGTGTATAATAATATTATTCATTAACATTCTGTATCAATTTGGACTTCAGCAAAATCTTATAAACCATACTACTTGTACGTAATTATAAAACATCACAAATAGCAAAAAATCATGTTTTTTTTATTATTTTATGACTTCTCACATAAATTGCATCTTATGTTTTATAAAAGCCTCATTACTTACTATTTTTAATTAAATATTTCATATTTTGATGTTATGCAGGTGTATAGCAAAATAAAACCGTCCTTTTGCATAGACTTTAAAAATAGTTTCATCTATTGGATGAAATTGATGATCAATATCACCAAGTGTTAGCATTGTCTTACTAGTAGCTCCCCCAGTGGTGAGTAAAATCATCTGAGTGTATGCACTTAACATCTTTGTTTTCAGTTTTGTCCAGTGGGAAGAGAGTTAGCCTACACTTTAGTTTGATACCTCCACACAAGGTTGTAAAATCATGTTTTGACAAGTATATATAGTCCTCTCCATATTAATTTTTATTATTGAAAAGATAACTACATAAGGTATACATTTCATTCTCTTCCGGACATATGCACTCGTGCATATATACAGGTGTAATGGTTCTGGAATGATGTAACTATGATGGCTAATTTAACATGACCAGTTTGAAAGTAAAAGAATGTACAATTTTTAAAATATTTGATAACATCATAACTTTAACACTTGTATTGGCAGAGAAAAATAATACCATAATGCTGCATGTTCAAAAAGCATTTGTAATTGTGCAAACAGACCGTGACACCTAGAGAAGGAAGAACAAACTATGAAAATGATATATGAAAAAAAATCATGAAAACCATAAAGTTCACTAGTCTTACAGAATTCAAGGATATGTATGTTGTAATATGTAATGCATTATGTATGAATTATGTTATTCCAATAGAATATTTAAAATTTATTTGAAGCTAAAGTTGATGTTTATTGATGTAAGTCCGAATTCACCTCAAGTGAAAACTTTCGATGTTTTGCCATAGCCTAAAGTGCTGTTATGTTGTCTCAAGCAGTTGCTCATGCACAATGTATGTGTCTATGGGTGTGTTATATACATAAGAGATGTATAAGAAAAGTGATTTAGTACCATGCATTTCAGTCAATTTTATTATAGTCAATTTTCAAGGTTTGCATGGGTTTCTTCTATTTTATTGTATTTTCATAAAAATTGTCAGTCACAATGTTTACATAAACCCCGAGTGATTAAAATACACACCTGATTCTTGTTGGTAATATAAACACATAGTAGTAGAATATGTTGTTGTTTTTTTATTTAGTTAAAATGCTGAAATTTCATTTTAATAAATTTATAAACACAATAATAATGCCTATTGTAAGAGTGATAACAATGGTTAACTGTCTATTTCACACAATCCAAATAATAAAAATATTTCAGTCTCTCCCTAGATAAATGTTCTTTGCATATTTAAATTTTTATTCTATAATTCATTAAAATTGTATTTTTCATTGATTAGTGACAAGTTTATTGGTTATAGATTTCCAAAGGTTTAATAACTGGTTCTCTTTTTTACTACTTAAGTAATTCAAGATTAAGGAAACTGTTGTTGAGTGTCCTTCATTAAAAAGAATGATTTTATGTAACCTATGGGACATAGAACTTGCAATGTTAGGAGAAGAAATTAATAGTGTTTAAGATAAATATTTTCATTCTTTGGAGTTACAGTTAAGCATAAAAAAAAATATTTACCTGATATGTGTTTAAATCCAACATGTATTTCATTTCCCACTTCAAAAATACTTTATATTGTGGCAAATACACAAACCAAACCTCTTGTATATTTAGGTTTGATAACTTGCAAGATTTTAATTTCAGCAGTTTTACATTGAAGATGTTCAAAGGGAATAGAATGACTAACACAGTTCTCATCCATGATTTTCACTGTAGTTTGCAATAAATGAGAAGGAAAAAAAAGAATAAAATTATTTTTTATCATAAAATAATATGATATTGTGTGTAGCAGTTAGAGAACAATGAACTTCACAGTAAATGGATCAAACTGTCTGAAGTGTTAAAATTGGAGAAGCTAGTTTTTATAATTTGTTCCTCACAACTGTGTTTTTTTAACTCTCATTCATTTAGCAAAGTGTAAAGTTATGTTAAACATCGGGAGTTAATGAAAAGTAACAAGTTGAGATTGAGTATCTAAATCAAGGCTACATGTCATAGTTTAATACTTTCTGTGTACTTAAATGTTTTCAGTAATGTTATTTGATGATTCAATTTATTTTAATGAATATCTAATCATCTTAAAATTACATTTCTTAAAAGTTTTCTTTTACTTGAAAATAAACACAAGTTGTCATAAATATATGAATTATACAACTTTTATCTTGATAGCAAAAATAAGGAGAATAATTATTTCCTGTTGCTTTAGGTTTGTTTCTAAATTTCTAAAAACATTTACTGTTTGAAAGATCTATTACAACAATGCGACATTTGAAATTGAATTACTTTTTGTGAAAACCTTGTTCAACCACTTCTACTATGGTTTATTTTTATCTCTATTCATAGTGAGTGGAAGACATTTTTTAACATGATGACAAGTATGCTTCAGTTTATAGTTTTGACTAATAAAATCACCATGTTTTTACAATTTGTCTAGAGGATTAGAGAAAGATATAACAAATGATTTGAACTGAAATGGTATAGAAATGTTATTTTCCAGAGCACACTTTTTTATAAAATGTTCTGCATTGCTTGCCTAATTTTCCATTTAAAGTTGCCCTGTTATTTTACAGGCAATAGAATTTCATAATTTAAATGTGAATTTCAAGTTTAATGAGATGATAAACTTGTATTAACAGAAGACTATTCAATGTTTTTTAATAATTTCTCATCACCAAAATAAAAGGCACATTTAATAAAAATTTAACTTATAATAGAATATTATATTTGAGTATTTTAAATAAAAAATGAAAATAGCCATATAACATCTCATTATGTAGGTTATGCTTCTAAATTTTAATCTTTATTGTATTACTTAATAGTAGCATACATTTGTCCTGTATAGTTTGCTCAAAGTTTATCACACTTATTTTAATGGATTATATTATTCAGTTCTCTCTCATGTTAGTAAATAGAATTAATTCTGTGGTGCGTTGTACCAGTTGTTTTTAAAAAAAATCTAAAAGTTAATGTGCTGTTTCATTGCCTTTTTTTGGTACTTATGTTTAGTAAGAGAATAATATTCTCTATTTGGTTTCAAATCTTATCTACAACAGACTAAAATACTGGTCCTATGTTAAAGTTCTAACTTTAGATTTATTTGTGAATATTCATTTGCACATTTTTTTCTTTTTTTACTTTACTTGAAATTTCTGAAGCATTATTTGCTTCAATAATAAAACTTGATTTAAAACATTGATGTGGTTTTTGGATACATTGCATGTACATAAACCTGTTTTCTAAACTCCTTGTAACATATCTTTTAAGGCAGTGCTATAAAACTAACTGTTCTGTCATATATTCTATTCTACATATTATATATATATATATATATATATACAGTGTGATAGGCTATTATATAGGGATAAAATAAATATCCAACCTGATTTGATATTGTGCTATCTGATGAAATCTGATCTGATCAGATAATCAGGGACCACTTCCATCAATGGATTATGTTATGCAAACAAAATATAGTTTGCATGTGAGTCACATTTAACAGGTGTTGTGTCATCTTGCTGATTGGTGCTTAATATTAGCTTCTAAATAAAGAATGGAACCCCAGGTAAGATTAGCAGACATTATCTAGTTTAAGTAAATACCATTATCATCTGTTGTAGCTACTGTGTGTCATAAATAATCATGCTAGTGACAGAGACAGAAAAGGCAGAGAATCCAAACAACAATATCAGTGATGCATCAGGATGTTAAGCACTGTCTCATACCACTGTGCCAATTTTGTGTAAAAGGGCTGAAACTGCTGCTCACTTACACAGAACTGTACATCCCTGTGTGTATCCTTATTATTAAATTTTCCAAAAGGAATAACTAAATAACTAGTTTAATATTTTATTATAATGAGTGGTAGCTTTCTGCAGTGCATTTTGAAGGTATGCAGCCATGTCTATCTGATCAAATAGTAGGTGCCAGATATCAGACCAAAACTACTCTTTTTGTCCATCCATGCTGTTATAATAACATTTTTAAGTACAAAGATAACTCTGTTGCCAGTTCAAGAAATATCAGAACAAGGATGTACCTTATTACTCAAGTAAAAGAGAAGTGTGAGTGGTCTACACCTACATAAGTCTTTCAATGGGCAGCCTGCTGATGAAATTGCAGAAGGACACTATTTTGATTCACCAGTATGTATTGTCAGTTCTGTTCACTGTGTTACTCAAAAGATCTAACACTACAGTAGAGTAATGTGACTGAAGTTGTAGCAGCATTTTACTAATGATAGAAATAAGTGTAAACCAAATTTTTCTTTGTTTTGCATAGATCACAAGTAACTTTCATCTTGTGACAACTTTAACCATTATTAAATAAATATAACCTACTTTACAAACAAAAAAGAGAGAGAGAAGAAATATTGATATTTTATGATTTACAAGAAAGAATACAATTAAAGTTAAATAGGCTGTTTGTAATGTTAAAATTGTAGAATGTTACAGAACCAAAAAAGAAGGAAAGTACACCAGTGTCACTTTAATATAAAATTCTATAAATATTTGTTGTGCAAATGTAATTTTGTAACTTTGCAGTCATTGCTTTATAAAGAAAACAGGTTAATAATAAGTCCTAGGAGACTGTGAATTGTTCAAGTGGATACTGAAGTTGTATAATGTGTTTCACTAAACATTTTTAATTATAAAGTGTAACATCTCTAATTTAAAGCACATGGGTGTGTATGATGGTCATTTGTAGGTATACAACATAAAATTGAACAATTGAATATTTTAGCTATATCATGTTACTATGGTTACTCATATTTTTGGTGCACAAAGTAAAGTGTAAAATGCATTTTTTTATTATATCATTCCCTACTTCAGTGTATAATATCAACAAAAAGTATTTCTATTTTCATGTAAGATATGTTGCAGCAGCAAAACAAGAAAGAAACATTAAGTATGTGTAAACTTGTATGACTTTCTTTATGTAAAGTTGACTACTCTCACTAAGTACAATCTCATTGTTAAATTTTTGTAACTTTGGTATGTGGATATGGATAGGTCTTATAGGAAGTGACTGAGTGGTATATTGTATTTCCTATGACAAGTGACTTTTAAATTATGTAAAGGTATGCAAGTGAGAATTAAAATGTGTAAAATATAATAGTTTGCTTTTACTTTGATGTTTAAATATTTCTTTGTGTAAGTCAAAAAAAACTCCTATACAGCTAGTGTTGATTCTTTGATGTTCAGTGTTCATTGGCCATGTGAGAAGTTGTATGTCACTTGAGGTATGAGGGTTTGTTTAGATTTAAATACTTATACATAAAATGTTATATACACAGATACAAGGGATCACATCCTGCAAAGTTTGATATCAGTTTAATCGATCGCTCAGAGTGGTTGATGCCCTTCTTTGTCGAAATTTCACAGTGTGATGATCAGATAAAGATATGTTTTATATTATGTATTGCTTCAGTGATAATTACAATTAACTTTAACTGTACATTAATATTAAGTTTAGCTTATTGTGTAATTATTTTTTTCAGAATCACTGGAATCTATGTATGTAGCTTAAATTATTGTATTATTATATTGCTGTAATATGCATAATTAACATGACAGATTCTTGTATAACATGCTGTTGTAGAACTCCTGCTTTTTATAATAAAATTAATGTTTGCTCTGCTTTTTAAAATAAAAAAACAAACTTATCTCATATGCACATCTGTCCTACAGTTAATGTTAAATAAAATTAGAGAAAGTTCACCAACTCATTTCATTGTGTCAGTTCTGTAGATATATTCTGTCTGAAATGTTTTTGGAACTAAATGTATATATCAAATTAGGCATCAAATTTGCTAAACCTCAACATATTAAAACAGCTGAGGAAGGAAGGAGAGAGTAGCTAAGAATTTCCAACTATGGAGATACTGATGAGAAAATTTTGCTCTGCATATAATTTTTTTATTTTAAAATTGAAGTATTACTACTTTGCTTTTTAGCAGATCTGATGCTCTCATTTATTTATAAAAAGATCAAAGTTGATAATTTTAGTTTGTGGATGATACTCTTATCATAACACAAAATATTTCTGTACTTATTTACATATAATTAACTGTAGGTAATGTTTGCAGGATTAATATCACTTGTAAACCTTGTCTATATTGTATATTTGCATATGGTTTCCTAATTAAACCTTTACCATTAAATGAAATGAAAGTTAATTATACTATAACTGCATTTTTGAATGATTAATTGTTTCCAGTTCACTTCTGTATGCTTGGGTGGACTTCCTTTGGTGTATTTTCTTTGCATTATCATTGTTGCATAACATTTCAGCAGACTATTCCTCCTTAGTACCCAAGCTACTGGATTATGAAGAATTTGGAAATTAACAACAATCTAGTCTGCACGTTCTATGTCATTGTTCCCTAGTTTAACTTACTTTAGTTAGTTTGTTGTACATTTTAAGAATATTTTGTACCATTAAGCCTTGGTATAACTAGGAACAGTGAATTGAAAACAAGGTGTAATAAGATGATGAATAGTGTAACTTTAAATTGTCAGTTTAGTTTATTATAAATAATTGATGTTTTTAATAAGAATTATACATAGTTGACGGTGGAGAGTCAGCGTAATGTTTTCAAAGTAAAATAAAAAGTTAGAGATATAGTTTCCGTCATTACAATGAAATATTTCTATATTTTTTACTTACTATTTAGTTTAAATCAGTGCTGCTGTTCAACTGGTTAACTAGATCCACACTCTGTTAATTTTATTCAGCCATCTGATATTAATTTAATCCTAATACAGAATGTATTTAATGTAAATACTTGTGATAAAAATCTGTATTTGAATGAAAAAGGAGGGGGTATTTTAATTATTTGGTGTCCAACTCTTTAAGTGAAAGGTTTGCCCAATCTGGCATAATTGATTAACAGGCTCACAAAATTTGAGTAATTTATCTGAATGCTTCACTAATTTCTATTACATTATTCTAAGAAATAAAGGGCTGTGATATTAGTATCACTTTTCTGGGGGTCATCTCCTTTAAACTATGTTTAAACAGTAAAATATCTTTTATGTCCAAGAAAATGAATCAAAATATTTATGATTATCTATTGATATTTGTGTTGCTGTTATTAAAACTCAATATTTTTTTACATGTTATTTGAAGTGCTTATGATTGACTAACAAAATCACCAGTTAAATAAATTGATGGGGTTCCAATATGATGAAATTTGTATAGAAGGTAAGATGTTTAAAAGTAAGTTGGTTTTTTTTAAAGATAAAATTTATTTACTTAAAGCATTTTATTAATGGCAGTTTGTGCCAAGTTGTATGAAAAGAAGTAACTTAAATTCTACATGTGTTTTCATGATTAATTACAAAATGTTGTTTCTATTATCCTTTGAATATTTGTGGAAGAAAAATAACCAACTCTCCTTGGAATACAGATATTATAGTTTTATTGTTATGCAAAACTTTTTTACGTGTATGTAACCAAAGTTAGAAATATGGTTACCAGTTATTTTGTTCTATCTAAATGTATTAATACTTTACTGGTTTGTATGCCACTATTGCAAAAAATTCTGTAAAGCTCTCATATATTAATTTCTTTGTGTCTTTATTTTTTTAAACAAAATATGTCTTCCCTTAGAAACCAAAGGAAAGTGACTTGTCTTAAGAGAAGTGCCTCTTTAAAGTGTAGATAACTGTATTTAATGAAATGGTTTGAATGTGAAGAACTATGTAAATGTATATATCTCAGTTTGTCAAAAAACATTAAAGAACATCTTGTAACTTATGGTTCTCCATAATATATTGATTTACATGAAAACAAAGTGTTGTATGTTCCAGTACAAGTTTTCATCTGCTAACATTAAACTGTATGTTATGAATTACATATACTTAGAAAATTCTGTGCCCCATACAAGAAGATATTTCATCAAAAAAAAAAACCATTGAACTAATCATTAGTCTGTTAGTGCAATTTACTTTAATTAACATTGTTCAGATTTCACTAGTCACAGTGATCACAGCTGTTCAGATTTAATGTGAAGATGCCAATGCTCAATATTTGTTTAAAAAGTATCAACATTTCTGTTTCAGTAGATTTTTCAAATATGTATCTATCACAGGGTTTGTCTCTAAACAAGATTTACCACCTTTACAATTATTAGAAATTCTTAATTTTGTGCATTGTCAAGTAAGACAGTTTGTGATGTAAAATGTTTTTTGTTACAAAAGTGTATTTAAACATTTAATAGTAGTTGATTAAACTACAATCTAGGACAGGCCCTGGACAAAGTTAAGTGAAATCTGGAATTGAAAGCAATGTATATGGCTTACCACAGCAGTCTACAGAAATGTTATATTGGTGTATTAGAAGGTGAAGTATATACAGTAAATGATAACCACATGTGAATGACTTAGTCATTTTTTAGCATAATACATTTGAATACTGAACTAAAACTAGAATTAAGCCAAGATTATGCTTTTATCCCACTATTTCTTTAAAACTTTAAAGTCTGGTGTATGTATGTATTGGAAAAAAAAATAATCCAATGAAGAATGAATTTACACAATTCTTGGTTGTTGTTTGTTTTGTTTTGTTTTTGCTACAAAGTGAATTTGTTGTATTTGCAATAATCTTAAATAAAACATACATTCAGTTTCTCTGTATTCCATGTTTTTATTAGGTGTCATATTTGTTTATGCACATAGTAGTGATTGATGTTCGTAGTTAGATCTGGATAGAAATAGGCGTTATGTTTCATGCAGCACAATTTTAACTAAAAATGTAACATACTCCTACTAAACAGTACAATAAAACAAAAATAAAAACGCTTCCATTAACATTATTACTCATTTTGCACACAAGGAACTCGTTTGTCATAAACTTACAAGGTATGTTAATTGATCTTTTATTTAATTATTTAAAACAAATTTTATTATAAAATATTATTCATGTTCACTTCCAATAACTGATATATCAGATGATAAATTTACAAATTCCAGTAATGTTACAACAGTATTATTTGTCACGACCAACATGCCCCCATTTTAACCGTGGGGGCATTATAAAATAACGTTCAATCCCATTATTCGTTGATAGTAACCCAAGGATTTGCGGTACGTGATGATGACTAGCTGCTAAAATAGGGACGGCTATTGCGCGAAATTCACAACAAACAAACTACCTTATAGCAATTATAATATTAAAATAATGTAATTTTAAATAAATTAACGTACTCAAAAATAAGGGAGCTAATATTACCGGTACACAGATATGTCACATGTTTATCTGAAAAACAACCATTAAAATAATGTCAATTTTCAGGTTTACCTTTCATGTGAATAAAATTGTTATATTGTTGTTTATTGTATGTTGTTTCATGTTGTGTAGGTTTTTACTGTACATGCATTTCAACCTTTAGAAAATATTGCTAGTGTAAATTTCGACACCTAAATTACAGCCTAAAAATTGGTAACAAAAATTAATTATTATATATATATATATGGTATCTACAAACGTTTTGATAAAATATAAAAAACGACCTATACATAGGAAATAAATATATATGTATATTTATTATTTTATATATATCTGGAGTGCAAACGTCGTTTTTTCTTAACTTTTATCAAATTGTATAAATCCCTCCAGTATACACTAAAAATTTTGAAAGGTATCTACAAACCCGAAACCACAGTCGGTTCTACATGAACACAATTGGAAATAAAATTCAGTAGAAATGGGCCTCTCCGCTGTAACTAATATAACAACTGTTATACTCATGTTTCTAATTACAGTATTTACCTGTATGGACTCCAGTAAACACACATTTAGCCAAAGACGTATGTTTTCGTATTGCTATCTAGAGATCAAGAAACCTATTAGGTTAGAATTATTTTCAAATCCAACATAATAATGAACATTCAGTAGGAGTTTTATAAGAGTTTGCGTAATCTCTAAATACTGTGTTAGAGCACCGTGTGATACTACATTTTTATGCAACACATTATATGAGATCTCTCAAAGAATCTATCAGGCAAACATAAAACAAACTTGTAAAGCAAAGATTGCAGATTCTGTTCAGCCCTTTGGGTTATAAAAATGCTCAGTAATCTTCAACAGCTATAACAACCTATAGTTACTAATAACGATCACAGCTGTATTAGCTATAATTATTTTTCTAGTTTCAGATAGTTTACACCACAGGAATACAGTATTATTCCCGAAGTTGTTTTTATAAAAAGAAGGATTAACCATATCATTAATGTTATTAATTTACACAATGTAAATGTTGTGCTTAAATAGCTAATGAAAATATTCTGTAGATGTTTTGCCATAAACATGCACTCAATAACTTGGAAGATTAAAAGTCGCAACTCCTTTTTGACATTCTAATTCTACAGTTCTCACAGCTTTATCAGTAATATATTCACAGTTGACTCACCTTTATTTGTCTTGTCATAACAGACAAATAAATGTTTATAGCATCATTTTCAACAGCCGGGTAAAAATCATAGGACATAAAGTTTTTTATTGTTTCCGGATAGGAATAATTTGATTAAAGGTGGTAAAATAAAACTCACATTTTCACCATTCCTACATTAACTCTGAAAACAAATGACTGTTAAACTTAAAACATGGATCTATGTGAACGTTCCTTTCCTGGAGCCATTGGTTTTTACTGTGAAGCATTGGTCCATCTGATGACTTGCAATTAACAGTGTTTCTATCAGTAGTCAGCTTCTTGGAGTTCTATGTCTGTTAGCACTGCAACTTTCCCTGATAAATTTCTTCCACCTTGTATATTTTGCCACTCTTTTTTGTAACAGGTAAATATTACTAATGCCTGGCATTCCTTTGGCTAATTAATTCGATGCCGAAACTTCCCACAAAGACCACCTAACTTTGTTTTAGGATGCTCAGATCATGGCATTCTTTAACTTCCATTCTACTGTATATGGGAGGAAACTATCAGAGGTCAAGCTTTTGCACTGGGATTTTCTCATTGCCATTTATCGGCTTCTTGATCCTGAGGGTAGCATTTAGTATGACACGCCATGATGACCATCTGACGGCTAGGTAAGATATATAGCATTGGGTTTGTTCTCAAGCAAGTTTATTCCCAATATAAAGTTAACACATTGGTTCCCACACGACCCACCAGTGGGTCGTGATAATCTTCCAGTAAGACTCATACGACCCACCGGTGCTGTATATTTTTCAAAAGAGACTTACTGACTGGGACACAACGGCTGCATATAAAGATGAGAGTGTGGCATAAGGACAAGAGTTTTTCTTATTTTTTATGTTTTATTTACCTGATAGATTAAGCAAATAACTTCATTTAGACATAAATGGATACAACAATAAATGAATTTTGCAAAAAAATTGTCATTTTTATGTAATGAATGTAAAAAAAGCATAAAAAGAATTTTAAAGCGAAATGTTGTGTAAATTTTCCAACATACTGTTTCCAAAACATATTATAAAATAAATAAATCAATTCACCATGAAAATAAAAATAATGAACTGTAGAAAAGCAGTACAAAGGGACAGTCGTTGTTATAGGTACAATTTGAAATTATATGATTTATTGAAATAAGTAATGCACAGAGCAGAGATACCTTCACATTTATCAGAGTATGTGCAGATCCGGCATGGCCAAGCGTGTTAGGGCGTACGACTCATAATTTGAAGGTCGCGCCAAACATGCTCGCCCTTTCAGCCGAGGGGCGTTATAAGGTGACGGTCAATCTCACTATTCGTTGGTAAAAGAGTAGCCCAAGCGTTGGCGGTGGGTGGTGATGACTAGCTGCCTTCCCTCTAGTCTTACACTACTAAATTAGGGACGGCTAGCAAGATAGTCCCAGAGTAGCTTTGTACGAAATTCAGAAAACAAACAAACACAGTATGTGCGAACGTTTTTTTGGTCTTTCTGTTCCCTTATTTTGCGGTCATTGTCTTTCTTATTTCACTGTAGCAGCCAATGCATCTTTTACGAATTATTCTCTTAAACTTATCTTTTTCTGTAAGTCTTCATAAAATGTTGTATGTTGGCTCTTCTTTCTGTTGTCCTTGGTGTTACTGTTGCTTAAGCATTTACATGACGCAGTGATTCAATGACTGATTTTTCAAAACTCATGCATTTGTAGTTGTTTAGTGCGTGTGTGTGTGTGCTTTATTGAATAACACTAAAGCATTTACCACTGCTGTGTTTAGCAAAAAAACTCAAAAGTAATTTTATTATACCATCTAATACTCTTCCTAAGTGGCGAGAAATAACTAGGCATTTGATCGGATTTGTCTATTCCTTGTTTTATGATATTGTAGTTGAGAACCATTTCTGGTTTTTAACATCCACATCATTAATTCTCCGTTCAGTTTTCTTAAAGCTCAGATTATGCTTCGTTGACAACATAAGAACATTATGTTTGTCCTTCCATTTTGCAATCACAATTCCATCATGTTGTCGGCGACATACAATTTTTCCATTTTTTAGTTTTACACTTATAATTTCCTTGGAGTTAGTTACCCTTTCTGTCGCTCGTAATGTTCTCACGAGGTGGGTTTGATGCTTTAGCAGTTCTTTTGTTAAATCGATTGATGTACAGAAATTATCTGTAGTGATTGTTCTCCCTGCATCTAGATAGTCTTTAGCAAGATAAAGGACTATTTGAGTGTCATGGGTGAATTCATCTAAGGAACACCCTCTCTTTCTTTGTGTGTCATCTTTTCCAGCAAAAACAGTGTTGTGTAGGTGTAACCTTGAGGATAACATAATTTATACTTTCAAACCATATTTATGTGTCTTCCCAGAATTATATTGAAGAAACACTAGGTGACCTCGCCATATCACCATTATTTCATCTACTGCAATGCATTCGTCTGAAATATTAACTCTTGTAAAATGTTTTTACCTTCTAATTTTTTCTAAACTATTTTTCCCAATCCTTTGATTATCCGTAAAATGAACAAAACGTAGGAGTGCTTGAAACCTATTTCTTGACATTATTTGTGGGATGTAAGAATTCCTGTAGAAGAGATCTTTCTGCCAGTAGTAGGCTATCACTGCGTATCTAACAAATCCCATGTAAATAATAGTTCCAAGAAACTTCTTTATTTCATCACAATAAGTGTCTTTCCACATGCTTACCTTTGCGTCACCAGCTGCCTCAGTTTGGTAATAATTGAGATTTCTTTGTTGAACTATAAAATCATAAATGTTGTCATTGACCATAAGTCAAACGCGTCGAAAGACGTTACTATAGCATTTGTAGATGATCCGAAACTTGTAGAAATAAATTAAAACGTTTTTTGAAAGGAACTCTTCGCTGGGTGCCATCTATAAGATGAAGTGTGCTGCTAAACATTATCATTAGTTTTAGCTTCAATTTCAAAATCTGTATTTTCAAAACCTTCAGATGTGATGGCTTTTTTATCTTCTAAGTCGGAAGTTTCGTTACTAGAAGGTTCATAATCTGAATCTTCAGAATATTTATTTTCAGTATCTGAATTTTTCTCAATTTCCAAAGGATCTGATCTAGATTTTCATTTTTTAAAAGCATAAAAAATATTTACTGGCACATCAGATTGGTTGTAACTCATATTGCAACATATCTTGTAGAAAAAATATTAAAAATATCTGAAAAAGAGAAAAAAATAATTATTATACATATATTCATATGCCAACTATTTTATGCTTATGAAATTCTAGCACGACCCACAAGTTGGTCGTGTGGGACAGTAAGACTAAATGCATTCTTAAGTCCTAAGCAATCCACCCGTAGTTCGTGGGTCAAAAAGACCTATACAACGTCTTTTACTCACACTTAACATGATATAAAAATTGTACACTCTTCCTAAAAAAAAAAAAGTAATTGTAAAATAACAAGTGGGACCATGGAAAGTATCAGCAAAATAGGCTCGGGAGCCAACGTGTTAAACATGATCTGTTAAAACTGCATCAAAATCACAACCCTCTAAAAATTTGGAAAATAACGCAACAGAATGACATTGGGCATGCACAATGTGTTAATGAAATGACCAATTAAACAACAATTGCGTTAAACCTTCTGCAGGGGCGTAGACTTTTTACACTCGATAGGGGGATTTTTGCAACCACTTATGTGAACTGTTCAATTTGCAAATTGGTAATCTCTGATTACGTGAACCTGAAAGCTGTAAACATGCAGTCACAGAGTAATCTTGTTGCCACGATACTTCAAGGGTTCCATGTAGGTTTGTATAAGTGAGGTGTTGTGAACAGTTTTCAAAATTTTAATAGAATAAAGACAAATGTGTCACAAATTAACTGCCACGTGAATTTATTCCTGCACACTGCACAGTATAAAAGATGGCCATTATACTTGACAAGGTCACTAATAACTTTCATTGCATGAATTACGTTTTCAAATATTAATAAAATTAGTAATTACCCTTGATAAGTTTATATCTACTGAAAAACTGTTCATGTTGTTTGATAAAAATAATTAAAATGTCTTTGCAAACTCTTGAAAATTACACATCAATACAATGTAGCACATAATTATTCATACTTTACATTGAAATAAGATTCATTTAGTCCTCTAGTCTACATGTTCCCAAACGTAGACCTCCTTTGTGATGATCTGTTTATGAATTCTTTCATAAGCTCTTCTATATTTATCTTGTCGACCTCATCTTTGTGAGTCTGACAAACTGCCACATGGTTGAGGCGGCACTGAGACATAGTTGACCTTAACCACGTCTTCAACCGTCTTAATGCAGAAAAGCTGCGTTCACATTCGCAGCTGGATACTGGACATACAAGCAAAATTTTCATGAGAAGAAACACTTCACTAAATATCTGCTTGCTTGTTTCATGCATTTTACAGTAAGCATCCTTCGCACCTTTCAGAGATACTGCTTTTGTTGTTCCTTTGAACATGGGCAACTGAAACTCGAGCCGTTGTGCAGAGATTTCTGGATAGAAGTTTATAATCGAGTTGTCAATCTTGCCAGATCATGTTCTCAAATGCCAGATATTGCCTCAAGTCAGTGTTGTCTGCATTGAATCTAGTGGTCAGATGTTCTATGACTGTGTCCACAGATTCAAAATATTGGCTTCTATAGTAATCTCTAGCTGTTGCAGAATGGTGTGCCATTCTTGCAGGCAGTTGAAATCGCTCCTTTTGTGTTCCAATTATACAAGAAAATACGATATTGTTACTATCTATTAGAATATATTGTTCTTTTACCATAAAGCACCAGCACTTTATTAGAGGGCGGTGATTATCTGAAATTTCATGCATTAATGAGGGCCACAAATACAGGTCTAATGAGCCCTGTTGTAAAATCGAGGCTCAGACTAAAGGGAGCAGAAGGGAGTGATGTAGGGCGCGTCTGGATCCGAGCGGCCCGAACCTGTTGTAAACTGTACACTAAATGTACACTATGGTCAGCGGATTCGGCACCTAAGGAGAGTAAGGCATTCGACAATAAAACCGGCTAGACATGCATAAGAACAAATGATGTAGGAAAACCGCACAATATACACATAAAATTGATGCAGCTACAAGTTACAAATGGCCTGCCAGATCTGGATCACAGGAGTTTATGCTTGTAGTAATATTTTCGAATTTCATGCTCTGTTCAATCTGTTGTGATGAAAATTTTACATAATCTTACACTTTGTACAAGACAAAGGTATATTCTGTGATAGTGCTTGCAAGCCTTGCATGTATACTTAGGCTTTCTGACTGATACTTAGAAGCACGTCTATATAAAGATGTACATTTCGGCTACTGAAAAAGCCTACATCTAAACCTAATTATGTAATTTGATTGGTAAGAACACGAGAATCACAAAAACAAACACACAATTTGTAGACCTGTGATGCAATAAACAATTCAACAGACCAAACTGTAGAGGGGGATGATTGTATGCACCATATCCCCACCTAAAATGAAGGGGAGATGCATCCCCCATCCCCCCAGGATCTACGCCCCTGCCTTCTGGCATAAGAACGAACTATATATATTATTTTAAACATGTAAAACTCTAATAATCACAATAGAAACACACTTTAACAGCTACAGGGGTTCATGCTCATTATAATAGTTATTTTGAATTTACCAATAAGTAAGTTACGTGACAATAACAGTTGATCTAAAGTTAGGACGGGATGGGATGGAATAGAATATATCAGGACTACATTTTGAAATGGTGTGGTATTAGTAGTATTATTCTGCCATCAAATGTTGCTCGATTCTGGGAATGGTATATAACAGCCCTTTTCAATGCAAAATATTTATACATACAGATCATAAAGGTATGTTGAAATTGAAGACTTAGGGTTTACAAGATGAGGATGCCTTGCATTTAGTGCTGTTGGAAATTAAACAAACAAGAACTAAATTGGGGAACTAGCACCATACATAAACAAATCTGCAATAAATCGTACTCCAGTTGTGGTAAACAAAGTGTAGTGTTTTGTAACATGTAAGAACACACAAATGCAAAGTTTAGTAAAAATAAATCGTCATTGTGCCCGAGGCTGCAATACGTATTATTATCAAATATCTCTATTTGGAAAAATGAGACAACTCGCGAATACACTCTTGCTCAAAAAGGTTGTTACATGTGATATTTTGAGCTTGTTTGTCCATTATTTGTTATTTTTCTTGTGTTTTTAATGTGTGCAATGTCTTTCCAATGATAATTATTGGTAAGTATGTTTATAACATGAACATTTGTGTAATATTTCATGATTATGTCTTTTTTATGAAAATTTCTGTGGAACTTTAGATCTGTACCACCAGAAATGAACTTTTTTTTTCTTCACTTCTAAGTCAAAACAAATAAGACTGCCATTTTGTGTAAATATTTAGTATCAATCTGAAAATTTCAGCAAACGTGCAACAATTACATTTACATCATAATATTTAACTCAATAACGTGTGTGGCCCCTACATGCTGCAATAATGTCCACTAGGCGGCGTGGCATATTCTCAACTAACGTTACGAGCCTGATTTGGAATTCTGTTCCACTCTTCAGTCAGTGCTTGATATAACTGCTGTAGGATTGAAGGGGGATCATTCCTATTCCTGACTGCACGACCAAGTTCATCCCAGAGATGCTCTATCGGGTTGGTATCTGGGCTTACAGATGGTTGCTCAAGAAACAACACACCACGTTGTTGCAAGAAATCTTGCACATTGTGAGCATTATGAGCCGGTGCATTGCCCTGCTGCAGTCGAAAATTGTCCTGGAAAATACCCTGGGCAAATGGCAATAAGTGGCGATCCAGGATATCCTTATACACAACCCCAGTGACGTTTTGATCCAGAATGACCAACTGGCTCACAGCAGCAGAACAAAATGCATCCCAAACGTGCACTAAACCTTCACCTCCTGCGACGTAGGGTTGTACATTTTCATCATTCAGCTGTATCCGTTCATCAGTGGGGTATAGCAGAAATCTGGATTCGTCAGCAAAAACTACATGATTCCAGTGTGCGATCGTCAGATTACGGTATCGCTGATCCCACTGCAGCCTGTTGTTGCCATGTCTAGCTGCCAGTTTAGGTTTCTTGACCATCCGTTTCGCTCTGTATCCAGCTTGCACCAGCCGTCGATTAACTGTCTGGCGTGAAATCCGGATCAGTTGTTGCGCACGTAACACAGAAGCAATCGATCTGAAAAACATCGTACGGTTTCGACTAGCAACGGTGAGGACCCGGCGATCATTGCATGTTGTAGTGGCACGTAAACGGCTCGTAGGTCTGCTGGGACTCACACTTCCGGTTGCAGCTCTTCTTCTTCTTGCAATATCGCCTTGTTTCAACCCAGCGTTGTCGTAGGCAACCATCTTACTTCTTAAACCTACGTTGGTAGGACCTGGCATAATGTCTAAAATATTGAAAACGAGTTGGGACAAGTGTCAGAACCCTCCCATGTTCAAGGGATTAAACCAACTCAAAATGAACTTAATTAATGCAGAGCAGTAAAGAAATAAAACTTGAAAGTTTAAGAGCAATACACAAGGTGAATTTAGTTTAAAATGATATAAATGACTAAAAATCACATTTTTGAACATGTAACAACCTTTTTGAGCAAGAGTGTGTACAAGTTTCTTCCACAAAATATTTGGTGATTTATCACACAGCTAGAGCGTTGAAGAATGAAACAAATATACACATCCTACCATACAGAGACATGCCATTCAAATCACTGGATACAATTTCTATGGATTTCTGTATGATCAGACAGTTGAAATGAGTACTGGGAACCATCATATACTAGATACATCGTGGGAAACTGCAAGGAAAATCGATATTTTAGACAGAAATAATTACTAAAAATTTTCTGCAAAGCATAATTCAACGTGGTGACATGAACTGTGTGATGAGATTACAAAATTATTTAAATGCAATAAACTCAACACTTATAACGCATAATAAAGTGATATTTTAAGTACATAACAAAATAAAAATAAAACTCATTTTTATATATATAATGAAAACGGCACACACAATCTCGAAGGAAATAGGAAGTAAGAAGAGTGTCTGTTATATGTATTTGGGGAGGTATTTTATGTACAGCTCGTACCTCTTGTTTGTTTATTATTATGCTTGTGATTCCTTAATAAAATGCTTAACATAAAACAGTGGCTCAGTGGTATGTCTGCGGACTTACAACGCTAAAAACCGGCGTTCGTTACCCGTGGTGGACAGAGCACTGATAGACCATTGAGTAGTTTTGTGCTTAATTCAAAACAACAACAATGTATATCTTCCCTGGATTAAGGACTCAGTCAGACTGCATGACATAAAGCTTCATATCTTTACCTTACCATATTGTACCTTGTCTTATATTACCTGTATTTAGCTTTTTTTTGTATGTCTTACTTTGCTCTGCACTCACTGATTTAGGTTTAAAGAAACCTGTTCAACTATTATACTGTTCAACTAGTGCTAACATATTATAAGCTAATCTCATTTAAGACATTAACTTCAAGGTATACATGAAAAATTATTGAAAGGTATTAATAATTTACAGTAGGTTATATTAAGTTGTTTTTGTGTTGTTTTTTGCATGAACTGTAATAAAATACGTCTAACTTTTAAAATAACAAATAAATAATGGGAGCAAGTAACAAGATCAACCTAATATTTTTCTCGACCATGTTTTATGTGAATTCTTGCGCGTATTCACAACAAAGAATATATTCAGAATAACTATTATAATACTGCAAAAAGTCCATAATATATTTCCATACTATACTATTATCCATTCATGAAAGATAAACAACTCAAATCATCCAACTTGTACAAGTATCTGTTCTACCTGACCTTGACTATGATTTAACTGTTTTTAACCTGGTGGCTCGACAATCAGATTTATAAAATTAAGATTTTAATCCACGTGGCGGACACGTTGCAAATATCTCACTGTGTAGCTTTGTGAAAAAACTGAAGATCCACACTCTAGGATACTGACGGCATAGAAGCATGGTTAAGTATTATATGCCTTCATTGACGTAGCTAGGGGAGGGACAAGGGGGACATCTGTCCCCGGGTGCAGCATCAGGGGTTGGGGTGCCAAATTGATGTTACATAATTCGGACATTGTGTAACGAGGGGGCGCGAAATCTGACTTTGTGTTCGGACACTGAAAACCCTAATTACGCCTCTGTATGCCTTATGTGCAACTATTGTAATATGTAGCCTATGCCTAAGCTGGAAGATTAGCACAGGTGTACAACGTTTCTTGTTTACGAAGGCGTGAGCTGTTCATATGCTAAATATCTACGTGAGAAGTTTGAGAGAAAAACATTTGAATACTGATGAATAAAGGTATGCCTTATCGTGTTAGGATACAGTAAGATATTAGTATTTTAAATGCAACTCACGCATGTTCAGGTTATAAGTTGCCTTATAATTTTGTGATATGTATTACCTTTTCAAAACACCATTTCATCATGTCTCTGTAGAGAGACATATTAGTTTTCTATTGTTTTCTTCCCCTCATTTCTTTGTTTCGTATTCTTTCAAACACTTTTTATTCAACCGCTATTTCTTCATTTCTCAGCTGATTGACTTAAAACTTGATAGGGTCATACTTTTGTCCACATGCCTTTTTACATTTCTTTTACCTTGGTCTTTTAAAGAATTTTATAAAGTCAAAGGTAAAACAACCCTAAAATGTATATTTGGGCTTCTGTGCGGTCAGTTTTACAGCAATCAAGATGGATATTTTCATGCGCCCAACACATGTGATTTGGTATAAAAATAAGTTTTTACACACACACACACATATATTTATATTCAAAAATTTGGGATATGCCCATTTTTCATAATTTTAGTGAAGGTCGAAACGACTAATAAAACCATAATGTTTGGGGTTTGGGTCAATTACTTAGCCTTGTTTCAAGCAATTTACGTTGAATTTGGTATAAAGATACTTTTCAACTAGCAGCACATTTGATAAAGAAGAATGTCAGATTTGTCACAAAAAGCAAAATTTAGAGCTTTTGGCAATGTATTCGGTGTATTTTGGTCAATTTATGTGGGGTTTGATACAGAGTCACTTTTTTTTTTTTTTTTACAGATTCCAAACAGCGATTTTGTTTATTTGTTTGTTTATTTTGAATTTCGCACAAAGCTACTCGAGGGCTATCTGTGATAGCCGTCCCTAATGTAGCAGTGTAAGAGAAGGCAGCTAGTCATCATCACCCACCGCCAACTCTTGGGCTACTCTTTTACCAACGAATAGTGGGATTGACTGTCATATTATAACGCCCCCACGGCTGAAAGTGCGAGCATGTTTGGCGCGACGGAGATGAGAACCCGCGACCCTCAGATTACGAGTCGCACGCCTTAACACGCTTGGCCATGCCGGCCCCCCAAACAGCGATATTAATAGTTTCGATTTTTCTGGTGTCAAAACCCCAACTAGCATAGCGGTATGTTTGCGTGCATACATTACTAGAAATCACATTTCGATACAAATGGTGGGCAGATCATGGATAACTCTTTCTGTATCTTAATGCTTAGTAATAAACATAATCATAAACCGGTGTCAAAATAGGTCGTTTTAGAATTGTGTGACGGAAAAATGTTGTATTTGTTTGCGAACGTGGCCTCTTTATTTAAAATTATGTTCTGTTAGAAATTATTATAATAAATGTTTCTATAATTTCATCTGAATGGTATTATAATCATAAAATATTATACTGCTGTTACTAGAAATCGATTAAATAAAGTCAAAATTTAAGTTTGTTGCTACTGCAGTTTTATTGCGTAGAGTATACAAGATGACGTCATTACAACTTATATTAACACTTTTTCGGCGATTTAAGATAAACGTAGGTTGTAGATAGAGAACTGAGGAAGAGAATCTAAATTATTATAACTAGTTGTGAGATTTTTATATATTTAGTAATATGCTATTAAGTTAAATGAAGGTAAACACCAGCTGAATAACATAAAAAAGCTAACTTTGGTTTTTTCAGAATTAAAGCGTCAGTAATAAGAACATAGTTAAACCAGTTGGATTCTTTCATCATATTCATAGACTTCGTCATTAATTGTAAGTTTTTATTTTACTTGCTAAAATATGTTGCATTCGTGAAGAAAAGATCAGTGATAAGTAACATATTTTATATCATACCCTGCAAATTGTTCATAGTTGTCATTGCAATACAACTTTACAGGTAATTTAATGGTTAGCAAGTAATCTACAGAAGTCTGCTACTGGTAATGACATGGTAAGAAGTTCAATTTTCAGGAAGTTAGTTGTAGGGATATTATAGCTCTGAGAAGTATATTATCGTGTTATATATTATTAATACAAGATTCCAGAGGAACTAGAAATGGGTCATTCTTTAATGCCTGGGCATGGCCAGATGTTTAGGGTGCTAACTCGGAATCTGAGGGTCGCGGGTTTAAATCCCCGTCACACCAAACATGCTGCCCTTTCAGCCATAAGGATGTTGTAATGTGATGGTCAGACCCAATATTCGTTGGTAAAAGAGTAGCTTTAGAGTTGGCAGTGGGTGGTGATGACTAGTTGTCTTCCCTGTAGTCTTACACTGCTAAATTAGGGACAACTAGCACAGATAGCTCTGGTATAGCTTTATGCAAAATTCAGAAGCAAGCAAATCAATATTTTTTTATCTAAAAAGTTTTTGATCAAACACATTTGGCTTTGGCAGGTTTCACTTTTTAATTTTGTAATATTATTATAAAGAATTTTATTACTTCAGTTGTGAATCAATCATCATTTTAAAGATGAATTTAATGTTTATAGTACTACTTGAACCAGTGTAGTATATTAACATTTTCAACTCATGATTAACAACTATCTGCACATGGGTGGAGGTCAAAATGCAGGTGTCATGACCTTTTAGTTTTGCAAGGTATTATATATTTGATATCAGAGTTATGTTATTTTTACCTTTCATTGCTGATTTATTCATAGTTTGTGGTAGAGAACTGAATATTGGATGCAGTATCTGGAATAGTGAAAAAAAGCTGTGAATATGCATTGTGGAGGTTCTTAAGGTTATGCAAATACAATACACAAGCTATACAATGGACAAAAATAATTTCATTTATATGAACATCACCTTGCACCATAACTTCTGAGTCTGAACCAAAATGACATCATCAACTTATGGACATGATTTAGGTAGAGATACTTTTGTGACACCAATTTTTTATGTACACAACAAACTTGCCACCTTTAATGTGAGTACACTAGTAAATTCAGAATTATAGTCAACTTTTACAGTATGAGGTTCGTCCAGTGGACTGAGCCTGTGTACATTTGGTCATATTTTATAATAAGTATAATATATCTATTTATCATGCTTACTGATCACCAGAGAGTTTAAGAATGAACTGAAAAATAGATATATTGAGACTTGCAAACTATGCTGTGTTTATGAGAGAAAATATTTCACCTGTATTATTGGAGTTTGATTTATGTAAGACTTATTAATTTGTAATTAAGAATATGCTTATTTCTTGCCTCGCCATAAGAAAGATAGACATGTTGGTAATTGGACTGAATGAGTCCAAAGAAGTGTTACCATATTGCAGAATTGAAGAAAAGCAAGTACATCATTTATCCATAGCCATGGTTTCACCAGTAAAGGCATCATCAGGTATTGACAAAACCGTGGTTGTAAATAAATGAAGTACTTGTGAAACATACAATTATCTTGTTTTTGTCATTTCTGTAATTACAGAATTTTACCAAGTCCTGATGATTCTAAGCATCAATTACCAGATTGATTTAGGATTTGTAAATTAACTGTGAATCATGATTAGCAATTTAAGCTTATTAATCAATCATTCCAGAAAAACAAAAAGCAAGAGATAATGATTTAAGACTTCAAAATAATTTTATAAGGTTAATAAAACTACTATTGAAGGCCATGAACACTGTTCAGTAGAAATGTCACATCTGAATAGGTCGGTGAAATGCATGTATGCTTTTTGTCAAACCCTGGAGGAAATGGCCTTCATAAAAGGCTAACAAGAAATTACTTGTTAATTCGTAACACTGATTTACATTATAACTTCAGTATATGTGGCTTGTATGTAATGCACTGAAAGATGTAGTTTAGTAAACTCTTCCAAAAAGGAAAATTTATTGGACAATCTTTATAGCTTCCAACATCACTAAGAATGCACTTTATACAGCATAAAAAGCTAGTGTTAGAAAAATTAATGTTTAACTTCTGTAGGACACCTACTCAAATCTAAGGAAAAATTGAAATATAACATTATCAACACAAAAGTTGGTCGTTGTTTTTAGCTAACTTCTAATTCATTTACTTAAACATTGCTAAGCAGAAAGTACATATAAACATACAGGATGATAAATGAGCTATTAAAGTATTACACCTAGAATTACCATTAGATACCTATATCCAGAATGTAGATGCTAATGACCCTGTAATAACTGTTGGATATTGTAAATACAGTGCAGCCTAATTTTTATCATATTCATTTTTTTATTTTTACTTTTTTCACTATTATGGTATTATGCAAATGTTTATATTTCGTATTTCCTTTGTTTGCTCTATTTAACTCAAGAGGATGGAAGAAAACAAAGATCTGGACCTGAACAATGATGATGATGATGTTGTGGCAAAAGTAACTTTACCAGTAACTGAAGGAGATCAATGTAACAATGTGGAAGTTAATCCAGACACTGAAGAAGAGGAATCCACAAACTGTATTCAAATTGATC
The DNA here is from genome assembly GCF_004210375.1 of Tachypleus tridentatus. Taxonomy (NCBI): domain Eukaryota; kingdom Metazoa; phylum Arthropoda; class Merostomata; order Xiphosura; family Limulidae; genus Tachypleus; species Tachypleus tridentatus. The sequence continues at coordinate 41,062,753 of NC_134830.1, forward strand.
CATTTTATGCACCTAAAATTTTAAGAAAAAATTGTTCTGTAGGAAATCTTAATTTGGAAGGAAGCAATGAAGCCAGGGTGCTGGTTCTTTATACTGGTGGGACAATTGGAATGGTGCGATCTGAGAAAGGAGGTAATATAGTTTTGATAAAATAGTATAATTGTTATGAAAAATATGTTTATTGAGGTTTTGAACTTTATGTGTTAATTGGTCTAATTATTAGAATAAAACTAAAACCTTTGAATAGTGTATGAAAGTATAATGTACATTTCTTTAGTAATTCCACTGATCAATAGTTTTGTACTTCACATAGTTATAAATGTGTGAATGATTTCTTGACAGTGTTGTACTTGGGCTCAAAGTTTTAGTAAATACTGTAAACAATTGTTTTAGTTATTTTCAAGATTTTTTGTATGGTTGTGGTTTTTTTAAGAATAATAAAGTAGGTTCTAAATTTATGAATAAAACCTGATTTATGTATCTCCCATTCTAAAAGCTTCATAAATATTGTTCTAGCCTATGAAAGTAAGATTGACATAACATGATAGGCAAGGTCCCTATATCTGGAACATGTTTATATATGAAGTGATTTAGGCTAGAGTGTTAGCAAGTTTGCCAGTCAGTTAAGTAATCAGTATATTAATATCTGTTTCTGTGCTATTCTCAGCCAGGTAGTTATTACTGTGAATATTAGGTTATTGTTTTGTTGAAAATATTAAATAAGTGGAATTTCTGTGAGAGGCAAGTCTAATTGTGAAGTTAATCCTGTTAGTAATTGTTGGTTATGCTAATCATAGGATTTGAATAATACATTTAGTTATTGTGAAGTGAACTGGATTTTATATTTTTCTTTTTCTCAAGTAATCCAAAAGGACACAACTTGGACTTGCAGCTCTTTTAAAAAAATTTGATAGTAATTTCACATATGGTTTCATAAGAGAAGGAATATTTAAAAAAAATATTTTATGGTGTTCTTTACAGTGTATGTTCCTCAATACAATGTCTTAGAATCCAATCTTAAGAAGTTTCCCCAGCTTCATGATGATTCATATGCTCAAGAAAATTTTCCTGCCAATAGCAGTAAGATTCCACTAGTTCTCCCGTAAGTTTTCTTTGCAAGTTCATGAGTGTCCACGTTATATACAATTGAATTACGTTAAAATAATAATAATATAGAAATGTCCTATTCATACTTTCTTCTATAGTTTGGTGTTTTTGTTTATAAAAACCTAGTCACTGTATGCAAGTGCACTACATATAGTAAATCTTTTAGGTCTGTGTTAATTTGCATTCTTTCTTTTCACAACATAATCAGAATGTTAATAGACAAAATTGTTCACTATACAGGTATAATACTGTTAACATTTTTTAATGCAGAAAACAGTTTATTGTCTTCAAATTTTGAAACTGATTGCATGTTTCCTGAGTATATTGTTTGCCTTTTGCATTATATGCAAACTAACTTAATCTACAGATAACTTTGTGCTAAGTTCTCTTCCTCTTATTTTTTTAGATGTTAATTTTAGGTGAAAGGTTAATAGTGACATATAACTCAAATGAATTGAGAATGTCTTTGTGTTAAGAATAATTACTCATATTGAACAAAACATTGCATAGAATGTTTAGTTGACCAGTGTAACTATTTCAACTCTCAGGTAAACTGGCTTTTTGCTTCAACTATTTTTTTCAGTATCAGAAATTGTATAACTTTTTTTGTTGGCTATACTTGTGCATGTCTTATTTTGTTAGGCTTTATTGACTAACTTGTTCATGTTAGTTTTGAATTGTCTGCAAGTAGCCCTAGTAGATTGCACATTATTTATGATAATACAATTTATGCCACCAACTGTGATCACATTTTATAATGTGCAAATCTACACAGATAGGTATACGCTGCTCCAACTTCAGATATATATATAATATATATTTATATTATCTCTATCTGAAGCTGTGAGGCACTGTGCTGAGGAGAATGCCTCTTTTGGAATGACCTCAAGTCTGTTATGAAGTTGGCATACTTCACTTAGATTTATATTAGTGCTTTATACATGTAAAATAGTTTGGCTCATAAACATGAAACATAGAAAACTTTTTAATGCAGAATATATATGAAAAATAAAAGGAATTTTGAAGTACTTTTTGTTAATTTTTAGGGAAATTGGTGAGCCAAAACGTGTTGTGTACACCATTTTTGAATATGATCCTTTGCTAGACTCATCTAACATGACTATGGACGATTGGATACATATTGCCTTAGATATCAAGGTAAGTGTTATGTATACAGTTTAATAATAAAATTTTCTGTTATATTGTTTTACAGAGAATAAGGTGATAGCTTGATTAAGAAAACTTGTTGAACACAGAGATATTTTTTTATTATTATAAAATATGTACATGTATACTTCAAACTCATTTTTCTAACATACCTGGTAGACATCCATGTATTATTAATCCTTAGTGAAGGAAATTGAGTTCATTGGATTGACCCCATGGTGTGGGTTCCTGTACGTGATGAGGGCACCTCCCAGGGAAGGTTCTGTTCTTTGAGTTCACATCCTCTGGGATATAAACATCCACCCACGTGTTTGCCATGTGTGGCAACTTGTGAAAGGAAGGAGAGGATCCTTGTGGTTGAGGGGTCCAACCCTAACACACCACTTTGGCCTTGAATTCCTGTAGACGGGCGGCCTTGGGGCAACCCCTTGAGTCAATCGGCTGGTCCACTCGGACTGGGGTCAGTGGGCACCGAAGTTTCCTTTCATTATCGATACTCCAATTAAAAATCTTAATAAAATAGTGAAAAACAGTCTATAGGTAAATGACCACATTTTGAAGATTCTGAGAAGTAATCCTCACCATATGTACCACCTGTTGTACCTCATTTTCTTATATTGCACTCACTTTCAGACAAACCTTTCGGGCAATTGTCTCCCTTTTTCATTCAGAATGGACTAGAGAGACTTGCTGGCTCTCCAAAGTCAGTAAAAAAGCTTCAAGCTGGTGACATTGATGTTTCCACCAACTTAGCACAAAGTTATCTGCAGATTAAGTTAGTTTGCATATAATGCAAAAGGCAAACAATATACTCGGGAAACATGCAATCAGTTTCAAAATTTGAAGACAAGAAACTGTTTTCTGCATTAAAAAATGTTAACAGTATTATACCTGTATAGTGAACAATTTTGTCTATTAACATTCTGATTATGTTGTTAAAAGAAAGAATGCAAATTAACACAGACCTAAAAGATTTACTATATGTAGTGCACTTGCATACAGTGACTAGGTTTTTATAAACAAAAACACCAAACTATAGAAGAAAGTATGAATAGGACTTTTGTATATTATTATTATTTTAACGTAATTCAATTGTATATAACGTGGACACTCATGAACTTGCAAAGAAAACTTACGGGAGAACTAGTGGAATCTTACTGCTATTGGCAGGAAAATTTTCTTGAGCATATGAATCATCATGAAGCTGGGGAAACTTCTTAAGATTGGATTCTAAGACATTGTATTGAGGAACATACACTGTAAAGAACACCATAAAATATTTTTTTAAATATTCCTTCTCTTATGAAACCATATGTGAAATTACTATCTAATTTTTTTTAAAAGAGCTGCAAGTCCAAGTTGTGTCCTTTTGGATTACTTGAGAAAAAGAAAAAAGGAGTTCACTTCACAATAACTAAATGTATTATTCAAATCCTATGATTAGCATAACCAACATTTACTAACAGGATTAACTTCACAATTAGACTTGCATCTCACAGAATTCCACTTATTTAATATTTTCATCAAAACAATAACCTAATATTCACAGTAATAACTACCTGTTGCCTTTGGATGCAACAGGGGATATACCTATAGAGGTTACACCTCATGCTACTTTGAATTCATCATAAGGAGTTATTGTTGAGAGGGATTTGAAGAACATTCCAGAGTCGGAAGTTCTCGCTGGTTTCTCCACCCAAGGAGTTTCTGCAGTGAGGCATATCTTCACTCGCAAAGATGGAATTATGGTGCTGACCAATGTCCTCATTCTGACATTTAAGTCACCACGTCTGCCTGCCACCATTAAGGCAGGTTATCTTAATTGCAGAGTATGGCCATACATTCCAAACCTTCTCCAATATTTCCAGTCTCAAAGGTTCTGTCACTCAAAGACGTCACGTCATGGTTCCTTAATGTGTGTTGCTTATAAGTGTGAAAGGGACCCTCATTGCAAGATGTTTCCAATGTCAACAGTTCTGTCACTCAGAGACATCCTTGAATGTGTGATGCCTATGAGTGTGAAACGGACTCTCATTTCAATGGCTCTCACCCGTCCTACTTTCATTCTTGCCCTAAATGGTTGGGAGAAAAAGAGGTGCAGCATTTTAAAACGGAAAATTTCTTTCCACCACCTCATCTCAGACGTATGCTGCCGCACTTCATTCCACAGCTACTGTGGGAGTGCAGATAGATCTCTCTGTGCCTCCTAAAGAATCATTCTCCAAATGAAAAGTCTTTTCTAAGTAGACTACGAATTGGTCACAGTTTTTTAACTCGTAATTTTCTTTTATCTGGAACTGATGCACCAGTGTGTAGTTTGTATAACACTCGGATCACAATAAGCCACATTTTAATTTCTTGTTATCGTTTTGATTCACAACGGCAGCACCATTTTAAGCATGTTCTGTCCCAAGGTTTTTCCATAATTTTAGACAGTGTTATTGGTGATGGTGACACTGTCCACCTTGGTAATGTTTTTAGTTTTTTAAAGGCCATTAATCTTTTTAATGCCATTTAAGTTTTTTAATTCACACTTTACACCTTTTTAATATGGCTCCCTTTTAAAAATCACAGTTCATCTAGTTCAATTTGAAATTAGAAACTGACTGTAACATTAAGTAACTTGAAACCAGGACTGGAAAGGCCAAATTAGAAACTGACCGTGACATTAAGTAACTCAAAACCAGGACTGGAAAGACCAACTTCAGGTGACTGATGGTGGTTTTTGTGCTTACCTGTTAGTCTTTCTGGCGAGTTATGATTATTACAGTCATGCTACAAAAAGTCCTTTACAACTTGAATTATTGTAGTTTTTCTCTTGATGCTGTAGACTAGATGTAAACATCGGTTTTATGCTATTTATTTATTTATTTTTTAACTTTGTTTTGTTTTACCTTAATTTCCTTTTATGAATTTTACTGAATTTACTTTTACCTTTTTTAACGGACGTTTGGCGCAGATAGTCTAGCTGCTTTGTGCCATAAAACACTAAATCAACCAACCAATCGTTGGAGTGAATACAAGGTGTCCACAAAGTCCTGTTCTGATTTTAAAAGTTTATTACAACAAAACCAAAAGAACTGTAATTATGCTGTTTTTTAGCACCTTGTTGCTTAACTAATGAAATTTTTTATCATTTACAGGTTGTAATCAGTGTGTTCAGTTGCTAATGGTTGAAGTTTGAACAAAAATGGCAAATACATGGGAGAAACCTTGATGTGTCATCTGGTTTGCAGTCAAGATCAGTGACAACTGTTCAGAAGAATTATTGCTGTCAATATGGTTAGGATCCTCCCCTCAAGCCCAGCAATAGGTGGTGGTTTCAAAAAGTTTCAGAAGACAGAATATGAGAAGTGCAATTGACCTACCTCAAGGTGTATGTCCAGTGGTTGTCAAAGAAACTGTTGCTAATGTCCAGGATACATTCCATTGCAGTCTTAGAAAGTCTTTGTTGTGCTTCAAGTAATAACCAGCAACCAAGGTCAATGGTACACACAAAGTCCTACACGAGAGATTGCATCTTTATGTATATAAAGTATAGACATCAAGTCTTCTCCTGTGTAGTCACCATTTTTGTTCATACTTCAGTTATTAGAAACTGAATACTCTGATTACTATCTGTAAATCATTATAAAAACACTTTCATCATTGTTTATATCAATCTGATTTTGTCATGTTGAAAAAGTCATCTGTGAGACTTTTAATATGAGAATGAAAAGCATTACTAATTTTCAAAAGCTGGTTTCATTAATAGATGTCATTGTCAGCATGATTGAAAATTTTTGATGGGATTTGGTTCATAACTATGAAACTTAACTTACAAACTGACACTAAAGGACCTATATAGGATTTTTCTTATGATAGCTATAATTCAAACCTCACTAGCCTTTATTATACTCATGTCCCCCCCCCCCCCAACAAAACATCCTTTAATTTAATCATTTATTTAATGCTTTCACAAACTTTGTTTCTTTTTGGAAGGGCATAGAATCAAATGATAATTTGTTTCATTAAACATAATGGAAATTAGAAAATAAATAACTTTTGACAGACACATTCCATACATGGAACATTTTAACAACTTCAAGCCTTCTCATACTGAACATCTTCCCTGAGAAAAAGTCATCCATTGCTCATCACTTTATCCAACTGCATCTGCATCATTCCATCAATAGTATAGTTCTGTTAGCTATCAAAATTTGATCTCAGCTGAATTTTGACAAAGAAATGATGGAACTTACTAGAGTTCTGTTTTTGAATAGTGCCATTTTTTGAATAGTAACCATAATCCTTACAACACCACTTTTTAACTATTAGTATTTTTTGTTGGTAGTTAATTTTTTTTCCTTTTAAACAATCACTAGCTTATTCTATCCAATTTCTATATCAATTTTCTTAGTTCAAGATTGGTTGTTAAAATGTATATAAAGTGTGCATGTTTTTTACTGTGGTTTTACATGGTGTACCCCAGATTGTTTGACCAATTGTAATGTTTCTTTTATTCTTACTCATTTGTTTAATCATGACCATTATTCTTCCTACACCAGAAACTATTGTTTGTGGCATGTTGTATGCTACACTACACTAAAATAAATTTTGCACAGTTAATATTTATCAAATCAGCCATCATAATAACACCTGACGATAACTGAGGTCTCTGTTGTTGTTGTCTTTTTTCTTACATTTTACCTTTAATAAAGGAAATCAACTTTTCTAAACTTGTTTGGGTTTTTTCAGGTTTGTTAATTTTATTTAACTACTTAAAGATTTTGCATAGTTTTCAAGTATTATGTATGACTTGAGAAATATGAGCATGAGAATGATTAGCACAGCTGTTGATTCAACAGTTAAATCACAGACCTTTTTACTCTGAAGTTACATAGAGCAGTGTTTACTGATATGATTCTGAATTTACCATGTGTACCTTTACTAAACATGGTAAACTTATAGTGAACATTATCAGCATGTTTTTAATAAACAGATTTTTTAATAAAGTATTTTTTATTGAAGATTTGCCCATGAATTTATTAATCTTTCACTGAGTCTTTGAGTGAAGGTGATTTTCATTTTATAGTTTAAATATTTTACTAATTAATGGAAGAACCTAGTTTGGAGGCTAGATGAGTTTAACAATATCTCTAGTATTTATAATTCATTGGGCAGTCTTAAAGGATTTAAAGGGATGAAAACAAGTGAAATAAGAGAGCTAGATATGTCATGTAGTGAAGGCTGAAAATTTATTTAAATACTTCTTTTTTTAAATTAAAAATTAAAACTTAGATAATTTAAAACTTTGAATTATAAATTATGTTTTCATTCCAAGTTTACTGCCAAGTTGTTTTATTAGATTTTTATGTATGTATAAAAAGATTCATCTATGTACATAGAGTTGATGTGTCAATGTACATTTGTTTAGATAGGTACAAGTCCTCTGCTAGTGCAGCAGTAAGTCTACAGATTTACAAAGCTAAAATCAGGGGTTTGATTCCCTGTGTGGGCTCAGCAGATAGCCTGATGTGGCTTTGTTATCAGAAAAAACACACACAGCTAGGTACAAATGTAGTTTCTAACTTCATGTAGATTCCCAGCCAGTGGTTTGGTTTGTCACTCTTCATGAGTAAAACAGATTTTTTTTTTAAATGTTGTAATTAACACCAATGGCACTCTGTATTTTAACACAAGTACTACTTTACAAATATGCATTAACTTTAAACAATGATATAATCCAAATAAGACAAGTATGGAATTACAATAATCTTATCAGCTAAATTACTATAATTATTTGATAGTTTCACTAATTTTACTTTTTATGAGATCATACTGTAGAGATAACTTAAGTTTTTTCAAGTACAATTTATAACACTAGAGGAAAGAGCATCTAAGTAAATGTTAGTAATTATTCGAAATTTTAATCTTGTACCTCTTTGAAAGGCTGTTCTTAACTCAAAATTCAGGTAAAGAATACTGTTGAAGCATGCTTAATAAAGTAGAAAAAAAGTCCATACTTTTTAATTATGTTACTTACACATGTAACATAATTCTGTTACTCCTTGCTGTGAAAATAATAATTTATTGTTTTTTTATTTTGTACGAAACAGTATGTCGTATATAAATAAAGTATTTATTTTACAAATACTGGTCTTATATTTGAGATATAATGAGTAATTTTTAGTTTCTTGTTTTGTATTTTTCCCAGCAAGCATATGAAGAGTTTGATGGTTTTGTTATTCTTCATGGTACAGATACATTGGCTTACACAGCATCAGCTCTTTCTTTTATGTTGGAGAATCTTGGAAAAACAGTCATTCTTACAGGTTCCCAGGTCTGTTCAAACTTAAGGCATGTTTCATTATAATTAAATTTCATTTGAAGTATTTGAACTAAAACTAATTTCTAAGTTTTTAATATAAAATATTTATGAGGAGATTGGATTCACTGCAGCTTTCTAGTTATCAAAAAATAAAAGCTACACCTAGTAGTGTGAATGATTACCTGAAAAACTGAAACTGTTCTTTTGGTAAGTTGTGAATTTTTAGCATTTCATAAAATAAAATAAGTATATTTGAGCTTCACATATCATATCGCCATGTAAATTACTAATAGATTATTTGATGATTGATGTATTATGAACAGATTCCTTTATTTGAACCACGGAGTGATGGGAGAGAGAATTTCCTCAGCTCGCTTATAATAGCTGGAAATTATACTATTCCAGAGGTAAGATCTCTATCTTAAACTGATTGACTAATTTTTAATAGGTCATTTTCATTCATTGTAGAAAATAATTTAGTGTTTGAAAGAAAAAACAATATTGTTCTGTATTTAACATATGAATGGATTTAAATACTTTTGTGTGGTTACTTCAAATATATTTTAATAAACTATGACATGTTGTGATACTAAGTTTTCCGTGCTGTTTTCTTAATGTCTTCTTACAATAATAGGTGGGTAAACAACAATCCATAAACATGAGGCAGAATTTTATTGATGATAGAATGTATTTCATGTTTCAGTAGAACATTGGTTTGTCTTCTTTAATTATGATCAGTATAAAAATGTTGTTTTCCTATATGTTATTTTATTAGACTAATGTGCTTCCTTGCTCAAGTGTTGTTTTGTAATATTATGATATCCTTATTGTTGAATAAACCCATTTCATGAGATGATCCATAGACTACCAGACTATGATAGTGTATGGGATTAGTTTGGATGTAGTTACATCAAGCTGTGTAGTACACTGCACAATCCCTCCATTTGTTCTTATTTTACTCTGCTGCATTGTTGGTTTGCGAGATTTAGACAGTTTACACAATGTGAATGGTACTCCTGTGTTTGTTGTTAGTTTATTTTCTTGCACAAAATATACTATTATCACAAATGAGGAACAGCATATACCAGTAGTTTTGTCGGTCCATTGTTTCCATCTTCTAACAGCAAATAATCTGCACTTTGGAACTGTTCATGCATTATAAGGACAATAGTCAAGACCTACGTTCAGTCAGATGAGTAGCTGAAGAGTTGGAAATGGATGATGTTGATTAACTGCCTTTATTCTGTTAGTTAAAAATTAGGGATAGCTAGAATAGATAGCACTTGCATAACTGCATAAATATCTGAAAGCAAAAAGATTAACACAATGATATGTCATAGCCACTTACATTTATAGGATCTAACTAGTAATTGGCATTAAAGAATACTTGTTGATGTGGATAAGAACCATGCTAATCATCTCAGTCCTTGTATATGTCAGAGATTTGAGTTCTTTCAATCCCACACTTCTTACTTCAGACATAAATAAACTTGCTGTTTGGGTCATGTCATTGATTTGGGTTTATGTAGTTTGTTTCTCATTCTTCAATCATGGCTTCTGGTACATCTGATTTATGAAGATTCAGTAGGATCTTTTGCAGACTTCTAAGTGTTTGTCCCATGTTTCAACTTATCTGACTGGATGGTACACTTAAAGACATTTTGATGACCTTTTTCTTCTTGATTGTGTGGTTCTGGATGTTTGAGTTTTTCCTTAGGTTGTACAAGTTCATTAGGAGTAAGAGATTGTTAACATGTTTTCATTTTTCTAGTGACTAAGAGCAGGGCTGCCACTGATTTTGGAATGGCATGCTTTATTTGGGCAGTTCTCTTATTGTCTGGCTTGCTTCTTCTTCATATTTGGTGTTGATATTTAATCATGATGTGATACAAATGATAATACTGTTTGAATCACATACTTTTTTTAATAAAGTATGTTTAAATGAATATTACCTAAAAATTTTCCTTCCTCTCACTTCATGTTCAACACAATCTTGACAGAGTTCGTGTTTTTGTTTTTATATCAAGTAAGTCAAAGACATTATGGGTAAAGTGGAGATAGCCTAACTTTTTTGTAACTAATGTTAAATAAGATACCCTTAAGTGGATGTAGTACATATTTCCAACTTAAATAAAGACTCACAAAATTTGATCTTCTAACAAGATGGACTACAATGTGATGCATAATACAAGTGCATATTTAAAATTATTTTACATCCAGAATTTTTTGTTAACAGTTTATTTTAATTTTGTATGTAACTTTCTGTCACAATGTGTTTACGGACTTTTGTTTAAATTTTCAAAACAATTATTTAAGATATTAAAACATGTTTACTTCATAAAATGAACAATGACTACTATTTTAGTGCATATTAGATATGTTTTGCTTTAACATTCCTACGAAAAGATGTTTCTAGTCCTGATTTCTCCAAGCCCGTTCCCCTGGCTGTGGTTTTGCTAGATAGTAGATAGGGACAGTGGGAATCTCGTTAATCCATTCATTAATGGATTTAAATGGCAATTTCATTTAAATACAAAATTATTAGCCTAATATTAATAACCTTTCAAGTTGCTCTGGGGCCTATTAGGCCCCACTTTTCGTAGGAGTGTTAAAAACTTGATTGTGTAAATTTCTTTTAGTTGTAGTTTCCTTTTATAAATTTTAATAAAATCTACCAATTTCTCTTCTCTACAGGTCACTGTGCTTTTTAACAATCAACTTTTTCGAGGGAATCGAACAAGCAAAATTAGTACCAGCAGTTTAGATGCCTTTGGATCGCCAAACCTGGCTGCTCTTGCAACTGTTGGAATCAAAATACACAGTAAGAATAAATTGAATATCAGACATTCTATAAATTTAGTTTAGGTGGGGTAAGGCTAGGGGGTAGGAGGATAAATGTTTACATTTTAGTGGTTAAGTTGTTTGAAAATAAAGTACTTCTATAGAAGATTACTAACATGCAGTACAGTTTTCTACTCAGGACTGATGTACTTGACCACACCCAAGGTTTCTTAGTTTGATTTACTCTAATCCTGTCATACAGAATTTCAGTTGGAGGGTAAGGCTGTTCAGAAATCCTGATGAGTAATAAAATTGAAATGGACATATGAATGCCCCACATTTGACATTGCTGGTGCACAAAAATATAACTAATACGAATGGGGAAAAAAATTCTCATTGATTAACTTGCTCTTAATTCTATTTAAAATATCGTCATGTGCTGTGGCTGTTAAATATTCTTTCTTGTTTGAATCGGTAATTTATTTATAATAAAAATTGATTACATATATTACCAGGTATTAATAAATAAATATTCAGTTAGTATTTTGAGTACAATAAGTGTATTTTTCTTTGGGATTCACAAGGAGAATATTTTTAAATTAGTGTATACTTGTTTTTCAGTTTGATAGCAAAATATTTTAAATCTATTATGTTCTTGTTTTGTGGTTTACAAAAAGAATGATTTTAAATCTACTATTTATTTGTTTTGTAGTTCATTGGCAGAATGTCTTTCAACCTACAGCAATTGAAGAGTTTTGTGTTCATGACAAGCTAAATCGCCATGTCGGTCTGCTGCGTTTATTTCCCAGTATTACAGTTGAAGTGGTAAGACACTTTGATAGTTTAGAGATATTTGAAAAAAAAAAAACAGTTCTTTAAAAAGAAACTTTAAGAACTATCATAACTAAAAAAAAAGAAAAATTACACATAATTTTAAATTGTAAATATTTTTCTAAGTACATTTGATATGAGTTTTTTAGAAAGGTTATGCATTGTACAATAATTTTGTTCATTAAAAAGAAATAAAACTTGGGATTATTTGAAAAATAATAATAATTTTCCAGTATATTATTCTTTCATAATATAACTATATTTTACAATTTTTTTACTTATTATTTTTCAGTTACTTAGCTAGACATTAATATTTTTTAATGACCATATTAATGTATATTTTTATACAAATAAGTACTATTAAACAGTCTTCAAGAACACTGTTAACAAATGTTGGAAGAGAACTTGATATTTAAACTTGCTGGATTTAATAAAATAACTTTTTAAAAGATTTTATTTATTGTTTTATGAGATGGTTAGAGGATTAAAACTCATCACCAGAGATGCTCATCTGTCACAGAGGTTCTAGTTACTGATTACTACGTTATAATAATGTTTTCAGTAAAATCCACCACATTTAAAAAACCTTTTTAACATTTATAAAAGCTCCAATAAAAATAAAACCAAAACCACCATCGTCATATGTGTTTCTCAACATGTTGTATGTTGTTTTTATAAATGAGAGTACAGATATCAAATAATTTCTCCTATTAATTAGAATAGACTGGAAAAGTATACAACAAATAGTCTCTTTTGTGATCAGTTTTGGATTTATTACTTTAAACAAATCACAAAATGTATATATTCTTGTTCAGTCATTTGAATATTTGTCACAACAGAAATAATATTAGTTGTGTAAGTATAAGTAACAGCTAGGAGCCATTATTCCCTATACTTGCATGAGATTAGTATTTATATATGTGTATAAATTTTTGTTGCTGATGAGTGTTCAAAGAAGCTATCTCTTTCTCTGTAAAAGTATATTAAAAGATCAATTAACATTTTATGTTATAAGTAATTTTTGGACTAATAATTGTAGAAACGTTTTCATTTTTATTAGTTATTTCTACCACATAAGCAACTGGATATTCTCAAGTTAACTATAATGATATTACATGTAGTTTTTTTAACAGTGAACCTTATAGTTTAGCTTCAGTGTATCAGAATGGTACTACTGCAACATGTTTTGTTATTTTCATTTAAGGTGAGGGCTTTTCTGATGCCTCCTATACAAGGAGTTGTTCTTCAGACATATGGAGCAGGTAATGGTCCCACCCATAGACGAGACCTACTAGATGAACTGAAAAGGGCCTCTCAGAGGGGTGTTATAATTGTAAATTGTACTCAGTGCTGTAATGGTAGAGTTGATCCATTTTATGAAACTGGAAATGTAAGTGTAAATAATTAATTTCAACTTAATAGTATGGAAAGCATAATATTTATGTGACAGTGAATTAAACCTTTGTGTGTAGCTTGGCTTATTCAAACATAGACCCAGGAACTTGAAACTGTACTGACTAGAACTCTGATATTATTATGTGTATCTTCATGAAATATGATAAACATAAGTCTGTTGTATTAAATACAATCTGAAATTTAATAAGTATCTTCAATAAAAATTAGTTTGTGAATTTACTAAGCCTTTACTCAGTCAGTCTGACTTCAATGTGATTTTGACATTAAGAATATAAATACTTTTTCCATCTTACAGTTTTCTTAGTTTAAAACCTACTAAATGAATATCAGAATTTTAATTTTTTTTATAGAACTTCATATGTTATTTTCTGTAATGTGTAACACAAGCTGTAGCTAAATTATAAATGTTCATTGAAGTAAAATGAATGGAACCTTTTTTTCTTCTTTGAATGTATGATTTGTTGCATTAGTATTACCTAACTTATAATAAAAGTAATTTATTTATATGTGAACACAGTAGTAGTCTTGTACACTGAAATACTTCATTATATTAGATTTATTGTTAAGTTCTGATAAAGATATGGTTAATAGGATAGAGGTTGTTAGGGATCACCATTGGTCAGTTAGATTTGATATTTTGTTGCATATGTGGGCAAGGAATAATGAAGTTTGTTTCACATTTCATAAAAGCAGATTTCAAACAGACAATAATTATATGCTGTTAATTGGGCAACTGAATTATTTGGAGATATTAATCAGATATAAGAAATGTTTTAAGTAAATTATTAAATATTCGAGATAGGCTTGTTAATTATAGAGAAAGATAAAATTAAAGAAAAGCATTATAAACATAAGTTTAAATTTACTGCAATGATTAGATATTTGGAGGATGATAGAAGATAAAGTGTTTGTCAAACAAGAAATAAATAAATCAATAAACTATATGAAAAGAGGTTGGCTGAATATTTAAAAGTAGAGAGTAAGGATTTCTCTAAATATGTTAAGGGTAAGCAAAATTTTAGGATTGGAGCAGGGCTTTTGAAGGATGATATTGAAAGGACAGTATCTGATGATTGTGAGAGGGTTGAGTTATTAAATTCTACTTTTTTTTTTCTGTTTTCTCTATTGAAGATTTAAGCAATAATCCTCAACATGAACAACTGCTAGATGGTGAGGTTGAACAAGATAATCACATTAATTGTGAACTAGTTGAAAAAATTGGGAAGTTTAAAGAATGATGATGCACCTGGACCAGATAATATTTACTCAAGTGTTTTGAAAGAGATTAAGGGTTTTACGTGTGAGCTATTTGCTATTAATTTTACTAAGTCCTTGAATGTTAGATGATTAGAAGTTGACTGATGTTACTCCTTTTTCTAAGGGAGGTGATGAAAACTTTCTCAACATTTAGTCTTATTTGTCTTGCATCAGTTGTGAGAAAAGTTTTTAAAGTATAATAAAATATTCTTTTGACAAGGTGTTACTTAAAAAAAGACTCATTCATAAAGTTTGTATGGATAAGAAAGAGAGGTTGGTTCACTGGAAACAAAAGTAACTAGATGGAAGTGAGAAGAGGGTTGCTATGATTGGTAGTAAGTTAAACTGAGTTACTGTCATGAGTAGAGTACCTTGAAGCTTACTCTTAGGATCCTTCCTTTTTTTTTATATATATATACATCAACATTGAAAATTTAATGGTGTTGGCCGTGAGGAGGATATTACTATATTACAAAAGGATTTGAATTATTTGGTAAGTTTGAGTGGGGATAAATGGCATATAGATTTTAAGTATAATAAATGCAAGGTAATACATCTGGTATATCACAATTTGAATTATGAGCAGAAGTTTGATGGGAATAATCTTACAAGTATTATGGAAGAAAAAGATTTTGGTGTACTGGTTGGTCAGTCTCTCTAAGTCATCAAAGCAATATGCTATTGCTAGTGGCAGGATAAAGAGGTTATAATGTCATTTGTTAGACAACATTTGGAATGTTGTATTCAGCTTGTGCTTCTTACCCTGGAAAGGGCATTAAATAACTGGATGGGTTTCAGAGAAGGGCTACTAGGTAGGATAATACCTGATATGGAAATGCTATATGAGGATTGATTAAGATTTCTGAACATGTTTTCTCTCAAAAATAGAAAGGGAATCTAATTGAGGTGTTTAAGATTGTTAAGAATATTCATAATATGGTGCATCATCTTTTTTTTTGTATTTAGTAGTGATAATGTTAAGAATAGGGAACACAAATATAAATTGTAGCAGAGAAAAAGTCCCAACTAAGACAGCTTTATTTTCTAACATGGTGATTGGCTTTTGGAACAGGTCAACTTTCATTGTGGAGGAGGCAGTTAAGGAAAGCTTTGGCTTTGAGTTGTAGGTATAGGCCAAGTTTTCTCTAAGTTCATTGTCCAAGTAAAGATTAAAATACTTTTCAAATATGCATTTTAGAGCACTCAAATTACATCATTCACTATAATAAGTATCACGAAACTATTGTTATTTAACTGGTTTCCTCACTTAAGCTATAAATAGGGTAAAAAATTCTGTTATTCCTATGAACAACAAGTCGCTTACACATGCATCAATGTTCTTCTCTTGGCAACATCTGTTTGTGACCCATTCAGGGAGATAGTTCTAATCCTGAAATTGAGCAAAAGCCCTTTATTTTGATCATAAACATATACCTCAGACAAGAATAGATCGTTTAGAAAAAAGTTATGGATAGATGGACATGGCTTCTGTCTTGAGTCTGAAAAATTTGTATATCTCAGCAAATGGAAAATGTTACATCATTTAAGTTGTATTTTGAACCTTTTCATTACTTATAGCTTATTTTCATGTTACTTAGAAACTACAGAAGCTGTACTACTGATGCTATATGAACTTAAAAAAGGGGAGAATTGAGAATGCATGTGTGTAACATAAAAGTAAAAATGGAAATTTAAAAAAATATTTCCTTTAAAAATCAAGAAATTTAAAAGTTTGGTAACATCAAAACTTGAATTGTAATGTACATTTTGAAACCAAGTTTATTAATATACATTGAGAGTAAAGTTGTATAAATAAAGTTGCCCCCTAGTGACACTACAGTATGTCTGTGGATTTACTCTGCTAGAAACTGGGTTACAACACCTGTGATGGTCAAAGCACAGATAATCCATAGTGTAGCACTGTGCTTAGCTACAAAACAATAAAGTTTAAATGTTATTCTGTAAAATGTCAATTCTCACATTAGACTGAAGCAATACACAAAGGGTTTATTTGTCTGATCCAATTTACACTGTTAAGATTTCTCATTTTTTTGACTATATGAATATTGTAAAAAAAAAAAAGTTTATCAAAGTTGTGAACTTAAATACATACCACATAATAAATTTATCAGTACATAAATACGTACCATTTAACAAATTTATCAGTACATAAATAACTGATGCAAATAAATTACGTTACCTCTTGATTACCATTTTAAAATTAAGAAAAAATTTAGTAGCTGTACAAATTAAATATTAAAGTAAACATAGTGATCTACTGTTATCATTATCAGGTAGTAACAGAAAGAAATAGATAATTATAATAGTTTGTTGTAGCAGTCTGATTTGAACACTTAATATTGTATATTTTTGATTGTGCAAACTTTGTAGATTAGTTGTTTGTGTCTATGTTTTCTTCTTTGAATAACTAAATTATAAGAAAGCTATAAACATGTAAAGTAATTCAATTCTAAATGTTACAAATTTTCCACATTCATTTGAAATGGAATATGAGAAAAACAATTGTTAACATGTTTATCGTGACATTATTATTTGCAAGAGCTTTTAAAAAATTGAAGTTTAAGACCGTAATTTATTGCATATATTAATATATCGTATTTTTAAATTTACCATAAGGAAATGCACATTGAAAGGTAAAAATGATTTTAAAAATTTATTGTACATAATAAATAATGGTTGTGTAGATTTTTCTTTTTTTAACATCTACCTTGTAGTTTATAGTTATCATAAATAGTTTATAATTATATAAACTGTAGTATGTAGTTCATTGTGGGTAAGATTTACTTTCATGGAGTTGAAAGTGTATTACTGAGTTTTGCATGACATAATGTTTCATCTTGCCTGTTCCTCCTCCTCCTCTATTTGTTTTTTCATCAGGTCACTATTACAAGGTGGCAGTAAAGTTAAGCACTCTTTGCAGAGCTTTAAAATGGGGTTATATTGCTGATGTGTTGCTAAACTGTTTTAAACTTGGAACCTGTAAGAGTGAATTTTGGGAAGGGTTATCTTTTGACTACTTCTGTTTAGATTATTGTTATATTGGGTAATGTAGGTATTCTCATTGTTGAAAATTTTCTTAATATTTTCATTAATGTGCTGTTATTGTTCAGATTTTTTTGCAGGTGATGTGTATTGCATATTGGTCAAGCAACATGTTTAACAGTGGTAAAATTTGTTTTTAGGAAGTGGTTGTTCCTCCTTAGTAAAGCTCCTTAACATGTGTAAATTTCTTTTGGATTTTTATATTTCTTCATATATCTATATATGTAACAGATTTGGATTTATTTATAAGCATTTTTTCATTTCTGGTATAAATTTTCAGTCTATGTATTTAATAGTATAAAATCTTAGCTAATAATCCATATTTTAATAATATATACATTTTAAATTCCTAATTCTACAAGAAAATATTTTTAAAATTCTTTATTACACCTAATATGACATGTGAAATATTTTCTCCAAGCATTTTGTCTTCTATATTTTTTTCCACCATCACTTGAAAGAGTAAGAAATTAAATATAAATTACTTCTATAGAATAATCATTACTCAGACAAACCATAATTTTTATAGCCTTCAGTTTTTTTTTATAGAGATATCAATAGAAAATCAGACACCTCCTGTGACACTCACCAGTCACATCCTTTATTTCAGGATTTGTTAATAGTTAATAGTTCTCTTATGTTTAATTTTATGTTACCTATAATTAACAGAAAGTCGAGGTTTTCAAAATTTCATTTGCATTACTACTATAAAAAAAGGAGACTTCAATGTTCTCAACAATTGACAGCAAGAGAAAAAGAAGGTTGAGTAAAATTTTTTTAATTTTTATTTATTATAAAAATAATTAAAATGTAAAAATAGTGATCTTGGTAGGTGAGTTAAGCTTAGATTAGGTAAATAAATATAATAAAAACATTTGAGGCATGGATGCAAGCAACTGGAAATAGCTCATAGGAAATATAATTCAATAGTGTAATGTGAGCTGTATGTGCTGGGTGATTTACAACTTATAATGACTCAGATGGTAGTTATATATGGTTCAAAGGGCAATAAAACAAAAATTATATATAGATGTATACTCTTACAAGCTTAAAGCTACTTAGGATTAATGAATATATGTAGTTTCATGTTACAATTTGAAGTCATAATAGAAAGAAGAAAATGGTCATTTAGATTTATTTTAATTTTTTTTTTGGTAGTTACAGTCAGTCATGTTGACTGATCTCATTTTGAGTTAGGGTAGAGAAAAGAACATAAAATATAAAGTTTTACTGAAAACGAAAATGTTTGTAATTAGGAGGTTTTAGGGATTACACAAAGGAAGTTTGAGATTTTTGAAATTAGTACAAGTATTTTTAATCTTAACATGAAAATGCTTTGCACATGGACTATTCAAAACAAATATTCAATACATTCATGGACAAATGTTTAGTTTGTTAAAAATACTTCACTAAAATTACAGTTGTTATGTATGTGAAAACCTGAGAATGTTAACTCAAAGAATGCCAAATTTTGTGAAGATTTACACATCATATAGAAAGTTACAAGTTTTAAATATATAAAGACTTGAAACGAATACAGAGAGATCACGTGGTTGGTAAAATTGACTGAGCATGTTGAAAAAGTTAAATAAAAACAAATCAAGCTTTCATGTTACAGTTTAAAACAAGAAAAGAGTGTTTTATTTGAAAATTTCAGTAACATATCTTCTTAATGTTGTTAGTGTAACATTTATACACTTTATAAGCTTTTGCAGATAGACATATTTGAATAATGGGAACCATAAGATTGTTTATGTTTCATGAAGGGGGGGTCATTAAGGGGGAAAAAGTTGAGAACTACTGGCCTAGTCAACCAACAATGTACATTTTCAGGTCCACTGAATCCTATCATTACAAACATAAATTAATAAAGTATGGTAAAAATAACTTTAGACAAGGTTCAAGTTATCCATCTCAGTTTGCAGAATTGACATGTTCTGACTGTTGTACATGATCTATTCAGTTATCTACTTCTGTAAAAGGAGAACTGATACAGCTGCTAAAAAGAAAAGCCTACAATGACATCTCAGTCTATATTTACACATCCTCATGATAAAATATAAATATCTTATGAGTAGTAAGTACAATCTGTTAAAGAGCCAATCAGTTGTATAAAGCTTTTCTTGTTATAAACTCATTCATTAAAAATGTTTCCAGAAAGTTACATTTTGACCTGTAAAACCTTTATTTTTATACACCACATTTTCATAGTAAAATTATTTTAGTGTAAAGCATTATGGCCCAAGAATGAGGGTCTTTTTGTTTTGATTTTTTTTTTGCATATTTAACTCTCATCACTAACCACTGAAAATTGTTACAGATAAATTATACTCTATATTTATTATTAACCTTGCTAATTAAACACAGTAGATTTAATAAAATATCTTGTATGATTAAATTTAATTGCTCTGTACTGTTATTTAGATATAATGGGATGTAGTCTTATAGAAAAAAATAATTACCAAATATAATTCCATTGTTCTCTAGGCATGTTAGAAGTTGACTTAAGAGATGTTTATTTGTTACTGTAGCATTTGAGTGTTAAAGTATTTCAAGTTGGTCTAGAATTAAGCTCATGTATTGGTACCTCAAAATTCTGTAGAGACTGAAATTATTCTATCTTTTTTATTAATATTTCATAGGAAGCATATAGGGAATTTGTGCTTGATCTAAATGTTGGAGTTATTTAAAAGTATTAAAGCAGTTTTCTGACATTCTAGGCTTTGATGGACATTGGAGTTGTACCAGGCTCAGACATGACACCAGAAGCAGCCCTTACTAAGTTAGGATATGTACTTAGCAAGTCTGAATGGTCCCACCAGATGAAGAGGAAGGTAGGATATTCCTAAGTCATTATAATTAGCTTTTTTCTAAAATAAACAATAGAATAGTAGAGCCACATTAACAGTTGTTAGCATATTTAATGAACGTTTTGGAATTACATATATTCCATCTTTAGCAAGTCTATGAAAATAATGAATTGAAGAGTTTTTAGTTTATTTATAAATATAAAAATACAATGAATGTTATTAGGCTCACTGATAAGTCTGTAGACTTGGTAACAGTAAAAATAGTTTCAATAGTTTGCTTCTATAGATTACTGGATGTACAAGCAGGTATATTTTAATCAATTCAGTAAATGTGTGTCGTACAGATAACACATAAATCAGACTAGATGTTTCCTATGGTATTTCATTTTCTGAAGCAATTAGCTGGCTCTTGTATAAATTTAAGAGTCACAACTTTCATATGTTGACCTCGCTGTCTTGTGTACTACGCAACTGTTCTAATTGTCCTGAGTTATCTCTCAGTCTTCATACTGACGATATAGCCACTCATTCAAATGTGTTAATCTCTTGGGTAACATTTCCTCTTTCTGTATAACTTAAAAAAAATAATTATCTAACATCAAACTTCTGCTCATGTTCTTTAAAATAATATAATTACCATGTCAGTTTCAAGTTACTTGAATGAGGTTATTCTTGGCATGTGGCTTCATGACTTTTTTCACGAGAAAGTTCTTGCCAGGATGTGTTATAAGTAAACTGTTTTCATTCATTGCAGCTTGTTTCTAGCTAAACCCAATTCCATGTGGGACTTCAGGAATTTTATATGTCAACTTATGAAGCTCAATGTACAAACTGCCTCTTAGTATTTGTAGTATAAATACAATCAGATATATCTTTTTTTTATCTTTTTAAATTAATGTGCATGAGAATGACTAAGATTTTCAGTAATTATGCATGGACCACAGTAGGATTTGGTTGTTTTAGTAGATGGAAAGAATGTGTGAAGTTCAAAAGACATCCCAGGAAGCACTCTGCATTCAACACAGGCCAGACTTCTGTAAATCAATCAGTCATTCATCTGATCTCCACTCAAAATAGTATGGTTCTCCTCCTTTCTGGTGCATCTTTTGGATGGTATTTCACAAGGAGCACAAGAGAGAAACAGTGTGGAAGAAACAAATGCTCAACTTGCATTCAATTCCTTGCAATGCTTAAATCCTGGTCAGTGCCACTAAAACATGCCATTGTGTGTAAGCTGTGAAAAGTCAAATATAGATATAGCACATAGCTACCAGATCTACACTATCACAAGAAGTAAGATGCTGTATTGGTAGTTAAATGGAAATGAAACATTATTGACTGAAAGTAAAAAACTGTTTGTTTAGTGGTATGGCTATTGCTCTGTAATGTGAAAATTGAAATATATAACTGAATTGATAAATAAATCAAGAGAGCTGTATGTAAGTAGAAGTAAGTTGAAATTAACTTTACTTGAGAACAGACTAAAATAAAATACAGAAAACAATGATAAAATGTCCATATTGAGCTTCGATTCTTTTAAGCCAGAGATGAATGTGTTTGAAAATGTCAAAACTGTGTTAACCATTCATTATCTCTGTAGACGAACAATTGGAAATCTAGAATAAAAGAATTTAGAAATGTCTATTCCAAATTTAGTGCATAACTTTGACCTGCTTTCATGTTATACGTCAAAATTTAACAAACTTTGCAATTTGTGAATACAAACTAGAAACTACACTAGAAGGAAGGATATGTAGCATTTGTATACCACTTTTTGTGTTGTTGTTTTTTTTTTTACCAGAAATCCTCTTTTTGACTTGTATTTTTTGCTTCAGATGATGCAGACTAACTTAAGAGGTGAACTCACTGTGGGAAAGGATATAAAGCTTGAAGACAAGGATTTGATTACTGGAATTATCACAGCCATGAGGCTTTCATCAGCTGACGTAAGAAAATAGGCTTGATCCTATTACATTAGAAAGTCAATGATATATATATATATATTAATCTGTTTATATTTTTTTTAATACAAATAAAGACACCATACATGTGGTGTACCACCTTGTAGAATATGTGCTTATAAGAAAATGTCTTGATGTATGTGTACCACCTTGTAGAATATGTGCTTATAAGAAAATGTCTTGATGTATGTGTACCACCTTGTAGGATATGTGCTTATAAGAAAATGTCTTGATGTATGTGTACCACCTTATAGGATATGTGCTTATAAGAAAATGTCTTGATGTATGTGTACCACCTTGTAGAATATGTGCTTATAAGAAAATGTCTTGATGTATGTGTACCACCTTGTAGGATATGTGCTTATAAGAAAATGTCTTGATGTATGTGTACCACCTTTTAGAATATGTGCTTATAAGAAAATGTCTTGATGTATGTGCCCTCATTTTCTTGATAAGACAGCATAATTCAGATAATTTTACAAAAATAAGAGCAAAAAATATCTTGTTGTTTCATTCAAAATAGGAGCAAAAATATTAAGTTTGTTTTGTTGTTTTTATCAATCTAAGAGCAAAAAATATTAAGTTTACTTTTATCATAACAGTGCTCATAAAGGGAGTCGTAATGATCAGTTGCATGTTTTTGTAAATAACTCCAGGTAATGAATAATGTGTATTAATTCAAATGCAAAGCTTTAAATATGTGGAACTGAAAAATAAACACACGCTCACAGAAGTACTGAAACTTTGAGCAGGTTACATTGATTGCCAGGAATTCAGTCATTCAAAATAATACCAGTGAAACTCAACATTTGAATGGAAACTATGAATTCACATAGTTAAAGAGTGATTAAGGTTGAAGGAAATTATTTCATCTCTTGTTCAGGAAGTTGATGCTCTTCGAAGTGCTCTTTATCCTTCTATTCTCTGCACTGTGGCTGCTAAGGGAGACCTTGAGAAGCTTGAAATCATGAGGCAATTTGTAAGTAAAATTTAAAGTTTGAATGTACTTGGTAAAACAGTTCCTAGAGTCACATCCTAATAAATGTATAATTTCTACTTAGAACATTTTTTGTCCTGGGCTTCCAGTAAATTTGTTTTTCATTTGTGAACTGGTAGTGCTTTTGTTAATTGTAACTTATTTTCTTTATAATTTATGGCACATGTTGAGAATGGTCACTGTGACAGTTCTATGCATGATGACAATGAATGATGATTTTTATTTCTTAAATACCTTTTAACGGTAAAAAAAAGAGTACTATGAAAGCTTAAGTTATCAGTTGATTTTTGTTTGGCACAGTCTTCATTCTTTTTAGAACAATGCAAGACTAGTCCCTTCAAGTTCCACTTTTCTAGTTCAACCTTAATGAATGTGTAAGTTCTTATTTCTTTTTTTCTCCTGCTACTATATATTTTTATCAGTTATTCAAGCTCTTATTAATATAGTTGTTAGGTAATAAGTAGAGGACCTTACAACTTTGTTGATTTCAGTGATCATTTGTTGAAGCACTTGGCTGACTGTGACTGCAACCGTAATATATCATTCAAGTTCTGGTCTAACAGTGATGCAACATGGTCAGCCATTCAATCACTTGTGTATCATTAATGTCAACAAAGTGTCATGTACAACACTTTTGATTCTGTTTAGTGCAGCATTATTACTTATTGGAAACCTAACAAAGAAAATTCTTGTAAATTTTTAAAAAAGCATTTGTATATGTACATTGATGTGTCTTCAATAATTTCTGTCATTCTTAGAGTTTTGTACATGGAAATTGATTATTCTGATTGTTAACTTATTTTACTTTGAAACTTTGTTTTCTAATAATAATACCAGTTACATAGCTTATACATTATGTGGTAAGACCAGACTGCACAGATCGTATCCATATTGCATCCAACCAAAACTTCTCATTGCATTGCCTGCACATTAATGTGTATGAATAAATATCCTTTATTTGAAGTGAAATGTAATTATACTTTATAACATTTAATGGTTGCTTTACATTTTTATGAATTTCTTAATCTTATTTATAGCTCAAGCTGTAAAATTAATGAATTTTTTTCAATTATAGTAATTATTTACACTACACTAAAATAAGGTATAATTAAGCTGGTCTAATATATGCACAACTGGTTATTAAATTGGCATTTTATTTGTTGAAAGACTAGTTCCAGCAACTGAATGAAGTGAAACACTGGATAGAATAGTTAAATTTTAGGGGTTAGAAGTATCATTGAATCAGCACTGTCACTGAGGATTATATATAAAGCAGCTGAATGTTTTTATAAATCTGTTTTTTGTGAAAATTTTGCAGCAGTAGTAGTAATAAAGAGTTTATTTTTTGGAAATAAAGTATCTTTAAAATGACCAACCACTTTTTAATAATAAAATTTTAATTTCCAACACTGTATATATTTTATATACATTCAGAGGATTTGTTAATCAATGTATATCAGATGTACTTGGGTTGATTAACATTAACTCTCTCATTACAGGCTCGGTAAGTTTGGCTGACTACATGACCTCTTTGCACTGACTTAGTCTTTTTGTATTCCCTAAAATTTAAATAAATTTCAAATGATTTTGTTGCAGTAAAACTCTGTTTTATCTATTATTTTCCCTACCCTAACTCAAAATTGAATTGGTCAGATTGATCTTTTAACCTCAAAAATAAAATCTAGATAAATGTAAATTACTTTTTTTTCTAGAATGATTTTATATCATAACATGAAAATACATTCTTTATCCCAAATAGCTTTTGAGCTCATGACAGTGTAAATCTATGTGTAATTAAAAAGCTGTTAAAAGAACCATTAAAAATACATCCAAGCTAGCCATTGTGATTACTGTGGAAACCAAAGTTATGAGTAAAATTGTCACTTATCTTCTGAAAACACAATGTAATCTGGTACATCATTTGACAGGTAGAAACCTTGACTTCTTATTGGTTACAGGTAATTATAATTAAACATAAGTGGAGTATAAACAAATCCTCAAGAGGCAATGTGGCAGATGGGTGTGGCAAAAGGAATCCAATATTTGTTTTTGTAGCTCTGTAACTAAAAATTGAAGGATATAAGAATTATGGTTTGTCTGCATTTTTATGGTTTTACAGTCAGTAAATTACATTTAATTTTATACCTTTTCAATGCATGATGGATAAAAAAGTTGTCAGGAGTAAGTATGCCATGTGTGTCATACTAAGAGAAATTCATGGTTTTTAAAAGAAATATTGCCTTATACAGATAAGAAGTTAAAACTTGTATGCTATTAAAATATGGATTATTACATAAGATTTTATATTATACTGACTGGTATTACATAAACAAAAAGTATACAATAAATATTGAATGTAAGGCACTAAAACTTTGTCATGAGCATTAATGGATACCCAGGAAGAAAAGGTTAATGACTAATAGTCCTTAAATTTTTATACTGTCCTGGACCTGCTGGGGGACTCAAAGGACATCTTTTCTCCCCAGTTGTTGCAAGGAGGAGAATCTGTTCTTTGTTTCTGGAATTTCACTTATTTTCCATGGTCTCTTGCTCACTCAAGCACTCAGCTGGAAAATTCCAACAATATTAATATGACTACTTTCTAAAATGTTTCTTATTAGAATAATTTCTTCCAATTAACATAAAGTAAATAATGCTGTATTTAATTTGGATATTTTTATACATACATATATATTAATGTTTTTTGCTAGAAACTAGGTTTCAGTACCTGTGATGGGTAGAACACAGATGGTCCATTGTGTAGCTTTGTGCTAAAGTTCAAACAATTAATGTTTTTCTTTTATAGGCTATTTTGTATCATAGTAGAACATTTTGTTACATTAATTTCCTAAGTCACAACTTAATAATTGTATCATGGCTTCACAATAAAATATAAAATCTAAGAGTATTATTACAAAAGTTACAAACTATTTTGGCATCATGAATTTGTTTCTACAAACAGTTATATATTGTTATTAAAATAAAATAAAAAAAAATTGAAAAACCTAAACCTAAAATTAAACACTGTTGTCAAAAGAAAACTTGTGTTTTTGAGACTTTTGATTTTGTTGGTTTTTTTTTAAATCTCTCATGAAGCTAAGACTATTTGAATGGAATTTATACTTATTGGTTTCAGAAAGATTTTAATAGAATCCACAGTTTTATAATTGTTTTATCTTGAGTTACTAAACTGATGAAGCTTGTTTGTCATTTCTTTTGAGAGTTGAGTTTTATGTATTATAATTTTATTTCTTTAAGGAAGAAACCATATCTGTATGCAATAGACATCACATTTCTTGTTATAGGGTGCCTACCTCTCTGCGTGTGACTATGATTTTCGCACTCCTCTACACATTGCTGCATCAGAGGGTAACAAAGAAACTGTAGAGTATCTTCTTAAGCATGGGGCCAGTGTGCACATGAGGGACAGAGAACATAAGACACCCATACAAAATGCTGTTGAGTTTGATTATCATGAAATAATTAAAATACTAAAAAAAGCTGGCAGCCATCTAACCATGCCTCCTTTGGTTTTAGCAGACTGTGTAATAAAGTATGTGGTATCTTTGTTTTATATTATGTGTTATATTAAAAGGTTAATGTGGTAGTTTTATATTTTATTCTTCATATTATCAGTTTGACAGACCCACATAGTGTTTATGTGAATATGTAATATCGTAATTAAATACCCATCTGAAACCATTGTATGAAAGCATGTCTTATACTACTTTTAGTAAAACTTTCTTTTTCTTTTTTTTTTTGTAGTAAAATTTTGAGCATTATTTTTATTTATCCCATTTTAACCATAATTTCAAATTACTTGGAAGTTTTGCTTGTTTTTCAACTCGTACATACTTTTATCTCAAGTCACGGCAATACTTGTATAAAAATATTTTCTGGATAAAGTTTTTAATGAATCTAGAACAGTCGTTTTAAACATTCTTTGAACAAAATAAAATATGTAATTGCATATGTAAATATGTAAAGTTATAGCCACTGTCTTGTGGGACAGGAATTTACCCTACTAAGATGTGCATTTAATTAATCTGGATAAAAATGAAATTTGTGATAGGTTTTATGTTTTTTAGAGTATAAAAAATGGTAAAAATATATCAACTTATTCTCGATGGGTAATTCCGAATATTTATAATTTCATATGATATTGTTTCATATATGTTTTAAGTATTATTTTTAGAGATAGTGATAAATGGAGTGTCTGTTTAGAAAAATTGTGATGTAATAGTTTGAAGGTTGTAGTTTTTCACATGTTAGTTGTTAATTACTTAATAATTGTTATCTGATATGTTTTAGTAGACTTTATCTACTTTCAGTAAAATTTGTTTAAATATATTCCAAGACTCTCACTAGAGAATGAAATGTCATCCTCCAACAAGCTTCTGAACATTTGGATAACATTTGTTAAAGCGTACCAGAAGACAGATGAACTACAGTTTGCCACCTAAAATGTTTCTTCTAAATAGTGTTTAAGAACTTGATAATTATTTAAAACCCCACAAACACACAGTGTGAAAAACAACCATTGATAGTTCTTATCAACACTGTTATTTATACTGTGATTTTTTCCTCCTTTTTTTTTTAAACTTTAAAATTGTTATTGAAGCAATTAAAAGCTTAATAAAGTATCAACCATCCTGAATATTGGGTAAAATTTTGTTCAGCAAATTATAAGTGATGTGAAATTTATGCTTTGCAGTGCTGCTAAACGTAACGATGTTAGAAGATTGATCTCTTATTCATTAGCTGGAGTGAATCTGAGTGAACCTGATGCTTGTGGTCGTACAGCACTTCATGTGGTAAGTGTTCTCTGGTAATAGCATTAAATAATTTTAATAAAACTATGATTTTAAGTACTTATTTTACTTTTGAGTGACACATCTGAAATGTAGTTGCTATCGGTAATTTAAGTGTGTGATAATCAAAAGGAAAGAAGTGTTGATGTTAAAAAGTGTATGTGTGTGAATATATATTCTGTCCTTTATATTTCCCACCAAGTATAATGTTACATGTTCACTGTACTATTCTGCATTCTGTATAATGACAAGATATTGGTATTCTACATTACTGTATTTTTGATATAAATTTGTTCTTTAGCTGTTGATGAAATCTACAAAATATTTGATAATTACAACTAAATCAACCAGTTATGGTATTAGTTCAAAATTCATATATTCCTTGTGTTTTTGGGGCTCCCCTGCATTTCCCTTTATTCTTGTAATTTACCCATGTATCTTTCACTCACTGATAGTAGACTTTAGAAAAGACAGTGGTGATGGAACTGAACCATTGGTTACTGAACTTCTACTATTGTACCAAGTTAGTTACATTTGGTAAGTTTTCCTAATAATATGGACCATGTTTCCATTCAGACAACTTTGATGAAGCAGTCTGAATGTGGTACTTTGAGCCATCAGTAACACATACAAAAACTCTCGAGCACCTTGACAGAATTACAAATACTGAACTAATGTTAATACTCCTGTCTTCATTCATACATTTTTTCTTAGTCATGTATGGGAAGTTCACAGCAGTGATTGGAAATGGAGTTAATATTTTAATGTTTTGATACACATACATCTCTTATAATCAGTGATATGTAATATTATGCCAGTTTATATGCAATTATGACAAGTTTTTCAGTATATAAACTGGGATAATAGAATAAAACCAAAGAAAGAGAAGATAGCTCAACTAACAGAACAGTGAATATTTAAAATGGTAATACTTTATATAAGCTCTGATTATTGCTAAGATTTGAACTTTCACTGGTTCTTCCTTAATTTGCTGGATGAGTTAAGAGTTAGATTAAGGGTTTGGTAGATTAAGAACAGTTATAATTTATTTCAAATCCAGTTCCTTAACCAATGTAGTTTGTATATTTTGAGAAATTGTTATATTGATAACATACCATTTATTATTTATATTAGCTGTATATTTATATATGTGGATGTTTGAAACAAAGTTATTCTTATAAAACACAAGAATGGAAATGTTTAAGACAAAAATCTGGTAACTCAGATGACAGGGCTAAAAAAATAAAGAAGTCAATGGCCTTCCAAGTGAAATTATATTTTATTAATATTCAGTGAACGGTCTTGTGTAAAAGAGTTATTTTAAGAATTTCATGTCTTGGAAGAAAATGTGATCTACATTTTTCCCCATACCATGCTATACAGAAGAGTCCTAAATTAATGTAATAAGAAAAAGGGATTAATATTCAGATGAAACACACGTGTACATGTTTGCAAGAACAGGTAGGTTAGCATGGTTACCAAACAGGATCGTGGTGCAAAGCTGGTGTAAGTGGCTGTTGTAAAAGCTTCTGTACTGATTCTTCTTTTGAAAATCCTTGACGAGTGGGAAGCATTAGTGAACTAATTTTTTTTATTTGATGTGCCAAAAGGAGACGAAGAGAACAAACCAGAACAGGTTCTGCAAAAATATATTCTTAAGACAGCTGGTATGGGTATTAACACTTTAATTAAAATAAAGTACAGGACGTTTCAACCTTCTTAGGTCACCTTCAGGTTAACAAAGAGAGAGCTTGCAATTGACCATTGTAAGGAACAAAGGAACATGTCTTAGGGACGAGAGTGAAAGAGGTACAGAACTGTAGAGAGCATTGCAGTTTGATGTTTGGTTATTAATTAGTATAGGTATGAAGGTGTTCCTTTATATTGATTTTAGTTGTTACATAAGTATGGCTTTTTTTTGCATTTGTTTATATTTGTTTCCTTATTTAGTATCTGGATGTTTTCTATGGATATGTTGTGTTTATTTGATTTCCATTGTTTAAAAATGTGTGAGGGTGTCTTTGTGTTCTTTGAATCAACGTAATTTCACAGAAAAGAAAACTAAAAGAACAATTTCACGTGAAAAGATATTAATTCTATAAACAACCTAAAACAAGACAACAACATCAAAATTCTAAAAGCAGATAAAGGCAATGCTGTAGTTATAGTGATCACAAATACATTCAAAAAATGAACATCGTATCAGATAGAAACAAATTTAAACTAATACATGCAATACCAACAAAAACACGAGAACCAATTGAACAAAATACTACTGTGCACATTGATGACTTTGTACTGTCAACCTCACAACTTGAATCTGTCTTGTGATTTTTAATTATACATATTGCTGTAATCCATTCCACTACTACAGTAGGAGTCCAGAAGACCTTTCTGTGCCTCCTAGAAGATTCTTAACAGTGCTTCTGAATCTAGTACCCTCCAAAATCAACAAAGTTAACGAATCAGTATCCACTTCTATCTCTGTCCCTTCCACATTTCTAGTTTATTTTGGTTTCTTTCTCTGCAATCTCTAAACATTTTTTATTGTATAGCCCTGTAGGTATATAGGTATTATTTGCCACACATTATCAAGATATTTGTTATATTTCTAGATGATATTCAGGTAACTAATCTATTATAACCCATGTATCTGCTAATAGAAATTTTTTTTGTTTCAACTTGTTTGAACATTGTTATAGTTTTATTCTCTATTTAAAATGAAATAAAAATTATAAATTTTATTCAATTTTTTTACAGTTCTTTAAAAGTATTTTTTAAAGTTATAGAACCTGTTGAGAAGTAATCTTCATTTATTCGTACTTCATGAACTGTTTGCTGTTACAGTACTAAGTTCAAGTCAAAGAATGATTTGGTTAAATGAAAAAAAATACCTAATTAACTTTTTTTTTTTTAATTGGTCAATCAAATTTTCTATTGTCAATTACTAAAATATACTTGCATATCTTGCTTTATTGGAAAGTCATATCTAAAGTAAATTCTGAGGTTTGTGTTGCATTTTAAAATCACTTATTTTTCTGATTGCAACTGATGTAGAATTAGTCTATAAATGCATTGTAAATGTATCAAAAATAATGTATGGTTTTATTTTTTGTAGGTAATCTACTTTATGCAGAATAAAAGATAAATAGGCTTAGAGATATTATTACTTTATATTTTCATCTGTATAAAAATGGAAAGCTGTAATAATTAAAAAGGGATAAAATATTAAAAACAACTTTCATATTCACTTATGGTTGCCAATACTGATTAATAATCACTTGTTCTGTTGCTGTACTCTTAACATACTGGTTTGCCTTGTGTTTCTAAGTTTTCATTTGTTTGGATAATTTTATCAAAAAAAGGTAATTTTAACTCAACTTGAGATTTCTTAAGATTACAAACATTTTGAAAGCTGGTATCATAGTTTTCTAAGTGTTCCTAAGTATAATAAATGTTTTAAAATCTGTATCATAGTTTTCTAAGTATTCCTAAGTATAATAAATGTTTTAAAATCTGTATCATAGTTTTCTAAGTATTCCTAAGTATATTAATACCCCTCTATTTTGTTACATATTCTCCTGTTATGTTCCTCTCACTTTGAGTGGACTGCTTTTGGCAAGTTTTAAGTCATCAAAAGTATTTCATTGTTTCTTTTGTTATAAGTTCTTACAATAAAGTAATCCAACATTATCTAAAGATGTGAGATGAACAGTTTGAATTGGCTGTTTCATTTTAAAACACAAATTATGTAAAATTGTACGTACACCAAGATGCTTGTGGTTTCATAGCATTAGTTACTAGTGCCAAACAACATATGAATTGCATGAAAAATTCAAACAAAAATACCGTTGATGTTGCAGTTAATTCCATTTATTACTGCTGGGTATCTGTGTACATCTTGTATAGAAAATAAGGTAATTATTTGTTTAATAGGTAAAATATAAAATAACTCTGTATGATTCAGAATGCAAACCAGTATACGAACAAGTTATTAACCAAGGGGTGAAAGAGATGTTTATATGAAATATGTTTAAGTACAACTGATGTCTATGTATCTTGTACATCTTAGGCTGTGGAAATGGATAATGAAACAGTAGTGAAGTACTTACTAAGTATGGATGTGAACACTGAATCTTCTGACGTTTATGGACACACACCCCTGGATATTGCTATTGAATTAGGAAGAGAGAAGCTAAAAGACTTGTTAATAACTCATAAAAAAATATTTTAATTAATTTCAGAAGCTTAAGATAGTTATACATTCCTTTTATAGTAGTTTGTAGCTAGTCTTAGTAGAAATGTAAGTCATTTTTTGTCAGAGATTAAATACTTTTTTCCTCTAAAAGGGGAAGTAAAAAGGTTTACTTCTGTTGAGAAGTGATGAATGAAAACAAAATGCTCATTTTATCAGAAAGTCTGTGATGTAAAAGATTTGTACAGCTTGTAGTTTTTAAGAAACGTAAGGGTACTTCCAAATGTAGAGATGCTCGTGAAAATAATGATAATTCTGTAAGCATCTTCTCACCGAACATATCTGCATTAATAGTTGTCTTATAAAGACTATGGTTCCTGTATTTAAAACTGAATGGTTTGAGTCTTTCTGGATTTTATTTGAGTGATTTCCCTTAACAAAAGTTTCTTATATCTTGTAGTTGTTAATGGTCTTTTATGCTATATAAAAAGATATTGGTAGGTTAGTGAGGTGGTACATAATGCAGTATGATTTATTTTACACCAGCTGCTCATTTTTGTTAAAGAAAACATGTTTACAAAAATCAAACTTCATGCATAACATGAAACATACTTGTTTTTTAACATCTGAGCTGGTATTTACTTTTCCACTTCCTTGTTCTACTGTTGAATCCTGTTCTGAAAAACATTTGAACACAGTATCCCACTAGTGAAGCATATTAAGATATAGTAGTGGGTTTGTTGATGAACATATTCTGCATATAAAAACGTTTTTCTTGTTTCCTTATCTCATGTTGTACTTCTCTTTGGTTTTAAATAGCAAATGATACAATCATCATACTACAACTTAAATATTAACCTAGGATACAAGTATAACTTTTTAAAACTGTTAAAAACATTTCCTTTTTCATCTTTGTTGTGATGCAGTTACCTACAAAGAAAGCAAGTGTGATAGAAAAAGTCAGTGATATTTATGTTAGATAGTTATTGTCAAAGGTTATTTTTAATTTTTCAATTTATCTAATTGCCATAGTTTTTTTTTTTTTTTTCCAGAATGTTATTTTCAAAAATATTAATCATTTGTTGTATTTCAGAAACTTCTGATGCATTTGTATTCTCAAGACAGCTGGTATGAGTGTTAACACTTCAATTAAAATAAAGTACAGAACAACGTTTCGACCTCCTTAGGTCATCTTAAGATTAACAGAGAGAGAACTTGTTAACCTGAAGATGACCTAAGTCGGTCAAAATAAATTGTATACAACTATGAGGTTTTAATTTTGTTGAATACCTTTACATATTTTATTTTATTTTATTGTGTTTATTCGATTAATCAGAGGCTGTGTTAACACAGCCCTAGTCAAGATAGTTATTAAAACTTACTTTTGAACATGTGCATTTTCCAAAGGTTTGTTGAAAATATGTATGAGTGAGCAGCTTAACATTGTAGGGAGTTCTTATTTAAGGAATTTTAACAAATAATAAGTGTGTATTATTAGTTGGTTTAAAAAAATATTTGGAAAACCTATTTGCATTATGCAGTATACTTGCATATTTTTAATTTATTAGAATGTACCAAAAGTTTGACATAAAACAGGTGCTTGTTGGAATACTTTACTAATTATTTAGGAATTAGTGTACTTTACATAATTGCAAAGAATAGGATGTATAATGTGTAGCAGGTACAGCATTCACAGTTTGTGATAGTTACTAATGAGAAATTTTATTATTTTTACAATTTCCTCAGCTATATTTATTTTATACAAGTGTTTACAACTGATGGATCTTATAATTTAAAGTATGTTTTAAATTTAAGATTTTTATTAGTCCTGTGTTATTTAAGTGAATGACATAAATTATAAATCCTTTCTTTAAGTAATCTCTGGTATAAGTCTTTCTATATAGTTCTTAAAACATCCTCTGTATTCACTTTATGTTAATTTATTTCTGCTCATGAAAAATTCATACTTTTATACTCTAAAAAAAGAAATTCTGAGAAAGAAAAATGCATCCATCTCTACATAAAGACTTTATACACACAAATGTGTATATACATATATAGTTACTGACTTCAACAGAACATTCTACCCAACAGTTCTTACCACAGTGTACATAAACATGGTTGTATTGCACAACAGTATGTTGTACATGTAAAATCATGTTTAGCTTCTACAAAAATATGTCGTCTGTATAACTATGATCACCTTATTGGTTTTATTTTGCAATGTAAACATTATTGTATGTCACATTCTCCTGATGCAAAAACTGATTTTTGAATAGATTCTGAGATATTGCAGAATGGCTATTAAAAAAAATTCTGATGCTTTTTTTTATTATTATTATTTAAAAAAGATGAAATACATAACAACTGCTGACCTTGATAGAAGACAGTGATTATCTGTCGAAACTACAAAAGATTTTATTGTAAGTTCTTTATTAACAGTTAGGTTTGACAGTAATCAAAACTAGTTGTATTTCTATTACTGATCTATTTGTGCATGCATTAGTGTTGATAATTGTGTTTGTAACATCAGTTTAAAGCCCACATGACATAATATAAATGTTTGCTTACTGTACCTCTGCCATCACATTTACCAAAGCCACTTGTGCAAAATAATTGTATCCTTAAAGAGGACCTGTCAAGATAGTTCTTAGATACAAGCAAATGTTTAACATTTCACATCACATTATTTTGCATGTGTGTGTGTGTGTGTGATTTTAAATTCTTTAGCTTTACATCAGGATAATCCTGACTGTGTCATAATGTTTATAATTTTTCAGTTGAAAAAGTTTGCTCAGTATCAGAAATGGTCACTGCAGTTTCTACATTATTTAACAAGTTTGATATTCTGTTAAGGAAGTGCCAGGTCTTTGTTATTTTGTGTATGTGTTTCACCAGGGTAAAGGATGTTCACATCATCATTTCTTCTTTCATTGTACTCCTCCCATTTCTTCTGGCCTTCAATTTGTCACCCATAACAATATGCAGCTCTTGTGGTTTTACCCCCTCCCCTTACAGTGCAAGTGTCTTTAATTACTGATATATTCTATAACAGTACACTAGTATATAATCTCTTATTTAACAAGATACCAAAGTACAGTCACAGTTAATCTTTGACAATTTCCATTTACATATAGTGGTAACAATGTGACATACATATTCTGATTAAATAACAAACCATGTGCTTACCAATTTTGTTAAACACATTATTTCTTTGTTGTTTTTCATTCACATCATTGATCACATAATTGTAGATTTTTTTTATGCAATAATACACAGTATGTAGTATTAAGATGATTGAATAACATTGGTCATTGCATGTTAAACATACACAAATAATTGCGATTAAATTATACAACACACAGAGTGTAGTGTTAAGATGGTTAATACTTTACTGTCTGAATAACACTGGTCACTACATATTAAACATACACATGTAACCATAGTTAAATTATGCAACACATAGTATCCAGTATTAAGATGATTGAATAGTGCTGGTCAATACATATTAGACATACACGAGTAATTATGATTAAATTGTACAACACACAGTATATAGTGTTGAGATGGTTAATACTTGTATTAAACTTATTTCAGGACTTTTTTTCTATTCTAATATTTGGAAGGAGAAAGAGAATTATTTTAAATTGGTATGTCATAAATCTTTAAATGCCAGGAACACCAGCCAAGCTATGTCTTAGCAGTTAAACCCATGATTGTAATTGATATAACCAAGTTTTAAATGTCTGGATTGAAAAACCTCAGATCAGTTGCTGAGCTGTTTAACAGAACCTGACATAAACTACTAAGGTAAACAGGAATCTGGATTTAAATGCATGTGTGTGTGTGTGTGTGTGTGTATATTCTTTTTCATTTAAGTAATAAACACAGATATGAGGATATCTGTGTATTCTTAAGTTTTTCAAAGATGATACCTATATGAAGTTGCTGATGCATTGTTTTTAAATAGCATCAAAATAATGAAGTATTAGAGGGTTTTTTTTTATATTCTGAAAATTCCCAGGAAGCTTTATGGTTGTTTTATTTTATTAGTTGTATATACAGATTATTATTTAATAACTATTTCAGTGTTCCCTTACCTCAAATAAAAAATAACCTTGGAGATGTAGCTTTAACAAACTCCGGATCAATAAAAAATGACAGAATTGTGTACATAAACAAACCTATTTTGCATGGCACATAGAAAATTAACTGTGTTAGGAATTGTACACTTTGCACATAATAGCATCCCATATTAAAAAAAAAAACCCATAGAAAATCATAACCAAATAAAACTTGCCCAAGATATGTATTTTCTGTGTTTTGAGGTTATTTTTTCAGAGGGGGAGAGAGAGTTTTAAAATCATTTATGAAATGGATTGGGTTTAATCAATACTTACAACAGCTTTCACTGAACATGAGATAAAGTTTATGTTCATAAGTTTACATCTGAAAATAGTTTTGAGAATTTGTATTAAAGAAATGTTTTTTTTTTCATATTTCAGTTTTATTTAGATTTGAATATTAAAAAGAATGTTTAAAGATTTCAATTATAGTGAACAATTCAGCAAGAAAATGTAATTTGATTTATTATATGAGTTACTAAGTAGAACAGTGGATAGTGTAACAATTGTTTCAACAAAAGTTTTTATTCTCAAGATTTATATTTAGCTTTCTCTTAGGAGTTAACTGTTGCCATGTGTTTTGCACTATTTATTTTTATTTATTAACTCTAGTTAACTATGTTCACCTTTCACACATGTGGTTTATTTCAATTATGTTTAATAAAAGTAATTGTATGTAGTGTTTAATTTGTGGCCATATTAACTTTCACTTGTTAGTCACATGTTTTTTAATCATGTGTCACTAGAGCCTTTGGTTGGCAAGGTTAGAATGTATTATTGTAACATAAAGATAATGGGTAAGTTCCTTTAATGCTGAAAATGTGTCATGGAAAAGCCAGTCATTTTGCATATAAATGTGGTGCCATATTAACTTTAGTGTTGTTTTTCTTACTGATGATTCTCTCTCTCTCTTTTTAATGTGATATTTATATGTAGTCATTTGCAAGATTCTTGTTAAAAGTATTCTTGGTGTGGTTAACTGTTAATATGGTCAGATAATTTTGTTGTAACTTTTCTTCCAAAAGATTAATATGATAAAATTAGTCAAATTTAGGAAGTTTTAATTTTATGCCACGTTTTGATACCTTGTAACTTTTTTTCAGATTATTGATATGTTGATATGACACTTTGAACAAGTAATATAGTTTATCCTTTTGGTTTAATCTGATATTTTGTTATGCTTTTTCTAAAAACAGTCTCAATACAGTACTTTCAAAGATATTCTTTTAAGGTGGAGAAGATCTAGTCGATTGTTGGATATTACCTAAAAACATTTTTTGACCATATTTAAACCTTTTAGTTTCTATATATTTGTTAACTTCTTGAACACCATGTTTTTTGAAGTTCCCATAAGATTTTAAGTGAATATCATAAGACAAAAGATTTCACATACTGTGTGCTTTCAAATGAAGAGTTTAGCCAGCTAATTGTATGATCTGAATGCTTTCATCTGGCATTGTTTTGCTTGGTTTTGTATTGTCTTTTTACAAGATGTGTGGAACAGTTTACAAATGTAACCAAGAGATGTTTTATTTGCAAAATATTTTTATACAATTAATTGCTCAGATTTAGTTGTTCTTACAGATTCCAAAGATATTTTTACCTTTTTTTAGATTTTGTTATTTTGAATTAACAATTTTTTCTTTTGTTTTTCTTGTAATACTATTATGTGGATTGTAATGATGTTATTATTCTAGAACATTATAATTTATTTAAAAGGTTTTCCACAAATTTTCATTGAGCTTTTCCCTTTGGACAAAAAATAAATATATCTTTGCTTTTCTGCATCTGGGTGTTTGAGTCTACATTACTGTTTTTGAAATGGAAAGACATTTCAACATTTGAAAAAAAAAAAAAGCACTGATCCACGATAAAATCATAATGTAAGTTGCACTTTATGGTACTCAACCTGCAATCTGTGTGGTCATTATAACATAAGGTTCAATCCCTGGTTTCCATTATTAAAAATTACTCCAAGTGTAGGTTGTGTTGATAGCTACCTTCACTCTAGTCTGTCATTTATAAATTAAAGATGAGTAATGCAAATAGCCCTTAAGTAGGTTTTCAAAATTTAAAGTTTTATGTAGCTGAGTTGGTAAAACAAGGTAACCATTTTTACTTCAGTTATATAATTTTCATCAACAGCTATTTAGTAGTACACTGTATATGTAGTAATATGTTTTACAATAGTAATGGTATAAAATATATGGGTGTGTTGGGCTAACGAATCTTATATGGTGGATGTCTGTAAGTTGTTGGTGATAAATTCAATGATAATCGAAAAGCATGCACTTCACTTGTTTTTAAAGTAATACATGTATATGAAAGAAGTTAAACGTATGTACACCTTTTTTTACACTATGAAGATCATATGTGTGTCTTAAACAGAATCAGTTTTCTTCTTGTCAAAAGTCCACAAAGTCCAATTGAGTTACTATATAGTTTCACAGACAAGCCGAGCCGCTTTTCTCCATTTTACTGCATTAGTAGCTGTGTATAATTCATTTACACTGTCACGTTTTTTTACCGTTGTTGTATCCTGAACTTCCAATAATTGTTTGCTACTTGTACTTCTTAATAATCGTTTGCCTTTTGTTAAAATTCACACGGGCGGGTTTAATTACATTAGAAAACCCCCTTGACAAGAAAAATTATTTTTCTTATCTGTTTCAAACTGTTAGTATCACTAACGTATCAATCGTTAGGCCATTCATTCACTTGCACATAACGGTTCACTTTACGTTTCATTCACTTACACATAATGGTTCACTTTACGTTTCATTCATTTACACATAATGGTTCACTTTATGTCTCATTCATTTAACATAATGGTTCACTTTATGTTTCATTCATTTACACATAATGGTTCACTTTATGTCTCTAACTTTCCATAACCAAACTTCTTTTTCATATGACTCCATTTTTTACTCTGTTTATATTCGTCTGATCGCAGCTACTAATACGTCAGTCACTTAGGCCTTTTAGAAATCTCCATACCCTCGGCATCAATAAATTATTAATATTCCTTACACTAAAGTCTTTTATATCCGATAACATGTTAATTCCATTCCTTGTTTTTTAACTGATTAAATACTTTTGTGTTTAAATTGAAAGTCTCAAAAAGTGGAAATATATACTATTTCAATTTTGTTCTTTATCTCCCTTGGTCCAGAGAAGAAAAAAAAAGTAGCCCTTATACATCATTAAACAGTTTGCAGTTACTATACAAAATGTATAGTAACTGAGCCAGACAACTGTGAAAATTGTTAGTTTTGCTTAAGGTTGTATACTTTATTATTCCTAAAATCTTTGTTACACAAAAGACACATTGGCTTATTATTTGCTTCAATCACTGCAATTTTCAACTAACAACTTTCATTAAATTCTCGTTTCACGTTTTTTCTAGTCACGCGCTATTCTCCTCTCGGCAGTAATGCCATAATCAATTAAATTGTCTTTATTTTCTGAATGTTCACTATGTTTTTGATTCTTTCATTTTGGAATTATCCATGTTATGAGATTAAAAACAAAATATATTTAAACATTTGAAAGTTGCACAATAAAACTATGTTTGCAAGCGCATGCAAAACAACACACTCGATAACAAACGTCTAAACCAGGTTGATATTATAAAATGAGCGGAGTGTGTGGCAGTGATGAAGTGCGCGACATTAGCGATGATGTGATGCAGTGCAGTTGCTAATTGACAAATTTGCGATAAAAAAGTAAATGATGGAAAAAGATTATTCCTAAACTCGACTGGGCACAATTGTGCTATCCACTCCTCTTCTATACTTTACTACCGTCTAGACAACCTTCTTCCCTCAACAACAAATTTTTTCTTACTCATAACTGAATTGTGTAAAATGCCATCTTCTTTACTCCAAAGTTATTTATATAAGAGTTATGAAAAGTACACTTATTCAAATAAAATCTGTAAAAACAAATCTTATGGTTATGGCATCAAACTTTTACTTTACAACTTTATTCACTTGGATGTTCTGGTTTACCATATGACTAGTAGCAACAAATAATAATAAAATGTTATACTGAATTAAGCCTGAAATTCTGGTTTTAAATTAGTTTACTTAGATGGACCAAACAAAAATATATGGACTGATGGTTAGGGTGCTCGACTCTCAGTCTTTGGATCAAAGGAACGAATTCTCGTCACTGAATATGCTCGTCCTTTAACCCTTAAACGGCGGCCATGATCAATTGATGTTGCTACCTACAACATTCCTGCTGTTTAAGGTTAAGCCGTTTAAGGCTTTATAATGTTTGATTTATTCTACTATTTGTTGGTAAAAGGTTATCCCAAGAGGTGACGGAAGGCTGTGTTGACTAGCTATCTACCTTTTTGTCTATCATTGCCGAATTAAAGGTGGCTCTGATTCTTGAATATGCTCGCTCTTTCAGCTGTAGGTGCGTTTTAATGTTACGATCAATCCCGTTATTCGGTGGTAAAAGAGTACCCCTAGAGTTGTCGGTGGGTGGTGATGATTAGCTGCCTTCCCTCTAGTTTTACACTGCAAAATTTGGGACGGCTAACTTAGATAACCCTTTTGTAGCTTTGCGCGAAATTCGAATACAAATAAATCAGTGGCGCTAAATACTTAAAGTAACTGAGGTAAAAAAAATACAAACTTTAAATTAACTTTTGTCCATTTAGAACACAATAATTTTTATTTAACTTTAAATAAAATCTAATTTTAAATCAATAAAAACTTTTGTTTTGTAACACATTAATCAGCAGATCACTCACAAATTTTACGTTTTCGCTTCTGTCTACTAATTTCGTATGATATTTTTATCATACACTTATTATCAGGTTTTCTACCCATCACAATAAAAAAAAAAAACTTCAGAGCATCGCAACAGTCTTGGCTATACGAATAACTGTTTGGTAGGCGCGTTAGCTTCGATTCATCGCTGAGCAATCTTGATTAACTTGAACTTGCTCTTCAAAGTAAAGGCAAAATGGTGAAATTACTTCTAACGATTTTTCATATAAGCTTTGACTGATTATATAAAACTTCCATTTTACGGGTTGACACAAAAGCATCATTTATAAATTGATCTGCAAATTACTCATGATTAAGGTTACTGTATAAAAACCTAATATCTTTTAGAATTTACTCAAGAATGAATACTTTATGGACACTTAGTGTTTAAATTAAAGGAATTTTCAAGTAACGTGAGCGCACTGATTTCAACAAGTATTATACGGATGGATCCAGTGATAATTAAACAAAGATTCGTTGAAGAAATAAGGAGAAATGACTCTGAGACGGATAACTTAACTTAGTCTTTATAACGTATGTAAAATACTGAGACTGTAAAGAAAAGAAGAAAAAAAAAAGGAAGAAAACTCAGCGTAAGTAAAAATTGATCGAGTAACAATTTATGGTCATTTTCGATCATAACTCGTTACAATTGAATTCTCACATTATATAACACCCACACGACTGAAAGAGCGAGTATGTTTCATGTGACGCGGATCCGAACTCGCATCCTTCGGATTACGAGTCGAGTGTTCGTGGTACTTCTTTGCCGTCGTAGAAAACGTAAATATTTACGATTTATACTCTGGCGTAAAGAAATAATAGTTTTGCTTATTAAAAGATTGTCCAATTTGTCTGTTTTATAAATTAATATTAATTATGTAATATTTAGGTAATGAAATTAAATATTACAGCGCATTAAATATATTCATGCGCATAAGTATGACAGTTTCCATAGCAACATTATTGCTACAAAATATGTTAAACTGTATACAGCAAATAAACTAAAAAACCTATAATGACTGAGAAAGATCAAGCCAACTGGGTTTTTGAAACATTAGTGAAATTTCTAAAAGGTGCTGTGTGGAACATTCCAATTTTAACATTCATTGAGCAAAAATCGGTTGGTAAGTGAGAGAAATAATTTAAGCTTGTGAAACTGCATGATGTTATTCTATCTCGCAAATAAGACGCGATGAACCCACTGACCAGAAGCAATTCCTCTCCTTTAGTGCAGAGCTGCATGTGGCAGACTCTTTCAGGATATGAGCGGAGTGTTATAATAATAACTGTAAAAAATATTTACAATTAGGAAATGAATACGTCACACTTACTCCTTATCCAAAGTTGGTTATAAATTATTTACTGCCTCACCAACTATTATTACAACTTTCACCTTTTCATTCAAAGAGTTTATTTTCTCAATTCCTTAAGAAACAGTAGTACAATACTAATGATGAAAAAAATCGTAATAAATTGATTATATTTGGACGTTTCAAAACTAACTTTTCCATCTTCAGCATAATACTAAATTAAAAACTAAAAGTAATGCAATTTACAACAACCTCAGTTAAATAAATACTTAAGAAATAAGTAAGTACAGGGTAAGGTAAATGTTAAAAGAATTTAGTTGAAACTTGTTCACATATTGATGTCATGAGGTTCGTAGACTATGTTGATAGGTTTGGTAACTGACAGGCTAATTATAGTGATAATTTTGGAAAACTGTATGGCATTTGAATAGTAATATCTACAAACATAAGACGATGTTGAAGTTGATTTCATATTTGCTCAGTACTTTTGTTTTGTTTGTCACTATAT
This sequence comes from Tachypleus tridentatus, assembly GCF_004210375.1. Classification (NCBI taxonomy): domain Eukaryota; kingdom Metazoa; phylum Arthropoda; class Merostomata; order Xiphosura; family Limulidae; genus Tachypleus; species Tachypleus tridentatus. The sequence continues at coordinate 41,106,188 of NC_134830.1, forward strand.
AATAAGCACAAGGCAACACAGTGGACTATGTGCTCTATTCATTGTAGGTATTAAAACTCTGATTTTAGTGTTATATTTCCATACTTACTGCTGAGTTGGTTACAGTGTTAAATGAAACCAGTTTTTATTTTCTGTTATTATACTTATAGAGATTATTTTGTATACTTAAGCTATTCTGTGTATTTAAACTAACCTAAATCTCTTAAGATATCTCATGAGATATTATTGGGTGTATGACCCATTATTGTTAACATTAATTAATCTTCAGACAATGATGGAAGAGAATCACATATTTCAGGTAGCTGTGAAATGAGTGAAATATGTTTTGTCCTATAAAACTGTATGGATTGAACATATACTTGTGATTGTGATAATGTGTTCCTGGAAAAGAGAGCATTCACCATTATTACTGTGTGTGTGTATATATACTAGTACATTCAATTAATTCAGTTTTTTACTTGAAATGGTTCTGTCATGGCCTGTATGTATGATTGTGATATTCAACATTACTTTGTCAATTGAGCTTTTGACTTATCAGGCTAAGTTAACATTTTAATATTAAAAGTCATGATTCTTGATCACTAGAACATTAAGAAACTTTGGAATGTCTAGCAAGGTTTTACCTCTTGTATGAGAATAAAAGTTGGAAGATTTTGACATAGGAGACTTAACCGTGACATGTGGTGCTAGTCTAACACCATGGGATGTATCCACCAACAAGTTGGAGAAAAGCCAAGGAACTTCAGCCAAACCCATTATCATTAAAAACAGGCCAGCTTCCATGTTACCTCAAAAAACATAAATTGTTACAGGACCTTTGGGAGTTACTTTTTCAATATTCACCAAACAAATGAATTTGTTATCTAACTTTAAGTAGCCAGGGAAGAATAATAATCAGACTAACCTCTTCCCATTTTAGTAGTGATAACACATCTGAGATCACTCATTTTATTGTAAACCTAAAGGCCTCCTCATCTCTTAGAAAAGGGTGGGAAGAAGGTGGAAGAAAATGGTTCTTAAGGCCAGAACTTATGTATCATATTGCAGAAAGTTTGCATCTATACAAATTAATGTTATCAATGAATATTTTATTTCAAAATGATTTAATTAAAATATTTCTTAGGCACAATGTTAGAAACGAATCTTGTACAGTCACAGAGCCATAACACTAAGACTCATCTTAACAATCCATAAAACAAGAAAAACTGAATTACATTACAGTCTGACATTTCACTGAGCTTCTGTGGTTAGCTGCAATATTTACTAGAAATACCAAGTGATGAGCACTTAAATAACCTTTACAATATTATTGTGCTCTTAATCAAACAGTGAAAAACTGAAAAAATAGAATGTAGAAAACTTTGTTGCAAGTGTTACACTCTTGTCATAGGCTTGGACTTGTCTCAGTCACCATATTTACAGCTTCTTTCATATAAGCAACACTGGTTATACCAAGACATCGTTCTTTCTTTATGTGTCAAACTATATTTGACTTGTGACTAAGCAAACTCGTGTGATTATAAAGATGTATGGTTTAGTTATCTCAGGAGGAGGAAGATAAACTCTTAAAATGAATGATGAGTAGATATAGAAAAAATGACATGATACTGGGCAGAGCAAATCACTCTTCAAAATAAATTCATTTGCCCTAGTCTTTATGTCCTAATCACAATATTTCAAAATATTTTATATTTTTATTTTGTACAAGTAGGACCAATTAGAGAAGGGAGTAATAAGGACCATTGGCCTGGGCCTCAAGCTCAAAGGAAGGGGCCTCAAATTTAGGCACTTGTTACTCTTTTGCCTTTGTTAACTTGTTTTTTACATGCCTCCCAATCAGACCAAAATGTGATATGCCTACACACACACTCTCAGCTTAGAGCTGCAAATTATGCATACAGGTTAAATATCCAAATTGTATTTCACTTTTCTTTTGGGATAATGATTGTCTTATTTTGTTTTTGTGTGTCATCATTTTTCTTCTGTTTTTTTTATCCGAGTCAGATGCTTCAAAAGATAGAGGTGGTCTGGGTGACTCTGATCATCTGAGAGGGCCTGTATATGTATAATTAATTGTCCAATACTACACATGTCTTGGCAACTGTACTTTTGTATTCTACAATATATAATAATATGAAAATTTACTTAGGTAAAAAAACATCTTCTGGTATAAATTTATTACATTACCACTGAATTCTACTCAAAAGATAACTAAATACAGCCAGTAATGCATTTAGTCATATCAACACTAATTTTAAAGTGTAGGTCTATAAAACAAAACATGAGATAAAGAATAGGGATAGATTAACAAGGGTCAGTACAACATGTTTTGCCAACCTGGAGCATCTGGTGACTAGAACCAATATTTTTGGCATAAATATTTGTTCCAAGAACATCCCACTTTGTGCAAATGCATCTGCTATATATGTAGTCTCATTGGCCCTGAGCATAACAGTTAAAAAGTGCTATATTGTACCTTTCTATAACTTATGGAAAGAAAATTTGGTATGTTTAAAAAAAAATTAAAAAGCATTCTGCAGTTAGTTATCAACTTTAAGAACAGTATGTAGATATTTGTAGACCTGCACTAATCATCATTCCAGGTTAGACTTAGGCTGTTTGTCACATTGACCTTTCACAGAACTTATATCATTATATCTTTTGGGATGATGGTTATAATCAAGTGGAAAGATATATAGAGATTTTGTGTAAAGAATAAAGATTAATTTGTTTGTTTGGACATGACTGTTAGTCTCTCCTTTGTTAACCTTTTCTTTGCATAAGGCATCTCTTGCAGTTATGCAAATTTTGTAAACCTTAAGAATTACCCATAGATTCCAGTTTTACTTGGAAATTTCACATATGAAATGGATTAACTGTTTTAAATATTCAAAAATTACTGACAAATTTTTCAGGTTCTTGAACTTTTATATGTCTATTACAAATTTCCAAAAGAAACCAAGGAAAATTTGTTTGATACCATTCACATTTTTTTAATGTATAAATCATAATGGATGAAATAAAAGTGCAAGTAAATTTATTATATTAATAATTTATTATTAAATATGAAAGTTCTGTTATTTGTAAGTTTTTGTAATTGAAGAATTATCAGCTATCACCCACCAGTAAAAGAAATAATAATAATAACCTATATCTTGGTTCATTTAATTCAGTGTTTATTAAATCTTAGAAGTTCGTTACTAAGCTTGTGAATACCATTAAACTTATTATTTTCAGCTTCCTAATAATATGCTTCAAAACTGATATTGTGTGAATTTGTTATAAAACCACAGGAGCTATGGTTACATATATTAAAGCATGATGTTTAACATAGAAGAAATAATCAAGCACAGAGCTGTTAGAGATTTTTTTATTTTCCATATTTTCAAACTTGTTTATTATATGTGATAATGAGAAAGGAGGTTTGGTAAGACTTGCATGATTTTTCGTATTTTTATAATTATATTTTACTTGGTCATAAGTTTGTGCTTACAAATTATTATTTTTACAGATGTGGTCAAGTAAGCAAACAAAAAAAGAAATATGATTTTAGTGGACTTTGTCTTCTTGTTTCCAGAGTTGGATGTCATTTTAGCTTCTGTACTAAAGCAGTCATTGACTTGAAGAAAGCCTAACATGTATTAAAGAAGCTGAAATGCCATCCAACTCTAAAAACAGACAGGAGCAGTCCATGAAAGGTAAAACATTATTACATCTACACTGCATAAGATACCCTGCAAACAAGAGCAAAGGTTCCAATTGGAGAAGGAAGTATGATAAAAAATATGAAAAAAAAGGGTTTTAAACTACAATTTCTGTTGCAGACTGTTGTTTTATTGGTTACAATTTTAATATTATATAATAGAAAAATACACTTATATTGTATACTTTTGGTTCATTTACAGTATTTGAACCTGAGGAAGGAAATGAAGAAGAATACAAGAAAATTCATCAGGAGTACAAGAATCTGGTAAATGAAGTAAAATTACACTTAAGAATAGTAATTTCTAAGTTTGTGTAAATTGATAAAATCATTTAATTTGTAGAAACTTAGCTTCTAGTTTTACTTTAACTTTTTGGAGTCATATTGTAAAATATATTAACATTATATAGTTATACAGACTTGTAGTAAAATTAAAACTGCAGTGTAAGTGTTACAATGATGCAAGTTTATATTATCAATTTGTAATAAGAGGTTAAAACGTTTTTATTAGTTTAATATTCACAAATATTTCCCATAATGTGGAATCAAGTGAATTGTGTTCACTAAAAGTTTCTTGTATGCCTCAGTTATACTTAGAGTTATTGTTATTTAAACTAAATGCACGTCTGTTATATGTACAAACATTTCCCATCTCATTCTAATAATGTGACACTTGTTTTGAAAATTCTTCACCTTTTATGTAATTTAAAGCACCTGATAGCTATGTATCAAAACATCTTATGCTGTGAAAATAGTGACACCTGTGTTCATAAACTGCACTCTCGCTGTGTTTTTAAACATGGGGCTGATGACATATCCATAACTGTGCAATTATGTTTATAAATGTTTCACACCACGTTTATGTTTGGTATTCTCAGGTTTAACTGATGACTGGTGGCTCCACTTTATAATGGAAGGATTTTCAGGATAAACCATGAAGCAAATACCATATTTAAATAAATTTAACAAAAATATAGACTGGACATGCATTAAAACACTCTTTACTTATTAACAAATACAAGAATCTAGTGTATGTGCTTTCATTGTAAACTGGACATTGTTTTTCACTAGACTCATGAATTGATTTTTCTTCTCTCAATATTTCATTTCATCAAACATTTCACTGAGATCCCATGTATTACTGTTTAAACCTAACATTTACTACTTAATAAAGAAATGTCATATACACCTATAGTGACTATAACATGACTGGTTATTTTTAAACAAAACAGGGATGATTTAACTCTAGATATCTTCTGTTTTACTAGTGAAAGACATTGTTGTTGCCTGTACTTTTACACACTATGCATCATTACAACAGAAATTTCCATGGGTTATAATCTCCACTGAATAAAAAAAATAAACTTAACAGTTTTCTGGATAATGTGTTATGTAAAAGCAGCATAGATACAGAACAAACAAAAATGTTTCTACATTAAAAAGAAAAGGTAGAAAACACAGGCTTATCCTCAAGCCAACTCCAAAATTCAAATTTAGAACCACTTGGCTAAAAAGTATGTTCATTTTCTCTTACCCCTGTAAATTTTTAAATGTAACATAGTGATAGCATAAACTTATCAAAACACTGTATATTTGTGATAATGTTTCTTTTATTACCCATTCCATTCATCTCAGTCTTTATACATATACAATGCTTTTTAATTTTAAAATTATACAAAATTTAAAGTATTCATCCAGAGTCAGCCTGAGGCTCCATTTTCTCTCATCTACACTACTTGTGGATTCTCTAGTGCAACTATTGTTTTATATTTGCCATATTGCCCCTATTTATAGTATTTATTTACTACTTTTTATCTTGAACATTTCTAACACAACATATTGTTTATATTAACAGTGTTAGGTAAACATACTCTAGGTGGCAACATTAGTTAAAACATGGTGAACAACTTCAAATTTGTTTTTGTCGTTATAAACAGTTATGGCTTACAAGTGTCTTGATAATTTAGAGCAAATTACTGTAGAAAGTCTGATTTTACTTGTTTAACATTTTCTTTTAAAGATCAGGTACTTGAATTTCCAGAATATCTTGACACTTGCCACCGATACATATATATTTCCGTAAAATATTACATAGGTCTGTGAATTTAAACTCTATAAAAGTTGTTTTGGTTTTAATAATGGATTTTCCATAATTCAATTTTGCGAGTTTTGAAAATAATATTCCTTTTTTTTATCATGTAAGAATTTTTTGCAAATCAGAAAAAATACAACTTATTTGCATCAAATTATTATTTCATTTACCATAATGAACATTTTCTATTATTATGTTTGTTATGTTTGGATTCTAGAATGATTGATAAGACTCTTACATCACAGTTAGTCTGAAAGAATCCATAGCCAATGGTTGTCAACATAAGCATAACAGAATGTAACTCGATTTCACTGAGAATAATTCAGTTAGGTAAAAATACATGTGACATTTTGTGAAAAATCTATATGTTATTGAGAAAAATGGATATCATTTTTGGTTTCAGCATACAGGAAATACTGTAGAACATGTAAAAATTTCAAGACAGTAAAACCATCACAGGCCTGTGGTATTTTTGACTGGTTATTTGTTTTTGTCATACTCTTTTAGAATGTGAAGTTGAACTTATTTCAAGAGGTGATATCAAGTGCAAATAATGTTAGTTTAAGCTGAGTAGTGTATCTGTATCAGATGTACACAGTGGAAACAAACATTGATGTAAGGAGTGTGTTTTGGCCCCATGGTAGAACTCTGGGTTTCACAGTTTGCAAAAAGCTATATTAAACTTCATACAATACTACATTATCTTCTCTGCCCTTCATGTTGTGGTATGTTATAAAAGTAATATTCTGTCCATTAACATAGATGATGCATGTAGTAGGGTGCTGGTAGCTGGCTTCTTTCCCATTGGTTAGTAGCTCAAAATAAGGGATGACAACATATAGCTTTAGTAACTTTGCCACAAATACTAAAACAAATTCAGTATTGTAGATATCGTGGACCATGGGATACTGCAAAAGGACTTATCTGACTTTTTTTAAAGTGTGATATCATTACTATTCATGTTCCTGTTTTCATATCATATTTATCTGCTTTCTCCAGGCTTAGCAACCAGAGCATAAAGATATACACAGAATTTAAATTCTAGAAATGTTATGCAGAAAATAAACATGGGTAGGAAAGGCAAGAAATACATAATGGTGAACAAATAAACACATTTTTTATTCAGTGTAATTGTGTTAGCCCTCACACTTAATTGGTCAGCTTGCAGTTTTCTGATGTAAATTTAACTGGCTGCTGGAGTTAAGAAGAATTTTTTTGAAGTGTCTGCACTGGACCCAAGCAAAAATGATTCTGATTCATCACTGTAATTCAGACAACAGTTTAAAATTTTGGGTGTAATCTGATGCTGAGTATGTAATAGACTACTTCAATACATGGAAGAAAAGAAAAACTTAACTTGTTCCAAATTGTACAAGTACCTTGAGATGGGTTTTTCTTCTCCAAGGACAGGTCAGACATAGGGCCAAAGGTGATATGAGTTTCTAGTTATTTGCAGGTGCAAACTTAACCTTGGTAGGAGAGTTAGTACATAGTAGTCACCTTTTGACATTCAGTTGACATGTGTAAAACAACTGCACATATATTTAAAAACATTTACTTGAATAAGTCTGAACAAAGGTATATTCTATACTAGTTATGGAAGGGTAGAATTTGTGAATATTTCAGTCTTTATACAGATATCAAATGTAGCAGATGGGCAGATTGGTAAAAATTTCAGAAGTTCTTTTTTTTTTTTTTTACAGTGATTAGAAAACTGGTTTTATTTGTACATTTGTGTTTACTTTTTTTTTGCTGTACATTTTATTGTCTGTTTAGTACATACTGAACCTGCAACGTATTGTGGATACTTGACACATTTCTGTGGACATCAGTGCTCCTAAACACCACAAGACTAAAGTAAAAAGTAAACAGAACTGATGTAAATTGTTAAAAGAAATATTATATGCAAAACAGAAAATAAAGTAGTGGTGATAAACTTGCCAAATTAAAATAATTTTATTTGTAAAACATATAAACAGTGTTTCAGGCAACAGCCTTTTATCTGGTTGCTAGTCAGAATGAAAATGTTAATAGGTTTTAACAGTTTTATTCTCACTAGAAACCTGATAAAGAGCTGTTGGTAGAAAGGTTTGTGCATTTTACCGATAAGGTTATTTTAATTTAGCAAGGTTTTCCCCATTATTTTGTTTCCTATTTTGTATCTCATAATTTCCCTCCCTGTGCAGTTATTGTATTAAAAGAAATACTATATATAAATTTATGCCAAATGAACAAACAGAATTAATTCCAAACACCAAATACAATGCCACATCATGAAAACTAGGGATTTCCTTCAGAACTGGCCAAGGTTTGTTATCTAACTTTACTCACGTTATCCACATACACAGTCAAAACTACTGGACATTTTATTTCATCATTAGATTTTTAAGTTCTGTTACAGACTACACAGCCTTGAAACTTCTAATAAAGTTCTTTCATGCTCTTCTAATTGAAGTGTACCTACCTGCAGTAAATAATAACTGCCTTTCTGTTGAATTAAACCAATTAATTTGTGTTTTTTTAGACTGCACTCTACAGGTACAGTGTGATTATCTTGTTATATTTTAAATTTTAAAAAATATATATTATCTTAAATATCTTCAACTTTTATGTTTCTTTTATCAGCTTGTAAATGTTTACAGTTATATGTTGATTGCTTGAGTTATTTGAATTTATCTAGAAGTATGCTTAAGATGGATCAAAGGCATTTCAAGTCATTTACTAGAGATATCATTTGGTATTTTTGTGATCTTATTGTTAATCATTAAATTAACATATACACTTCAGGATTTTGTTGACAGTAAGGTTATTACAGATACAAGGTTCTCTTTGTGGTTAAATGTGAATTGACTGGTATGTTTTTAAGGTGGACTATATGCTTGGAAGTCACATGGAAGATATGAAAATTACTCCTGAGCAGTTTGAAAAGGCATGTGGAAGTGTGGGTAATAGCAATGTTCAAGGTCAGTTACATCAGGTAAGGTTAAAATGTGAAAAGAAACTTATGCATTGGATGAATGAACTAAAATGACAAGAACTGTAAAAACTATTAACTAATAACCTTATTAATAACAAATAAATTTCTACAAATATGCCAGTTTTAAAGGATGTATGTTGGGTATTTGATAAGTGTAGAAATTGTGGTTGGTTTTTAAAAGCAAAATAATTTTTGCTATGATGCTAATTTTAAAATTTTTAATGGTTCTCAGGAGTGATTACTGTACTCATAACCAACTGCAGGTGGTGGGTTGTATAGGCTTTTGGAGCATCATATATCAAAGCACCTAATACCTAACATATATTTGGTCTTACTTCCTGCCATTTAGTTGTAGACCTGCATTTTTAGTTTATGTCTGATAGGTAGGATATCCCCAATAATTTTGGGAGCTATTACTACAAACATCTTTCTCTATGAATTAATTATACCTTTTGTACTTTCTTGATAAATGGTATATTTCTTTTTGTGTGCATTTATTGTGTGTTAATTGAGTTGACTTTATTTAGATTTGTTTTATTAAATATTATTATTATTTTGGATCTACTTTTTGTGAGTGAAAAAGTCCTTTGTCTTGTGGGCATTGTGGATTGCAGCATTGTCCTGCTGAAAGATTCAGTCATTTCCACACAAGTGAGGGCCTTCAGTCAATATGGATGCTCTCTCCAACATGCCATTGTAGCCAGCTATTGTTTGACCCTCCTGTATAACCTGAAGCTCCATCCTTCCATGGAAGGAGAAAACACCCCAGATCATGATGGAACCTCCTCCACTGTGTCATGTAGAAAAGGTCTCTGGTTGGAAATCCTTATCATGCCAGTAATGTTGGAAGCCATCTGAACCATCCAGATTAATTTTTTCTCATCAGAGAACAAAACCTTCTTTCACTTTTCTATGTCCCATGTTTGGTGCTTCTCAGCAAAGTTTAACCGAGCTGTTTCGTGGTGTGGAAGGAGGCGTGGCTTTTGAAGATGTTTACGGTTTTTAAAGCCTTTCTCTCATATGAATGCCGTCTTATTGTTCTTGAGCTGCATTTTGTATCCATAAGGGCCTTAATCTGGTTTGACAATCGGCTGGTGTCTTGTCAGACAACTTGTCGAATCCTCCTGCTCGACGCGGGTGAAATTTTCTTAGGCTAACCACTTGAAATTCTCGTTCCGTATCCCTCAGGGTCTTTTAAGAAATTTGCAACAGCAGTTTTACTATGCTCATTCTCACCAGTGATGACACATTGAGAGAGACCTTGCTTTTGCAGCTCAACAATTCTGCTGCGTTCAAACTCTGTCAACTTTTTAGCCTTTTCCATGTTTTTACCCAATGTAACACAGGAGATGTCAGTGGGAGATGTTGACAACGCTAATGCTTGAACACAAGTGACTAAATTTCGTTACATGTTTACCAATTAACACTTTGTTTCAGTATGGTCTTAAACTTTTGACCAGCTAGTATTTAGGCTGATTTCATAGTGTTCGCATTTTCCCTATTAAATACTAAAAAAGTTTTTTATTTTTATTTTCCCTTTTCTTATTTTCATCTTTCGAAACTCTATTGAAATAAGTGGTTGAGTCTAACAATGCAAAATGCATATTTTTTCTTTATGCCAAAATCTTAAAGGCCAGCAGTGTATATGTGTATGTATGTGTATTCCTTGAAAAAATTTAAAAATCCAAGCTAAGCTGACTTGGTTAAATTGGTTACTTGAGTGAATTAATACTTCTAGAAAATTTTATGTCAATTTTGCAGTAAGGATCTACAAGTCCTTTGTTACCTTGATGGATTTCAAAATATATACTGTCTAAATACTAAAGATCAAATACAATTTTGGAGATATATTGTTGTAACCAATATGTTCAATGTTTTGATTTAGTTGTTTGCTAAAGGGAGCTTTTAAAATGATAGAGGATCTAGATTTAGAAAGTTTATAAAAGTAGTTCTAGAATGGTTAAAATGTTAGTGAATTAATGATTAAGAGGGTTCATGAAATATCTAGAAATAGATAGATATAATAAATACAAGAATAAGTGATTGTTTGGCCAGTTTCAGTTCATTTAGTGATTTTTCAGTTAGTAAACTATTCAGTAAACTATTGATTGTCACTCATATTGAGTTACTCAATTGAAAAACTTTAAAACTATGCAGGAAAGGTCATGGGTACATGAGACATAGTTCTGTTAACAAGTATGTTTCTGTTGAAAGTGAAATGTTATATGTGAACTAAGATGTACAGTTACAGTTGTTTGGCTTATTTTGGCACAAAGCAGCTAGGCTAACTGCACCACGTGTAGTTATGTATAAGCAATATTAGACTGTAGCTAATGTTAAGAAATAAATAAAAATTTGTTGTCATTATGAGACTGAATTTCACACTGTTTTCAGCAAATAATTTAAAGAAATCCATCAAAGAAAAAGAACATGTTACAACGAAATGTTATAACTAACTGTTTATTCTGCATTATGTATAGTTTGTAGGTTTGGCTCAGTTTAATGCGGAGTGAATGGGTATGTAGTATTTTTAGGTACAGCTGTAACCACTGTGTTAGACACCCAAACATTTTATTTTTATCAGAATAATTTCACATCTGATAGCAGTGCTGTAATTATTTTCATTTTTGAATAGTTTCATTTGAATAATTTGTTGAAAAGAAAAATGCAAACTTTAGTCCAGTTGTTAATAACAAAAGTGTTTTAGTTCTTTAACTACAACTTCTATGGTTTTATGTAACTAATTATAGGCCTAACTTCAAAAATACAAATAAACGAAACCTAAACCAAAATTATACTTGATATTACTAACACACACAAAAATATAGCTAACAAAAAGAAGAAAAAAAGGTCTTGTAGATTAATTTACTCAAATCTTGTCTAAAAGAATTTTAAGGGCCATGGCTATTGACGATTCCCTCTTATATATAATATCATTACTTTGCATTATGTGAATTTTTAACCCTAATTACAAAACAACTGATAAAACCTGTATGATATTTTTTAAAATATCTTTTGAGCTAAGAGTGGTTTAGAGATTAATGTGTAGATTGTATTTACAAGGGTCTGTAGTTCACATCCTGTTACCATAAAAAAAATGTTCACTGTACTTTGGGGCTGTGAATGCATTGTAAGTTATGGTTGAATCCCACTGTTTGATTGAAGTAGATAAAAGGTTGACAGCAGATGCTGTTTACTGGTTTCCTTTTCTGTAGTTTGTCATTTCAAAATTAGGGATGGTTAGTGCAGATAGTCTTCATGTAGCTTTGAGTGAATATCTGAAACAAACAAATGAAACTTTAAAGGAACTTATTGATTTTTATACTTTGAAAAAAAAAATCCATATTCCCACAAAAATAAATGCTAAAAAAATAAAGTGAAAAGGACAATATAAAAATATCTAGAAGCTCAAAATATTTTAATAAATCTGTCTTTTTAAAAGTAGAAACTTTAATAATAACACATTAAAGTATTATTTCTTAATAACTAATTTAAAAAAAACAACAAAATTAATCAAAAAAGTGTCATGAAAATATTGAATCAACTATTCCAAAACTTTTAAAGCATCACTAAATTACTGTTCAAAATTAAATGAATGTAAAGAACTTTTTAAATATCCATGTTTTTTTTTCAATTCCTTTAAAACAAAATTGAGTATGATATACAAAGAATGTTTTTGTGTTATCCAGATTCATTCTGATTTAAAAAAAAAAAAGTATAATTGTATTTACAGTTTTATATATATATATATATATATATAGTCAGAGTTTAGATTTATCCCAAATTTTATTCGCTATTAGATATTTGATAACCCACTGTTTTGTTCATACACTAGTAAACTATTTTTTAAAATCACACTAAATAATTTTTAATCTGTTTGTTTCAAAGCTATTGCATCTTTATGCTTACTAATTTAATTATTAAATTTGTAAGTTATTTTTACCGACTAAAGTCAGTTGTTCAACATCTAAATGTGGGGAACAGCAGAATGAGCCATTTTGACATAACATGATTTTGAAAAGTCTTTTAGCTTTATTTTTAAGTCTGTCAGTTACAAGTGTTAGAAGTTAAAATGTGAAAGGGCAAATGTAAGTGTTTGTGTAAGGATGTGTTTTAATTGTTCATACTGTATTTTGATACATGTACATGTGTTTCATAAATGCAGTAGTTAATGTGGTACCATTAACTAGAGTCTGTTTGAACAAGTCTGGGCAGCTGATGATTATGAAGTTTTTAAACGAATGATGATACAAAAGAATATTGAACTTCAGCTCCAAGCTCTGGAATTACTAGGTCAGCATTATGGAATCAATCTTAAAGACTCAGAAAATATTTCTTCTACTACGGATGAGAAAGAGATCATGGAAGAAGTAATGAAGTGAGTAAAAAGATATTTTATCAGTAAAGAAATAGAAACATGTGACTCTTCTCAGCCAGTGCGCGAGGACTTTAAGTTAAGCATTTTCATGATAACATCATGTGCTACTTTATTCTGTACTGTGTATCTGATGTAAAGTTGATAATTATATTCATAGTTAAAAATCACAACTAATCCAGAGTATGAGAATTAGTGAGTTCAAAATCTTTTGAATTTCATCATGGTTGATAATTTCTGAATTAAAGACTTCTGAATATTTAACTTGGTAGAATGTTTATAATAATTAGATGTATAAATTGTTGTAATATTGTTAAAGGTGTATTTGTGATGTATAAGCATATCATGCATTTTCAAATTTCTTATTTTAATTATTAAAAATTTGTTAGTTGTTTTGTATATGTCAATTTTTTTTCCATAAAACATATCCAGGATATTCCATTTTTTGCTTTTGTTCTTGTTGCCTTTGTTCTTTGTCTGTTCCTTTAAATAACACCTGGTCTGCTCATGAAAGGTATGGCTGTAATGATGTAAGTTGAAATCATGTCTTCCAATGTTAAGTCAGTCGATGTCTCGAGGTTACAATTTCTGTTATGCTTGAATAAGAGTGACCAGTAATGTAGGTTGTGCTAGTTCCTCTAGGTAAGTCTGATGTTACTTATTTACCCATATAAGATAATGTTTAAACAGTCTGGAATAGGATCTCAACTAGTATATTTAAAAAAGAGAACATCTCAGATCCTGTGAAAGCTACTGTCCAGCATCCAAAGCAAGTAAAAGGATACTGGATGTTTCAGTTGAAGGTTGCTCTGTGTATATCTGACAACTGTGTCCAGTCTCCATATTTCATTTTCACAAAGTTAGTTAACCAGGGAACTCAGAACTACTTTACAATAAATATCTAATTCAATTTCTCATTATTCTGAAGACATTTTGTCACTCTAAGAAAAGTAAGTTCAATCTGAAAATACCACATAGTTAGTGAATTTGTTAATGCACTCAGTGAACTTTGTAATTTGATATTTTGTACTTTTCATATTGAATTGATAAGGTATAAACTTATTTTATACGTTAAACTGAAATAACAAGGGCAGTAAATTACGACATAGATCTATTAGTTTTTAAGTTCGTAATTTCTAAACTCCAGACTATAAAGTAATATGTTTTTTCTTTATAAAAGCATTGAATGTATTTAAAATAATGGTTCAGAAATTTCAGCTCACATATTAAATTCGAAATACGTTCCTCTTTGTTTTATGAATATTATTTTGAACTGCACTATTTATTTATTGTTTTTATTTTATTCACTTGTTTATTTTAAACATTTTAAAAGCAACAACACATGTCAACTTTGGGCATATTAATTATATATTTGATAATATAGTAGTGCATTATGTTCTCAAAAAAGGAAATCTTTAGAAGAATATAAAAAAGAAAAGGAAAAAAAAGACCAAGAAACCAGAGACCTTGAAAAAGCTATCAGAGAAACTATGTTGGATAAATCTCGTCTTGAAAAAGAAATGGAGAAGGAGAAAGAATTGCTTGACTTGGTATACAGCTACATTTTGTTCATTTTTTGTATACCTAAGACTTGATTGAATAAACAGACTGAAATAATTAGCTAGTTTAGTCTTCAGTATCAAAACAGGCTTTTTTCATATGTTTCTTACAGGTAACTGAGAGTATCTGTAATTGTTTACTTCTTTTCTACTTCAATAAATCAATAATGCAGGTTCAGTGGGTACATAAAAACTTTTATTTTTTTATGATTTTTCATATCATATAAACATTATATTAACTGTACCACCATGCCTTGTTTGTAAGAGATGAAACATCATAAAACAATTTTTTATCTGACAATTTGAATCTGTGTAAGTTATTAAGTACAAATTGAAGTGGTTGGTACACCTAAGTTGTTTTTTTTTTCATATGGAGTTTGAAACAAAAATATGTAAGTAGAAAGTAGTTAATGGCCACATGAAGGTGCATACTTTCTAAAGAATAATTTTTTTTACCCAGTTTTGTCACTGTATTAGAAACATAACCTAAAAGGTAAATGTGCAGCTTAAGCCTAATTTCTATGTTAAAAATGATATTAAACTCCAGATCTTTATTTTTTTTTAATCAAGAGGAATGTAAAAAATCTTCATGTGCAGTCTAATGTGACATTTATAACAGTTAATAGGCCTGAAAAAAGAAGCACATTATGCTAATATAACAATGGGTAGGCAAACAACAATTTTATAAGAAAGAATTTTATTGGCAGAGATATATACTACATATTTTGACAGGACATCAATAAAACTTTCTTATGGTAATAAATCATTGTTTGTTTACTTATTATTAAATAATAGGCGTAGTGATTTATGTTGCTTTGCCAACCTTGGACATACAAAACATAACTTTGAAGTTTTTTTTACTACATAATAATTAATATTTCAGATAAACTTTTGAATCTAATCATTCAGTCCTGCTAACAAATTTTAAGTGGTGATTTGTTGGAAAGTAAAACTATTTTTATCTCCTTTAATAAACAAAGTAAGAGGAATATACAAAAATGTATCCATAGTCTGAATTTATTTTTATTATAAATATTACATCTGTTTGTTTATAAAGTATATTTTGCCAATTTTTGTAAATTCAAGGGTATGTTAATAGACAAAAATATTTCTGGGACTCACACATCTGTTAACTTGAAGTGAGTGGTAGTAACCAAACGTATTTGATGGGGCCATCATTTTTAAGCGTAGCAACCAAAAATACCCATGGCTATTAAGCTGAAAAATTATTTTGAAATATTGTACATAGAATTATTATTTTAGTTTTCACCTAAAATCCATATATTGTCCTGTTAGTAGTTGAACTGTTCTTAGGTTGGAAACAGTTTAAATGTCCAGTTGGTGCAGAAGTAGCAACCATTTAAATGTCATGTGATAATTGTTAATGTTAATAGTTAATCAGCAATTAGAATTTTCTTCAGAAATTATAAATGCTTTATTTTAATCTGTAATGAGAACTTTCCTCAGATCAATCTATACCCAAACTATCCATAAATGTTAAACAATTTAAAACTATTACTTTGCATACATCCTGACTTGAAAGTTTTTTGTTGTTGTTTATTTTACTATCCCTAACCTAAATGTCATATCTGCTATTGTGACAGATTTCATGACTCTTTTCTTTTTAATCAGAATATGTACAATAAATAATTATTTATTCATGTGGAGCTTCTCTTTTTGTAGGCTATTAAGTTGTCAGTTAGTGACATGGATTCTAATGTTAGGAACAGAACTGTTTATGCTATTGTTGAACCTTCAGGGGTACATCAAGAGGAATCTTCTCAGACAGAGGTAGATAGTTATAATTATTTGTACTGTCTGTTTTTCTTGGAAGTTAAGTATTTAGGAAATGCATTTTAGTTTTAGTTTAGACACTTGCATAAATTTTTCTCTCCCAGTAAAATAATCTATCCGTCCATTTTCACACATCTATTAACTTGAAGTAAGTGGTGGTAACCAAAGTTATTTGCTGGGGCCATCACAGTTACTGGGTTTACCTTTAGTAAGAAGTTGAAAGTTGCTTTACTCCCTGTAAGGATGCAAGTTTTTGTCTGTGGGTCTCATTAAAATGGACATTAATGTATGTTTAAGCCTATATATTTAAAATTATTTTAGTACTACTTATCCTATGGGAATAAAATTTCATTGGAAATATTACAGAGAATTATAAACTTTATTAATGAAGTTTTGGAGATGATACAATGTGTTTCAAAGCCATATCATGTAGCCTGCTTACCTAAGTTACATTTCTTGCAAGATAGCTTTGTTTTTTCTGAACGGTAAGAGGCTTGAATAAAATGGCAGGGTCAGTGTGCAGAACTGTTGTTTGTGTGTGCTGTTGGAATACTTTCTCTCTTACCTTGGTCAAAAAAGGCAATTCCAAAGAGAAAATGGATACCAATTTCCTGACTGCCAAGACCTTCTGATGTTATACAAGCACTTACTTGGTAATGTATGGGAGGGCTCTTCAAAAAGAGTGGCTAATGGAATATTCTGCAGAATCCAGTAGATTATTGAACACTGTGCAAAATTGACAGTGTTTCTACTTGATTCAGTTAGATAGACCTGATATATTATGACAAATTTTGAAACATCATATACCACATCCAGACTTTCCATATTGTTCTCAGTGAGCCACGGGTGAAATTCAGTTCCTTTAAAATGAGAAGTGTTTAAATGCAGAGGTTTCTTTATAATCACTAATACACTTTAGGAATTTTTAACCCTGAATAGAAGTTTAATGGTATCACGAACAAGAAACTTTATACAATAGTACTATTGTAAATGCATATTTCACTTCATATTTAAACTAGAGAAGTTGAAGTGTGGGTTTGTTTACATATAAATTTTATTTCAGTGAATTTGAGTCAGTCAGATAAAACATTCTGGTAATGTATGTATTTATACACACACATACATATTTGTTTATTCCAGCCAAGTAATATATATATATATATATCATGTTTATATAAACATTGTTTTGCACAGCATTGTATCAACTTACTATTTCAAAAGTTTTTCATTATTAGTTCATAATTATTACAACTTTTTACCATGTTAATACAATTAATTATCCATACTTCATTAAACTAGGAAGAAAATCATTTTATTCTGTTATTGCCAACAGTGGGTAATAGAAGTTTAAATGTGTTTTTTGTGTAAAGGAATATTTGTTTAGAGAAAACTGTTTGTCTATACATACTGTGAGAATATTACAGAGTGACAAGAATACTTCAGATGGACACAGTACTACCAGCAATAGTATTCAACCCTCTACTATACATCTGAATAAATCATCTTATGATGAGGTAAGTGGAGATATGCTACTAGTAAACATTAATAATTACAATAATCAATTCATTTCTTAGACATTAGTAATAAATTTCATGAATTACTTTGATTCTTATGAACTTGTTGATAATGTTGCAAAGAATAAAATTATAGAATGGTCATTCATAACAAGTGTAACTCTCTAACTTTTTGTTAAGTGTTAAAGTTTAGTTTGTTTATGATATACTGTATCTGAAATGTTCAAGTTCAATTTAGGATAACAAAGCTTCAAATATGTGGTCTATGTACATGTTTGTTGCTTACTTGCAGCTCAAATAGTTTAAAAAATTCACAATTTTTGACACTCATGGTATTGAAACCTGTAAAATGCAATCAGTAATTTTTTTTATTTTACTGTTTCACGGTGATAAAGCTAAGAAAACAATAGTTGTTTGTGTTTCTGTCATTCTTTGTGAAACCAAATGCAAAGTGGCCAAAATGAAGCCACTGGGCTGAAAAGGGTTAATTGAGGGTACTTTTTTAATTTTACAGCACCTTCTATACAAGAATACTTTCTGATTGTTACTCTATCCATTAAATGTTTTTATAAGAGTTCCTTTTGACTTTACTGCATTCATTTGTTCTACTATAGATAGTCCAGTGGTTAATTTGCCCAAGTTATGATATTGAGAATGTTTTGCGACTGCTACTGAAAAAATGCTTTTCAAACTTTGGGACGGCAGATGAATCATAAGTTACTGGCAGGTGCTGCTTCCTAGCAGCCTTCTCTTTAGTCTATCATTGCATAATTAAGATACATGGAGATAGATAGCTTTCTGCAATTTAACATGAAAGTCTGAAACAACTACTTGTTATAGTTCATAAAGAAAATATAGTAATTGTAACAGGAAATTGTTAGGATTAGTCTGTTGAGTTGTAAATTTGATAATATAAATCATTATGGAAATCTAATGTAGTTTTGCCAAGTACTGCATCGATCTTATTTTGAAAACAGTTGTATAATGTAGTCAGGATTTTCCATACATACCTCTATGTTTTTTGGAAAAATTTATAGCAAACTATTTTTACATAATGCACTTATATTTTTGTGTTTTTTGTTAATGAAATACTAATGTTGTTAGAAAACTGAGAATTTTATTATAATTTTTTGGGAAAATTTTTCAATTTATTATTTTTTATCTTTACAGAATTATTCACAGGATGTAAAAACAAGACAGGAGTATCTTCGGAAACAGAGAGATCGCTTGTTAGCTTTAAAGCGTCAGGAGCGAGAAAAGCGTCTTGGTGAATACGAGAAAATATCCTCTCAGAAACGTCCAAAGTCTTCTAGAGCAGCTCGTAGCATCGTGAAACAAGAGCTTCAATCATTTACAATAGATCCAGAAACATTGGCTTTCCGAAAGTCTCTAGCTGCTTGTCTGAAGACTGAAGTAATAGGTAAGAACATCAGTGGTGAAATATCCAGTTTCTTATAACTGAAATTGTTTACAATTATACTGTATTATGGAAAATTATAAAAGGCAGTGAACTTTATGAACATATACAACTAAATTCTAATTTCAGAATGTACTAAATCCAATTTAGGTCACAGGCAAAATTAAAATTGCCTGAGGTGTTATTTTTTAAGCTCAACCAGACATGGAACTTTAATGATGCTTCATGGGATAGTTGCAATGTCCTTCTGAATTTTTAGTTGGGGAGAGCATGTATTTATAATTACTATGTGTAACAGAGATACTTCAGCATTTTATTGCCTTCTTTCTGATCGATAACCTGCAGAGAGAATAAAGTTGGCGATTACAAGTTTGACCAATTTTTGAGAAAGATTTGTTGTGACTTTTGAGAAGACTCATTCCTATCCTGAAGGAGCTTAAACTTCTTGGTGGAGTTTTGTCTGTGTCTGAATATTTTATTTGTCCCTTCTGTTGATCTTGTTAGTTTTACATTAAATTTAAACAGAATTTATTATGCTTTTCTTCTACCAACCTTATCATAATGCACAATCACCCAACCTTCAGACTTCAACACCATGTCTAGTCTCTTTCTATCCATCTTCAACACATCATTACACTTTTCCTTCCACAAGCAAATACATGAAGTTCATTTGTTGGAGATCAAGTAACTGTGTGAAAGTATAGCCTTGAATTTATCATAAAATTTGTATGAAGGTAAGTTATTAAAACTTTTTTAACAGGCAAAAATCAAGTACAATCCTTTTTTACCAAATATTTTATTACTTTAAGTGTGTAACAGACGGTATAGCTAGTCATCTGTTATTGTATACTTTCAAGGGCTTGTAAATTATCATTTAAACAATGTAATGCAGACATAGGGATTGATACAAATTGATTTAGTTGGTTTAAAAGTTTAGTATCTCTCTTTCAAATGGTATAACATCTTTAAAGCATTCTAACCATTTATTTAGTTAATGCTTTTAAAGCCATTTCTTGTTTAAACTGACTGCTGGACCAATGTTTTTAAATAATGAAATGAAATCATGTTTAAAGTAATGTGTCAAAGACTAACTGGTATTAAAAGGAAGCTAACTATTGCATCAGTATTTATATAAAGGAATTTAATTTCATGTAGTGTTTGAAAGAGAGAATTTACATATATTTTTTTTCAATTACAAAATGTACAGTTCAGGAATTCATGTGGTAAATGTGTTAGTGTGAAGTATGTCTGCTTAATTTTGTTATCTGTTTTAGTGCCAAATGGTAAACCAATTACAATCAGTCTGGGTATTCACTCTTTGCTCTCAAATGAAGGTTGTTCATATAAATGTAGTTTACAATTATAGATAGAAATAATCTAACCTTTTCAGTATTACTGTTTACACACTATTTAATAGACATACGTTCCCCATAATTAGTAGAACACTATTGCATCCTCAGTACTACAAATATTTAATTTTTGATAAATTATTTATGCTTGTTATAATGATAATTATTCTGAAAGGATTTCCACATTTAGCAGTTTGTTTCTAAACAAATTAGAGTTCAGTTTCTTCTCAATACAGTCCATGAGCATAATCTTATAATGTTTACAATCATTAGTGAAGCTGCCATGGTAATTAGTTATTATGTTTAAGCTCATAACAAAAGTAAAATAAATAAGTTATTTTACAGAAATTTTACCATTCTTACGAGGGATGTTCAAAAAACATGCGGACTGACGTCATAAAACAAAATGCACTTTATTTAAAAGTTACAGGTCTGGGACCCTTTCAAAGTACTCTCTTCCCCAACGCACACACTTATTCCAACGGTGTTTCCACTTGTTGAAACAGTCCTGGTATGCTTCTTTTGTAATGTCTTCCAGCTCCTTCGTCGCATTTGCCTTAATCTCGGGAATCATCTCAAATCTTCTTCCTTTCAAGGGTCTTTTGAGTTTAGGGAACAAGAAAAAATTGCAAGGAGCAAGGTCAGGTGAGTAGGGGTGGGGAAGAACAGTGATCGAGTGTTTGGCCAAAAACTCACGAGTTCTGAAGCACAAAGTTCGCAGCAACGAGGTGTATCTTCAATTTTTCGGTCAAAATCTCGTAACAAGATCCAACTGATATCCCACACTCTTCAGGAAGCTCCCTGACAGTCAGACGTTGATTTGCCTGCACCAGGGTGTTGATTTTGTCGACATGTGGTCGTCAGTTGACGTGGAAGGACGTCCAGAATACTCATCATCTTCAACGGACTGTCGACCATCCTTAAAACGTTCATGCGACTTGAAATATGCCGTACGCTTCATAGCAACATCACCGTAAGCCGTGCTAAGCATAGCAAAAGTTTCAGTCGCAGATTTTCCAAGTTTAACACAAAATTTCACAGCAAGTCGTTGCTCCTTCAGGTCATTCATTCTGCAATCCGCCAAACAAAAAAATCGCACTTCACTTAAAACCACGTAGCTAATACACAAATGAAGATATCTGCAATCGGGAAATGGCGTCGTAATCAGCTGATCTGTGCAAACCTAGCGGATTCCCCTGGAACCAACTGGAGCCGTGCAATTCAAACAGTCCGTGTATTTTTTGAACAGACCTCGTATATACACTTGTTGTAATTGATAAATAGAAATTGGTCTTACTGGCCAGTGACTGTGCAAAGAATGTACTTCCTGTCTGATGGTAGTTTGTGATTCAGTCTGAGAAAAACAACATTAGCTCTCAAAGTTCTGTCTTTCCTTTTATAATGTTCTTAATTCTGCTAATCATATTTTTTTAAATTCATCCTCTACCATACACTGTGATAGCTTGCCTACTAGTCCACTTGTGTACTGTTACCCAGAACTTCTAATTCATTTTGTTCAACTCTTGTAAAAAAAACTAAATCTACTCTTCTGTATATTATAACAATAAATCTCTTATTTTTTGCAGAAGTTGACTGATTCTAAGGTAGATTTATCCTTTATTTATGACACAAGCTGCTAAACTGGCTATCTGTACACATGAATAAAACAGAAAGACAATGGTAAAGTAAAAACACTTAAATATAAAAGCATTTTCTCCCAATCTAACCACGCCTAGAAAGCCTGAAAAATTAAGACAAGTCTGTTGTTGCTTAAATATATTGCAATTGAGAAAAAGGTATACCTTACAATAATTGCCACTTCTCCATTTTTGTTTAGATCTAAAATGAGATTTATTACCAAAACATTTCACATCTAAGATAATAGTGAGTTGTAAGAATAGAATGCAACAGTTCTACAAATACACTTTTGGCTAC
Source organism: Tachypleus tridentatus (assembly GCF_004210375.1). NCBI lineage: Eukaryota > Metazoa > Arthropoda > Merostomata > Xiphosura > Limulidae > Tachypleus > Tachypleus tridentatus. Next base: position 41,128,903 of record NC_134830.1, read on the forward strand.
TGCATTTCAGTCTATCAAAGAGCTCTGACACTGAAGAATGCCTCTAGAACAGTGTAGGAGGCATCAGACTGATAATTTAAAGGACTTTGTGCAAGAAAAAACAAACTGCAAATTTAAATTGTTTGAATTTCACACAAAACTACATGAGGGCTATCTTTCCATAATTCAGCAGTATAAGACTAAGGGGAAGGCAACTAGCTAGTCATCACCACCCACTGCCAACGAATAGTGGGGATTGACCATCACATTATAATGCCCTCACGGCTGAAAGGGCAGGCACGTTTGGCGTGATGGGGATTGAAACCCGCAACCCTCAGTTTACAAGTTCAGTGCCCTAAACACCTGATTATGTTGGGTCTACTATTATCATAAACATCACATTTTTAGGACTTGAGAAAACTAGCATTTATAATGTTAATAATGTAATAAATTAAACAGTTATTATCACATCAGTGTGGTATGTGGATTTAGTTTTATAAACCTTCTTTCTTATAAACCTACAATCTTGCATTAGGAACTTAAGTAACAGAAAAAAAAAAAAAAACTTTGGATTTTATTTACATGATTGATCTACCCTACATAAGGTAGTCAATTTTGTTATTAAAATATACATTAATGCATAATGTTACATTTTATTTGAATTATACCTAAATATAAAAATCTGTTTTTTATGTAGTTAACTTTCTTTATGTGTGTCTATATATATAATTAGTTGTAATCAGTATTGTACTGATGACAGGTAGCAATTTTAAAAATGCTTCTGAATTTTTGCCATTTAAACTTCATATATTTATACTAATGCTTTCCATTTTTCAGACCTTCACTGTGATGGCCACAACTTTAGACTAGATATTTAAAATAAATAAGAACTTTTTTTACATTTAAATACAATCCAATTAACCAAAAAAGGTTGTTTAAATATTTATCTAAGTAACCTTTTTTCTTTTATTTCAGAGAAGCAGAAGGCCCAGGTTAAAGCTTAAAATAAAAACTGAATTTTCTCAGTTACCAGTATGGTGTAAAACATTATTTGATGTAGTTGCACAAGCTAAACTTAGAACACTTGCTGGAGTGCTTGTAAAGAATTCAAGGCACTTTTCTTTTACATGTCTCAATATGTGAATCTTGTAATGCAACACACATCTCTTATTGGGTGTTGTATGAAAAATAATATTAAACTTAGTAATATTCCTTTTCAATTTTAAAAGTTTTTTTCCAAAACCTAGTCTATCAATGAAGTGTAATATTTTTCAGCTAATAATTTAGTATATAAAATATGAAGCTGAATTTGTGTCCATCAGTATGTTAGTTCTTTGTAATTAGTAGTTGACTTTTTAAGATATCTATTGTTTTCTTTCACAGCTTAGGTTTTAAAGTGGTTATATCTCTTCATATGTTCCATATCATATTTAACAAGTATACTGCTCCAAGTAAAAGTGTGATCTTATAAGAGTAATTCAGACATTGACAATGATATCACTGATTTAAATAATAAAAGTAAACTTGTTTAATTTTTCATATTACCTTCTTTTTCAGTTTCATATAATTCTAACAGTTCTTGCTTCTCTTTTCAGCTTTGTTTCTAGATGTTTTTTTTATTGTTATTGAGAACATATCTAGTAAACAACACTACATGAGGTTAACATCACTAATTTGCTTTTGGTCACTCTGATCTTCTACATTCATCTACTTATAGTTAAACAACACCAAATGATACAAATTTGTCACTTAGTAATTTCCTCAACATAACAGTACATTGCCTTAATGTGATAAAAGTTTAACCGTCCACAGACTAAATAGCATTTTTCCCAGAAGTATTCAATCACTTCCGATGAATAATTCATTCTTTGATCGATAAATAAGTTAAGTCTGTCAAACTGGGTGTAATTTTGTTTCCTCAAACATCTTGGTGTGCATACCAAGAAGCATCTAAAAATATTGATGTCAAATGCATGAAAGGTAAATGAAGTTGGATCTTGATATTTTTGCATAAAATAAATTGTGGAAGTTATTCAATTGAAATATTTCTATTTTCACATGTAATTGCAGCTTTTATAAGCTGTCATAAATTTCCTGTAGAAATTATGGAAATTTTGTATGGATTTAAAATTAATTTTTAAGAGTTCATATGTGTAATGTTATAATTAAATAAATTACAAACAATATTTACTGGAGTTTCTTTTTTAATTACTTTGGTAAAAAGAACACCACCATGAATATTCTACATATGCATTAAATCTACTGCTGATGGCACTCTTTCTAAGATGAGGGCTACCAAAGAAAGTTTTTTTTCTTCCTTTAAAATGACATTTTACAAAACTTGAAACAAGCTCATACAATAAGTTTTCACAGCTAACCCAAAATATGTTTAAACTGATGGATGAGTTTTACCCTCTTCATATATAAAAGTCATTAACTGTGAATTTTTTTGTTGTTACCGTATTGTCCGCCTAATAAGCCGAATTTCTGGCCCTAAATTTTGGACCTGATTTTTGGGGGTCGGCTTATTGGCCGATCACTCCTTTCGAAATTTCTTCTTCTTAGGAAATGTTTTTCTTTTGAAAATTACCATAGGCGGTAATTTTGTCCCATCAGCAAAGCACGTTAAGACTACAGTGAAACGTTGTTTCTGGAATTTCATTGGTTACCTAATTACAGTGAGTGGAGCCAATAACGAATGACATATTGATTCCATCTCTGTCTCAATACGACACGTTCTGCTTTACTACAGAACGCCAATGATCACACACAACATGCATGCTGACGCTGAAACGAGACTAAGAAATCATTTTGAAGAAACTTGTCACTTCTTAAAAATGGCTTCGGCTTATTGGGCAGTAATAAGCAAAAACCCTCATTTTCAGAGCTGAAAATTGGCCTCGGCTTATTAACCGGAAAATACGGTAATTTTTATCCATGGTACATTACCTGAAGCAATGATATAATGAATACTAAAAATGACTTCATATGCTAAGGTATAGGGAGTAGTGTATAAAAATATTTCTTCTTCCAGTTTTTCAAGATGAGGCTTTTTTTTTAATCTTTCTTTTACTAAAATGTATTTATGACTGCCAGGATAAAAGGCATCAGTGAACAGTGGTTACCATACAGACCATATAGACACATGCATACACACACACATATATACAAAAAAACAAAACAAACTTACTACTGTCCATCAAGGATCTTACAGGAAATTCTTTGCCAACTTGTCATATCAACACTTAAGTCAGTGAGTTAAAAAATATTTTATGTGAAGGCTGGAAGTTGAAAGTTCATAACCATACAAAAACCTTTTTTCAGTTGACTGACCAAAAAACAACTTACCACTCATTAATGGCCAACATTAGCTGTTTCACAAACATCTTACTAGTGTTTCTCTCTCTCTACTTACAATATCCATTTACTCTTAAAGCAAGAATTATCATTAGCTTTTAATCCAATTAACCTTGAACCTTGTAGCAGTAACAAATAAAATGACCTGAATTATGAAATAACAAATTACAGGAAAGAATTTTCAAGGTTTTATCATAGCGGTGGCATTACAGTATTAATCATCCTACTCTTACATAAATTCAGAGCTGATGTAGCATCAAGAAACTCAGTAGAACCCAATGCTAGAAATCAAGGAGCCATTGAATGTCACCAGATGGACACTGGCAGGCAAAGTAGGTATATAAATCACAATTGTGTAACTTTTCTGTCAGCTGTTCCATTTTCAAAATCTAATATCTTGATTATGATGCTGCCTCTTGAGGTGTGCAGAGAAGGTAATACTGTTAACTGTACTGTCTACATAGCAGTTCCCCATTCTACAAAGTTGCAAGATTTTTATATCCATTTCGTTTCTTTGTGTAGAACAGAAAAATGAAAGATCAGTGACAGCACACTATTTACTGACCTGGCCCTGGACAGTATACACTGTACAGCTAGTTCTTTAAATTCATATTTCTATGGCCAACAATCAGTGCATACAAATACATCAGTGATATGCACACTGTATTCTGCCTAGGGGGAGCACAACCAGACATGCAGAGATGAATACTAAAATATAAAAACATCTAACACTCCACACACTATGCTATGTATTCAGTCGAGGTCGTTTAGATACAGGGACTCCAGAAGTGTCGTCGTCTTCCTCCTCTTCGTCATCTGAGTCTTCATCTGGATAATCCACTAACCCAACCTATATACAAAAATTTTTTAAAATTCAAATAATAAATGTAAAGATACTAACAGTTCTCTAATCCACATTCTCTAGACCAGAGATTGTTAAACAAATTCTGTACAATTTAAACATACACAATTACACATCAAAGAGTTCTGAAAACAAAATCACAAATAAACCAGTTTCTTCCATAAATGTTTACATTCTACCAGAATTAATGGGTTGATTTGTATTTCAAAACCATTTATCCACTTTCACAACTATAAAGTCATCCAGAAAATAAAACCCTTTATCAATTTTCTCATACAAACTTTCAGATTTAGATGTAGAGAACAAAATGACTCTTTCTACCACCTTTATACTTACAAATACAAAACAAAAGGTGATTTAACAGCTCTTATCCATTTTAAAAATTTACCACTTCTATATTACAATAACAAGACCATGCAATATTTTAAAAGCCTTGAATAATTTACTTTTATACATTACCGTGTTAATATTTACAACTATAAAGCCACATACTGGATGAAAAACCTTTAGCCCTTTACTTTTATATCCTGACATATGCAACTATAAAGTGATACTTAAATTAAATAGCCAAATTTACCTTACAGATAAATCAATAACTGTAACTGTCTCACAAAAATCACATTTTACAAGTGTCCTCTAATTATATTCCTTCACTTGCATATCTATTTTAAAACAACAAACATACACTGCATGAAAAGTTGAAAAATATGAAATTGAATTTTTTTTCTCTAAAATGAATACAAATTGTAACAGCCAATTAAAATTATTTATCCTGGTATCTTCATGGCTTTTTTTTAAAGCTTTCATTTTATTTTAATGTTTGATCTTCAAAATATATGTAAGTAGGTGGTTACAAAGCAGTAAATTGCACAAGCACTAAAGATAAAAAGACTAAGTTATATCACAAAACAGCAGTCTTGCATATGTTCATATAAGACTTCTTTTTTTCATTTTTTCTTATCTAATAAATATATTAAAATAAATAAAACATCCACACAAAAAAACATGAAACTCAGCACTCATATAAGCAAGAAGTTTGTACTTGGTTGCATTGTTTAGTAAATTCATGTACCTTCTAAATATGCATTTTAGAACATAAATATACATCAGTCACTAGAAAAGAATGTCTCAAAATTACTCTGGTTTATTTTGCTTCCTAATCAACCAATAAACAGGTTAATATTGGTTGGTTAAAAAAATTCCATTACTGTTTGGAGCATTGCCTTTTTGTCTAAACCTAAGTTATCCTCGCAAACTATCTGCTTTGAGTGCCAAAAAAAAATAGACAATCAGCTAATTTGTATAGTTTAGAATATGTTCTTACTATTGGTTATAGACATCTCCAACAGGAATTGGAGAAAAATTAAAGACATTTCTTAAAAGACAGTGAATATGGGAGGGGCATGTCATGCAAGTTGAACAACCTGAAGTACAAGCAAGGGAAGAGAAAAAATTGATAAAAGTCAGAGCACAACATCTTGTAATTCAGTGGTGCAGACTGAGAATTTATATATTTATTTTGGAAAAGAAGAAAGTAAAACTAATACTATAAAAAACTGATTATAAACTTTTTTATGACAAATTTATTAACATGCATTCATAAAATTATACATATATTTTGAATGTAATCAAATTAAAACTCAAACATTAAAAAAATTAAAATCATTAATAAATTTGGCACTGGAGAAAATTCAGTTAACTTAAACTTTGAAAGTAACTGTGAAAACATTGTAACGTTAACCCTTCTGTTTCATATGGGTTAATAAAGTTCTTTCACTCTCTACCAACACAAAATCAATGATACCACAGCAAAAGATGAAAAAAACTGAACACATCTTTACTTTAGATTTTTAACCTGGTTTAAGTTATATCAGTGTACTATTATGCACTTATACCTTGGGAAAAAAATTCCACAAAATTAAAACAGACAAAAATGTTTTGATTGATTGTTTTGGTAATTCACAAGAAAAGAAAGTGCCAGAACTTCTACATTTTTTTCTTATATATATATATATATGTATTGCTTTTATTTTCTCAAAGTGTACAGGGTGGCCCATAAGTCCATACCCATCCACATGTTATTATGTTATATTCAATTGTGCATGTATTATAAATTTGTTTCTTATTTGTCAGAGAAATATGGTCAATGCAAGCCCATTTACACTTGAAGAACATGGTGTCACATAATATTATGCAGCGAGAATGAGGAACAGCACACAGATACACTGGACACATAAGATATATGGATGGGTAGGGACTTATGGACCACCCTGTATAAATAAAGGCACAACTTACTTTTCTTGTTAAAGTTGGTGACTTAACTTCAACTGTGGGGCTAAGAGGCTGGACAGAGTTTGAAGTGGGGCTATTAACTTTGCGAATGTTGAGAATGGGAGATCCTGTCTTATTTGGTACTGCCCTTAGGTTTTCCTTTTCTTCTGTCTCTCTACCTGTGGGTGATAAGTATTATTGTACCAATAACCCAAAACTTCTTTCAAAGTGAACAAACATTTAATGGGTTGAAGACACTGAATGAAGATACAACATAAACTTAAAATCATATATTTAATTGAGAGTCTTATAAATCTGTTATTAGTCTATATTTATTTCTTTTTCTATAAGTTTTCATAAGGAAAGTTCACACTATATATGCTAAGAACAAAAAAATACTACATCATATTCAAGATATTGCAATGTCTTCTTTTATTTGTTTCACTGAAGTTTCAAAATCATGAAAATGAGGTGTGGAGGCCTACAAATGTAATACCATTCTAATCCCCACATTTCCTCCTTCAATCTACAAACGTAATACCATTCTAATCCCCACATTTCCTCCTTCAATCTACAAACATAATACCATTCTGATCCCCACATTTCCTCCTTCAATCTACAAACGTAATACCATTCTAATCCCCACATTTCCTCCTTCAATCTACAAACGTAATACCATTCTAATCCCCACATTTCCTCCTTCAATCTACAAACGTAATACCATTCTAATCCCCATATTTCCTCCTTCAATCTACAAACATACCATTCTAATCCCCACATTTCCTCCTTCAATCTACAAACGTAATACCATTCCAATCCCACATTTCTCCTTCAATCTACAAACGTAATACCATTCTAATCCCTATATTTTCTCCTTCATCTACAAACGTAATACCATTCTAATCCCATATTTTCCTTTCCTTCAATCTATAAACGTATTACCATTCTAATCCCATATTTCCTCCTTCAATCTACAAACGTAATACCATTCTAATCCCCACATTTTTTCCTTCAATCTTCAAACGTATACCATTCTAATCCCCACATTTCTCCTTCAATCTACAAACGTATACCATTCTAATCCCCACATTTCTCCTTCAGTCTACAAATGTAATACCATTCCAATCCCTACATTTCTCCTTCATCTACAAACGTAATACCTATTCTAATCCCCACATTTCTCCTTCAATCTACAAACGTAATACCATTCTAATCCCCACATTTCCTCCTTCAATCTACAAACGTAATACCATTCTAATCCCCACATTTCTCCTTCATCTACAAACGTATACCATTCTAATCCCCACATTTCTCCTTCATCTACAAACGTAATACCATTCTAATCCCCACATTTCTCCTTCAATCTACAAACGTAATACCATTCTAATCCCACATTTCCTCCTTCAATCTACAAACGTAATACCATTCTAATCCCCACATTTCTCCTTCAATCTACAAACGTAATACCATTCTAATCCCATATTTCTCCTTCATCTACAAACGTAATACCATTCTAATCCCTATATTTCTCCTTCATCTACAAACGTATACCATTCTAATCCCCACATTTTCTCCTTCATCTACAAACGTAATACCATTCTAATCCCTACATTTCTCCTTCATCTACAAACGTAATACCATTCTAATCCCTACATTTCTCCCATCTACAAAACGTAATACCATTCTAATCCCCACATTTTCCTTCATCTACAAACGTATACCATTCTAATCCCCACATTCCTCCTTCAATCTACAAACGTAATACCATTCTAATCCCCACATTTCCTCCTTCAATCTACAAACGTAATACCATTCTAATCCCCACATTTCCTCCTTCAATCTACAAACGTATACCATTCTAATCCCTACATTTCCTCCTTCATCTACAAACGTAATATTCTAATCCCATACATTTCCTCCTTCTTCTCTACAACGTAATACCATTCCAATCCCCATATTTTTCCTTCAATCTACAAACGTAATACCATTCCAATCCCCATATTTCCTCCTTCAATCTACAAACGTATACCATTCCAATCCCCATATTTTTTCCTTCATCTTCAAACGTTACCATTCTAATCCCTACATTTCCTCCTTCTACAAACGTAATACCATTCCAATCCCCATATTTCCTCCTTCAATCTACAAACGTAATACCATTCCAATCCCCACATTTCCTCCTTCAATCTACAAACGTAATACCATTCCAATCCCCACATTTCTTCCTTCAATCTACAAACATAATACCATTCCAATCCCCATATTTCCTCCTTCAATCTACAAACGTAATACTATTCCAATCCCTATATTTCCTCCTTCAATCTGCAAACGTAATACCATTCCAATATCCATAATTCCTCCTTCAATATACATTGATTTGATCAACTAAACAATACCAGTTACAACTAGAATAAAAAGTTGCCAGGAACATATTTTCCTTTCTTTACTTTTTTTTCTTCTGTGAATAACATATAATATTCTGATGTTATACAAAAATGAAAGTGCTCCTAAATAACTAGAATATTTAAAGATACAACCACCTCACTCTACCTTGACATATTAGTTATGGTTCATCATTTAGTGGGCTAGCATTACAAACAGAGTTATCAGTATGAATAAAAGATGTGTTACTATACTTGCTCACTCTTTGAATGCTACTGCTTGATAGCTTCAGTTGATATATTGGTAACTGTCAGTAACCTTTACTTAGTTTCATGTGTTGTTCAGATACTTTAGTTTTATCAGACAGTAAAACTGAACTATCAAATTTAATAGCAGAGTTTTAAAATGTAATTCTGACAATGTATAAATTAACTTTTTTTCCCCATTAATTTCTTTTCATTCTGCAGAATTATTTTCATGATGTTCTAATAATTATCACCATACCTTATAAATTTTCTAACCTGTTTATAAAAGATATATAATAACAGTTTGGATTAATTTTCAGCTAAAGAGACACAAATGTTACTGGACACAATACTTCCTTTAAGTTCACCTAATATGGTATTATAAAAGTGCTTCATAACAAGTTTCCTTTGTACTAAAGTAATTTTATAAGAATTGCAAAATGAGATAAAAAATACTTTTATTTTTTTATTTCAATATTCAGTTATTTTATGCAAGTATAATGCTAATTCTTCTGTTACATGTACAAAGCAGCTATTTATGGCACTACTATACAGACTTTCAATAACACATCATATCTGTCAATGTGTGAAATAGATTGTGATAATCTAAAGAAGTTAAAAGACAGAGGCAGCTCAACCTCAGTGACTGAAGGTTCCAACTCATAAGCGTCACAAATAGTGTGCATAACTGAAGCAAAGAGGCATACTTTTTGCCTCATCTCATTGGTTTTGTACTCATCTCACGGAACGGCTCATACACAGATGGCATCCACAGAAATCTGCAAGCTTTACACATTTACTACATTAACCTGTAAGTTATTAGGCATAGTACAGATATATCCAGAATAATATTTAATATGAGGGTATTTTGTAGAATTATATATGGACTGTTCTTTATACGAGTTAAAATACTTTTCTTTTACTTGCAACTTTTGGCCTTCTTACTGGAACCTTCACCAGGTAACAATGTACTGAAAAACACAAATTTATCTGTGGAACAATGCTTTAGAACAGGTGTCCAAGCAACAAACAATTGTAACAATAACTGACATCTAGTATTAAAGTAACTAACCATATAGAAATTATGAACAAATACAGAATTAACAGTTAAGATTTAAGCTTTTACATACATTAAATAATCAAAAACCTTGGTCTCTGTAATATTTTAAAAATCTTATACTCATTACTGTTTAACAATAGTTAAGATTAATCAACTACTAGAATATAATAAACATAACGAAAACACAATTACATGCACCATACAGAAAAAATGCATTCTTCAAACTTCAGTAATATACTGTAGAATTAAAGGTTTAATTTTATATCTTTAATAAATGCAGTAGCGAATAATTACTGTTCATTGTTTTGATTAATATTCACTGATGGTCAAACTGTCTTGTGCTTAGAGGCAATACCTTCTTTGATTTTTCTTTGTTTGGCAATTTTACTCAATTATTTTTGCATTTTTAAGTCTGTTATATAGTTGTTTCATGAATGTGAAAAGCTATAGCTGATGTATTTATAGCAAAATTTGTAACATTTATTTGTTGTTCTTTCACCTTATCTGTAACGTGTCCTTTTTTCTGAGTGTATTGTTTACTAGACTCATATCGAGTGCTATAAATCATATTTCTTGTGGAAGGACTAGGAACAAGACACTTTACCTTCATAAGACTGTCCTGTAGTGCAGGAAGACTTAAGAAAACTACAGTGATTAAGTTTATTCATTACCTTACAAGATATATAAAGAAATGATTTTTTCTTTTCACTGTAATTACAAGGTTGTGGTTAATTAGTAATTAAGGCATTCATGGAAATCTCAAAATGTTTAAATTTTTCATCTAAGCAAAATGAAAAGCTTATACTTGTAGCTCTAAATCTGAGTGCTTTAATAATTGCAATTTTGATAGCTGTTCTAATGCAAATTTATATATTTATCCCGAGTTTCCATCCTTTTTTAAGTTTGTGCCCTTGTAAACCAGAACACCGAGAAATGGGAGAGTGCTACTGACTTTCAAGTTCTAAGGAATGTTTTACAGTATCACATTGGCTGTTTAAGTGAGAATGAAAGTTGTTGAGTTCTTACTTTCTATGGCTATTCTGAAATAAACATTTCATCATCTTATCTTACCCATATACATATATATATATATATATATATATGAGGTTCATAAAGATATGGTTTTCAAATCATCTGCTCAAAATGCTGTATAAATATATCTTTTACTACAGGTGACAAAGATGAACCCACTGGAATACCATTTAAGATGTTGTAAAACTGGTCATTCCAGTGATGAAAATAATTTGCATTGAGAGAGATGTGTCCAACAAGGTTATGATGTTTGACATGCCAATGGACATTCTTGTTGGAAATGAGATGTCATCACTTAATTGTTTGTACGTACTTTCAATGTTATCCTTACCAGGTACCTTGGTAAAAGGTGGAAATACATAAAGACAAGCTACATCATCATTTTTCAATATTATTTGGTCATAAATGCAATTAATGATTCTCAAGAATTTTTAATTGAATAAGTTGAACCTACTGTGACACAAAAGAAATTAATTTAGCTGTTTTGTTAGATGGCAAACCTACATAAGGTACGATAGGTCTTGTGCATATGTTAGATTTATGTATTTTTGGCAAACCATAAAAACTGTGGCAAAGAGTGAAAGGTGTACAAAGAATCTTTTGTACAGTGTCATGCTTAATTTCTTTTTACTTTTCACACTCCAGAGTTCTTTTTTTCTATGCATTGATTTCAACAGGAAGAAAGTCTTCAGTAAATCATCTGTTAACAATTATTCATAATGATGTCAGTTTAAGAGAACTGTAAACATTCACCTCATCAGCAGGTAAATAATGGTGTACCCATCTTTTTTTTTTTAAATTATGGACAGCTTGGTGCTCCTCTTTACTAAGTTTGCTTCAAGGCTTTATCATGAAGGATTTGTGCTTCTTGAACTTGGAAGTACAATTCATTAGCAGTTGCAAGATTAGTGACTTATGTGGATGCAGTGATGTCAGTATAGGATACTTGTTTCAGCAAGGAAACCACATCAAGTCCAAGAGGTAGTTGATTCAGATGTTTGCAACTTATCTCTCATTCAGATAAGTTTTTGAAGCTCACTACTCTTTCTCAATACAGGTTCCAATAATTTTTGTATCTCTGTAATCTTGAACAGTTACTATCAACTTGATTGTAACACTTACATTCTGTTGTTGATTGTGAAGAATAAACTTTTTCTTCCTGTATGAAGACATTCTTTGATGAAAAATAGCTTGTTCACAAGATGGTTAGATTTTTCTAGTCCATTAGGTATCACGTTGTAAGTACAATATACAATAGGAATGGTTGAGTGATTTTTAGTTCTAGCCAAGTTTATGCCATATTGTGTACCTGTTTGACAGTATCTGCAATACATTGTTCATACAGAGTCAATAATTGTTTTTTTAAGGCCCATAATGTAAATTAGTATGTAGAATTACACATGGTATGTTCTCTATAATGACTGCATCACATGAGGAAATACTTAAAGTTTTTAACACAGAAATGCATACTTTTCAACTTGATACATAACATGTTAATATTACATGTTACTGTATAAAAGTAGAAATCTTATAGTGAGTAAATAAACTTACAAAACAGTTTTCTGTACATCTTTATAAGTTTAATTATTATAGATTATGGTTAGAAATACCCTCAAGTACACATTCATATTAAAATTGTTTTACCTAATTACAACACAAAAAAAGAGAGGTGTGTGTGAGGGTGTCTCTTAATGACCAAGAGTATTATTAATACTCTTCAATGAAGTATTAATTTGGAGTATTTAGATAAATTAAGGTTCTTTAGTGGTAAAGCATGAAAAAATATGGAATATTCACCATGTGGAATAAGGGCTAAAAACTGAAGACCAAAAAGGCTTGTATACTAAATAGTTTCCCTTAAAATACAGTTACATGGGGTCTCAAATTAAACTCAGTAATTGGTACTTCACATTTACATGTATTATGAGGAAGCAAATGAAGGAATAATGAATATAGTCACAAAATATGATATTTTTCAGTGGTATTTAAACATTCATATAATCAAAATACTGGTAAACTGATCTTTTCTTGTAACTATGATCTGCTTGCTTTACCCTTTGACCCTCTTGCATTAAAGCTTTAGTGAGTTACATTCAAAATTAAATTACTTTGTTATCATGTAGACAAATAAATACAATATAAAAATGCAGCTAACAACTAAATTTTAATACTATAGAAGTTTTAAGTTCATAATTTCATGAGACAATAATAATAAAAAACAAATCCTGAATTTCTCCTAATATGAGAATTGACACTTTCTTTCTAGGTATTCTCCCATTTCTAATTTAAGTAAGTTGCTCATTATAATGTTTTCATCCCTCAGGCACAACACAGTTTTTATCACCTTCAATCTTTAGTTACAAATTCATCAAATAGAAAATTAAACCCTTCTTGCCACATCTCTTTTAGAAACTCCCAATAGTCCCCTCTGGTGTTTAATAGAATACTGATTATAATCAATAGAAAGCCAAGATCTTAATCTATAAAATGATGTATTAAGTTGTTAGAAAGCCAGAAAAACTTTATAGTGTTTATTATGTGATGATTGGTGTATTTAATAAAATATGTATTTAGTGCAGTAGCATCATTAGTACAAAAATGTAAGGTCAAGTATCACTGACAACTGTAGGCATAAAGAATATTCAGGTAAGAACTTTCTTTTTTTAAATATGTATTCTTTATTATTTTAAAACCAACTAAAATGCAACAACTGGAAACTTTTTAGGTTAGGTGAATAATCTTTTAAAAGATATGCTCAAGAGTAGTCCATATGTTATGTAATTTGATAGTGTAACATGAGCTGTACATCTGCCATGTGATTTACTACTTATATGGTGCATGTATTATTTAGATACAGGTTCAAAGGACAATAAACATTTAAGTACAAAGAGGTGTTTAGCACTAAAAATTAAAATTATTTAGGATAAACAAATGTAGTTTCAAATTAAAATTAAGTCATTCTAGATAGATGAAAATAGTAATTCAGATTTTAATTTTTTTAAGGTTAGTAAAATTGACCAACTTTATATTGAGTTGGGGTACAAAAATAACAGATAAAGTATAGTTTCAGGGATTACACAAATGAAATTTCATATTTCTGAGATGTAGAAAACATTTTTAATCTTAACATAAACTTATCAAGCACTCAGTTAAGTAAAAAGAGAGAGAGACTGAATATGTTCATGGACAAATCTTTTCTGAGAATATTCCATTAAAAGGAAAAACTGATTTTTTGTATACAAATGACTTGTTTCCTGAAAATCAGTCTATTTTTGCAAAGATACATATAGTGTATTGAAAGTTATAGTATGGAAACTATAACAAGAAGTCCAAAATGGTTATCAACTTGACCAACCACTGCCATTTACTCAGAGTAAATGGCCAGTAAATAAACAGATAAAACTCACTTGAGAAAGAAGTCTTATAAAAAAAGAAACTAATGTATGCCTCATTCATGCATATACCATCCAAAATCTAACCCCAACATTTCATAACACTGCAAATGAAATTTTGCAAAAAGCACTGTCCTGTGCCTTAGTTTATATTTTTTTACACACACAATTCAAAATCTCCTGTATATAATCTTGAACACACTGCACACAGGAAATGAATCAGTTTATACAATAAGCAAACATTTCCAGCAGAGATCAGACAATTTCAACTGTGTATTATTATTAGCATTTTTCAAGTTCTTTATTGGAGTATAAACAAAAAGGAATGTATTTGTTCTTGAGAGACATGATATCTATTTTTGCCACTGCAAATCAATGCTTCTTGTAGCAAGTAGACAATAAGACCTGTACAGTCTGGTGAAAGGATTAACTTGTTGGCACAATGAGGAATGTTCTTCCAAGCACATAATATTCTGATATATCACTGCAACACTAAATCTGAGAGGATACTGAACAAGTTCGAAAAAATCTTTATACACCCTAAACATTAGTATCCTCTTCTGAAAGCAAGATCTAAACATTTTTCCTGGATTATCTGCTTTCATGCATTCACTGGTTATAACTACACAGTTTGTGTACAATGTATGATGTGGCAAGGTTGAAGAGATCTAATACAAATCAATGTGAATTTGACCAAATCAAGTCTTAAGATCCTTGATGTATCCCTTCCTATACAAGGGCCCTTGAGCAAAAAAAGCTTAAGAGGTCCAATTATGTGTAGGAATGTAAGAGCAGCACATCCCACTAATTTTTCAAGTGAAAGATATATATGGAATGTGAAACCAAGTAATCATTTGGAAATGGTGTGGGTTGAGGATGAACAATTTCTACTAGATGTCAATGAGAAAACTTTGAATGATTTAAGAATTATATCAGTGGTGGCTGATACATAAAATCATTGTTATATTGAACTACACTTTAAAACTAGATGTCTTCCTTTAATTCTAAGACAGTCTTGTAAAATTAACACAATGCAGAAAATACTCCATAGCATACAAATCCTACATGTTAAAAGACACATTGAGAGTTCTAAACTAAGTTCATGGGAATGCAAAGGTTAAAAACTTTCCAATGCAACTGATAATGTAATTTAGATTTCACTATAAACTTAATTTTCTTTGATATATTTCTACTCTATATACCAGATACTAACACAGTAGCTAGACTCTTTTGCCTCTTATGTCAATGTCTACCATCAGAGAGCCTTCAGACTGAAATATCCCAAGGGGTACTTCATTAATACATGTTAATAAGTCAGTTAGTGATTTCTGATACTTGACTCCCATTTAGCCCTTGAATTATAAGCAGAGTTTACAAAAACTGAGACATAAACTTAGGAAATATAGTAATATATAATTGATGTAACAGCAAATTGAACAGAAAAAATTCTAATTTTTCTCAAAGCACTTATAAAATTTTCAAAATTATCTTCTAAGGACTAAAAAAGTGGAAACTGGTTAAAAAACACTGATTAGCAACAAATTTTAATGTAAAAAACATTTAAATACCCATCTTAAATCATCATAAAAACATTTGGGGGTTTGGTGCATTTATAAATATGTTGTGTCGAGTGTTTTCCTTTTACACCTAAATATTTTTCTTATGAGTATAACCTTTAAAATTATGCATTTTTTAACATTAAAAGCAGGTTTCAATAGTATACATGTGTAATTTAAAACTTAAGTACTGATGTCAAGTTACATAGAAAATACATTTGATTCAGATACTCGAAGACCTTAGAATAGAGACTTACCTTTTTTATCTAGCATTTTCCCAATCTGATCAAATTCTGCATCTAACTTTCTACTCATGGAATCATTCATTGATTCATTATCTTCCATTTCATCTTCCTCATTAAACCACATTTCTTCATCCTCATCTAATTGCCTGGCATCTCTACGAAATCTGTTATTACGAAGAACTGCTGAAACACTATACATACATATAAAAAAAAAAGACCTCACTATAACAATACATGTTTAGATTTCAAAGTGCTATATTACAAAATGTTTATACTATAATTTAAGTTTATAATATAATAAAGTTGGAAAAAAATTTAAATTTTAAAATACTAATGAATTTACAGAACATAGTGAAGCCATGGAACTTTTAATGTGATAAAGTAAAAATAAAATAAAAAGTCATACTCTTGTTCAGAAAAATCATGCTAAATACTCTGTTGGTATGATTAGTTTCCAAGTAAAAAACCCTGTGTTTTAAGAGATGAAGTCTAAAATAATTAAAAGTTCAAATCAGCTGTTGAACCTTCTAAGTTAATATACACACAAGTTAAAACTGTTATGCTAAACAGAAACTTTCATTTGTGCATGACTGAGAAACACTATAATTAGGCAAAGGATCAGTCCGATAAGTTTTATGTCAATCAACAAGTTAAAATTTGACAGTTTAAGCAAAGAAAGCAAACGTTTCATAATTTTAGTTATTCTTAGTATAGCCTGTTTGAAAAAATAAAATCCTGAATTTGTTTTTTCTCAAACAGTGAAAAACAATGCACTAAGTTTTGTACTTCAAGATTGTTTACAAAAGCAGGTTATGGTCAATTGTCCATTTTTATCAGTTACAATTTTTATTAAAGACATTTCCCAAAACTGGCAGTAAAATGTACATTTCAAAGGCATTCAAAGCTTTCCTTGGTCTAATAGCTTTTTAAATAAAATTATAAGAATTTTATTATTCCATCATAGACATACATTTTTCAGAGAGAAAATTAATATAATCAAATAACAAAGAGGTATGTATGGGACTTTTACTATTTGTACACTTGCTGCTATTGACACAATAAACCCTTTGCAACAGTGCTAGATTGGTACAAAACTGCATATTGAAATCCTGATGACACTAATGTATACATTTTACAAAAGTTCATAATTTAAATTTAACTTAAAATGTGTGAGTTAGTAAGTTATTTATTCTACACAAGTAATACAAGCAATTTATATGCACATGTGCGTGTGTGCAGGTAGAAATGCACATACATACAAGATATGATCGACAATAATTATATATTCAAATTTTCAGATATACGTTGCAGTAGTAAAATTCAGAGAGTTGTGGTTCATACTAAACTGCTCAGATCAATTTCAAGCGCTTTTCAAGAATTTTCTAAGCATTCTCAGAATGTTTTTCGTGCATTTTCCAGAAGCTAAAATCTAAATCAAAATCAGTTGGATTACATTGAACTTTTATGTATAATTCCTATTAACAGTTCAACATGTGAATGTAGACTAAAAAGAAAAGAAAGACTATTTAATGCAATCAACTCTGCAAAGTGCTTTAAAGTTACATACATTAATATATCCTCCTATTATGATATTTTCATGTACTTTTGTGAAAAAAGTTCCTTTTCAAGCACAATTCACCTTAATGTTAGAATTACCACTTATCACCTACCTTTCAAGAGAAGATCTGTCTTTTAGTTTGTCTTGTGTTTGTTCAAACCGTAACCTTAAAGATTTGAATGTCTGTACATAGTCAACCTTTTCTAAGGCTTTACCAAACATTTCAGCCACATATGTACCCAAAGATTTCATGTCCTCCTACAAAAAAAAAACTTTATAAGATGAGAACATTTTTCTTTCTCACAGTCATGATATTATACACATAGGACAAGTCAAAATTACCAAACTAAATATATTATTCAGGAAAAAAGAATTCTAACTCTTAAAAGTTAGAAATATAAGTTATTGAAGCTAAGAATAGTTTTATAAGAAAACTCTTTGTAACTCCAGTTGAATGTATGATATGTTCATGAGCTCACAAGCAACATCATTATTCAACTTTACTGCTCAAGATAAGACTGGTCACTAAGAAACAAAATATCTACATCTTTATAAAAACACTACATTTTATCATAGTATGAAGTACTTTGAAGTAAGAGTTTTGATAGCAAAATGTTTGTGTTCCATATCCAATTTTGAAATAAAAAAATTTTGTAGGTAAATAAATCATTTCTCATGTTCTTAAAGTATGATGCAAATAAAAAAACCTGCTAAAAGACATTTTAAAGACCTGGTTTTAATAGAAATATTTAATCACTTCAAATAGCTACTTTGGTTGAGCTATTTCCAAATAGGAAGAATGACACTGTCAAATAATATGTATGAGACTAACAGTTAAGTCATACTTTTAAAATGTCTAGGGAAGAAAACTGCAATTTTTTTAGAAGTTAATTTCACATATATCTGCTTATTCATTACATTAACAGTAACTTATATAGGAGTTTAGCCACAAAATATTATGATTATCAATACTGAGGTATTAAAACACTTTCTCCAAAATTTAATACATACATCATTCTTATAAACCATTTATATACAGATAACATTAAAATGTAATTTTATTTATTTATTTAACACTTCATCAACACAAAATTATTCCAAATGTCCAAAGCTAAATTCTGCTGTGGAAATTTCTAAGAATTTATGACTCTTATTCCCTAATCTAATGAATTACCTTAACAACTGTTTCAAGTTACTGCTTACAAAAAAAAACCAAAGAACATGTGACAAAACTAATGCTGTGAGTACAAGGTTAACTAATATTTGCTGAGCAGAGGACAATTAAGATATTTTTACACTAATAACTGTTACTTTTGATTACAAATCTTCATCAAAATATGTAGTTTAAAAGGTTTTACTGCATAAGCTATACAATGACAGTTGACTTAATAGCAGCATAGATTTAGATTATGAGTAAGCTTTCACTCTAAAAAAGAATGAGATAGTTTATCAAGCTTTATAAGTATTACAGTTTACAAGAGTAAGATGATATGGGTATAAAAAGTTACATTATCTTATCATTTTAGTTCCAGTCTCTACAAATATTTTTCTCTTATTATGCTCATGAGCAACACTATAATATCATCTACCCAGCTGGAAAAGTGTTTTTTAGATTTCAATTGTCTTGGGCAGTTGGGCAACCATTAATATTGAGTCCTGAGAATATATATACAAGTTTCACAATCCAAGTATAAAACATTGAAATTTAAAGTTTATTTTATCCATCAAAACATTTGAAACATTGCCACTACGCCAGCACGAAAAAAATCTTCCTATTTATACTACTTTGTCTTATGCAGTTTTTCTGTTAGTACATTTATAATCCATATTATAAATTTCTTATGTCAAAAAGAATGCAGCAAAAAATACAAGTAGCAGTAATAAACTACTGTGTTTGAAATGGTTTCTATGACTTATGCAAAAAAAAAAAAAAGTTTATACAAACATAACACTTTTGATTTTATAAACAAACTTTTTGAAAGTGAGTTTATTATCAATACTGTAAAAACAAATCTTTTTCTGTTACTTACTGAAATACTCACTAATACTTACTGTTTTGATGAATTCGAACATTTCTAGAATAGCAGAGTCTAAGAGGTTATAACGGCCATTATTCCTTTTAAAAGAATCAATTACTGGGGCAACAAGGTTACCATTAATGATATAGCGGTTGTAGAATTCATCCTTAAGACCAATAATTTTCCTCATAAAACGAACTGCACCTTTAACAATAAAAATAGTTTATTAACAACACATAGCCTACTTCTGGTAAACACATATTCATAGCCTCATAAACTAAATATATTTTAATAGAGTACTTATAAAAAAAATCTCCATTATGTTGAATGTATATAAAATAAATGTAAAAAAAGATTTCTACAAAAATACCCAAAATGCATTTGTTTAAAAACTACTTTCTCCTATGAATTAGTGCATATGTATGTCAACATACATACATATACACCTAATCTCAAAACTGTTGGTGCATTACAACTTTACCTTTAAAATCATACATGTATTGAAAACATATTTTGAAATACAATCAATATCATCAGAGTTAACCAGAAAAACACTTTTAAATTCTTAAAACACCAAGTTTAAACAAAAGCTAAACCAACAAATGTTCTGACAATCTTTGCATCCTCAACTTTGGAAACAAAAGTTACACCTTGAAGAAAAGCATAAACCTACAACTCCAGCTCATTCTTTGAACCCCCCTTTCTGCACATCATAATATTTTACTAAGTTAAATTTAAAATTTAATTAAACCACTTTACTCTAAACATATTACAGTGAAATTACTATTATCAAGTATGTTAAAGTTTAAGGTTTTAAATTATCTGGCCCGACATGGTCAAGCATGTTAAGGCGTTCAACTCGTAATCCGAGGGTCGCAGGTTTGAATCCCAGTCACACCAAACATGCTAACCCTTTCGGGTGTGGAGCATTATAATGTGACGGTCAATCCCATTTTTTGTTGGCAAAAGCATAGCTCAAGAGTTGGTGTTGGGTGGTGATGACTAGCTGCCTTCCCTCTAGTCTTACACTGCTAAATTAGGGACAGCTAGCACAGATAGTCCTCAAGTAGCTTTGCGCGAAATTCAAAAAACAAAATACAATTAAATTATCTACATTTTATTCCTTTATTAAAAAAATCTAAAACAGCAATTAAAACTTTAGATTTTGATGTTACATGATCCACTTGTGGTCAAAATTCTTAAGTTCAAAAAACCTTGAACAAGGAACAGTGAGTGCCTAATACAGACTATCAAAATACATTCCAGCTGTCTCTCATTAGCTGTAGAAAATTTCCAATGATTTGTCCACATGTGAAACATTCTAGTATATTTATAAATTTAAGGACAGCCACACCCACTTGCAAAGTTGAAACTGTATTGGCAAGCAACAATTTGAAGTTCAATGGCATGTTTATAACCAATTGAAAGATCAGATTTCACACTGTTCAAGTATAGCCTAAAGAAATCTCTACTTGTGCATGGCTCTTAGTATGAAAAAGAAAATATGCTTATGTCCATCATTCTCTTGAAGTGTATGTAGTGCTTGGCAAGTTTCTTGACTTATACATAGTATTCTGCTAAACAGTTAAGATTACATTTAGGTTTTACATTTATATCCAAATTAATTATGTATCATTTGCATTTTGAAATGCATATTTGAAATGTTTATAATTTTTATACGTTTAACTTCTTGTAGCTTGGCTTATCAAAATGTCCAAGCAAGATGTGCACAACAGTAGCCTTGTAACAACAGAGCATTGCAGGAGCATGCTGACAGTGTTGGTATCAAGAGTAAAAGACAAAGAATTAGAAAAGATAACTAACAACAAACTACAAGATAAATACACGAAACTATACACATGACAAAAAGTTTCAATCTATTCTACAAAAAGTTAAAAGGTACATACATATTTCAATCTCTTAATTATAAATAACATATATTATTTAAATTTATTCCAAGAATTTTGTACTCAAGAAAATTTCATGTTATGTTTCTAGGTCTCCAAAGTGTAAACATTAAAATTCTATGTTTATAATTTCTGCTGACACTTATGCTCAGGTTTGTTTCCCCTAATTAAATTTTGACACTTTTGGTTAGTTTGCCATTTAAGTTTCTATTTTTCTAATGAAGTAAATACAGAAAACTACCAAAGTCATGGTTCTCATTTTAAAATATTGTAACAGCCTAATAATCTTTAAAAAGCAAAACTACTAATCTTTAACTTTCTGTAACTTAAATTACAACAATGCCATGCTACAGTTAGTTGTGTTTTATAAAACTATGAACTAAGGCATGTTCGCATTAAATAAATTCACCTCAAGACTAAATTCTGAAACAAATACCAACTAAATACAAGACCAAGACTTTTTTTTATAATTTCTGTAGTGTTTTTTAATAATGTTTTATGTTAATTCCTTTGTAAGTTTGAAAACTACAGGAACATTTTTATAACAGGACATCAAATAAGGATATTTAGCTTTAGTAAAATACAGCAAACTAAGGCCTACATAGGCAAAATACTCAAAATGCCACAAATCGTTTTTGCTGAATACTAGTTGGTGCATTTAACGTTCCTGTGATTGTTAAACAGTTTATAGATTATTTAAAAATGAATTATTTCTACTTACAGAGAACAAGGAATGTGTGTTTTGATTTCAATAGAACAAGAATCCTCCTAAGTAAGTCCTTGTGAAGAATGTAATTTTTTATATGGTAAGTGTGGTGTTCCACACAAAATGTTAGAAGTTCCATTATTAAACCAAGTAACTGTGCTGTTTGGCTGTCCTCTGTATTGAGATAAAAGAACAAAAACATTAACCAAAAGAATGATATTATTAACACTACAAATAAATAACTTTAAACACCAAAATTTATTTTTTCTTTAACTGGATACTCCACATTTCACTTTACAACTCCATCAGGAACATTCCACTTACACACAAACTGTAACTTACGACATAAAGATCAAAAAAATTATTTCAATAATTGCATTTACTTTTCATCATTACAAGAACTTGTACCATTCTGATTTTTTTATATAATACTAAAAACAGCAAAGAACAATATTTACTCATAATAAAGTTACAAATAACCTAATTAGTGACATCTTGTGAATTCAATTCAAATCCAATTTGACTCAAGTTTTCATTTGGCATTTTTGTTGTTGTTGATAATATACTATAATAGAGTTCTTGAAATGTTCACAGATTTAATAATTATATTCTATAATTTCAGGACATCAAAAGCCTGAAATAACAGCAAATGTATGTATGAACTCGTATGTCCTAAACTCATCTTTACTTACCATCCTTAAGCCTCTTACAGACAAAGGTATACTAAGGTGAAAAAGGATGTAATTTCAGGAATAAATATATTTTCCCTTATTTCAATGTTTTCATGAGCAACTTTATGCAAACCAATCTCTCTCTCTCTCTCTCTACTGGCAATTTCTGAAAAAGAACTCTATTTTCTATGTGGTGGTTCTGTAATCTAAATATGATTAAAGGCCATAAAAAAACTATACTTTGTCCAAGCCACGACAGCATTATAATTAGTAATTTACATTACCTTTCGTACATCTTGGAGGAGTGGTAAATAAATTAGAAAAGGGAGGATGTTTAGAAGGAAAATTTCACACTTCTCATACTAAGGGAAATTCAGGATTTTTTTTTAGATATGGCCTATTCCCAACAGTTCTCTCCGACAATTAGTACCATACTACTTATAAACAATAGAAAGTCATCAAGTTATTATATTATGTTTTATGTTCTAATAATTGTTAGTTTCTCTTCTAGTTCAAGTTTTATTCCTATAGGAAACACATCAGTGAGCTTAGCTTAATCTCTAATGGCTCTTGCCACATACTTAGAGAGACAGAAGGATTGTGACAGTTGTGGAAGATATTTATTTTGTATGTATTCTTGTTCAACAAAGCAACCCTTTTACAATGAGCTCAGTATAATATATAGATGCTCATGTACACATTTACATGTATTAAGTATTTATACTGTAACTTTTAAATTAGTATGTGCATCTGTACAAAATTTGGTATACCATTAGTAAATACAAGTCTTTTGTAGAAAAAAAAATTAAATTTTTAATGAAGTATTTTACTAAAGATTTGTTTGTAAATATACACAATCTTTCATTACAGGTCCAAATGAAAATGATTTTCATGTTATGATTAAAAAATATTATTCTTCAGCCCAAAAATTTCAAATTTTTTGGGTGTAATTGTTAAAACCTTCTAAATTCATTTAAAAATTTTTTTAGTAAAACTGTATCTTATCAGTTATTGAACGATATGCTCGAGCCTTCAGTTTGTAAGTTTGTAGACAAATTCCAAAAGTGAAACAAAAAGACATTGTAAAACAGGAAATAAAAGAATTAGCTGTGTCTTTTTTCATTATTAATGGTCACGAAGTTTCAAAGTACTTCCCTTATGAATTTGATATGCTAAACTTTTTGTTTTTTATTGTCAATGACCAAAACAGAACCCTGTCAAAAATAAACCAACAAGTCACCATGTTTCAGTACTGTTTATGTGAAACCACTGTAATATAATACCCCTGAAAGCAACAAAGCACATGCAAAAAGTTGGTAGGCTCGATATCTAAGGTATGAGATTTTATATGCTAAAATGTTTTCTTGGAAAACTCAAAGTAATCACACAGCACTTAGTATCAGTGAATACATTTATACCAACAACAGAATGTGTAATTTATCGGCTAATGCATGTATTCTACAGTGGTGAAAACAAAACTTTTCCAGAATAATGACACTGCATTTGAACTGGTCAAAACTTTTATAATGTGGTTCAGTACCAATACAATAAACACTGCAATTCTTTAAATATTGGTAACTATATTGGGGAGTTTAGAATTTAGCAGTATGAGTGTACAAAAATGTTATTTGAGCACATGTTTATAAAATCATATTTCCCTTTTCAGCACTTATTTGTCAAAGAATAAAAATTGAGATTTCAGTACTACCTATCACACTTATTTAGTTCTGCAAGTATTACAAGTCTAGTCTTCTTTGCTAAACTTGGATTGGTATTCATGTATAGTTTTGTTGTATTTTCTGAAAGCTGTTTACATTCTCAAACAGTTATATACAATCTGTTCAATAATGTTAAGAACTTTGTAAAATTGTACATTTATTTCAGTTTTTGAATGTATATTGTGAGTAAAGATTTTACATACATTTACATAAATGTTGTTGTAAACTTTCCATTGCTTCACTTCACTGTACATTTCTAAATGTTATGAGTTTTAAATTTCTAATGTTGCAACATTTCCTTTTATTTTACCTCATGTTAGACAATAAAAAAAACACAAGCTCAGTAAGCCTAACTACATAGCTCTACAAAATACATATTTAACTGTAATACCAATATTTTGCAAATTATACTGATATTTTGGCTAACATACATGTATGTTTATATACTTACTCATATTGGCTTCAGGTTTGTTTATTTTTCTTAAAACATAGAAAAAATTATTTCTAAGACATACATGAAGTCATGGTAGTGGGAATATATTTTGCTCATGTGCCTTTATTGCTGAGCTGCATTATTTACTTTAGTAGAGGATGAAGGAATAATTTTTTTGTTGGTTTCAAATATATATTAAAAAAAAGATCACTCTACTTGCCATGGTTCACAAATAAATTATGTATGTGTTAAAAAATTAAAATATGTTTAGCAGGTTTCAAATATACATAAAAAACAATAATAATAATCACTCTACTTGCTTGGGTTCATAAATAAATTACGTATGTGTTAAAAAATTAAAATATGTTTCGAATAACAACATGTTTATTGCATAATGTTGTGCACTAAGTCTGTTACAAAAGGGTTAAATATTGAACCAAAGCACACAGAGTAATAATATACAAAAAGCAGACAATGGCTCAAAACTATAACACTTTTTTGGGCTTTCTAATTATACGAGAGGAGCCATTACAAATTCTCTTAGCTAAGCACTGTGTTTCTTTTAGAAATAAAGTTTAAACTGGAAGCAAAATTGACATTTCTCTGTATGGAAAACAATATAATATTTCTTATTATAGAGTACAACCTCGACTTTCATTTTGTTATAAATAATACAGTAATTAATGTCAGAGAGAACTTTTATTAATTCTTGAAAGAAGAAATGTGATATGTGGGAATGCTATGGAGAGTCTAATTTTATATTTGATGGCTCTGTAAACAAAGAAGATTAGAGACTATAAATATTATGCTTTGCCAGAGCCATGATAACATTATAATGAGCAATTTACGTTAAATTTTGTACTTCTTGGACAGGTGGTAAACAAATAAGAGAAGAGTGGATGCCTAAAGAGAAAATGCAACAATTCTCACAACAGAAGAAATTCAGGTTGTTGTTTTTTTTAATATTGCCTTATAAAATTAATAACTTAAAACTTATATACTATTGAAAATTTGGATCACTAATAATGTTTTTATATTATATTTATTTCCATATCATGACAACAAAACAGTTTAATTAAATTTTGAATCAAATTCCCTATAACTTCATAACATAAACAGATTTTTATAGCAAAAGTGTTAATAACAATTGTTTTGTTTCACTTAAAAGTATTCAATGGTGACTTACCTTTACTTGGTTTATCTCCTGCTGTATTGGCTAACACTGGTGCTATTAATACATGCATACAATGTTTGTAGAAGAAATTTAGAAAATCTGTCTTTTCTGATTTCTAAAATACAGAAAAAAAAAGCACTCATTTACATGAACAAAACAACACATACACAAACACACACATATATATATTTATTTATGTGTATGAAATAAAGGCCATTTCAAAATAAGTCCAATATCAAGCATCCAATTTTATTCATGACTGATGGGTTCATTCACCTACTGGTACAAAAATTTTGTGAGTTATTACCTATTATACAGGTTCAGATATACAATGTTATAAAGTATATTACTTAGACAAAGGTTGTTAATATTTACAAAAAAGTATATAAATTGTAATATTTGAACTTGTGATGTTATAAGCACTGGTGAATTATAGAAAAATTAATTAAAAATGATGTTAAAGTAAATATACTTCTGTTAACTGAAACATACACATCACTTGGATAAAATATACCATATAATTAGAAAAAGAAATTAAATACTACAATGTATTATTTATCATCTCTGAGAGACAATCAGACATTTTGATATACAAATGAAAAAAACACTTAAACACTATACTTACAAATAAAAGATTTAAATCAACAAAAAAACTAATGAAATAAGTCATATATAAGACTCTGGCCTAAAGTATTACAAATGAGAATTTAATAAAGGTACAAGTGAATAAAACACCTTCCTTTAATGTATTTTAAATTATAATTTTCTGTTAAAATTTTTCATAATTTAATGATTAACTTTTTATTCCAAATTTATAAATTTAGAAAAAAAATACTAGTATACTTACATTCACAGTGACTAACATGTTGTCAGGATCTAAAAGAAGCTTCAAGATTCCTGAAAGTTGAACTGCACCTCCAAGATCTGAAAAAAAAGTTATTAGTTTTCTTTAGATAAATCAGAAAAAAAAAAAAAAATTATTTATCAATGTTACACTACTAGAATGAGGAGATTTAATTGTACATCTTTGTGACTAATAAAAATCAAGATTATTTGTTAACAATAACTGATACAAAAAAAAATTAAGCCACTAAAAGTCCTGATTAACAAGACCTAAATACAATATAAAAATATTATTTTGAGTGTGTTTAAAAGTACTGACAAAACATGTTATTTCAAATTTCATTAACTTTAACTTTCATAAGGTGTAAAAATTTATTAGGATTTTTATTTTTCTAAGAGAAATCCTAAACAAAGTGAAACTTGTTTGACAGTCAAATCATATAAACTTTATATTAATTATATACTTATTTACCTTTCAAAACATGTAAAAATTATGAAATATTCAATTCCTCTAAACTGAAGTTCTACTTCCAATATTTAGTTTCTTTCAATTTTCTTTTAAAATTACCAATCAAGATCATAATAAAAATTAATTGTCTAGCTAGACTAAGACTTGCTCCATACAGTAAATTCCATCTTGGTACCTCAACTTTGGAGAATGTTTACTTTACAATTTCCACTTTTCTACTTCCTGCTATTCTAAAATCCTATGATAAAAGCAATCAAAGTCTCACAACAGTGTTTACTTAAATTTATATTTATTTTCTTGAGCAGTTTCTAAGCTTTGAAAAATTAAATTTTGATTTTTGAAGTAGCATCATTCTATGCTTTTATTGATGAAAATAAAAATGTCTTTGCTTTTATAATTCAAAGTGCTATATTATTAAAGAACATTAATAAGAATTGTTAGTGGGGGAAAAGAAAAACTTGCATTTCCCTCTTACATGGAGTAATAGTGTTGCCACAATTAAAGTAATACCTGGGTCGAGATCACATATCATTTGTTCTATAATGATGTTGATTATCAGTTGATCCTATAAACGAAAAGGGAATGGTACTTTAGTCAAAAACTAAAATACTTTATCAATAATCTGCAGATACAAACCCAATAAATTTTAAAACTGTAATCAAGCTTTACAAAATTATTATATTCTACAAGTTTAAATTTCATATCAATGTATTTCACATACTGGTGTAAGTACACATATTTTTGAGACTTCCATGTCAGAAGTATGCCAATTAAGATTATCTCATTATTACAGCATACACAGAAATGAAAAAAAAATAAAAGGCATGATATAAATTCAGTTCAACACCCATCAGGTATGGATTCATTTAAAGGAAATCTCAGAAATCTACTAATAAGCAAATGAAATTTGGTATACTGTGTAAAGTTCAAGATAAACTAAATGCAAGATTCTTGACATGCATTTTATTTAGTTCTGATAACAATACCAAAATTTTCCCTTTGGAAAATAAAAGCTTTAATTTTAAGTGTTAAAATACATGCACACTGATATGGATAGCTACAAAAGTGAAAGTATTTTATTGTAATGAAAAATGTTAATAGAAAATAAATAATGACACAAAATTAAAACTTTAGACTATCTTCCTTACAGAACTACTCTGTCTCCTAACAACAAATATTCATCTATTATCAAAATTATAAATTTAATGAATACTGACATGAAAAATGTATCACTAGTCAATATTTTTAAGTTAGAAAATTCAGCGCTCCTTTGTCTAAGAAATATATACTTACATCATCCTGAGGATTACTCTGTTGAAGTACATACTCCCGAACCATCGGTGGACTAAAGTCCACTATGTATGAGAGAATATCAATCGATGCAGATTTGATGGTTTGATCATCCATACCCTGAAAACATTAAACAAAAATATTGAAACATTTATTAGAAAGCTACATGGATATACAGGCTGAAACAAAAAATATTTCTAACTTACATTGTAAGTTAATTGAGCTACATCTACATACATATTGAGGATACATTTATTTTAATCTACTATTAAAAAAAAGAAGTAAATAAAACATGATTGTAACATTTGTCTGCAGTTATCAAACATTACCAGAAAGTCTGGAGTGAAAGTAAAGAAGAATGTTAAAACACGACACCTACACTATGTTTGCCATATCCAGTACTTAAAAAGTATTTTGTTTGTCAGACTGGCTAAGAAATGACATAGTAATAGTTTACATGCTATCTATATCATCAACTGTAATAATAATAACATAAAAAATATATATATTTTGTGATAATTTTAAATAAATTTTTACCTATTATCATCAATTAGTTCAATGTAAAATAACATATTAGTTGAAATTATGATTAAATCAATTAGTGTTTCTGATTATTACAATTTTAATTATTCCAACCAGTCAACAGTCATTAGAAAATAATTAATTGTAATTAATTTATGAAACTGATGACCATTCATTATCTAATTTCACAAATAACTTAGCTCTGATCTTGAATAAATGGCTAAAATGTCATTCACACTTTTAAGAATGACTACCAAAAACATCATCCTATGGACAGCTTTTTTGTGCCAATAATTACTAACCGTAGTATTCATAACTTATTGAAATTTTGTTTATAAAAAGTGGACATTTTCTTTAAAAAAAGGTTGTTGTTTTTTTTCTGGGTAGTACTGCACAGCAAAAAGTGTTTAGATTGAGCTTTTTCGTCATACACAACTCACCACATCTGATGTGCAGAGCTCAACATTTCATAAACTTCACCAGTATAAACTGTGGTACCATTTATTGTAAAACAAATAGATTTTTTAAAAACTTGTTTCTCAGTACTACATTTAAAAATTATACCAATAACAATATATTAAAACCCTCAACAACAGCCCTAGTGCAAGTCATGTTCTTGTTGTAAAGAGAATACTTATATTTCAAATTGTATTATAAAGAAATGGTTATTACACATACCAAAGTTATTTTTATGGTTGTATGAATATTGAATACCCAGTGTAAAATTTTTTTTATTGATTTCTGTTTGTGATTCTATTCAATAAATGTCGATTTGGTTACATACGTAGATACTAATATACATACTACACCTATTACAGTAAGTTGATTATTCATAACATGTAACTTACTCAGGTTTTATAACAAACAACAAAAAACCTGACTTCTACAATTTGTACCTAATAACAATACTTCTAGCAAGTTTAGCAATATTTCTTATTAAAAGAATTCTCATAACTGATTACATAATTCAAATATGCTACCAACCAAAATCAAAACTCATGATCTACTTAACAATACAATGAAATAATTAGTTAAAAGTTTCACTTTTATTAAAGAATAATACTTCTTCCAATAAGTATTGC
Organism: Tachypleus tridentatus; assembly: GCF_004210375.1. Classification (NCBI taxonomy): domain Eukaryota; kingdom Metazoa; phylum Arthropoda; class Merostomata; order Xiphosura; family Limulidae; genus Tachypleus; species Tachypleus tridentatus. Next base: position 41,159,675 of record NC_134830.1, read on the forward strand.
TACATACTTAATCTGATATTTACATGCCAAGTACAACAAACTGAGTTACTGTAAGAATAAGATTTCTATTTAACCAAATACTAGAAAATCAGGTCATACAAAATGTTACAAAAGTTAACATTTGCATAATGGAGAAAGAAAATTTTTAATTGATTAAAAATGAACAATTCTTACCAGTGTTATTTCTAGTGCTTGTAAAGCACCAAGACTCAATAATGTCTGAAAATAAACAATAATATAATAAAGTAATCACATATAAGGAGAAAATATCAAAATATTAAATACTTGTGATAAAGGTTATGACAACCAAATGTCAAACCTTGTCACCATCAGCAGCCTGCATGATTCACCTACATCTAACTAGCAATTAATAATTCACTTAAATATGTAGAACTACATACTAATAACTAAATAGTTTTATTCTGTGTACCATATGCTAATCTGCTTCCATTTTTTTTCAGAATTCCCAAGAACTATTTCTATACTAACAATGTTTGTGATTAAATTGTGGACATTATCCTCATGACTGAAATAGTCCTTTTCAGAATTCCCCTAAAAATGGCAGCTTAACAGTAGCTAATATATATAATGAAACAAGTTAGTATTTAGCATCCAGATGTACATAAAAAAATTTGTTACTAATTCAAAATTAAACTTACTAAGCAGAGAACAACATGAATTTCAAGTTCGATGGATGAGAAATACAGACGCACAAAACCAAAATTATGAACTCGGATTCAGGGATTGAGTCTTGTGCTAAGAAATTCCAGGAAGATGCTCCCTAATAAAGTTTTGAAAATTAAAAGCTCTCTAGTGCATTCTCCTTTTTTTTCTTCATATATTTAGCTAATGTAATACCTTTAAACTTTATGAGAAAATTATCCACATTTCATAACTCATGTGACAGTTCTATGATATTTTTATTAGCTTCATGTAGGGCCTAAAATCAGTAATAGTTCACCGAGTTTAGAGCAATCAGACCAGCGAGTGAAAATTTCAGTACACTAGAATTCCCAGCATTTTCAAAATGACAGTATCATGCCCTGCAGCCTAGACGTCATCACTATTATCTTGGTGGCACTGGAATTTCATAAAATGTATTACAAGCTGTTGATTTAGTAAGGCTAATTAATCTTTAGTAAAATTGTTTTAAACATATTAGATTTGATTTAGAAGCATTAATTATTGTCTGTTATATTTTTAGCAGAAACTCTCTTCCACTATGTGTTTTCAGGGATTCAACATATTTTTAGGAAAGTTAACCTCAGATAAGAAAAATACATTACTAAGACACTTGATATTAAAGGAATGTTTGGCACTGAAATAATATTAGTACAAAATGTGACATTTTGAATACAAAATATAATGCTACAGAACCAAGATGATTTATTTATTGAAAAAAAAAATTTTTGAATATATGGTGTTCCGAGATGCCTCATGCTCATTACACTGATTTTATACTTACATTAGCTTTCAAAAATATACAGAACTGATGGAATAAACCTATTATTGTGCATTAATCAGCTTGCAAGCTGTCTGAAATCCTAAAAGATAACTTAAATTAAAATACTAAAAACAGATTTATTGGGCTTTACACTTGTTTTCAGTTAAGTTCTAAGACATACAATTCAGCAATTTTTCCAACTTTACAATTAACCTAAATATCATATGATAATACATAGATGAGACTTCATTTCTGATAGACTACTAGATTTCTGACTCTTATTAGTTATGCAGGATATCAAAAAATGGATATTAAACTCAAGCCTTGCATGTATCAAAAGTGTTCAGCAATTATGTGAAATACAGTTTATACATTTATTGAACTCTTTCAGTTTTAACTTCACCACTTATGATTTACTCCCACCAAAAAATGTAGCTTCTAGTACTTTCTCAAACCAGTCCCACCTGAGTTTATTACCAATTAAAACAGAAACCCTCAAAGAAATTTTTGTGCAAAAAAATCAAAGCTGCAAATATACTATTTTGTAAGATTGGAAAATGAGTGAACTAGATTGTGATTGGTTAAAAACTGCACTAGTTACTTGTAAATATTAAAATGCTCAGCAGTGGTTATTTCTAAAGCTTAACATTTAACATGGTTTATTTGTGACTGTGTTAATGGAACAGTTTAATATGCAATTAATTTTGCATCTTCCCTCTCAAACAAAGATACAAGCACATTTTCTTCTTGGATTATTGTAAATCTTATGAAAAACTATAGGTGACATTAAAACACTGGAAATTTATCAGTTACAGTACTGTTTTCATGTTCAAGTATTCCAACTGCAAAAAAAATTATTAAAAATTTGAATTTTCCAAGTTTAGTAGCATGTTTAATGACAAGTAATTATAAAAACTGTTAAACCAATGACACTGTTATTATTGAAAACAAGATGAATATTGTTTTACCTTTCCAAACACTGAAACTGTATTTAAAACCATATAATTTATTTATTTTTTGAATACAAAATTGTATATATAAGATGCAAAAATAATTTTAATCTATGCTTGAAAACATACTTTGAAGAAAGTTTCTCGACTCTGAGGCTGAAGCGTTTGTGAAAAAGTGCAAAATTCTTTAAGAAATAAAACAAGATCTTTCCTTTTTTCATCATCTGTTGTTTCATCTGTCAACTGAACAAATAATTCTGCAAGGAACTTTTCTTCCTCCTGCAATAATAAAATTGTACAAAACTTAGCATGCATTTTGTTCACAAGCACACCTTTGTACTGTTTCACAACAAAAATGTTTGGGACTATCCATTTTTTCACTAAATTTAGTCCTAAGTTTTCTTAGCTTTCAGTGGTAGTTTTAAAATAAGCTCATTAATTCATATTGAATAACAGTCTCTACACCATGGTCACATGGGAATTCTGGTTATAAGTAATCAGCTCTCATTATCCCACCTATGTTATGCAGGCTGTTACTTTGTTAAAACATACAATCACAAAACTAGTTGTTCAAATCAGAATTTTAATTTTTGAAAAAAGCTACTTTAATTCACTATATGTGCATAGAATTTGTGTTTGTAAAACATACAGCTGACAAAAACTACTATCAACCAAGAATTTTAAAGAATCAATGTTAACCCTATACATGTGGAAAACTTAAAATAATGCCACAACCTTATTTAGAGTTACATTCAAAATATAATTGAACAATTATAAATAATGTCAATATACTTGACAATAAATTTAGTTTATAATTCAAATGTTTATATTATCTACATCTTGTTTTGCTAACTTCATAATAAATATTTTTTTTATAAAATCACAATCTGCACACCAAGTCACAACTTGGTGGTACTATGACTTCTCATTTACAGATTTTTCTCCTACTTTATAAAAGTACCAAATTGTTCAATCAATTAAAAACATATACTTTAGACAGTGGCAAATCAAAATTAAAAATTTCAACCAGTTATCTTCTTGTTTTAATGGGACATCACTATATTTGTTCATCCCAGATGAAGTCCTTCCCATATTTCCTGTCTCTTTAGAAATGTTTACAAATAATAAGTGTACAGTAAAGAAGAATGTAACCCTACCCAATGAGTCCCAACAACAGAGGAACAGAATACAAGGGGAAACAGAAGAAATGAAGAATGTGAAACAGAAAAAAAACAAATGTCTATAGAAGTCTTAAGAAATGCCTCAGATAAATATGCAGGTAGGAGAGGAAATCCAGAATTATAGAAAGAAAAAGATGAAAAACACTATATAAAAAAATATAAAATGTCAAACTGGCCAGACAGATATGAATAATAAGGAATCAAGACAAATAATGGCAAAAAATCTACAAACCATGACAAAAGGACTCAAAAATGTAAAGGGTGCAAGGCATTTGGGTATGAGAAAAGAGCTAGCAGATAATGAAAACTATACAGAACCTTATAACAATCAAGGAGAAAAGACAAGATAAACTCAAAATTCATGGATCAGAAAGGTAGAAAATGAGAAACAATGAACACAAGCATAAGAGTTCAAAAGGAACATATCTGAGAAGGAAATCCAGAAAAATATTGAAAGCTTAAATTTATTTCTGGAATGGTAAAATACTATTCAAAGCAAGTTGTGAATGCCACGGTCTAACATATCATCCTTAAATGAGGAAAAATTAATTCAGCTGATAAGACAGGAGGGTCCACTAAGGATGTGGTAATCCGAAATGCACTGAACAACAGCTGCACCAACCCTTACAGATAACAATCCTACTAAGGATAGAGCTGAAATAAGGTCTCAGTGTGAACAATGTCCTACATTCAGGACTAAGTATTAATCACTATCAGTTGATAATTCACTATAAAAATTGTAAAGGCTTTTGAAACAAAAGTTAAAGAAAATAAAAATCAAAGTTCCATAATGAAACAAATCTCATTAAATTAAAGACGTGTGAATTTAAACACATCTGTGTTTTATACTGCAAAGGAAAATAATGAAAATTCATGAGTGCAAGAGTACAGGTGAAGTTGATGTGCATGAAGATGTGTTACCCTCCTATTGGATCACAAAATCAGGTGGAATTTGCCTCAAACCTAGTAGCATGCAAGTCTCTTTGGCAGAGAAGCTGAAGAAGATAGTTACACTGCATTAAGAGGCAAGTTCTTATCTTGGAAGAACTATTACTACCACCTGGACCAGTTAATGTTTTTCTTTACAACTTTTACACACTTACTGAAACAACTTTCAATACATACTTTTTTAAAACAATAAATAAATTGTTTTAGAATTATACCTTGTTGAAAAACCAACACATTACATTTTCAGTAATACATATAAATTATAAGATTTATGTATCAAATTTTGATTAAATGAATTTTTTAAAAGATACTTTTAAATGTTAAATTCAGTAACTGCAACATTATATAGTAAACATGTCAAATACTTTGTACAAAAGTTATCACCTTCTCTTATATTTAAGTAGATAATATTTTGGTTTTACAATGAAATATTTGAAAATAACAATATGCAATTTTTTAAAATAATTTTAAATTAAGATTAAGTGAAACAATGATAAAAGACTCCAATTTACATGGCTACCAACTTCATTTGTGTGTATTGCTTTCTTTTAAAATAAAAAAATCACTTTCACCCTATTGTTGTGCATCACAGGTCAAAGGCCGTGTCACATTTGTTGAGTCACATTCACAATTTTACTCAACTACTATTTAGTGAATTTATGTCCTCAAGTTTGGTATTAAACTGTAGATTGTATTTTAAATTTTCATATTACACGTTATTTAATGTAAAAACACTTAAACATCACTTTTTGTGTCAGGTGATATGTTGAATCAAAACTAATTCAAATAAATGTTTGTGATATCAAGATATGAAGACTATAGGTTTGTACAAATTTAAAAGTTAGAATAAAAATAAAACCTCCTACCTTTCTATATGAGATATATTAATGTAGTGAGTCAAACACAGTGGCCTCCCCCTTACCTCTTTTGATTTTTAGAAACAGGCCCTTATGTATATTTAATTTATATATGACATATGAATAGCCAATCAAAAGCTTAGAATGTTCCACAAGTGGTCCTCCCAGCTATTTTCAAGTGTGACAGTGTTACTTCTTCCCTTTGAGACAAGACTTCATACTGATAAGTTGATTCACATACAGCTCCATTATTAAACTTGATAAATTATAATGGATTTCTTTGGTATCAATATGGTAATTTATTATTTTTTGGTTATTCAAATGTACAAATAAAACTTAAAAAAATTATTTCATTTCATCTCCTCCATGTGCAAAATTTCTTAAGGCTTAGCAACCTTCGACAAGCGGCAATCGAGTACAAAGGTCAAAACTAGAAAAGATAACTGTTTGCTTTACTTCTGTATCTACTGTTCTATGTTTTAAGAAAAATAAGTTGAAAATCTTATTTCTAAATAGTAATAATGTATTATAACTGAAATGTGATTATATTTTACAAAATACTAGTCCACTAAAACACAGCTAAGACAGGTCACTTTGTAAAGACTAAAGATCACTTTTATATTCTGAATACAGTAACAAGGTGGTTACAAGTTAGGTCAAATCTATTAAACACTTGTAGAGATTCCAATTTGACAGTGAAAATAACAGGTAAAACAAAGTTTTTTCTTTAAAAACATCTGATAACTATCTGGTAGTTATAAAAATTTCATATGTGAAATTTGAAAATTTTCTCATGCATAAAAGTATTTCTAAACTTACAATGAAAAACACTCATGTTGCTTAGCCAACATTCTGGAAAAGAAAAATTACCAAAAATTCTTTAATTAAAATATCTCAATACTTAATTTTAAAACCTGATATTTTGTGTACAAAAGCCTTGTAATGTTTACTAATAATCTGCAAAATTTTGTAAATATATGCTTATATTATCAAAAAACATAGTATAATTATTCTCATGAATACTTTCATGGTTACTAGCTGGGTGGATTTCACCCAACCTGTAATGTAATTTTTCATAAGATAGCTGAACTAAAAATATAATTGGTAAATAGTTTGAAATTCTGTAGTTTGTCATCAATGTCTGCACTGGGGTAAGTAACAAAGTTTTCAATTACAGAGTTCTACAATTCTATATGGTATTATTATTATAGGGATAAATAATTTTATTGTTTATATTTCAACATAATTTTGTCTGTATTCAGTATTATACATTTTGATCAACATTAAGCAATACTGTCTATCTATATATTTAAATCAGACTTCTAGCTTTAGTTGATGAAAGTAGAAAAGCACAGAGCCAAGACTGTGGCTCAAAAACTGACAGAATAACTTGAAATGTGATTTTTGCAAATGCTTTTCATTTCTTTATGGACTTTCATTGTCCAAAAATGCTAAAGCACATCAGTGTGTACATAACACCTGTATAAACAAAAAAATTCATTATATATATATATATATATATAGTTAAGTAAAAAGCTATTCTTTACATTATAAGTAACTTTTTCCTCTTCCATTCCAAGTACTTCCTACTTTAGATAAATATTTAATGAATATTTTAAGTTCATTTATTTTATCAGAGAACACATCATGATACAACTAACTGGCTATGTTGTTTATCCTGATGTTACAGAGTTCATCCTCGGAAAAATTTTCACTGAAACATTATGTGATGTAAAAAGTATGATGAAACACATATTATCTTTATAAATTATCTCTATATTTTACAGTTATTTCACTGTCATATTATGAATATTAAGTTAGTTTTATTCTGGAAGCAAATAAAATTTACTATAAACACAGTCCATAAATTAACATCAACATAACATATTAATGCACTGTTGCCACTTAGTGGTGTATACCACTATAGTCTTTTAGCTCTGGTGGAAAAACCTTAACTAGATTTGTTCATCACCAAACTGACAAGTAACAAAGAAATGGAATTTAAAAACCATTAAATACACAATGCTTATTTAACATTATAAAGCAATCATGCTATTTTGCAGTTAGTTCACTAATTGTTTCCACAAGTAATACACTTTATATATTTTTTGTATATGCACATCCATAGCTTGACCATTGTAGCATCATAACCTTTACATCATTAATCTAAGATTTTAGGATGACTACCTGATAAGAAACTAACAAGTGAACATATATCATTAAAAAAAAAAAGGCACAATAAATATTAGTAGGAAAATTATAATATTAAAGTTCCCATCAAATGTGAAATTCAAAACAAAAAACAAAATTTAACAGCAACATGCTACACATTTCTTTAAAACATCATAAAATTCTCACCTGTAACAATGACACAATTTCAACTTTGTTGAAGAATATAAATGAACTTAAGGTTGAAAGCATATTTTCCTCAAATACAGATGGAGTAGGAAGCACAGCATCTTGAATATACTGTACCCGATATGTCTGATGTATTTTATTCACCAGTTCTGTGTTAGTGATAGGTATGACTTCTTTAAATCTCGAAACATTTCGTAAGTAGTCCCTATGCTGCTTTGGGTTGGGTGATGAGGGGTCATATTCTAGAATACCAACAACATCAAAAATTGTGTCATCTGCAAACATGACTTCAAACAGTGCATTTTTGTTTAGAAGAAAAATATTCTTAAATATTTCATACAGTTGATGAAGACTGTCTATGTTTTCTAAATCTTCACATGTGTGAAAAACTTCAATGAGTTTCCTTATGTAATTGTCAGATTCAAGTGCAACAGCTAGTTTTTCTCGTCGGATAGGAGATGGCAGGCAGCTGCTTATTAATTCACTAATTTCTTCTAATCTGCCAATATCGCAGGGAGGGAGCTCAATGGGCGGTGCTGTATCTGACACGTCTTCATATCTTTCATCTTCTGATTCTTCAACGATATCTTGTGTGATCTCAACTGAGGGATCTTTTCCTTGAACCTACAAAATTGTAAATGTCTTTAAGGTAGAAAGAAATATTCAGTCTGCTGAAGGTATAAATATTTCAGTTCCAGTATTAATAAAGAATCATGTTTTAATCATAAATAAAAAGAAACAGGAATTGGGAAATTGATTTTTGGATTACAGTATCAAGAGGCATGATTTCAGCTTCAAATCTATTGATTATCAAGATAAAGTTAAACCAAGAATTATTCTATACTAATCCATGTATTCAAGAAACTGCTAATGCTATACTTGATATCTTCCTCAAAAGGTGTGATAAGTATAGCTGTATAAGCTTATACATCAGATCATTTATACACTGAAAATAACCAAAGCACCAACCATGAGCAAAAGTAAAATATTACAATTTCAAATTATTTAATTACAGAAACCTTTCCAGTATTAAAGAGAATAAAATAACCATATTAAGTATCCACAACTTGAGACGTACACACATTTTAAAATCACTTCTACAAAATTGGTAAAACTCACTTAAAAATGTATTGAATCTGTCAATCAAAAAAGATTACTTTTTGTAAGGTGAACAGAGAAGAAAAGTAACCTTTCATCATGAAACAAACATATGATAAAAACAAGTAGCCATAAGGTTAAGACAATTTACTCAATAGTTTGCGAATCACAACAATATTGCTGTGAGAATAAATTATAAAATTTTGACAAATAAACAATTATTATCAAATCTTCCAACATTTGTTAAATTATTATTTCCTGATTTTGTCTGATACTTCAAAATAGTATGTTTCTTCTCACCTGGCATATTTTCTCCCATATTTCATCACATCCAGCTTTCTCTTGGAAACTTAAGGCAAGATCATAATTTTCTCCCTCTGACCAAACTATAAGTGTTTCCTATAACAAATATCAAACAAACATGTCTAACAACCAACACAGATTTTCATAACTTCAAACAAACATATGGCTTCCAAAAAAGCTTTTGCTGGTGATTGTATATATAACCAAGACCAAATAAATCACTTTTACCATTTTATAATAAATGTTTGCTAATTCTTATAAATTTTTAAAGTAAATAATATGATATTTATCTCTATGGACACAGACTCATATTTTACATGACTTTGTAGCTACTAAGAAATCGTGAATGGATATATTCTGTAACTCTGAAAGTGCATAAAGTACCTTCACAGAATTTGGCAAGCTTTTAATAAACATACATTTTTTTTATAATAAATAAACATTAATCAAGTATCTTTATGAAAAGTTTCTCAGTGAATATGTGGAATCATTGTTGACCAGAATTCTATGGTATCAGTATAGTTATTTATGATTTTTTGGTTACTCACTTGTGTGTGTATGTATGAATCCTATTTTTTTATTTTAATATATCCCCCACGTGCAAAATTATTTTAAAAGGCTCAGCAAACTATATCCAGCAGCAACAAAGTTCAAAGGTCATGGCTAGAAGAGATATCTGTTTGCTTTACTTTTTTATTTATTGTTCTATATTTCAAGAAAAATAATTGAAATGTTACTGAATATTAAAAAATACTAGTTCACCAAAACACAGCCAAGACAGGGAAGATAAAATATCAGTTTTACACTATTGAATACAATAACATGAATGCACATGCACCACATCAAAGTAAGTTATATAATGTTAGCTAGGCACGACTGGAAGGTCAATATAGTAAAAAATAATAAATATATAATGTTACAAGACTTAAGCTACTTAGACCAAATGTTAGTATTTTCATGTTATAATATGTAATCACTCCTGCATGACAAAAAGCATAATTTACATTTATTTCTTTTGTTTTTATGATGGTTACCAGATTGGTCAAGTGACAAACCCCACATAGTTAGAGGTAGAGAAAATATCACAAAATATAAAGTCTTACTGAAAACAAATATTTGAAATGTATTTAGGAGGTTTTAAGAGACTACACAAATAATACTTGAGATCTTTAGGATGAAAAAAGAGTATTTTTTTAATCATAACATAAATCACATTGCACTTAGGACTCAATATTTTCACAAACAAATCTTCAAAAAAATATTTCATTAAATAATCTGATTTTGTGTGTACAAAGAAATTATAATCTTTATTAAAAGTCTACCAAATTTTGTGAAAATATGTGTGTTGTATCAAATGGTATAGTTCAAATACTTAACACGTGCAAATGTGTAGAAGAACTTGTGTATGTAATATTGAGCCTTTTGCAAAAGGGTTAATGCACAGGGTAAATTATATAAAGAATAAATATTATGCATATTTTTCTATCAATTAATAATTCACAAAACATTTCATATTTTGAACAAATATCAAATATTTTATTAATCTAATTGAAAATTTTGAATTTAAAATTTAACCCAATATCCTAAAACTGGCAGACGAACATACAACTTGTAATTCAAATCCCTCACTGTACATGTTAAAATAAAGGTGTTTATTTCACTACAAAAATTAAAATCATGTAAAGAAAAAAAAAGTATCTTAAACAAATAAGATATTATTGCATACGTAATATAAACTATTATTTATCTAACTGGTAATATAACATGAAAATTGATCTTTGTAACAATAAAAAATAAATTAACTAATATTTCAACCTAAACCAGAGAAGTATAACAACTCTCAATCAAATTCTCAATTATAACTGTTCGAATTAACTTCCTTATTTTATTACAAAATCTTCCATTACAGAATATTAATTATTTAATTAAATTTAATTATTATTTTATTTTTCCATCATTCTTCTCTATGGTCTTCACAGTGTCAATTTTCATAACTAATGTCAGCACACACCATAAACACACATCTATCCTCGGTTAATTTTGATATAATATCCTATGAGATTTATTAAGTCCTCGAGACCAGTCTTTGATACAAGGATTTTTTTTCTCCAGTCAGTTCTTTGAGGAGTTTATTTTAAACACCACATTTCAATTCTTTTGACTGACTTTTACAAATCTGGTCATTAAATCCAAAAGAGCCAACATCAAAAACCTCTGTCACTGAAAAATATAATGGACATTTTCTACTTAAAATATGGCACACATCAAATAAATAACAATTAGTTTCTCTGTTCTTTAAAAATCAATATTGTTTATTAGGAAAAAACTTACCTGTTGCTTTTGATAGGCAGTGTCTGGGTGAATTTTTGATTCAAGTAATAATGATCCTATAAATAATTTAAAGTTATGAACAATCAATAAAATTTTAAGTTTGAGTAAAAAATTATGCAAGCCATACAAATAACTTGTCTACATACAATAATTAGTATGCCACCCTAAAATACACACACACACACACACAATGAAGCTGAACACAATATAAACTATTTAACAATTAATTACTGTAGTTGTACAACTACTTATAAACAATTTCATGCAAGTTAACTCCATTCTTTATGAAGCCACTCCAATGTAAATTGTACATTTAATACCAAAATATGATTTCAAACCTTTAAAAATTTGTAACTAAACATAATATTAACAATATCACAATAACAATAATGAACAAAAAGAAATGAATTTTACACCTAAGCTTATGCACAATAAAACTTAAATTTTTCTCCAGTTTCAGAACTTTGGGTTCACTCTGAACCTTAATTTAAAAAAACAACAACATAAAAACTTACTGAATTACATGTCCCTTATGTTTTCTTTTTTTATGGATATTCAACTTTTTAAAAGCTATTTGTGAGAATCAAGGATAACCAACTGGGTAATTTAAAAAAAGAAATTCCTTGAGTTCAACAGAGGTTGAGTAAACTTGGCAAGTTCTACCTTAATGGTTAATTGTGTTTTATTATTTAATTCATGTTTCTGCTTTCTTTTTCTTCACTTAGTATTGGATTATGATCCTAAAACGGTACTTGCCTTATTTGCCTACATTTTCATAACAACTGGCCAAGAGTAGGAGACCTTTACTATCATGAGTTGGTCTCTCTGAGTACAAAAATGATAGAAAAAGTTTGTCATTGTTTTAGTAACACTAATGGTTTAAAATTAGGATATTAACAAATAATAATAGCTTTTGATATGATCTTATCAACTGTTTCTATTTGTCGAATACATATTTCTTTTTCTTTGCATTACGTGGTTTAGGCCACTTTCACATTCAAATGGGTCTACCCGAAAACAAAGGGTTAATTCATGTAAGTTATTTAATTTCCAAAAACTGAATTTCAAAACACAAAAAAACAGTTATGTTAATAATTTTCCTATGCACAAATAAAAATACCAAAATGTGATTCAGAGATCCGTAGGTTTAAAAAACAAGTAGTATATCATACATGCACGTAGTTCCTTGTTATTTTTTTTTGTAAGTAAAATGATGGCTATCTGTACATGTGTACATAAATTTAGTGCTACATATTTTTTAATAAAGTAACTACAATTAATATCTTAGAGCTTACTGAACTGCAACACTCTTACTGTAGTGCTGAAACCCACTTCTTCAGATTTCAAAGGCATCCATATTATAGATAAAATTAAGAGAAGATAATAGATAAAACATGTTCATTAATTTTACATATACTGTGTATATGTGTGTGTTTCTATATATATGAGCACAAGATTATTAAATATTGTTAATTAGGATGAACAGAGATTTTCAAAAATTGCAGAAATAAGATAGATAGCTTAAATTCAGAATACAATTACAAAAAACTAACAAACTTAAATATTACAGCTTTCAAACAGAAGTTAAAATAAGGACTTGTAGCTTGAGGAACTGATATGTTTCAAATCTTAAATTTTGTTTACTTTTTGTGATTGTATTTACATTTTAAGCTCCCTATTTTACTTCTGTAACTTTTGACGCTCCCTATTTCTGCTCTTTAAGTTAATTTAACATAAGTTAACGTAAGTCTGTATAATAGCAATACTGTCTCATCTAAAACAGTATAGTTTAATGATATACTTCATTTATATATGATGATCTCTCAAGACAAAAAATGGCAAACTATGGATTGTTTCATGAAAAATGGATAGCTACTGCTCCTAATATCATTACCACAATGTTATCAATGATAATAGTACTGAATGTATAATCACTACAATGCATGATGATAAACATACCATATTATGTATATGTTTTTAAATATATATAGCTATTATATTTATATTCCAGTTGCTATATGAGGATTCTGTGAATGCTAGATCGGAGGGAGTAATGGACTATACTGGAATTGTGCAATGACTTGATTTTGAAACTGCACGAGTTTTATATCTATATATATCATACATGCAGACTTTTACAGTTTTGTTTTTGTAAAGCTGCATATATAGATAGCAATATTCATTTTCCAAGTTGTATGGGTACAACCATGAATATTCAATGAATCATAATATAATAGGATATGTATACAAATAAGCATTTTTAATACTCCTTGTAATTGTTAAATTTCCCCCTTACTCTTCTTCACTGGCCACAGTAAAGGTTATCATGGTTTTGCTGCAGTTAGTAAGATTTCATCTTAGAGTGATGTTCTGCACACTCTAAAAAAGTCAGACACATGTTATTTAACAATTACAAACTGAATATATCAATAAACCTCTACTTCTGTTTCTGATGAAGTATGGATCTTCACACTTCCATAACACTCTTCCATTAAACTCTAATGAGCTGATATACTTTATCTAAAACTAAATATTTTTTAAATAAAATTTGTAGCTACAAAATTTCTACCTCACGTTTTCCATCTTCTGCTTGCATGATTCTTGCCATTCTTTATAGTCAACTTCAAGAATGGCTACTCTATATGCAGTATCTACAAAATTCACAACTGCACAGTGTTGACTATAATCTTACACTTGTTATCAGCCATTAATATGATTGTCTATCCACTGATCATGCTTTTAAACTACAGATTAAAGGTTTCTGTTGTGGGAGACAGCCTAGGCATTTGTAAAATTTTAAATGTTTGTGCAAATTATGGCCAAAATTGACCATGCAGTGGTAAAAAAACTGATTCTGTCAGTAGCATCATTACAAAAAGTCAGGAACCTTATACGTAAATAAATGATACGAAACATCAATACAGTTGCAACAGTAAGTTAATAATTGCTATGATACATGTGCCACACCTGACATATAAACTATTAAGTTACATCTATGGCCTGCAAACAGCAAAACATGTATTCATGTAGTATATTAAGAAGTTCAATATAAAACACAGACAACATTAAAATGATGATGTGAATTGTTGTAGAGCTGTTGTTACTTGATAGATAATAAAAAAGATAAAAACTCCTCTATACAATATGCAATAATACGTTTAATAATACTGCTCAAGATTTATAACAATACTCACAGCCATTTTTGCTGCATGCTAGTGGAACAATATCAAATAATAATACACAAGAAATGAACAATCCACATTATGAACCACTACTGCGGTTCATGATATTAACCTGTTGACTGCCAAGTATTTCAGCTGCTACAATACAACTCTAATGCTTCTTCATTTTGTAACTTTTCTCGTGACACTATTTTGGATCGAAAGTGAAACAAATTTGTAAGTAGGTCAAATGCATATATGGTGCTGACATCTAGTGTTGACGTTAGATATTATTGAGAAGAAATTAACTCGTCCGTGGCACTGTGTTACCGATCGGCTTGGACGAGTTATCTCATCTAACTGCACTGAACAGGTTAATTTTGCATCTTTTTGGCTCAATTTCCTATTATGAAACATGGAATGAACATATGCTGCATATCGTGGGATAGTTACTCTAACTTATAATTTTTGGGAGCTTAAATCATTTTTAACATTAACATCTGAAACTAAAAAAAGAAATTAATTACAAGCATATTTTCAATTTTTTTGTTCAATAAAACCTCAAACTATAAACCATATTCTAAATTACAAGAGAACAGTGTAAACCAACACAGCTGTACCAAAGTTACTTATGCTGCTATTAATGTTTATGAAATTAACTGTATTTGAATGGAACTAGTTAGAAGCTTGTTTCAGAAATGTTTCTTCAATTAAATACAATTAGATTGAAATTTATAAATCAATTCCAACAGCATTTTAAGTTCACAAGATAGGTAAAATAAAACATGTTTATTGTGATTATTAAATAATAGAAAACATTTCTTCTGAGCTTACAAATAAAATAATTTAAAATTACCCTATTTCAAAACTTGTTTGTATTTTATTTTGATAATGAGTGAATGAAGTACTGTATAATTACACTTGATTTGTTTGAAATCTTAAACTTTTATCCAACATGTAAATATATGGAAAGTCAAATATCCCATTCAATTTCAACTTTTTTTTACCCATTTGGAAAATGTCCAGTAAGTGTTACTTTTAAGACTCATAAGCAATTATTAATATCAGAATCCAGACACTTGAGTATTGAAGCACATTATGCTAATATACTTTAGAAAACAATAATTTATAAACATAATGAAATAATTTATTTTTTATGGGGACACACTACACGCTCTTTCGAAACATAGAGTATGTTCCTCAATGATGCATCTCTTCATTATGCTTATAAAACAACATACATTAGAATGTAAGGTTAAGTAAAATATTCAGTTTTAATGTATTTTTCATCCTGAAATTTAATAGAACAAATAAAACTGATAAAATATATTAAGAGTATTTAATAAAAAATAAAACAAGTCTGTCATTTTTTTTCTTGTAGATTCATTTAATGTTTGAATTTATTTAACTCTGGTATGACAACTTTTTTTAATCTCCAAATATCATGAAGAGGGGACATGTGCTTACCATCAGATTCTGCACGAACTAACAAAGATGTGCCTTTAAATTTATCAACAAAAGATGAAGACACGTGGCCAGTTCCTCGATCATCCCACTGTCGATCAGCATTAAGAGCATAGAGCTTTACACGTCTCCTTGTGTCTGCCATGTTCCCTAAACTATACACTAACTAAACAAATATTTCCAAAAGCTCATTTCACACCTACATTTGAACAAGAAAAAAACAAAAATTAGGTGGAATATGTAAAAGCATATTCACACACAAAACATGTAACTACCTGTAAAAACAGAATTTTTGCTTTAACATGAAGTCTTCACAACCACAAGTTTTTATTAAAATTTTCAGTTTCTATTTTTAACAAAATGATTCTCTATTAGGATAAAGAACCAAACAAAAATTAAGGCATTTGAACATAATTTATTTGCCTATCTATTTACAGTAATTCAGTTTAAAATAAAAAAAACAAACAATAAATGACAAAACTGGAAAATTCTTTCAAAAGACTTCTCAAAGTAAGTGTTCTCATGTCATGAATAATGCCTCCTGTGTACATTTGGTTACAAAACAAGATGTAGTTCATTATTCTGTTGCCCATGGAGCTACTACTTTTATTTTCAGTTTCACTCACTATGACTCTTAAAAATACCAAAATTTCCATTATAACAAACTTTAATGAAGTATGTAGGTCAGCTTTAAAATACACATTTTAAATCTTTGCTGTACATTGACACTGCCTTCAAAGCAAATGTTTAAATAGACCAAAGGCACAAAATCCACTGGAACTGCATCAGGGAATTTTAGTATATGGTTAAATGGAATTTTACACTCCTAGTCTTTTTGACCATCTTTTCTAATGAAAACAGCCATTAATTTTCAGTTGTAATTAGAAATTTACAAACTCTGAAGTGGGTTGAAGTGTAGTTTCACAGTCCTTACTGCTCTAAACACACTACAGTAGAGGATTTTTTTCCCTCTGATGACAACAATAGACTTCTTTCTTGAGATGTCATCTGGCTGTACAACATTTAAAAATCCAATTATAAGAATATCATTCCTTCAACAATTTGTGTCACATTCCTTCAGCGATAACTTACAATGGCAACAAAGCTCCACTAAATGTCTGAGTTATATATAAACCATCTGTGTTGCAATGGATCACATCTGTACTAACGTGTATTCGTTTATGCAAATTATTCATGTAAAGCACAAATAACTTTGTCATTGTTATGAAGTATGTCCCATATACTACTAACTTCTTTTCACATTATACAACTATTATCAAGTCTCTGAAAATACAGCTAACTTTCATGTGGTACAATTAATATTTTGAGGTTTAAAAGATTTTAACATTTTTTATGTTAAAAAAAAGGTAATCTACCTGAATATGAATATATCCAGTGTCAACAGAAAATGTCAATCAGAAAACTGTAGTGCATTCATTCTGCTGCCCACAGACTGTTTAGAAACTTCTGTATAACTAACTCAATTGTTGGTAGTGATGAGCAAACCATTGCTAACTTTGGCAATCATCTTTGTAAAACATAATTTTGTTCACTGATCCAAAATGAATTAAGGAAATGACCACCACCTTTTCAAAACAATTCAAATGATTTTTTTTCACTATATTATATTGAATCATTTTATGACTTGAACCAATAGCTCCCAAGAAACTCATAACAATGAGAGACCTATATGAAGTAAAAATGTATCTCAAAACAGCTGGTATGAATATTAAAACTTTTATTAAAATAAAGTAGAGAACAATGTTTCGTCCTTCTTAGGTCATCTTCAGGTTAATCTGGAACTTTCAGCTTCTCTCACGAAACTAAAAATGAAATCCTACACCAAGACGTTTCATTTTTTTTAGCAAAGTTTTACCAAGTGAGGAAATTTTCCTGAAGCAGTAAAAAAAAATCTTGATATGGGATTTCTTTTCTGTTGCTTGAGAAAAACTCAAAATTTACCAAAGTTTTAAGAAGTACCAGAACATCCTCTTCAAACCATCATAAACCAACATCTGTTGTTATTATTCACTTCATATGTTTGGAGCAAAACAATATTTATTTTTTAACATGTTCAGATATTTCACAAAGTGTTTCAAATAATCTTTATCACACACACAGTACATGTTTTACAAGGCTCAAGATGACATATTCTTTAAATTACTTAAAGCAACACACTCCCTACTTCTCTGTACTTCCACAATGTAATAAAACTTTCCCTAACTGTATATAAACAGAAATCAAACAATTATATCATAATCTTGTATTAATGTTGAATATGTTTGAAGTGTACCTTTGCAGTTGTAGTTTTTCAAGCTTGATTCTTTAAGACAATTTTATATTCAGGAAAAATATACATGTTAAGATAAATGACTTCTGTTTGAAAATAAATCATTGCATTGGCTTCATATGTATAAGCATTATTGACAGGCAAATGAATAATGTTAATAATAGCTCATTAAAGGGTACATAATAATACATGAGATATTCTTATACCATTCTTATTGAGTAATAATGTTGAGTCTTGTGTACTAGTGAGAAACAAAAAAATGTTAATTTGAAAACTAGTGCTATTGATTTTAATTTTTTTCCCCAGATAAAAAAAAGAAACTTTGTTGATGACAGTATCTAAAATGTATGTAGCAAATACCAACTAACATGCAGTCAGCATTCATAAAAATAAACTTTTAAAAGCATTTCTTTCCACACATAAAATCAGAACAAGTAAGAAGGCAACAGCAAAAATGTTTACTTGAATGCTTTAATTCAAGACTTGTTTGAAAAATGTCTGTCTATTAGGTGACATTCAAGAGGAGAAAAAGGTTGGAAAAGGTTGTGAAATTTGTGTCCCTGTTTGAAGAGCACACATAAAAGGGGACTTAGATGGTTGATGTCACAAATAAATCAGCATACCAATTTCCTAGTTGCAAATTCATGTTAGATTAAATCTCATTAGTGAACAAAGAAATGAAGCACAGCATCGAAATTCCACTTCAATAATGTACCTAATAAAGTAAAAATAACCATATTTGCATCTTTGTTGTCACCATGTGGGATGTTCACTACTTGACATCAATTATACAAGAGAAAATATCTGAGAAGTTACATGAGTGGATATCAGAAAATAAAAACCTCTGTGTATATCTGACACTAGATAAAGCTATAAGAATGATTTTAATAAGCTAATCATATTATTATCATTTCCACACTTAAAGCACAGCTCATAATTTACAGTAGGACAGACAGAATGTACTAGATGTGTCTGAATCAAGATATTATTTCAGAACAGTTTCTGCCTTTGGAATATATTTAAAGACAACTCTTCTTTAACTCTTTCACAATGGGCTCAGTATAAAACATGAGTTCATATACACATTTCCACACATGAAGTATTTATACAATTACTTTTAACACAGTGCATCTTTACAGACATTTAGTAAACCTTAAGTTATTTGTATACAAAAAGCCCAGATTTTTTATGAAGTATTTTGATTAAAGATTTGTTTCTGAATAAACAGTCTATTTTGTTACTAGTCCGAGTGTCAAGTGATTTTCATATTATAATTAAAAAAAATTTTTTGTTGCCCTAGAACAATTACAATTTATAGCACACACCCATAAGTGTTTAGCATAAATAGATTAAATTTATAAAATGATACAATTATTTTTATTACACTGGCCTTTCAGCAGTATCAGATTAACATTACAATAGTTGCAATGATGCAGCACACCTGCACTCAAGCTACCATATCCAAGAATATAAAACAGGTCTTTACAAAGTGACCTGTCTTGATTGTGATTTGGTGGATTAGTATTTTGCAAAATACAGTCACATTTCAGTTTTAATACATTATGTATGTATGTACATTATAACTATTGAAAACAAGGTTTTCAATTTCAGTTATTTCTCTTAAGACTAAGAAGTATAGAAAATAATTATCACTTTTAGTTACAAACTTTGAACTTTTTCCATATGTATAATTTTGCATAGGAGGATGTTTCGTTTGTTTTGAATTTCAAACAAAGCTACATGAGGGCTATCTGCACTAACCATCTCTAATTTAGCATGTAAGACTAGAAGGAAGGCAGCTAGTCATCATCACCCAATGCCAACTCTTGAGCTACTCTTTTACCAACAAATATTGGGATTGACCATAAAATTATGCCCCACTGTTGAAAGGGTAAGCATGTTTGGTGTGTGGAGGATGTGAAATGAAGTTTGTTTTAGATTTAATATATACATATACATTTTGCAATAACCAAAAATCATAAAGTACAATTTCAATACCATATATTTCCACTATTACTTATAAAACTTAATAACTATGCTGTATTTGGATCCAGAAAAAAAAATGAAATTTTGAGTACAGTAAAGAATTACCTTTATCATTTGAAATCCACCATGGAAAGGAGTTAGCCACTTAAATACTTTGCAAAGGCTCAATGGGGAACATTCTGAGCTTTCAATTGGTTATTCAAACATTACAGACAGAAGTAGGTATACACATAGCTTTTTTAAAAAGGGAAAGAGGTGGTTACTGTATTTGATTCAGTACATCTTGATATATCTCATCAAACAGAAGAGACAGGAGGTTCTTATTTTATATTCCGTCTTGTCAACATCAGTAATTTGAGTTCCTTATTTGGGAGAAACTATGGACTTTGTATTTGGACATCACAAACATCTAATTTGAACTAATGCTACATTCAACATACCACATGACACACAATATTCAATATTTCTTTGTTAATATTTACTTTTAAATTAAAATATCAATTAATGGATCAAAATTTAAGTTATAATCTACAATCTGACACCAAACTTATTAGCATACCTTTATAAATAGTAGATTAATAAAAGTATGAATACTAGTCAACAAATACCATATGGCATTGCCTTTTGATCTATGATTTATAGCAACAGGATTAACCAAACACCAAAAACCTGTAGGCCTGTCTGAAGATACTTTCATTAATAAAGAACCAAACAATAGGATTCTACATTTCAAATGGTGGACAGGTTCATCAAGAAACAAAAAATATTTATGACTTAGTGTTAAGGTCATGAAAGATGGTACATGATACCTTTAAATGAATAAATGAAAGTCCTTAAACATTTGAATTTTCCTTGCAAGTTATACATTTATACATTAACTTGTACATTTTTAAACTTTATAAAAGCACAGTACTAAATAAAGGGAATCTTCCCACAACCTAACCTAGTAACTTGTTAACAGAACTAACTTGTTGATTTGTGGCCTCAGTTTGTAAATATACAAGTTCTCTTTAGTATGAAAACTATATTCATTATTAACCCTTGCAAATTTCTGGAGTTTATGCATGTAGGTAAAGATACATATTTCTTTATTCAAGAAATGATATTCAACCAAGTTTGGTTTACAAGCATCTTTTGTCTTTATAACATAAATATTCATCTTCTTGTTTAATTAAATGTTGTTTATACAGTTGTGTTTTTTCCTGGATTGTATACATAAGCACAAAAAACATCTGTTTTGAATTTGTTAATTTTGTCTTTTGTCTTTAAGATGTGAGTGAATAACGTTTTTGATTTTTCTTTTTATTCACAC
This sequence comes from Tachypleus tridentatus, assembly GCF_004210375.1. Taxonomy (NCBI): domain Eukaryota; kingdom Metazoa; phylum Arthropoda; class Merostomata; order Xiphosura; family Limulidae; genus Tachypleus; species Tachypleus tridentatus. Next base: position 41,181,358 of record NC_134830.1, read on the forward strand.
AAACAGAAATAATGCATTATCACCTGTGTTATCACATGTAACACCTTCACTATTAGCTATCTTACACCAGGATAAACTGATGCATTTCTTCAATTCTCACACTATTATCAAGATTTCATTACTGTTTACAATTAAAGCACAAAATGAGCTCCAAGTGCATTAATTTGATATATACTCATCTTCAATTAACTTTAAACTAGTTAATTTGAAGTATTGAAAACCACAGACTTTATTGCATCCCTTCACTTTTCACAAAGGTTCTGAGCTATTTGCAATAAGTATGGTAAACTCAACAATTATGTGACACTTTTGTGAAAACAATTTTTTATATTATTCCCTATCAGTTTCAGAAATGTAGACTGTGTGCAAACTATGAACCTTCAAGACTCTTCATACACATAAACAGTACTCTTTTCACGACTGGCCAATGTTTCTACAATTTTATATTTATAAATTCATGCTCTCTGGTGGCCAAAGTAAGAAATACTATGCCAGTGCACATTTCTAGTTAGGTTGAAAACATGATAAATTCATTCTGATGAATATTCACACTTTCATACTTATGATCTCCCAGGAAAATTATCTTCCTCTGACACAAATATATAAATACTTTTCTCTTGCAAGATACAAGAGTATCTTACAAAATAGGTTGTACAGGTAAATATATAAAAAAATAATAATATTATATTTTATATTTATAGGACTTTGAAAACACAAAACAAAATCCAAAAATCAACCATCGTTTCAGTTCCACCTTTTTGATTAATTACTAGGTTGTTCGAGAAATAATGGCATATTTAAAATTTTAACTGTAAAGAAATAAAAAAAATTCAAAAGCAACTTTATTAATCAAAACATAAACCTTGTGAATCTATATGCTTTTGCCAAGAAGAAATAAAATTCTTTATGCCATGACAATAAAATTCTGAAGTCCTAGAACTCAAATTCTTCAAAGCCATTTTTTGCTGTTGCTCTGTTGTTGAATCTTTTCTCCTCTAAGAACTTGTCCAAATACTTGAAGAAGTGGTATTCAGCAGGCAAAAGGTCTGGGGAGTAAATAGGATGAGGCAATGTTTTGTAGCCCATTTCACTGGGCTTTTGCAGTGTCATTTGAGCAACGTTCGACCAAGTATTATCGTGAAGCAAGATCGACTAATGCTGGCATTTTTTCATGTGACTTTCTACGATTTCTTCTTATTCTTGACAGTAAACTTCCAGTGATATTCTGGCCCTGACTGAGCAAGCTGTAATGGATAACACTGGCCAAAGACCACCATACAGTGACCATAATCTTTTGTTGGTATAACTTTGGCTTTGGGAACTGTTTTGGAGCCTCATCATGGTTAAGACATTGTACAGATAGCTTTGTATTGTAAAGAATCCACATTTCACCACAAGTGACAATCTTATCAAGAAATGGGTCATTTCTGTTGTGCAGAGTCAATATAGAGCATAGTTCAAAACAGCAGTCTTTCTGATTTTCACTAAGTTTGTGTGGTACCCATTTGACAAGCCTTATCACTTTTCCATTTTGCTTGAGATGGTCCAAATCTGTGGAAATGCTAACACCCAATCCTTGTGCCATTTCTTGAATAGTTTGGCACAGGTTACTTTCCATTAATCCTCTCAGCTGGTCATTTTCAACACCAAAAGAACGTCCTCTTCCTTCCTCTTCAAGACTCGCATCTCCATTACAAAATTTCTGGAGCTAATGCTGTACTGTACGTTGGGAGTGGTTCCTTCACCCCATACTTGGTTGGTATTGCAAGCTATTTGTGATGTATCATGAACAAGTTTGAATTCATGCAAAAAATGATGTTCAACTTTTTTTTTCATCATTAATTATAATGGTCTGAAATATTGGAAATAAAGTTTAAGAAAAGAATAAAAGCACTAATGTAAAGAAGAAAGCTTTAGTTTTTCAATGGTATATATGAAGTTGTAAAAAAGACAAGTTTCTTATCTCTATAAATGACAAAAATTGTAGTGTAAAAATCTATCATTTTTCAAACAACCTAATTACAATAAGACTTGTGAGAAAATTAGCAAATAATCTTCTACTAAACCTATCTATAAATTTGTTTAAAAACAAGACTCACCATACAGTTCTCCTTGATTTCACTCAAAATGTTGAAACAAACAAAAACAGTTTTTTAAACTGATCTATTTCTGTTACTTATAATGTCTCATGGAAACACTCTCATGTCTGTCATGTTACTCAGACAAAACCAATTCAAAGCTCCAACTCACATTTATTGCTACTCCTTCCATTAAGCTGTTCTGCAATGAAAAAAAAAGAAAAAAAATTAGAAGCTAAAATTTCTAGGAATTAACTGAATTTTCCACATATATAAAAAATTAAACATATGTACGTTATTCCCTTTAGTGTTCTACCTCACATGTAACATCAAAGTTGACATATTTTCATAAAACAGTAGCAAACCTTCCATCTTTTAATAATTTTAATGAAAACTGAAGCAAATTTCTTTAGATATGATGTAAGCCATCTAATGAACTTCTCAGAATATTAAATTTCAGTCAAATTTTCAACACACTAAGTTTCTTGATATTATTCTACGAATATAAATTGAAAGGTAAATATTTAGTCTAAGCATGATATATGTACCTTTTACATATACATTGGTATTTCCTCTGAACTTTAGAAGTACCTATGACTTTCAAAGGTTGGCTGGTTGGTTGGTTCATTTGGTGTTTTATGGCACAAAGCAGCTAGCCTATCTGTGCCAAATATCCGGTAAAAAGTTAAAGTAAATTTAGTACAATTTATAAAAGGAAATTAAGGTAAAACAAAACAAAGTTTTTTTTTAAACATAAATAGCATAAAACCAATGTTTACATCTAGTCTACAAGGTTAAGAGAAAAACTACAGTAATACAAGTTGTAAAAGAACTTTCTGTAGCACAATTGTAATTATCAAAACTTGCCAGGAAGACTAACAGGTATGTACAAAAACCACCATCAGTCACATGAAGTTGGCCTTTCCAGTCCTGGTTCTGAGTTATTTGACGTTATGGCCATTTTCAAAAAGTAATAAAAGTTTTAAAAGACTTGTAGCAAAATTTTAATAATAACTCACCAGGATGACTAACGAGTAGTTCAAACAGCAGCGTTAGTCACCTGAAGTTGGTTTCCAGTCCTGGTTTCGAGTTATTTAATGTTACAGCCACTTTCTAATTTCAAATCAAACTAGATGGACTTTGATTCTTAAAAGGGAATCACATTAAAAAAGATCTAATGTACAAATTAAAAAAACTTATATGGCATTGAAAAGACTAATGGCCTTTAAAAAACTAAAAACATTTGCAAGGTGCACAGTGTCACCATCACCAATAACACTGTCTAACATTATGGATAAACCTTGGGATAAAAAATGTTTAAAATGGTATCATTGTTAAGTCATAACAACAGCAAGACAGTAAAATGTGGCTTATTGTGACCTGAGTGTTACACAGACAACACATTGGTGCATTAATTCCCAGATAAAAGAAAACAATGAGTTAAAAAAACTGTGATCAATGCGTAGTCTAGTTAGAACAACTTCCTCTTTCTGATACTTCAAAAAGCAAGATGACCAAAGTCCAATATAGGGTTTTATTTGGAAAAGCTTGGTTTCACTTTGCTCACTCCAAGTTGACTGCCAACTGTTGCGGAGCCGGGCCTTAAATACAGGACCATAGTCCATGTATGGAACAGGAACAACAGTGATAGTGCCAGAGCAGATAGATTACACTGTTGTGTCAGCGGGCTTGTTCTCACGAATACCAACTTGGCCCAGTATCCAGAAAAACTGGATAGAAGTAGATGTTAAACAGAAATGGGCCAGTCGGTTTTGAATATCAGAGAGAACAGGGTGTGAACTAACATGAATCGATTCCAGGGCCTGAAGAGAAATAAGTGAGAGGGCTAGTTTGCTTGATACAGCTTGCACCTTGGCAGGCAGGTCAGGTGGCATTGACTGCAGCCAGTCTCTCTCAAAATTATAGGAAAATGATCACTGCCTCATGGATTATTGTCAACCCTCCATAAAAATGGGAGAGTAGTGAAAAGAGAAAGGTTGTGATCAGAGAGCTCAACAGAGCAACCCCTCCTGTCAATATCAACACTTCCCCAGAGGGAATGATGTCCATTAAAGTTCCCCAGGATGAAAAAAGGAGAAGGCAACTGTTCTGTGAGAACATCAAGATCTGATTGATCATATGTCTCTGCAGGTGGCAAGTAGAGAAAACAAACAGTGATGGTATGACCCAAGGAAACACGGGTGGCTATGGCCTCCAAGGATGTGTCGAGTGGCAAAGACAGGGTAGGGACATGCTGATCAACCAACAGTGCCACCCCTCCATGCACTCGTCCATCACACAGCCTGTCATTTCTGTACAAAGAAAACTGCCAAAAGGTGACTGTATCAGCAGGTTTCAGAAATGTTTCATGTAAGGAAAAACATACAGGATAGTAGGAAGCAATCAGTGTTTTGATGTCATCCAGATTAGAACGTAAACCTCAACAGTTCTATTGTGTCAAGGTGGCCATTTTTATTTATGTGAAGGCAAATTGGGTGGAGAACCCTTCTGTTTACAACCACGTCTTTTTACTTTACTGTCTTTATTCGTAGGAGATCTATCAACCTCCACAGATCTTGTGCTGGGTCAACTGGGCAGATCTTTGCTGTTGAAAGGGGATTCCAGTGACTGAGGACATGAACAAATAATTGTTTTTAATCTTGGGGTGGGAGAAGAAGTATCTGAGAAAATACCTGTAGCCAGAACCAAAGGAAGTGTGTATCTTGGGATTTGTTGGAATGCATGTAAGGGACAGAGATGGGTGTTAAAGTTGATTCATCAACTTTTTTAACCATAGAGGTCAACAGACTTTTAATTTTTTTGAGAAGGATTCTTTCGAAGGTACAGAGAGACCTGTCTGCATTCTCACTGTAGTAGTGAAACAAAGTGCAGCAGCATATGTCTGAGATGAAGTGGTGGACAGCAACAAGTGAAATTAAATAATTACATCCAAAGCCAAACAAAATCATAAGCAAGGACTGCATTAAAAACAGCAAATTCCAACCTCTGATTAATTATAACCATACATTTTTAAGCCATGAACAAAACATATTAAAATTAATCAAAATACGCAGCATATTTTAAAAAGGGATCCTTGGGTACAAGCTACAACATGCGATTATAAAATGTATCCTAGGTTTTGAAGGTGACTGTGAATGTAGGACCCACATTGCAGTGAAGATACACTGCCTATCAGTCTTAACCTCCAATTTGCAAGTCTCGCATAAGAAGATTAGAAATTTAGAAATTAGGAAAGTGAGATGTGGGTGCGAGCACCCACAACATCTCACATCTATATCACCCTTCACTGCCTGCAGACAGTTGTGGGAAGGTGACTGCTCTCCTAAGTTAAAATAAGAAAAAGAGAAAAATAAATACAAAAAGATGAAAAATAAATTAAATAAAATAAAAAATAAAGAAAATAAGGTACTACCATTTGGGGGTAAGTAAGATAAAACTTACCTCTTGAAGTTAGCATTCCTGCCCCCAGTATCCTAGAGGCACTAATTAACACGACATCAGTGAAGTGACAGTTTACTGTGACTATCATGCTTTTATATGCAGCTCAAGGTGTACATACACATAAAGTAGTGCCAAGTTCTTAAATTACCTCATTTTTAACTGAAAACTAATTTTTATGTGCATTATTTCTGGCTTAAAATGTATGGTTATAATATATATACACAAACACATATATAAAACAAAAAAAACGTGTTTGATATTCTCTATGTGCAAAATTTTAAAAGGTTCAGCAGCAACTGAGTTTAAAGGTCATAGCTAGAACAGATAATTTGCTTTACTTCATTTATTTATTCATGATTTAAGAAAAATAAGTTTCATAACTTATTTCTAAATAGTAATAATCTATATACATATATAATGTATAATAACTGAAATATGACTACATATTACAAAATACTAGTTCACTAAAACACAGTCACAACAGGGTAACTGTAAAGATTGAAGGGCAGTTTTGATATATCTCAAGACAGCTGGTACGGATATTAAAACTTTTATTAAAATAGAGAGCAATGTTTCAACCTTCTCAATCATTTTCAGATTAACAAAGAGATCATCACGAAAAGGTCAGTTTTATACTATTGGACATGGTAATGCAAGTTATTTAGTGTTAGCTAGGCACAACTGGAAGGTCAATATATAACATTACTAGACTTAAGCTATTTAAACTAAACATTTGTACTTTTGTGTTATAACCCTTCTGCAGTGGGCTCAGTACAATATACACAAGTTTGTATACACATTTGCACATTAAGTATTTACACTATAACTTTTGTGTATCTTCATAGGATTTGGTATACTATTTTTTTATATAAAAATCAGATTTTTTAATGAAAAACTTTACACAAATAATTTGTTTGTGAAAATAAAGAGTTTCATTACTAGTCCGACTGCAAAGTGATTTCTTGTTATGATTGAAAAACTATTATTCATCCCAAAAATCTCAAATATTATTTGTGTAATCTCTAAAACCTCCTAAATACATTTCAAACTTTTGTTTTAAGTCTTTGTATTTTATGTTATTTTCTATACCTTAATTATGCGAGTTCTGGCCATTAACTGACTTTATAAACATGAAAAAAAAATTATCTAATTTTTTTTACTTCACACAAAATAAAATCACATACACAGTATATACGAAGCAAACTTATTTTCATGAATATATTCAATGGAAAGTTACAACAGTGACTACAATACCAATGTCCTAGATTTTTTGTGTACTACTTTGAAGCAATTAAAACCTCTTCTTCAATGTCAAAATCAGATTGTAAATGCAAACTTAAGCCAACTTTATTTATGACAATTAGCATAAAATACAAGTAAGATGACAAATACAACATACATTTTAAATGATAAAATTATAATATTCACAATAAAAACCAAAACATAAATTCATGAAAATGTTTCTATGAATTTATTCAAACAAATCTGCATAACTGCTAGTCCTTTGGTATGTTTCATGTACCATACTTTTAAAAAAACAATTAATGCTTTATCAAATGTTAAAAATATATTATGAAAATGAAGCAGAATACATTAGTGATGTACAAACACAGATATCAGTTAATTATATTGGTTCCATCAGCTGCAAAAAAATTTTAGTTACTCACAAACCTAAAACACTCATTTTGGAAAAACTCAACATCTAACATTAACAGATGTGATTACCAAGGAAATGTGAAAAGTCCGATTCATGCAAGTGATCAAAACTCTGTGTCCAAATATTTACATTTCCTTAACTGTAATTTACAAATCCTTAACTGATTTATTAACTTATACTGCCAACACAGTATTATCAGAATTATTTTTTCACATGAGATACTGGCAAAAAAAAAAAACACCACCACCTGAAACCAAATATTTGCTTTCTTCAATCCCTTTGTATGATACTCTGGTCACCATCCAAAACTATAAATTTATTGGCTTTCAAACAAAATGCAATCTTTTATTACCATGATGCTTTGTTTGGTACTTAACAATGCTCAGTTAATTGTGATGAACAATCACCTTTGCTGACATACAATTCATTATGACTGTAGCATGTGTTTTTGTTTACAAACAATTTCTTTAATGACTGAAATACTAGTTTTGAATAAATGCATCAAAACAAATTAAATTTGCTTTTTAATGTTATCTGTGGCATTCAGGTTTTACTTATAACAATAGCAAAAGCACTTCTTCAACTTACAGATTATTATTACACAACACCACTGTTATATGTAATCAAGTTGCAAATATAAATCAGGAAGTGAAAATGGCATCTCCTTGCTCTTCTCAAATTATATGAATCATCTGTCACACCTTTAAGAAATTAAAGTAACTTTATTTCTATGTATTTGAAGGAGATAATTCAAAAAACAGGAGTATTAAGAAAAGCCCAAGCAATACTAAAAGAAATAATGTTTTTCATGTAACAAATGTGTTTTTGTACATTACAATGTCTTAGAAGAAAATTTTATAATTTATAATAACCATTTCAAACATATGGTAAAGAAATACTAGATCTATACTAATTTTTAAAAGCTGGCAATATGTTACTTGCACTACAGAAAAAGCACTGATTATACTACGATCTCTTACCTAGTACACACATTTCTCTTTAGTAACTTACAAACTGTTGTTACTTAGCCATAGAATATGTGGAATATGCTTTTCAGGTTTACAAGTTTATTAATTACAAGTCACACTCAATCGAAACATAATTAGACCCTATCAAGGAATACAAATCAATGGGATACATATTAATCAATACTGAAACTAATTTTTCACTGAATTAAAACTTTCAAATCCTTTTGTATTACAATTTCTTTTCTTCCAAAAACACTGACATCATCATAGCTATTATATATCATAAGATAAATTTACTGGTCATGTTAATACAACCAGTTGCATCATAGACACAAAATAAACCAACTGGAAAAAATAAATTGTCCTGTCTTCACTACACAGATACAAATGGTAAAAAGATACAATAATAAAGTAAAACACATCTTGAACCTTTCCAGCAGAAAAAGGTCCCACTGCAAACTATGATGGAGACTTAATGGCTCTTTCAATGATAGTGCCCCTCCCTGAAAGTTTAAACTATAGATATGAGACCAAAACCTTCATTACAACAGACAGGAACAAGTTCCAACATTGGATGTGAATAACACCTTTATCTGAGACACATGGCCTTGTGTTTTTGAAGGGTAGATGTAACTTTAGCACAGATTCAAATTAATATATAGAATGTGATGAATTACAAAGAGCTAAGTGAAACATTTAAGCCTTCCTGATTTCATAATTATAATTTAAGCATGGAATGTTACTTCTGGTCAAATATTTTTACATTATTTGTTGAGAAGGTATGGACGCATAATCTACAATAATAAAAAAGGCATATCTATGGGTCTGTGTGTTTGATTACCATAACTACAAGAGCAAAGAATATAAATGCCTAAAATTTTCCTACATACTAAGAGGGCCCCTGATGGTATGCATTGGTGTTATTACTTACACATGTACATATCCCTGCAACTTTTTTAAAGGCAAATTAACAAATAACCACATATGAAAGAATATGCGACTGCCATTGCACCAACAGCAAATAACCTAGAAACCTAAAATTTTGCACCTGCATTATGTAGACCCTGATGGTGTGCACCTGGATATTATTACTTTTTGTGTGTGTACTAGCATACATATGCACATCTCATGCAAAAAAACACACAAAAAAGAAATGTGACCACCACAGCTCCAAGATGAAAAACCAAGAAACCTAAAATTTTGCATCCATTTTAAGTGGACCTTGAGGACCTGTACCTGAGTAATATTACTTACTTATATGTGTGTGCATCATTTAAGGAAATAAACTAGAAAAACATAGAAATGGATTAGAAATTATAGATGTAAATAAGTCAGACTGCTCTATTTAATGAGGTGATCTTGTGAAAAAACAGAAAAGTAGTAGTTCTTTATATATCAACTTCTAATATATAGAAAAGTCAGTGTTTTTCCTGATAATGCATGACAGCAATAGCTTTTATATCATGTTGCTTAGCAATAAAAGTATAGTTTTGTCATTAAAAGGTTATACACTGAAAGTATAAAATAAACTACAAAACTGAAAAGTATTTGTTGCTTAATAATTTTAGAGTTTCTGTTAAAGAGTTAAAGACGTTTATTATTATTTGTTCTTACTGAGTTCAAAATCAGTGAACAAGTCAAAAAGGGAGGTTACCTTTACAAACAGGACACATCCTGTAAAGAAGCAACAAAAATATACAGGTTATACTTTTATGTTAAAATGGGTTCAGAATACACACTGATACAGTCATTTGAATAAATTAACACTCCTACGAAAAGATGTTTCTAGTCCTGATTTCTCCAAGCCCATTCCCCTGGCTGTGGTTTCGCTAGATAGTAGATAGGGACAGTGGGAATCTCGTTAATCCATTCATTAATGGATTTAAATGGCAATTTCATTTAAATACAAAATTATTAGCCTAATATTAATAACCTTTCAAGTTGCTCTGGGGCCTATTAGGCCCCACTTTTCGTAGGAGTGTTAACTCAGTAATCCAAGCAAAACCTGGGACTTTTGCTGGTACTGAATAAAACTAAATAGTAACTGGATAAGGGAATTTAACATCAATTTTATTTCAACAGTTCATTTACTGATAATCTTAAAGATATAAAGCTTCAAATCATTAAAAATAATAAATTGTTACTGATTTTACAGTTCAAATATTATTGGAAGATGTTTCATTTGTTTGGTTTATAAAGTGCTTACAATACCATACTTGCAATTTCTGAAAATGCACTTACATTAAATTTTATAGAATATTTCTGCTTTTATGAAGCATATTTGTGTATACATTTATTCCATTTATTTCCTGATGTTACATGTCACAACTGTGAACTAGTGTCTAAAATGAGTAGTGTACAGTTTATTTTCTGATTTAGTTTGCAATAATTTGTGATAAAGAATAAGTAATAACTATGGTTATTTAACTTAAGAATGCAATCAGTTTAGGTTTTCTTTGCTTAACACAACATATATTGCTTTAATGTGAACAATACAATTTTGTGAAACTTACTTTAAGCATGTATTTATAACATGTCTCAGTTACTTTGTTTTTTAAATCAGGATAAAATTAGATCTACTTGTTGGTACATTTTTTGTGTGTCTAACCTTAACTCTGTTTTTGAGTTTTATAAAAAAAAAATTCTCAAAACTGCTAGGGCTTATTTTGTGGAGAACTTTTATGGAAGCCAAACTGTCAAATGTCTTGTGATGATGGTAGTGCAAAAGCTAAGTGATTATGCAGCAAACCTTAAAAACTATAATAAAATGTCTTACAAATGTAAGTTGAGAGAACTCAGCATGGATGATTTTGTCATTTTAAATCCATATATTATTCCATAGGTGGTCTGGAAAACTGTTCTTACTGGTGACTTGTTTCATTATGACGAGAGATTAATTCATGATCAGCTCCTAAATTCATTTTCTCTCACTTATATGTATCTTATTGAATCCATCAGTAGCTTAACCTATGAGGTTATGAAGTGCTATAAAAACTTGGATGTCTATAAATTCTTATTAGCAAAATGGGTGTGGGCATGAAAGTAAGAAAAACTATGACTTAGATCTTTGTAACTATTGAGTTTTATTTTCTGTAGCTTCTCCATTTTTTTCTCTCCCATAGTTGCTACTATGAAAAAAACCTTTTATCACTACTGTCAACTACAAGTAGTATTTATCATGTTAGGAAAACACATTTATTCAAGAAACCAATTTCACAATAGGATACCCCATAATCTGAACACTTTCAAAAATGTTTTGGTCATAGACTGCTAGTAACATTTACTCATTGTGATGTTACCTGTATGCCTCTTACCACTCTTGGGCAATCACACAATGATATCCAACAAACCACTAGCCTAATCTAATGACAGTACCTCCAAAACTGTAACTACATCCATCACTCACTTATGTCCATAGATATGATATGAAGTCCTTATCAAATACCAATACTTGACAAGCAGTATGATTATTATACAATATTTAACTACAAAGTTTAAAAATGATACAAATATTACTTCACATATTTTTTCTTGATAGCTTTCAGAAAATATTCACCACAGATACAGAAACACTATGAAAGTTACCAATTTCATCTCATAACTCTCCTTTTTTCGGGGGAACATCTGGGAACATGGATACAAAATACACCCAGTTCTGAAACTTGCATCCTCAAAACAACTGGTGTGGATATTAGCACTTTAATTGAAATGAAGTACAGAACTCACAATGATGAGTTCTGAAACCCATTTATTAATGCAGCAGCCAAAAGTGCAACAGTGAAAAGTCATTTGTAAATTTTTTTTCACTATAAGAATATGTTTGCTACCAACCAATATGGCAGACATATGAAGAAATCTGATTACATGATGTCATGACATTATTATGGAAAAGTCCATTTTAATAAACCACGGAAAGTTTATAGCAGTAGTACTAACAGCATATTGCATAATTATATTTACTAACAGTGCAGTCCCTATGTCACAAGTACTGTTACTTATTAGTAAATAGTATTATTGTTAGTTTTTGGACTATTATTCTATTCAGAATGACAATTGATTCACTGATACTTAATTATCCCACTATTTTGTTAATAACAACAGAATTTAAATTATTTTAATTCTAAACACAATTTTAAAAGCAACTCACCATGAATGAATGTGAAAAGCCATATCAAATGTGATTAGGCTTACACTTAAATCAAGAGTCTAAAAGACAATCACCATATTTTAAATTATTTCAAGATATGACAAAGTTGTACTTCATTTGACTTTAGCTTAAGTGGCTTCTCTGGTTGTGGTATGTATAGAACAGAATAGTCTAAACATTGTACGACTAGTACTCACTAACAGTAACACTGCTTGTTGCAAAACTAACAATATTGTACTTCTGTAGTTTAAAGTTAAATCACAAACTGTTCGTGTTAATTTGTCATTGTCAATCATAGTTTTAAATGTATTCTCAAGACGGGTGATCTATATTTAATTTTAATTAAAGTGCTAATACCCATACCAGCCGTCTTTAGAATACATTTTTACCTCCAAGTGGGTTTCTCGTCATTACGAATCGTAGTTCTAGTAACACTAAGCAATTCAGTTATTTAGCAAAAATGGTATTTTTATAAAAAGTGACAAATACATGGGTGCAAACGACAAACGTTTACTCAGTCAGTTATCATATTCTCAAGTCCTACTGACTGAACTACAAACATTAAAACAGTCCCAACTTCCGAGTTATTTAGTATTTATTATTTAGGGCTGACTGATTGAGTAATTGGTATTACTTTTAAAAATTATACACTCATTTGTTAAAACTCATCAACCAAAATTAAAATTCATTTTAACCGCAATAAATCGGTAATAAACTATACATGTTTATTCATAAAAAACACACACTAAAGACTTCACAATTTTCATAAACTTACGGTATAAAACCTTCCTCTTTTCCCTGCTACGACGCCATCTTGATAGTTTCATAAGTTAACGGGGTTTACACGAGTGACATAACGACCATAGCGCCAATTTTGAGATCAAAGGAAAGCAACCGCATGATGAAAGTAGTGTCTACAATTACATTTGAGAGAAGTGTTAACAAAAGTTAAGGATGGAGAAAGAACTCGAAGACCTTCCAGGGTATAATCACTACCCAAACATCAACAAAGAGACGATCGAGCGAAGGAAGTGCCTTAGACACAATCTATGGACGTTGCCCTGAAAAGGGCCGGAGTAAATGCGGGTTACTCTGGCCCTCGTGTAGTGTCTACAGTAAGATTTAAGAGAAGTGTTTACAAAAGTTAAGGAAGCAGGAAGAGGTCGAATGAACCGAAAATACGACAAGGAGGATGAAAGCAACGGTGGTTTGGTACTTATGAGAGTTATTTGGCAGTAGACCATGGAAATGACCCTCAAAAGTATAAATGTAACGAAACAAAAGAAAGAAACCACTACAAGCCTCTATTGAAACAATAATCAAGGATGGTGAAGGGATCAAACTGCAACTGACCCTTCCAGATCTACAAGACCCAAAGCTCGATGCCAACAAGAGGCAAGGAAAACAGAATTAAAAAGAATGTTCATAAACCACAAACAGTGTTATTTTCCAAAAGACAAAAGTGCTAAAAAAACCACCCAAACTGCATGTGAATGGAACTTTTCTCCAGGCTGCTGCAACAGCTAAGGCATTATATATGATTAAATTAAATTGAGTTTGTTCATTTGGAATTAAGCACAAAGCGCAGATAGCCCTCGTGTAGCTTTGTGTGAACTTCAGAAACAAACATTAAGCACAAAGTTACATAAAGAGCTATCTGTGCTCTGTCCGCCCCGGGTGTCGAAACCCCGTTTCTAACGGTATATTCCGCAGACATAGCGCTGTACCACTAATGGGCATTAAATTGAGAATCCCATATTAATAGGATCCGAAACTATAATGTAGAGATGCGCAACTTCAAGAGCCTGACAGGTAGAAATTCAGGAACCTCGCTACAAAACGTTATTAAAATATACAAACAATATGTACGAGCAATAATCAAATATGCTAGTCCAACGCGGATGAACATTTCACCTGTTTGTTTGTTTTGAATTAAGCACAAAGTTATACAATGGGCTAGCTGTGCTCTACCCATCACGGGGGGACTCCGGCATGGCCAAGCGTGTTAAGGCGTGCGACTTGTAATCTGAGGGTCGCGAGTTCGCATCCCCGTCGCGCCAAACATGCTCGCCCTCCCAGCCGAGGGGGCGTTATAATGTGACGGTCAATCCCACTATTCGTTGGTACAAGAGTAGCCCAAGAGTTGGCGGTGGGTGGTGATGACTAGCTGCCTTCCCTCTAGTCTTACACTGCTAAATTAGGGACGGCTCGGTGCAGTGGGCTAACAACCTACTCACTTAAATACTTGTTGAAGAATCCGCAAGCGATTGCGGCCCTATGTTCCTAGATGGAATCTAATGGTGATAACTAACTAACTAACTAAATTTAGTAAACTTGTTATGTAACTTATGACTATCTAATAATGGACAAACGCGTAGCTAGATAAAATGTTAGTTTCGTTCTAAACGATTATCTGTATAAAAATAACATTAATAGTGTATATTTTATCGACATATATGGAATGTTTTATGAGAATAAGACTTTATGTTAATAACGAACGAGATAAAGTGAAACTTTGCCGGAAAAATATAGAGATGGCCTGAAAAAAGTTACTCGCAAGTACGATAATCTACGAACAATTGTAGCGCGCATATAGTAGCTGCATGATGTTAACGCATATTGCCCTAGGTACCTGGATTGATCAACGTGTGGGCTTCATTGACTACGTCTAAGTAATGAAATAAGAACTACGGAGGGAGGTACAAGTTGAGGGAGCAGCTGATCCTCCCAGGTCTCAAGACTGAATAATAATAAGAAAAACAGAGACAGGAAGAGGAAGAGATTTACACAGCACCTAACCCTTTCAGATCCTGATCAAGAAGACATATTAATCTAGTTAAATGTTACAGTTTTCTAGACAGCGCGGTCAAAACACAGTTTTATTAGTTCAACTGTTAACCTACATTTAATCCAAATGTTCTATTTAAACTTCAATTGAAATATTTACCTTCTTATTTACTTTTTGCTTCTTTTCCAATATGATAATCTTCTTAGAATGTTGTGACAAATGATTTACTTTGAAAATGCTATTCATGAGGTCCGACAAGGTGGTTAACGCGCTTGACTCAGAATCGCGGGTTTGAATCCCCGTCACACAAAACATACTCGCCCTTTCATCTGTGGGGGCGTTATAATATTACGGTCAATCCCACTATTCGTTGATGAAAAGTAGCCCAAGAGTTGGCTGTGGGTGGTGATAACTAGCTGCATTCCTTATAGTCTTACACTGCTAAATTAGGAACGGCTGACACAGATAACCCTCGTATAGTTTTGCACGAAATCAAAACATAAACAAACAAAACTATTCGTGAAATGTTGTTTACAAAAGCTCCCTTGTATATAGGCCTGGCATGGCCAGGTGATTAAGGCACTTGACTTCTAATTTGAAGATCGCGGGTTCGAATCCCTGTGATACCAACCATGCTCATCTATTCAGCCGTGGGGGTGTTATAATATACGGTCAGTCACATATTCCTTGGTAAAAAGAGTAGCCTAAGAGTTAGTGATGAGTGGTGAGGACTTGTTGCCTTCCCTCTAGTCAGTTTTATACTGCTAAATTGGGGACGGCTATAGCCTTGGTGTAGCTTTGCGCGAAATTCAAAACAAACAAACCCTCGTGTGTCTTGTTATTTGTTAGTTTTTGTTGACTCATTCTGTCGTCTCTTTATTTTATTCAGTTTTTTTTTTCCCTACGCTATTCCTGACAATAATGCCATCACGTTTTGATTTTTCTGGTACTGCGATGTGTAATCTAAGATTTTAGCCTAATTTTTCGATTTTTTATTTTTATTTTATTATGAAATACATTCTGAGTTGTCGTTGCACATGATTCAGTGACAGGGCTGGGTGGGTTTGTGTTTATTCACTTTATTATCCCGCAGTTTTCGAATTTTAAACTGTGAGAAGCGTTTTAAATCACAGTGACCTGAGTAAGTGACTCGTTTCAAATATTAATTTAGGACGACATATATGTTCATATATATGAAAATACGTCAGTTATTTAATGTATTATCACTTAAAACCTTAGTTTGGATGTTAGAAGTTCTGTTTCATATGAGAAATAAAATATTCGGCCAATTTAGTAAACTTAGACAAGCCTGTGCGAGTTTCATTTTGTACTATAGTATTAGTATTATTAAATTTTTGAAGTTGTAACTTGTTTGTTATTAACTAAGTGTAACTGTCGCGTTAGAACTAACCTACAAATATAACAATGTAACTCTTACGAGGTATTTTTTTTTACAACTTAGTAAATTCGTTATTATTATTAGTGTTACTGACGGGTTGTTAGTGGATTCTATTGAAATTAGTATTTCTTTTCTTTTCTACCATAAGAAATTGTAACAACTGTTGAGGTTTTTGGAAAACATTGATTATGAAGAAATAAGGTCTGAAGGAGTGAATCATTATTGACGTCAGTGAATGAGAATATTACTGTATTCGAATCACATTTTTTTTGTTAGTCATAAGATGTGTAATTAACTATACATTTTATTAACTACATGTGTTCAAATTATTTAGGTAGTTTGATCAGAAGTTACCATCAGACTTGTTTGGAACACACTTTGGATTAGTTTATAGGAACAGATTTACAAGTTTACTTTTTATAAATATCACTGTGGTAGTGTTAACACTGAAGTATTATTAATACTAGATTAGTAGAATATATAACTAGAAGTAACTGAATTGAGAAAATGAGTAATAGGTTGAGGTTTGGGATATAAGAATAACAAAATTTTTATTTCAGGTTATATTCAAAGTATATTTATATATTTTGTTTGTGTATTTATTTTGATTAATGAAATTTCAGTGTTTTTAATATTGTTGGATGCAGTAGATTATATAACTTACATAAGATTTTTTTTGTTGGTTTGTGGATATATTGGCTTCTGTGTTGCACAAGAAATTTTTGCTATGAAAGTCAAAAAATAATCCTCATGTCACTTACCAGCTGGTTGGTTGAAAGATAAAGTAAATTTTATATAACCAAATCTTACATTTGGTCTACCCTGCAAAATAGACTAGAAACTTTCAACAAATTTCAATATTTCACAAATTTTATTAATTTATTGGGAAGTCAAACAATACAATCTATGTCTTCTAAATATTTTTCTTAGATATGATGTATAATAATCTATATTTTTATGTAGGGTTTAAAAAATATATATACATAAATGAAAAAAGACATTTACATGAATTAATTGCACTTCTAAACTAATTAGATTATCAATTCACATCCAATAATGTTTGTTTTTGAAAACTTTTTACAATAGCTCTAGTGATATACATTTAGTGTTTATTATATGTAGACTAATTATTAAATGTTTGACATATGCTTTTGTTTCTGGATCAACTTTGTTCACACATTTCAATACCTAATATTCTTTGACCCCAGGATTTGTTCATTGCTAATGGCTGTTTCCCTTTTCCGTTTCTTCTTGGTGTGGATTCCTGTACGTGGTGAGGGGACCTCCCAGGGAAGGTTCTGTTCAATCTGGTTACCTTCTCTGGGATCTAAACATCTACCCACGTGTTTGCTGTGCGTGGCGACCCGTGAAGGGGAGGAGAGGATCCTGGTGGTTGAGGGGTCCAACCTTAACACACCACTTTGGCCTTGAATTCCTGTAGACGGGCAGCCTTTGGGTGGCCCCCTTGGGTCAATCGGCTGGTCCACTTGGGCTAGAGTCAACCAAGTACCAGTGTTGGAAGTTCCCAACGGGTGATGTGGACATTGTGCCTGATGCTGGTGTTTGGGTATAGTGCTCACGAAACCCTGGCGTTGCTGCATTGTCCTTGCGTGACTTTGTAGTGCGTCCCCTTGTAGGGCTCCATGGTGGGTGGATAAATAAATTCACAATAAATAAAATTGTGAAAAAACAGTCAATGAGTAAGCGACCACGTCTTGAATACTCAGAACAGCAATCTTCAACATCAGTAACACACGTACCTCATTTTCTTATATTACATTCTCTTTCGGAAAAACCTTTAGGGCAAATGTCCCCTTTTTTTATTCAAAAGGGACTAGAGGGACTTGCTGGCTCTCCAAAGTCAGTAAAGAAACTTCGATCTGGTGACATATTGGTTAAAACATCCACATCCCAACAGAGTGAACTCCTCTTGAATTCAAAGGCAATTGGGGATATACCTATAGAGGTTACACCTTAAGTTACTTTGAATTCATCATGAGGATTTATTGTTGAGAGGGATTTGAAGAACGTTCCCGAGTCAGAGATTCTCGCTGGTCTCTCCACTTATTTTATATGGCTCCTTTTCTTTCCTTTGAAGTCTTTGAGAATGTTTCTGACACCTTGGAGACTTTGGCTGAAGTTGTCTGACACTTGTACTCCTTTTCTTTCTTGTTTTCTTTTTCCCCCAACTTCATGAATCCATACCTATTCCTCAACCCCATGAACCCTACATCTCTTTCTCTATTTATCATCCTTGTGATTATTCTCACTGTTCACCTTCCCATTGATTTGGCTAATGCATGTGTTATCAGTGACCTCTCTCTCCCCTTGTATCCATTTGGTTCAAGCTCCATGTAAGAATTTCTGTTTGCAGGCCTCTAGACCCCATTTGCAGCTGACTGTTGGGTCATTCTGATTGCCCAGTAGTCATGGAAACATTTGCTTCTCATGTTCACAGTCTTGGGCTTTGTTTCCATTATTACATTGCTTCCTCTATTTCCTACATGAGTGGTTTTTATCTCTTTTTGGATTTCTTGCATCACATAAACATTCTGTCCCTTTAGGTTATACTAACTTGATGGTTCTTCAATGGATTTTGAGCCACCAATGCACTATTTCATGTGACTGTCCTCTTTTGTGATGCTGCTACCACATTTTCTTCAGGATCTGTCTTGATGGTTGGATTGTGCCAATACTTCAGTCAGCATTCCATTGTTTCTATCATGTTTAGATCTCCATTTAGTTACTGACACACCTCTTACAGACTGGGACATGTTTTAGGAAAAATTCATGGCTTCAGGCTTTGGTTTCAGAGCATATTTTCCCAATTAATGTTTTGTAACCTTTGGCACCAGTCAGGCATGTTTCTTATCTTTACTTGTGAATCACTTAGTTATGATTCACTCTAACAATTCTAATGTTGTTTTCCATATCCATCATCAGGATGAGACTCACTCCAGGACCCTTTGCTTCTGCACATTGGACTTTATGATCCAATCACATCAGGTTTGAGTAAATGCCTTTTATGTCTCAGGGGCTTTAAATCTGTTGTCAGATTGTCTTTCAACTGGATGGGATTCTTCCCACATAGTAGTCACTTCATCCTCATGCCTTTTGTTGGATCTTTTTCTTGGTTGGGCAAGCCAATAATTGATGCTTTCTACCATGTGTTTGGGCTTTGATTTGCAGCACTGCTTGTTGGGTCCTGTTGGTATCAGTCTTATTCCAGAAGAGTCTTGGTTCCCTCTTCTTCATTGCATAGAGTTCAGTTCACCTCTTACAGTCTCAGTCCTGGTCTCTCTTGCTACAATCTTGTACATCTCTTTCTTCTGGGAGTGTCATCCCTTTATCTTCACCTGTGTGATTTTTTTCTGGTCCCTTTCTCATAGGTCAGGTTTTTCCAACTGTATACCCTTTGTTCTTTATCCCTTTGTATTGCCTTTATTCTCTCTGTTTATCAAGGAAAATGTTATGTTTTTCACTGTTAGTCAAACTGCCACTATCCTCCTCCTGGTTATCCTAATGATTCCATCTTTTCCTCCCCTGTTCTCTCTATCTTGTCATAGTTCTTTCACATTACAGTATCTTATATTCATTTTCTTTGCTTACTCATTATAACTCTCTCTCTCTCTCAAAACAGAGTTCCTTCCCTTTCTTGCTTGTGATCATTTGCAGATCTGACCCTTATGCAGTGGATGCCTCTTGTACTTTTTTTTACAGATTGTCCTTGCTCTCCAATTTTCTCCCTAAGGCTTGGAGGGAAGGATATTCCTTCTCTTCTGTCAATCTCAGCTCATTATTATCATACTCATTCTCTTATACTGTCCAGTTTGATTAGCTTGATTTTGGGGTTCTTACAATTGTTTATTTTTGCTATCAGATCCCTCTCATTCAAGAAATCTATGGATTTGTCAATTCATCTGGATTGTATATTTTTCCCTGGATGGAGATACAGGTTGTATTATGTCTCATCACATCAAATCCATAACTTGACTCACTCTTTGGCCTTAAACTTTCAAAAACTCTTGAATGAGATCTTCTAAGCTGAAATGTGAACTAAGCCCAACATTTTTTTTTTTTACCCCTACCATCTTGTAGTTTTGTCTCCCTTGGTACATTACCTACTTCTTTTCTCTGATCATTGTCATTTATGGATTTTTCATTTACATCCTTACCTGTTTTTATTCTTATACAGTTCACTTCTTGGATCCAACCTAATAGAAGGTGTCTCACAGGATATCCCTCTCACTACAGGTAGGTCAAAGTGCACATGACCTTTTTACAAAGTTGGATTCAAAATTTTATTAAACTACTTTATTATCAGTGGACATTTCTTGCTTTTTGTGTGTTATTCTGTGTTCTTAAGTTCATTATTTAAGTGAATAAAAATTTTATGTACTAGTGCCATCATTATAAAGAAAGGTAGGCTTAACTTTCATCTGTAGCTGATAGCAAAGAAATGAGGTTAAAGTTAGTACTGTATTTCTTGTATTTTCCCCTCAGTGTGGATTCCTGTAAGTGGTGAGGGTACTTCCCAGGGAAGGATCTGTTCTTTCAGTTTACCTCCTCTGGGATCTAAACATCCACATGTGTTTGCCGTGTGTGGTGACCTGTAAAGGGGAGGAGAGGATCCTGGTGGTTGAGAGGTCCAACTGTAACACACTACTTTGGCCTTGTATTCCTGTAGACGAGTGGTCTTGGGGTGCCCCCCTTGGGTTAATTGGCTGGTTCATTAGGGCTAGGATAAACCAAGTAGCTGTGTTAGATGTCCTCAACAGGTGTTGTGGGCATTATATCTGATGCTAGTGTTTGAGTATAGTGCTCACAAACCCTGGCATTGCTGCAGTGTCCTTGTTCAGCATTGTTGTGTGTCCCCTCATAGGGCTCCATGGTCGGTGGGGTCAGTGGGTACTGAAACATTCCTTCTTTTTTATTATGGATCCTCCAAATAAAAACTGAAATAAAATAGTGAAAAAACAGTACATAGGTAAATGACCACATCTTGAAGATTCTGAGCAGCATCTGTAACACCTGTTGTACCTCATTTCCTTATATTACATTCTCTTTCAGACAAACCTTTAGGGCAAATATCTCCCTCTTTCATTCATAAGGGACTAGAGGGACTTGGTGGCTCTCTAAAGTCAGTAAAGAAGCTTCGATCTGATGACTTATTGGTGGAAACATCCATATCTCAAGACAGTGAACTCTTGCATTCAAAGGCAATTGGGGATATACCTATAGAGGTTACACCTTAAGTTACTTTGAATTCATCATGAGGATTTATTGTTGAGAGGGATTTGAAGAACGTTCCTGAGTCCAAGATTCTTGCTGGTTTTTTCACCCAAGGAATTTCTGCAGTGAGGCGTATCTCCACTTGCAAAGATAGAAATACGATGCCAACCAATGTCCTCATTCTGACATTTACACCACCACATCCATCTGCCAGCATCAAGGTAGGTTATCTCAGTTGCAGAGTATGGCCAAACATTCTAAACCCTCTCAGATTTTTCCAGTGATTTTGTCACTCGAAGACGTCATGTCGTGGTTCCTTGACGTGTGCTCGTTGCAGTGGCAAGACCAAGATGCTTGTGAGTGTGAAACGGACTCTCATTGTGTCAGTTGCAATGGCTTTCTCCTATACTACTTTCATTCTTACTCTAAATGGTTGGAAGAAAAAGAGGTGCAGCATTTGAAAATGATTCATAACATTACTTATTCTGAGGCTTGAAAGTTGCTGTCCACCACTTCATCTTGGATGTATGCTGTTGCACTTTGTTCCACTACTACAGTGGGAGTGTACTTTCCTGTTTTTTTCTACAGGAACTTGGAGTCTCTCAGGGCTGTGTTTTTGAGTGTCACACTTTTCAGTATAAAACTTAATGCTATTACTGAACAACTCCCTCTCACTGTTGCAAACGGGCTCTATGTCAACGACTTTCACATTTTATGTCAGTCGTCGAAGATGAGGTATATTGAGAGGCAGCTACAGACTGCTCTCAATCATTTACTGAAGTGGAGCACAGCAAATGGCTTTAACTTTTTTCGCTCTAAAAGTGTTTGCATGCACTTTTGTTGCCAACAGGGTATTCGCCCTGATCCTGAACTCTGTATTGGTGAAGTTATGCTACCTGTGGCCCCTGATACAAAGTTCTTGGGACTTATCTTTGACCATAAGCTGACCTTTATACCACACATCAAGCAGCTACAGGTGAAATGTACATCCTGAACATCCTCTGTGTCCTCTCTTCCACCACTTGGGGAGCAGATTGACGTTCTATGCTAAAAATATATCGTGCTGTTATTTGTTTGAAACTTGACTATGGATTACTGGTCTATGGCTCTGTCAGGACCTTAACGTTAAAGATGCTGGACCCCATTCATCATCAAGGACTTTGGCTCTGCACTGGGGCTTTCTGCACTTCCCCAGTTCAGAGCTTATATTTCGTCTCATGAACCTTCTTTGCACCTCTGCCCTTTGCAGCTGTCTTTACTGTATGCTTCGAAACTTTGTTCCTTACCAAAGCATCCCACCTGGGGTTGTGTTTTCCTTCTTTGGTGTGCCATATTTTTTCAGAACAGATGATCTGCCATTTCTCCTTTTGGTCTTCATATCCAGGTGCAGTTGGATGAATAGGATCTGTCCTTGGATAACATTGCTGTATCTACTGGTCAGCCCATCTGACCATGGCTTCTTACAGTCTCCAAATATGATCTATCTTTAAGTCATCTGAGAAAAGCAGACACTCTCGATTGGAAATACTGTCTGTTATTTGCTGCAAAATGTTTTGAATCATCCTTCCATTCCTATTTATACAGACGGTTCAAAATCAGGTGATTAAGTGGGCTACACCATGCTTTGTTGTGGTTTGGTGGTTGTGCACAGAATCCCCTCTACAGTTTCTATGCTCACTACTGAACTATGCCATTTTTCTTGCCCTGGATCACATGGAAGCTAAGCAGTACTCAAACTGCACTATTTATAATGACTAGGTTATTTCTCTACTGGCCCTGGAATCTCTTCACTTTAGTTCACACCCTGTTCTTGCCGATATTCAAAACTGACTGGCCAATTTCTCTTTAATATCCACTTCTATCCAGTTTTTCTGGATACCGAGCCAAGTTGGTATTGTGGGAATGAGCTCGCTGACACAGCAGCTTAACTTATCTGCTCTGACACTATCACTGTTGTGCCTGTTCTATACATGGACTAAGGCCCTGTATTCAAGGCTTGGCTCTGTGCCAGTTGGCAGTCAACTTGGAGTGAGCAACATGAAAACAAGCTTTTCCAAATAAAACCCTATAGTGGTCTTTTGCCACCTTGCTTCAGTAAGGATCGGAAAGAGGAAGTTGTTCTAACTAGACTATGCATTGGTCACAGTTTTTTAACTCATCATTTTCTTTTATCTGGAACTGATGCACCAATATGTAGTTTGTGTAATACTTAGGCCACAATAAGCCACATTTTATTGTCTTACTGTCATTATAACTCTCAAAGATGGCACCATTTTAAACATATTTTATCCCAAGGTTTATCCATAATGTTAGTGTTATTGGTAATAGTGACACTGTTCACCTTGGAAATATTTTTAATTTTTTAAAGGCCATTAAGTTTTTTAATTTATATATTAGACATTTTTTTAATGTGATTCCCTTTTAAGAATCAAAGCCCATCTAGTTCTATTTGAAATTAGAAAATGGCCATAACATCAAAAAACTCGGAACCAGGACTGGAAACGCCAATTTCAGGTGATTAACGGTGGTTTTTTAACTTCTCTGTTAGTCTTCCTGGCAAGTTATGATAATTACAATTATGTTACAGAAAGTCCTTTACAACTTGTATTACTGTGGTTTTCTCTTACTGCTGTAGACTAGATGTAAACATTGGTATTAATGCTGTTTATGTTTTAACTTTGTTTTGTTTTACCTTAATATCCTTTTATGAATTTTACTAAATTTTGTTTTCACTTTTTATCAGATGTTTGGTGCAGATAACCAAGCTGCTTTATGCCATAAAACACCAAATCAACCAACCAACCAACTTGTATTTTCTGTGTATTTTTTATTTATAGTCACAAAATTAACTAAAATGTGACAATTAAACTTACTAGATAAGATAATGAAAGAAAAAAATTCTTCACAAGGCTTGCTTACAAGTAGCTCATGAATTAGGTCATATAATATAGTGATGTGTTTGCCAAATGGTTTACAATTTTGTGTGGTGGGAATATTAGTTACACACAGTTCAAAGGGTAATAAAACAATAAAATTAACTATAAACAGATGTAGATTGTTACAGATATATAGGATAAACATTGTAATTTTCTGTTACAATAGTAAGAAAGAAAAGCCTAATTTAGATTTATTTTGTATTTTTTATAGTGCTTATGAGGTTGGTTAAAATGATTGAGTTCTTTTAGAATTAGGGTAGAGAAAATAGCAGACAAAATATAAAGTTTTATTAAAGAAGTTTGATATTTATTTAGGTGTGTTTAGAAATTATGCAAATGAAATCTGACACTCTTAAGATAAAGAAAAGTATTTTTAATCTTAATACCAGGATCACTTTCCATTAAGAGCAGTCATCACTTAGATTTCATAATGAGCAATTCTTTAGTCAGATACTTAATTAAATATGTTTTGCATATAAAAGACTTGAAAATTTGCCAGATTTCCTGAAAACACACAAAAAATATTAAAAGTTAAAGTATGGAAACCCTGACTGCTTTGTGATTACAAGTTTAATCACATTGGGTCAGGAGTAATAGCAAGCATTAAAACTATCTTCTCTGTCTTTACTGTTGGGATGGGGTTTTCCACAAGACCACTAAGATGGTATATACACATTTATCAGTGTTCATTCCATACTAACATGGAAAAACCTAGCACTTTAGGAGTGGCTTCTCACTTTTTTGGCTCGTGTGTGCTGACTTGAAATTAGATTTTGTGATTAACCATTGCACTTTTTAAAAATAAAATACTTTGCTTGTGGTTAGGTCTGATCTGGTCTGGACTTCTGGGGTTCCTCCAAAGTGAAGTCCTCCCTTTTTGGTCTTTGTAAGAAGCAAGAAAGATCCATGACACTTCTAGCTTTGAGCTGCTGGTATGGGAAGCTTGGAGAGTTTCCCCTGCAGAGAGAGTCTGTGTGTACAATACACTGTAATGGGAAGTAGGGTGGGGTGTTTGTGTTAATGTAGTGCAGGTCACCCCTTTTATATAAAATGCCTTTGTCCCTGTTTTTATCTGTACAGTGGGCAAATAATATAACAGTTCAATCTGGTTATTGCTTAGTCTACTTTAATAACTACATCTGAGCAAAGAATGTACCTTACATGAGATGAATGAAGTTTCCCCTTTAGTAAGCCTCCATTGTAGAATATAATGTTCCGTGGAATTCTCCTTTCAGTTACTTTTTTGTAAAGAGAGCTCATCTAAGTTTTTACAATTGCATTGATCTTTCCACTACATCATTATACAATTATAACTACTGTATATAGAGAGGTAAATTTTCCTTACTTGAAAATGTATTTTCATCTTTCAGTATCCCTTTCCACCCTTTTTCTCACTACCAATGTATGTTATTCTTTCCTCGTATAAAAATGAAATTGGTTTCCAAGCATATATGTTTATGGGATCTACTGCATATGAAGAATGTGCTGCCATACTATTGGTAGAAGGCAGTTGTCTCATGATGATTACATTACTAATACAGTTCATGTTAAAATAAATCTTAAGTTGGAGGTAAGTCAAGGATAGTGGAACTATCTCAAAAATGTGTAAGAATAGCTAGTGTGTGCAGAGATGCGAGTACATATTAAAAATACTTTTTCAGCTACAGGATATGAAAACTTTTGAAAACCAATCAGCATGTATTGATGATTTTTTCTTTTTTTTTAGGTAAAAAAAATGTCAATGAAAAGCAGGAGTGTGGGTACTAAAACTGTGTTAGAAAAAACATCCTTTGATTGTTTAGACAGTGTTCGACAGGTTTTACGAGAAGTTGAAGAAAGACAAGCTAATCTTGAACTTCAGTTAGCTCTAGCTCTTCATTCTCAAAGAACTGAGGAGGTATATCAAATGTTAGATGATTTATCCAATGTGTAAGTTGGATCTTTTATAAATCTGTTATACAGTTACTTATGTTATCTCAAATATATAACTTACCCCTTTTTTTTCAAGAGAAAATAAGTTGAGATCTTAACCTACTGTGTCCCTGCAAGGTAACCCTTTTGCATGTTAACTTCTCCATGTTGGCTCCATGGACTTAGGTCAGGTCATAGGTGCGGTTCAGTGACCTAGACCTCAAAAATAATGTCAAATGTCGTCTTTTTGTCTAATAAAAACAACCCAAATCTTTCTTGTGTAACTTATTTTTATGATCTACATCGAGATGTCAGGCTAGCTCATGTGGGTGGTGTTAAAACAGTGAAAGTTTCTGTTTCAAAAGTTTGATATGCTGCAAAGTGTAGTTTTTAAATAACAATGATAGTAAAGTATTGAGCAATTTATCATAAAAGTACTTTGACAATGTTTTTAATCTTTACATTTATTAGGTTATAGATTAGAAAACTTTATTTAAACTTTGTTTATATTACTTTATATTCACATATAACAATCTTAGTAAAACAACATTAATTCTCATATTATCATTCACTGTAAAAATGTGTATGCGATGTGTCATATTTTTGCCTGTTGTAACACTCATTGTATAGAAGTGATCAAGAAAATTGGGTAAAGTTACAACTTACTTTGTGAAATACATAGGGAATACCAGCAATAATAAGAGTGATGAAATGCGATGTTGATTGTGTTTTATTTCTTCGAATTTTTCATATGACCTATTTGTTATAATGGACTTTTATAACCAACAAAATCAAGGACTCTCAAAACATTTGGTGTAAAATAGTTTGAACTAATGTGTTTTAAGAACCTGATAGGGGCTCACATGACTCCCATTGGTAGCAAGGGCTAAATGCTGGAAGGAATAAAATAAATGACTTTTCTACTATATAATTCTTTTATAAAAGTTTTATAAAAATAATTTATGTACAATAGTAAGAGAACACATACTATTTTAACTTCTTTTTTCACACTTAAGTCTTGGTAACTTTTGATGTTGTATACTTCTAGATTACATGTGTGGATTATATTTTAACTGTTTCTTTTTAAAAGTGATAAAGTTGAACTTGCAAGGGTACGACATTTAGTACAAGAAAGTATTCAAGCTACAGAGAAAGAAGTTCAGGTAAGCTGGGGAATTTGATCAGTATTAAATTAAGAAATTTAGTTAACTGATCTGTAAAGTGTGGACTGGAGATTTCATTATTGGATTGGAACTGACTATGAATTAGTATTAGGAAAGAAGTACCTAGGATCAAGATACTGTAGTTTAGTGAAGGCCAACTGTTGGATAAAGGCTGAATACAAATACTTTTATTATTTAAGTTAAACTTTTGGAACAGGTTTTAATCCAGAATTGGGGTCTGAGTGAGATAACTTATTAGATTAAGATCTAAATCAGGACTTGGGTATTTGTAAGTTTAACTGTTTGCAAATGACTTAATCTGGGAATTAAAGATTGCAGAAGTTTATTGGACCAGAATTGAACCCAGGAGATGAAGATATGGTAAGCATCACTGTTAAATGAAGGTTGAAAACTATGACTTAAGGTTTGCGATAACCAAACTATTGGATCAGAGGAATAGTGGCCTAGAATCCACAACTATGGGTATAGAAAGTGGTTTTGGGAAATGAATACAAAACCAATTAATAAAAAAATATATACGAAAAAAGAGAGAAAAAAAAAAGAGAGATATTTGAATGGTAAATTTGAAGTGATTGTCAACTAATCTTTTAATTTCAAAATGTGATTTATTTTGTAATTCAACCATGTTTTGATCTCCTATAAGTCTGTCAGATCTTATCATTAAACTATATTCAAATGTTACAAAATTGTTAATGGATTAAAGTTTTATGAATATGTAAAAGAGCTCTGTTGACTAGTGTGACATTAAAATGGAGACTGTCTTTCAAAAGAGCTACTGTGACCTTTTATTGGATTGTGCTACTTAACTAGCTAAGTGTGTATATTCTTTTCACTATAACAATTGCACATTTTGGTTACTTGGTCTTTATTTTGCAATTACAGTCCTCAGTGATATTTTTTCAAAATCTGAACTCGTACATTTAATTAGTGTAATATTATATGGTATTTTTACATGCACACTGCTAGTTTTTAAGTCAATTTAATCATGTTAGTGTAGTGTACAATAAAATATTGCTATTCAAAGAAAGTAGAAAAATAATCATATATTTTTATGCAAAAGAATTAGTTTTACCTCTCAGTCTATGATGTAACTTGCATACATTATATTTACATTGTGAGGCTTGGAATTAATAAAATTTGAGATAAATCAACCAACTTCTCTGAGTAAAAAGACAGAGAGATGGTCAGGAGGTGACTGATGTTCGAACATCGCTAACACTCTAGGTGAAAGCTTTTGCCGGTATCTAGCACTTCTGCTTGTTCCTCCACCTTTCTGGCCATCAAGACTCGGGCAGAGCGATCACCTCTTTCCTTTCGAACTGACTGTTTCTTTGACTATAATTGTCCCTTTACCCTGGTGGAACTAAAAATGGCCCTTCATCGGTCTGCCAGTACATCTGTTGGACCTGATGATATTCATTATGACATGCTGCACCATCTATCTCCTGCTTCTCTTGATGTCCTGATTGTTTTCAACCGGATCTGGCAGGAGAATGTTTTTCCTGACGCCTGGTGCCAGGCTATTATTTTACCTTTCTCTAAGCCAGGGAAAGATCCCAAGATTCCTTCAAACTACCGTCCAATTGCTTTGACGAGCTGTCTCTGTAAGACATTAGAAAGGATGGTTAATGCTCGTCTTGTTTGGTTCCTTGAATCAAACAACCTCCTCTCGCCCACCCAGTGTGGGTTCCGTCGACAGCACTCCACCACAGATCACCTAATTCGTCTCGAAAAATCTATCAGAGAAGCCTTTCTCAACCGCCAACATCTTGTATCAATATTCTTTGACATAGAGAAGGCTTACGACACAACATGGAGGTATGGCGTTTTGCGAGACCTCCATACATATGGGTTACGTGGCCATCTACCCATGTTTATTAAAAATTTTTTAATGGACAGGAGATTCCAAGTTCGTGTGGGTTCAACACTTTCCCGTTCTTTTGTACAGGAACTTGGAGTCCCTCAAGGCTGTGTATTGAGTGTTACACTCTTCAGTATAAAGATAAATGCCATCACTGAACAACTCCCTCTTACTGTTGCAAATGGGCTCTATGTCGACGACTTTCACATCTCATGTCAATCGTCGAACATGTTGCATGCACTTTTGCCGCCAACGGGGTATTCACCCTGATCCTGCACTCTATATTGATGAAGTTGTGCTGCCTGTGGTCCCTGAGACCAAGTTCTTTGGACTTATTTTTGATCGTAAACTGACCTTTATACCACACTTAAAGTAGCTTCGGGTCAAATCCACAAGAGCACTGAACATCCTCCGTGTTCTCTCTTCTACCAGTTGGGGGGCAGATCGCTGTTCAATGTTAAAGGTATATCGTGCTCTTATTAGATCGAAACGCGATTATGGATCAATGGTCTATGGCTCTGCCAGACCCTCGGCCTTAAAGATGCTTGACCCCATTCATCACCAAGGACTTCGACTCTGCACTGGGGCTTTCCGTA
Organism: Tachypleus tridentatus; assembly: GCF_004210375.1. Lineage (NCBI taxonomy): Eukaryota > Metazoa > Arthropoda > Merostomata > Xiphosura > Limulidae > Tachypleus > Tachypleus tridentatus. The sequence goes on from NC_134830.1 coordinate 41,211,577, forward strand.
CCTCTCCAGTTCAAAGCATATACATTGAATCTCATGAACCTTCTCTACACCTTCGCCGTTTGCAACTATCTTTACAATATACTTCGAAACTTCATTCCTTACCAAAGCATCCCACCTGGAAATGTGTTTTTATTCCTCGGTGGGCAGTCCTTTTTCAGAACAGACGATCTGTCATTGCTCCATTTGGCCTTCGCATCCGGGCGCAATTGGATGAATTGGTTCTGTCCTTGGATAACATTGCAGATTCCACAGGTCGGCTCATCCCTCCATGGCTTATTACAGCCCCCAAATGTGACCTTTCTTTCAGTCACCTAAAAAAGGCAGATACTCCAGATTGGAAGTACCGTCTTTTATTCAATGAATATCTTTCAAACAATCATTCAGTTCCCATTTATACAGATGGTTCCAAATCAGGTAATTCAGTGGGCTCTGCTATGGTTTGCTATGGGTCAGTAGTTGCACGCAGAATCCCCTCTACAGCTTCTGTGTTCACTGCTGAACTGTATGCCATATCTCTTGCCCTGGATCATATTGCAGCTTGTGGGTTGCAATTACAGTCCTCAATAATATTTTTTCAAAATCTGAACTCGTACTACATTTAATTAGTGTAATATTATATGGTATTTTTACATGCACACTGTTAGTTTTTAAGTCAATTTAATCATGTTAGTGTAGTGTACAATAAAATATTGCTATTCAAAGAAAGTAGAAAAATAATCATACATTTTTATGCAAAAGAATTAGTTTTACCTCTCAGTCTATGACGTAACTTGCATACATTATATTTACATTGTGAGGCTTGGAATTAGTAAAATTTGAGATAAATCAACCAACTTCTCTGAGTAAAAAGACAAAGAGAGTTGTGGGTTGTACTATTTCTTATGAATTATTTTGATGATGAGAAACTGACTTGAAATAAAAGTGTCTCAAAACATCTGATATGGGTATTAACACTTTTACTAATAAAGCAGAGAACAACATTTTGACTTTCCTAGGTCATCTTCAGGTTAACAAAGGGAGAGTTTGCCACAGACTGTTGCGGGGCACGTCTTAGGGACAAGAGTATTAATGGATATGGTATTGTAGGGGGCATTGCAGCTGGATATTAAGTTATTAATTAGTTTAGGTATAAAGGTGTTTCTTTATTTTAGTTTAATTTTGGTTTTAGTTGTTATATAAGTAGGGTCTCTTTGATTTTCTGTTTGTTTATATTTGTTTCTCTACTTAGTTTCTAGATTTCTTCTATGATTATATTGTGTTTGATTTGCAGTGTTCAAAAATGTGTGAAGGTGTTTTTTGTGTTCTTTGAATCTATTTTCTGTTTTATTCTTATTTTTCTGATATAGAAGTCATGGCAGTTGTAACATTGTATTTTATAAATAATATTGGGTTTGTGTTTGTCGGTGTAGTTTTTACATAGTATGGACTTTAGTTTTGTACCTGATTTTTGAATAAATTTGGTGTTTACTGGAATGTTGTGTTTTGTTATAAGTTTTTCCCAAATGTTGGTTATTTTTTTGCTGATGTTGGGAACATATGGTATGCAGCAGTGTAAGGTTTTGTAGTTTGTTGTATTTTTGCATTTATTATTGTTTATTTGTTATTAGTCTAGGTGTGTGTGTATAAAGTTTACCATGATTTTTAGAGGAAATTTGTTGGTGTTGATGAAGTGTTGTTTTATTTTGTTGATTTCATTGTTAATTTTATTGGGTGAGCATAGTTTTGTGACTGTGTTTATTTGGTTTTTTAATATGTTGAGTTTTTATTTTGTTTCATGTGCTAAATCCCAGGGAATGTATAATCCAGTATGGGTGATTTTCTGTGGATTTCTGTTTTGAATTTATATCAGGTGTAGTGATTTTGAGGTTAAGAAATGCTATTTGGTTAGTTTTTTTTTCACACAGGTGAACTTAATGTTGGAGTGCATGGAGTTAATGTGGTTGAAAAAAAGTAAGTGTGTGTTCTGTAGATGTGAATCCAGCAATTGTATCATCAACATATCTGTATCAGTATAGTGGTGGGTGTAAGGCTGAATAGATCGCTTGAGATTCAGTCTTTGTCATATAAATGTTGGCTAGAATTGGTGACATGGGATTCCCCATACTTAAGCCATTTATTTGCAAGTAGTTTTGGTTATTGAACATAAAGTTTTGGTGGTGATGAACTCTATAAGGGTCACTAATTGGTTGCTGGTGGTATGTATTAATAGGTTGGGGGTCTTGGATACAAAGTTCTAAAGCTATCTTGCAAGCTTCAGTTATTGAGACTTCTGTGAAAAGGGAGATGACATCAAAACTGTTTATTAAGACTTTATGATTTAGCTGATTAATAATAGATTTGAAGTTAAAAGAGTTTTTGGAAAAAGAACCGACTGATGTTGCATATTTATAAAATGCCTATGCTGTATATTTACCAAGGTTTTGTTAAATGATTCATAGGTCAGCATTATGGGTCATGGTGGACAATTGGGTTTGTAAGGTTTGGGAATGATGTGTAGTTGTGGTGTGCTTGAGTCTGTCTTTTGTAGGTAAGAATAAAGGTTTTCTGAAATTGTTTTGGTTTTTTTTCATTTATAATGGTATTTTGTTTAACTGATTTTCACGTGTTTTTGTTGGATTTGTGTTTAGTAGCTTAAATTTGTTTCTGATAAGATGTTTATTTTTTAATGTGTTCATTATAACTATAGCAGAAGATAAAGACAATGCTGAATGTTTCATTTCTTTTCCTACATCATCAGTAGATGAAGACAACAATATGATGCCAAATGCAAAGCACTAAGGAGTTGTGAAAGATTACTGTTTTAAACAATTGAGCAAATACTCATAAAGTAAGAGGTTTTAATTATTTAAAATTAAGATTTACAACAACAACAACTGTTAAAGGCAAGAAATAGTTATAAAAAAAACTGGCTGCTGTTGCACATTTTTTCTTTACTGCTATGATATCTTTTTCCTTGGAGTCATACACATGTTTTTAAATGTTTTCCATTTTTACAGAAAATGTTAATGTATCTCACTAGGTGACCTGTAAATTGGGAAATTTTGGGACTTATCTGAATTGTATTGGTACTAGTCCCTTGACTAAACAAAATATTTAGAACTTAAATTTGCTGGATCCTGAACCATGCAGTGTTTTTAACAGGGGTTAAATTTAACTTGTTTGTGACTGAATGGGTGAAGTGTTCCTCAAGAGTAATATTGCAGGTTGTAAATTGAGTGTTTACAGAAATCAACTTGTAGTTAAATTTTTTAATGTCTGCAAAAATAAATTAATTCAGTGTTAAAATATATCCTGTATAAAATAGTTTCAGTTATTTACTTTTATGCACAGAAATAATCAAAAGGCAACAGACATGGGTTTTATGTTGATTTAAGCATATTCACAACAAAATTATTAGTGTTTGTGAGTAATAACACTTGTAATTTCCAAAGAAGGAAATTCATAATAGTTTGGAATAAAATGACACTAATTTGTCCTTGTAACTTGAATGAAAATGTAATTTTGTTAATTGTTAACCAGTTTTTGTTTCTCAACCTCAGTTGTTATGTTAAGTAATATTCTACAGTTTAGTTTTGAAAAGCCGTACGTTACTGATCTAAATATGTCACAACTAATTTTTATATTCTTTTCAAATGTAAAACACGCCAAAGCTTAACTAGGTGATGTTTTGCTAGAAGAAAAGGTGCTTGTGGATCAACCTTTTGTACAATTTCTGTAATAACATTTTTTACAGCTTGCAAAAAGCATAAATATCAAATAGCCTTGAAGCTTATTATGTATGTTAAATGAAACCTTACATTTAACAATTTGAAAAAGTGCATGCTTGTGTCTGTAGTGTGGTAAAGGTTATTTTTAAGGTATGCATTTTTTTTTATTCAAGACCAAAAATAAGTTTTAAAGAATGTAAGTATAAATTGAAATATATAAAAGTAAGTATTTTCTTAAGAAATCACAATGAAATCTTTTCAAAATTTCGAAGTTGCAAATTCATACAAATATCACATAAAAATCAGATACTTTATTTGCAAAAAAAACAACAGATGCATGATCTGTAGAGAGTAATTATGAAGTTTTTAAACTGTTTCATTCACTAGTTAGTTTTTGCAGTGTAATCAATCAGACTGTATAAGAGTTGCATTAAAGTGACACACCTAGTCTCCTGGAGATAAAGGTGGTCAAAGGTGGTAGCTAACTCTTTTAATTTGTGATTGGTCAGTCGAATCATGGTAAGTGCCTTTGGGTTGGAGTTAATGTTGCTTCTACTTCTAAAGTGGATGATGAGAATTACCTTGGGAGTTATAGACAAGTTTGTAGTGAGAAAGATTCTTGAGTGGCTGATAAAAACTTTACAGAATAATTTAGTGAAATGTGATATCCTAAAATTAATATGATTTCATTAAAAGAAAACCTTTTTTGAGGACATTACATGCTATCTGGGTGATGGAAAAAATGTGGACTTGATGTACTTAGATTTTCAGAAAGTTTTAGATAAGGACAACAAGATTAGCATAAGAAAATCACATCATGAGAGTTCTGGAAAAGACCATTAAATTGAACTGAGGTTTAGTTGGATGGGAGAAATAATGTCATGACCTCTAACCAAACTGGACTTTTGTTAACTAGTGAAAAGCCTCATAGATGTTACTTGAGCCTTTGGTTTTTCTTGTTAACAGTAATTATATTGATAGGAATATAATAGGTAAATTGCTATAGTTTGTGGATGATATTAAACTCTTGAAATACAAGAAGAGACTTGGATCAGTTAATTAGTTAGGTTATCATAATTTGAATCACATGTACTCTTACTCCATATCACATATGTAAACTTACTCCAGTGTGACTGAAAAATAGAATCTTGACATAGTGTCAGATAAGTCACTCAAGCCATTAGGGTAGTAATTTGTTGCTATGGTAAAGCCAACATAATTTTATGGTAAAGTTATACACATTGAATGTGAAGCAAAAGTTAGTTAGACCTTCTTGAAGTATTATGTATGGTGTTGGTATCTGTAGTGGGGGGGGGGAGAGTTGAAAGAGTTCAGAGAAAGACCATCATTATGATTCTGTATACAGAAGGATTGTTTTATGAAAATAGATTTATTAATTTATTTTGTCTTAAGAAGAGTTGATCATATTGAATTTTGAGTTTATTTGGAGAATTGATAGGTTAAAGATCTCCAATTTCTCTCTATTCTGAAGACAATAGAATAAGAGAATAGAAATTTAAGATATGGGAAAGACATGCTATATTCTAATTAAATCAATTTTATTTTTCTAACACAGTGATTAGCATATATAATGAGATGTCAGCAACAGTATGGTTTGCACTCAACAAGAGTTTTAAAGGGGAATCAGTGATGTCCTGAAACAATGAAGGGTGGTAAAAGTAAAGGTTTTTACTTTTTTTTTTTTTTTTGGAAGAGTGGGTGTGAAGGGAGAACTTGAAGGACTATGTAATCACTTGTTGTCCATACATTTTATGGGGTTTAAATAATTTCTGATGTTTATTGAGACATTATTTCTTTGTTGCTATAAGGAACAAGTGTTCCTAGACAAATAATTAAATTTTACATAATTCATTCAGTTTTTGCTCTTGTCTTCTGTAGCACCAGTTGTTAAATACACCACATAAAAAAAGTGACAAATATAGTATCTCCAGGAGCCATAAAATGCCCCAAAGCTCCCAATTTTTGAATTGCACTCTAAAAATCTATTAAACTTTACAAATAACTCTTAAAAATACTACAAATCTGTTTCTGTTTGTCTTGAGGTGTTAATTTGATAATATCAGTTTTGATTCAATGTAAATATCTGGTAGTTTCATGAATGTAGAATTAATAGAAAATAATTTAGGAAAGACTGATGTTTTTCATAATAAAAGTTCAGAAAACCACCAGGTGTAAGGTTAAGACACCATTGGCATCTATATTTCTAGGCAGATGGTAACTAATGTGTTATTATCAGGGAAGGGGAATGTATGGTATGATGTCGTTAAAGATATTTTAAATACCTTAATTCTGAGTAACAAGAAATGTATTATAAATTACCTTTTTTATAATATGAGTGTCAGTCATCATGTTAAACTGAATGCTTACCTTAATTTTTCAAAGTATATTGTTTGGAAACATCCCTTAATATCCCTAAATTTTCTACCTTATATTTATTCCTTTTTTGACAGGGTGGGGTGGGGGTGGAAAGTCTACAGACACTTATCTTTTTCCCAGTTAAGTAATTGGAAGGTGTTAATTTGATAATATTAGTTTTGATTCGATGTAAATATCTGGTAGTTTCATGAATGTAGAATTAATAGAAAATCATTTAGGAAAGTAAAGTTTTAAGGTAGTGTGTATTTCAGATGCTCAATAGTTTGAGCAGAAATATTTATTGTTATTGTTAGCACAAATTGTATTAGTAAAGATAATAAAGGCTTTAATTCATTTCTATATGAATCATAAAGATTTGGTATTTCTAGAGGATTAAGATTCTTTTCTTATAAGAAGACCGTTGATGGTGGTATTTGAGCTTTTCTGGCTTGTTTACATTTTTCTTTTTAATGCAGTTTGCTACCTGTTAATTGGACTATTTTGGATTATAGTTAGTACTGGGAAAGGCGATTTAAAGAAAGCAAAATCTTTTAATAATATTTTTAGACATAAATATAATTTTTATACTTTCTAAAAACTATTTTGAGCTTGTATTTTTTGCTTGATTCTTTTAGTTATATATATATCTTGCATATTTTTTTTTGTAATAAGATGTTTATATATAAATTGCTGTAGAAATTTAATGAGCACACAGTGTTTGTAATTACTTTGTGAATATAGGAACAAGTAGCAGAGAAACTAAGGACTAAAGCATCATCTTCATCTTGCAGCTTTGGTATTAAAGAGTCACCCAAGGAACAAAAGAAAATTTCTGGTAGCAAAGTAATGCAAGGAGCAACAAGAAAGGTTTGTCATGCAATTTTAGGTTTTCTGGGTTGGTGATTCAAGAATGTTATTACTTTAGATTTCATTCTACATTTAATCAATAAATGCATACAGAAAGGAGCCATTGTTACAACTATTTTAGATGTAAGATTTATTGGAACCAATAGGAAGTAGAAGGCCATTTAACTCTTCATAACTTTCTGACTTCTTTTCAAACATTCTCTTGTAAGTGTGAATTCCTGTGCATGGTGAGTGGTATATCTCAGGAAAGGTTCTGCATGTATACTTTTCCTTCTTTGAAATTCAAGTATCCATGTAAATGTTGCTGTCTATAGTGACCTGTAAATGGGAGGAGAGAATCCTAGTGATTCAGTTGTGTTTGGGTTTCAAGTCTAGGTCACTGCAAAATGCTACTTTAGCCTTGAATTCTTGTAAACAGGAGGTGCTGGGGTTACCCTCTAGGGTCAACCAAATACCAAATTAAGCATTGTAGACATTGTCTGCTTTTTGTGGTTGGATACAGTGTATACAAAACTTTTATATTGCTACACTGGCCTTATTGTGGGGTTGAACATTTAACAATGTACCATATTCCTTTAGGGTTCCATGGTGGAGGGGTCAGTATCTATTTCCTAATTTTTTATGGTGGTTAAGAGGTCAGTCTAATCATACAAACTTGTACAGATACAATAGAGAAAATAACAAAGTTTTCCTAAGAAAAAGTGATAATTATCTGTAGGTTAATAGAAGGGTATAGAGAATTTACATGTGAAATTTGACAATTTTTTTATACACAAATATTTTTAATTGTAAAATCAAAATTAATTTGTGTGTTAGATAATATTTGCATTTGATGATAAAAACATTGTTAAAAATTAATTAAAAAATCTGATACCTTATAATGTTCACTGATAATCTGAACAATTTTGTGAAGATATGTATGTGTTTTAAAAAGTAATAGTATAAAGACTTTATGGTTACTTTTGGGAAGGTGGGCTGGAGTGAAATCCACCCATCTATTGGCAGAGATAAGGAAACAAGAAAATACTGAATTGCTTACACAGGTAATCTTATATGGTTTTGTATATATATATAAAAAAAACAAAAAACTACAAACCAAGTGTACGTAAATATCTAACCACCTATGAAAAGAAGCAAAAAGTGTTTTAAGTGGTACTTAGGTTATTAATGTGTATTATTTTGTGAAATTGTTGTCAGCTTTACTCTTTTTGGTATGTAAGAATGCTTACACTTTCACATTCAGAATATTTTCAGTGTATGTGGTGCATAGTAGGTATGTAAAATTAGAGTTTGTATGTTCCATGTTTAACTTTTGTATAAATGCATTTAAGCTGCATGTTCATTAATTATGTAAATACTGCTATTCTCAATAGTATCTTAAAATTACTAGAAAGTAATGAAAAAGTTATTTAAAAATGAGTTGTTTGGAGTGCACATGAATATATAACTGTCTAAAAAAATTAGAGATTAGTTCCTTTTTATCACTGTTTGTGTTTGTTTAAATGTCTTTGTAATACTTTTATCTAATGCTTCAAAATATCCGAGTGCTAGCTCTAAATTTAATGAACTATCTCCTTCCCTTGAAATCCCAACAAGATTTCCAGTGAGGGTTGAAAGAGGTAATAAATAAAAATTACCATGAAATTTAAATTTTAAATATTTTTCTATCTTTGATTGACATTTAATTGAATTGCATTTTTAAGCCATTAAAGATCTGAAAATGAATTTTTTTAAAATGTTCACAATTTTTTAAAGGATTGCTTTAAAGGGTTGTTTCACAAATGAATTGTGTTAAATCATTAGCTATTGCTTTATTGTGTTACTGTATTTCTCTCTCATAACAATTTTGATATAAATGTGTATTTCAAACATAATTTTTAGAGTGTAATATTTTTCTTTATTTAAGGATGCCAAAAATTTGGTGACTAAAAACATGCAAACATCTAAGTTCAAACCAGAAAAGTTTGTTAAAGAAAAACCAGTAAGTTTTTTTATGTGAAATTCAATAAGTTCTGTAGTAGTAATTTAAACTTACTGTAATTATTTTTTTTATTATAAATGCTTTTGAGGAAGTGTTTCTACTTTGAGAAGGAGTAAGGGGTAATTATGACCTGGGATAATTTTGATGAAGAAAAGTGTATCTTAGGTTCTCCATGTTATATTTAAAATATTTAGGTTTTTTTACAACAATTTCTATTTAGAACAATATCTATGTGAGTCACAAGTTCTGGTAATGTCTGTAAATATCATTGTAAAAAGTTTGAATTTCTTATTCTCCTTTCTTTTGCCTCTTTCTTAGTACATAACTCATAAACCAAAACAATGATGTCAACCAATTTCACTGAGGTAATGTAGTTTCAAAGGAGTATCTGTTTCTATAAGTCTTAATAATAACTAGTAGTAAGTAAAAATAAATCTTAAGTCTGGTGTAAATGATGTTGTTATTCTTTGAAGTTTCTGTAAAAAGCTTAAATGCAGAGTGAAATGGAAATTACCAGCCAATAATAGATACACAATAAATATTACAGTTGGAACCTCACTGTATTTAGAACTTCGTTATGAATATAAACTTCCTATGTTTGTTGAAACACTGTTGAAAAACCCTGCAATGTGGATTCCTGAATATGGTGACGGGACCTCCCGGAGAAGGTTCTGTACTTTCAGTTTACCTCCTCTGGGATCTAAACATCCACCTGCGTGTTTGCCGTGCGTGGTGACCCATGAAGGGGACGAGAGGACCCCGGTGGTTGAGGGGTCCAACTCCAACATACCACTTTGGCCTTGAATTCCTGTAGATGGGCAGTCTTGGGGTGGCCCCCTTCCAAAGATCAATTGGCTAGTTCATTTTGGCCAGGGTCAAATGAGTGCCAGTATAAGACATCCTCAACAGGTGTAGTGGACATTATATTTGGTACTTGTGTTCGGGTATAGTGCTTACAAAACTATGGCGTTGCTGCAGTGACCTTATATGGCACTGTGGCTCCTCCCCTTATAGTGCTCTATGGTGGGTGGGATCAGTAGACACTGAAATATTCTTTTTTTTTTTTATTATGGATACCATTCAAATAAAAAATATAAATAAGCATGACAGCATATAGAAAAATCTAACTACTGGCAAGCAACTGCGCATTGATGACTCTGTATGGTCAAACTCACAACTTGAATTTGTCCTGTGATTTTTAATTATACATTCTTTAACTGAAAATCCCTTAGGGCAGATGTCTCCATTTTGTATTCAGAAGGGTTTAGTAGGGCTTCCTGGCTCACCTAAATTGGTAAAAAAAAAATTTGGTCTGGGGAGATTTTAGAAGAAACAGCTTCATCACAACATTCCAAACTCCTCTTGAAGTCAAAAGCCATTGGGATATACCCAATGAGGTTACTCCTCATTCTACTTTGAATTCTTCCAGAGGAGTTATAGCTGAGAGGGATTTAAAGACCATTCCAGAGTCAGAGATCTTTTTAAGTTTCACCAGCCAAGGTGTTACAGCTGTGCGCTGAATGTTTACTCGTAGAGACGGAATTATGGAGCCGACAAATGTTCTAATATTAACATTTACAACATTGCATCCTCCTACCACAATCAAAGCAGGATATCTGAATTGTAAGTTACAGCCTTATATTCCTAACCCTGTTAGATGTTTTCATTGTCAACGATTTGGTCACTCAAAAGCATCTTGTCGTGGTTCCTTAACATGTGCCCGTTGTGCTGGTAAAGACCATAATGCTTTTGAATGCCAACTAGAACTGCATTGTGTTAACTGTAATGGTCTACATCCTTCCTGTTTTACTTCTTGCCTTAAATGGGTGGAAGAGAAAGAAGTACAACGTCTCAAGACAGTTCACAATATTACTTATCCAGAGGCTCGGAAATTACTATTCCCAATTCCCTCTGAGACTTGTGCTGCTGTAATCCATTCCACTGCTACAGTAGGAGTCCAGACAGACCTTTTCATGCCTTTTACATAATTCTTAAAAGTGCTTCTGAATCTAGTACCCTCCAAAATCAACAAAGTTAATGAATCAGTATCTACTTCTACCTCTGTCCCTTCCACATCTTCCAGTCATTGCCCAACTTCACCTTGTTCAAGCCCAGGTATTTCCATGGGGTCTTCCTCTCTTGGCACCCTAAAAATTAACCAACCCATTTGTTCACATCCTCAATTACTGCAATGTATATGTACAAACTCCAACCTCCCTACTTGAACCAGAGCGAGATCACAAGAGAGTAACCAACCCACATCCAGTAAAGAAAATAAGCGTGGTTGCAAGCAGAAGGTCTCTGTGCCATATTCTCCTCCAAAATAAAGATAAATGGCCACATTAATCCAATGGAACTGTCGAGGTTTTTAATCAAATGTGAATGACATCAAGAATTTGATTGACTTTTATCATCCCAAATGTCTTTCTTTACAGGAAACATTTTTAAAACCTACTAATACAGTTAAAATTCGACAATACTCCTTATGCTGAAATGACAGGTCGTGTAGGACAAAGTTATGGGGGGAATATCACTGCTGGTTGATCAACATGTGCCTACCTGATCCTTGTCATTGAATATGCCCTTGGAGGCTGTAGCCATATGTATCTCCTTGGGTCATATCATCACTGTTTGCTCTCTGTACCTTAACCCTGGAAAAAATTATCATCCCTCAGACCTTGAGGCCCTCATTGAGCAACTGTCAACCCACTTTTTAATTTTGGGGAATCTTAATTGGTATAATCCCCTCTGGGGTGTTTCTGGTATTGACAAGAGGGTTTGTGCTATAGAGCATATGCTCCTGAATCACAACCTGTCTCTCTTCAATACTGGCTCTTACACTTATTTTCATGCACCCAGTCAGTCATTTACTGCTATAGATTTTTCTATGTGCTCCCATTTGCTTTTCACTTTCTTTTCTTGGAAGATTGACATCAATCTACAGGGTAGTGATCATTTTCCTATCATATTAAGAGAGAGTGGCCGTGGTTAGTGCTACTTGACTTGTGTGCCTCAGTGGAAGTTGGACCAGGCTAACTGGCTCTCTTTCACTACTCTCTTGGAACTTGATCCTGCCATCTTATGTAAATCATCGATAGATGATTGTGTTGCAGCAGTAACTAACTGTATTATCCAAGCAGCTGCTCAGTGCATCCCCAAAACTTTGACATTTTTCCCACAGCATCCCTGCCCTTGGTGTAACTCTGCTTGTTATATAACTCAAAATGCTCGGAAATGTGCTTGGAATAACTTTCATAGAAATCCCTTGCTTACAAACTGCATTGCATTTCAGCAAGCCGTGCACAGGCTCGGCAAGTTAGACGTCAAAGCCAGCAGAGATCTTGGATTAAATTTACCTTCAGCATTTCTTCAACCACCAGTTCAATAGGAGCGGATCAATACTTCATGCTTAAAATTTATTGTGCCCTTATCCGATCCAAACTTGACTATGGGTCTGTGGTTTTTGGTTCTGCCAGAATGTCAGCACTGAAAATGCTGGATCCTATCCACCATCAGGGGTTTGGCTTTGCACTGGGGCCTTTTGTACTTCTCCAATCCAAAGTTTGTGCGTGGGGTCCCGTGAACCCCTTCTATATATTCGTTGTTTGCAACTGTCTCTTATGTATGCTTCCAAAGTTTGCTCTTTACCACAGCATCCTACTTGAGGTTGTGCTTTCCATCCTCAGTGGGTCACACTTTTCTATAATAGAAAAATCTGCCATTGTTCCTTTTAGCCTTTGTATTCAGGCACAGTCAGAAAAATTAGATATATCTTTGAATAGCATAGCAGTATCAACAGTTTGGCCTCTTCCATCATGGCTAATTGCTATCCCCAACTGTGACCTATCTTTGAGTCATCTGAGGAAGGCCAGTACTCCCAATTGGAAACACTGCTGTTTATTTGCTGAACATCTTTCAAACAATCCATCCATATTCATATATGTACGAATGGTTCAAAATCAGGTGACTTTGTAGGTTCTACCATTGTTTGTTACAGTTTGGTTGTAGCACACAGAATTCTTTCTACAGTTTCTGTGTTCACTGCCAAATTGTATGCCATTTCTCTTGCCCTGAATCATATTGACACTATGCAATAAAGCAATATACGAATTGTACGATCTATACTGATTCACTCAGCTGTCTTTTGGCCCTGACATCATTCCATGTTAGTTACCATCCTATTCTTATCAATATCCAAAACAAACTGGGCCATCTCTCTCTATCATCTATCTCTGTCCAGTTTTTTTGGATACCAAGTCATGTTGGTATTTGTGGGAATGAGCTACCTGACAGAGCAGCAAAGTCCATCTGCTCTGGCTCTATCTCCATGATACCTGTTCCATACATGGCCTATGGTCCAGTTATAAAAACCCGACTATACACCAGTTGGCAGTCAACTTGGAGTGAGCAATGAAATAATAAGTTTTTTCAAATCAAGCCTTCTTTAGCTCTTTGGCCATCTTGTTTCTGTAAAGATTGAAGGGAGGAAATTGTTTTGGCTAGGCTATGCATTGGTCACAGTTTTTTAACTCACCACTTCCTTTTATCTGGTACTGATGCAACAATGTGTAGTCTGTGTGACACACATTTTATTATCATGCTGTTGTTACAACCAAGAACGACGACACCATTTTAAACATATTTTTAAGGTAGGTTTGCCCTTGACATTAGCCAATGTCATAGGTGATACTGGCTTCCTCATTCATGTTTTTACAATTTTAAGAGCCATTGGTCTTTTTAACTTAAGGTTTTTATTAGACTATACATTGTTTTAACATGATTTCTTTTACACATTTTAATTTTATTTTGACCTGAACCCATGACTAGAAAGGCCAGCTTCGTGTGACTGACAGCAAGTTTGAACTTAGTGCTTCAGTCTTCCTGGCAGGTCTTAATTTTACATATTTTTACTTTCATTTCCATATACCATTGTAGTGTACTACATCTTGTTTGGCACAGATAGCCTAGTTGATTTGTGCCAATAAACATGAAATACCTACCTACCTACCTGTTAAAAAAAACACAGAAAACAAGCATAGAAGTAAATGTGTTGATGGCTTATATCAATCCTTAAAAAACAATGCAAACAAGATAGTTGAGATGGCATTTTCATCATTTTTACATAATATCACAGGCACACAGTAAAGTAGAATGTTAACAGATAAAAAAATTATAAACTTGATTGTAACTGAATAGTTATGTTGATCCTTGCATGTATGAAATGTACAAAAAACAAGTTATTTCATCCAGTTTTTTTGGGCCATCTCTACATTGGTTGTTGTAAGTCATAAACAAAATTTCTACTTCATTGATAGTAAATAATGTAACAAATAAGTGAACATTTTGGAACTTAAGATTTGTCCCATATGAAGAATGTTATTGCACGTTTTTAGTAAAACTACTGATCAAGATAAGTACAGTATTCACACTGATGATTACATCTAAGTAAAATGTGTTGTGGGGTTCCATTCAAGTTTATAGCTAAATAAGTTGTTACTATGATATTTCATTCAGTATTAAATTTATTTTACTTTAGTGTGTAAGAATTACTTTAAAGGGTGAAGATCTTTAGGGTATAATAAACTATACAAGTTCTTTGTAAGATAAATTACATATAATGTTTAGGATAAAACTATTGATATTACCTCCTATTCCTTCATGAGATGTTATTAAGAAAAAATAGTATCCAAACAGTATGTAACATTAAAAATATATATATTTTTTCACAATTATTTTATTACTTTGTAAATTTTAGGACCAGTTTTTCAGAGAGAAGAATTTTATTTTTCTCCATTACCTGGTGTTTATAATAAGAGTTTCCATTATTTCTTGTATTTGTGAATTACATATTACATAATTTCTAAAGATTCCTGTGGAAACTTTACCTTGATCCTTTTATTGGTATTAACATGCTATATTTGTATTTATTGGTAGTTTCTAATGTTTTAGTCAATGGTTCGACCGATACCTAATGCTGACAGAGCAAGTCACCAACGCTTCATTGACATCAGATCAGCAACTGGAAGGTCTCAACCTTCCCAGATAAACCTGTACCACAGTCAATACTCTTTACATCCTCAGGAAAATAACTTCATTCCTGTTCCAGAACAAGGTAATTGTTAAACTTAGAGCCCAAAATGACTGAAATATAATACCATATATATTAATAGATAATCTTAACTTATTAGGTTGTGAAATTAAGTAGCTTATATACTGATTTGATACATGTCACAAGCTGAAATTTAAGAATGTTCCAGAAGCTTTAAAATTCTACTTTTAATGGGTTAAATAGTGAATTAGGTCACTTGAACAATTGTTTTAGATGTGTATACGTGCTATCAAGGAAGTATCTATTTAGTTCAAATATCATTCATATATTTTCATATTAGCTGCTAAGTTGAATATTCTGATCTATAAGTCTAAAACAGTGAAGTTGCCAAATGAAAACGTTAGATATGGATTGTATAATATTACTTTTATGAAAAAAATAATTTGTAGAAGGTATTGCAACTATACACTTGGCTTCTCAGTAACTAATTACATATAACATTTTTATAGTTAATACTCTCTCCTCTTCCATAAATGTGGATTTATGTCGTAAATGTATCTTTCAGAAAATATCCTGCTTGTGTAATTTACCATCTTCAGGATCTAAACATTTATCTGTGTGTTTGGTGACATGTGAAAGGAAAGAAAGGATATTGAAAGTTTAGGCATGGTCCAAGTGCTGAATGTCAGAGTGAATTTGAGAGTCCATAGTTTTACTATTCAAAATAAAGAAACAATTTAGCAGTTGAATTTTTGGTATATTGCTTGGGTTGGAATAGTGTGTTTGCCTTTGAACTCTTGCAGGTTTATTGGTCTGAGGTGTTCCCTCTTAAGGCTCAGCTGCTCAGTACAAGCTAGCATCAGTTGTACTTATTCATTCACATTGTCATGTGTTTGAGTTCTGTGCCCCAAATTCCCTGGTGTTGGTGCAGTATCCACTTGTAGGACTTAATTTACTTTGTGACAAAAGAGTTAAAACTAGTTATTTTAAAGGTGATAGATATGACAAATTTGGCTATGTAACTTGGTGAGAATTGTATGTTGTGAGTGTTTCAGTTGTTGTAGTATTGTTGATGCCAAGTTAGTTGAATATCAGGTATTTTTCTCACTACATTAAATGAGTAATGTTTTATTATAGTGTTGTTTAGATTATCGAGTTTAAGGCTCCAATGGACAATGTATAAATATAGGCAACCAAGCATGCACAAGTTAAAAGAAAAGTTCAGTCAGAAGAAAAGTTAGTCAGAAAATGTGAGGTCTCGATGTGTGAGTGAATTAGCCTTAAAGGGTGATTCCTAGTGTGCTTCACAGATGTATCATAACAACTGATAGGAAAATGTTTTTTTCATTTGAATCCTAACGGAACTGAATCAGCCCATGTGGATTTTTGATGAAAGAAAGAGACAGTTATTTAAAGCTCTGGATACAACTATGGTAAACAACAAAAGAAGTGAAGTCAAAATATCTTAATTTAGTGAAAGTGAAGCTAGACTGGGTGATTGTTAGTTTAGCCATAATGTGTGATATTTTAATTTGAGAGTCACCGTTTAATAGATATAAGAAAAGAATTTGTCTTATCAAAGGATGTTCTAAAGTAATTGAACCTGTGTGGACTATGATGAAAAGGAGACAGTCATTCGAAGTTCTGGATACATTTGTGGTAACTCATGGGATAATGTAAGTGAATCGATTGATTGTAGATTGTGCAATAAGAAAGAGTAGAGAAAAATAATTAAACTTGTCAGTTGGTTTCTAAAGTAATTGATCCAGACTGTATGGACTTTTGACATAAAAGAAAATTATTTAAAGCTTGAGATACAAGTTTGATAATCAACAGAGAAATAAATTTTTATATGCATTTTACTTGTTTTAAAACAACAGTAGAATTTCTGCTTTGTTTACTAAATTGGTATACAGAGTTTTAAGTATCACATGAATATATTAAAAGGAATCTAACTGACATTTGGCATTTTAGTTTGTTGCTACATAATGTTTCTGTCAGATGATAAACAAATGAAAATCACTGAATACATCAAGGAGGAAGGGCATCAACATTTGAGAAACAGCAGAGAACTCAGGCCTAAGAAAATTATTTTTACCATGTATTACGTACTTCTAGGGTTTTTGTTTAATTTATGTTCATGTTAATTTTTTATACATTCTGTAAGTGTGTCACTTTAGGAAATTGACAATATTTTTGTTTGCTTCTTTCCTATTTATAAATCAAAGCTTATTCAATATCTTGTATGTACATTACTAGCATTAGTGTATACAGTAGTTACATGAGCCACTGGGGCGAGCAGTTAACTAAGAGTGTGTTATATACATGTACACAAGATATAAATATGGCTTACACTCAAAGCCTTGTCATATTGCTGTCGTTATTATATTTCCAAAGGTATGTTGATATGAAGACTGGCATTATAGTGGAGGAGGACTATGACACTTAATTAACACTCATTTTTAACCCTCTTTCCAATGCTTTGATATTCAGTGAAGACATGTTTAATTCCATCTCTGTACATTTTATGTTGAGTGATGTCATTGATGCTCTCCAACCATGTTTTTAGATTTTACATATGAGTAAATTTTACCCTGTCTTTCATGGTGTTTTCCTGTCAGTTAGTCTCAAATGGCTGAATATTTTTCTGTTTTTTAGTTGGTGCACTTTGTTATTCTTAATTTTTTCTTCAACATTTTTTTTTAGAGAATGGTTAAGAATATATGTATGTGTGCACATGTTTCTCTCAAGTTGTAGTTGTGGGTGGATATTTTCCCCTTTATAATGAGTCAACTGTCTGGTTCTGTGTCATTGAGATTTTTCCTTTTTTTGACAGATACCTTTGTATTAGGTCAAGGCTGTTATTTTATTCATGTCAGTGTAGAGTTATTTTATTTTAGTCTTAGGGTTTTCCACTTTTAATGTCTCTGATTTCTTCTTTTCTGCTTGTAGGTAATGCCTGTAGAAGTCTAATGGCCAATAATTTTACTTTGATTCAGAAAAGGATATATAGAATGTGATAGTAGATTTTATTTTCATTTTGTTTCATGGAGATGCTTCTGGTCATGGATGTATTTTGTGTAAATATGATTCTGATTAATCCCCATTTCAAAATAAAGAATTAAAGGAATTAAGATGTACATTTTTTCACACTGTGGTTAATCAGGCCTAGTTCATCAGAAATTTTAGTCTCCTGGTGGGACAGCAGTAAACCTAAGGACTTGCAAATCTAAAATCCAGTATTTGATTCCTGCAGTGGGTACAGCAGATAGTCCCCATATGTCTTTGCTTTAAAACAAACAAAAAGGAAAATTAGCTATTTATCTTATATGTTAATAATACTGTGGCTCGCTTGATTGATGAAAACTTCTGTTACTTGTCTTTATTCTCTGAAGTTAGACTTTTATTTCTGTATGGTCATTTAGGTTATTTTTGGCATTTATGGGGTAGAATTGGCATTGGAGAATTTTCAGAGTAATGTGCATTTGGCTTTCCATGTATAATTGATTGTTAAGCACTCCAACTGATATCTTGTAACTGGTCATTTTTTGTCCAACTGAGATTGCTCGTCACTTATCTGTTTCTTGTAGTAGATTTAATAGGTTCTTTAATTTGTTATTGGCTTGCTGTGTCACTTGACAAAATGGGTATGACAAGTATGGGTCATCCATACTGTGATGGTTTGTGAAATGGTTACAGCACCATTAATTTTGTACGTGATTTGTAACCAGTGCTGTAACTTGTGCTTTGACTTACAAATATTGTTCCTCTGGTATACATCCAAAAGTCCATCATTTCCATTGTTAAGAAGATATCTTTAAAAATCAACTACAAAAACATGTTTATGGTTCTCCTTATATCAAGAGGAAATATTAGTTTGAAAACAATAAGGTGAAATATCTTTGTCAAAACAAACTGTTGAAATAATGGGATATTTTGGTGATGCTACTTTTTAAAATTAAGAAATTGGTGTAAAGTATTATTTTTTATATAAAATATTGTGTAATCTGAATAACTGAATGAATTTCAAAAATTAATACATTTTGTATTTATAATTTCTATTTATTTCACAGGTTAAAACAAAACTGATTTTTTAAAAATCTATTTGCATTTATTTGAGTGGTATTGAACTTGCACTGTTTTGTATTTTGAGTTGCCTATATTCTTTGTGTGTTAGTTCTTGGAAACAGTTTGATCTAAAATGACATACTACAAGAAATTATATTAGAAAAAAAAATTAAATGAAGACATAGCTTTAATACATATTGAAATTTGTGAATAGTTAATGCATCTAATTTCCTTGTTTTTGTTGCAGAAACACGGGGATTTTCCAGGAGGCTAATAAATCTTTCTCCAGAGTCTGGTTTATCTCATCAGACAGCTTCTCATCTTGGAGAATATTTTCCTTGTGGTCAGTGTGTAAACTTTATTGCTTATAAGTTAGTATATCAAGTTTCTCATAGAATAATCACACACATTAGAAAAGTCGCTCATACTTCAGGATTATATATACACAAAATGTACTAAATATTTGCATATGATGTAACAAATTTTATAAATAGCTTTTATCTTTTGAACTTTAAATAAAATGAAGCAACTATTAAGTCTGTTTCATGCATTGATACCCTAAGGATTTAATAATAGAAGTTTTTTTTTGTGTGTGTATATACTTGTTTAATCATGTTCAACTACTTAACAGTCATATATTTTGTAATTCCCTTCCATGTGTAGCTATTCCACTTGGTCCACCCATACAAAAAAGAAGTCCAGGTTTTGTAATTGATCAGACAAATTGTATTATAATTCCCAGTTCTTCTGAAAGAAGGCAGTTGCAAGAACAAAATAAAGTTGGTGTTGTGAATATTATTTCTGGACTATCCGAACAAGAAGAAAGCAGTAAACAGTTAATTACACAGGTAAAAGTATCTGTTTGTTGTTCGAAAATATGTTTCTAATAATACATCAGGAGACAAACAAGTACTTTCTGTAACTTAAATCCATAAGCCATATGGAACTAGAAGAAAGCAGTAAACAGTTAATTACACAGGTAAAAATGTATGTTTGTTATACGAAAATATGTTTCTAATAATGCATCAGGAGACAAACAAGTACTTTCTGTAACTTAAATCCATAAGCCATATGGAACTAGAAGAAAGCAGTAAACAGTTAATTACACAGGTAAAAATGTATGTTTGTTATACGAAAATATGTTTCTAATAAAGCATCAGGAGACAAACAAGTACTTTCTGTAACTTAAATCCATAAGCCATATGGAATTTTCTTCTTTTTTTTTGTATTTTAATTCTGGTACATTCATTCATGTCTTGTTTATATGTATTTGTGTATTTAGAAAGGTGTGTATTACTAATTGTTGATACTGTAATTAGTATACTCTATCTGTGTATGTTATGATTGTCTACTACAGAATGTAAATTCATAAATTATTGTAATACTTATCTTTAACCTCCACTTGTAAGGTTTTCTACAAATGAAACACAGATATATTTATATGTTTAATTTATAGAAATCCTGAAAGTTGAAACAAAGCTATATTTGTAAATATGGTGAGAATATTACATATAAAATAAGGGAAAAGCTGTTTTACATATATAAATATCAGGCCATCCTGTAAGTAATGTCCAATTTTAGGTTCAGAAAAAGAGAGAGGATTTCAAATGTTTTAATGTTATTTAATTAATAATGTATGTTCCATTATTATTAATTAATTTCTGCCAATGATTCTCAAGCTTATGAATGCAACTTCTATAAAATGCTTGGAGTTTGGAAGGAAAGAATGTAGAGAGGGTAGTTTTGACATCTTCATGTGTTGCAAGCTCTTTTCCATCAAGAGAGTTCTACAAACTTCACAATAGATGATAATCAGATGGGGCAAGGTTTGGAGAATAAGGAGGATGTGGAAGTTTTTTTCTAGTCTAGCTCTTCAATCTTTTCAGATGGGATCCTTGCTGTATGGGGCTGTGCATTATACTGGTGTAACACAACACTTTTACAATTGATCAAAGCAGGTTTGTTTTTTTTCAGTGCAACATTCAAGTGCTCTAACTGTTGACAGTAGAAGTCTGATATAATCATTATATTGAGTGGCAGCAATTCAAAGTGGATCGCACCAACAACATCCTGTCAAATGCATAAGACTTTCCTAGGATGGAGGTGAACTGTTGAATATGTTGAGTTAAGCTTCTGTGCTAGTTCTTCAACTGTTACAGCACAATCTTCATCAGGTGCAGCCAGCAGCAGGTCATCATTAAACTCAACAGGACAACCTGAACGTGATGCATCACTAAAGCCATAGTCACCTGAACTGAACTTCTGAAACCACCTTCAACCTTTCTTTTATTGAGAGACTCCACACCATAAACACCTTAAATATTTCATGTAGTTTTTGCTGCACTATTGCCTTTTTTAAACTCATAAAGCATTATATGCCTAATGTGCTCCTCAAACACATCCATCTTCATAAGGGTTTATTTGGTTAATGATATGAAAAAGTGGAGTTGGGTTAGTTTCTGTTATTTGGCTGAATATTTTTATACACATCCTACTACATATTTTAGTCATTAAAGCTTCCTACAAAGACAGAAATGATGATACACTTTGTGTATTAAATATTTGGACATTACTTATGAGATGACCTGATACATACAGTATTGGAAGCTATGATGGTGAGGGGAAAAAAAGGAATAAAAGATAAGTACTACAGGATTGCAACCCCTCGACTGTGTGAAAATAAATTATGCCATTGCAAAATCATGTATTGATTGTTTATACTGTGATTTGTTGTCACTGAAACAAAAGGTGCTATACCAGTCTGAAGCTTATAAAAGTATAGGCAATTGTACTGTGCCCAGTAGTAGTGTGATTCAATTATGGCTTGCAAGACTAAATACCATGTAACAAGTGTGTAAAACAATGAAAGCTTTGGCTGCTTAAGGATACTTAATGTAAACAGTTATAGCATACTTCAGTAGGAACTGTATGTAAGACTGAAAACTATATATGAATTTGGTGCTATTAATAATAAAAGTGCTTAAGATAGAAAACAAATTCTTCAAAAGTAGTGTTGGTTATCTTGATACATTTATATGACAGCCAAAAGCCGAGTATAAACATCTTGATAACAACTTTCCTGTAAGAACAGGTGTAGATGTCACCCTGAAATAGTGAGTTTCATATTAATAAGAAGTAAGTTCGATAGAAATGTAGCTGCTTGAAAACTGCTGCTTAGATGAGAGACAACCATGTGAAAGAGGTTGAAATGAGAATGGACAGAAAACAGTGGTATGAGAAATGTTGTTTCTTTTTACAGATGAATCCAAGCTCAAATTGCTCAGCAGCAACTCATGAAAGTTTATTTAATGGCTGAGAGGAGAATGCTACAAGAATCAATCTACAATAACTACTGTGAGCAGGGTGTGGTGCTCAGAATATGTTTGGGGTTATATCTAGTGTAGGATGATTCTAATCTACCATGTTATTCCCCCAAGAATTTGACTTGTATAACAGAGATCTATCTTCAGGATCTATGATCTTAAGTATGTAGTAAATATTGTGATAGGATATCTTGGTAATGAAGAGGTTAGTGGAACATATATAACCATGGATTTTTTGGGCTGCATGAGATCCTAGTGTGAAACCTTTTGAGGCTGTTTGGGCTTATGTAAACATGAAGAATGTTAAAAGGAAATTAAACAATTTGGCTGAATTGATGTGAGTAATAGAGCACTTGAATCAGTTACTACAGTTGCACGTTAATAAACTGTATGGTATCATGAAAGTACAGTGAAATATTCTGTGTAATAGCAAAGGCCTTGCATATAAGAGTTTAGTAAATTGTGCATCTTAATTGTTAGGACATTGAGCAACTTACTTGTTGTTATATTTTTTATGATATTGTTTTGTATTATTGATTAATTGATGTACCATCTAGTTACCATTACTTGTTTGTGACTCCTGTATGTGTATTGCTTATTTATTTCCACTACTGTAAATTGGTGTGTTGAATTTTTAATTGTGCCATATGGAATATGGTTAGAAATGTATTTGATACACATTTTCTGTCAGCTCATAAAAAAAAAATTATCTCAAATATGAGAAAATAATGATCTCTTTTTATGGAGGTAACATTTTTTTAAAAATAAAAGTAAATTTGTTCTATCAGTCAGAATGTTTCATAATAAAGTAGGTATGAAATTCCTCAATTTTCATTGGCACATGTTTTTAAAATAGCTTTTTTTGTATACCTTATTGAAGTCAGCTTTCTTTAATCATGAAATTGAGTTGGTTCATGAAGGAATGTTGATTTCTATTATCTTTACTGATGTAAAAAAGTTTTATGCATATAACTTTATTTTTTTTTGCTCTATGTAGCTGGGCTAATTAGATCTGATATTTTTTTGTGAAATTCTTAGCTTTAATTTCATGTTGCAGTTGTTTATGTTTTATAGATTACCATTATTAAACTCAGCTGTACTATGTTAAAAATCTTTTACATATTTTCAATTTTACTACATAGATGGTCACACAAAATATTATTTCATTGAAGTATATTCTGAACTGTATTTATTTCTCATTACTTTCTCCCCCACATTGGCAAATTTTTCATGGTTTGAAGCTGAAAACAGAGCAGGGCCTTATGGTGTTTGAGAGAAAGTAAGAGATATTTAGTTCCAGTGGTGTAGTCCTCCATTAGTACAGCAGTAAGTCTATGGATTTACAATGCCATAATCATGGGTTCAATTCCCGTCAGTGGACTCAGCAGATGGGCGATGTGGCTTTGCAATAGGAAAACACACTCCAGTGGTGTATTGAACATTAGAAGGACAAATAGTAAATGTTTGATCTTTATATAATTTCACACCAAATTAAAAATGAGAATTATAGGACAGAGGACGTTTTTATTGCAGATTTTGAATGTGAAGTCTGCATAATTATGGACTGAAGTCATTGTGAGAATGTTGAATCCAAAAGGTTTTCTATTAATTATTCCTAGCTGAAGTAAAAGTGTTTTTTAAGTGGTTGAGACTTCCTGTGATTATAAAATGAAGTCAATGTGGGGGTGTTGAGAATAATTCATGGGTTGTCTATTAATGATTGCTGATTGAAGTAAGTGTTTTTCTGGGCTAGTTTAGATGTACATGATGTTTAGCATGTGTTGTCGTTTAGCAATAAGAGAGAAATAAACTTTTTTCCTGCCTGTTTCCAATCTGAAGTGAGAAAGAAAAAATGTGGAATCATCTTGGATTTCATTGTGGGATTTGATGATAATACTTTAATATTGATTGACTTTGAGTTAACATTATAGCAAGCATTACAGATTTTAGTGCTTCATTTTAGTCAATGAAAGAAACACATGTTGCTTTAGATAGTATGTTTTCTGTACAATAAGATGGTGCCAGTAAGTAATGCAAAAAGAGATGAGGGTTTATGCACCAGGGAGAATGGTAGAAATATGCAAAGTTTTACATGTATAATACTTCAAAAAGTATACTTAATGATATAAAAAACAACTTTAATTTTAGAATTAAAGTCAATAATTGCATTTTATAATAGTTGTCAGTCTAACACAGTTAGGCATGTCTGATCACATGTATATTTATAATTCTTTCTGTTTGAACATAATCTCAGGTTTTGCCAAATATAAATATAGAGGGAAGAAAATCAGTTACCACACCATTGAATTTGAGGAAAGAAAATGTCAAAGTTGTTCGATTTGTTGAAGCGGTGAGAAGATGCTGTTTATGTTGAAATGAATTATTTAATATTTTCTTTCTTACTGACTGATATTTATTTACCACTTGCTTGATGCTGCTTTAATGTTAGTGTGTTTAATAAGTTAAGTATTGTTTTTATATTTTGTTTTTTAGTTGTAGAGTTTTTTTCAAATGTTATTTTGAGATCTTAGTAAATGATGCAGTACTGTAATAGAGTAGTGAATTTTTTGTAGCTTAATTTTCCATAATATTAATTACAGTTTTCATAGAGATTGCTGTTTTAGTTTTACATTTTGTATTTATTGATATGTATTTTTTGTATGTTTATTTAATTTCAGTAGAGTAATTAGTGTAAACTGAAAGTTCCATATATTATCTATTGTTTGTATCATTTTAATAAAAAAGTTACATTTCAGAAATATTGGTTAAGTATGCCAGTAGTTTATGTATAAAGCTTGGATACTTTGGTTTACTGTTATGGGTATGTTATTACATTTGACTACACTTTGATAGGTATGTCATTACTGCTAAATAATAACTATGGTAAGCATAGTTGTTAAAGGCTACTGAAATTTTGTCAAGTGACATGATTGTTGTTTTATAGTGTGTCATTCTAAATATGGATACTTGTTTTAATAATATTTAGTCATGACAATGCTTGCACATCTTACTATCTAAATACATATATATCCATATTTCATTTTAACAGATGTGAATATACTTTAGTGGAACTTTTGTACATCATATTAGAAGCATATCAGAGATTTTAAAATGAACTAGTGTTTGTTCATAGAATAGAAATTATACATTTGTTTATTGACAGCATTATGTATAAGGTTAAGCCATAATTGAGCTAAAGAAAAAACACACGCACACCTACAGCATTAATTTATCGAATATAAGCCATACTTTATAAAAGCTAAACTAATACAAGTCCTTAGACTTGTAGATTTTGATGTGTGTAGTTAGAATTGCCTTGTATTGTTCTAGAAGTTGTTTAAAATATAAATGTAATATTTTTTTATTAGCACAAAATGACAAACAGTACTCTGAAAGTTGGCTTTTAAAAAATCATGTTAATATTATGGCACAGGATGAAAATTATGATTTAAAAATCTTTCTAGAAAAAATCTTTGTATTAAATTTTAATCACAAGCATGCGTGTGTGTGCACACACACACACACACACACACACACACACACAGAGAGAGAGAGAGAAATAAACATGTATCTATGAAACTTCCTGTTCATAGCATTATGCCAGCAGCTATAAATAATTGTTTTTTAATATATTTTATTTTATCTCCTTGTTTATATTCATATGTAATAGATGGAAATACATCCATTTTCCTAAGTGATAATCTGCCAGAAGTACATGTAAAAATGCACCAAAATAGTTGTATTTTAGGCCATAGTCTTGAAACAAAAGACTCTAGAATTCGTATTGGAAAACTTGTTTACAAAACTTCCTTCTAAACAACATTTTCAATATTTACACCTTCAGTGACATAATTTTTAAGTGATTGAATAGCTGTACTCTGGATAGAGCTTATTAGATCAGAATATCATAGAAATTGGCTCAATTAAGTGCAACCCCAACAGACATCCATTTTTCCAAATTATATTATAATAAGATAATGTGAGTTTTTATCTCTTATTTCTTTAGTTTGGGCTTGCTTTAAGTGTGCAAACTGTGGTAAAGCTATGATAGTCCACAGTTATGACCACAATCATATCAATTGAAGTGCCACTACTTGTTACATGCTACTTTCTAAAATAAGCCTAATATTAGCCATATTTAAAGTGAAATCTTTTGACAATACTCATACCATAGTTGAATGGTAAGCTGTTTACTTATTGTTATTAAACATGTGTCCTTAAAATTGGTGAACAATAATTGTTCAGGTTTGATAAAGTTGTTACAAAATTAAGTGTTGCAAACATGTGCTTAGTTAGTAGTTTTTAATACTATAAATAAATATTCATTTAAATGAGGTAAAAATTCAAATGAAGAAACTACATATATATATATTTTTTTTAACAAAATAAATCAGGATGATAAGTCTTCTGAGATCACCCCTCATGAGTTCTCTGGTTTTCCAAGCTCCTGTGTTAACTTGCCCAAACCAGGATTTCTTAGTCAAGGCCAACGGTCTGTCCAAACTCCTAGTCACAATATGCAAAGTCATGAGTTATTGAAAAATTATACAAGTTGGAGGTATGTTTAAGATGCTGTATAATAAAACCCATACTTTTTTTCTTTCAGATATGAAAGTATTTAAATTTGAAGTGTTTATTAGTTTATTTTAAAGTATGTATAACAAACAGAAGAATATATGGAGGTAGTCAGTTACAGTAGTTACTTTTGAGTGAAGTGAGATTTCGAAGTTTTTTACCACAACAATACTTTAATCAAAAATATTTTGTAAATGATAAAGTAAATATTTTGTTCTGTGAAAGGTTTAATCTGATATTTATATGATGTGTTGTAAAATTAATGAAAGTTCTTGTACATAATAAATTCAAACTCATGCTCAATTTAATTTTTTTACTGTTTTATAACTGTTTTTAGTTGATTAGAACAGAGCAACCTATAACTTACTGAATAATTTTTGTATCCAAATAGATGTGATCCTGAGCTAATAGCACGTATTATTTCACAACTTTCAACAGCACACTCTAGTGGTAAGAATTATAACAACTGTCTGTCTGGGTTCACAAAGTATTGCTTAATTTTATTTTATCTTAAAATGTGATATTTCTAAGAATAGTAATATTGTTCTTTGTAAGATGAAAATAACCTTGGAATTATAAAAACCAAATACTTTCTGGATAGAAGAGCTCATTTTGCTAAAGAAAATAGTGGTTAAGTAAATAAATATAGTGGCATAATTTATTTATCAATGAAAAATTTATTTTTACTTTAGTCACAATTAAATAATATAAAAAAGCCTTAAAATGGTTGTTTGGTCTGCACAATCAGTGGATCTTATTGTGTTGTTATTTACCTCTCATTTCAATCAATATTTTGTTACAAGTTTTCTAAATCTTGTGGGTAAAGATGATCTTACAAAAAATGCTGAATATTAGCAAAGGTATTTGATAATTTACTCTGTAAACCAATAAACAAGTCCAGCAATTTTTTTATTCAAAGTAGTATTGATTCTTGACCTACTTTTACACTTTACCTTCGTTTAGTATATGCATCTTTGATATTTTGCCATCATACATTATTACTAAATTTTTAATTAATTAATAAAACCTAAAATTCTACTTTAATGTGATTCTTTAAATAACATTAAAAACATCACCAACTATAGTAGTAATCGTATGATTGATTTATAAGAGAATATAACTGTTTGGAACTCATAAATGAAACATCAGTTACAGTATCTGTTAGCGAGTTATTTGTAGTAATGTGGTACTGATGACTGAAAAGAATGTTTTAATTTATTGAAGTTTTTTTTTTAATGTCCAGTATTTTATTGTATGGATTTTTACTTCTGGAAAAAAAAAAGGTATTTAACAGGATAATAAGACTGTGGTTAAAGTCACTTTAAAGTTTAATGCAAATATTAATTGTTTAGCAACAGAACAAACCAGAAGCATTATTTAATATGGTATGTCTCGTGTTGAAGATACAGGTTTATAGAAATTTACTAAAAAAGGAGATTGTTTAATTAATATTACCTGTTGTGTCTAATGTTTTAAGAAGTTTTATTATTTAATTCATAACTAGTTCTTATTAAACCTGTCTGTTCTGTGATAATTTTTATATGAATTGCTTTAGTTTTTTTTCACTTGTTGATTTTATTTCAGAGATTTCTGTTCCAACTTTATCCGAGCATCCGACTAGTCGTAAAGGAGAGATTAACAGAGACACTGTAGAAAAGATACTAGTAGAGTTAATTAAAGAAGAATTTCAGAACAGCTCGTCTTCATCAGAAAAATTGTCTCCTGAAAATGAAGAAAATTATTCTTATACTTCTGTTGAAAATCATTCATTGGAAGGAGCAAACACTTCATCTTCAGTTAAAGAAGTATGCTAACAGTTACTTTGTTTTATGAATATATCTTCAGTTAAAGAAACATGCAAACAATTACTTTTTTATTAATATATCATCTTCAGTTAAAAACTATGCTAGAATTTATTTTGTTTTATGAATAAAGTATATTTTTAATTTAAAATTTATTTAAATTTTTGTTGCATACAACTGTATATGTATGCTATTAAAATTAGAATATTTTTAAGGGGCCAAAGCAAGACTAGTTGTGTTTAGAATAGATTTGAATAAAATACTCTTATAAATTCATGATTTTATTGTTATTTTTATACTATAAAGTGTTTCTTATGTTCTTAAGAGCATAGTAAATATTTGAATATTTTAAGTCTGTTTACTTTGTATTAGTGATAGATTGTTTAAATTTGACTTTTTGTGTATTCATATTTTGATTTTGAGTTTTTTTTTTGCACTGGTATATCTTTGACTAATTGAAACTTTTTAGAAAATTATAATATGAATAGATTTAATTTTTATAATTAATTCAGTTATTTTAAGGAAAGGTTGGGGGAACTGGTGATAGATGTAGATGAAACTTAAATTTAAATTAAAATTTTCTGAAACTACCTTATATAGTCAGGATTCTTTTTTGTTTCTTACCGAATAAAATTTAAACCACCCAAAATTAAAAGTTTACTAACTTTATTATTGATGTATCTGGCACAATGTCTCTGCATATTAGTAGGCCTAAGGCAATCTGTTTTAAATTCTGCAGTGTTAATGTCATTGTTAGAAAAGTAATGTTTCTTTTGAAAAAAACAATTTAATATTGGAATAAAGTAGCCCATTGGTTAGCATGTGCCAAACTAAAGAGTTGAGTTTTATGGTTTACCACGAGTACTGTTTGGGTTGAGAGCAGCCCACTGGTTAGCATGTGCCAAACTAAAGAGTTGAGTTTTATGGTTTACCACGAGTACTGTTTGGGTTGAGAGCAGCCCACTGGTTAGCATGTGCCAAACTAAAGAGTTGAGTTTTATGGTTTACCATGAGTACTGTTTGGGTTGAGAGCAGCCCACTGGTTAGCATGTGCCAAACTAAAGAGTTGAGTTTTATGGTTTACCACGAGTACTGTTTGGGTTGAGAGCAGCCCACTGGTTAGCATGTGCCAAACTAGAGAGTTGAGTTTTATGGTTTACCACGAGTACTGTTTGGGTTGAGAGCAGCCCACTGGTTAGCATGTGCCAAACTAAAGAGTTGAGTTTTATGGTTTACCACGAGTACTGTTTGGGTTGAGAGCAGCCCACTGGTTAGCATGTGCCAAACTAGAGAGTTGAGTTTTATGGTTTACCACGAGTACTGTTTGGGTTGAGAGCAGCCCACTGGTTAGCATGTGCCAAACTAGAGAGTTGAGTTTTATGGTTTACCATGAGTACTGTTTGGGTTGAGAGCAGCCCAGTGGTTAGCATGTGCCAAACTAAAGAGTTGAGTTTTATGGTTTACCACGAGTACTGTTTGGGTTGAGAGCAGCCCACTGGTTAGCATGTGCCAAACTAGAGAGTTGAGTTTTATGGTTTACCACAGTACTGTTTGGGTTGAGAGCAGCCCACTGGTTAGCATGTGCCAAACTAGAGAGTTGAGTTTTATGGTTTACCATGAGTACTGTTTGGGTTGAGAGCAGCCCAGTGGTTAGCATGTGCCAAACTAAAGAGTTGAGTTTTATGGTTTACCACGAGTACTGTTTGGGTTGAGAGCAGCCCACTGGTTAGCATGCCAAACTGAGGAGCTGAGTGCTTACAGCTAACAACCCCATTACCACAAGTATTATTTTGGCTGATAAGAGTTGGTGGTGGATGCTGTTTGCTAGCTGTCCTCCCTGTAGTCCATCAGTTCAAAGCTATAAACAGCATACATAGCTTGTCTGTTACTTTGCACAAAATTCCACAAAACAAACAACTAAAAAATGTGTTATATAACATAAACTGTAAATACTAATTCTTATAAATATTACAGAGCAATTCATAGAGGTGAGCCAGCAAAAACCACTACACAATACTGTAGTGGCAGGACAATAAGTTACAATTCCCATTTGACTTATCCCACATTCAGTAACATACAGTATCAGGTTTCCATATGCCACCTATAAGTGAAAACTTTTCTAATTTTATCACTTATAAAGTTTATTTTAAAAATCATTACTTGTCGTGTATATAGTTAACTTATTTTACTGTTGGAAACAGGTTTTACTTACATCAGTACATTTCATGACCAGATCTGTATAGTGAAAAATAGTTGCTCATTTTTTGTATCCTGCAGAGCATTTTGTTTGATGTCTCATAATTTGGCTCATTAAATAGAAAATTTTTGTTAGAAGGAAGATTAAGTGGCTATAAGAAAATAGTAAGAAAATAATGTATTCTATCCTCCTCTTAGAATTTATTAAGGTTGTCATGACTGAGGTTGTTACTGTAATAAATACATTTGGCAGTTGATTTCTACAATTCAACAAAATGAAATATTTCTTGACACTAATAATGATTCCATTTTGCCAATTAATAAAATTTAATTGGAAGAATCTAACCTTTTATTTTAAAAAGAAAAGAAAAATGTTTGTAAAAGATCAAGCTCTTAGTATATAATACACTTTAAGTTTGATACATAAAAAAATTAAATACGTTTAAACGTTGGAATTATTTGAAGCATAACTTTAATTACTTAGAAAACTAATCATCACATTTGTCTGTGAGTTAAAATTTCTTGAAAAATGACAAGGTCTTATTTGATTATAAAAAAAATTGGGTAGGTTGAGACAGAATTTAATTCACAATAGTTAAAACAAAATTTTAATATATGGGAAATAGAAATACTATTTTTTTTTTGTTCATAGCTGGTTTAATAGTTACAATTATGAATCTTGAATTCTCGACCACTTCTCATCTTCGTATTTTGCCTGGTTCAACAGGAAGTTTGTGGGCTTATAATGCTAAACATTGGGTTTCAGTACCCTTGATAGGGGTAGAGCACAAATAGCCATGGTTCCCCTTGGTGGACCCAGCAGATAGCTGATGTGGCTTTGCTATAAGAAAAACACACACGCACACATAGCCATGGTGTAGCTTTCAGCTTAACAACAAACAGTCATTATCTTTTGGTCAGCGCAATTGATTATTTAACACTACGTAATAAAACTTTTTATTGTGATGATATTAGACATTAATAATCCTTAAAAATTGGTGGTTGTAAAGATAATGTTGTTAATATTTACATTTTGTAAGACAACTTTTCCACAGCACACAGTGAAGTAAATGCTTTTCATCATTTTTTTGTAACTTGTTCTTCTAATATTCACTACATTGTAAAATTTAAAGTTATTTAAACATGGAGAGCTGTTTATTTTTTGTTTTTAATAATATTTTCAGATTTAATATTCTTTATTTTAAGTCTTTATGTTGCACTTTGGAGAACCTAATGGATATAAAACCTTCTGTGGCCATACAGACATCAATACAAGAGAGTCAGGTTAGAGTGTTAACTCCAGAAGCTTCGGATCAGACTGTACTATCATCAGGTACTAATGCTTTTTTTATTAGTACACGTAGCCTATACTCTTTATTTTTTATCTTGGAAAAATAGTAAAAATAAATTCTGTAAAGTAAAGAAATGGTCTAAGATAAAAAAAGAGTTGCTGGATCACAAAAGTGAAATTAGAGAAATTCAATCAACTTAATATTTGTAATGCCTTTCATACATAGTACAAGTCTGAACATGTATATATAAATATACTGGTGGAAATATTTGGCTTCACTTTGGTTAATAGGTTGATATATTGTGGATGAAAATGTCAGTATATGTATTCTGAACCTATTTACCATAAAAGTATAACCTATATACTTTTGCTGCTCAGCAACATGAACTGAAAGCCATTAACAGAATGCATTGTTACCAAAACACACTGACTTTTCTATATATTACAAGTTGTTTTATACTTAACTGCTCCTTTTCTATGAGGTTTTTCATTATTATCTAATTAGAAAGATGTGCATGCATGTGTTTGTGTGTATTTGACAACATTCACCTGAGAAAATAGTACAAGAACTTAAGACTAAAAAAATTATTCAAAGTAATAAACATTTTCTGAACAAGTCTGAGAAGATTATAAAAGCATCCTGAAATTAATTTTGGATAGTGTTCCAAGTAAAAATTATTAGATTTGATATTTGTTTGAAACTTTTTAAGAATTTAATAATAAATCGAAACAATACTTTTATAGGCTTAGCTTTCCCATGACAGAGAGTCTGGTGAAGGGTCCCAGTTCAGAAAATTTCTGTGTAACAGCATTATAATAAGAATTATAAATATTATGATGTTATGATTTCATGTAACAGTTTAAATGAAAAACTACTGTTGTGTTCTGCTCACACTTAACAATCTAATTTTGCCGTAGTTACATTAGGATATTAGCAGAAAAGTGCAGTAAGTTTAAATAGTTTTATTGAATTTATCAGTTTACTGAAGGTGTTTTTCAGAAAACTTTTGTTGTTGTATGGAATATTTTAGAGAAGTTTTAATGAACAACAGAATAGGTCTACAGAATAAAACATTTAGTGTATTCAAAATTCCATAGAAATTCTTTTCAAGGAACTAATGAAAAATTTCTAACTTGCTGATTTGTGTTTCTGTCATACTTTTAACAAAGAATGTCTTTAATTATTTGGATTTGTCAATTAAACATTTTCAGCTTTAAAACTAATAGTTTGTGTAATTACTCTTAATATGGTAACAAAATTAAGTTTAAGCCCATGAAATAATAGTGTGAACTATTATAACTAGAACTTCTTTTGGTAACTTTAATTAGTTTCAACAGATTAACAGTTATTATTCTGTGATTTAAAATCCACTTGATTTTTTTATCTCTGATTATTATTTTGACTTTGAGGTGTAATTTTGTTATTACCTAGTTTTGAGTTGTGTATGAAAAATAGATAAATGTTGGATAGTGATAAAAAAAATCTTGCCTTGAAAACTATGTTTTTATGGATTTATACTATTTCTTTTTTATGGTTAAGTAAAACAACCATAAGTTTTATGGTATGAATAAGTTTAATTCAGCTCATTAAATACCTAAATGTTGGTATTTAGGTTTACATAACAATGTGGTTGTTACTAGAGTGAATTTTTTTATTTATAATGAAATGTTTTTAAAATTAAACATAAAATTAAGAGATTTGCTTTGTACAGTTTACCTAATGGGTTTGTAATTATCTTATTTGACCTTGGTGAATCTGTGTCATATTACTTATGCACATGTTTCAGCTGTAGCATGTAAGAAAGAAAACTAAAATAACTATAAGTTTCTTACATCTTGAAATGGAAAGTAAGACTTAATTATATATATATTAAACCCTAGACTGGAAGGGATGGTAAGTTTAACAAAAGTTATCAGTTGTTACAGAAATTCATCTATCTCATGGGCTCTGTTTACCAGTCTGGTGTTTGGAGTATTCTTACAATTTTTAAGCATATCAAACATGGTGTGTCTATTGGCAAAAGAATGTAATAGCTCATTATTATTCATCAAAAGTCAGTATAGATAACATTAATGTTACCTGTTGTATACATTGCCCTAAACATAATAAAATATACAGTACTGCCAAAGGGATGACACTGATGATATGAATCTGCAATACAACACAAGCACAAAATTGGGCAGAAACAGATTCATTAGTATCTGGTAGCTTTTGCATTTTTCTGTGTTTCAAGGGGTTCTTCAACATAGTTTGTGTACAATATGGACATAGGAGTGTTGGTATTTTGGACAGTACCATTGGTTTCATAGTGCTACTTTTCATACACACTGTTTATAAACTACCATGTGTGATTAATTTTTAGATTTAGATTCAAAAACCACTTTATATGCTTGCTGTGGCTGTTGTTAATCTGTTTATAAAACGTTTTAAAGGATCTTTTCAGATTATAACAACATTTAGTTTCTGTTATGTGACCTGCTTTCAGTTATTATAATTCTTCAGATCTCATAGATACTTCCAAAACTTGTTTTCAGCAAATTAAGCTTAACATGCATGAAAGAAACGTAAATAGAAGGTGTTTCTGAAGTTTTGCTAAACATTTAGCAATTATTTTAAAACTTCTTTTTTGAGAACTGAGATTTTAAAACCTAATTTACAAATATTTCACCTCTTTCTAAGTGCATTACTGGTTGAATGTGTTCAAAACTTTAAATATGCCTAACTCTGCTAGTGTCTATTTTCCAAAGTCTCATTGCAGTTTTCATTAACAAATAAAACTGTTACTTTTTGTCCTCTATTGAGTATTTGAAAAGAAAACAAAATGTTTTACTTTTTCAAAATCTCTAAATGTTTAATCTCAATAAAAATAAATGTTTGTGAACATTATTATAGTTGGACTAGCTTGGTAATTTTCACAGGCACATTGCAGTCTCCAAGCTTTACTACTAAAACCTTCCCTCCAGTGTCAACGCCTGAGAGATCTCCTCCTCAGACAACTTGTCAAATGATGCCAGCTCATCCAAGTACTCCTCCTCCTTCTCCTTTAAATACTGAACCTGTTGCTGAGAAATCTGAAACTTCATCTTGTTTGGGGTAATGATACAGCTTTTTCTTTCTGAATTTAATGATATTTTCAGACAAGCATAATTTTCTGTATAGAAATAAATGAATCTCATATATAAAAAAACCATAAAAAAACATCTAGTTTTGACAGATGAAGCTTGTTCTCGAGGACTGGGAGTACAAGTATTTCCAGTGTGTTGTAAGTTTGGGTTCAGAATGATCCAGAAAAATCAGCATTCTCTAACAGATCACAAAGTCCAAAAATTAAGAAAAATTCTTCAAAAAAAACCTTTTATTACTGAGCATGTTTTCTTTATTTTTAAATATTTCTATCAATTCTTTTGTGTTGCATTGATGGAAGAATTTTGGTTCAAAAATGTTTTTTGAAATATATAAATTAATTTTGTCGTTGGTTTTGTAAATATATGAGAAAATACCCTGTAATGAAATGATTTGAACTTAAATTTTATTTGGAAAGGTGTGTCTTAAATTTTCACTTTATGGCTATTAGTAAATGATGATCGTTCTGTACTGTTTTGAACTTTGAGTGTACAAGACACTGAAAACAGTTTACTTTATCTCCAGAGAATGACAAGCTTGGTTTGTTAAAACGAGTAGGGTTTCTTATATTTGTTTATTTGTTAATGATTTGTGGATTATTATGCTGGTGTATAATTAGTGTTTTTGTATGAATTTGTATAAAATATTTCTTTAAAAATCTTTTTATGGTTTGAATGACAATAATACTGGTTAATATAAAGCTAGTTTTGTTAACTCAAAAATTGATGCTATCATAATAAAATGAATGTAATTGGTAATTTATTTTTTCTGAAGGAGGAAACGTAAATCTTTAAGATAATGAAAATCGATGAATTTATAAGAATGAAAGTTAGAGAATGTTTTTCTCTCTAATTCGACATGAATCTGAAAATAAAATTACTTATGTTAAGTGTTACTCTAAATTTTTTAATTTGACTCTATATATAAATTTTTTTATTTATGTATGCTTCAAAATACTTTCTTTAGCTTTTAAAACAAGTAATGATACACCACAGTATTAAGTGAAAGAATAATTTATGCAATACCATACACTGTCGGCTGAAACCACTGAAATGAATCACCAGATATTCATGTCTCAGGTTTACATGTAAAATAGAATATAGTAAAAAAAAAAGTAGGAAACATGGAAACATTTGTTTGAAAATTACTGTAGAAAATGAAAATTGTATGAAATATCTAAAAATCAATTTCTTCAACTGTTGCTTGCTAAATATTTGAAATTTGAATACTTTTTTTATGTGGAGAAATTTTATAGATGAAGTTGTCTGTTATATTTTATAAAATAGTTAATGAGGTAACTGTGATAAAAACAATTCAAGACAAATGGAAAAGTATCTGTATAAAACCAATGATGAGGTTTGGCATGGCCTAGTGGTTAGCATATTGGGTCGAGTGTCTGAGAGTTCATGATTCATGTCATGTTTCTGCAGTGTTTTTATTCATGTGAGTACATTATAAGAGTGACAGTCAAATCCTACTATTTTATTAGAATAGCTCAACAGTTAGCAGTGGGTGCTGTTTACTAGTTGCTTTTCCCCTGACCTATCAGCTAAGAATTAGGAAGGCTAGTGCAAATAGTTTTTGCACAGATTTCCTACACATTTAACTGCAAATGATTTTATATATTGTCATCATTACAAATTTTCTTTCAAATTTTGAAAAACATCTTTTTGTGAATTTATGATAGAAGAGCATAGGTTAATTTAAATATTTTGATTGTGAAGATCTGTCACTACTGTGTCGATTTTTTTAGAAATTTTAAGCAGATAAAATACTGGAGAGATACAAGCTCTTGAAAAATTTTAACCAAAAGAACCAAATTGCACTGGAGCTAACACTAACAAATCAGATTGGTTTAATAGTAATAAAATGACCTTATGTTGTTGTTGATCCTGTTATATACTGGCTTCAGAGCTAATGTGCGAGATGCAGCAGTCCAGTATTCTCAAGACAATACTGTTTGTGATTCTACCTTTGCCACCACCACCACAGACAGCAATGATGATCCTATATCAGAAGGGGAGTTGCTTATAAAGAAAACAGAGCTAATATCAGGTACAAAATTTCAATAGTTTTCAATTATTAATGAAATGCTAAATCTGGGTCATCTTAAAATCACAGAGTCCTTTTTTTTTAAATTGTATATCTTCATTTGTTGAATGAGATATTAAAGCTTGATTTATTTACTCATTAAGTGTGCAAATGTACCGATAGTTGTATTGTTATCATGAATCTTATGGTTCTGCCAGAAGCATTTTGGTTCTAATTGCCATACTTCATGGAACCTGAACTTGCTGATTTTTAGTTGACCATGTCTGTGAAATCTGTTATTTTATTCGTAAGAGTTGGCATTTTATTATTATAGATCTTAGTGATAAAATTATTTTAAAATTACCATTTACCTGGTTGCATACTAGTTTGTTTTCTGTTTTGAATTTTATTATAAAGTGAGGAGTAAAATGTTAATGTGAACTTATGATGTCGGTATATTCTCAAGGTTAAATACTTTTTTCCATGTATTTGATGTTATTGTTTGCAAATATTTCTTTTATTATTGTTATTTCAGGAGTTGAAAATGGGGAATTTCATAGTACATTTCAAGACTTGGAAAATATTCGGGATGAACAGGTATAATATTTTTATTTAGAATAATTTATATGTAATTTTAATTAAGTTTATAGTTTTGTTTTTACTGTTGGGATATTATTTTTTTAAACTTTTATATGTAAATGGTTTAATGTAGACTTGACTATTGTTTAAAGACAGATTTTTGATTTATTGGAATGTGAAATATCAAATGTTTGTGTAACAAGTATATATTTAAAGGCTTAAATAATTCTTAAACAGTTGGTCTAATACTGCACAGTTGGGTTTTTTGTCACTATGTTGGCATGCCTTCAGTCTAGCAGCTAAACTTAACATTTTTGTTTGGTTAATGAACTTTACAGTGAAAATTATGCATATTGTACTTCACAATAAGTAGGTTTATTATGAAGTTATTTATATTACAAATTTGATATTTCTTATAGAACTTAAGTTTTATGATGCACATACAACTAAATTTCTTCATAATAAAACCTATGCTATTCAAATTAGAAAAGAAAAATATTTTTTTAGTGATTAGATTATAACTAATATAATTGTCCTTTACAATAAGCATAATTCAAACAGTTCTTTATGCTTGTTTTTGGTAATTTTGTGTATTTAAATACATGGTTTATTAATGTATTTTGTTTCTAAAAAAACTAGTGTTACTTGTGAACAGTTGTATCAAAAGACTTAGTTTTAATAAACTTAAAAGAACTTCTTAAAATTGTTAACTTTCAACAGATCGTAACTGTAACAATTTGTCATTGACAGGAAGTTGTGTATAAATTTATTGTATCACCTTGCTGATCATTTTTTAACTTTGCAAACTGCAAAATTATTCAAACTTCATTGTTTGAGTATGTAAGTTTCTTGCCATGTTCCTCCTGTTATTAATATTGTATGTTTTCCCTTAACACTATTAATGAAAGACTATTACTACTAAAGGTTAGATTGAAAGATGATTCAAAACTCTACTTAGTTATGTTTTTTAAGTGCTTTTCATAATATCTTAATCTTGTTAAATCTGTCTTTCGTGATTTAAAGTAGTTTTTATAGGGAAACTCATGTGTCAGTCTGTTTAACAATACCTAGTGAGCATGTAATGATTGTTATTTTTTTTATATCTGTATAAATTATAAACAAATGTTTAATTAGTGTTAAGAATTGGAATAAATTTTTGGACTTTGCTCTAGTACTTTAACTTCTGAACAAGTTAGTTTATGCTGTACATCATTTACAATTGAATGAAGCCAATTCTAGACAGATTTCTAGATGCGATTTCTGTCACCTAAGAGTTATTATCAATACAAATGTTTTCAATTTAAATACACAGGTTGGTTATGATCATCTATTAAGTGAAGGAGAGGTTCAGCTATCCAACCTAAGCATTCAGGTTTTACAGGACCCCGTTTCCAAAGTTCTGAGACGATTATCTGATTCAAATGGTGAGAAGAGATTTAGAAAACATGGAAAGAAAGGTAGTTACCTAATAAATGATTAATAAAGGCTTAAACATATATTTGTTTCTTGTAAAGATTTATTTTGTAATCTTGAAATGGTGCTGTATTGAACTTCAACGACAGGCATTACTGCATTAACTATTACCTCTTTATGTGATTATATATGGCAAACATCAGAATTTTACTGTGATATTATAGAAGCTATTATAAAAATTGTAAGACTCTAAGATTTAGACATAAATGTACAATATACCAAACATTCCAGTTACTTGAAAAACAAAAAGTTTTTGAGATTCACATCAATGATTCATATAGTTTCATGTAGTTCAGATTATTATTATTTGTTTATTAGGATGGGAAACATTTTAATCTGTAAATCTTCAATATATAAATTTCTGTCCCAATTGTTTTTGTTAGAAATTTGGAGAGAGCTCAGCTCTGGTGAGATACAAGGAACAGAAGTTGTTACAGGTATTCTAAAGGAAAGTGGTGAAATAGATGTAAGTCAGGGCGAGTTCCCATCAGTAAATCTTTGTAGAAATGTTGGCTATTCCTTTCAAAATATCTTATCAGAGGGAGAGGTTGCTGCTGCTGCTACAGGAGACAGTCAACTTCTATCTATACAATATCCAGAGGGAGAGGTGGAATGTTGTTTTGATGAACCTAAGTCTGAAGAACATATTAGAAAAGTATATGACCTCACTAAAAGTGATGCTAGCAGTGATAGTTTAAGACAAGATTATGATGACCTAGATGATCCAGTAAAAGATGGAACTTCATTTTCTGAAGGGCAGATTCTAGGCAGTGAAGCAGAAAGCTTGTGGGAGATTAGCCCGAACGAGTTAAGAAATAGAACAGTAATAAGCAGTACCAGTGTTTCTGTAGAAAGTTTATAACTCCTCGGTGAGAGTACCGTACTACTTAGAACAAGTAATAAGCAGTACAAAATGTTTCAGCTGAAGAGAAAATGAAAGAAATGGAGACTCAGGACATAAACTTTGGGGATAGTCAACAGTGAAAATTGTAGTTTGCATATTAAAACTAAATAAATATTTGATACTTCATGAATTTTGTTTTTTAAAAGGAAATATAGATTAACTGTATAGCCTACTGGTTCTCTACTAGTTACACACAATGCTGAGAAACAAACAGTTTGGTTTTAAATTTTGTAGCTTGATGCAGCATTTTGGATTATTTCTAATGCACTATGTTAAACAAATCAACATTTCAATTTTTAATAGTAATATTGAAGTGTTGCTTCTCAAATGTGTAATTAGTTTTTTCCCCCACACGTACAGTGCTAATTTCTCTCTAACCTTTTATGGACACCTTGCCAAATTGTTTACTGAAAATCCCATTACACCAAATCTCCACTTTTCCATCATTCACCAAAGCAGTAATCTTGTCAAAGAATTTCAAAATATTTGTAAGGCACAATTTTCCCTTAGTGAAATCATGTTGACTATCAAATAAATTTTTAAATGACTTTACATAGAACCTTTTATCAGACTTTTCCTGCAGGTGATTATTTCTACAATTACTAGGATAATTTTTATGTCTAGAGCAATAAAATACAACACAGAAATTGGTCTACTTTACTCCTACACCAAGAACATTGGGGTATTTTCAATTTGTGTATCTTCAGTGTTTGGAACAAGAATTCCTTAGAGTAATATGGCTGCCCTTAATGTCAATCATAATATCGGGTTTAGAGCTGATCCAATAAACATCACCTCTTCTTAAATCCTGGTCATCCTTCTGGGATGTTTAGAATGTGGCAGTATACTTATTGTGCTAATCTGTACATTACATGAAAAGACAAAACTGAATCATTAGTGAAAGGTTTTTTATCTTGAGTACTAACGGCAGTGTTATAAAACTTAACCTTAAATTATTATCAAAGACTTCATTCTCTAAAACATTTATTTTTCTTCTTAGAAATTATTTGAAGCATATGTTTAATTACCCATAAGCAACTACTACATTAGAAGAACACAGACAAAATTTCCACAATCCAACCAGTAATGGTTGAAGACAAGTCTATTAAATTGTTATAAGTGGCAGCATTGCACCAGAAACAAGAAATGAAACAAGCCTAATTCTAATTAAAATTAATCCAGTGTACACTTTGACTAAATCACTAACAATTACAACTGTGATTAATCAAACATACCAGATTTAATAAAAGTAAACAAGACCTTAGTGCTTCGTTAAAATAAAGACTGGTGTCTCGTTTATTTAATTACTTTTCTTAAGTAAGGTAACATAAATCGGGTCAATCTGTATACATGGAGGGAGCATGTAGTGCAACTGTTTGTTTACTTAAAGATTACAATGACTTTTATAAATGGGAAAGCTAAAAATGAACTAAATGATCGTTGTTTTAGGAGCAGCTACTATTTTATAAGTTACTTTTTTTATTTTAAAGTTCATTTTCATCATCTAACTTTAATACACTTTACACTACTTGTAAAGGACATTACTGAAGAGTGATGCTTTTCTCACTCTGTAATTTTACTTTTAAAAATAATTTAACCAATTTCCTTCTGTAAGGGGGAATAATTGTTAGAAAATAACTTTCTATAGTGTAGGAAAAAAGAAAAACATCTACTCTTACATTTATTATCTTAATGTTAGGAATACTAAACATGTCAGGTTTCATTTTTTTTATGTAAGTACAAAGTTAGCCAATGAGTCAATCTGCATTGTGGCAATTGCAGAAATGAAAGCTAGACTTAGTATGATAAGGGAGGGTGGTTGGCAAGCAGTAACATACAGGAAACTTTTAGACTAGTATGCTGAGGAATAACATTCATATACATATAAATTTATCCTAATTAGGTAAAATGATAAATACATGTGAACTTATATTTCTTTAGGGTGAGATATAAACCTACTTGATATTTCAGAATACAAAACATACAGGAATGCATTCGTGTGCGTGCGTGTGGAAGACTATAGGCTAGTGTGCAAACAGTTTTATTAACATTTTAATACTAAATAAAAACACAACACCATTATTTTATTTTCTGAATTTCAACTAATAAACAAACATTCCTGCTACTAGGTTTTAACGACTACAATGATCACCTGCAACACATTCACTTTTCTATATACACAAGTTTAAATATATGCTTTTCTCAATATCAAAGAGCTTCAAAAAAATAAGTCAAAGTTCAGTAAACATAATGTTATTTAAATTCATCTTAGCATTTTTATAAAACAGTTCCTTAATTATTAATTTTAAATAACTTTTCTGCAAGAACACTCACAATCTGTTTTGTAGTTTTGGTTCTTTAAAATAGTCTTTGTTTCCACCTGGATTGTAAAGGTAAATAGATTGTGTGATAAACTATCCTTTTCACTTGATTTGAGTTTGAGTGTTTAGAAGTGCATTAAATTAGCTACTTATTCTATGACTGAATACTAAAAACACAAGGAAGAAATTAGTAAATTCATGGTAAAACAGTCAACATGAATATACAATACATTTGACAATTACTCAAGACATAATTTGAAACATGTTTTAACATTACGCAACTTTAAGATAAAGGTTTAGTAGTGATTGAAAGTAGTACATATATAATGTTTCGTAAGAAACTAATTTTAAAAATAGTTAAATTTACACCAAGTTTAACATATAACCATAAACTTTCTTTAGGTTGGTTTGATTATTTTAAATATTATAAATGATAAATGCCAATTATTTTTGTATTACTTTTAATTTAATCATCTTATTACGGGTACATATATATACACACAAACACACATTTGGTTTTGGGAGGGGGATCTTGTCACTTAATCTAATTGGAAATTTTTATAAGTTTAATAAAAACCAGTGCATACAAAATTAGATCTACATTGAAGCCCACAGACTATGGCTTTAAGGTCTGCACTTTGTTACAGTAAAACAAAAACAGTATTGTGCATTATGGGGCTATGGATGCAAGTGAGAGTTGTAATTCACTATTTGAGTTTGGGGGGGGCAAGTGGTGTTGACTAGCTAGCTGCCTTTCATGTAGGCTATCACTTTAAAATTAGGAATGGCTGATGCAACTAGCCCTTGAGTAATTTTGTGCAAAATTCAATGACAAGGAAATTCTTGAGAATTACCAAAAACATGTTTATTTTTATAAATTGTTCATTTAAAGACGTTTTCAAAAAAAACAAAAACTTCTATATTTATTTTAGCTACAATTCTGGCACTAGAAATGCATAAATAATTAACCATCCAAATGGTTATAAATACACGTGTTCTAGAGCTAATTAAAGAAATCTAAGTAAAAATTCAATCCAGATAAAGAGTGTTAAAGAAATGAAATATGTACTAATCAACCACATAGTGAAACACTAACATGGGCTGTAGTAATTCATCTCTGATGTTTAGCTGCTCTAAAGTTACACTGTCAAAGCTGTTTAATGGCCTTTCAATGGCACAAGATGTTGTGGGAGAGGATTATATTACATTTCTTTTGGACCATGATGTCAAGTTTATAAAGGAATGTAATTTTTTTCTGCAACTCATAATCGTTTCTTTCCTTATTATTACCTTTATTAACAGTATTTGCTTAGTATATAGATTTAGGACACACCTAAATTTCCTAAGCTGGTCAAACGTAATGAGACATAACTGGATTACAGCCAAAAACATCAGTAAGAGCAAGGTGTCTAACTGATGAATTAATATAGAAAATATTTTCAGTTCTGACCAATGTAGGTAACTTGCTTCAAATTTAGTACAAGTTACACGTGCCTTTTGGTTTCTTCCTGTAGAAACTCCAGTAAGTCTTCTGTATTTCGAAACTGAACGGTACTTGATTTTTAAATAAACAAACATGTTTGCATAATATAACATCTCACTGAAACACTCATCTTATGACTAATAATAAGATTACTTTTAAGATACACTAGTTACTGACTGTAGAAGCCATTAGGGTGTAATTTATATACATTTCATTTATATTTGTGAAGAAACATTCTGCTGTTTGAACTGTATTTCCTTAAATAAATTTCATACAAATATGTGTACATAGCTGTAAGTAAGGAATAACTTAGCTGCAGTAATATTATACATGAACACCAAAACTAACAAATAGAACACTATCAGCTAATACAAAAAGAAAGGATCAAACTACCTGGTAAGATATTTGGAAAGTCCATTAAAATGACTCAGATTACCTAGGTTCTACACATTTTCTGAGAAAATATGGTTATTATCTGTTTTAAAAAAAAAAAAGTAGGTAAATTTGGATAGGTTAAAAAGGTAAATATTAGGCATTTAATGTACATAGTGTATCAACTGTGGTCTCTGATTGGCACTTAAAATGGTCCTACTACATTTCATTTGCTACCTTTAAGGAAATAAGAAATACTTCACAACTTATACTTCATAAAAGTCTATCAAAAGG
The DNA here is from genome assembly GCF_004210375.1 of Tachypleus tridentatus. Lineage (NCBI taxonomy): Eukaryota > Metazoa > Arthropoda > Merostomata > Xiphosura > Limulidae > Tachypleus > Tachypleus tridentatus. Next base: position 41,256,393 of record NC_134830.1, read on the forward strand.
TACAAAAACATCTACATGACTATTTTACAATGCAATATGTAATTCAGACAGCACAATGACTTTCAGAAAAGTAACAATATAATCAACTAAGAAGTTATGTTCATAACTTCACTGATGCCACTTCTTCCAATACATTTACCAAACCTAAATCTGATGATAATCTCTGGTTACCATAAAGAGACATTTTGTATTTCTCCTGAGATAACATGGGATAGTTTGGTAGTGGAAGATTGTGTTCCAGACGGTAGGCTTCCCAACGATCATCATCTGATCCTTGTGTTAAATATCTCATTCCAACTTGAGCTTCTAGCTCTCGTAAGTCACACCACAACTGATAGTCCTGATGTGTGAAAAAAAAAAAAATTCACATTGTGCCATTTTATTTTCATGTGGTGCAGTGGTAAATGAAGAGTTGAAGTAAAAAATGTTCATTAAATAATTATTTAAACATTTTACTACATACAATTCATGAATGAATAAGTTGTAATACTAGTTAAAAAGGTACACAAAAAAAAATTTGTGGTGTCATTTCTTTATTATAATTTAGCAACGTTAAAAATTCCACATATTTTGAGATTACCAAAAATCTTTTGATTTTTCATTTTTAATATTGGAAAACTTGAAAAGTTAACTTTCAAATGTAAGAAACTTTGAAGCTAGGTGATTGAATTGTTAAGTGACAGAAAAAAAAAAATCAATCTTAGAAAACGAAATGTATGTACCATAATATATATTAAGATAAAATACAAAAAAACTAACTGGCTTCTTAATGTAAACTACAAAAAACATGACCTATGAAGCTAGATGATGTATGGAACAGGCATAGTGGTGATAATGCCAGAGCAGATAGATTTAGCTGTGGTGTCAGTGAGCTCATTCCTGCGAATACCAACGTGGCCTGGTATCCAGAAAAACTGGATAGAAGTAGATGTTAAAGAGAAATGGACCAGTCGGTTTTGAATATCGATGAGAACAGGGTGTGAACCAATGTGAAGCTATTCCAGGGCCAGTAGAGAGCTAAGCGAGTCAGTATAAATAGTGCAATTTAAGTATTGCTTAACTTCTATGTGATCCAGGGCAAGAGAAATGGTGAACACAGAAGATGTAGAGGGGTTTCTGCATGCAACCACTGAACTGCAACAAACCATGGCAGAGTCACCTGATTTTGAACCATCTGTATAAATAGGAATGAAAAGATGGTTCAAAAGATGTTCAGCAATAACAAAGGGCACTTCCAATCGGGAGTATCTGCTTTTCTCAGGTGAGTTAAAAAAGGTCACATTTGGGGACTGTAATAAGCGATAGTGGGATGGGCTGATCAGTGGATACAGCAATATTATCCAAGAACAGACCAAATTCATCCAACTGCATCTGGATACGAAGGCCAAAAGGAGCAATGGCAGATCATCTGTTCTGAAAAAGTATGGCTGACCGAGGAAGGAAAACCCAACCTCAGGTTGGATGCTTTGGTAAGGAATGAAGTTGCGAAGCATATAGTAAAGACAGTTGCAAATGGCAAAGGTGCAAAGAAGGTTCATGAGGCTATGTATAAGCTCTGAACTGGGGAAGTGTGGAAAGCCCCAGTGCAGAGCCAAAGTCCATGATGATGAATGGGGTCAAGCATCTTTAAGGCTGAGGTCCTGGGAGAGCTATAGACCAGTGATCCATAGTCAAGTTTCAATCGAATAAGAGCATAATATATCTTTAACATAGAATATCGATTTGCTCCCCAAGTGATGGTAGAGAGGACATGGAGGATGTTCAGGGCTCTTGTAAATTTGACCCATAGCTACTTTATGTGTGGTATAAAGGCCAGCTTATGGTTAAAGATAAGCCCCACAAATTTTGTCTCAGGGACCACAGGCAGCAAAACTTCATCAATATGGAGTGCAGGATCAGGGTGAATACCCCGTTGGCAGCAAAAGTGCATGCAACATGTTCGACGATTGACATGAGATGTGAAAGTCGTCGACATAGAGCCCATTTGCAACAGTAAGAGGGAGTTGTTCATTGATGGCATTAAATTTTTATACTGAAAAGTGTCACACTCAAAACACAGCCCTGAGGGACTCCAAGTTCCTGTAGAAAAGAATGGGAAAATGTCAAGCCCACATGAAATTGGAATCTCCTGTGCATTAAAAAATTTTAAATAAAAATGGGTAAATGGCCACATAACCCATATATGGAGGTCTTGCAAAATGCCAAACCTCCATGTAGTATCATAAGCTTTCTGAAGGTCAAACAATGTTGATACAAGATGTCGTTTGAGAAAGGCTTCTCTGACGTTTGAAGTCAAATCAGGTGGTCCACTGTGGAGCACTGTCGTCGGAACCCACACTGGGTGGGCGAGAGGAGGTTGTTTGATTCGAGAAACCAAACAAGACGAGCATTAACCATCCTCTCTAAGGTTGTACAGAGACAGCTCGTCAAAGCAGTTTGATCTTGGGATCCTTCCTAGGCTTAGAGAAAGGTAGAACAATAGCTTGGCACCAGATGTCAAGAAAGCTATTCTCCTGCCAAATCCAGTTAAAAACAACTAGACGAATAGCAGGAGATAAATGGTGCAGCATTTCATAGTACACATCATCAGGTCTGACCAATGTACTCCCAGACCGATGACAGGCCAGTTCGAGTTCCATCAGAGTAAAGGGACAATTATAGTCATAGAGACAATCAGCTTGAAAGGAAAGAGGGGATTGCTCTGTCCTGGCTAAGAAGGTGGAGGATGAAGCAGAAGTGCTAGATACCTGGCAAAAGCTTTCACCTAGAGTATCAGCAATGCGCCAGGTACCAGCTACTTCTTGACCATCAGAGAGCAAGCTTGAGAGGGGGACAGAGTGATATTGCCCACTGACCTTTCGAATTTTATTCCATATGACTCTAGAACTGATAGAAGATTTGCTGGTTGTGAAATTAATCCAAGATTCCCCTGGCTTTGAAGTCTTACCCATCAAGCATGTGCATGGGCCTGCTGGAAAGTGATGCAGTTCAAGAGGGTGGGATATGTACAGAAAGTATCCCAGGCTCGTTTTTGAGCCTTCTGTGCAAAGTGGCAGGTAGGATTCCACCACGGACGAGGATACAGTGGAAAAAAAACATGTCGAGGTTTTGGGAATACATTGAGCAGCAGCTTGTATACTACAGTCAATTGCTGCTGCTACACAGTCATCTATTGATGGCTTACAGACTATGGTAGGATCAAGTTCTTCGAGAGCAGTGAAAGAGGGCTAGTTTGCTTGATCCAGCTTCCACCACAGCATGCGGGTAGGGTGGGATTGACCACGGCCAGTTTCTCTCAAGATTATAGGAAAATGATCACTCGTGGATTATTGTCAACCTTCCATGAAAAATGGGAAAATAATGAAGGGGAGCAAAGGACTGACTAGGCACATGGAAATAAGTAGAAAAACCAGAATTGAAAAGAGAAAGGTTGTGATCAGAGAGCATACGCTCTACAGAGGGACCCCTCCTATCAATATCAGCACTTCTCCAGAGGGGATGATGTGCACTAAAGTCCCCAAGGATTAAAAAGGGAGATGGCAACTGTTCAATGAGAGCATCAAGGTCTGATTGATCATATGTCTCTCCAGGTGACAGGTAGAGAGAACAAACAGTGATGGTATGACTCAAGGAAACACAGATGGCTATGGCCTCCAAGGGTGTGTTGAGTGGCAAAGGCAGGGTAAGCACATGCTGATGAACCAACAGTGCCACCTCTCCATGCACTCATCAATCACACAGCCTGTCATTTCTGTATAAAGAAAACCTCTAAAAGGTGACTGTATCAGCAGGTTTCAGAAATGTTTCGTGTAAGGAAAGATAAATAGTATGATAGGAAGCAATCAGTGATTTGATGTCATCTAGATTAGAATGTAAACCTCGACAGTTCTATTGTGTCAAGGTGGCCATTTTTAATTACGTGTAGGCAAATTTGGTGGAAAGCCCTTCTGTTTATGACCATGCTTTTTTTTTTTTTATTTGAGGGAAATCTGACAATTTCCATGGATCCTGCCCTGGGTTGATTGGGCAGGTCTTCATCGTTTTAAGAGGATTACAGCGACTGAGAACGTGAACAGATGATCACTTTGAGAGAAGTGGCAGGAGAAGATGTACCTGAGGAAACGTCTGTACCCAAAGCAAAGGAAGTGGGACAGAGATGGGTGTTGATGCTGATTCAACCTTTTTAACCATAAAGATCAAAAGACTTTTCAAAAAATGATTCTTGTGGAGGCACAGAGAGATCCATCTGCACACCCACTGTAGTAGTGGAATGAAGTGCAGCAGCACATCTCCGAGATGAAGTGGTGGACAGCAACTTTCAGCCACAGGTTAAGTAATATTATGAATCATTTTCAAATGCTGCACCTCTTTTTCTTCAACCATTTAGGGCAGGAATGAAAGTAAGATGGGTGAGAGCCATTGCAATTGATGCAATGAGAGACCGCTTCACACTCATAATCATCTTGGTCTTGCCACAGCATTGAGTATATGTCAAAGAACTATGACATGACATCTTGGAGTGACCAAACCACTGACACTGGAAACATCGGAGAGGGTTTAGAATGTATGGCAGTACCCTGCAGTTAAGATAATCTGCCTTGATAGTGGCAGGTGGATGTGGTTATGTAAATGTCAGACGGAGGACATTGGTTGGCATTGTAATTCCATCTTTGCGAGTTGAGATTGGTCTCACTGCAGAAACTCCTTGAGTGAAGAAACCAGCAAGTCCCTCTAGTCTATTCTGAATGAAAAATGGAGACATTTGCCCTAAATTTTTATTTGGAGGATCCATAATAAAAAAAAGGAAATTTTGGTGCCCACTGACCCCACTTATCATGGAGCCCTATGAAGGGATGCACTACAATGTCAAACAAGGACACTCCAGTAATGCCAGGGTTTCATGAGCACTATATACCCAAACACCAGCATCAGATACAATGTCCACAACACCTGTTGAGAACTTCCAATACTGGTACTTGGCTGACCCTGACCTGAGTGGACCAGCCGACTGACCCAAGGGGGACTACCCCAAGGCTGTGCATCTACAGGAATTCAAGACCAAAGTGGTGTGTTAGGGTTGGACCCCTTAACCACCAGGTTCTTCTCCAACCCTTCACGGGTCCCCATGCATGGCAAACATGTGGGTGGAAGTTTAGATCTCAGAGAAGGTAAACTGAAAGAACAGAACCTTCCCTGGGAGGCCCCCTCACCACTTACAGGAATCCACACCGAGGGGGTATGTCATGGAACCAGAGTTCCAGAGAAAACAATTACAGTATGAAAGTAGATGCTACATAGACTACCTTTCCCCATTTGTAACAACACAATACCAGATCACGTTGTTTTGAGGTCTCAAAGGATGACAAATGAAAAAAACAGACACAAACTGTAATTGTACAGCCAGCAATCAGATATATAGTAATGGACTTCAGTTAATATAAAATGATACAAGCATGGATAGAAATGGTAGTTGTCAGGTGTCATCAAACCATCAACAGTTCACACTTGTCACAGATATTACCGTTTTCATCCCATTAAAAACTGCTGAACTGAGAAAGGATAGAATGGATGTCAGAATGTTTCTCTCTTAGGAATATGAAGTGTGTGAGCTAGTGTAGGTGAATATAGAATTCAAAATCATATTTTGTAATAAAAATGTAATAAATACATTAAATATTCTAACCAACAAGGTTCATGAAAGTAACATAAAAGAATTAATATTCTATATCTTACTTACAGAACACAAATATTAGAGGTTTCTTTAATGCACTATTACAAAGTTAAATTAAAAGAGATATGCATATACTTTAATGTTTTGTTACCCACTTACTTGCAACCAAGGATGGCATAAGGACTTATCAACAGTGTAACGTTTTCTTGTTTTTACTTGTAGCAAATTCTGGATCAAGTCAACAGCTGTTGAGAAAGTTAAAATTGTACACATTGAATAACTTATCCAACACTATTTAACATATAAATTGCAACATTCAGAAGAATTCTCGTTTTAAATTCTAAACAAAATCTAGCTAACTACATAACACTGAAAGGTAAGTAAACCAGATCTCACAGAACTCTGTAATTCTATGATCCTATGAGCATAATATTTTACATAAAGCTTACATCAAGTAATAATAAAACAATAATAATAAAAATAATAAAATTCTCAAAGCCTACAAAATAAATACTATGTCTGGTGTGGGTACTTCTAATAGATATCATAAATGTTAGAAATTTCCTCAAAAAACAATTTATTTCAATTTGTAAATTTCATTTTCCCTTGATTTGTAGCAGATCTTTGACTTCAGTAATATTTCACAAAACTACATAGAAAAAATATATTTTCTTTTCTAAGATTAATTAAGAAATTATTATAATTGTCTTGAATAGGGAAATAACGTAGAACGATAACAAATGTGCTCAGTAGCAAATTTTGTCATATTAAAACTGGTTGTCACATTATTACACATTGTATTTGGGCAATTTTATTGATGTAGGGAGAAAACAAATTTGTATGAAGGTTATCAGTTAATCTTAATTGATTAGTTAGTACAAAGCCAACCATCGGTTGAAATCTCCTCCCAGAGATTAGGTGGGTACATAAAGGTAGCATTTTGGATCTGGTCATTAATGTCTTCTTCCTCATTGAAAGGGAATGTTCCACTTAAACTGTGAAAAAAAAAAAGTGAACAGTTATTTAACAGACATAATCACAATAATCAAATGAAAATCAAATTATAATTCACAATAAATAATGAACAGGTATAAAACTATATCCCATTCAGCTATTCAAAAAGAAATAATAATTCAAAATTGTATCATGATTAAAACAATACTATATGTGTAAGAGAAGTGGAATACCTCTCCTATATGATCAAGTAAAATTAAAAAGATACAAATATATAGTTTTAGTTTTAAACATGGTATATTGAATATGAACAAATCCTCCATGTCCAAAAACAATCAAGTTGGCCAATGAACATGATGTTCAAGACATTGTTTTCACTAATCTGTGTAGTTTTCTCTCTTTATATTTGCAACTGTGGAAAAGCAGTAAAATATAAACAAAAACACAAATATGTACATACTTCTGGTGCCTTTGTATTATCTAATGTATGCTGACACCAAGAGTTTTCCAAATATTTCTATTTTTCCTATCTATGCATACATAAATTAACACAGAAATCTGCAAAACTTTTCATTTTATTCTATTTTGAATCTAGGTTTGTGAAATCTAGAGATTTGCAGATCACACGCTTTGCTAATAGTACCAATAACCAACAATATCAGTCAATACTTGTAATACTTTAAAAATTGAGAAATTAGTGTTTTATGCTGGCAAAATTCAGAAGGAACTAACACTTATAATTTCAGACAACACCAACATCATGAATAATTTATTGTTTTCAAAACTAACTAGCTAATTCTCTGTTATCAGTATCTATGATAGTTTGAATCGCCAATATTAAATATTTACTGTTAATGGTGCTACTGACACTGGTACCGATATAATACTCAATGTATCTATTATTAATCACTGCAGTTCTTACCTGACATAAAGTATGACCCCAACAGACCACATATCCAGCGATCTGTTGTAGCCCTTGTTTCTAACTACTTCTGGTGCTGCAATGAAGATATAGCACATTATCAAAAAACGATTTATAGACTTAACACAACATAAAAAAAATTTATAGTTCCATTAAACTGGCTCCAATTCTCTGTCAATCACTTGATATGTAATATCTTGGTATAATCTTGTTGTTCAATCTGAAGCTGAGAAAGACTTTCAAGAGCCACAATAGGTTATACTGCTTGATTATCAAGTAAAATAGATTATTACAGATATTTGTTTGATCATTATCTACTATGTGTTTAAGAAGTTTTTAATGTTGTAGTTTTATACCTTCTTCTCCATAATGACGTTAATTCCAAATAGCATATAATTGACAAGTACTTCTATAAACCAAGAACTAACACTGAGGGTGGCTAGCTCATATGGCAACCATAAAAAAATGAGCATGTTCAACAATGTAGGTTTGAATTTGAGGCCTCCAGATTGTGAGTCATGTACCTTAACTACCAGGCCTAATATTATTTTTTTTATAACCTTACACATTAGGTTTGTGATCAATGATGGCAACTTGTTTCTTCTTTGAATATTTTATTTGAGATATTTAGTTATAGTCATAGCCAGGTGTTACTTATTGATTAAATTTGCAGATCTGTAAAACTTACAGGGTATCTAAATAAATTTCTAAGTTATTTTACTCTGATAGTAATGTGATTGATTGATAGCATTCTTGTTTGTTGTGTTACATACTAATATATACTCAGTAATATTCTTTCTAGAACTTTAAAAGTGTAAAAAATGACAAATTATTACTAAAGTAATCAAGTGTAGTTGCTTTTCCAGTAAAAATTGTAACTTTTGTTGTGAAGAACTGATGTACAAGTTCTGATCAAATTTAGTAGAAGAACTCTGATGAACTACTCACAGATTATGACTAAATAAATAAGGAGTTGGATAAATGGTTCAAGTTTGGAAGCCATATTAATTTTTTACTAAGTGAAAGCAATGCCAAAGGATAGATTTTAAATGATGCACACAGTAATAGATTAACTTTTACATTTTAATATGTGTAAAAAGTAATCTGTTTTGGGAGTATATATATTCCAATTATTTCATGTATTAGTTAATAGATATTCATCAAAAACTTACAACTTTAATTACCTAAATATGCTGGAGTTCCTACTAGAGATCTTCTGAATGATCTTTCACCTATGATTCTGGCAAATCCAAAATCACAGAGTTTCACCTATAAAAAGATATTTATTTTCTTTCAATAATTGCTGGGTAATACTCAGAGGTGATCTACAGGCAATTCAAGAGCCAAGAACATTTGGTTATTCTTTTAACATTGCTTTTATTTAAGCTTTTTATGTATTCGTGTATATCAATTAAAGTACAGAAAAGTGATAAAAATACTTTATACTTTTAATGCATTTCTTACATTTTAACATAACATGAGAAACGAATGAAAGTAAAACATACCATTCCCTGTAAGAAAACTTGTATTTTAATTATTAAAATAAAAAATTAAGTGGTACAATTAGGATCTGAATTTAACTTAAGAATATTAACACAAAAGTTATAAACAATTATTCTGATACATCATAAGATACCTATCATGGATGACTGAATGTTAAAAGAAAGTTATAATCAACTGTTTTGATACATCACAGAGATCTTTTGGAGATGGGTTCTTTTAACTTAAAAATATTGATATGAATAGCTTTTCCAATACATCACTGAGAGTTTTTGAAGATAAGATTTTTACAGTTTGTCTATTGGAGTAACAATTTACCAAACAAATCAGATATAATTAAGGAAGAAATTCATGACATTTTGTTTTAATTAAACACTTATTGGAAGTCATATTAATTCTGCTATCTACATACTTAAGATTTTACTTCACACTTACTATTATTTAAACAATATTTTCACTTACTATTTCACCTACAATGTCTTTGTTGACAATTTCAAGTTTCTCATTGTTTTGTACACTGTATTTACACTATCTCCATTTTAAAGAGAAAATTCCAATATTTTCATTTCAACATGTGCAAATAATTCCATATAAAATAAACACTTCATGCTAAAGTATTTTGTTATTAATTGTTACTTGATTGCAATTTTACTGTTTGTGGTACTAGATGGCAGAGGAGGAAATTCGTGCCATGCAACAAGTGAAATGCACTTCAATCAGCATTTGTCATATTAAACCTGCAATATATTTAGTTACTAACCATCTGTAAACTGACATCAGAATATCTGCCTAGGATCAGGATCCTTTTCAATGTAGTGAACCAAAATTAACAAGTAGCAGTTTTCTTCGTTTGTTATTGATGAGGATCTGTTTTGTTCAGTGAAGGAAGCTATACCATTGGCTAGAAAGTAGTTCTATCTTATGCTTATAATACTCAAGAGGAATTGATCACTTTATAAGTGCTTGTTGCATTTCATTTACTTTCATTGGTCCAATGTCCTTCCATACGAATGAAATAGCCATGCCTTCTAGTTATTGTTTATAAACAATATGAAGCACTTTAAGTTCCATCATTCATTTCAAAGTGACATGTGAGCCAAGCTTGTGTTAGGTTACAACATATAGAAAAGGCTATACAAGTAATTATGTGTATTTAAAGTCACAAGATTGGTCATCAGCTGATTTGTAGTCATGAAGTGGGAAGGAGTGCAAGACATTGTTTTATAATTTGACTTTTTCATAGCCATGGTATTTGAGATACTGATTACCCTTTGTAAAATGCATTAATCTCAGCAACTCCCAAAAAAATTAAAAAATAAGGCTATTAATAATAATTAGAAAAACAAACTGAACTGCCCAGTGACATTAAATTGAAATATTTAATGCAAGGTTGCTTTTAGTTTGTGATAAAATTATCATAACTCTACAAATAAACATTTTCTCATTTCTTTCTACTCTTTACCTGTGGAAAATCTGAATCAGAAGACAGAAGCACATTTTCTGGCTTTAGATCACAATGAACAATGTTCTTGAAATGCAGATGTTTCAGTGCAATAAGAATCTGAAGAAAACAAATATGTTTAAAACATATTTTCAGATAAATAATATAAATGTTAAGCATTTTCAAAACATAAAGCTAATCCTTTTAATTATCAAGCAATTCTTTGTGAATGATAATCTGTACCAAAACTAACATATTAGTGAAGTTAATTTAACTTGTTTAGTCCATCTACTGCTATTATTTACTTCTTATTTATTCACTATATATAGTTAATAGAAACATAACTACTATGATGTAACTACCATTTTTCAAACCTTCTGGAGGATATTACTTCAATGTCATAACAATAATATATCCATGGTGTTAGTGTGTTAAAATAAATATCATTTGTGAGGTTTATAAAAACTTAAAGCTTACCTGGTACACAATAAATTTTGTAATTCTCTCAGATAATCGTCGTTCGCCACTTGACAGAATCATTTCCAGCATATCCCCTTTTAGCTTTTCCATAATAACAAAAATCTGGAATGGAATCACAATATATTGCTAAAAATAACAAGCAGAGTTAAGTACAAAAACGTTAGAGAATTTACAAAGAGAGCTAGCTACATGTGTAACTGTGAAAACAGGAGCTGAAAAAAAACTCAAGACAAAAAGCTCAAGTACATTCTTACTCTGGCAGGAGTTTCCACCATCTTCTCCAAAGTCACTACACCAGGATGATTAATATTCTGAAGTATAATCACTTCATTCTTCAAGTGGGCCTCCTGCTTCGTTGGCAGCTTGGTCTTGTCTATCACTTTAATTGCCACAGCTCTACTACTTGTTCGATGCACTCCTACAGTGGGATAACAAAGTTGCACATGGTGCCTTGTGTGAATAATACATTTCTGAATAGAATTTATGATATTCCAGAAAAAACAAAAAACAAAACAGGATTTAGTGATGAAAAATATTAGGTACTGCAGAACTATAAAACAGATATGTAGCTTAACAGAGGGATTGGATCTGAAATACAAATTTAACAACTAATTCTAAATTAGTAATTACAAATTTGTTGAAAGTGATAATATTTAAGCTTTTGTCAAATATGATAAAGTATTTTGAACAGCAACATTTGTTATAATTTAACAGACTTGAAAATTTTACTTTCTTGGACTCTCTTGCCACAAAGATTTGGGAAGAGAGACATGATTTATGATTTCTTTAAAAGTTAATTAATTACATGAAAATTCATCAGACATGCAGATAAACACACAAAAATCTGTGATCTCTAGGTTTGTTTTAGTACAAAGCTTAATAATGGGCAATTTACACTGTGTATAAGCCTCAAGTTTTAACATTATAATCCTTTAAGGTTATTGCTCATTGATTGGAGACATGTGGCCTGAGTAATACTTTAAGAAAAACCATTTGTAAAATATCATTCTTTCAGTAATCCTTGCACAATAAAAAGTTAATTATGGTAACCTTGCTACTTTGGATTGCCTATAAAATCCAAGGAAAGTTTTTCGTTTTGTTTATATAATGTGAACTTACCATATTTTTATTTGTGAGGTATTTATAATCAAAATAGTTTTGACTTTAAAGATTTGAAAAAGTGTTCATATTTTGGAATCAATACTTAAACCATGTAATGGGGGAGATAAGTTTGTTTTTGTACATTTCTGTATCTGAGATTAAGGACTGGATAACTTTGACTTAAATTAAAATGTAATAGTTTTCTGTTATCCTTAGCATATCATAAAAGTGCTTCATAAAAGAAGTCTGAAAACAAGAATATTTGGATCAGAGTGTAATGACACTTACCTCCATACACAATACCAAACTGTCCTGAACCAAGAACTTCATCTGGAATAATCTGGTACATGCGACTAATATCCTAGGCCCCCAAAGAAAAACAATAGTAACATTATAAGAAACACAAAAGAATACTACATTAGGAACTGAAAAACTGAATAAGTTCTTAAAGTTACATGCATTAGAATTTAGTACATGAAAATAAGCTGTAAATATTTCAAACGTGACATACAAGTTGTATATAATTAGTTCATTTTATACATTACTGATCATAGATCTATCTATATTTTTCTACATCTTACACATCATCACTATTACCTAGTTGACTTATTTTGTTGTTCAGTCTTTGAAATGTGTTACATCAAATTATACATTATCTTAACTTGATTAAATTAACGTGTAACTAGTTTACTTTCAGCAGATATTTAACTTACTGTTCAAGCAGTTTTTTTCTTATACAATTATGTCTAAAATTTCTCAAACTACATTTCAATAACTAATCAGTTAAATATTCACAATTATAAAGTATGACAACGAGAACTTGTTTTTAAAATATTCACACATATTATGCACCTTGTTACCTTTTGCACCATTTTGTGTGTTTAATTTCTTTTTACTTAATATCAGGATCACCAACTGTGCACATTGTTGATATAATGAAAGTTTATGGAAGAGGATACAAGATAAGACATATAGGGTTACTCAAAAAAAAAAAACTGTAGATATGCAGTTAGGATGTTCTAAACGTTATGTAGATATAATATGCAAATTATATAAAGGACAAAAACCTCCTTAATCTTAACATGAGCATCATGCTGCATTCTGATTTGTCAGAGTTTCAAAGCTTGAGTCAGACTGACATTATTAATTCACAGACATTTCTTGAGCACAAATAACTTTGTAACTCATTTGACGTTTTCTGTAGAACAGACCTGTACAGTTTTTACAGATACACATGGCAAATAAAGAATTATAGTCAATATCCCTTTTCCAACAAGATGTTGGAACAATGGACTAAGGTCACCCATATTTTTTTAATAAGCATATGGAAGATGTTTCAAAAACTACCCTTGATTCATATAGTAATGACAATTTAAACATTAGGCCTGAAAAGTAAAAGTAGTATACTTTTGAAAATCAGATCATTTAATGTCCTCTTTACCTTTCAATTTAAAACTGATTATATATATTTAGATTAAAACTTTATTGTGAAAGTGAAAATAGATTTGCAGTAATTTTCCTTGTTTTAGGGATTATATGAGCAATTTGATTTGGTTTGTTTTGTAGCTTTTTTTGCAAATCTACACAAAGGCTATCTGCACTAACCATTCCTAATTTACCAGTAAAAGACAAGAGGAAAGGCAGCTAGTCATCACCACCCACTGCCAACTCTTAGGTTACTCTTTAACCAATATACAGTGGGATTGACTGTCACATTATAACACCTCCATGGCTGAAAAGGTGAGCATGTTTGGTGAGACAGGGATACAAACTCTGGACCCTCAGATTACAAGTCAAAGAAACAATTAAAATAAATTTAATTCTATAAATAACTTTGCTTCAGCTCATCATTAAAGCCCTGCAAAATAACTTCATGTTTATTACATGCACGTTGTAGGAAAATGTTTTGATGGTTCTGAATTGATTAATGTGCATTCTGTTGCCAAAGAAATTAAACTAGACTAAGTAAGAAGTTGACAGTTTGCATGAAGACTCTAGCTTACCTTGTTACTTTCAGGTTGCTTCTCTTCAGATATATCATCTAAGACAGAAATACAATGATTCAAATTACATAACCCTAATTGTTGACTACATGTTTTAATTAGTATACAACGTCTATTTAACTTAGTTATTTGCACAAACGATAAACTCTTAAATTATCAAATCATTATTTAACAATTACATTTGTGATTAAATTGCTAGATTAAAATTGGAGAAAGTGTTTTTTTGGTAACTTAGTGTATTTTCCCAATATTCTGCAATTCTCATGTTAGATAACTTCCCTATATTTTACCTTTATTTTCAAAACTTTCACACACAGTAAAGAACTGATATTATACAGGGTGTTCGGAAAGTCACTGGGCAGTTTTGTAATCATATGTCCATTCAGTCTATTTCAAGCCAGCAACTGATAGAGGTGTTTAGAAACAAAATAAGAAGGATCCAGGCCTGTATTGATGCCAACAGGGGTCACTTTCAACATTGTTTATAACTGTCATTCATATTTACATCCTGTATTCTATATTGAAACATGTCTGTTAATAAATATATAAGTGCACAGTGACTTTCCAAACACCCTGTAGTATTGTGCTAATTTCAGCTCTGAAATTAGCCTGCCTGTACTACTTATATATTATTAAACTCAAACTTCAAATGTACGTTTAAATAATTGTTTTAAAATTAAGGTTTCTGTACCAACCTATTACTTTTGTGAAATAATTTTCATTAATTGTAATACTAAAATTTATAGAGCAAAATCATTTTTTTTGCAAATTCAGTACATGCAACTTGAACAAAAAGGTTCAAGGAAACAAATATAGCCTTTGAGTAGTAGATTTGATGTTCTTGTTCAGAAAAGTATTTGCTGTACACCGAAATAAAAAAAACTGTAATAACAACAAAAATAATCTCTTTAAGTTAACATCAATATCTCAGGTAACCAAATTAATGCATATTACTGATAACAAATATTTTACTATTACACCCTATTTACTGTTATTTAACTTGTAGCTCAAAGTGTAGTTGACTTGGGTTAATGTTTGCAACTTTACATTTTAGCGTACAGACTAAAAAATCCACAAAAGTTAATGAAGTCAGAACTTAAAAATGAACCTTTATATGTTTTATTATTAAGTTAATTTAGATAAAAAAAAAAAAAGAAGTTACACTGAAAGTTTCAATTTCAAATGGCAGCAACTTTCATACTTTTCCTAATTGAGGATTATACCTCTTATGTTCAACTGATGGACTAACGATTGTTACAGAATTTATCTGTGTAATGCTCTACAACATTTGTGTAACATATACAACCAACTTAAAGTAGGTACAAATTACAACTATCATGGCACAAGCCGAATCAAGTAAAAAAATAACAACTTGCATGAGCCTGCTTACTAGATGAACAATTATTCTGAGTTGCCATTACTGGCATTAAAGCTTGGTGAATTGCCACCTCCCAGTTATAATCTTTGTCTGGGTCCTCCCCAACAAAATAGTCAACATTAGCTGTTCGGAGTTCAAAACAATGGGACTGAAGCAACTTATCAGCAGTTAATCCAGCTTTTACAGTTTCTACAGTCAAGATTTCTGACAAAGGAATTTCCTAAAGATAAGTAGAAAACAAATGAGCTTTTCCTATATTGTTAGTTTTATTATTTTTTAACTAACAAAAAAACATGACACATTTATAACAGAAAGAGTGTGTATGTATGGATTAGTTAATTTCAAAATTACAAAACAGTTTAAACCGAGATTGCAATTTAAACAACAACAATTAATTATATATACTAATTGGAATTATAAAATTTTTAGATGTAATCTACACGTTTAGAAAAAGGCTGATCAGTAATGTATTTTTTATTTGCCAACACAAGTATAAATAAAATGGAAGATCTGTATTTTAAATGAAAGCAAAATATATCAGAAACAGTGTATGAATCATATACTAATAACTGATATAAAAGCAAATACATATTAAAACATGGAAATTTACCTTATAGTATTTGGAAGTTGTTTCATTTTGAAACATCGTTATTGTCTTTGTATCCAACCTCCAGTAATGTCTTTTTCTCTGGGAAATCACAATGAAAAAAAAGAAAAAATGAGATGATTATTTCACATTTAATAAATATTTAGTTTGTTCTAGTTTCTGTAAGTCATAAGGGTTTGTTAAATTTATTTAGACCATTCCTTTTTATATCATGAAATAAAATATTTGCAAGAATTATTATGAATAGGAAGACATAATTTTGTATTTGAAAGGGATTTTGGAGTACATAGTATCTATGCATCTTGAAATTCTTAACTTTTAAGATGAAATATGTTCATGTGCTGACAAACTGTCTAATTTGAAAAGCTACCAAGATATTTTTATCTCTACTTTCCATTTTGTTCTTGAATTCAAAAATGTGTTGTGAAATCACTGAAAATAATCTTTTATTGGAAATTTCCAAAAGTTAAATGTTAAAATTAGATTAAAAAAAAATTATGCACCAACCTGCTTGTGGGCCTATAACTTTGTTACATGGCCCCTCATAATGTACGAGTTGTACAAAAACATGTAAACAAAAACCATTAATAATGTGATTAATTTCACTTTTCTATTTTACATGGAAAATGAGCAACTTCATCCAGTTAGTCTTTTATATACACCAAACGCCAAAATCATGAAACTATTCAATGCCACACAATATGTGAACCTCACTGATAATGAACAGTATAAAAACAAATTGATAGTCGAGGAGTAATATTTTATAATGCTTAAATACTATCCATCTAATAATGACCAAAGGACAAGAGATGCATCAATACACGGAAAAGAACAGGGGGGGGGAATCACATAGTTTATTCTAGGGGAAGTGGTAATACTTGTTTTTATTGTATTGTTTCAAAAGTACATATCTCACCATGCTGTCTTTGTTTGTATAGTGTACCATCCAACCTTCTTTGAGCACTTTAGAAGTTATACGTTTAGTTTGTTTTATGCTCTGGACAATCCTCATTAGGGGAATATTGTTGCTGGTTGTCCCACTGAAAAGAAAAAAATAAGATAATAAAAAATATTGATACATCCAAAATGTTTATTCATTTCTTGTTATATTAATGCAATACATTTATACATACAGATATATTAAAAACAATAACGTTGACACTTGAAACAGTCAGTACTTTGTTAAACTCAATAATTATGGAATTAATAAAAAAAATACAAAGATAATTGTACGTTTTACAAAACTTCATTTATTCATGATCATGGTTTCATCAGTAAAAGCATTAATCAGGCAAAACCATGGTCATGAAGACATGAAGTTTTAGTGAAACATACAATTGTCTTTGTTTTTTTCTTCAATTCTGTAACCACAGAGTTTTCAATTATGATAAAAAATATAACAAAGCATAATGATTTGTTCACCAGGAAAAAACTATCACAAAGATGATAGATAATGATTACATTTCAAGAAATTGGTCTTTCTCAAAATTCTTTAAGCATCATGATTATTAAACTGCTGTGGTAATCATATAAAAACAGTATAAGACTTGAGGAAAAACATCCACTGAAACATCTGTGAATTAATTATCTTATAGCGATAAATTTTCTCCACTGATTTATTCTCAGGTATTGTATAGAAAGTGATATATATTTAAAAAGTTAATAAGTACAAAATGTTAACCACAGACACACAGGAAACAAATCTAGATTATGTTTTTAATAACAGTCTGTGGTCTATATTTGATATTCACAAACACTGTATTTTTTCTAAGTTCTAATTAGGATGTGTTAATCTCAACTTACTTTCTTACTTTATTATTAGGTTCAAACAATAAACTTATCTACTGTTTAAAGGAATAATTTATTATATCCTATTTTACAGTGTATATAGAATGACTGCTTTACAACTGTCACATTGAACTAATACTTTCAGATTCTTGTGATTCTGTTTTCTGATTGATCAGTTGTAAATAGTGTTTGTATTTCCAGCACCGATAGTGGTTTCAAACAAACAAAATTTTTCTTGAACTTGAAATTTTCTAGAATTTCTGGTTATATCTCTTACATGTTCTCAGAGATTCAATTCCTACCTCTGCTGACCATGTGCACTTCATTTTCAAATTATTTTATAATACTGTTTTAGTTTTCAACTGCTCTCATTTTACATTTCAATAAACTGATTACCCAGTTGCTCACATTCATTTTTCAGTTTTTTTCTGTGAATACAAAATGTTTGTTTCTTTGTATTTACACCAAGTCTTGTCATTTACATCCAACTTATGAGGAGTGTCGCCCAGTGGTTACCATGCCAGACTATGGATCTGTCAGTCCACAATTTATGCCTATTATCCTTAAAATAAAATTGTACTTTGCATACTGAGGTGAGGTTTTGGGTGCTACTGACCAGCTACCTTCCCTCAAAATATGGGACAGATACAAATATATACCTTGAATAACTTTCCACATCTGTGTCCAAAAAAACACATTCCACCTACAACAAATCACTACACACGTTTTTTTCCCCCCATATACTAGATCATTGAAACTATATTTGTGAAAATCATGCAAGAGTGTGCTTGGCTTAACAGCCCCTCCTACACACACACACATTAAAAGTGCAAAAGACCATTAGATACCTTATAAATGAAATTAGACTTTCATGAAAACACTATGAAACCTAACACTATAAGTGTAAACGTAATATTTCTGTTAATGTCTTTAAACTACTGAATAAAATATTCTTATTCATATCACATGAACATGAACAGATTCTTTTCTTAAAGTACAGGCATCTATTCTAATTCAGTTTGTTTGTATGTTTAACTTACTTTATTTTATGAATACTAATAACAACATAAACTTATTATTTACATATATCTTAGAAATTTTTTCTAACCTAAACCAATAAACTAAACAAAGACTAAGATAACTGTGGTGATTTCTGAGCAAATAAAGTTTCTTACTTTTGAACTGTCTACATTCAAACAGTTCAGTAAGTCATGCAAACCTTCATGTTTGATGCTAGCAGCAACCAGCTTTAAGTCCAGAACTGTTTTATATATACTATCTGCAGCAAACTTAGTGTTTAAATATGATGATACAACTTACTTTAATGGAAGTTTAGAGTCTTCTCCTTTATCTGAAGAGCTCTCACTTTCATTATCAGACTCCTCATCAACTCTTTCAACTTCATTTTTTCCATTTGTGGCATCTCTACCATTTTCACCATCTGCATTCTCACCTCCTTCCACTGAAAAATGTTAGGATGTGCTTATACAAAACAAACCAAAGCCTTCAGTTAAATTAAGCTGATTGTATCTAAGAAGAGGACTATATCATAAATAAAGATAATATATATGTACCTATACCAATAAAATTTGAAATTAATTTACACTGGGTAGTAACAAAGAAAATACATTTTTTATACTCATTAAAATTTTACTATGATTTGAATGAAGATAAAATTTAATTTGTTTCAATAAATCAGAGAACAAGTATCAGACTGCAGAATCAGCAAAATCTTTGGGAGAGAGACCCCCTAATCTTTCAGGCTCTTTCCTCACTGTTAATTACAGAAATTTTTCCCCTACCACACAGAGTATGAATGGATGATTTCAAGTAGGGTTCTTAGTATATAAAATAAAATATCTGCTGGCAAACAGTAATACTACTCACAAAAAGAATGCTATCATACAATAAGTTTACCAAGATTATTTTACTTGTTTTAACTAAATTAATATGAAATAAAATATACTTTTGTACATCTTAGGAAATATTCTTTCTTCCAGTGAGTAATGTTTTTTTTTTCTTATAATAAGGATCAGAAGTGTTGCTATACAATAGCACACAAGGCTCATGTTCTATACGGTATACCACAAATCCCAACTTGCATCTTGAAATACCAGAATAGAAAACAATGATCAATATCAAACTGAAATACCAAACATTTCCATGTCTATGACCCCTCCCCCTAGTCCCACATCTTTTAAGCACCTAGCAATGCCTCTGATAGCAACACTTTATGCATACTTGGAAATGTTAATATCAACTTCTAATAGGCAACAATATGAACAGAACTTTCTGGATTTTAGAATTCTAAATATTTAGTTTAGTAAAAATAACATTTTATTTTTAAGGAAAATAAAGAAAATGTTTGGTTTACCAGTTAAATCCTTTGGTATATACTGTGAACTACAAAACCCATGGGCCTATGGCCTAAATCTGCAAGTTTCATTACCCCTCCCATCTTTGACTGTATAAAAACTAAGTTGAAAATTTGCTTGAACTATTTCCCTTTTTTTTTTTTTTTTTAGTTTAAATGACAATTGCCACTATAATGCAAATTTAATAACAAAGCTATGAATGGTAATTAGTAGGCCTACTTATTTATGTGCTGTAATATAAATTCACACCAAATTTGGAGTTCACTTTTGGGAAAGGTTAGGTGAAAAGTTTTACTTTTGTGCAAACCTTGGGACTGAGACAATTCATTTGATACTAGTTAGAAGTTGGAGTAACCAGCAGTTTAAGAGTTACACAACACATACTGAATCTTATTGTATACATGATTCTTCTATTGCCTTGGTAGGAGGTAGAACTTCAATGATTGAAGGACTTACACCATTCTTTTGGAGCTTCTCCTGTACAATCCATAGGGAGTTTTTCACTGCACCTTTTGTGAACATTTAACTTGCAATCTATAATAAAGAGATATAATATACAATAAAACTTTTTGTTCTCTTGTTCTTCACCTGTGTAAAACCTGTTAAGAACTGGCACAGAAACAGTCAGTCATGCCGTAACTGGTGCACTGTGGTTCCAGTAACTTTCCAACAAATTAGTAACACAGAAACACATTAAACAGTCAAATGGCTCTGACAATACAAATGTCTAAACAGATTATAACTTTCTGCACTTTTAATTTTATTCTGAAAAAATTTTACTTAGTGGGAAAATGTACATAAACATTTCAGTACACAAGAAAAACAAAACAAAAAAAAACCATGAGAAAAACACAAGATGATTTCAACCACAAGCGTAATGGCCTAAGAATTTATTATGTAGTCACATCGGTAATAATATTGGATAATTTCAGTTAAGAGTAATTTTAGGTGAGAAGTATACACCTCTTGATGTTAATTCAACATTATTAGACTCAAACAAAAAGAAATCCATCATTATTTAAAAATATCAAATTCTAGAGTAGTGCGATTCTGTGGCACAAAACAAAAATTCAGTGGAGATCTCAGATTGTGTACTATTGTCAATCTTAATGTTTAATTCAAGAAAAACAATTCTAAAATTTGATTTTTTAATATACTATTAAAGACTATTAAATATACTTTAAGACTATACTATTGTTTTCTGTCATGCTCAAAATTAAAAAGGATTAAGTTAACTGTGATCTTTTGTTTTTTCAGTAAGATGACCCATTTCTCTATGCAAGACAGTCACAATTATCACATTATATGTATTTAGTGCATTCAAGAAAATGATAATTATCACAGTTTATTAATAATTCAGCTTCAAGGTCAAAAGAAAACTTATCCAAGACACAAATTCCACTGATGTAAAGTGACATACTTTCTGCGTAGTGTGTGATAAATTGACAGAAAATAATATTAGGTATAAAAACACACACACACACACCTTGAAAGCTTGGTTTAGCAATCACGTTATGCAAAAGGAGATATTCATAAAAATGCAAATTTGTCTTTTCTAAATATTCAATCTTCAATGCATTGATCAGAGAAAACAATTCCTTGTTATTGTGTTATAAGCAGATTGCTTAATACAACAATAAATTAATTATACAGGAAGCATAACAAATTTTTAGATTTTGTTTGCTGAGATTTTGGTTAAAGTTTATAACAAAACCTTTATCCCACTTCATACGAATTTCATGAAAAAGTCAAAGAGGATAAAGATAACTTAGGTTTTAAGCATGTACCTCTAAGAAAGAGAAGGAAAGAAGTTGAGAGTTTCATTTCAAACACTAAACAATTGTATCTTCATTTCTTTTTCTTTGCTATACATTCCAAACTTAATACACATAACCAAGATATAACATCCTTTACCTATGAAATTTGGATTTGAAGATGGCTATTCTACAAAAGTTGCTAAGAAAATCTCATTTATTTGGGTGTGGTTAAAAAGTTAATTCATTTACTGTAATTTTTGTTTCTGTGTTGAGAAAACTAGGTTTCTTATGATGCAAGTACTTCCACATAGAAATGCACTATCTAAATTTATTATTTTTGAGCTCAGCTAAAGCAACCACTGTTTACAAGGTAAAAATTACTTTCCAAAATAAATAAGTGAAACTAAAAATTACTAAATGTTCAGATTTCAGCCTCCATTAAATTTTTTGAGGAAGGGAAAGAAGCAAGAATTATTTGGGTTTTACAAATTCTTGGAAAATTTTGGTTGCCATGCATTCATGAGTTATTTGGCTTTTTTTCGAACTTGCAAATAATACTGCTAAAATAATATAACCAAATCATAAACTTTTGTCTTTTCTTTTCAGTAATTTATGCTTTTATGCACCCTGGTAAGAGGTTTTGGTTTCATAACTAAGTCATTAGTCAATCACAATACATGTGTGCAATAGTCTTGTACATAATTAAGTCAACAATATTCTAAAAATGATGAGTAATATAATTATCTATGCAAATTATTTTATTCTAAGATGGTCAAGCTCTTGCCTAAACCCCAAATGATGTAAATAAAACATCAGTATTATGCAAAGCACCACTCCTCTAATAACAAAATGTATCATTAATGAAATAAACATTTACTGTGTATAATTTTACCTTTGCACTGCATGCCTTGGCGAAACAAACCCCTTAGGAGTTTTTTACAGTGCTTGCACACAGTGGGACGAGTGTAGGAATGTACAACAAAAGTATGTGGAACTTTAATTCTTCCTGCCAACTCTCTGTCAACCCAAGGTGGCCTTCCCATGTTCACTGATGACTTTTTTTCTTTTCCTGAAGAAATCGGCATCAACTATACAAAAAAGGTTTAATTAAAAATAATTCAAAATCCTGAAAGTAAAAGATCTGATAATCCAATACAGCCTATATTTAAGCTCAAATATATCAACTGAACTCTTCGACAAACAGCAAGACAAGGATCTGTTGTGACAAAAATTTAAAATTGGTGGACAAAATGAATTTTTCTCTTCATTTACATCCCTTTTAGTGTCTGTGTGTGGATGTGTGTATATTGTATAGGATACAAATAGTCGAAGGAGAATACTGTCCAACTTAGCACACCAATTCTTTACAGCCAATATATTTTTGAATTTTCTGTTGCAGAGTTAATTTATAATGTTTATTTAGTTTTTTAGTCTGTTCTAGCTCTATAGAAACAATCTGAAAGAAAACTAGGATCCTTTATTCAAGGATATAGAAAACTAGGAGTTTTGAGGGTGTGGGAGCCTTATAACTCATATAAATGAACAGAAGTTCCTATTCAAAACATTGTTCCAGCATCATTGCATTTCCTCATAATAAATTGTTTTCCATTTATATTTGTTGTTTAGTTTAATTTATTTTAAGAAAACAGTTTGTTTTTAGAAAACTACAATTTATGTACAGGACATTTCCTTTGGTTACTTATAAGTTTTGGAAAAGCAAATGTAAAATATTTCCTGAGTTTGTAATATACTATTATGCTAAAATTAGACTTGGTATAAAATAAATATAGAAAAAGTTATAATGTAAGTAGAGAAAATGTATTGCTGAGGAAGCATAATATAGTAAGCAATAACAGTCTCTCCTACCTTGAAAGGTAATATACACATGTAGACATGAAACAATCGTAAGCATTTCAAATATTCCAAAGTAGCAAACATTGTAATAAGAAAAGACTAAGACATATCACCTAAGTAAAATTTAAATAACAACAGATGAGCAAGAACACCTATTCTCAAAATGGTCATATGTTTTCTGTGGATGTAGTGAGGAGAATCTTAAAATAAATTTCAAAATTAAATCAAGAAAGCTAATTTATGAGAAGAACGATGCTATTTATTGAACAGAAAACCCCAAGAATTTTCAAAATGCAAGTATAAACAAGCAGATCAGGAAGGGTAGAATTTAATCTTGATAAGCTACTGCAAACTGTTTAATGCTTCTGTTGGAATTTCTTACTTAAAACTCAAAACTATTATTAACTAATATCGTTAGAAAACTCTATACATTTTGTATATTACTGTTGATGATAAAAGTAAAAATGGACTCAAAACCTCAGATTTTATAAATTTGTTTGATCATATATAGCTCATAGTAATAAGCAGAACTTATATTTTTTTGCATCTAAAGAAACAACAAGAAATAACTTATAATTCTAAAAGACAATGAGTAAAATACAATTCCTATAAAGCAAATTCAACTCACAGAAATGTCGTCTGAAAATACTGGCCCACTACTTGTTGTCCTCTGTACCAGTTCCATAGGAGTTTGGGGATAAAAATAAGTTGAGGACCTTCGTCTGTATGTGCTTGTACAATTGTTTGGAATTTTATAAGCACACCTTTTGTGAAAATTTAAACCACACCCTGTTAAAAAACACAACACAGACAATTGTATATTATGGTATTCTGTATTAACTGTAAAAACCAAAATTTCTGTGATGTGAAAATAAACTACTGCAGTAGTTTTAATGACATAATTTTATGGCTCAAATAGTTTAGATGACTCTACAATCATATAAAAAGAGGCAATGACAGTCATTAGTATGAAGCACTGAATGTCAAATGAGAGAAAACAGTGAGAGGTCATGCAACACTATCAAGATAAACTGTTCTTATATTACTATGTAAGTTAGGATTACTTGCATTTTATACTTAAGAGACAAAGCTATATGAATCACTGAATATTATTGTCCATGTTTGTAGTTTCTCGTATGATTGTCATATTACACTTTAAAGAAACATCCTAAAGAAAATTATAAAATTAATATTTAAACTGAAAAAATGAGAAGATAGTTAGAAGTATGATTATTCTGATCACAACTGTAACTTTCAGAGAAAAGATCTTTAACACAAAGAAAAACAATTTTATTTTAGACGCTTACTACGAACATTAAAGATTTAAACGATTTGTTTTTAATTACATAATCACTGAACAATGAAATACTCTTGAAAATTATTTGAAGACATTTTGCACTCATTCACATTTATTATTTCAAAACTGGTATACTGATAAACTTCTATTAAATATTTATTGATATCTAAATAATAATTTATGACAAGCTACTTAAAACTATTTCTGAATTATAATTTGCATCACACATCATTTTTATTGCATGCAGAACTGTACAAAAAAAAAAGCTTTATTAAAAGGTATATTTTACATAATTGTGTAAAATATATCCTGCAAAGTTACACCACTTGTAAAAATAAGCAGAAACTTTGGGTTGCAAGACAAGCAATTTCTAGCAACTTCTACCTACCACATTCTTCATATTAACCTTATCTTCAACTGTTAATGCCATTTATGTAATGATCATAATGTCTGCACTTAAGTATTACAACACAAGATAGCTATCTCAAAATTCTTCATTTTGTTAATGTTATCACATGCTGAAACAACATTGTCTCAAAGATAACAAGAAATTAAAAACAAATATCAAAACTGAAATACTGTAATAGCACCTTGTACAAAAACCAAACCTTGTATAAGCCTATTGTTCTCCACCAGCAAGACATTTAAATAATCCAATAGTATGTAAGTTGTATACATTTACAAATTTGTAAAACAAGTTCTTAAATATTTCAGGTTTTTCACAAAAAAAAAGCAACAACAACAAGTTTTTAGTATTTATGAATTAAGTTTCACCATCAAACTTATAGTTTAAGAGTTGAACTGTAGTTCTATAAAGTACTTTTTTCACTTTTATGACTTAACTTTACATTCAAATCTTGTTTTACCTGTAAACAGGATCTGACAAAAATGTACAATATTTAAATTACCTTCACACATCAATTATTATTTCACCAACCTCAGCTTTTATTGTTATAAAATTAAAAATATTTTCATAATTAATCCCTTTTTTAAAAATCCAAAAACAATTTGTTTCCCCATCCATGGGTTGTGTTAAAAACCAATACACCCCATAATTTATGGAACCATCTTATGATGAGCGAGTGAGGTGAAAGTTGGCATAACAGTCATGATTTTATTTTTCTAAGACTTCTTACACATAGATCATACAAGACCATGTTTTATGTATAAGCTTAAAAATGTATTTATTTAGTTTATTTCACACTGTAAATTTGTCATTAGTGACTCAAACAAAAACTGTTCACAAAAAGTCTTGCATTATCATTAGAAGTTTTTTTGTTTTATTGCATTACTTAATTACAAAGTTCAATGCTGTTTCTCATATTCCAGTTTTACCTTCACACTTAAGCCCTTGTCTCACCAGCCCAAACAGCAGTTCTCCACAGAAGTCACAAAAAGTTGGGGATCTGTACGAATGCACCATGAGGCCATGTGGTCTTATTTGAATGTCATCAGATGGGTTATTTACTGTGAAACACACATTAAACAATTTTACATACTACAGAATAAATGTAACATCTATATTCAAAAGATGGTTTTATAACTTTAATTAAAATAAAGTACAGAATGATGTTTCAGCCTTCTTAGGTCATCTTCAGGTTAACAAAGAGAGATTGGAAACATGGAATCTAATCTTAAATTTATAAATCACAGTAAGAATGAAAGATCAAATGCAATTATCTTATATTTCTTGATTCCTGTATCTCACTTATATAAACATATACAATGTAAAACTAGAGAAATGCAAAATAGTTAAGTTTTTTCACACAAAGTAGTTACAAATAACATGAGAAAAGCATTTATACAAATGAGTTTTGGTGAATTTTGTAATTTTAAAAATAAATAACTAATGTTAGTAGTTATGGTAATCATTTTTCTTCAGATTTATATACTGTATGTCAAAAGTATCTCGGCAATAGTAGTTTTGGTAATCTCATTTAATATTCATATTCATAAAAGTGACAATAATGTTTCTAAGCTACTGTACTGAGAAAATTTTCTTGTTTAGTGTGTGAAATTTGATAATGATATATATATACTGTAACCATGCAGCAAAACTACATTATAATTGTGTGAAGATGCATCTAAAAGTCTGTTGCTTTCAAGAATCAAAGCTTACACTATTCATATTGCCATAGTGAAATTGTTAACCATTTTGTTGTAACTCTTTACATTTAAACTTACACTATTGAACATTTTAGCTATCATAACCCACAATACACGCCATAAATTTAATTACTACTGTTAAAGCACCTATTGATACACTACCTCTCTTTATTATAAAAAAGAATAAAATGCAGAAACTTAGTATAATTCCAGTCAACAGCACACAGCTTCAAAGTGCAAAAACAATAGTTAACTTTCACTAAATACAATCTTTAGTAACTGGTTAACTATACAGAGTACTTGACTTTGGAATTATAGTTTTGACGCATGCGTGAAACATCACCAATCTCAACATAAGGGAGTAAAAAATAATGTGTTTGACATGTGACATCGTTACATAATGATACACCTTTAAAAAAAACAACAAACCTCATGGAATATTTACAGCACACACTGAAAAACAACAACACGTTTTAAGATAACCATTAAAATGTATACCTCAGAAAGGGTGCTTTGTCAAAGTCATTTTGTTTGTCTTTCAAACAAGTATCTGAATACGTATCACCAAATTTTATCACTTTTCCACATTGTTACCAAAAGTTAGTAATCTGCTGCTATAGTCAGTTTTGGCATTATAAAGAACAAAAACTAGAAATCTATAATACCTGACAGAATGATTTCCACAACAGTGTTCTCTGTTACGTCGGTGGCTGCATTGATTGGAAGCAACAAATTTTCTGAGTTGTACTCATGGCGAAATAGGATAAGGCGTTCACTCAAGCGATTCAAGCCATGGTCAGGAAACTACATGAAGGGGTACAAGAATTAATGATTGTGTTATGCCTGTGGTTTAAACAAGATTACATGCTCTATTGCACTGGAGAAACCTCATGTGCCTGGCACAGATTTCTTCACTGACTAACTGAACACAGAAAGTTACATTTACACTTTCCTTTCTGCATAATCAATTTTTTCATTCAATCCAAAAGGTTCCAAGCTGCAGTCACATTGAAAAGTGCAAGTTAACACCTGGACAACTTGAATGATCATAAATTTATTTACTTTTAAGTATTTTGGTTTTCATAGTGCAAATAAAAATGTATTTACTTAATTTACAATTAATGAAGTAAAGTAATTCAATTACAGTCCATTTTCAACATTCACAGAAGTAGGTAAAACAGTTGTTTTTGACAGAATTTTAAGGAACACAGTGCATTTTTTTAAGATGCATAAAATATTTCAATTTTTTTTACATTATGTAGTTTAAGAGCTTTAAATATGACAAACACATGAAATTGCACTAATTTCATTATGTCATTTTGCATAACATGCATAAAACATTGTTAAATACTTAACTTCAAACATATAGAAGGTACTTTAATTTTAGAGCTAATTATAATTTTTTTTCAAACTGGAATTATACATAGATTGAGCACAACACATTTCCAATTCTAAAATTATTCCACAGACAAAGATTAAAACAATAATATTTTAGCAAAATAACTAATACAAAAAGATTTTAAAGTACTACTTGAACCATTCCAACACTATCACAAACATCAAAACCTATGTTTTAAACAGTATCTGTACTTCATGGATGAACAGTTCAAGAAAATAACTTACTATTAAGTCATATCATCTTGAACAGCATTTTTAATTTCACATCTAGCTCTAAAGAGCCAATTTCAAAATTACCAGTTTGCTTCAAAACAGGCAGATCTAAATTACTGTATAATAAGGAACTGTATTAGCAAGTGACTGGAAGTTTCATGTGATAGATCTTTTTTTAAAATAAGAATCACATGAAGTAAATTGTTTGACAGATTTATGAAACATACATGCCAAAAACTCGCTTTTTAAAAAAGTTAAAAAACTTTTTTGAAATTATTTAAGCTTAAACCACATCAAAGCAAAGAATGTTTAATTACACAGACCACAAGAGTAATTTTAAAGCAGAAGAATTATCACAATATTAATTTATAAAGAAATCAAGTTACTGAATAATTACTGTTCAGTTTAAATTAAGAATTTTATACAGAAACATTTCCTTATGTAAAAATCTTTATTTCCATCTTTAATTAATATTACATCTTTTAAAATAAATTTATTAATTTTTTACAATTCAAATTGTTTTTTTTCCTGTTGGGTGCTACTAAGTTAATATGTATCATGAGAAATTAACATTTTAAAAATGTGTTACCTATACCAAGGGTTTATTAAACAAAAATGTTAACATATTTAAAAGTTATTTAACTGACAGTTTTTATTACACAGAGACTTATACTGAATAAACATTCTGATTTATTTGTATATGTCATTAAAACAAGTTTGTTGTAGAACAACAACTATATTCCAGTGTTTATAACAAAAGTTTTGTTATGAGGACCTAAAACACTGATAGAATTTGAAGATTTTTTGTGTCAAATCATTATATTTAAATCCCATTATGTTATCATGGTTATTCTTCACCATTTTACAAGATACAATATCAGAGTGGTAATTTCCAAAGCCTTTCTTTTACTGTCCTTGAGGAAAATACAAGAACATTGTAAATAAAGAGTCTGGCATCTAAAGTGCCATTGTATGAAGAAACCCTTATGTTTTTATAAAATTTAGTAACATTTCACCGTCAAGATCAGATTTATGCAATTAACAAGTTACACAGCTAATATACTATTATTCACAGTGAGAACTCAAATTAATTGGATTTTCTCTCACATAATATACATAATGTTCTGTACCAGATATAAAACATGAAAGAATTTATTACTTTATCAAACATTTATT
The DNA here is from genome assembly GCF_004210375.1 of Tachypleus tridentatus. Lineage (NCBI taxonomy): Eukaryota > Metazoa > Arthropoda > Merostomata > Xiphosura > Limulidae > Tachypleus > Tachypleus tridentatus. Next base: position 41,286,414 of record NC_134830.1, read on the forward strand.
TCAAACATTAATAAGTCAAAACATTTATTTCTATTGTACATCATTACTACTGTATTTATTAGTTCTATTAGTTCAAAAGTTTTGCTCTTACCTATAAATTTTGATTTTACAATGTTTTTACTCAATTTACCAACGGTCCCAAAATTTGCAGAACCTATTTAAAAATTTCCAAATTTCTAAATTTTATCCAGTTTCAGTCTTTTAAGCTCTTTCTAAGCAAATACGAAATATTAAATACAAATCATAAATCAACCAACCTTCTTGTCTATGAAGTTGCATGCCAAGTCCTTGAGTTTTTTAAGGTTGAGCTCACTGACATCCACTGAAACAGTGTCCTTGAATAATCCAGTTTGCAGGAAGAAAGTGATTTCACCTGGAATCTTTAGCATTGATGTATCCATCATAGCAAAAGCCTGAAATGAAAAGGAATGACATTACGTTAATTGATCAAACCACACTGGTTTTTAGGGTAAGAATACAATTACAAATAACAATTATGGTATTGGAAATGTATGTGTGTATGAGTGTCAAAATATAACATACAGCAGTAGGTAATTTCTTTTATTATTTTAATTTACAGCAGAAGTAAAAAAAAAAAAAAATGATTGCTACACAGAGCCATTTTATCCCCATTCTATTAAATGTATTATAAACAGTAATAAGGATATGAACATTTAACAGCAAAGCACACAACTGGTTATTTATACAGAAAGTTGCAACATGATCCTCTAAAACAATTACAATAGTATTACTTTTGTAGAAATGTTCCATCATATTTTAATTTTGAACAGGATGTACCAGCACGTTTAAGAATTTATGGAAAATCCCACATAAATATATTTTTTTTCTTACAGGAATAACCGGTCCAGACTTTTCCAACCCAAACCTAACCAGATGTGAATAAAATGTAGATTTGTCAAGATACTGAACTACCTGACAGCAAGAGTAAAATATGTATTGTGATAGTTTAATTTTCTGTAGCTTTTTGTACAAAAAAATAATTTTATGAAATCTTAAATATGGTTGTAATTTAAAGTGTTGACTGTATTAACCAACGTGGTTAATATACTGAGATTCCAAGAGAGATTATATCTATATATCAATCTATCAGTGCGTTTGTTAAGATTCACCTTTGTATAACAAAAGAAATGTACTTTACTGGTATTCCTAACCTTATCAACTTTTTAAATGCATATTTGAGTTTTTCTATACAACAATTAACCCAATTAATCACTGCTAAGGACTTCCTATGTAGTTGATACGGCAAACTAGTAATTCTACCCAACTGTTTTGTACAGTTTTTACATTGAGTGTTATAACAGGAAAAATGAATTAATATGAAAAATTATGTAGATACGTTATTTGGTTGGTTTGGCGTTTCATAGTGCAAAGCAACTAGGCTATCAGCTCCATACATCCGGTAAACCGTTAAAATTAAAGTAAAATTATTAAAATGAATCAAGCTAAAACAAAACAAAATTTTATTTTTGAATTAAAAAGATAAATAGCATTAAATCCAATTTTTATATCTAATTCAGAACAGTAAGTGAGAAACTACAGTAATACAAGTTGTAAAGAACTCTCTGTAGCACAATTTTAATTATCATAACTCGCCAGGATGACTAACGGGTAAGTTCAAACATCAGCATCAATCACCTGAAGTTGGTCTTTCCAGTCCTGGTTTCCAGTTATTTCATTGTTTGTTTGTTCGTTTTGAATTTCGCGCAAAGCTACACGAGGGCTATCTGCTCTAGCCCTTCCTAATTTAGCGGTGTAAGACTAGAGGGAAGGCAGTTAGTCATCACCACCCACCGCCAACTTTGGGGCTACTCTTTTACCAACGCCCCTACAGCTGAAAGGGCGAGCATGCTCGGTGTGACGGGGATTCGAACCCGCGACTCTCGGATAATAAATGTCGAGTGCCTTAAACATCTGCCCATGCCGGGACCCGAATTATTTGACGTCGTGGCTGATTTCAGAAAGCAAAGTTATGCAAGTTTTAAAATACTTTCTGCAGCATAGTTTTAATTATTATAACTGGCCAGGATGACTAACGGGTAAGTTTAAACATCAGCATTAGACACCTGAAGTTGGCTTTTCCCGTCCTAGATTCGAGTTATTTGACGTTACGGCCCTTTTTTAATTTCAAATCCAACTAGTTGTACTTTAATTATTAAAAAAGGAATCGTATTAAAAATGTAAATTTATAAATTAAAAGATTAATGACCTTTAAAAAAATTAAAAACATTTGTAAGGTGGACAATGTCACCATCACCAATAGCACTGTCTTACGTTATAATAAAACCTTGGGACAAAACATGTTAAAAATAGTGCCATCGTTGAGAGTCGTAACAATGGCAAGACAGTAAAATGTGGCTTATTGTTACCTGAGCGTCACACAGGCAATACATTGGCACATCAGTCCCAGATAAAAGAAAACGATGAGATAAAAAACTATGGCCAATTCGTAGTCTAGTTCGGACAACTTCCTATTTCCATCCTTACGGAAAGAAGGCAGTCAAAGTCCAATAAAGGGTTTTAATTGGAAAAGCTTGTTTTCACGTTGCTCACTCCAAATCGACTGCCAAATGTCGGAAAGTCGAGCCTTGAATACAGGACCACAATCCATGTATGGAACAGGCAGAGCAGCAATGCTTCCAGAGCAGACAGATTTAGCTGCGGTATCGGCGAGCCCGTTCCGGCGAGTACCAAGATGGCCTGGTAACCAGAAAAACCCGATAGAAGTAGATGTTAAAAAGAAATTGGCCAGTCGGTTTTGAATATCGGCGAGATCATGGCGAGAACGAACGTGAATCGATTCCAGGGCTAGTAGGGAATTGAGTCAGTATAAATAGTGCAATTTGAGTACTGGTTAGCTTCTATGTGATCCAGGGCAAGAGAAATGACATACAGTTCAACTGTGAACGCAGAAACAGTAGAGAAGATTCTGTTCACAACCACCGAACCGCAACAAACATAAATAGGAATGAAAAGATGGTTCAAAAGATGTTCAGCAAATAACAAAGGGTACTTCCAATCGGGAGTATCTGCTTTTCTCAGGTGAGTTCAAGAAAGGTCACATTTGGGGACTGTAATAAGCCATAGTGGGATGGGCTGATCAGTGGATAGAGCAATGTTATCCAAGGACAGACCCAATTCATCCAACTGCATCTGGATACAAAGGCCAAAAGGAGCAATGGCAGATCATCTGTTCTGAAAAAGTATGGCTCACTGAGAAAGGAAAATACAACCCTAGGTGGAATGCTTTGGTAAGGAACAAAGTTTTAAAGCATATAGTAAAGACAGTTGCAAACGGTGGAAGCCCCAGTGCAGAGCCAAAGTCCCTGATGATGAATGGGATGCAGCACCTTCAAGGCCGAGGTCCTGGCAGAACCACAAACCAATGACCCATGGTCTAGTTTCGATCAAATAACAGCACGATATATCTTTAGCATAGAACATTGATCTGCTCCCCAAGTGGTGGAAGAAAGGACAGGATGTTCAGTGCTCTTGTACATTTGACTCGTAGCTGCTTGATGTGTGGTATAAAGTTTAGCTTATGGTCAAAGATAAGCCCCAAGAACTTTATCTCAGTGGACCACAGATAGCACAATTTCACCGATACGGAGTTCAAGATTGGGGTGAATAACCTTTTGACAGCAAAAGTGCATGGAAATGGTTTTAATGAGAGAAAAGTTAAAATTATTTATTGTGGTCCACTTCAATAAACGATTGAGGGCAGTCTGTAGCTGCTGTTTAATCGTTTGCATGCGCTTTCACATCTCATGTCAGTTGTCGACATAGGCCCTGTTTGTAACAGTAAGAAGAAGTTGTTCAGTGATGGCATTAATTATTATACTGAAGAGTGTGACACTCAAAACCACAGTCCCAAGGGACCCCGTGTTCCTGTAGAAAAGAAAGGGAAAGTGTTGAACCCACACGAACTTGGAATTGCCTATTTACTAAACATTTTAAAAATAATGTAACGCATATAAGAGGAGGTCTTGCAAAATGCCATATCTCCATGTAGCATCATAAGTCTTCTTAAGGTCAAACAATGTTGATACAAGATATTGTCGTTTGAGAAAGGCCTCTCTCTGATTGACGTTTCAACTCGAATCAAGTGATCCATGGTGGAGTGCTGTTGTCGGAACCCAGACTGGGTGAGTCAGAGGAAGTTGTTTGATTCGAGGAACCAAAGACGAGTATTAGCCACCCTCTCCGAGGTCTTACAGAAATAGTCAAAGCAATTGGATGGTCGTTTGAAGGAATTTTGGGAACCTTCTCAGGCTTAGAAAAAGGCAGAACAACAGCCTGGCACCAAACATCAGGAAATAATTTTCCTGCAAGATCTAGTTAAAAAACAACCAGAAGAATAGCAAGAGAAGCAGGATCTCGTAGTGTACATCATCAGGTCCAACTGATGTACTGCCAGACCAATGAAGGGCCAGTTTGAGTTCCACTAGTGTAAAGAAGCGATTATAGTCATAGGGACAATCAGATCTAAAAGAAATAGATGATCGCTCTGCCCGAATCTTGATGAATAAGAAGGTGGAAGATGAAGCAGAAGTGCTAGATACCTAGCAAAAGGTTTCACCTAGAGTATCGGCGATGCTTTGGGTATCAGCTACTTCCTGGCTATCAGAAAGCAAGATCGAGAGGGTGACAGAATAATATTGCCCATTGACCTTTCGAATATTGTCCCATATGACTTTGGAACTGGTGGTAGAAGATATGCTGGTTGTGAACTTAATCCAAGATTCCTTCTGGCTTTGTCATCTTACCTGCCGGGCTTGTGCACGGGCCTGCTGGAAAGCGATACAGTTCGAGTGTGTAGGATACCTACGAAAAGTATCTCAGGCCATTTTTGAGCATTTCATGCCATGTGGCACACAGGATTCCATCACGGATGAGGATATCGTGGAAAACTTGAGGTTTTAGGAATTTATCGAGCAGCTGCTTGTGTATTACAGTCAGCTACTTCTGCTACACAGTGGTCTATTGGTGGCTTACAGACGATGGCAGGACCAAGTTTTGCAAGAAAAGTGAAAGCGGGCCATTTGGCATCCACCACGGCTAGTCTCAAAATTATAGGAAAAGATCACTATCTCGTTCGTGGGTTATTGTCCACCCTCCATGAAAAGTGGTAGAATAGTAAAGGGGAACAAACTGAGAGATCAATAGTAGTATAGGACTGACTAGGTGAATGAAAATAAGTATAAGAACTAGTATTGAAAAGAGAAAGGTTGTAATCTGAGAACATACATTCTACAGAGCAATCCCTCCTATCAGTATCACTACCTCCCCAGAGGTGATTATGTCCATTAAAGTCTCCCAAGATTAAAAGGGAAGATGGCACCTATTCAATGAGAGCACCAAGATTTGATTGATCTTATATCTCTCCAGGTGACAGGTAGAGAAAACAAAGAGTGATGGTATAACCAAAGGAAACACAGATGGCTATGGCCTCCAAAAGATGTGGCAAAGACAGGGTGGGCACATGCTGATCAACCAACAGTACCACCCTTCCACACACTCGTCCATCACACAGCTTGTCATTTCTGTAGAAAGAAAATTGCCGAAAGGTGGCTGTATCGGCAGGTTTCAGAAATGTTTCCTGTAAGAAAAGACATACAGGATGGTAGGAAGCAATCAATGCTTTGATGTCATCCAAAATAAAACGTAAACTTTGACAGTTCCATTGTATCAAGGTGGCCATTTTTAATTACGTGTAGGCGAACTGGGTGGAAAGCCCTTCTGTTTACGACCACGCCTTTTTTAATTTGAGGGAAGTCTGACAACATCCATAGATCCTGCCCTCAGTCGATTGGGCAGGTCTTTGTCGTTGGAAGAAGATTCCAGCGACTGAGAACGTGAACAGATGATCGCTTTGCATCTTGGGGCGGGAAAAGATGTACCAGAGGAAACGCCCGTACCCGAAACCAAAGGAAGTGGAATAGAGATAGGTGTTGACGTGTATTCAACCTTTTTAACCGTGGAGGTCAAAAGACTTTTCATTTGGTTTGAGAACGATTATTTTGGAGGTACAGAGAGATCCCTCTGCATTCCCACTGCAGTAGTGGAACGAAGTGCAGCAGCACACGTTCAAGATGAAGTGGTGACAGCAACTTTTGAACCTCAGGGTAAGTAATGTTTTGAATCTTCTTCAAATGCTGCACCTCTTTTTCTTGCGTTTGTTTTTTTTTTATAGCAAAGTCACACAGGGCTATCTGCTGAGTCCACCGAGAGAATTCGAACTTCTGATTTTAGCGTTGTAAATCTGTAGGCTTACTGCTGTACCAGCAGGAGATGTTTTTTTCTTCTTTCAACCAATTAGAGAAAAAAAGAAAGTCGGACGGATGAGAGCCATTGCAATTAACGCAATGAGGGTTTGTTTCATACCTATAGGCATCGTGGCCTTTGCCACTGCAAAGACCACACGTCAAGAAATCACAACATGATGCCATTTAGTGATTGAACCGATGACACTGGAAACATCCAAGAGGGTTTGGAATGTATGGCTGTGCCTGGCAATTAAAATAACCTGCCTTGATAGTGGCAGGTGGACGCAGTGATGCAAATATCAGAATGAGGACATTGGTCGGCATCATAATTCATCTTTGCGATTGAAAATACGCCTCACTGCAAAAACTCCTTGGATAGAGAAACCAGCAAGAATCTCCATCTCGTAGATGTTCTTAAAATTCCTCTCAACAATAGCTGCTCGTGAAGAATTCAGAGTAGCATGAGGTGTAACCTCAATGGGCATATCCCCAATCGCCTTTGAATGTAAAAAAAGTTCACTGTGTTTAGATGTTGATGTTTCCACCAATATGTCACCAGAGTGAAGCTTTTTGACTGACTTTAGAGAGCCAGCAAGTCCTTCTAATCCCTTCTGAATGAAAAAGGGAGACATCTACCCTAAAGATTTGTCTGAAAGAGAATGTAGTATAAGAAAGTGAGGTACAACAGGTGTTACAGATGTTGAAGATTGCTGTTTTTTAACTACTTTAAGTTTTTATTTTGGGGATCTATAATAAAAAAAGTGTTTCGGCGCCCACTGACTCCACCCACCATGAAGCTCCACGAAGGGACGCACTACAATGCCAAACAAGGACACTGCAGCAATGCCAGTTTCGTGAGCACTATACCCAAACACCAGCATCAGATACATTGTCCACAACACCTGTTGAGAACATGAAACACTTGTGCTTTGGTTGATCCTAACCCATGTGGACCAGTCAATTGACCCTAAGGGGACACCCCAAGGCTGCCCGCCTACATGAATTCAAGGCCAAAGTGGTGTCTTAGGGTTGGACCCCTCAACCGTCCGGATTCTCTCCCCCCCACCCCACCATTCACGGACGAACATGTGGGTGGATATTTAGATCCCAGAGGAAGTAAACTGAAAGAACAGAACCTTCCTTGGTAAGTCCCCTCACTACGTACAGGAATCCACACTGAGGGGAGATACGTTAGTGAATTGTATGAAAACAAGTCTGTAGTTTGTAGATTAAAGCATTCTTATCAGTCTTCAAAATATTTCACATGTAAGCCAGTTCTGACAAATATGTAACTATATTTGAATCTCTCCAGATATGGTTACAGTCAGATCATGTTCAGCTACACTAAACTATAGATATTTTACGTTTTACTACAAAACCAACTTAACAAAAACCGATATTATTATATCATTATTTTAGCTTTCTTTTAACTCCCACTCAATTGATAGTTGCACCAAGACTTCAACTGGCAATACTTTATGCAAGTAAACTATTTTATTGTGTAGCATTAACTAATTCAACTCCAGGAGTAAAATTCACAAGTTTGTGGAAACTATAGATCCATCACTGTATATTTGATGAATGCTACACATACACAGAAATGGTAAGTGCTGAAACAAACAACAAAAAACCTTGAAGTTTTTAGGGCAGATATGATTTTGTGAAGGTCTGCCATTTTCAAATAGAGATGAACAAATCAAGCAATTGTTTGAAATATTTATTTCACGTTTTGATTTTGTTTGTTTTTGAATTTCGCACAAAGCTACTCGAGGGCTATCTGTGCTAGCCGTCCCTAATTTAGCAGTGTAAAACTAGAGGGAAGGCAGCTAGTCATCACTACCCACTGCCAACTCTTGGGCTACTCTTTTACCAACGAATAGTGGGATTGACCGTAAAATTATAACGCCCCCACTGCTGAAAGTGCGAGCATGTTTGGCGCGACGGGGATGCGAACCCGCGACCCTCAGATTACGAGTCGTACGCCTTAACGCGCTTGGCCATGCCGGGCCTTATTTCACGTTATAATCAATTTCTGAACTATTTAAGTGAGTATTTAAAAACGACATTTTCAAACTTTCATGATTTATTGTTGTGTTACTTTTCATGTTTTTAAACTCTTAACATTCCTGCATTACACATTTAAAACGAAAAGCATTGACACTGCCCATTGAGTTAACTCAATAAATTATCTTGAACTGATGAAGTACGAATCGAGGGCTCATCCTATCTTGCTTACGTTGTTAGTTAAATATTACTTGTTCTGACGAAATCTTTGTATGTTTGCTAACAAGTCACAGGAAACATTACATTGAATAGAAGTTGCAAGTGCAATAATTATTTAAAGACAAAAGCTGAATAAATAAATGAATAAATCGAATTAGACTTTGAAATAGTCAATACTCAAACATACTTCCTTTGTACAAAGGTACACAATGACTATTCGCACCCTGTCCACAGCGAAAATTATGGTCCAGAATATTAGAATTGTACATCCGTTAGCCTACTGCTGACCCACCGTCAGGGAAATTAGGAAGTAAGAATCGCGCTTTTGGAATCGTTGAAGTAAAGCTTCCTACCTGATTTTATTAGAATGTTGTGTTTCATAAGCTCATAAGGCCTGGCATGGCCAAGCGCGTAAGGCGTGCGACTCGTAATCCGAGGGTCGCGGGTTCGCGCCCGCGTCGCGCTAAACATGCTCGCCCTCCCAGCCGTGGGGGTGTATAATTTGACGGTCAATCCCACTATTCGTTGGTAAAAGAGTAGCCCAAGAGTTGGCGGTGGGTGGTGATGACTAGCTGCCTTCCCTCTAGTCTTACACTACTAAATTAGGGACGGCTAGCACAGATAGCCCTCGAGTAGCTTTGTGCGAAATTCCAAAACCAAACCAATCATAAGCTTATTCTAGTATACAAGTACATTACTTTATAAAAAGTAAGTACATATATAAACGTGAAAACGTTTCATCAATTCTTTTTTAACATTGTGACTACTTCCTCTGTCACATTCTGTGATTAAAATGCTATAAACATGCTGCATTTTCAGTACTGTATGCTGTGCAATTATCCTTTTCTGTTGTTGTCTTATATATGTAAAATCGGCTCGTTTGGGTTGAGAAACTATTTTACATAGAAGAGCGAACAACGTTTCGACCTTCTTCGGTCATCGTCAGGTTCACAAAGAAAGAAAAAGGTAACTGACCGGAAGCTGACCACATGTTTGGAAGGGGTTGTGTAACTGAGTGTCGGAATGTAGTTGGCGGTGTTAGATGTTTGAATATATAATTTTATATTATTTATTTTATTATATTTAATACTGGTATAAAGGCGTTCCTTTATATTGGTTTATGTTGGGTTTAAGTTGTTGTATAAGTAAGGCTTCTTTAATTTTACGTTTGTTTATGCTTATTTCTTTATTTAGTATTTGAGTGTTTTCTATGGTTATGTTGTGTATATTTGACTTGCAGTGTTCGAAAACGTGTGAAGGTGACTTTTTGTGTTCTTTGAATCTGGTTTTCATTTTTCTACTTGTTTCTCCAATATGGACGTCGTGGCAGTTATCACATTGTATTTTATAAATAATGTTGGTTTGGCGTTTGTCAGTGTAGTTTTTACATAGTATAGACCTCAGTTTTGTGCCTGGTTTTTGAATAAATTTGGTATTAATTGGAATGTCATATTTTGTTACTAGTTTTTGCCAAATGTTGGTTATTTGTCTGCTGATGTCGGGAATATATGGTATGCAGCAGTATATGGTTTCGTGACTTTCTGATTCGTGAGATATATTTACTTTTGTTGGTTGATTCTGCTTTCTGTCTAGGTGTGTGCGTATAATATTTTCTACGGTTTGTGGAGGAAACTTATTGATGTTGATGAAGTATTGTTACGCAACCCCTTCCAAACATGTGGTCAGCTACCTCTTTCTTTCTTTGTGAACCTGACGATGACCGAAGAAGGTCGAAAAACTTTGTTCGCTCTTCTACGTAAAATATTTTCTCAACCCAAACGAGCCGATTTTACATATATATTTCTCTACAAGTGAGTTTTCTCGACATCAGTGTTGTTGTCTTAGTTTTACGGAACAAGATATCATTTTAATACGAGTTTGAATAAGTAACACCATAAATTTGTAAAATGTTCTTGCAATTCAACTCTTGTTAATAAAATTTAATTCATTGTTTGTGAACAGAGCGAATTACAAGTTTAATACATGGAAAATTACACATGTGTTTGTTAATGTTTTTAAACTTTACTCGGGTTGAAATCATAGATAAATTACATTTATCAATCAATATGTCATACATGGTCCTCAAGAGAAACTATCTGATGCTTAACAATGAAGCTATTAATATAAATAACTAATTACATACACACACAAGTACTTAAATTCGACGCGTATTTGAATCACATGCGCAGATATAGTTGTATTCATCAAATAACTAGAATTCTCTTTGTCATTACAATTATTTCGGGCTCAATTATAATTTGGTGTTTGCCAACTACAAAATAAAAGACGGAGAGCTCGTCCCTTCCGATTCTAGAGTGGTGAAGACATAACTTTGCAAAAGGAACTATAAGGCAAAGCTAATCATGTGAAATACTAGTGAAAATCAAAACGTCTCGTGCTATTCACTGCAAATTCTCGTAAATAGTGAATTCTGAACCCCTTGCGGTATAAAATCGAAAAGCTTGATTTAGATTGTACGTTTCCATATCTCAGCTAAAATAGTTTCTTCAAAAAACACCAATTGCGCTATCGAACTAACAAGTTTTGCAATATCTCCTGATAAAGCATGGGGTATGCTAAAGAATTTTAGTTGTCACGTCAGAACTGGTTTTGGGGTGTTAGATTTGTTTACCTTAGCCTGTGCATCACCCTCTTGTTTTCTTGTGTCCTATTTGGCATACGTCTTTATACTTGCGTGTGTTCACTGTAAGTAATAAGTTACGTTGAATTTTCTTCACGAATACGACATCTCGTGATGCCCTATAGGAGGGGTGGGCAACTCCATGGCCACTGGCCAGATGTGGCTAGCTCGAGTTTAGGAATTAACCTTTTTCATCATTTATTTTTATTGCAGATTTGGTGAGCAACTGCATTGCCTCACGTCATCGCTAATACTGCGCGCTTCATCACTGCCACAGACTCCGCCCATTTGGTAACGTTAGTCTGGTTTAAATGTTTGTTATTGAGTGTGCATTGTTTTGCATGCGCTTGCAAACATTTTTACTGTGTAAATTAAAAATGTTTAAATATATTTTGTTTTTAATTTCATAATATGGATAAGTGGATAATTCGAAAACGAAATAATCCAGATGATGGTAAACATTCAGAATATAAAGAAATTTAATTGATTCTGGCATTACTGCCGAAAAGAAACTGGCGCGTGACTGGAAAAAGCGTGAAACAAGAATTTGATGAAAGCCGGGAGTTGAAATTTGCAGTGATTGAAGCAAATAATAAGTCAGTGTGTCTTTTGTGTAACAAATTTTTAAGAATAATGAAGTATACAACCTTAAGCAACACTTTAACCATTTTCACAACGAATTTGACGTAAAATTTCCAGTTGATAGCAAAAATTGTACGAACGAAATTAGCCGTCTGAAAGCACAACTTCTTGAATGAAAGGGAGGCCTAAAACGATTTTTGTCATCGATAGAACTAGTTACGTCAGATAGCTATAAAGTAGCTTGGATTCCAGCTCAAAAAAGAAATTTTTTGCTGCTTAACTCATAAAAGAAATATTGATTGTGGTAATTTAAACTCTGTTGGTGAATTATGATTCAAAAATAAAATATGATATTCTTCAAAAGAAATAATTTGCAATTAAGTCGAACAGCAATTGTCCGCAGAATGCTAGAGTTAGCGAAAGATATAGAAAATCAGTTGCTTTAACAACTCAGATACTTTGTATTTTTCTTTATCACTAGATGAGTCAACAGATGTTAGCGACACTGCACAGTTGATATTTTAAGTTTGATATGCAACTTCAGAATTCCATGTGAGGGAAGAAATGCTTGGCCTTTGTGGATTAAGAGATTAAACATGTGGAAAAAACATCTTTACATCTTTTTGACATTTCAAGAAATTTTTCTATGTGGATTTTAAACAAACTGGTTCCTGTCACAACAGACTGCGCACCCGCCATGACTGGGCGAAATTAGGATTTGTTTCTCTTTTGAAGCAGCATTTAATTGAAAATGATGGGAAGTCCACGCTGCCATCTTTCCATTGCATAAGGAAAATTTATGTGCTCAGATGTCTAAAAGTAATGAACTGAAAAATTTGATGGACATTGTCGTAAAAATTGTGAATTATATTAGAAGTGAAAGCTCTCTCATCCATCAACAGTTTGTTAAGTTTTTGAAGAAAAGCAGTGATTGTACTTTTAATGATCTTACTGATTTTGAGAATGTAAGATGTGATTAAGTGGAGGAGAAGTCTTGGAACGATTTACTTTCTTATTTCCTCAAGAAAAAGGGTATCTTCTTGAAAAAGGTAAGATTCAAAATTTCCCTGAAATTGAAACTTTGTCATAGTGTGATTTGCACTTTCTGTGCAACATGAAGTCTCACTTAAATAATTTGAATATGAAGCTTCAGGGAAGAGGTAAAACAATAAGTGAGCAATCAGTCTATTCATGAATTTCAATTAAAGCTAAACCTCCTTGCGGAACAATTATAAAAGAATGATTTGACACATTTTGCAAAGTTGGATAGTTTTCTAGAAAATAAGGACTATGATTTCTCTGATGCTAAAGATGATATCTTTGCGAACTGGATCAAAACTATGTGAAATATTTAAATCACGTTTCTCCGATTTTTTGCATGATCCATTTCTATTTGACTTAGGAAATTTCAGTAAGGAAATTACATCTTTTTTGTCTTTAGATAAGTGTTAATATGAAGACGAGATGTTTATCCTCCAAAGTGTAGAACATATAAAAAAGGTAAACAAAAAGGTTATATTGGAGAGATGTGGCTCACTATTCTGATAAATGAGTCTTCCAAATTTAAAAAAAGATAATAGTTTCAAAATTATTTGCCATGTTTGGATCCACATGGGTGTGCGAGTCAACATTTTTTATGCTAGATTTAAGTCTAAATATAGATTTCAGCTTACTGATATAAATTTAGAGGCAGAGCTAAGATGCTCATTGAGCATAGATATTAAGCCAAATTTCACGACACTTGTTAATTAAATCCCCAACAATTTTCATATTGAATGTTAGTTGAAATGCGATTATTTTAATTAAATTAACACCTTTCAATTTTTGTTTTAATAGTGTGGCCAACGTGGTTTTCATTAGCCACAGTTGTGGCCTCTATGAAAAATAAGTTGCCCACCCCTTGTTCTATGGTTTTCTAATTAAGTATCGAAACAAGCAATCACCATGCGATTCATATTGGAAATCTTTCTATACAGTCATGTGAAAAAGTTAGGACACCCTATGAAAGCCTGTGTATTTTTGTAACATTTTTGGATATATAGATATTTAATCTCAATTTCAACAATACTGAGAGATTATAGGAATATAACAAAAACAATTAAAACTGAAGAAAAGACTTTAAGATCTCCTGTAAATGTAATTCTACAAAAATGCATATTCTAACTGAGGAAAAAGTTAGGACACCCTACTCCCTAATAGCTAGTGTTACCCTCTTTGGCTGAATTAACTGCAGTGAGACGCTTCTTGTAGCCATCTCCCAGTCTCTGACATCGGTATGAAGAAAGTTTGCCCCACTCCTCAATGCAGAATTATTTCAGCTGTGAGATGTTTGAGGGGTTTCTTGCATGTACAGGCTGTTTCAAGTCACCCCACATCATCTCAATGGGATTTAAGATCTGGGCTTTGACTCGGCCATTCCAGGATTCTCCATTTCGTAGTTTTCACCCAGTCCTTGATGGATTTACTGGTATGTTTTGGGCCATTGTCGTGTTGCAGGTTCCAGGTCCGCTTCAGCTTTACTTTTCTTACAGATTGTCTCACATGATCCTCAAGCACCCTCTGATACACGGTAGAATTCATGGTGGATTATATGATTGTGAGCTGTACAGGTCCTGCTGCAGCAAAGCAGCCCCAAACCATGACATTTCCACCTCCATGCTTCGCAGTTGGTATGAGGTTCTCTTCCTGGAATGCTGTATTTGGTTTATACCAAACATTTCCTCTGTTCTGGTGTCCAAGTAATTCAATTTTGGACTCATCTGTCTTAAGAACATTATTCCAGAAGTTCTGCCTGGTCTTTGTCTACATTCTCTCTGGCAAACTTCAGTCTGGCCTTAGATGTTTCTCATAGAGAGCAAAGGTTTCCTCCTTGCACACCTCCTGTGCAAGTTGAACTTGTGTAGGCTCTTTCTGATTATAGAGGCATGCACTTTCACATCAACAGTAGCCAGAGCCTGCTGTAGGTCCCGTGATGACATGTTAGGGTGTTTGGAGACCTCTTTTAGCATAATGCGGTCTGCTCTCGGGGTGAACTTGTTGGACGACCAGACCTGTGCATGTTGGCAGTTCTTTTGAAAGCCCTCCACTTGTTGACTATTTCCCGGACAGTGGAATGGCTGATTTCAAAATCTTTTGGGATCTTTTTAAATCCCTTACCAGACTCATAAGCTACTACAATTTTCTTTCTGAAGGCCTCAGACAGCTCTTTTGCTCTCACCATGGTAATCGCTCTCACTTCAACAGTCAGGAGCACACCAAACTAAATGTCTGAGGTTTAAATAGGGCAAGCCTCATTCAAAATGCTGAGTAACGATCTTCTAATCATGTGCACTTGGTGCGATACACCTTTGTGTGAATTGAGCCATTTTAAGTGGGAATAAATGTGTCCTAACTTTTTCACATGACTGTATATGTGGAAGCTATATCACCTTCCCTACATAAGAGCAGCTACTGTGTGGATCTCTCTTAGACAGATTAATATAGCGGCAGTTCTGTCAGCTTCCCTACATAAGACCTGCTACTGTGTGGATCCCCTTTTAAAGTATTGTTGATCCAGGTAGCACCATGAAATAGTGAAGGATGGGAACTATACTTATAATATCGGTTACGTTTAGTATAGTAATACCTTAACATCCTGGTATTTATATACAAACATCATATTAGAGTGTAGAATGCTAACTTCAAGGAAAGTTTTACTGTTTTCCCTATCGATGTAATGTGTTCTATTTTTTTTTCTGCATTCAAAAAACACTTTTCTTGCAAACAATCATCTTTCCACCTCTCGTTGTTGACAGCAAAAAATAGTTAGGATGTGGGACGTTGAATGCTAGAGTATCCGCTCTTTTTTTTTGTTTTTCTTCGATTTTCATTCGAGGCCAGCGAAGTTGACGTTAAACTGGATAGACGGTGTACCCCCAAAGCCAGTAGCTACAAAGCAGGGTGAATTACTTGATGACGCCCCTTATTACTTTTTCTTTAGTGTTGGATGTTTGTATTGTGGCTTCGATTTTAAGAATTTATATATAATTGTATTCCATCTAAGATTTGGATATCCTGCGTAAGATCCGAGTTATTCTTCCTTATGACGTATTTCCGTCTTTGTTTTGTTCTTTAATATTCAGCTGATATATACAGCTTTAGACTTTGCCCCTGGAGGAATTTCTATGAACGCTTATGGCTACGCCCAACTTCATAATTTATTGAAATTATAAATTGACTCAGGATCTGTGCTAACAGAAGTTGTAATCTAGAAATCAAAAGTATGCTCGTTTAAAAACAACCAATTACGCACTTTTTATGGCACACTGTTTAATAGTAGGTACGACGCCTGTTTCTCATTATTATTTAGTTTAAAAAATTAAAAGATAATTTAACCCAATTTTCAACTGATTCATGTACAACTTCCGGATTATTCATAAAAAATCTTGCATTCCCTTAACAGTGAGTACGTGAACACATCGAGAAACTTTTTGTAACTTCTAGAATAGATGATTATACGGATTATTATCAAAATAGAAGTTAATAAAGTTAATAACCTTTTTACGGTATATTATATCAAAATCATAATATTATCAGTTAATCTGATGAGGATCAGTAGAGATTACCTGCCCTAAAAACTCGGTTGAACCAATTCGACATATTTTCAAGGATCGTATTTACAACTCAACTTGATTAAGGTTCCTGAAAGTTAATCGAAACGTCATCGCACTTTCAAGTTTTCTCTAATCAGTGATCCATATTACAATATATCGACTCAATTTCACGTGTTAAAATAAGGTTTAACCGATCTCCTGCTCGTAAAAATTATAGTTTTTAAGCCAGCAGACAATACAATTCTCAGGATACTTACGTCACACCGTTGTACAATTTCCGCAAAAATTCTAAGAAGTATTCATACCAGTTTACGTGTCTATCATTATTATTTTTCTCTACGGAAAAATTCCTACACGATGAACATTCTCAGTAAAATTTTATCACAATCTGGACCAGCGCATGAATGCAAAAGTAGACAAAATGATACAAAGCCAATGACAGACTACAGCGCAACCTACATAAAAGTCGTGTTAACCCATATGATTCGGCAGACATTTTTCCCAGCCGCAACTGTGATAAACCCTTTGTTTGGAGTAATTGCTCAGACGAGCGAGTGGGATTGAGTGGCGCTTTTGTTTTTTTCTTGTTATCTGAACCACGAACAACCAATTACTATCATAATACATTCAGGGTCGCATATAATTCATTATTTCTATTAACTAAAGCACCGATCTTATCAGCGATTCTGGTTATCTTTTAGAGACAATAAAAGAAAAAAATAAGTGTTATGTATATCTAGTAAAAATGGAATGTCGTTCTTGTATAATATATAAAATAGCTTAACAAAGTTCAATGATCAACTATATTATTACGTTATTGTAAAGAAACAGCCGGACCAAAGACATACAAATTTCTCTTATCAGACTTATATCGTTAAATTTCTTCACTATAAAGTAAGAATTGTGTGTAAAGATCAAATCCGTGCACTATTTGATTAGAGTAGTCAAAGATTTGGCGTAGGATGTTTTTGCCTAGCTCTAGTAATCAGTTCAAAATTAGGAACGACTCTGGGCAGAAAACCATTTGTGTTGCCTTGCACACACCCTAATCATTCGGAAAAGTCCAGTCTGTATAATTACACAAAGGGACAAAAACAAAAAATAATCTGTGACTTTGACAAACATTATTCCTAGCCTCCGCTTGACCAGCAGTAAGTTTGCGGTTTTACAACACTAAAGTTAGGTGTTCGATTACCTCGGTGGATACAGCAGATAGCCCGATGTGGCTTTGCTACAAACACATACACACACAAGTGTGGCTTGCTACAAACACATACACACACAAAGTGCTATCTTAGATGGGTAAACTAGACGGTTAGTGTGCACACACATACAGTTATTGTCATTATGTTTTTCTTTCGTTTAGCGGGTTCTTTTAAATTATTTGGTAAAAATAATGTCAAGTCCAGTTCACATGACGACAATGAGTAAATTCCCTGGTACTTGCAGTTCTGTTATGAACAATTTGAAAATGAAAGACATGGATCATTTTAAAGCCATTGTGAGAATGATTTTGTCAAAAACTTTCAAAGTCACTCAATGGTTGGCCCTTTAATTCTAAAACGAGTTTCATATTGTGGGAATGCCAAATCACCCGTAAAACTTTAAAAGTCATTTTACGATATGTGAAGACAGAAAATCCCCACAGCAGTTTGATGTGCATTTATGAAATATACAAAACTACAATAAGTGAAACAATCCCAGAAGCGTGTCGAAGCAATAACTACAGTATTATCTAGTTACGTGTAAGCAGTAATCAGTTTAAGTGTATAAGATAATGTTATTCGTTTTGTAAATATCAACTATACAACATCCGAGTGAAGGTTAGACAAGTAAAAACTCAAATTACAGAAAGAAGTAAATATTTATCACGAGTACGTTAAAGAGATAGAGTGTGTGTGTGTGTGTGTGTGTGTGATTTCTTATAGCAAAACCACATCGGGCTATCTGCTGATTCCACCGAGAGAAATCGAACCCCTGACTTTAGCGTTGTAAGTCCGTAAACTTACCGCCGTACCAGGGGGAGAACAAGAGACATAAAAACGTACAAGCTACGATTTATCCATCATCTGCATCACTGCTACTACAAAAAAAAAAGAAAAAAGAATTAGCCTCTTAAGTTGGCCATTTTGTTTCATTTACATCTGCAGAGTCTGTAGCAAACTTTACACAGTTCATCAACTGCAACCATACGTTTATTATTGTTATTGTCACTGTCTGGTGTCTTCCATAATAGTGGCCTCTATTTCTTAAGTAAATCCAATTTATTGCAGTTGAAGGATCACCATTTCATTATCTTACAATTAAAAGAGGTTCGTAAAAGAGCACTAAAAACAACTTTCGACAAGATAAACCACAAATGAACTCTAACTACTGTTCCTTCTTTACTTTTGCTTCATGAATAAATACGCAAGGTCAAGGTCCAGTCTATCCTGAGCGGATGCCAACGTGCTCCACGACAATAAAACTTCAAGTGAGAAGCATTTTTATTTCAAGTGGGTTTCTCGTTATTACGAAAGTCAGTAAAGTTTGTTTATCTGTTAAGAGTGGTGGATACAGGCGCACTCGTCTAGGGCACAACAAAGTTGTTAACTCGGAACAAAAAAGGTTCAGAGATTGGGGCACATTAGTGACGGACTTGTCCAAAAGTTCGCCGAATGAGTTCCTTAATAAAAATGTACATAAATAAACTTCATTACACCACCAGCTGAAAACAGCGCAATGTTTTATACGTTAACGTAAGACTTGTTTGTTTGTTTGTTTTTTTGGAATTTCGCACAAAGCTACTCGAGAGCTATCTGTGCTAGCCGTCCCTAATTTAGTAGTGTAAGACTAGAGGGAAGGCAGCTAGTCACCACCACCCACCGCCAACTCTTGGGCTACTCTTTTACCAACGAATAGTGGGATTGACCGTCACATTATAACGCCCCCACGGCTGGGAGGGCGAGCATGTTTGGCGCGAGTCGGGCGCGAATCCGCGACCCTCAGATTACGAAGTGCACGCCTTAACGCGCTAGGCCATGCCGGGCCCTAACGTAAGACCGTGTGGTATATAACGTGTTACTCTGTTTAAACTCCATTATGCTTGAGCTTACCTACATTACGCCATTGTTAACTGTACACGCTTGTGCAGTCCTAATAAAACTAAAGAAACTTAAATAAAAAAAATGATCAATAGAAGAAATGAAATTTATTTCATTTAACAGTGCAGAAAGGAAAAACTAATCTCTAATTTTGTAAAGATAAAACTACTGAAGAATTTTAATCAGTGTACATACATTATCCATAATTTACAGAAAAAATACTACTAAAAGCCATGTTAAACTCGAAATATAAAAGAACAAAATGGCCTACAGAAATAAAAAAATGAACCTAGACTATGAACTGGCCTGCAGAACTCATACAACGCAACATCAATGAACTCAACAGCAAGAATGTCCGCCACAACAATAAACTAGATAAACTAAGGTACCAACAACAAAAAAGACGACAACACGACGAACCACCAACAAACTTCGTAATTAACAGATCCGATCGAAAATTAAGCAATGAAAAATACATATCCTCAACAAAGGACTCAACTTCGCAGTAACATCTAGAAATATTCCATCTATCGAAATGAAAGCTTACCTGGAATACCTAGTTAGAAGAATGGTGATCCACTTTACACAAAATGGAAACACCAACAAAATAATGGAAAAACAACCACCGGAAAGAAGACAACTTCGACAACAATTCCACCGACAACCAATCTTTCCAGATAGAGCTTAAAACATTTACTTCCCCGAAACACCTTAAAACAGTATCTTAAAACAACGTTTTCAAAGAATTTTCACACAAAACTAGCAACATAATTTCACAGAAAAGAAAACTAAAAAATACAACCTCACACAAAAAGATAGTAATTCTACAAACAATTTAAACCAAGACAACAACATCAAAATTCTGAAAGCAGATAAAGGCAATGCTATAGTTATAATGAACACAAATGAATACATACAAAAAAATGGACATCTTATCAGATACAAATAAATTTAAACTAATACACACAATACCAATAAAAACACAAGTACCAATTAAACAAAATACTAATACAAACGAAAAAAAAAACCAAAACAATTTCAGAAAACCTTTATTCTTACCTACGAAAGACCGACTCAAGCACACAACAACTACACGGCACTCCCAAACCTCACAAACCCAATTGTCCACTATGACCCATAATGTCGACCTTTGAATCATTTAACTAAAACCTTGGTAAATATATAGCATAGGCATTTTATAAATATGCAACACCAGTCTTTTTTTAAAAACTCTTAAATTTAAATCTATTCTTAATCAGCTTAATCATAAAGCCTTAATAGCCAGTTTTGATGTCATCTCCCTTTTCACAGAAGTCTCAATAACTGAAGCTTGCAAGATAGCTTTAGAGTTTTATATCCAAGACCCCAACCCATTAATACATATCACCAGCAACCAATTAGTGACCCTTATAGAGTTCATTACCACCAAAACTTTATGTTCAATAACCAAAACTACTTGCAAATAAATGGCTTAAGTATGGGGAATCCCATGTCACCAATTCTAGCCAACATTTATATGACAAAGACTGAATCTCAAGCGATCCATTCAGCCTTACACCCACCACTATACTGATACAGATATGTTGATGATACAATTGCTGGATTCACATCTACAGAACACACACTTAGTTTTTTTCAACCACATTAACTCCATGCACTCCAACATTAAGTTCACGTGTGAACATGAAAAAAAACTAACCAAATAGCATTTCTTAACCTCAAAATCATGACACCTGATATAAATTCAAAACAGAAATCCACAGAAAAATCACCCATACTGGATTATACATTCCCTGGGATTTAGCACATGAAACAAAATAAAAACTCAACATATTAAGAAACCAAATAAACACAGCCACAAAACTATGCTCACCCAATAAAATCAACAAAATAAAACAATACTTCATCAACAAATTTTCTCCAAAAACCGTGGAAAAAAATCATACGCACACACCTAGACCAACAAATAATAAATCCCAAGATACTGAATATTGGAATTGATCGTGACGTTATAACGCCTCCATGACTTAAAAAGCGAGCATGTTTGGTGTTACGGGATTCGAACGTATTCTTATTCAGGACATACCAACATAAACAGTTTCTACAGAGGTTTATCCGTGTTTATACAAGTTGAAAATCTGCTCAGGAGCAACTACAACTATTTAAATGTTGTCCCCACCTTTTTTTTTCCCGATAAATTTGTTGATGCTTTTTTGTTTTTCTTCTCCGATCCTTACTTCAATAAATGACATTGTCTGTAGAAGCGTTGCTTCAGTGGAAGGATACGAAGGTTTCTAATCTATTGTGTTTATACCCCTGAAACAGTAGTAATACAAAGAACACACAAAACTTCAGATATTTATTAAGGTTTGTGTTATACAATAAGCAGTTACTAAAAAAGGAAGCTGCTTGTGTTTTGTAACAAATGTTTTAGAGTATGATGGGGAAGGGGCAGAGGTTCGATTCCATGAAATAGCTTTGATCCCCTCAAACTAATGCAGTCCATTAATCTCATTTTAGATTCGACCTCTTTATATGTCTCATTGACCCCCACTTCAGTTACTAAAAGCTTAAGCCAGGTCTGTTTTATTGTATTCACATTTATCTTTAATCTTACTTGTCCACCGTTTCCCTCCCAACTTTTTGTTTTCCTCTACCTGTTACAGCATTTCAACGTCACCTAATGGTGTAATTTGCGTAAAGATTCAAATAAAAGTCATTAAGACAAAATGAATTATAGCCATTATGTCAGTCAAATATCCTTCACAGGCTTTCCCGAGAGTTTTTGGGTAAAACGGCGACCAGTAAGTTTTTTTTTATATATATTTCTTGTTGCTACGACTAAAAATGTTTTTGTTATACTGAACGAAACTACTTGTTTTTTTAGATCTAAATGTTAAGCTATAAGAGCTACATAGTAATATCCATGTAAAAGAACTCGCTGCGATAAATTAACAGAGCATTTATACACGAACACACGTACGTTTGTTATAAAAAAAATTAAAAAAGGCTTAATTATATTTATTATAAATCACAACGTTTTGCGAGTATCGCATGAATGTGTTGCAGCATAATTTCTCAGCTTTCGATACTGTGCATGCATACTAATTTTCAGAAAGGTCATGCTCCTTGCAAAATACGTGGTAGTAATTACGATTTTTATTGTTGATTCGCTTGGTGGCAATGACAAGGCAGGAATGGAAGTGCATTTTTCTCGTTTCGAGACAACACATCAAGTTCAATGCAATCTCGTAACGCAGGAATATACACATTAACACTATTTCTTAAAACTGTTATTCACGAGAAAAGGAAATAAACCACATACAACGTTTCTCGCTTTTTTAATTATTAAATGTAACATTTGTCACAAATGTAAGAAATAATTATTTTATATTTCACAGGGTTTATATGTTATTTTTACAGAAATTAATAACATCGAAGTTCTCCATACCTCATGACAGATATGCGTAAATATGTCGAATGGTTCGGACCAATAAATTGGACCAGGTTTCGAAACTGTATCTTAAAGATATTAATAATTTTACACTTGTACAAGATAACAATGACCCCCTAAAATCTCACGGGAAGCAAATACAGAAAACATGTCTGAGGCGGAATCACACGAGACCGAATAAAATTTCTGGCTTAAGAAGTCAACATGCATTTCCTTAATTATATATAACTTTTGGGCGGAACGTTATACTCGCTTGACTCAAGGGAAGTAAGACGTTTGTGAATAAAGTTGTTATACTGTTTATGCTATATTTATTAGAATAAGAACAAAAATAGACATTCAATATATACACAAGTACGCAAAATCTTAAATCAAATTTATTTGAAGAAAGTGTCCAATTTAAACTTTTTTTATATATATATATAAAATGGGCTTTCTCATGCAATTAGAAGAGAACACCAATTCTACGGCCTCATCATGAAGTTCATTTTTCCCTTCATTTTTCCATACAATTTGATAGTTAATATAACTTAACACTTGCGATGAAGAAGGAATTTCTATTTCCTCACTGTCTTTTCCATTTTGTTCATCTTCTGAATCTCTCACATTGTTACCATCTTGCTAATGTATTATAGATTTTAAATCAATTTCATCAGTTTTTGGTAAAACATTCTTGTCAACGTTCACAAAACTACCCGCGTTCACAGAGTCATTGGCATTAATCTTCTCAGAGTTTGGATTTCACTAGAATCGTCATAACAAACAACTTCACAATCTCCGCCATTATCGAAAATAAATCCACAGTTTCGAAAGCACTTTATTACGCATTCATCTTTTACGCATTTGACTGACTGACTTAATACAATTGCATCTAACACGTCAATTTTCACGGCGATTTCAGATGTTCGCTTACAATCGTCCATGTTTGCAACAATATGCTGAAGCATCAATTTTTCTGTATTTCAGTTTTATACACTGTATAATTCCATTATCTAGTAGCTGTAGAACTGATGTTGTACATGGAGGTAGAAAGATTAAACGAACATTTGAAAGTTGATCTTTCGAGTGACAAGTTGCATTATTTAGGAAAAGTAGAATATTCCTATTTTTTGTTCCATTCTTTTGTTTAATTTAATTGCAAAAATAATGACGGCAGAAATACGAACAGAATATATTTAACCAACACTTACTGTAACACAATGTCCGAGAATTTATTAATATTTAAACAAATTATTAATTAAACAAGAATTTATTAATATAAAGAAATTATGAATTAAATAAGAAATTAATACTTAATCAAAAACATTTTTTCCGCTTTACTCAGGTTCTTATCCTACTTGTTGATAGATGAGGTACGCGAAAGATACTTTTCCCTCAGCGTTACGCAGGTTCCTCCACATAGAGGGTCTTTTATAAGAGAAATCTTAAGATAATGCTGTAAACTTTTTATATTTCCGGCTTGTACAGGTTTTACTGCATATTACTATACTATTTCTACATATCCCTGAATTGTATTGTCTGGAATTAAGCAAAGATACACAATGAGCTATCTATGCTCGGTTTATTAAATTGAACGGCATTCTTTTAAAGCTAGGCTAAACAAGGAAGTTCCCCACCAGCTTATATTTTCCCCAGGTCTCACCGGTGCCTTAGCATAGCACCGTAGTCTAGGTGTCAGGAAACAATAAGTGTTCTCAAGTACCTACAGTGAGAAACGTGTGTAAAAACTACAAATTCTTGCTCAAATATATTTTGAAAAATTCCCACATTTAATACAAAGAACCTGAAAAGATAGTTTGTTTACAAAATATTACCATGATTAAAAATATTCACACAAGCAACTATAATATAGCATCACGGTTTTAAGTTATCGATTTTTAAATTATGACTAACAGTAGTAATCAGAAGAGAAATACAGAAACCAATTATCATTTGAAAATAACTTGTTTCTTGTACTTCATAACCATTGCTCCACGAAACGAATGGATATATAACCATCATTAGAGTTTTAACTTTTATTTATTTCTTTAACACCCCTTGTTATAAAATTATATATAAGTAGAGGATTACGAGCCACAATTTGTAAATACTGAGAAATATTGAATTGTCAGTAAAATATATATTTATATTCACTAAAAACGCCTTAGCGAGTATATATTTTAACACATCACGTATGTTACTGAAAGAATATAATCCCTTGTTTGCTGGGATAAACTATGATGTTTTTTTAAAACTCAGGGGCGATTTTTTTGGTATGATAATAGTAGGTTTTACTGTACACAACACTGCTTTCCGATATCCAGCGTAACAAACCTGTTTCTCGACCTTCGACTATTACGACCTTCCCTGTTAATGTGGGGAAAACTGTCTATTGAAGGTTGCAGTGGGAAACCATTTAATAAAAAAGGTGAAATCTCAAGGTGAAAGTTTGAACTGGGAAATGAACCAGCGAAAGCTAGTCTTTATCTCCTAGGTATGTTACGAAAACAAGCAAAAATTGTTATAAACGATTTCTATAACACCTCAGGCAACGGTTCTAATCATAAACGCCAACCAACCACTTGATTGTGGTATTTCCGTAACACAAGAGCGAAGGCCAAGGAGAAGGCTTGGTTTAATTTCAAAAGTTCAACAACCGCTGGGGGCGCTGCTAGGCATGCTTGTAGAAATGGGTGTGAAAACCCAACGTTCGGCTGCTGACAGTGAATAAACAAAACTTACGACAATACAACGCCCTTTCTGACTCAGTATGTCGTAGAAAGCAATACCACATTGCAAGGTCAGCCTTTCAATACCCTGTTTCCGCGTTCAACCAAAGCATTTTTCTCTCACCATGAAGCCCGAAGTAAGGAAATCTTAAGAAAAACAAACTCAAAAATTTTTTGTGATTGTTTCTTTTTTTATATGGATCGAATATATGCAATGAAGTGGTAAAATGTATATTAAAATAATACTTTTCACTTACAGTAATCGTCAATAGTTGTGTTATTCTGATACAGTTTATAAATGTTAAAAACCAGGTTTCGATACTCTCGTGAAGGACACAGTACAGATGCCCATCGTGTAGCTTTGCGATTAACAACAGACAAATATAACAATTTTTTTTTATAGGCAAAGTAAAAATATGTATGATTCTAAAGCATGAATGTTTATTTATTTTTCATCATTGTTACAAGTTTACATATTTTGAAAAACAAAACAACGAAAACAGTCTTATTTCTAAAAAAAAACAAAAACAAAACGAAATTTCACCAACTGCACAGATAAGCCTTACCTCATGCTCTAGAATGTTCTTGAACTTGCATACAACCCCTCACCTGATAGGACAAATAAGGAAATAACCCAGATTTTAAAGGTAATTTACTCGTTGGTAATTTTAAGATGTATGATTTATTTAATTTATTTCTGTTATGGTATAAACTTTTAAAATATTTTCTCGTATTTGGAGGACTAAATTACACGCAGTTACACAAAATGTGCATTAATTTCTGCGAGGACTTTGACAGTCACATTATTAACGCCACGTAATTATATATTCGATCCCGCGACCTACAGTCGAGTGTCCTAACCATCAGAACATATTGGACAATGTTAAAAAAGTATGTTAAAAAACAAATAATGGCTAGATTGTTCATAAACCACAAGGAGCGCGACCAGTGTCGTTTCATGGCATTTCAAGGCCCGGCATGGCCAAACGTGTTAAGGCGTTCGACTCGTAATCCGAGGGTCGCGGGTTCGAATCCCGGTCGCACCAAACATGTTCGCCCTTTCAGCTGTCGGGGCGTTAATGTGACGGTCAATCCCACTATTCGTTGGTAAAAGAGCAGCCCAAAAGTTGGCGGTGGGTGGTGATGACTAGTTACCTTCCCTCTAGTCTTACACTGCTAAATTAGGGACGGTTAACACAGATAGCTCTCGAATAGCTTTGTGCGAAATTCAAAACAAACAATTTGTATTCATAAGTTAGTTAAAATTATTTGATTATGCCACGTTGCATATCTTGAGGTAGCCCCATTTCGATATATCTTTATGCACATATATTGCTTTATATTAAAAGTAGAAACTATTGTTCTTGAGACCTAGGTCTTGAGGTCTACAATAAGGAAATATCATTTTATTTAATTCACATTTCACGGTGAGTAGTTTGTTTGTCTGTTTTTTAAGTCATTAATGAAAAGATAAAAACGCCTATGTTATCAGAAAGCGGAATTCTATACAGCGGTTAAAGCCTGGCAGTGTATGGTGTAGGTTTACAGCACAAAGCGTACACAAGAGATGAACTACGCGAATATTCAGGGAAGGATGAAAACTAACTTAATTATTAATTTATACGTCGTAACTGGCGACTCTAGAAATGGAAGGTAGCCAGATTTTCAAACGTCAGTAATTTTCTCCCGGTAATGTATGCTTTCAGATATGTCACTCAGTCAAACTAAGTGTTGAAGCATGTTGGTACGCGTTTTCACTTTACTTAAGAGTAAATCAAACGGCACATTGTTTTTAACAGATGAACTGGGCTTCTTGACGAATAATAATGCAGTGATGTCGAGAAAACCCACTTGTAGAGAAAAATATATATGTAAAAACGACTGGTTTTGGTTGAGAAAAATTTTTACGTAGAGGAGCGAACAACGTTTCGACCTTCTTCGGTCATCGTCAGGTTCATTGTTTTTTTGGTTTTTTTCTTTGTGACCGAAGAAGGTCGAAACGTTGTTCGCTCCTCTACGTAAAAAGAATAATAATACGCTTTGTGAGAACAGCGAACGTCCTAAGATGTTGCGAGTGAAAGGAAAGTAGAATATTTTGTCAATCACACTACACCAGCCGTACCCGGTATTGACGGGGCTTTTCGCCGAATACCAGGGTTTCAGGCCGGCTGACACACGAAAAGACGTAGAGATCTAGGGCCAGTTTATATCATGAACTTAACGAACAATGGCTGTTACAGAGTAAACTAGATTAAGCAGGAGAGATATCTCT
The DNA here is from genome assembly GCF_004210375.1 of Tachypleus tridentatus. Taxonomy (NCBI): domain Eukaryota; kingdom Metazoa; phylum Arthropoda; class Merostomata; order Xiphosura; family Limulidae; genus Tachypleus; species Tachypleus tridentatus. The sequence goes on from NC_134830.1 coordinate 41,314,253, forward strand.
TAAAGTCTTGCTGGGCCACGCACAACACATTAAATAAAGAGCAATAATTTTCGAAGATGAGCATATGCAATAGAAGAACAGACACGTAGAAGCTTCTAGATTCACTCTCCAGATGTTTCTTCATAACAATAAACATATATATTCAAGGTATATGCCAATGGAAGAAAGTGCTTCTAATCAAACTCTAAATCACATCTGTTAGCAACCTTTAGTTCTGTGTATGTAATGTAACTTTAAGTGTAGTGGATTTTAGTTGTATTATAAATATATATAAGTTAACTTTGGATGAAAACGTTTCTGAAAGAAACATTTTAGTTTTAATAAATACGAAGAGAAAGAAGAAACTTGTTTCGTTTTATGTATTTTTGCGAAATACGACTCGAAATAAAAGCGTAGAAAATAAATCTGCTGTCTACAAGTATAGACGAGTTTCTGCATTTTTAAAATTTGCATATCTTGGTTTAATTAAATTTTAAAATTACTTCTTTATACAGCAGACTGGCTTTTAAATTGTTCACTTGCGAGTGTCGCCAGTAAAACGTGAAAAATGAAATGAACACCAACGAAACGTGGCGCTAATAACGTATGTAAGGTGTAAACCATACCAACGACACGTCATACATGTGCTTGAACGAATATGAAATTAGAAATACTGGTACTGTAAGTGAAAACCTGATTTATTCTAATAAAACCTGTATGACAATATGAAATACTGAAGAAATAAAAGGGATTGATGCTTTATTTTGTTGGCGTTACGCGACTAAGCCGCGTGTCAAGAGACACGTATTTAATTTTTTTGGTTTTGGCTCTTACACAACTAAAATGTATACTTCTGTTTTTTTTTTCACAATTACAAGTTACACAGCTACTTTGGTTTAAAACAAACAATTACCATATGACTTATTCTGAAGGCTACCTACTGTGAAATATCACACTTTTTAAGAGGTGAATGGCAAATATAAATCCGTCAGAAAAAAGGAAAAAACACGATATAACAATTATCGTATAAATTATAATGATATGCCGTTTATGGTTACTCTTTAAGAAAAAGAAGTAAACAAAAAAAACAAAAATGCCGATTTTTTACTACGTCATGTAGTGACTTAAGAATTTTCTTTAATAAAAGTCAATTAAAACAACAACAACAACAATTTTGTGTGGGAGACATTTGATCCTTTTGTTTATTTCACACAAAACACACACCTGATCTGAATATCACAAAAACCTGCTTCACCTATTTTAAATTTTAAAAAAGTTCCCGGTGTTAATGGCGTAGGAAGCTGAGGGAAACTTTTTTCAGTCTGTTCCAGCAATAATTTACCTAAATTAAGAAAATTAATCTCTGGAAAAGCAAGATAACATTTAAAATCTAATTCAGGTCCTAAGAACTTCTAAGGCCTCAAGACGATCCTTGAACCCCGGGCATAATGGGTGTACATTCCATCGATCAAATAAATCTTGCTCCTCACTTTTAATTTGCCTCCTACGCCTCAGCCTAAAGCTGCGTATTGTTAACACTGTGTTGCCCCTAATTAACGCCCTCGAGGCGTTGCAAAATATAAAATGAGCGCTAATTTTCCAAATACGATTTATTGATTTCAATACTAATAAGTGCGCGCGCCTGTTTGTTTCTTTTTTTCACAAATCAAAATTACTGTAATAAACGTGGATTATATGTTGCATTACCATTGCTGTCACATAAGGTAAGCGTAATGAAAATACAGGGAAGAAATAAGCAGAGACGGTCCTTTAATTAGGGGCAAAACATCGTAAAACAGTCGTTTCCATTGTTGTTGTTCTCTATTAAAAGAAGCACGAATTAACCTTTTTTATAAATGAAGCCCATAACTTTATTAAAATGTTAGAAATTAGCATTTTCAATTCGCAAGATTTTGTAATTTTTTTCATTCCTTTGTTCTACTTACAAAATATAAATTAATTTAAATGAATTTATTTTAAAAACATTTAAGTCTTGATTTCAAAGTAAGAATAATGCGCTTTTACTTAATATTACGCGATTCGTTTGCCATCAGAGTAGGGTACTTGTAGACGTAAATTTAAAAAATGGTTTTCCGCAAAGGAAAAACAAAACAAAACAACTTACTTTCCGCCATATCCTCCGCCGTCTGTAAGGAGGGCACTCCGTCAGGCCTACCATACAGCTGATCATGTTGTTCCCTAAGAACACAGACCTCAAATGCGTCGATTCCCGACGAAAGCGAGAACTGGTTGTACAGCCTGGCGACGAATGCCTTTATCACTACCAACAACTTACTCGTGTGGTGGTTAGGTGATCTTGGAGTTCCCCCTTCTAAGTGGGAGACATCCTCTCCAAATGTTAAGTAAACAGGCCAAGGTTAATTACAAATATCAACCTCACCCCCTTGCCTCAAGCTGATACGTTTAATCATAATGATAGTCCCTCGCTTACTTACTGTACAAGTAATTCAGATTTGTTATTTTAACTGGTTATTAGCGGGTTAATGAATTACGTCTTCCATAAGGCTCTTAAAAGCAAAATTAACAAAGAAAACTTGATGTTTTAATAGTGTACCCTAGTAGAAAAAACAACAAGAACAACATGAACTCTTCAAGGTTGAAACACCATATACAGTTACTGTAAAAATTTACTGGATAAGTTTGGCCTTCATGCTGCCATCAGCCAAGCAATGTTTTTTTCCAAGTTTTACAGAAATATGGTTATTGAACAATTGAAACGCCATTGTTATATTAAGTTTATATACTAGCTGTCAGTAACTTGTGGTGCATTAATTATACTAATTAAAAACAGTGTTGCATATCATGCCCATCGGGTTTAACCTGAAGTTGAAGTGTTTAGATATTTTTTAAAGGACGTACTTGACCCAAATGACGTCACAAAGTGACGTAGGCGATGTGACTTGTTACAACTAATCCGGTAGCGAAACAATTAACCATCACAAGAAATGGATCTCAAGAGAGTACAACGTAACTTTGTGGGTTCGTAAAGTTGCTATCATTATTGTAATTTTTGTTGCAAAGGGTTTGCACTCTAATGTTTTTTTTTGTTTAACCACAAGGATTTATCTTCTTATAAAAATCAAATAATCCCGAACAATGTAACAACACCAGAAATAAGAAGATGCTCTTACATAAAAAAATAAAAGTTTACGAAATTCATGTTTACTTTCATATAAATACTTTTTATTCACACTGTAGTATAAAATTAGTCTTCTTTTTATGTATTCATTAAATTTTTCATTTTTTGTTCAGTTATTTATGTAGTCATTTTTAACACAATTTAAAAGTGTCATTTCTGGTTTATAATATTTTTTACTTAATAGAAAATATCCATTTTTGTTTCGTCCGACCATTGTTGTTTTTTTACATGCGTTTTAGCGGTAACGGGACATATACCGTAAATATTTTGATCCAGTCTTGGCATATCCCAATAACAGGAATGATTGTCTCAATGATGCACTTACAGCAGTATCACGTTTCGAACCCCAGATCCTTTAATAAGCAGCCCAACGTGCAAACCACTAGATCATGTCTGTTCCAAAAAAGGGAACAATTTTACTTCTTGTATCAAAACGACCCAAAGAACTAAATATCTACCCATAACCGGCACTAATACTGACCACAACGATAAGAGGAATACCAACTAGTTAACAGCATACACCGCTAACCTCTTTGGCTACTTTTGTCTGATCGAGTAGTGCGATTTGACCCACTTTTATATCATATCCACAACTGTAAAGTGGAGATCACGAATTCTCAGATTTACAGTTCAAGTGATGTCATATTGTTAAAGATGATATCAAAATGTCAGAAATCCATGTCTGGCTTTCATAACATGGTCCGGCATGGCCAGGTGGTTAAGGCACTCGACTCGTAATCCGAGGATCGCGGTTTCGAATCCCCGTCACATTAAACATGCTCGCCCTTACAGCCGTGGAGGCGTTATAATGTGACGGTCAATCCCACTATTCGTTGGTAAAAGAGCAGTCCAAGAGTTGGCGGTGGGTGGTGGTTACTAGCTGTCTTCCCTCTAGTCTTATACTGCTAAATTAGGGACGGATAGCCCTCGTGTAGCATTGCACGACATTCAAACCAAACTTTCATTACAAAAATAAAATGTATAGTAAACTATTGCGAACTAGTTTGACTTAAGAAGACGTAGAACTACCTATTGAGGTGCCATTTGACTTATTTTAGAACTTGAAATTTACATAATTTGATGTACAGCACTGATGTTCTTCCATAATGTACAGTTTACAGGTATTTACTTTTAATACTATGTTTTATTTACTACAGTATCCTTTGTTGAAATACGTTACAAACATGAATTGGAAACAACGAACAGATATCAACCACACGTAATGAAATATGTTTAATTCTAATAATCAGGAAACATAATCAAGCCCCCGCTAGTACAGCGCTATGTCTCCAGATTTACAACGCTAAAATCAGGGGTTCGATTCCCCTCGGTGGGCTGAGCAGATAGCCCGATGTGGCTTTGCTATAAGATTTCTATCTATCTGTGAAACATAATCAATGTTTTTGTTTTAAGTATACGACTTATTAACTTTATTTTTCAATAATAGTTTAATATCTGGTTTTTACAGCGAATCGAACCCTTGATTTTAGCGTCGCAAGTTTTTAAAATTACCGCTGTCCCGCAGGAGGACATGAAAATAATTTTAAAAATGATGAAGGAATTGTGTGCTCACCACTTTTATTTTACAATTAACTATAACTAAAGTCATTTCAGTTAATAATAATAATGGAGCCATGTGATTAGGGTGCTCGACTTGCAATCTGAGGGTCGCGGATTTAAATTCCCGTCCCACCAAACATGCTCGCCACTTTCAGCCGTGGGGGCGTTATAAGTTACGATCAATCCTACTATTTGTTGGTAAGCACAAGAGTTTGCGGTGGTGGGAAATGATGAATAGGTGTTTTTTCTATGATCTTTGTTGAAAATCCAAACCAAACTCCTGTGCTATCTATTAAACGATCCCATAAACAAAATCTTATAAAAAAATTTCTCATTTCGGGCATTCAAGATTCAGACAATTAAAAAAAATTGCTCTATATGCAACAACCATTGTTTGTTTTTTGATTTCGTGCAAAGTTTCTCGAGGGTTGTTTTATAATAGAACACAGTTTTAACTAAGAGTATTCTTCTCACAACATGAACACGATTTTCACTAGGGCTGTACATGAGGGTTTGATAGTATCTTTATTGATGTAATTTTTAAATGTTCTAACGAGAAGTGTGTGTTTTCTTATAGCAAAGCCACATCGGGTTATCTGCTGAGTACGCCTAGGGAAATCGAGCCCATGATTTTAGCGTTGTAAATCCGTATACTTACTGTTGTACTAGCGGGTGGCACTAACAAGAAACTGGAGTTCTTTTGAAACAACAACAAAAAACGGTACTGCTTTTAATATACATAAATAATATGACAATTTAATACAACGATTAATACAAACAGGTGCTCGTAGAACGGCGTTTCTACTAGTAAGTATAATTATGAAAAAAAAAAATTAATTACCTGACATACATTCAGGTGCATTAGGGGTCAAGCAGTCTGACTGAAATTCCCATGTGTGTAACTAGGATGCGTCAGAAATACAAAAAAATAGTCATGCAGCTGAATCCGAAAAGCATGTTTATTAGAGAATTCTGGTCATTCAGTATCGGTGGCTGGTCAGCCTAAGGAGAGTATTATGATTGTTTGTTTTTGAATATTGCGAAAAGCTACACGATAGCTATCTGTGTTAGCTGACCCTAATTTAGGAGTGTAAAACAGCTAGTCATCACCACCCACCACCAATTCTTGGGCTACTTTTTTTACCAACTAATAGTGTGATTGACTCTCACATTACAATGTCCCCACGGCTGAAAGGACGAGCATGTTTGGTATTCGAACCCGCGACCCTGAGATTACGAGTCAAGCCCCCTAACCACCTGGCCATGCCGGGCCAGGGATACCTAACGGCTTTATATTTCATTTGAAAACATACAAATTAATTAGTTTTAAATTACTAAATCAATACATCTTGCAATTCGAAAGAAAACTCTTACAAGCTATATGTATGTGTATATATTTGTTGTTTATTTTAAAGGTAGTATTGGATTATACTAAAGGGAATTGTATCGCTTACAATTCTCTTCTAATATTCATGCTCTATTCTGAGGCCCGGTGGTTAAGACACTCGACTCGTAATCTGAGGGTCGTGGGTTCGAATCCCTGTTGTACCAAACATGCTCGCCCTTTCAGCCGTGGGGGCGATATAATGTGAAGGTCAATTCGTTGGTAAAAGAGTAGCCCAAGAGTTGGCGGTGGGTGGTGATGACTAGCCGCCTTCCATCTATCTAGTCTTACACTGCTAAATTAGGGACGACTAGCACAGATAGCCATCGTATAGTTTTGCGCGAAATTAAAACCAAACCTGCATTTTGCAGTAAAAATATTTTAAAAAGTTAATCTGTATCAATCATGAGTATAGAAATTATTATTTGGAACTAATATTATATTAAAGTAACAGTTGCTCTGTCAGGGATTAAACTTTCTTGTATTTTTACCCGGTAATTTACGTTCTAGCTCGCCTTGTTTGCTTACGATTCATTTTCTTTATAGTGCATTTGCATAACTTCTCCCACGTAACACAGAATATTTCATTATCAGGGTACTAGCCGTAGTATATTAAACATTTTTTCAGTCGATCTTCGAGGAAATGAGTTAATACAATTATTGTAGGCCATATTTTTAATATTTTAATTCGAGAAACTCGCTCGAGGGAGTTCAGCTTTATGTGATAAACAAGAAGCTAGTGATTAATGGGCCATGTTTGTTTCGTCGTCATAAACATTACTCACGTTTATGACGATAAACAGCGCAGTAACAACACGATTTAAAACTGTGTTCTGGACTACTTCCGACTAATCTTGACGAGAGTACAATAAGGGACTTGTTGGTCTATCTAGGCCATCCCATCCACTAAACTTTAAATACACTTATCAAGCCTTCCCTTTAACTGTATCCACTACATTTGACGACAACCCATTTCAAAGGCCAACCATCATGTTAAAAAATAAAACCGACTTAGTTGAAGATGACTCCTAACTTGCCAGAATTTATATTTGTGTTCCCTAGTCCTACCAACGAAAAGGTGATGCATCAAAATTATCAATTTTCCTAATAATCTTAAACACCTAGATCACATCTTTTCTAACTTTTTTTTTCAACAACAAAATCTCTGAGATGTTAACCTGTTCTCGTATGCTAAATTTTTCATTCCAAATATTATCATAGTGACCCTCTTCTGAACCCTTTCCAGCCATTCAATGTCCTTCCTAACTTATGACACAGAAGACTGAATACAATACTCCATATGCTGTCTAACCAATGATATATTAGAATTATAACCTCTTTAAACTTCTATTTAATTTTTCTCCAAAAATAGCCTTAACTTTTATTTGCCCTGCTACTGGCAATAACACACAGTTTTAGTGGCTTAAGAGACTAGTAAATCACAACACGAAGATTCTTTTCTTCTACAATACTGTTAAGGTTATTCAAAGCAAAATTATACTAACACCAAGTTATGATATCCTATATGCATTATTTTACATCTCTAAGTAAAATCCATCTACATTTTATTCGCTCAACTTACCAAACCTTTTTATAAAGCAGCAGCATTCTCAGGTCAGCCAGCTACATCCAAAACCTTAGTATCCGACAGACCATTCTTTCATATAACTGATGTAAAACATAAAAAAAAGTAAAGGTCCTTACATTAAGCCCTAAGGTACATCACTTGTGACAGTAATCCACTATGAATGACCTCCCTTAAAAAAAAGAAAAACGCAACAAAACCTTCTGCTTTCTTGTATCCAATGAGTCAACCTCTCCCTCACTCCTACAAAGATAATTTTTTAATAAACCTTTTTATGTGGCACCATGTCAAATGCTTTCTAAAAATCCAGACACAGTAAATCCACAATCATACCGTCGTTTACGTAAACAGTAACTTTCTGAAAGAATGCCAAAAGATTAAAAAGATAAGATTTTCTTCCTAGTGAAATCACACCTACTATCTAACAAAATTTTAATCTTTGTTAAATGATTTTGCAATGTATCTTTTATCAGACTTTCAAAACCTTTTCCCACCACTGATGTGAGATTAATAGGCCTATAATTATTGGGGCGACTTGTATCACCTCCCTTGGAAAGTGAAATACCATTATCTATCTTTCAGTCTTCTGACACTTTTTTACTATTCAAGGACGTCCAAAAAATGGCTAACATATCCAATCTTTTTATCAAATATTCCCTTTCATATTGGAAACGCTATTCTCCTGATACGGTTTACTCCATTCTCTACTGAAAAAAAATTAGGAAAGGCAGCTGGTCAACATCATTTACTGCAAACTTTTGGGCTACTTTTTACCAAAGAATAATTGAATTGACTGTAACATTATAACGCCTCAACGGCTGAAAGGGCGAGCATTTTTAACGGCGAATTTCAATCATGCGATCTAGAGATTGCAAGGCAAGCGCCCTAATAATCATACACAGAAGGATTATAAAATTTTAAAAAAATCAAAGTACAAAGGGGACATCAATGAAGTTATGAGAATTAGAAAAGAAAGTATAGAATAAGCCATAAGAAATATACAAAAATACATTAACTCTAGGATAAAATATCTAGATTCTAGAAATATAATTGGCAAGTGCGAGGATCAAAGTAGTCGCATCTCTCTTTTCATTTGCCTAAGAATTTTAACTTCAGTTAATGTTAACTAAGAAATATGGAATAGGAGAACTCCTCTGGTTTACACCTTTCACCACCACTGACTGTTGTGTTACCCATGACTGCAGGACCTTTCTAGACTCCTCCAACTATATCACTATCGCTTTTGTTTTGTTTTGAATTATGCGCAAAGGTACACGAGGGCTAATTGTGCAAGCCGTCCCTAATTTAGCAGTGTAAGACTAGAGGGAAGGCAGCTAATCATCACCACCCACAGTCAACTCTTGGGCTACTCTTTTATCAACGAATAATGAGATTGACTGTCACATTATAACGCCCCACGGCTGAAAGGGCGAGTATCACTATAGCATCTTGTTACAAAGTTTAATAGGCTAGTTAAACAACATTGTTCAATCAGAAACCCAAGGGGTTCGGTGAAAACTTTAGGTACCATGGGAGGCATACAAAGCTTAGGTAGAAATAATTTCCAAAGTGAATGGATGGAAAAAGTAAAAAAGCTGTTCATCTTGTTACTCCTTTAAAAGAACTAGTTTTAATAGCATTAAGCAACCTTCAAACTGGGAACAATAACAATTTTTAGGTATTGTCACATCAAGACGAAATCTCTAAAGCAGTTTGGAAATAGAAGAAGAATAAAGAACGACACATCAGCCACGCTTGTGGAAGATGTAAAAAAACTTGGCCATTTTTTTTATTCAGATGCATGAAGTGTTGTCATTTAACCAGCTCATAGATGCTATAGAGAGGATATGCCAATTAGGGTAAAACAAAATAAAACACTTTGAAGAAAGCTCTTTAAATTGTGATTGAACTAAAAATTGCAGATGAATAATTAAAAACGTAGAATGATTTGTGGGATCGTGAAATCAAGTAATGTGTATGCATTTAATCCATCTGAAGGAATTCTAGGAAAAATAAACATGAAGATGACCTAAAAAGATAGAAACGTTGTTCTGTAATTTATTTTAATTAAAGTATCCGTCGAGAAACTTTGCGAGCTCATCTAAGTGCATGGAAATTGCTTGCTTCAGTTCCCCGGGTACAGAAATGTTTCCGATTTCCGACACATCTTCGATCTTACTTACACAGTCGTCCAGCAGGGGAAAGTTTGCGAAGTTATCATTCTCTGTTCGTCGTTTCCATAACGATAGCTTTTTTTGAAAAGCCTTCAGGTTTTCTTCCGCTTTGATGATGTTAACTCCACCGCCCTGCATCTGTTGATTGAGATGATTAAAAGCATTGAAGATATTGGCCATGTACGATAAAATAAGAATGAACTCAGATTTTTCGAAGCAATCTGCATGACAATGTTGGTGCTCTCGCAAAAACAGGGCTAATTTCACACACATGGCAAAAACGTGATTCAGCACCTTTCCCCGGGATAACCACCGAACGTTAGAATGGTACAGAAGTACCTCGAATTCAGAGCCCATTTCATTACACAGCTCTTTGAAGATGCGGTGCTTCAGGGCACTATTTCGCACAAAGCTCACACATTCCACTACAATTTTTAATACTTCTTCCAGTTTTGAAGGCAAGGTTTTTGTTGCCAACGCATGACTGCGCAGAACACAGTGCGTTACAATGATGTGTGGTGCATCGGATTTTACCAGCGCACCAAAACCAGAGTTTCGTCCCAGCATGACTGGAGCTCCGTCCGAACAAACTGCAGAAACCATATCCCACGAAAGATCGTTGGCTCTGAAGAAGTCATCCACAAGTTTCTTCACGTCAGCTCCCTTAGTTGTTGTTGTAAGAGGCTTAGAAAATACAAAAATCTTCTTAAATCTCGTCGTTCTTCAAATAGCGCACGAATACAACAAGCTGGCTTAGATTGGAAACGTCGTTGGTCTCGTCGAGTTGAAGGCTGAATTTTACTGGGCTTGAGCCAAGATGACATCTATTCTGCTGCTGATGGTGTCATTTGAAAGAAAAGTTTGGGATAACTTATTTTCAGCAGCTTTTCCTAGAATGATATTCGCCCTCTTCAACGCAGATGGTTTTACGAGTGCTTCACCAATGGTGTATGGTTTGCCTTGCTTTACGATCAAGTACGCAACTTCGTACGATGCTGTGAGGATCGGTTTGTCGATGGGTACAAAGCCGAGAACAGGCAAAGTAGTCTTTTCATCGAACCTGGCTCTCTTTACCTTGAATTCAGCAAGCATTGAGTTCTTGTATTTCTCATATCCATGCAGCTTTAGGGAACGTTCTCTTAGTTTTGCCGGTGCTACACTAGAATTTCTCAACTTGGCATTAAAATCATGCATTGTGGACGCCGACTCCCATCATGTTCCGTTATACACGTGAATCCATATTGTATGTATTCGTCCGACCACTTTCTGTTTTTACTCGACATAGTTAGTATGGCGGGATTGAAAGATTAGGAAAAAATTACAAAAGATGCACGAATACTACAGTCACAAGTCAACTGCTAAGCGCACGAAGTTTTCTGCAGCACAGACATTAAGCCCAAGTGATGTGACGTGATTAACCGCAGCCAATGATGGCCAAGTGGAACATGACGTCACGAAACATACGAGTAAGGTAAACGGAACGGACACACACACAGTATGGGTGTCTTGACCTCCGCCGAAATCTGATACTGACTCAACGAACCTCTGGGGTTCAATTGAACCCAGGTTAAGAACCACTGCTATAAGCCATAAAAATGAAAACTACCAAAAATACTTGATGACTGGGCAGTTTAGAGATAGTAGGCAAATACAAAAATACTTTTTTGTTATTAAAAATGTTCAATTAATGGCCGTAATGTCTAAGATTATAAATTACAATTTAAAAAAGTCGCTTTAGTGTTAATTATGGAAGTTTAATTTAGCATTACTATTATTATTTTATTTGTAAGAAGATTGTTCCAAGGAGGGCAGTGGTATAGGCTTCGTTTTTAATATTTTAATTTTGGAGGTTCTTTAAAATTTTATAATATAAAAAAATTGAACAATATATAATTGCGACTTAGATTAGAAGTATAATAGTAATAGCTGTTTATTAAAGGCTTGTTTATTCTGAGATGTAAAGTTTGAATTACGGATTCATCTAAGTACTTAAAACACGGAGCAAGTTAGCAAGTGGTTAGGAGTTATTTATTTGTGAAGCTAGGTCTATCACTTTTTTATTGTTAGATACGTTAAAGAATAAAAAATTATAGAACTTTCAATTCAAGAAATAAAACGCTTTCCTTTTGTTATTCTGTGCATCTCTTTTTTTCGCCCATCACCAGGTGGGAGGTTTTGTTTCACACTTTTACTTTACAAATCTAATATTCCCTAATGCGAACTTGTTCTCCAACTTTAATATGCAGAAAATTCAACCTTATATAATATACATATATATTTATTGTTCTTATTTTTACTTTTACAAAACCGTTTTTGTCAACCAACCATGTCCGGCTTGGCTAGATGGGTTGAGGCGTTCGACTTGTGATCTGAAGGTCTCGAGTCCGAATACCCGTCGCACCAAACATGGTCACCTTTAAGCCGTGGGGGCGTTATAAGGTGACGGTCAATCCCACTACTCGTTGGTAAAAGAGTAGCCCAAAAGTTGGCGGTGGGTGGTGATGACTAGCTGCCTTCCCTCTAGCCTCAGACTGCTAAAATAGGGACGTTTAGCGCAAATAGCCCTCCTGTAGCTTTGTGCGAAATTCAAAACAAACAAACAAACAATCAACCAACCGAGGCCTTGGACCCTATAAAAAGAAAACTCACCATGAGAAAATTAATAAGTAGTGAAAAAACAACAACAAAAGAACACGCTTGTTTACCTTGATTACGGGGAGTATTACCTTGCCACAGGCATTTCGAGCCCTCTCCTCGTAGCACGACCTCCACTCTCTTTGTATTAAAAATACAAAAATAAAACACAGATTACTGTGAGGAGCGAGAGGGGGGAAAAATCTTCGAAAACTCCCTTAAGCTATCACCGATGATTCGTGTTTTAAGTGTCCTGAACAACTATGGGTTCTATTAAAGATGCGACAAATTCGTGTGATAGAAAACGAAGTATTGTTAAAATATCTGAAATAATATTCGAGCCACGAGAAACAACATTAGGATTGAGCAAGTGTTTGTATTCACTCTTTTTGGTTTTATATGTTCGAGATATTAATGCTGATTATGGAATTTAAGGAAATTCTCAAACGCCCCCTATTAAATTTTTTTTGGTATCATTATGTTTTAAATGTGTTATTTTGATCACACTTATAAAGTTTAACCACAGCGTAATTTACGCATGCGTATTTAGGTTTAGTGTTCTGAAACAACTGAAATGGCGTACGCACTTATAAAAAATGAGAAAATAAATTACAGAGTTTGTTTGTTTTTGAATTTCGCACAAAGCTACTCGAGGGCTGGCCGTTCCGAATTTAGCAGTGTAAGACTAGAGGGAAGGCAGCTACTCATCACTACCCACCACCAACTCTTGGACTACTCTTTTACCAACGAATAGTGGGATTGACCGTACATTATAACGCCCCCACGGCTGAAAGGACGAGCATGTTTGACGCGACGGGGATGCAAACCCGCGACCCTCAGATTACGAGTCGCACAAAGAGAAACATACAAAAACGTTAGTAATTTCCACATTTAGTTATTTCTTATTTTAGAATATTTTAATCATTATTCGGAGAAATAATATAACTGAAATATTTCACGAACTGTTTTTATATATACTTTAAATAATAGGTAAATACACTTAATACATATAAAAGGCTTTAACAGGTGTGTAACCTCAAGTATACCAACTTATTTACGTCATCCATGTTTCATCATTGGCATTTTTGGAAAAAAAAAGTTGAAAGACCTTCGTTTCGTCATTCACTCCGTAACAAGGCACACCTTTATTTTAGGTATTTCCCTCCCCTCCTAGTAGAAAATATGGCAAACGTTTTTGTTCCAGCATTTTTTTTACATTAGATTTACAACCGATAATGTTTTGGAAGTGCGAAAAGTCGACAACCACTGATTATATACAAAATATTGTTCGTTTCCTTTTACAAATTTCTAGGGTTGAGTATTTTGGAATTTCGCGCAAAGTTATACCAGGGCTATCTGCGGTAGCCGTCCCTAATTTAGCAATGTAAGACTAAAGGGAAGACACCTAGTTATCACCACCCACCGCCAACTCTTGGGCTAGTTTTTTACCAACGAATAGTGGGATTGGCCGTCACATTATAACGTCCCACGGCATGTTTGGTGTGACGATGATTCGAACCCGTTACCCTCGGATTACAAGTAGAGTGCTTTAACCACCTGGCCATGCCGGGCTTTGTGGTTAAGTAACAAATAATAATAAAATTTCAACAAATATATCAACGTTATTTATTTGGCCGATATATTGAAGAATTTTAGAAGACATTTTAATTAAGATATCTAAAATTCATATCTGTTACATTCTAATTAAACTCAAGTATAAATTTTATTCACAATTTTAGATTCAAAATATCGTAAAATAAGATACACCTCAGTGTGAGTTTTATTTTTTAACTTATACGAAACTTCAAGCACAACACAATGAGGGTTGGTCGTGATCTGGTGATTAGTGTTTAGGGCTATAGTTCTGATGAACCCCGATTCGCATCCCAGTGTCATGAAGTAATCTTTGCGCTTCGCTTTTTGGGGCTGCAAGTGAGTTGTCAGAGCGAGAATCAAGTTCTTGTGTTTGATCAAAGTAGTCTAAGAGTTACCGGTGGGAGCAGTTGACCTGATAATAATATTCTCCATTCGATACAAGAGTGAAACAGCGAAAAATACAAATATCGACCAACTGTAATAACGCGTATGGAGGAAGATAACTTTTCCTACTTTTTCTAACAAATATTTTGCGTTAAAGTTAGTCAACTGCGTGGAACATTGCTAATAACCATGTCGCCCGGAAACGGCTACTTGAAGCTCAAATTCCGAGTCAAATTTTTCGCGACTCAGATCTTTCCGCAGTTAACGTGGCTCGACTAGATACGTTGTATTTGTTTTGTTTGTTGTTGTTTTTTTTAAATTTCGCACAAAGCTACTCGAGGGCTATCTCTGATAGCTATCCCTAATTTAGCAGTGTAAGACTAGAGGGAAGGCAGCTACTCATCACTACCCACCACCAACTCTTGGACTACTCTTTTACCAACGAATAGTGGGATTGACCGTACATTATAACGCCCCCACGGCTGAAAGGACGAGCATGTTTGACGCGACGGGGATGCAAACCCGCGACCCTCAGATTACGAGTCGCACAAAGAGAAACATACAAAAACGTTAGTAATTTCCACATTTAGTTATTTCTTATTTTAGAATATTTTAATCATTATTCGGAGAAATAATATAACTGAAATATTTCACGAACTGTTTTTATATATACTTTAAATAATAGGTAAATACACTTAATACATATAAAAGGCTTTAACAGGTGTGTAACCTCAAGTATACCAACTTATTTACGTCATCCATGTTTCATCATTGGCATTTTTGAAAAAAAAAAGTTGAAAGACCTTCGTTTCGTCATTCACTTCGTAACAAGGCACACCTTTATTTTAGGTATTTCCCTCCCCCTCCTAGTAGAAAATATGGCAAACGTTTTTGTTCCAGCATTTTTTTTTACATTAGATTTACAACCGATAATGTTTTGGAAGTGCGAAAAGTCGACAACCACTGATTATATACAAAATATTGTTCGTTTCCTTTTACAAATTTCTAGGGTTGAGTATTTTGGAATTTCGCGCAAAGTTATACCAGGGCTATCTGCGGTAGCCGTCCCTAATTTAGCAATGTAAGACTAAAGGGAAGACACCTAGTTATCACCACCCACCGCCAACTCTTGGGCTAGTTTTTTACCAACGAATAGTGGGATTGGCCGTCACATTATAACGTCCCACGGCATGTTTGGTGTGACGATGATTCGAACCCGTTACCCTCGGATTACAAGTAGAGTGCTTTAACCACCTGGCCATGCCGGGCTTTGTGGTTAAGTAACAAATAATAATAAAATTTCAACAAATATATCAACGTTATTTATTTGGCCGATATATTGAAGAATTTTAGAAGACATTTTAATTAAGATATCTAAAATTCATATCTGTTACATTCTAATTAAACTCAAGTATAAATTTTATTCACAATTTTAGATTCAAAATATCGTAAAATAAGATACACCTCAGTGTGAGTTTTATTTTTTAACTTATACGAAACTTCAAGCACAACACAATGAGGGTTGGTCGTGATCTGGTGATTAGTGTTTAGGGCTATAGTTCTGATGAACCCCGATTCGCATCCCAGTGTCATGAAGTAATCTTTGCGCTTCGCTTTTTGGGGCTGCAAGTGAGTTGTCAGAGCGAGAATCAAGTTCTTGTGTTTGATCAAAGTAGTCTAAGAGTTACCGGTGGGAGCAGTTGACCTGATAATAATATTCTCCATTCGATACAAGAGTGAAACAGCGAAAAATACAAATATCGACCAACTGTAATAACGCGTATGGAGGAAGATAACTTTTCCTACTTTTTCTAACAAATATTTTGCGTTAAAGTTAGTCAACTGCGTGGAACATTGCTAATAACCATGTCGCCCGGAAACGGCTACTTGAAGCTCAAATTCCGAGTCAAATTTTTCGCGACTCAGATCTTTCCGCAGTTAACGTGGCTCGACTAGATACGTTGTATTTGTTTTGTTTGTTGTTGTTTTTTTTAAATTTCGCACAAAGCTACTCGAGGGCTATCTCTGATAGCTATCCCTAATTTAGCAGTGTAAGACTAGAGGGAAGGCAGCTACTCATCACTACCCACCACCAACTCTTGGACTACTCTTTTACCAACGAATAGTGGGATTGACCGTCACATTATAACGCTTCCACGGCTGAAAGGGCTAGCATGTTCGGCGCGACGTGGATGCGAACCCGCGACCCTCAGATTACGAGTCGCACGCCTTAATACGCTTGGTCATGCCGGGCCAGATACGTTGTATACTTTTCTTGAACTTGGTAATGGATTATTTTGGGGTTCCGCATGTGTTATTGTATGGTGAGAAATATCCTTTTAGCATCAGACAGTTCAGCAACATACCCAGACACACTTCTATTAATTCTATTTGTGGCACAAAGATTAGTGGGTGCATGAGTTGTTAATTTGACGTCCAAAATATATATACAGGGTGTTTGGAAAGTCACTGTGCACTTATATATTTATTAACAGACAAAACTGCACAGTGACTTTCCGAACATCCTGTATAATCAAACATCTAAGTACGCCCTCTACATTCCTACATTCAATTACACAACCCCCTTCAAACAAGTGATCAGCTATCGGTCAGTTACTACTTTCTTT
Organism: Tachypleus tridentatus; assembly: GCF_004210375.1. Taxonomy (NCBI): domain Eukaryota; kingdom Metazoa; phylum Arthropoda; class Merostomata; order Xiphosura; family Limulidae; genus Tachypleus; species Tachypleus tridentatus. The sequence continues at coordinate 41,331,336 of NC_134830.1, forward strand.
CTTTGTGAACATGACGATGACCGAAGAAGGTTGAAACGTTGTTCGCTCCTCTACATAAAATTTTCTCAACCCATATCAGCCGCTTTTAAATATATAAAATATATATTTATCGAGGAAATTAGTACAAATATCTTGGACGAGTAATCAAAAACTGCTTCGTTTACAATTATTGGTTGTAGAGGTCCATGACAAAGAAACCTACAGTTATACAAGGTTTATTAGGTTTGACGAAGTAAGATGCTGAAGCAGTCACTGCTCCAAAATCAGTTGATGACATAACACCACCTGCAATGGAGTTTGGAGTATGTGGTATTTGGAGAGAGAGAGTAAAAGACCAGCTTTCAAATTGTTTCTATAAAACTGATGACTTCTTCTGTATTAGTAATCCTCCAACTGTTAGATACTGCTAGAGTCTTCCCTTACAAGAGTCCTCATCTTCCAGTATACACCTGCAGTCTTTGGGTCAACAAGATTTTCCACCTGCTGCTTATGTTTGAGAAGTTCGTAGATTTGGTGCAGCTTGTAAAAGTAAGTCCTATTAGACAAGTTTTATAACAATCTCTAAAGTTATGTTCCTTGCACGAAAAGCACGCACGAAGACATTCATGGTTAGATAGCACTATAGCAAAGAATCCGGTAGTGTCAAGGTGATGCAAGCTTTCGGCACTTAGCAACTTATTAGCAGTGGCAACCCAGGATTTTTTTTGAGAAATTTAAGATGTCTGATTAATTGGATGCATTGATGGGAAATTACTTTTTTTGTTCCTCATAACCTTTTGGTTCTTAATAGTTATTACAGCTGATGTATGAACTTCGAAATGAACTACGTCATCAACATTTCCCTTACCTTGTAAAATATAGGTTTAAGTTCGTTGCACTTTGAAGCACTTGCACTGTATATAAAATGAAGCACTAATAATAATTTTGTATCCAGCAGTATTTTAACACTTTTACAGACAATGAAATTAGAAAACCAAATATTATAACATACATCAAATCTCTGTCACATCAAACATGCTTGCTCTTTCAGCTATGAGAGCATTATATGTGCGATCAATTCCACTATTCGTTGGTAAAAGAGTAGCCCAAGAGTTCAAGAGTTGGCAGTGGGTAGTGATTACTAGCTCTCTTCCCTCTAGTCTTACACTCTTAAATTAGGAACAGCTAGTGCAGATAGCCTTCGAGTAGGTTTGCGCGAAATTCAAAACAAACCAAATAGCTTCAACTTTAGAACCAGAAAGTCACTTTATACTTCAACTACATTAGTTTAATAGTTTTACCTTAGGTATTCGTACCTTACAGTGCGTTCCCAGTTATTGAAACAGTGTGAATCAACAAGTGTGAGAAAAAATAACAAAAAAACGTTTTAATTACATTTGTAATTTCAGGCACCAGTGAACCGTATAAGGGAACTTTGCACAGTTCAGCGTCACTAAGCAGTCATTTCTGAAAGTAATGTGATTAACTTCTATACTAAACACTGTATAGTTTATAAACAATTTGATAAACCTTTTTTTTTTTTTACCAGAGAGAAAAACGGGAACTAAGAACTGCTGCTTGCCAAGTTTTGTTCAAAATACGGAGGAGAGACATTCAAAATGCTAATTTGCAGAGCTTTGAATACGTATAGCCATAACACAGTTTTGTGAGAGCTTCGAACCATATTCACAGAATTTAGCTTTTACTTTTTTTCGTTGCTTTTGTTTTAGATTTCGCGCAAAGCTACACGAGGGCTATCTGCGCTAGCCGTCACTTATTTAGGAGTGTAAGATTAGAGGGAAGGCAGCTGGTCATCAACACCCACCGCTAACTCTTGGGCCACTCTTTTACCAACGAACAGTGGGATTGATCGTCACATTATAACGTCTCCACGGCTGAAAGGGCGAACATGTTCGGTGCGACGGGAATTAGAACCCGCAACCCTCGAATTACGAGTCGAACGCCTTAACCCACGTGGCCATGCCGGGCCTTGTTTGTTGCTAATCACAGAGCCACATTATGGTTATCCATTATTTGTAGGCCCCCGTTGGTACAGTGGTAAGTCTATGGAATTACAACACTAAAATCAGGGATTTGATTCCCTTTGGTGGGCTCAGCAGATAACTCGATGTGGCTTTGCTACAAGAAAACGCATAAACACACATTATTTGCATGGACGGTCTTAGTTATTGGGCAAACTGGGGAATCGGAAGAGCCCACAGTGCTGTGTCTTTTAATCTACATCTCAGTTTTCTTACCATTGTGGGCCTCCCATTTACTGAATCCTGTCTGGGGATCAAGACCGATCCTAGTTATCTGTCACTGCACCTATCGAAGCTGATTCTTAGCCTCAGACCTCCAAGTGGGTGGATTACCGGGGAAAAGAGGAGTACGTTTATTTATCCAAAACACAAACTTTACTATCAGTTAATTTATTCTGCTGCAGATTCGAGATTATATATAAAATATTGTATTTTACATAACTGGAGCTTTAACGCCCAAGAAACACTTCCTTTGCAGTTTGCAATGCCTCCATGGACGCAAATTAAAGGCATTAAAGTATGTCTTGTAGTAGAAACAACAACAACAGAAAACAAACCTCGTAGTACAGATGCCTTTGTCCTTTCCGGTATATTAATCCGACATACGGCGAATATTGTTGGTTCGGCATGGCCAGGTGGGTTAAGGCGTTCAGCTCGTAATCTGAGGGTCGCGGGTTCGAAGTTACACCAAACATGCTCGCCCTTTCAGCCGTAGGGGCGTTATAATGTGATGGCCAATCCCACTATTCGTTGGTAAAAGAGTAGCCCAAGAGTTGGCGGTGGGTATAGCTTTATGCGAAATTCCAAACAAGCGAATATTTTTTTTTTTTCATTTTAGGGAGAATAAAATTATGAGTTAATGGTACAAACAACAAACCTCATTATCAGTTAATGGTAGAATAGCACAAACAACAACATCTCATTAAACCAGGTCTATGAATATCATTAACTGTCCCACTGTAGAAAACGTGCCATATATCGAAGCTATATTAGTTATCCGACTATCGTATTGCCATTAATTAAAGTCCTCTTTTTTAATTATCGCCCCTATGCATTTTTATAAAGCCTTCCTTGTTTGCCAGCAATATTAATCCAACAAATAATCCACTTTGATTTGATTTGAAAGAAAACAAACAAGCATATATTTATCAGCATTGAAATGAATAAACCATGTGTAAATTTCGCGGCTTCTTTATGCAAGTCTGCAACACCCCAGGGGCGTAAGTAAGAGGCAGAGCGGTGTGTATTCTAGGAATAAAAAAACTTGTGATATAGTTCTCTCTGCCTTCTCAGGAATGTTAATTCGAAATATTGCGAAGGCTTATATATATATTTTAGGGGATGTGGTTATGATAAGATAACATAGACAACAACACCTCATGGAACCAAGTCTATCATTATCATTGGCCCGGCATGGCCAAGCGCGTTAAGGCGTGCGACTTGTAATCTTAGGGTCGCGAGTTCGCATCCCCGTCGCACCAAACATGCTCGCCCTTTCAGCCGTGGGGGCGTTATAATGTGACGGTCAATCCCACTATTCGTTGGTAAAAGAGTAGCTCAAGAGTTGGCGGTGGGTGGTGATAACTAGCTGCCTTCCTTCTAGTCTTGCACTGCTAAATTAGGGACGGCTAGCACAGATAGCCCTCGAGTAGCTTTGTGCGAAATTCAAAAAACAAACAAACAAACAAACAATCATTATCATCAATTAATTATTTCATTCTTAGTTACATGCAACTAAACATAAACCATTGCCTCAAAAAGTGAAATTGTGAACAATGTATACTGCTACGAGTATTACTGACAAACATTCAATTTGACGAGAATATGGCCGCTTTTATTGTTTCGTTATCTTAGTACAATCAAGATATTATGATATAAAAAGATAGACGTTGAATTTGGTTTTAGCGTAATCAGCGTATATTAGTAGTGTCTAAGACGAAGCTAAAAATAAAACAAAACCTGCAGTTCGTTTAAGTAAGCTACTCCAGTGGCACAGCGGCACGTCTGAAGGCTTTTAACATTATATATAGCATTACCATGATAACTATCATTCCTTAGCATGTGGTTGAACAGTTTTTTTTTATCACTTTTGACTCTGGAAACTATTATGATAACTATCTTTCCTTATGCATATGGTGGAATATGAACGTAGTTTACTGTCCCTCAACAACTTAAAGAATGAATGCACAGTAGGAAACTGTTCCGGAACAAAGTGCAAAAAATAATGGATATTTATCAAGAACAGATATTTTTCCTTGATTCAGGAATCCATAAAATATCAGCTGCTGTTCTGCTTTTTACCTGTCCCTTGAGCAGTGTGACGTTGGTTATTGTTCCATAACAAATGATAAATATTTTTCAAGTTTCCTGGGCAAATACTGCTAAACGCAAAAGCTGTAGGTTGTGGAAACATATCAAAATATAATACTTATTTCGGGAGTGTACTTTAAAACAAATGGAGTAATTTTATACTCACATAAGCATAAATACAGATTTTTTAAACTCGAGTTTAAAACCTATTGCATATCAAGAAGCTAGTAATACTTTTAACTTTCGTATCAGTCACGCAAACACAAATCAAACAGTCGATGCCTAAAAGGAGACAGACATGAATGAATAGGTGTTATATAGCTAAAAGAAGTCACCTGTCACATCAGATATTAGACGCGCCTATGGGGAATAGACAGTTGGTTTCAGTAAGACATTTAGAAATCAACCTAGACAGAAATTTAGAATGGATAATCCTCTTCCATCATAGCTACAGATGGTTCCCACATCACAGGTAAACAGATAGAGAAATAGAACTGGTCGCATCACAACAAAGTTCTGCATGAAACTGGTAGAAAACAAGTCATTCATAAGTAGTACAAGAATGGAGTTGAAAGTCACAAACCAATCGACTCGTAGGCAGTAGTGCAAAAATTCAGAGTGATTGGACTCGAGTTTGATGGCATAATCTGAAAGCAAAGAAACTACAAAGTAACACTAACACTTGGTTGTATGTGCCAGGCCATGCTAGGGTAAAGCTAAACGAGGAAGCTGAGAAGCATCTTTATCAGACCTTGCACAACTTTGGCTGAATATCTATCGATCTCTTCTTTACTACCACGGCGAAAGCGACAAACATGGAAAGTCTTCAAGGACATTCAAAGGGGGACTAAACTGCTGGAAAACAAAATATTGTATGGTGCAGCTAGGAAAGCAAAATATGAGGAATCAACACAAGAGTGTTAATCCACAACGCCACTGGGAACATTCATAAAACAAACTTCTACATCCTGCGAAAGTAGCCGATCTCCACACCAGAGTCAGCATCATTCGGAAGGATTGTCATTCAATGCTCATCAACAATTTGAATAAAACGCAATTTTTCTCGAACTGAAATTTATTAAATAAACTACACCTGTCGTTAATAACGCAAATAAATTAATATTAAGTTCTGCAAGTGAGTGTTATCTACTTTGTTAAACAAATTTCTCATTTCTAAGTTAGCTAAGCTAAATCTAAGCTTAATAATATCACTGATGATGGTTTGAAAGCAAACTTAAAATAAATTCTGTTGCCTTGTACAGAGAACAGATTGAAACCATTTTAAAGAACCATTATGACATCTGTTGGAAACTTACGTGTTTATAGTAAGAAAATTGGCAAATAAAACTAGCAGCATAAATATATTCTGATATACTGATATATAACTCGGTACAGTGTCATCACTGTTATTTACAATTATAAGATAAACATGACCAGATATAGAGTCATTACTACCTCTTACAATTTTCCCTACATTTGAATTTGTACCTTGAAATAACTGACTTCATCGATTGTGCCAACTATGGGTAAAGACTAGAAGCAACACAACTAGATACGACATTATCACGTCATAATACAATCTAATCTAGCTTTGTCATCTGTAGGGGACTGACATTCATCTTAAACTCTATAATGATCGGGTATGACTTATCACGTTGTATTTCGATTTTCTGTAATATTATAATAACTAGATGGTATTCACCTTCATTTTGTAACTCTGCCTTCAATAACATTACACCCACAGATTTATTTTTTTATTTCGCACAAATCTACTCGAGGGCTATCTGTGCTAGCCGTCCCTAATTTAGCAGTGTAAGACTAGAGGAAAGGCAGCTAATCATCACCACTCACAGCCAACTCTTGAGCTACTCTTTTACCAACGAATAGTGGGATTGACCGTCACTTTATAACGCCCCCACGGCTGAAAGGGCGAGCACGTTTAGCGCGACCGGGATGCGAACCCGCGACCCTCAGATTACGAGTCGCACGCCTTAACACGCTTGGCCATGCCGGGCGACATCCACCGAAGGACATGTAAAGTACTATTGGATTCCTTTCATTTTTAATATTCGATGCACTTCCAGCCCCTCTTTCTACAATCTACAAGTGTAACATATCGACTCAAACGATCATAAAACACCCTTAACGACGTCTTGCTTAACGTGTTGCCAAACTTTCCCAACTTGCATAAAAGAGGGATTTTTCTTATGAAGAAATCTCTTTTGTTTTTTTTTGTTTTTTTAAATTTCGCATAAAGCTACTCGAGAGCTATCTGCGTTAGCCGTCCCTAATTTAGCAGTGTAAAACTAGAGGGAAGGGATTAGTCATCACCGCCCACCGCCAACTCATGAGCTACACTTTTACCAACGAATAATGAGATTGACCGTCACTTTATAATGCTCCCACTGCTGAAAGAACGAGCATGTTTGGTGTAACAGGGGTTCGAACCGGCAACTGTCAGATTACGAGTCAAGCGTTTCGGGCCTGTCACTTTTGTAGCTTTACAGTTTTAACTTTGAACGTCAAGAGTGAGATCAGATTGCGTATTTTAAAGGGGCACTGTTAGTTAAAGTGTGAAAATAATCTACGATATATATATTCCAGAATCCATCTCACTTTTCATTCTGTTAGGGTTTCATGAAAAAAAAAAAGATAGACCTTTCATTTTTTCTAAAATGTACTTCTTCTGTAGCTTCACGGCTGTAAAATATTCAGCTACTTTAGTTCATATTTCATTCTAACATTTTACTTGACGAGTCTAGTTGCTTCAAGTTTCTTCAGTGGATAAATGATTTTACCGAGTTCGATAAATCGAGCTTTCAAGCCTTCAGGATTATTGGTAATCTCGTGAGTTGCAAAGAGCTTGAGCAGAGCTAACGAGTGTGTTTATTATATCTCAGCATTTCGTTGTCTCCTTCTGTTTGTAGTTCATCACAAAACTGCACAACGGGGTATCTGTGATCTGCTCATCACGGTATCAAAGCCTGGTTTCTAACGTTGTACGTCTGCACACATACTGTTGTGCCACTGAGGGATGGGCTTGTTTTGAATTTCACGCAAAGCTACACGAAAGCTATCTGGGCTAGCCGTCCCTAATTTAGCAGTGTAAGACTAGAGGGAAGGCAGCTAGTCATCACCACTCACCGCCAACTCTTGGGATACTCTTTTACTAACAAATAGTGGAATTCACCGTCACATTACAGCGCCCGTACGGTTGTAAGGGAAATCGTGTTTGATGCAACGAGGATTCTGGAATCCAGTAACCTATGACTGTTTAAAAGAAGAGGTGTCAATTTTTATAACTTAGTACCAAGGATGACAGTTTTGTAATTAATCCACTGTTTAACGTTATATGTATCTCAGTTTACAAAAATACGTAAGTTTATGAAGCATATTACTACCTTCCACTTCTGGTTTGATAATATCCATTTTTCCAAGCTTACTCCACGTAGAGTAGTTTGTATTGTGAGAAATATGGATAAAAGTTGTCATGAATCTGAAAAAAATAAAAATATCGTCCAAAACTAGGCTTACGATAAATTTCACATCAAATCAACGTGGATTATTTTCTTTGACCTTTGATGAAAGCCGTTTCAAAGAGCTAGCACCTTCAGGATCATCAAAACATGTAAGATTTTTTTTTCTGCTTTGATTTTCACACACAGTTAAATATACTGGTTTATCAATCTATAGTTGCTATTAACTATCATTGATTCCAGTACTTCTGTAGATGTTGAGAAAGGTTTAATAATGTAAATGTTTGGAAATACGAAATTTTTCAAAATATCGTTTGGTGTCGGCCATTATTTGTTTACATCGTACTTTTTTGAACTCGCGTACACAACTTTTTATTTGTTTGTTTTGCTTCCTCTTGAACACAGTTTGGCAAGATCTTTTATCGAATGTGTTTATTACTTTTGTTGATTGCTACACTTTGCGCAACCATTTTTGCTGGTAGTTTAAAGAGTTTACCATTTTTTTTTTCGCGGGATTCAGTCGTCTGTTTTGTGAAATATCAAACCAGAAGTGGAAGGTAGTAATATGCTTCATAAACTTACATATTTTTGTAAACTGAGATACATATAACGTTAAACACTGGACTAATTACAAAACTGTCATCCTTGGTACTAAGTTGTTGTTTTAATACGCTCTTGATTGTGGTTATCGTAGAACGAATTAAAAATATTTTTTACTTTTTACTGAAAGATCTCAAATATTAAAATATTACTGTGACAAAATAAGTGTAAAATATGTGTACTTCATTGTTGTTACTGCGTTTGATGTTTTGCTGTTACTAGCATATAAATATTAAAACATGTTTGTCTGTAATTTTGAACGTATTAAGGTGTATTTTAGAAGATGGCGAAGGAAGACTGATTGTAATTATATATGTCGTATGACATTGGTATCAGGCTTAGTTGATATTTATACGCCACCTTCTAATCTAGTCTCTTAGAGATTTAAGAATTAAAAGAATGCGTAATAACAGCATTCCAACCACGCAACTTTTGCCACATCCATTTACGACAATGCATTTCACTAATTCTAGAGTTATTCAGGCCGCCTGTGACACAAGGAAAACAGCAATAGTCGGTACATTCTTTATTTACAAGCCATTTGACACAATAACTGTAATAAGCCTAACAATAATGTCTTATAAAAGTATAAATGAATTTCGTGTTGTCTGAACTTAATCACAAGTACAAAGCAAAACGTGAAGTCATAGATATGTCATATTGGTAATAATGTAGTCAGTTTAGGGTAGATTCCATTTTATCTTTGTAATACAGATTTCCTAACTTACTCAGAAATTTGAACTTTTCTAGCAAGTTGTTCACTAGCCTTTGATTAAGCAGCAAGTTACTGTTTTTTTGTTATTATTATTAAGTTTTACTACTTCTTCATTGATACAAAAACATCAAATCCATTGCCTGGATACATTTCATTTTTCTTATTAAATTTCAGTCTTGTGATGAAGAGTAGTCCAATAATTCCCTGTAGGAAAAGGAATTTTTAACAGGAATGTTTTTACAGTTCGGTTGAATTCTCACTTGTTGTGTGGTAATACTTGTAAAAGGTTTTCGTTTAATCTTAGCTTTGCAACTCTTAACAAACGATTCTTATGTCGTAACATTGATTGCTAATCTCCAAACCAGTTAAATACCTTCAGTTACAGACAGGATTTCCCATTTTGCACAATCATATCGTCACGACTACAGAATCAATAGTTATGTAAAGTACCCTACAGTATTTCTTAGTCGTTGTGCTTATAACTTTTTCCAAAAATGTGGATTTCTCACGGTACTTCACCGAGTTAACGTTATCAAAAGTTGGATTGAAATTCGCACAAAGCTACATGAGGGCTAACTGCGCTAAGTGTCCTTGATTTAGCAGTACAAGTCTGGAGGAAAGGCAGCTAATCATCACCACTCACAGCCAACTCTTGAGCTACTCTTTTGCCAACGAATAGTGGAATTGACTGTCACTTATAACGTCTCCACAGCTGAAAGAGGCGAACATGTCTGGGGGGGATGGGGATTCGAACCCGCGACCCTCAGATTGTGAGTTGAGCGTCCTGTCCTTACCACCTGACCAGTCTGGGTCCCGTTATCAAGACGGTCTAAACAGTAGATGGAATCATTAGTTAGAGAGGTCTTGATAAATAAGCATTATTTAAAAATTCCAACGTTAATTTCATGCTAGATGTACTTGTGCAGGATCTTTAAAAATTTTCTGTTTCAAGAATAAATAAAACCAATATTAAGAGGAACAATTTTTTTTTTTTATTTCTTGGTTATTAAGTTCACTTGCCATACTGTAATGTAGCCTACAGAGCGCCCTTTCTGTGACGTCATATTTGTGTCTATTGTCTGATTGACAGTCAAAACTACTGTGGTTAAAACAGACGACTCTCTCCAGGCGGCTTTCGGTTCCCTTACAGGGATATTACTTATATTTGGATCGAGTCTTACGGGGCATAGGAGTTTTACCCCAAACGAAAAAGGAAGTAGTACATAATCATCAGGTGTCCTAAGCCAACTTACACGATTTGTGAAGGACTAGTTGTATTTATCCTGGAACCTACTCGTTTTCTCAGGGATTTACTGCTCGTTTCCCTCTGTGGATGTAGCAGTACGCTAAAATATAGTATTTATGATAAAAATGATACCCAGATGTTTCCTTTGAAGTGCACGGTTCTGTCTAGCGCTTTCTCCGAGTTTGCTCTCTCTTGTGTAAAAGTACTTCGTAACTGTAGGTTTGAAATATCTTGCTTCATCCAGTTAATTGAAGGAACGGAAATTAGCTTCAACGTGGCATTTTTTTTTTCTGAATTATTTTAAATAAATAAAAATAGGAGGGTATATGAGACACTTTCTACAAAGGTCAACAACAACTACATATTAATATAAGAAAGAAAGTGAAATAGGAAGGTATATGAAAAACCTTCTACAAAGGTCAACAACAACTACAGATTAATATAAGAAAGAAAGTGAAATAGGAAGGTATATGAAAAACCTTCTACAAAGGTCAATAACAATTACAGATTAATATAAGAAAGAAAGTGAAATAGAAAGGTATATGAAAAACCTTCTACAAAGGTCAATAACAATTACAGATTAATATAAGAAAGAAAGTGAAATAGGAAGGTGTGTGAAAAAATATTCTACAAAGGTAAGTGTGAGGGCTTACAACGTTAAAAACCGGGGTGGGTATAGACTAGAATACTCTAATATTTCATTTTGCGATAAAAGCAAACACCTATTTGAAATGACTAGAAGGAAGAAGTCCAACTTATTTAAGTTTTACATATTTTCCAGTTCACGAAGCTCCGCATACATATTTTTGAACGCAAATGTAGAATGTAATTAGTCTAGATACATTACTAACGTACGAATTTACTAAAAATCACGCAAGATTAATTTTTACACCACTAATAATATTAAGCCTATTGATTTTAAAAACTGCTATCTTTCGGCATTAAATCTATCTCTATATAAATAATACACTTGTGTTTGTTTGTCTAGAACTCTTCTCACAGATTTTCTTCTATATAAATAATACACTTGTGTTTATTTGTCTAGAACTCTTCTCACAGATTTTCCTTATCAAATGCTATAGTACCCCGCTGGTTCAGCCGTAAGTCTAAGGATTTACAATGCTAAAATCAGAGGTTCGATTCCCCTCGCTGGACACAGCAGATAGCCCGATGTGGCTTTGCTATAAGAAAACACTCAAACGCTATAAATCTCAAATCGTTAGAAGGAATTTTCCGAGGAGTTCGGACTGACTTTTCCATTCAGGTTTACCTTAGTCGGTTTTTACTTGGTCAATGTTTCTAATAGAACGGGGCCTGGCATGGCCTAGCGCGTCAAGGCGTGCGCTTCGTAATCTGAGGGTCGCGGTTTCGCGCCCGAGTCGCGACAAACATGCTCGCCCTCCCAGCCGTGGGGGCGTTATAATGTGACGGTCAATCCCACTTTTCGTTGGTAAAAGTAGCCCAAGAGTTGGCGGTGGGTGGTGATGACTAGCTGCCTTCCCTCTAGTCTTACACTGCTAAATTAGGGACGGCTAGCACAGATAGCCCTCGAGTAGCTTTGTGCGCAATTCCAAAACAAACAAACTAATAGAACGAGTATGCTACGTGATGACACAATGCCGTTGTTATCACGTGACTACTGGCTTTGATTTGAACTTTTTTTTCTTTATTTGCAAAGTATTTCTTATAAAGAACACTTAATCAGGGTGTAATTTCCTAAAAAAAAAATAGCAGTACACTTGTGATGCATTTACCTTCATATATATGTTTTAATATCAACCTTTGTTTAAATTAAAATTATATTTAGAAATGTACATAACTTACATTGCTAAATCTGTGTTGCGAAATTTCCACCTATTCACTAAGATTGTCGAAGATTCTCGATTGTAAGAATCATAAATGTGTGTGTACATGAATACTAGCGTATAGGCTATATTGTTGTGCAAGTTGAAATTTCTAGCAATTCACCCCACGCCTATAAATGTTACCAACGCAACGCACCGAGAATAAGTACATATTATTGGTTTTTTATAAATGCTATATTATAATGGAAGTTATACCTAGAACTAACGTTTATTAATCAGAAACTTCAGATGTTTGACCGCGAACGTTTACGAATTTCGAACATTACAAATTATTCAACTTCAACAGATTCACATCAGACATTATTATTTTTACAAATACATTGTATAACCACATCAGAGAAAAACTCGACGTGTATTCAGCGAAGAACAAAGAACACAGAGCTAGCTAGCTCCCTGTTAAGTGAACTGTATCTACAATAATTCCAAATTAACTCGCTCATTGTGAACCTTCGATAAGATATCAAGGAAATTCCAAATAAGAAAGAAAACTCCTTATTGTTTGTGAAACTTATGTTCTCAAATCAGTTTTAATTACCGTTATTGCAAATTGCATTATTGTTTATATATTATTTTGTATATTGTATTTGTGAACAAATTAATTATAATTACCGTTATCGTAAATTGTGTTATTGTATATATATATATTAAAATATCTTTGTATAAAAATAGCAAAAAAAAATGTGTGTATCAAATTTGTTGGCAAATATCATAAATTGAATACATAAATATTAATTTCCTTCTAAGTTTATATTATCACTTAACCCAGTTTCAGGCTATTTGAAATTGTAATACAGTTTCTTTCTATGGCCTTTTTCGACTTATTTATATCCAAAATTTACATGTGTAGTTTATTCAAAACCACGTTTATCATTTTGTGAGCACGCATTTAGACGTTTCTGCATATGTAGCTAGGTTTGCTTTCATTACAACTTTTACATTTACTTTGAGTAGTTTAACTTCAATACGTTTCAGAGTGCTATCAACGTCTTTTGCGTATTTTTTCTTTGGTACGAGTTTCATTCTTCACTTTTGTTAGTTTATTTCAACTGATAAAACCGCGTCATTCTCTTTACACTATTATAAATACCATTACTTTATCGTTTACTTTTCGTGTAGATTTGTTACATAAAGTCATGTTTACATGAATTTCTTTATCCGACCAGGTATCATTTTTCAAATAGACAAAGATTTATCGATCTTACACAAAATGCCTGCAAAAAGAGTAGTTTAAATGGCGGGGATTTATTTGTTTGTTTATGAATTTTGCGCAAAGCTACATGAGAGCTATCTGCGCTAGCCGCCCCTAATTTAGCAGTGTAAGACTAAAGGGAAGGCAACTAGTCATCATCACCCACCGCCAACCCTTGGGCTACTTTTTTACCAACGAATAGTGGGATTGTCCGTGACATTATAAGGCCCCCACGGCTTAAAGGGCGAGCATGTTTGGTGTGACGGGGATTCATACCCGCGACCCTCAGATTTCAAGTCGAATGCCCTAACCACTTGGCCAAGCCGGGCCTGGCGGGGGTCACAATGATAGAATAAGAAAAACTGAACTGAAAGGCATAAAACTGCCGCAAATGTTTTCCGGGTTGCAGATAGTTGATAATTGTTACATTTGTAGTATTTAGTTAGCAAAATTGATTTAAACACAAACATGAATCACCAAATCTTACCATCATTTAGTGTTATTTGGATTTTAAATATAAAACCTGGTTTGGCTTACACGTCAGAACTTGACCTCAATCACGTCCACATTGAACTATCGGCTGTGTCCGTCGCGGGATATCGAACCTCGGATTTTAGCGGTGCAAGTCCTTAGACTTCTCGCTGCAACACCGGAGGACTTCCGGAGCAAGTAACAAAACACTAATTGCTACTGTAAAAGGATCCTGAAGAAGTCGTAGAAAAATAACGTAAATTGTCAAAGTTTTGTGCAGTTTGTTTTGAATTTCGCGCAAGGTTACACGAGGATTATTTGCACTAGCTCTCCATAATTTAGCAGTGTAAGACTAGAGAGAAGGCAGCTAGTCATCATCACCCACCGCCAACCCTTGGGCTACTCTTTTACCAACGAATAGCGGGAGTGACCGTCACATTATAACATCCTCACGGCTGAAAGGGCGAGCATGTTTGGTGTGACGGGGATTCGAACCCGCGACCCTAAGATTACGAGTCAAGCGACTTAACCACCTGACCTTGCCCGGCTGCGCAGTTCGTTCCGAAGCAATATCCTGGTGTGGATTGATTAAACACACAGTGATAAATAATACTATTTATATTCTGTAATACTGGGGGTGTGATATTGTGAAAAGCTCCGGAACTTGAAATCCAGAAGTAGAAGTTAGGTCTTGAATATGAATATACTTTAATATGGCAACGGCATTACGTCATCATAACCAATGTGTAACAAATTTTAACAGTGTCGTGATATAAGTGTAGCGCTGTACTACCACTACGTAACATAGTCGAAATACGATAATTTAAAACACTATTTCTGCGGGTATTTTCGGTAAAAACTGCACTTTGGATTTTATCTCCGGTTTTAGTTATATACTCATTAATTATTTTCTTATAGCACAGGTTTACTGAGAATATAAAATCTTTACTAAGGCTTTCTTTAAAAATAATAAATTTAATGTTAATTTTCGCCACAGTATTTGCACGTACGCCTATAAAAAAAGTCCATGAATTAGTGTTCATGCTGAGTAAAATGAAGTGCAAGAAATTTGAGATGAATATAAAAATAAGAAACATATATTACAAAACAGATTACTCAATCCTGAGTTAATAACAATAACAAACTTTAGATAATTTTTGGGTTAAATTTAAATAAATTCGAGTCTACGAAAAACATTTACTCTTTCTGATAAAGAATTCCACGAATGACTATGAACAAATTCTCAGCTGCTCCACCGACTTATAAAATCCAGATCGGTACTAAAATGATAGTTAAATATTTTATTTAAAAAAAACGGTCTCTGCTATAGCCTGCAACAGCATCTTTGTGTACATAGTTCACAGACGTTTTAAGTCTGAAACCCTCTTGATTTGAATAAAAAGGAAAGTTTGAGCCCCAACATATAACTCTAACATGGTGACTGAAAACAAAGTGCCACAGTAAAAACAATAACATCTTCTTTTGGAATACTGTATTATTTAATTAATTGAACATAACTGTTATCAGCTCTTATTGTTCTCTTAGAAGTAAAACTAATTCAGCATCGTTCTCTTCGGTCCTTTTCTGGCTCCCTGAACCCCAGAAAAATCATCACGGCTCCAAAGGAGGCTACGGCTCTGACGTTGGAAAACACTGGTTTAGACAAACAAGAATATCTGTATTATATAGAGTAACCCTCTGTAACGATAACTATGACAAATTAAACAATGTTTACAAACAAGCGAAATAGGAAAGGTGTCGCCGGAAGTTACAAAGATTTATGATTTTGAGATACCTTATCACAAAACGAGTTTAGTGGTAGTAACCAAAACCAGCAAAGCATGACCTTCTGCAGGTGTAACGCATGCGCAGACGTTGCGTAACCACATATACAAAATACGACTAGGTCAATGATTTCCCCTGTGTACTAGATTTAACTATAAGGCTGAATGCTTGAAGGACAGAATTAATTTCCCTTTCATTCACGTGGCCGAAGAAGAGGAATTATTATGAAGAAACTACTTATAACAATACTGTATGATCTGTTGACCGATAAAGTCAACCCATATGATCAACAATGAAAATCGTGAAGCGCCCTCTGGAATGTGAATGCCAGTAATCACTACACTGTCACAATAGTGTATTGAAATTAATCAGCTTATAAAACGTTACGATTCTTTTCAAAACGCACCTAGCACAGAATTGTCGAAGTGTAGATATGCCTTTAAGAAATACTGTTTAATAAGATACGATTAAATACCTAAGGAACGTGACCTCATTAAAAGTAACCATACATAAAAGTATATCTTGTTCTATTTTTGCGAGGTCGATGTATAATGGCCCTCATACTGGCGTAAATATTCTTCAACAATTCTATTATTGTAAAAGACCTTTAAAGTAATGGCATTTACTTAAAAATTAGGGTTTCCCGGTAGCTCAACGGTGAGCCTAAATTTAAAATTCAGGGTCTGATACTTGCGGTAAGCATTGCTGGGATAGCACGTTATGGTTTATACTCAAACAAACAAACACATTATTCAAATAAACAAAAAAACAACCCAAACAAAATAAAAGTATTTTGTATGATTAGTTAAAATACAGAAGGCTAGATGAAATTCAATTTGGATATAAATATGCAGATGGTTTAATAATCATAGAATTTACAGTTTGATGGCGCAAATGTAAGAGAAAAAGTGAAACGTATTTATGGGGGGAAAAAAAATCACTGGTAGGCCCGTAAATAGACTGTTTAAAAAGGAAGGGGAGGACCTTTGTGAGAGTAGAATTGTTTGTTTTTAGAACTTCGCACAAAGCTACTCGAGGGCTATCTGTGCTAGCCGTCCCTAATTTAGAAGTGTAAGACTAGAGGGAAGGCAGCTAGTCATCACCACCCACCGCCAACTCTTGGGCTACTCTTTTACCAACGAATAGTGGGATTGACCGTAAATTATAACGCTTCCACGGCTGAAAGGGCGAGCATGTTTGGCGCGACGGGGATGCAAATTCGCGATCCTCAGATTACGAGTCGCACGCCTTAACACGCTTGGCCATGCCGGGCCGTGTGATTAGAAAACAGCACATATATGCAATACACAATCAGTTAATGTTACGGGAGTCTGAGAGAATTCCCCCTATATAATTTGTAAAATAATACTAATACTAATAATAATAATAAAAGGTGGTATGAGATTACATCTTGAACCAATTTTGCATCAAATATAACTAAACAGTTGCGTGGCTATCCATAACATTCATAATCCATAACATCTAATGAAAAAAACACAAAAATATTTTGTTATCCCATTGTACGTTTTATTAAAGCACTTTACTCTCTACATGAAGATCAGTTAGTAATTGTTAACTGATATTATTCAGTCTTGTACAACACTTGTATGTTAGTTGTTTCAATCGTTGGTTATTATATACGTACACGAACGCTCTAATTAAATAACACATTAACGTGCTTCATTCCTCTGGCGTTGACAAGATTCTCAGCGTTCACATGAACATGAATTTAACAGCAGTATTTTTTTTTATATCACAGAAACATGGAGCTCAGCCAAATCCTCTTGAATCAAGTGCGTGGTAGGTAGCACCGAACGCTGCATTCGACCTTGAAACAGTATTTACTCACGTACATTGTAGTTTTACGATTTGGTTAGCACGTAAGGCTACTATGAATTTCAGTTTAGACGATGAACTAGATGATTATATATTAGACCAGGTGGGTTAAGGCGTTCGACTCGTAATCTGAGAGTCGCGGATTCGAATCCCGATCGCACCAAACATGCTCGCCCTTTCAACTGTGGGGGCGTTATAATGTGACGGTCAATCCTACTATTCGTTGGTAAAAGAGTAGCCCAAGAGTTGGCGATGGGTGGTGATGACTGGCTGCTTTCCCTTTAGTCTTACACTGCTAAATTAGGGACGGCTTGCGCAGATATCCCTAGCGTAGTTTTGCGCGAAATTCAAACAAACAAACAAACAAATGTATAAGTCGGATTGTACAACTATTAGATGTTAGCACTTAAAAATTATATAGAATATTACGTTAAGCAAGTCATTGAAAATATTAATCAAGCAATGTTGAAAATATTTTAGGTTACGTTACTATTATTTTCAACGTATACAATCGCGTCCTTTGACATGGTTAGCTGTGTCATCGCTCAGTCATGTTGGAACCGTCATTAGAGAGAAAACACGAGGTTGTGACATAGTTCCCCACTTCGGTCACATTTGAATAAAGGTACTTGTAGGTGGGTGTATTCATGTTGACTTTTTCAATTAGATATTAACCAGGAAAGACTTGAAATGGATCTTTGTCTACTAAGTTATGACTTTATATTTCCAGGGAATTCCATATAAATGAAAACAAAAAGCTTTATTGACATGTTACGAAATTTACCATTAAAATAACTGAAAATCTGCATCTATAATACTATTACAACATACTCTATCGTTGGACAATTTCGTCTGAATTTTGTGGTAAAAATAGCACTAATTCCACTCCAGGTAACGATAAAGAATTAATTTGTTTCTTCAATAACATTTGATACAGGTTCCAATCACTGATAGGCCTAACTTCGTTAACTACTTTTCAACAGAAATTCCGAAGCTAACGTACGCTTAATTTCAAATCTATCGATAATAAAACACGTTGAGTGAATAATCTGATCATTGATGAACAAACATACTAAATCTCCCTGCCTAACTTACTATTGAAACTTAACTGATTAATTCACGCAGTCTGGCATGTTACACTAATTTTGTACATGCTCTAGGAAGTTTAACATTACACAGAGGTCTTAACTTCCATCAAACCTCCAGACTTCACACAGTTATTACACGTACAATAAACATACAGACAAAAAAAAACTCAAATGTTATTGGGCTCTACATTTACCAGCTGTATATGGTAGTTTTTCTTTGCTTATTGTTGTAGGATCTCCTTTTATTTGATGTCTTTTGATGTTCGTAACGTTATTTAGGTCATTGTTAGAGTAAATCTAGTGGAGGTTATATTCTGAATGATCCTCTGGAAGTGACGTCGACAGGAATCTTGGACTCTTCAGCAGGTTAAATTATCTTTGGCAAGTTCTTCCCTGAACCAGTTGGCTATTTTCTCACCTATGTACTCCCAAAGACGATCATGATGGATGACCTTTGTCTTGGACCCTAATCCATCCAGATTCTGTAAACACATCACCGATTCGTTTCAGTACAATACTGCTTAATATTCGAATTAGTATTCTTTTTCAGATTGAACAGTCATACCATTTCACCTTAATCACATCACGTCTCATCACCATTAAGGTCAGCTCAACTTTATCAGTAGCTTAATTAAGTCTCTCACGGGTAATGCCATATAAGACATCATTGGTGTTTTAGTTTCTGTACTTTCTGTTGAGTGATTGTTCTCAGGTTGGGAGTACAGAAGGTACAGTAACACTTTGAGTTTTCTACACCAGTAAGTGATAGTGTTGTCCGTGGCTTCAGGTATTGGTGACTAGTAATACATAAGTAGCAGTGGAAGATTTTGAAACCACGTATTCTGATGTTCATCCACATAAATGACCAACTGGTTTAAAAGCTTACGCTTGTTTCTCTTCCATTTTGCTGGAACATGGATGAAGCCCTCTTGTTGTGGTCCTTTTGATTCCAAAGATGTTATACATTTTTACAAACTAGCAGACACCTTCAAATTGTTTGGATCAAATTAGCGTCTTTATTGTAACAGTATTTCTTTAAATACAATATTTTTAGAACAATACAAACAAACTGTAATTGTAGAAATGTGCACATTCATATCTTAGGCCTAACATTAGTTAAGGTTTTATAAAGTACGCCATCTCTTCGATAAAGAGATCAGTTAACGCTGTAATCTGTGTACGACTTCACTTACAACTAATCTTTACTGTGTGTTTTTCTTATAGCAAAGCCACATCGGGCTTTCTGCTGAGCCCACCGAGGGGAATCGAACCCCTGATTTAAAAGTTTTGTTTAATTGGTCTTTAAGACTTTCTTATTTTTCTTTATTTATGTGGGATATTTTGTTATTGTAATGTAATGTTGATACCTGTAAGTCTTTTGAATGTGTGCAAGTTTTTTTATAATAGTAAAGCCACATGGGGTTATCTGCTGAGTCCACCGAGGGGAATTGAACTCATGATTTTAGCGTTGCAAATCTGTAGACTTACCGCTGTACTACAGGACAATCTTGAGTGTATTTCATACTCTCAGTAAATAAACTTTTAATGTTATACTACGACAGAATAACGCACCTCTTTCAAAGCTTTTTACTTCTATGCTATTGTACAAAGTGGTTAATAAATGTAAATATATGTTCACTTTTTGTTATCATTCCTTTATTCATAGAAGTTTTAATGACCCGTTCGCTCAGTTCTTCAACTCACCGTCGCAGGCAGTCTGTTGTCAAGTTCACAATGCGCTTGCGCAATTTTCCTTTGGTAACAATCATACTATGCATGTTTATAATGAACACTGAAAAGCAAAAGTATGGTATGATTCTGGTGATAATAATAATGTAGATTGGAAGTTCTGATTTGAATGTAGTTCATTTGGTACCCATATCTTGAAACAAACTGATTGAAAAGTTTCTTTCATAGTTCATGCTTTATTGGTAAAGAACAGTGTACGCTTCTGGCCATTTGGTGAACCGTACACTTTGATGTATTTATCTCCGCTGTTACTCTGTAGCAGAAGCACATGAAGTGGTGCTGCCACACAATACTGTTGTTGCTGTCGATACTATTTCTTTCAGTATTGTTCCCATGATTTGCACAAATTATCTAATGAATCCCAACAGCCAACCGCATAGAAGTGCTTTGTCATTTTTTCCCCGCTGTCTTTAGCACTAAACTAAATGTCCAGCTGTTGAAAATTTACAGAAGTGACAAAGTGCCTTTGAATATCGAGTGTGCGGAACTACCAACTGTAGTTGTTTCTGTGAACTAGTATTAAAGTATTTGTTATGAATATTCTCCTGCACTGTTCTTCAGCTACAAAAAAATTGTTTCAGTATTCTTATTTTTATGCCTGAACATGTTTTAATTTGATTGTTGGACCGATCACATTATTTCTTCGTCATCATTTATGTTGTCACATCTTTGACTATATCTCTGTTGTACTTTTCAGTTTGTCGTTTTAGTTGTCTCGCGCTCTTCTCTACCACAGGCTTTACAATTTCATTAACACTGTACGTGTGTCTGTAAATCTATCAATATTCAAAATATTGTGCGAGCTAATTATTGTTTTAAATAAAAATTATTATTGTACTTCAATAACATATACATAGTTATTTAAGTGTGAACTAGATTTGGATTGATAGGTGTGTGTGAATAATACACACCTAATCTTATAATTCCAGATAAGCAAATACTTTTCATTTAACCATAACTATTAATAGCACAGTGTTATTTCTAATAACAAACAAATTATCTGTAGCTATAACTGTAGTCATAGTCATAACTACATCTTCAACGTGTATTATCCTGAACTATTTCTCATCCTGACAACACAAAATGTATCAACGAAAAATAATTCGCATGACCTCTATGTTTACCACTGTCGAGAGAAACAGCCATTGATAAAGAGCAGATGTTTAATAATTAAGGGTTACGTATTGCTGTCTTACCTTTAACTTTTGAATGTATTGTTTAAACTGTACTGTCCAAACCCCAATTTTCAATTTCGAGAAAGCTTAAAAATTACATTACCATACCTGACTCACACAAAGGTGTGATAGCATTTTGGAGATGAAACATACTTTTCACTTACAAATACATTTCAGACGGACGAAATTATTCAAAATTGCTGAAATTCACGATTATTACACCATTCTATGTAGTGGCAACAGAAAAAAAAGTAATACCAATAAACGGTATCCAATGTTTGTCAAAGACACAAATACCAAGTGATATGGCAGAGGTATGCATAAGTCTTAAAGTAGTCTTCAAAGCGACCAAAGTCATCATTGTTAAGACAGTTAGTATTGCAACGGTCATGTTTTATTGGTTATCCACGAGAAGTGGATTTTTGCCTTGGATTGTATCAGAGGTCATTTCTATGGACGAAACAAAAACCTTCCAGCACTCCGTCTGACAGATGACACATCTGAGTCTCACGTTACGAGCGATGTCTTCCAAACCAGTCTTATCCAGATTCTTTAGATACATGTCAGCTGGGATGAACATCGAGTAGGGCAATCCCCCCAAGAATTTAACTCAGTGTGCATTCTGCAGATGTAAACGATGCATACGTAATTGTAGGATAATTGATTATGTAACAGCTGGGAACCGTCTTGTTAAGGTGAGGTTGCTTTATTTGCAAGAGCACAGTTTGGAAAAGATGGTCAGTTAGAAGTGGAAGTGACAGAAATAACTGAAAATACCAATTAGATGATTATTCTAAGTAATACCAAATGTAAAATGCATGTATTTATTATGGGCAAAGCATAGAACTTCTAAAAGTCAAATATAATAAAGATATTACCTGTTAATACGTGTAAATCGATCTGTTCAAAACATGTTCTCAGTTCAAATGTATTCTCAAGACGGCTAGTATGGGTATTAACACTTTAATTAAAATAAAGTACAGAACAACGTTTCGACCTTCTTAGGTCATCTTCAGGTTAACAAAAGGATCTCAGTTTTTTCATCAATCATATGCTTATCATTTAATTTTAACTGTTAATAAATGTCGAAATATCTTTAAAATTTGTATTCTAAATGTCATATCACAGTTTAATAACATTTCTATGTAAATGTTTATCATTATAAGTACATCTTTTGAACACGTTTATTTTTTGGTATAAAAATCAAAGCAAAGCGACCTTAACGCTAAACGGTAGGTATGTCATGTTGTAAATGTTGCATACCTTTAGAACTTCAGTGTCTTCAGAATTTTCCAAGAAATAAAATTTACTTACATTAAATACAAATATTGTGTTGATTCCACAATCTTTATTTGTGTTTTGTCTTCTGTTTCGAGGACTTTAAATACCGCAGTGCTATTGGCCAGCCCCCCGCTAGTACAGCGGCATGTCTACGGATTTATAACGCTAAAATCAGGGGTCCGATTCCCCTTGTTGAGCTTAGCAGATAGCTCAATGTGGCTTTGTTGTAAGAGAAACACACACCCTATTGGCCAACTTTTCTTTTATCAACAATTGTTGGAACTTCAATTATTTTGTTTTGCTGTCTTGGAAAATGAAATTATGTAACAAATATGTAGAATTTCTAATGTTTCCTATACCTTTGGCAGCCATCTTGGGTTTTTGCCATTTTAAGTACTTTCACTGACCTATTAATAGTAATATTTTGAACTGAATTTGATTTCGTGTATCTGGAGTGAAAACAGTCTTTAAATCACATCATAATTTTCCCTTTTTTAGGAGGGGGTGTTTCTGGTTAATCACAAACTACGTAATGAGCCATCTGTGTTATGCCTACCACGGGCATCGAAACCTGGTTTATAGCGTTATAAACCTTCAGACTTACTGGGGGCAGTTCTTGGGAAAGAGTCGTGTAGAATAAGCTTAATTTGTCGATTTTGGGACTGACAAATGTAAATCTGAAAATGTGAAACAAATTTGTTTGAAAGTTCATACCAAAAAACATATCTTGTAAAATCCGCGTGCGTTGTTTGTGATCAAAACAGTAAAGTAACAGAACTGTTAAGTGGAAGTAGAAAATACAAATACAAGTTATGAATATCTCAATGATCAGTCGTGCAATAAAGATTAGGAATTTTCTTACTCTTTATAAAAGTAACGTCATCATAACAGCTAAATTTGCTGATCTTTCAGGTCTATCATGTGAACAAAATACAAAACAGATGTGCTATGAACCGTCTTATTCGACCAGAGTCTTATCTAGGCTTAGATTCATTCATTTTCTAATAGTTTCTATTATATCTTCTCAGCTAACTTCTTGACATCCTCCTCTCCGCCTACCTTCAACTAACAAACGAGTAGCATTCCAAGTATTATACCTGCTAGGTCACTTTCCTTCCTTCCACGTGCTCAGTCTAGGATCACGTGGTCTCTCTTATCTTACATAGATCAGCCCACTTTCTAATATCATCACACATGATCCTATTATCGCTTAAGGATATTCCCATGATTTAATGAATCATTCTTGTTACAGTCATTTTTAGTAAACATTTCTTGTTTTTTCCCAGTGCCTACGTTTCCGCTCCATGTAACAGAACTGGACTTATAAGTCCTAACATTCAATTTCCTTGGTATTTTCTTGTCGTAAACAACTCCCAAAGCACTGTTCGACTTCTGCCATTACAGTAAACAACTCCCAAAGCACTGTTCGACTTCTGCCATTACATTACACTCATTACATGCGTCCACATATCGACGTAAAACAGGGTATGTGTTATCGCCCAGTGTGAACATGTAAACGTTCCGGAAAAAAATCACATTCTACTAAAAGAAAGAAAAAAAAAAAGGCATACATGTAGTTATTTCATGTACATACAAAAATATTTGTAGCTATTACTTCGTTGGTTGTTTAGGGCGAAGCTTCGAAATGGATTATCTATGCTCAGCCCACCATGGGTATCGCAAGCCTACAGACTTGTATCCAAGCCACTGATATTGACTTCCAACAGAATTCATATTCTTAACATGAAAATTAAAAAAAAATATTTCTATATTTAAATTTCTCGTTCCACTTGATCATAATTACAAGTTTGAACGTTTCGTCCGAACAAAAGAAAAACAAATATACGTTGTCAGTTTCATTTCAGATTATCAAAAATTTTAAAACCACCCAGTTTTAGGTTTAGCATTTAAAAGAAATACATATTAATTCAGTCTAAATCTAACTAAAACAGTTAAAATTTGATCATTGTTTAGCATAAGCAACGACAAATGATCTTTTATCGCTTTTAAGTTATTCCTGTCCATCCAGTTTTAAATATAATACTAATTTCTTAGCTGTTTGAAACAGATACTAAATATTGTACTTCTGCTCATATCAAACCATATTTACTTCCAAAATATAATTGTTGACATTTCTTTGCACAGCTGTTTTTTCTCAAATAAATTAATCCTGGTTCCTATTCACAAGGTACACAGAAAACCTATGGTCCGGTGTGGCCAGGTGGTTAGGACGCTCGATTCGCAATATCTAGGTTGCGGATTCGAATCCCTATCACAACAAACGTGCTCGACCTTTCAGCGATGGGGGCGTTATAATGCGACGATCAATCCTACTATTCAGTGGTAAAAGAGAAGCCCAAGAGTTGGCCGTGGGTGGTGATGACTAGCTGCCTTCCATCTAGTCTTACGCTGCTAAATTAGGGACGTGTAGCGAAATTCGTTAACAGAGTAAAATCAACAATGACAACTGTACGTTACACAAACAACAAAATTATATATTCCTTTTTAAAATGTTTCCGATACCATTTTACAAATCATATTCAAAGTAAATTGTACACAGCGCTATTTAACCAGTTTCCACTATGACAATACATGATGACCAATAGGCCATACACTTCAACATAATACGACGGGTATGACTCAGACATTTTAAAATATACAGCAGTGTAGTGTTGTAGAAAGTATTAATTTCTAGGGTTCATAGGAACCAGGAAGAAGTTGCAAAAGGCCCTTTTAGCTCATGAAATATCCTGCGTCCACATAATACTAACAAATAACTCCTACGCTGATTTAGCAAGTCTTCATATTTGTATGTATAAATTACGCCTCCAACGATAATTTTTAACCAAAGACTGTGCTATATTAGAACCACAGCCATGGGAAAACAGCGGTCATTAAGTTTATTCAGCTTTCCTTACATAAACTTCCGTTGTTTTACTGCCATGTTGTAATGGTAAGTTCTTAAGTGCTAGCCTTCCGCTGACCCAAAGCACAAGTTTAAAGGGAAAAAAATTCAGTTACGTCTTACTCATTCTAATAGAATAATATATTAGAAGAAATTTAACGTAACGAATCGAATGACGTATAAGTGATGTAACTTATTGCAGTATGCAAGATACACAATTAATATAATACTGTATTTGTGTTACGTATTCTGTGCAAATGGTGGAAAACATTGAGAACCGAAATGCCACTGCAATTGCTGTTCCAATCATCCCTCATAAAAGTATAGTTTCCTCATAGCATAACGTGCTGGAGTATCTTCCTTCATTGTATGGTATGGAAGATTTGCTCCAATACGACCACAATTTTCAGTTAATCTGTTGACAAAGACCCTGGCAACATTATACGAAAATAATAGTATCAAACACCCATTACTTTTCTGACAGTATCTTCAAGAATTTTTTGTTGTAATTGCTGCGAATAACTCTGTGAAATATTTAAAAATTCAAGAGCTACTAAAATTATAAATATCATGTAACTAGTTTGTCACTAGTTTTCTTTTGTGATATAATGCTTGTGCTTTCGGTAAGTAAATTCGCTAAACACACATACACACACAATGACGTGAGAAGTAACAGTATTGTAATATATAACAACTATATATAATCCAGGCACATGCTCACTCAGAGACGTGACACACATGGTGTGGGTAGGAAAAGTAATGATCGACGTTTGGTTTGTTTAGAACTTCGCTCAAAGGTACACGAGGGCTATCTGTGCTGGCCGTTCCTGATTTAATGGTGAAAGACTAGAGGAAAAGCAGTTAATTATCACCACCCACCGGCAGCTCTTGGACTACTCTGTACCAACGAATAGTGGGGATTGATCGTTACATAATAACGCTCATAAGGCTAAAAGGGAGAGCATGTTTGGTGTGACGGGGATTCCAACCCACGATTCTCAGATTGCAAGTCGAGCGTCCTAATCACCTGGCCATGTCGGTATAATGATCGAAGTACTAGCCTTTACATCACGAAGAATGATACAGTAAATGTCGTACACTGTAGGAACCCTAAATTATGGTTCTTTGTTGTTTCACATGCGTGTCTGCTGGTTAGGGTGCTCGACTCACAATATGATGGTCATGGGTTCGAATGTGCTGTGGGGGTGTTATAATGGGACTCTCAATCCCACTATTTATTGATGAAAGAGTAGCCCACGAGTTGGCGATGGGTGGTGTTAATTTGCTGCTTTCCCACTGTTAAATTAGAGACCGCTAGCGCAGACAGCCTTGGATTAGCTTTGCACAAAATAAATCTATCCTATGCTTATTCACTTAGCATTATTTCAGGATACTGAATGATAATGCTCTTCTCCACTGTTCCAACTGGTCGACACATTTATCAAGTAATAGATACGACCTGAATAAAGCGCTTTTACACCCCATCGAGCGACTCCCAACACTAGAAACATCTTTTGAAGGGAGTACTTGATGGAACTAGATGAAAATCACAACATTCTCATGGTAATATCGTTGTTGTACAACCATATCGTTGTTGCCCTACCTGTCGTGGTAACCACACACTAAATACAAAGATGTGAAAATCCCTTTATCATATACTTATTCATAAGCGTAGGCCGAATAATCAATTATTATTATTTTGTACTTCAAATCAGATGTTTCGTTTGCGTGGAAATAAATTGAGGGAGTGACTTACTTTGTTTTACTGTTACGTAAGCTATTTTTGATCGTGTAATCTTTGGGTTGTGTAACGTTCTTTAAAAGTGAATAACTTTCATGGAAATAAACAAAGAATTAAGTTATAATAATGTACTACATCCATTATAAAGTCTCCCTGGTGGCTCATAAGCAAGCTAGAGAGCTGATTGGTTTGGTTTGTTTTGAATTTCGTGCAAAGCTACACGAGGGATATATGTGCTGACCGTCCCTGGTTTAGTGGTGAAAGACTAGAGGGAAGGCAGTTAGTCATCACCATCCACCGCCAACTCTTGGGTTACTCTTTCATCAACGAATAGTGGGATTAACTGTCACATTTATAACGCCCTCACGGCTAAAAGGGCGAGCATGTTTGGTGTGACGAGAATTTGAACTCGCGACTTTAACCACCTGGCCGTGTGGAGGGCTGATACTGACGAAGATAGAACAATTAGTACCATACGGAGCTATGCACTGAACTAAATAAACGAACTCTTAAAAAACAAAACGGATAATGTTTCACTTTTAATTTTTTTTCTTATTTCTGAAACGGTAGATGTGTTTAAGGTTTATATTTTTTGTAATATTAACTTATTAGTTAAATATTGAATTTAACAGTTAACATTTGTTTCTCGTCTTTTACTAAAAGCATTCAGTGAACGAAAATATTTGCATATTTATATTTTCGTCGTTTTCCGTTAACTTAATATTATGCACACATTTATCATGCATACATTCTTTTTTATACGAAAAACTCAGAAAGTAGGTTCCAAGCTATTATCAGCTTCAAGAAAGAACGACGCGCATTACGATGTTTTTATCAACATTTATCTATATAATCTAGGAACAATAGGGTTCACTGTTGATTTTCTATCGCTAGGCTTCATTCGTCCTTGTGTTTAATGACACAATAAGAACGAAACAGCATGTGACGTTAGATCTACAAACGCTTTCGAAGTTTAAACTATAATACGTTGAGGTAATTTATTAAAAAATTAATGTAACCTACAAACGCATTTCAGGCCTATTTTCTTTATTACTAAAACGTTCAGTTTAGAGCGATTATTATGTATTAACGGATTTTTAATGTGTGTTAATGTTTAAGCAAAGAATGCATGCGAAGGTGTAACTTACCTGACATAGTTTTATTGTTATCTCGTATTTTGTATTCGTAAAAACTAAAATTTCTTTAGTTATAAATTGTGTCAATTAACGTGGAGCTCACTTATAAAGTTAAATTAGAAGATGAGTACCTTTAGTGATTTAAATAAATAAAATTTTACAAAAGATGAATTCACATTTGCTGCATGTATAATGTCGGCATTACAAGGTTGAGGACGTTATATTAAAACAATTTTGAGAATAAAAACCAGCAAGCTATGTGGCAACCACATCCGCTGTAGTTTTGCAGTGTAACAGAATGTATCAGAACTACATTTTGATATTGTTTAGCATTTCCTAAATAGTGTGACGCCAACGTAAGTTGATTGCTTTTGAAAGATGGCGACAACCCTTTTCGTGGCTTAATATCCATATACTTCAGATCGCCAAGATGTGTTCAGATTGGGGATTTAGAATTTCCAAGACAGGGATATCTTTTGTACTTAACCGTATTGGAAAACAAAGAAATATGGATCAGGCTGAGACACTAAAACTAGAAAGAGCTTGCAGAAAGTCATACCACAAGAGTGGTAAGCAAAATTCTGGCGTTTTGTAATAAAAGAGAAACTACGAACATAATCATCAGTGGCAGAAACCGTCCACGCATCCAAGAGAACGGTATATAACATAATAAGCAAAAATATCCTTCTGGAAAAGTAACTCAAGTCATGTTCTAGAAGTTGCTTCTGCAACATATCACCTCAAGCTGCCAGAGAGTGAAATGAGTGAATATTCATTCTATTACGTGTGAAAACATATCAGTAACGCCCGGATGTAGTGCCTATGAGTTTCTGTGTGATTGGACTGTTAAAAAAGTGCCTAGAAACCATTGTCCTTGTACACTAGATGGATTATATGGAAATAAATTAGAAAATAGAAAATGTGGTATGCTTTTAACGTGACAATATTACGATAACACCTTTTCCATTGGAAACTACGCTGCACGGCTAACGTTAAAACATATGGGTATCAGGTTTAGCCTAACCAGACGTGATGACAGGAACTTTAGCGATATGGTGAGGCTCCAAAATAGTTTTAACAACCTGTATATAAACCAAACCCAGATCTTGTAATTTTCATTTGACTTAGCGATGTCGTAAGAAATATTGTATTTTATAAAAATTCATCTCTTTTACAGTGTGAAATGTTTGTTTGTTGGATTTCGTACAAAGCTACTAGGGTTATCTGTGCTAGCCGCCTGTAATTTTGAAGCAATAAAATAGAAAGAAGGTAGATAACCAATACCAACAGTTCTTGGGCTACTCTTGTTAAGCTGATAAATGACATTCTTATAATGTTCCTACTGTCTCAAAGTGAATTATATTTCTTTGTGGTAAAGGGGTGCGAACCATGAACTTCAAATCGGCACCCTAACGATTGGGCCGCGCTGGGGCTGCACTGTAAAATGAGAAAATATTATATTCAGCATATTTCAGTACCGAAATACATCTATAATACTGGATTAAACATTAATTTTTTTTTATTAGCAGATGGAGCCAAAGTCTCTAAAAAGCCCAAAGTGCGAAGTAACATTAATTAATCAGGAAGCAGCTCTTTGATACAAGCATGACACTACATTATTTTAAAATTTGCAATTGCAATGCTAGTATATTTTGAACCAGATAGTAATTTTGAACTAAAACAGGATTGGTATCACAATATAATTAACACTGAAAAAAGTTTTAAACGTATGAACAAACGACACGATCGTGATAACCTTGATTATATGACAACTTTTTATTCGCTTTGCGTTTTGTCTTTGCATGGTCATCGATAGCTTAAACGTCTACAGGCTGTTCTCCATTACTGAAATAAAGAACAGTTACTTATTTAAGTAGTTTTTGATTTTGGTAATATGCTCAAAATATATTCTTTTACCCACTGATAAAATACATTTTTTTATAAACTCCAAATCTCTTTTACGTTTCTAGCTTTGTAGTGCTGACATCTATCGAGTAAAACGTATATTATAATACCAAACATAATTATATACGGCATTTGAATTAATAAAATAAAAGAATGAGCATAAAGCCTACATTTCTTTTCGCAATATTGGTATTAAAATTTCAAAATTAGTAGGAAGTTTGCAGTTTAGTCGTCATTGCAAAAAATAATATTAAGTAAATATTTTATTTTTGAGTACTGTCATATTTTATGTGTGTGTAATGCTATTAAGTAAATATTTTATTTTTGAGTACTGTCATATTTTATGTGTGTGTAATGCTATTAAGTAAATATTATATTTTTGAGTACTGTCATGTTTTATGTATGTGTGTAATGCTATTAAGTAAATATTATATTTTTGAGTACTGTCATGTTTTATGTATGTGTGTAATGCTATTAAGTAAATATTTTATTTTTGAGTACTGTCATATTTTATGTGTGTGTAATGCTATTAAGTAAATATTTTATTTTTGAAGTACTGTCATGTTTTATGTGTGTGTTATGCTATTAAGTAAATATTTTATTTTTGAAGTACTGTCATGTTTTATGTGTGTGTTATGCTATTAAGTAAATATTTTATTTTTGAAGTACTGTCATGTTTTATGTGTGTGTTATGCTATTAAGTAAATATTTTATTTTTGAAGTACTGTCATGTTTTATGTATTAGTTTAATTCTCTCTAATTAAATGTGATTTTACATTTAAACAAAGATAAAAGTATTAGTTTAAGTTCGAAAGTAAAACTTAAGTCTAGTGTATTGCCGTTATGCAGAGAAACATGGAAATCGTGAGGAGAAAGAGATTAACCAATTAAAATATCCAACAAAATAATAAAACATTTTATTTCATGGTCACTTTTTTTTTCGACCTTATTTGTATAGTTAAACTTTGGTACAATTGGTCGTCTTATAGAATGTAGGTCCAGATCTAGACCACAAATAACACACAGTCTAACATTAAAAAAATCAAATAAACTAAAACAGCTTATTTTATAGTTATATTCGTTTACTTCTAAAATAAATAGTATAATTTGTGGCAAAATAAACATTATTAGCAAAGAAATATGTAAAAATCGTGAACTAGCTATCTGTTTAACATTCTTAACGCTGAAGATAACCGTTCCGGTAAGGCGGCTCGATTACGGTATTCAGAGATATATACAACGTGTCGCATTTCGTG
The DNA here is from genome assembly GCF_004210375.1 of Tachypleus tridentatus. Classification (NCBI taxonomy): domain Eukaryota; kingdom Metazoa; phylum Arthropoda; class Merostomata; order Xiphosura; family Limulidae; genus Tachypleus; species Tachypleus tridentatus. Next base: position 41,363,086 of record NC_134830.1, read on the forward strand.
TTTTGTGATCCGTATATGGAACTGACACTCACTGTACAAAAATTCTTAGCCGATAGGTCTAAATTTTCACTGAATTTAATAGCAGGTGAATACTTGTGTTTAACACATTCAGTAAGTATTTCTCTTTGATACGAATAGTCCCTAGCTAGTTCAGCGGTATGCCTACGGATTTACAACGCTACAATCAGGGATTCGATTCCCCTCGATGTTGTTTAAGAAAATCCAACCCTGGTAGGAACAAAACTCATTTAATTTTATCATAGAGGATGGAAAACATGTCCACGATTCGCTCTCGTCCACCTGTATCTGTTAATAATAGAAACAAATCACACCTGTGAGCTAATCCAATACCACCTGTGCAGTAGATGGGCAAGGCTTATGAGGAAAGAATACTGAAGTTTTATTATATCAAAGTGTGTGATAGCTATGTATAGCACGGCCCGACAGGAAAGCTTCTAAAATACAAGATTTAGGGATCAAGTCATGAATACCAGGAGAAATGTTATGGTTTGTACGAAATAGACTAAAAAAAGGTAAGTTTTTGTTTTGTATCTATCTGTCTGTCTGTCTCTCTTTCTCTGTATATATATGCATGGATATGAAAAATAATTGGAAAATTTCTTTTCCTTAAATTAAATATGATGGAGGAAGCATTTGGATAATTATGTTAATGTTTACTGTTTTGAATATAGTTCGTTTTAAGTAAGTTATTTTATTATTTTCAGTATTGGCTTTATATTTATTTGTATTATTGGTGTAAAATGTTAAATTCCGTAGTAAAAGGTCGTGTTTGATGAATAGTTGTAGCACGTGAGCTTATCGAAAAGAAACCTTATAACTTGTGTAATAAACTGTTAATGCATCAAAATAACGAAATATAAAACATTTTGATAGATTTAAAAATCAAACAATGAATTGTACTACAAGTTCTGTGAAATACTTAAGCCTAAATCTTATTAACATATTTCAGTTTCACAGCCTATAAAAATACGTAGTTTGTTTTTTGTACTTTTAGACAGTCAAAAAAGAATTTACAAAATAAAAAATGCGACAACCGAGACGTAATTTGTTTCTTCTGCTGTTGGTCTGTGTTGTATTTGTTCTACGGAAGTCTGCAATATTTATAAAGAAAGAAACATCTTCTGCACCTCATCAGGTATAGACACTTAAACTACTACTGGAAGTTTTTCTTTTTCTTCTAACGTTTACTGTTCGGTTTACTAACGTATTTTAATTTTGATAAAATTGTTTCCTTTCAATTATCACTTCTTTATTCTGAGAGTAAAGCTAGCTTTTGATTTTTAACATTTTAGGTGTGTCTTATGAAAATTGTTTATTTCGTAAAATGGATATCTGTTTGTAAACAAAGTGTTAATGAAAGAAGTAGGAAGCAGTATACACCAGTTAGTGAACTCAGTGAACATAGTTAGGGTTATGGTGATCTCCGGTCCACGGGTTTTCGGCAGAGTAAACCGAAAATTTCTGCTAAAGAGGAGATCCTACAAATCAGCATTTGTAGGATATGAATTTGTCTCTCTGAACTCCAACTACGTTTGTCAACAAGGAAGAGTGTATGTATAGAATACGTAAAACAATGAAAACAAACACAATACAATACTAAAACTTGTCATGGGTGTGTAGAATTGTTAAGAAACAGACAATACTCTCACGTTAATACGAATTACAGAATCTTAACAGTTCTCTCAAGAGGTCTAAATCTCAAATTTCTAAAGTATAACTCTATATCTGAAAAAAAAAACTTTACCTAACAGAGGAGAACAATGATACAAACGAAGCTAGGCTACTCACGACATGCACCTCGTCCGTGTGGTGTTAACATTTCTACTCTTCACATGATTCTCCAACAGAAAAAAAACAATAACAACAGCTGTTTATGTAAGGACATCATGAGTAATGCCACAGCTTTGTTTCCTTCAAGAAATCACCTGCCTAACGATACAAACATATGCATAAGTAAAAACAACTTTACAATAAAAAAAACACTTGACAAAGATTGCCTACTACCTTAAGGTAGTAGAGGGTAATTAAGACACGATGCTTGATAAAATAAAACAACAATTCCATTTAACAGCGACACATGTTAAAGTACTTCAATAATTATGCAATTACAACTACACAACAATGAAAAAGAAACTCTTTAAGAATGCAACATATAATAAAGAAAAATACTATTTAAGAACATTCAATGAATACTATAAAATATAAAACTCATAATACTAAAACCGTTTTTATTATGTAAATATATTACAATTAGAAATATAAATCTATAGTAGAAACTCACACTGGTTTAGCGTTAAACCTGAAGATTTATAACACTAAAAATCAGACTTCCATACCTATAGTGGGTACAGCACAGATAACACATTGTGTAGATTCTTGCTTAGCAACAAACAAACGAACAAATCCTTATCGTAGCTGAATACAAAATGATATAAAATTAAACCCTTTAGTATTACACACTTTAAAATAATTGAAATTCCAAATATTTTCAAACATAATCATTACTCCTTTGTGAAAACAAAGCAAAAAGATCCGAATAAACTATACACATATACAATAGCATAAAGTAGAGCGCCCTCTACATTAGGTAACAAAACTAATCATAATGAACGTTACGTATACAAAGAACATTAAAAAACATCTCATACAACCTTTCAATTACCTGTGTACATGAAAAGCAAGAAACGAAACTTATAAACATATATAATACGTAGAATGTAAATATTTTAAAAGATTGCGAACAAAATTAAAACAAATTCCATATTTTCTCTTAAATATTAGATAAGTCTGCTAAGTACTGAAGGAAATTTTATCTGCGTAAAAAATAAAAAGACCGGAAGAAAAGTGAAAACATTTTTTATTATGACTTAAAAATATAGTGCATGTGTTCTTATTTAGACAAAGGAATGATTGTCTTTACTGGATTAGAAAATATATAGGCAATTTTTTCTTCTCCAAACAGATCTCTGTGGGACAACTTATATTGAAACCAAATAGAACTTAGAAATAACACAGGCTCTGATCTAGTAAGAAGACCCGTGTACTTTCTCTTAAAAAAGCGTCACCATAATTGGTCTTTCTTCCAAAGCATTCGTTGGTTTTAACATGCAGACATCATTCATTTGGCTAGCAAAAGGCATTGCAGTAATTAATAATTTTAACACGGATTTACGGCAAGTTTCCCTATGGAATAGTAGACATTATCTACTATAGACAACAAAGACAGCTAGAATAAAACAGTTTGAATGGTTTTCTGGGCTATGTGTTTCTGTTATAACAGAAAAAAAAAGGGACAAGTTAAACATCAAAACTAGACTAAATGAGGAATATAAAAACCTTGTGTTGATAGAGATTGTATAAAACATAAAATATAGCCATACATCACTCTGACAAGAAAGAGATAGTGTGTGTTGAAAAAAATCTCTTTTGGTTCTTTTCACCACGTCAGCGAGAGCTCGTTTCCATAAACTAAGACAAAGAATTGTTAAAGTTAAAAAACAAAATCTTCTAACGAGAAATGAAACTAAAACAAACTCTTACATTTTACAAACATTCTTAAATATTTTTATTAATGTTTTCAAAAAGTCAACATATAACAATTCTACGACTTGAATCTATATTCGAATAACAAATAAACAAATTTGTACACAATCTACATAACTGGGTTAACCTGTGTGAAATTTTCAATAGCAGTGTCGAAAGACGATTTTATGTTCTAATAAAAAATGTTAGTTTATCGAGTTATTGAAATAATAGTAGGCCAATGTCTCCTTTCCCAACAGATAAATGATAGCTTAAATGAGATTGTTATATTGTAGTTTGTAACTGAAAATCACCAAGTTCGACTCTTCTCAAATTTTTAGCATGTAAATATTTTTTACTAGTGTGTCACCATTTTACTTCTTTCTGAATAAATGCTTGATGATTAATGCAGGAATGATCTGTGTTGTACCGTAATGTTAAAAACTGGGTATATTCCTTGAAAAAAGCTCGTTCTGTTCAGTTACCTAGCTGTATGCAACACAAAAAACGGTTATCATAAATCAGTTATAAGAGCTCAAATAATGAAGTTTCATTTTCCATCTATTTTCAACGAACTCTGTCATTACACTAGTTGAAGTGTTTAATTTTTATTTTCAACGAACTATGTCATTACACTAGTTGAAGTGTTTAATTTTTATTTACAACGAACTCTGTCATTACACTAGTTGAAGTGTTTAATTTTTATTTTCAACGAACTCTGTCATTACACTAGTTGAAGTGTTTAATTTTTATTTTCAACGAACTCTGTCGTTACACTAGTTGAAGTGTTTAATTTTTATTTTCAACGAACTCTGTCATTACACTAGCTGAAGTGTTTAATTTTTATTTTCAACGAACTTTGTCATTACACTAGTTGAAGTGTTTAATTTTTATTTTCAACGAACTCTGTCATAACACTAGCTGAAGTGTTTAATTTTTATTTTCAACGAACTCTGTCATTACACTAGTTGAAGTGTTTAGTTTTTATTTCCTAAGGTGTTTCGTTGAAAAATGAGAAATTATTTTCAATACAGTTTAATATGGTTACAACGTCCTAAATTCTACTCCTTGTTTGTAATGCTATGTGGTATTCACGCAACTGATATCCATTAGGTAAGGTATAAAATATCCACAGAACCTAGTTCCACAGTAATTTAGAGAGTGTAGAAAACCTGAGCACCAAGAGAAAACAAATAATATAATATATAAGTGAACAAATAAAGCAATCTTTCTATATACACGACGAGATTGTGTATTGTATTTACTGATCAGCTCTCTCTCTGTTCGCTTGAATTCGTACTGGCTACTGTGGTGTTTTTCAAAACTGTCCAATAAGACAAAGTATAATGTGATTATGCACGTTTAAGTTAGGTCAGGATCCTAGTGCAATGCTTCAGAATCCTTAGATTACCTAGTTTAAATCTACATCAATCTAAATATACACATTCAAAGGAAATAAACCTTAACTCATACCAATTTATACATGTTTCTGAATCATACCTTTCAATGGCTAAGATTCTAACCATGAAATATGATGTAGAATTTATATTTGCATAAAGTCTATGAATGAATATTGTGACGTTTACAAACATGTCATCAAATACGTTCAAAAAATCACCATAAAATGTAGATAAATTGAATGAGTATATCACATCGCATATACATTTTGAAACATTTACGAAAGGGTAAAATTGACAGTTACTTTAATTGTTACATCTGTGTCCAAACCAGTTTTATAAAATTGACAGTCACTTTAATAATTGTTACAGCTGTGTCCAAACCAGTTTTATAAAATTGACAGTTACTTTAATTGTTACAGTTGTGTCCAAACCAGTTTTATAAAATTGACAGTTACTTTAATTGTTACAGCTGTGTCCAAACCAGTTTTATAAAATTGACAGTTACTTTAATTGTTACAGCTGTGTCCAAACCAGTTTTATAAAATTGACAGTTACTTTAATTGTTACAGTTGTGTCCAAACCAGTTTTATAAAATTGACAGTTACTTTAATTGTTACAGCTGTGTCCAAACCAGTTTTATAAAATTGACAGTTACTTTAATTGTTACAGCTGTGTCCAAACCAGTTTTATAAAATTGACAGTTACTTTAATTGTTACAGTTGTGTCCAAACCAGTTTTATAAAATTGACAGTTACTTTAATTGTTACAGCTGTGTCCAAACCAGTTTTATAAAATTGACAGTTACTTTAATTGTTACAGCTGTGTCCAAACCAGTTTTATAAAATTGACAGTTACTTTAATTGTTACAGTTGTGTCCAAACCAGTTTTATAAAATTCATCTTCTTATGGCTGATTTTCTATCAGTTCAACCATATTTTAGACAATAGGAATGGCTGTCTAAAAACTGACATGACAAAAAACTAGTTACTCTCATGGATCTTTTAAAAAAATGTTCAATAATTTCATGCAAATCAATTCAAAGATCTTTCATTTTCCAGAAAAGCTGGCTGACCAAGTTTCGAGAGAAGCTGATAAGTCAAGACAGACAGCCTGAAATATATCGAAGAGTTAAACGAATGACAGATGTCTGTAAAAAATACAACATGAAAGGAGAATTTTCTTCATACAAAGAAATTATTCGTGGTGAATTTCGTTACGTTGCTCTAAGAATTAGTAATAAGTCATTGCTAAAACTCCGAAGTAACCGGGACTACAAGATGGCAACGTGTATAAATCTTAAGGCTGGAAGCAGTAGTGCTTTAGGATTTTTATTTATCGTTCCAAATAATCGACATAAATATCCTCATGGTGATGTACACTTAAGAAGCAGAACTCCTTATATTTGCCTCAGTTTTGAAGAATATAAAAATGGTTCATTTCCTGGCTTCTTCCTTTACATGTTTGTACGTCATCCTTTTACACGACTAGTGTCCTTCTATCGTGATCACATTCTTTACCATTACAAACTAAACAATACTGAAAGAACACCGAATCTGCCAGATGTTCACAGTGAACTGACGCTTCCTCTGAAATACTTAGAAGGAAAACCAATTACCTTTCGAGATTTTATACAGGTTGTGCTTCGTGCTGATTTTTACAATCCAAAGACATTTGACTACCATTGGTTACCAATATGGATGATGTGTGCACCTTGCCATATCCAGTACAACTTTATAGGAAAAGTAGAAACTATGTCTGACGATCTGATATACCTAAGCTCACTCAAAGGACTCACGGCTGAGTTAGCGGAACGATCTGAAGTTATGTGGTTGCATCAAAGTGAAAGGGCTAATGTCAGTTCGTCAGAACTAACACGTCAGTTTTTCTCAAGTATTCCAAAGTATGAGATTGACCAGTTGTATGAGAAATACAAGCTAGATTTTGAATTGTTTAATTACTCACTGAATGAAGTTTTATAAATAAAAAACGGAAGTAATAATATGAATAATAGTACTTCACGAGCCAATAAAAACAAAATATGAATTTTGGTGGAAAAAGAACTGCGTACCAGTGATGATTCAAAATCACTAATGTCAGTTTTTCTATTCTCAAGACAGCTCGTACGAGTATTAAAACTTTGACGAAAATCAAATACAGAACAACGTTTTGACCTTCTTCAGATGACCTAAGAAGGTCGCAGTGTTGGCTGTACTTTATTTAATACTCATACCAGCCGTCTTAAGAATGCATTTTTTACTTCAAATGGGTTTCTCTTCGTCATGAATGTCAACTTTCAGAACAAGATCATGGTTTCTAATATTCTATACGAAAATAGAAAAAGACATGTTACCCCACAATTTGTTCACTGTTATAACGACATGATTATAACAACAAAATAAAATTACCATAATATAGTTCCATTCATAATAGTATGTATTATAGAAAATAATTTTATGGGATTCTTCAAGAGATTCGTGTCTAGTTGAACAAAACTGTTATTTTATATACCACTTGATAACTTAATGATTGCTGCTTGTGATGTAACGTGATGCAAGTGAAGCTCCCGGATACAGTCTTTGTCAGTTTTTTTCATTCATTAATTTGGTAGACACTTTAACTCGTGATTTCGCATATTGAGTGATTCAGTTCGTAATAACTACTGTGTAAGTAAAAAATAATATATTAACTGGGCCATTGTTTACAGTGTGATCTGGTGAAAAAAAAAATGTGTAATAGTGTAAAATTTAAGTAATAGTGCCGAGTGTTACGTATTATGATTTATGTTATAACGAGATTGATATACACAATTTCCTTTTGAACACAAATATATTTCAATATATAAATATCAAATCAATACAATTTATAATAACGGTTATTACTAATAGTTATTACAAGTATTGGAATATATACAATAATTTACAAACTTACAAACAATACTGAGTTTTATATTCCGTCTAGAACTGAATATTTTATCGAAGACCCATGTACATGATGAGAAAATTAATTCTGAATTTTTCTTATAGCAAAGCCACATCGAGCTGTCTGCTGTGTCTAGCGAGGGGAATCGAACCCCTGAATTTAGTGTTGTAAATCCGAAAACTAATCGTTCTTCCGACGGAAGACATTCCGAGTTGATATTGTTGCATCTCATTTAAGCTAGCTAGGCTTAACTGGCCTCACATAACTTAGAAGTTCACTTCCTACCGATGAAGATATTTAATGTCCTCTAGATATACTAACGTTCAAAGTTATTCACTGAAGATAAACAGTTTGTAAATTTTCGAAATCTATAAGCGTTCCAAGTCGAATTCTGTAGTTTTGCGATTAATAGACGTTGATCACAATTATAGCTTCCTAGGCCTATAGCTACTGACTGTAGCTGTCCAATAATATTCTCCACTTTTCTTTGTCGCTTGGCACACGTAGATTTATAAACATTTTGCAGACGTTCTTAAAAGTTCCTTTGGCAAAAATACTGTCAGCCATTAGTATTATATACACATCTATAATATACACATACAATACCAGAAGTTAATGTTTCCAGTTCGGAATTCTTATACAATACCAGAAGTTAATGCTTCCAGTTCGGAAACCTTACGTTTCCAATGTGAGAAGCGTGGTTGAACTAGCTAATGATCACATTCAACGTATAGCGCTAGAAAGGCCACAAGTGACACTAGTTGTTTACCAGTTGCCGTATTCTTTATACGAAAAACAAGATAAAAGATACCTGAACGCTTCTCATTTACAGAAAGTTCATCAATTGGTGTGTTCTGATGCCAATAAAGATCTCTTCTGCACAAATTTCACGTTTGTCATAGGTGCAACTATAGGGCCAAATAGTCAAATAACTATCCAGAAACTTGCCAAAACCTGTGACTTTTTGCCATATTTTCTGTTAATGACAATAATTTGACACGAAGATGTTTTTGATTATCATCAGATTGCAGTGGAAGACGAAAAAAACAACAACGACAAAACATTCTTCATCACCTATCACTTTCATCGCATCAGTGACAATCAAAGAACCAAGTGTCCTAGAAAAGGGTTAGGTTGAGGCCTAACGTGGAATCGACTCCTTGGAAGACAGAATATTCCTTTGAGAAGTCATAGAGTTGAAGGCAACTTGAAATTGAAATAAAAAACTTATGAAAACAAAGGGAAGTTTGAAGAACTCCTACGTTATGGCATGAACGACGGCATTGTCATTTATACACCTTTTAAACACTGCTGGCTCGAATGCTGCTTGTCTAAAAGTTAAATTTCTGCCACATTCATTGTTTGCACTTTTCAACCGCTATAATAGTACGCCTATAAAGATATGGAATCAGTGTAATCAGTGTGATGCCACACGTTTGTCTGTGATGCCACATGTTTGTCTGTGATGCCACATGTTTGGTGTCAATGAAAACTTTGTAATCTATTTTTTCTTCACACAAGATGAAGAGGATTTTTGTCTGATTTAAATGAAATTGATGCTAGAAACACTTAATGTGAATTTTATAGAAAAATGTGCTGCCGTTGAGGTGCCAGAATAAAAATCAAACTCAACGTTTGTCGTATCTACCGACAAACAGGACAAACGTTTTTTTATAGAACAGACAAATTGAGTCCGCTATTTTGAATTTTGCAAAAATAAATTGGATTTTATTCGTTTTATTTTTGAATGGGAGTTAGGCATGATAAACATATCTGATACTGATTAAGTATCTAGGAGTAACGTGTAGAGAACAAGAACAACAATTCTGATTGCCAATCACAAGCAGCGAAACGTATGCAACAAAAGCGACAGAGTGAGACAACACAGGAAACGGAAACACGTCTTTACACTCAAGGAAAACGACCAGCTGCCCATCGTCAAGCCGGGACTGAGCAAAAGACAGTGATGGTATCCGCTCCATTTGCAAGAAACATCAAGAACACGAGACCTTCGTTTGAACCTTTCTGTTTAAAAATGGCTAAACATCACCCTTCTGTTCAGTTATCCCCCAGGCAACGTGGAGTAAGGACGGCTAGTACTAATACAATGAGCTACAGTCAGTTGAAAGAATGTTAAACCAAAGAAATCGCTGGAGAAGTCTTGAGAAAAATGAAGGTCGTTAAATGTTGCAACGTTATTCTTGAATAGACGATTAATCTGTCGTCTCAGATAAGTATAGCCTTTTGCTGCTGCCATGAAAGCAAAAGACGAGAACACTTCGTAAGATTAATGACATTTCTGATATCAGATTTGATAAAAACTATCCAAACCTTGAGCTTACTATCAGTAGAGAAACAACTGGACAATTGTTTTCGATTTTACTGATATACTTCAGATTGAATATTTGTGTAATTGTGTTAATGTTGAAGCCGACGAATGCATCATGATGGTTTCACACCAGTGCAATAGTGGAGACAGAGATTGCCTCTGCTTTAACGGTGGCCTAAATCTTTCCTTGTCACTTGTTGGAAGTATCAGGAGCAGGTGTGACTGGAATGATAAAGGAAGCTGTTGCCTTTTCAACGTATCACCAAAGTGAAATTACAAGTTAAGGAAATGTCTTAAAGTTAACTCATTGGAATGTGCAGGAAAATTGGAAAGAATGACACAACTCTTTAATGCATTTCGTCCCAGAATTTCATGGACCATAAAAACTCTGAATAACATGAATGACTGAAAGAAATTTCCGACTACAACTACGGCTATGACTGCAGTGACGTCGACGAATTTGTGACGTCACATCAGTGTTTGCTTCACATTTTCTCCTTGACTTCATAACTGTTTCACAAAAACTTTATATACATCACAACTGCTTCTGATATTTCACAAAAAGACCCTGGACATCAAAACATATATTAAATATTCTTGAAATGGCTGAAATGGTGAGCATGTTTGGTGAGATAGGGATTCAAACACGCGACCATCAGATCACCAGTCATGCACCCTAACCACATGGCTTCTAGGGATTCAAAAATGCGACGATCAGATCACCAGTCATGCGCCCTAACCACATGGCTTTTAGGGATTCAAACACGCGACCATGAGATCACCAGTCATGCACCCTAACCACATGGCTTCTAGGGATTCAAACATGCGACGATCAGATCACCAGTCATGCACCCTAACCACATGGCTTCCAGGGATTCAAACATGCGACGATAAGATCACCAGTTATACACCCTAACCACATTGCTTCGCTACCTTTGATTGTAACAGATACTCAAAATTGTTATGAAATTTTATCATATATATGAGGTTCGTTTCTTGGGTAGTCCTTCAGTATATTTGAGAATGCGCACCTAGTTGAAGTCAAAGTTTGAAAGACATGGTGACTTTGAATAATAATAATAAAAGACGGATGTCCTGTTTTTTCTTCGCTTGATGAAATTCTTAAGAAACGTGTTCCTCATTCGGACAACGGTAAGTCTACAAATTTACAAGGCTAAAATCAGGGGTTCGATTTTTCTCGGTGGAAGCAGCAGATAGTCCGACGTGGCTTTGCTATAAGAAAAACACAAAAGCACACACTTAAGAAGTGTGAGCAAAATATATTTCCAAATGTTCACAGGATGCATAGAAGCATTGTATCACACCAGTCAACACGGCTTCTGTTGAGTGAAATTTCTCCAATTTGTACCAGTTGAAAATTTGGAATTCAACGCAAATGGATCAAGACAGACTATAGCTCTACCTATATGCACCTCGAGTTCAAAACAACCAAACAAATATAAACTGCTTTAAATGCTTGAACTAGAAATGAATATAAATTATAAGAAAAAATAGGGAGAAACAGAAAACGTAAAAACAATTAATCCGAAGAACTTTCCTATATGTGTGGTTCACTGTATTTCTAAAACTTTAGGGTAGCGCATTTGAAGACGACGTATGTTTCATCATTGAGGCACTGTTGCAATGAAGAGTGTATTCATGCTACAACTTATTGATACACAACTGGTGAAAAAAGACCACTATTCCTCTTGTAATTCCACATGTAGCGAGTTTTCATTTTCCATCTCTTATACACGTGCCATTTCAAAAGTTTTCAGAACAGTTTAAGTGGGTTACACTTCAGATATGGACTAGCCAAGATAGTTTGTTTGTTTGTTTTTGAATTTCGCGCAAAGCTACTCGAAGGCTATCTGCGCTAGCCGTCCCTAATTTAGCAGTGTGAGACTAAAGGGAAGGCAGCTAGTCATCACCACCCACCGCCAACTCTTGGGCTACTCTTTTACCAACGAATAGTGGGATTGACTGTAACATTATAACGCCCCACGTCATCTACCACATGTTTGGTGCGACCGGGATTCGAACCCGCGACCCTCAGATCACGAGTCGAGCTCCTTAACACGCTTGGCCATGCCGGAGCCAATCACGACAGATAATAAACATTTGTGGTTTCAAATCACTGTATAACACATGTTGTATTATATGATGGATTATCATGTTAATAATGTTTTAGCTCTTTCTTATAAAAGTAATTGAAAACAAATGATGTAGTAGAGAAAAATCTATTTTTATAAATACTTTTGATTCAAATCGTATGAAACACATATTTCAACACTGGTACCGCATAAGTGAAATATTCAAAATGCAATTAAACGTCAGATTTCTTTTAAATGAACATTTACACAAAGTAATTTTTAGCAGCATAGCAACCCAAACTCCTCACTCAGGTTTATGTTTTAATATTTCAACATTGTATGTCTAAATTAACTTAAATATCAGGTCAATTAATTCATTAATATTCTTAATTTTCATGAATGTTCTCGAGCTTATTGTCATACGCCCTCTAGCAAACACTAAAATTAAAACATAGAGAATATAGCTTATGATATTGCCATCTTTCTGCATTAGCAAGTCTTTTGAATGATCCTAATGCATAAATTAAACAGCATACTAAGCTGTTCATTCACCAGGGCTCCCCAATGGCACAGCGGTATGTCTGCGAACTCACACCGCTAAAAACCGTGTTTCGATACTCCTGATGGGCAGAGCACAGATAGCCCACTGTGCAGCTTTGTGCTTAATTCCAATTATTAGATCATTCACCATCATTTTTTATCCTTTCGGTTATGATATACAGATAAGAATTTCTTATCCGTTGTTATTCTGTCACAGGGGGAGTATGTGGGTGGTCGATTAAATCTGTTGGTGGCTCTTTCCTTGTCAATCCTCTGGAAGTAGTTTCGACAGGAACACTGGGCTTCTGAACAGGGAGCTCCTTCTGTGAAATTATTCAGATGGCATTTATCCTAAACTGCCTTTCTAGATCCTGTAAGAAATATGTTGATTCTTTTCAGTACAAGGTATGCCCCTTTCTAGCATCTTCATAAACTTGGAGTTCGTTATGTTTTGCGGCGGAGATTTTACAGCCAAACCATGCTACCTTGATGAAATCCAACTTTATAATTGTTAACAACATAGTAACTTTTCATCTAACCACTATTTGATTCAATTATCTCCAGGGTAAAATAGTGCATGATGTCGTTAGCGTTTCTTTGTAAGACTACATTATTCTGTGTAAGATTCTGTTGAGTGGTTACCATCTTAATGTGAATACAGAAAGTTCAACGGCTAAAAATATATTTTATAGTAGTTGTGGAAAATATATGAAAATAAACCCCTCCTTTTTTTTTTTCCATTTCTAATGAACTAGTGGGTTGTCAGACTCAGTAAAAGATGGTTCTAATAGTGTGTTTCCCTTTACTTGTTTATTATTATTGGATCACACAAACAAAAAGACAACAATCAGATCCATTACTTTTATTAGTTTCCCTCATAGAGATTCATTATCTGTCAAATATTTCAATATCAAAATTGAAACTTTCTATTTTTAGCATTAATGAAGAATAATGGATGGACTGCCTTTCCAATAGCATCTTCCAAGTTAATTATCACAATTAACTTTATATTCATTTTTCCATTATCAAGAATGAATCTTTCTTTTTACCCCATGTTCTTACTGCTTACTGTTGTGCATTTGATGAAATGAATTCATTCATGTTGTATAAATTGATTAAAAACTAAGTAATGTTCATAAGGTGTGTAAAACCACACACATATATAACTAATATACATTGTCAAATACTCTAGAAGTTTATAATGGATTGCTTCCAGCTCTCATATGAATTACTTTGATAACATTCTGGGGCTACCTTCTAAAGCTACATCTCGATATCAATAGTATTGATATCTGGAACTCAACATGATTTTTATTTCAGTTATATAAATAAATAATTACTGACAAACTTTGGACAAACGAGACTATTTAACTAAAAGTCTGTGATTGCTTGAAGATTTCTGGCAAAGAAAATAAGTTTGGGCATGCGCAATAGGAAGCTCGTGGACTCCATAGGTAGGAATGTTTCCTAAAGGATGTGATGGTTGGAGTACAAAAAATGACCTGGAACACAGATTTATACAGAAACAAATACTAAATGAAAGCCTTCAAAGTTTACAACGTACACAGCAAAACACTTCATACAAAACAAGACAACAATACAGTTTACACCAAGCAAGTAATGGTGTCTTCGTGTGTAAATCTAAAAAGAGTGTGTGAGTTGCATGTTCTTTCTAGTGAATGTTATTTCCTCTGTAGCTTAACCTGGCATATAAAAGAGAATCAATAAAATAAAGTGTGTTGAAGATAAAATGTAAACAATGAAGTTAAAACTCACTTTAACTTTTTCAAAATTCACGTTCCCGCTCAGATTTCACTACAACAATAAGAATCCTTAATTAAATAAAACTTATGTTATTGTATCCTGTTGAGCAACGTATACACACAGTTCACTTACTGGTGAAATTTTAAAAACTACTTAAACGAATTACAGGCAAAAGCTAAATATTGTGCATACAAATGGAAATTAATCTTAAAAGTTTATAAAGAACTTGAAGTGTTCTCAGTGAATAAAAACTACATAAGATATACAAATATGTTTCTAGCAAACAAAAGTGATAAAAAGTTCCTGCACAGAATTTATAGTTATAAAATCACTGTGAAGGTCAAATTAAACTAGCTCTGTTATTCTATACAAAACCCTTTAAAATATAAATGTGAAAATTCGGTAAAATCTGTGTCAAATATAGGTGAAACCTGTATCAAACCCTGTTTTCTCAGGCTCTAAAATTATTTTGATAAAGCTCTCATGTTTATGACACAAAAATATAGTTATTGGTGCTTATTAGATCAGTTGGCCAATAGGCGACGAAGAATCTGAGCGAGTTTACTCACAAGTACTGATTGATTTGGCAACAATAATAACTTGCTGTGCTAATTAAAAGGCACGTTGTTATTCCTGCAAGAGAATCAGACAAGAAGGTTCCTTATCTCCATTTGACCCAGTTAGACCCTGGGAAATGCTAAAGCTAGAAAAGTGCTTGAGCAACCCTTTGTTTCAAATTTGGAAATCATACAAAAAATAAAATAAAAACTTAGCGATACTAGAGTTAAATTAAAACTAGTAGAAACGTGCAGCGCCACCTAGTACTACAAGTCTCGTCAGCTGTAATTATTGTATATCAATATACAACTCCATCACTACTCAGAGAATCATCTTATCTTCCCAAATATATAGGTAAAAATCTAGCCAATAAAAAGTTATAGAGGTCTCTCCCTGCAGCTAGGTTGTGGCAGTGATTCTCTTGAAATGTCAGATGATATTTAACAACAGAAGCTTCATTTAATAGTAAGGAGAACAAGGTTCACAATGTAACCTTTCGGTCACATGACTGTCTTAGTTGTTGATGATCAAATACTCATCACAACATGATGTCCATACATTCTGCCATACGTCACATACAGGAAACAAGGAGTGTTAGTTTCAATCACTTGTTGGTCAATCTGAGCTTCCCATTGCAACTCTTTCAATATAAGTTTAATTAATTTATTTAAAGTGGTAGTGGCAGGAGTGTTATATAAACCAAACAGCATGACACAGAATTCAAAAATACCACTTCTAGTGCTTAAAACAACCTTAGATCTGTTCTTTTGAACTGCCATTATTAAGATGAAAGATCCAAAGTATTGAATCAACAGGAACATTTAATAAGTCAAGACATTCATATTGCCATACTTTCCATCTTCACGTTTGTGTATTTTTTTGACAATCACTACTAGTGACAATCAAGTATTCTTTGTAGGTTGTGTGACTCTGCCATCTAACATTTGCTGTATTTCAGCACAAGCAATTTCCCCAGTGTTCGAGGGAAGCTGGCATGATGGTTACTTTATCAGATGCGCATTGCTTCCATCTTTGCTGTGATAAGTCACTGTTGTGTGACCCAATAAGCCACCTAGTATCATAAATGCATTGGAAAGTTCAAGTAACAAATCACTAAGTTGTTTTTGCTACATTGGGTTTAGACTGTTTACACGACCAATCATCTCAGATTTGTTGATAGCCACATACTTGATTTCGGCCATATTGTCACAGATACAAGTGTAATAATATTACTATTAGCAATGGTTACTTTTAGTTCTTCCCACACTTTTAACCATTCCAGAATACAGCTGGGTGACTGAGATTGCTCATAATTTATAAAACAAACACAGGACTCCAGTCCTTGTTAAACAGACAAATGTTTGAGCTATTGCTGCTCTTTTTCTGCATAAGAAAACAAGAAACAGTTTATTTCATGTGTGCCTTCTACAGCCACACTACATGGGACATGCACACTAGATCTTATCTGTAGTAAACCATGGAATACTAGTTGTGTATACAGAGGTTCCATCATATAGTTTTTGCATTCTACTGTTCCTGCACTTAATCTGGCTAACATTGAATATCTTACGAATAGATAATCAGTTTACATTTCAGAGTTGAAACTGAAGGAGAATATCACAGTATGTTCATACCAAAGATGCAAAAATTAGATTCAAGGTGAGAAATGAGTACTTTTATTCTATGAGCAACATTTCTCATTCAGAGACAGAAATCTACCTCTCCTCTAACACTAGCATCTAGGCTATTGGCCTTTGCTAGAACAAAGCCGGTATCCACTAGTCAGAATGGTGGCCTTAACTGGAATTTCTTAGCCCTGAAAGAGAGTGGGTTGACTATTCAA
The DNA here is from genome assembly GCF_004210375.1 of Tachypleus tridentatus. Taxonomy (NCBI): domain Eukaryota; kingdom Metazoa; phylum Arthropoda; class Merostomata; order Xiphosura; family Limulidae; genus Tachypleus; species Tachypleus tridentatus. Next base: position 41,380,075 of record NC_134830.1, read on the forward strand.
CTATTTTGTGCAAGCAGTAAGTTGCACTCTCTCTATCTGGGGGCTACTTACAACATGGGCTGTTCGTTTTCCAGAGCATTTGTGATAACATTTAATACATGTTACTGGTTGTTCTGAAACTATCTAGCTAGTAGATGATACTGATATCCCTACCTACTTTGCTGCTTGGTAAACAGCTGGTGCTATTGGTTGGCTGGCATCTGCTGAACCATCAGTTTGAACTGACAGTTCCACCACCTTTATTACTTATCAAAATATGGACAATTTGTTTACTGGTGCAATATTAGACCATAAGCAAAACTGAAGCTCTACTTGTTCTGTGTTGGACAGTATTCAGGTAGAGACATCTTCACATTATGTATCTCATAATACTAACCATTCAGTGTAATCTAATGTGGTTGCATTATGTTTCTGGGATGTTTGGGTAGTTAGTTAAATTTTCTATTTCAATAAAATATTCGGTTTGAACTTAAGTAGAAGGTTAGACCGGAACTGTTTGAATAGCACCAAATACATGGTGAGGTGGTTGTAATGGGTTTTGATTAATTACGTGTCTCTGTAGAGTTAAGGAGAGGGGCATATTGTACCAGTTTAGCATCACTTGTAGCATGAGGTCGAAATTTCTTAAATAATAGTCAAGGTTTCCTGTGAAAAATTGCATTCGGCATGTAATATTTCAAATGATTTTGCTTTTTGTTTGAATTTAGTACTGAGAAAAAGTTGCTAAACGTGGTGCATCATAGTTTAGATGGTTTGGTGGTCTATCTTGTAGTCTTTTGAGTTTGTTGTTTAAAACACAATGGAAAAATAGATGCCCTCGATAGTAAACAGCCATATAGTTAAAATGAAAACATTAGTAACACTATGTGGGATTATCATTCAGTAAGGTAGTACTTAATATAAGCATCGTGATGAAACAAAATGGCGGCTATAGAAATCGCTTATATAAAACCACTTTTAAAATGTTTAATGTTATCAATTACTAATTCGCAGTACAGGCTGAGCAAAACTAAAGCTTGCTGAACTTATATGAAATGAATCAAAATTTCACTATTTCAACGAATTTTTTCTCTGTGTGCGTTTTCTCATAATATAGTCACATCGGGCTATCTGCTGATTCTATTGAGAGGAATCGAACCCCTGATTTTAGCGTTGTAAATCCGTAGACTCTACTAGCGGGAAACTCTTTACAACGAGAGATGATTGTAGTAGTGGATGAAATTTCATATAGTAAATTAAGAAATATTTGTTATGAATGCAAAATTAGTGAAAGTAAATAAGTCATCTTTCCAGACAAACATACAGAAAAAATGACAAAACTTATCCCTTTAATTCCTTCACATAATTCTTCCATGTAGGGTCCTCTATATGCATTGAAAAGAATTTTAATTTATACACATATACAAAACGGACGATGTGCTACTTTGGGCGTATAATTAAATTTAACGGTAGAGTGGTAGAGATTATGATGAGTAATAAAACTGAACTGGATACACGTGCACTCTTACTTGGTAGTGCACAAAAATATAGCTAATGTATATTTAACAAGCAGGATTCGAACTTATGTAGCTATGATAAAATACATAGTTTTAATGCTATAAAATATTGAAACAAAAACGTCATAACCACAAAAATTGGGTTGCGTAAAAGTTAAAAACTTTTTTCCTACTTGGGCAAAGTACCGTAATTATGTTAGTCTGAGTCAAAGTTGGGGTAAAATGTCTAGTTTTAAATAGTTTTGTAGTTTTTACTTCCTCGTTTCAATACTTTTTGTAGTGTTAAAACTTTCTATATTACTTTAGCTAGCTGGATTATGTATATTCAATCCCTACTTGTCTTTATAAAATATAAAAAGTCTGTATTGCACTTGTTGTACAAGGAATCACAAAAAGATGTACGACGTATCCTTGTTGTGGTTCAACCACAACAAGAATAAGTGAAAATGTGCCAACTGTTGATTGTGATTTCGTTTGTGGTTTGTTTTGAATTTCGTGCAAAACTACACGAGGGCTATTTACGCTAGTCGTCCCTAATTTTGCAGTGTAAAACTAGAGGAAAGGCAGCTAGTCATCACCACCCACCACCAACTCTTCGGCTACTCTTTTACCAACGAATAGTGGGATTGATCATCACATAATAAAGCTCCCAAGGCTGAAAGGGCGAGCACTGTTGATTGTAGCACTCTTTTTATTTCTAGTATAGATTTATTACACTAACATCAGATGAGACACCAAACACAATACCCTTTCATCCTTAAAATTATTTAGGAGAAACAGATATTACAAGGAACCTTTTATTTTTATTTAAGTTAGCTGTAGCAGTTTATCACCAGTCAATGGAACTTACTTTCATCCGAAACAGAATGAGTGGTCAGCCTGTAAATAAAGGTTTTATTGCCTTTCTTATTGACACTAATTGAAAAAGATATGTACGCAATTTTTTTCCCCCTTGTATTCACAGCATATGTTTTGTACATTTTAGCAAGAACTTCTAAAGATGATTTTCTTCAAAGGTTGAATCTGTGTGTTATATGAGCATTATTATATGCTTATCTACATACAAGCATACATAAGCATATTGTATGCTTATCTGTTGTTGTGACATATGAGTTTTTAAACAATTCAGTTCTTTATTTTTCAGGGTTTAATGGCGATAACATGTGGCCCAGAAAAACATTAGGGAGTACTTTGTTCTAGTTGCTTTATTTCTTTGTTTTTTTGTAACGTTTCTTTTACCCAACAGGATATTGTAGAGATACATATAAAACACCGAAAATAAAATATCTTTTATTGAGTGATTATGACGTTTATTAATGTAACAGCCACCTAATGTAATGTTACAAAGGCCACAAGATGGCGCTGTTTGTGACTAGACAACGAAAGCGGGTTTAACCTGTTGAATTTTGGCACCTATTTTTAGCCAGTTCTATTAAGAGGTTAAAGAGGTTAAAAATAATTATTTTTAATATCACCGTGTTAAGTTCAACGGAAGTCTTACACACACATTAGGAAGATCCACTCAAGTTGTTAACTACAGAACGTTCCTCTTACTTCTTGATTGAATATACTGATTGTTATTTGCAGGTTCACCTATCTGATACTTGTAGAGAAATCAATTTTATACGTAAATAACACACCAGTAAACGCTTATTACATTTATTGAGACTTATTTGACTAATGAATTAATACAGTTTAGAATATAATACCACAAAATGATGAGTTAATGACTTACATCTACCTTCATTAAAATTTGGATTATCATGAGAAACTGAATGATCTTCTGACAATGTTCTTACATAGATTTCAATACCTGCTAAGTGAAGTTAATGTAGCAGCTACAACCACTAGAAGATAAAGTTGAGTCCATATTTTCTAATATCATTTCAAAATGATAATGATAAGGAACGCCATCTTTAATATAGAAAACAAGAACCGAACCATACCAAGGACAAGTGCGGACTTTTAGCACAACTGACAATAGCATTATTGTATTAAGATTTATGTTAGAAACTAACATGAAAATAGAAGACCAGTTTCCCTTTTAATATCGGTTTAATAAATAAATCAAAGAAAACAAAATCCTAAACGTATATTTAATAACATGTTTATTTCGTATATTTTTTAATTTTGCGCAAAGATACATGAGAGCCATCTGCGCTAGCCGTCCATAATTTAGCAGTGTAAGACCAGAGGGAAAGCAGCTGGTCATCACCATCCACCGCCAACTCTTAGGCTACTTTTGACCAACAAATAGTGGGATTGATCATCACATTATAACGCCCCCACGGCTGAAAGGGCAAGTATGTTTGATTTGATGGAGATTCGAATCCACGACACTCAGATTACCAGCCGAGCGCCCTAACCACCTGGCCATTTAATTAGAAAAGAAACCCAAACCCGAGAAAATGAATCAGAGAAAAGAAAACGTAAAAGTGCTGCCTAAGTTTTCACTAACGAAATTCTTGATATATTCTTTCTAAAGTCGTCTCGCAGTCCAATAATTCTCGTCATTATTTAACTCCATTAACTTTTTTATTAACATTTTCATAAAATATTAACTTCTAAGGGAATTTATGAAAAATAATCCTTATTTCTTATGTAGTGACTCTCTACGTATCAAAATAATGATATATTTGATTTCAAAATTTTGTATTCTAAAGACGACTAGTATGGGTTTTAAACGCTTATTAAAATAAAGCACAGAATAACATTTCGGCCTTTTTAGGTCAACTTCAGGTTTTTACTTTAAGGGTTTTTTTTTTTTTCGTTTTCATGAGCTTACTTTTAAATGATTCCTCAAATATTTAAACCCAAATATTGTTTTTCCATTTAAAAGCCGATAAAAAATTTGCAGTTAAATTGTATTTTTATGTACTGTTAATTGCTGATTATAAAATATGTGAATGTGGGACATTTTATTTACTTGTTTGTTGTTAAGCTCAAATTTACACAACTGTCTGTCTGTCTGCCAGGTTTTAGCGATGTGAATCCTCAGAATTACCGCTAAGCTACTGATAGACTGGACGTTTACAACATAACCATATTTCGTGATGACGAGAAAACCCACTTGTAGATAAAATTATGGGGTCTGGCATGGCCTAGCGCGTTAAGGCGTGCGCTTCGTAATCTGAGGGTCGCGGGTTCGCGCCCGAGTCGCGTCAAACATGCTCGCCCTCCCAGCCGTGGGGGCATTATAATGTGACGGTCAATCCCGCTATTCGTTGATAAAAGAGTAGCCCAAGAGTTGGCGGTGGGTGGTGATGACTAGCTGCCTTCCCTCTAGTCTTAGGGGACTAAATTAGGGACGGCTAGCACAGATAGCCCTCGAGTAGCTTTGTGCGAAATTCCAAAAACCAAACCAGATAAAATTATGTAAAAAGCGGCTGGTATGAGTAGAGAAAGCACTATGTAGAGGAGCAAACAATATTTCGACCTTCTTCGGTCATCGTCAGGTTCGCAAAGAAAGAAAGAAGTAACTGACCGATAGCTGACCATATGTTTGAAGGAGGTTGTGTAACTGAGTGTAGGAATGTAGAGGGCGTGCTTTGATGTTTGAATATATTTATTAATGAAGGTGTTCCTTTGTATTGGTTAATTTGGGCTTGAGTTGTTGTACAAGTAAGGCTTCTTTAATTTTGCGTTTGTTTATGTTTGTTTTTATTTAGTATTTCGGTATTTTCTATGATTATGCTGTGTTTATTTGTTTTGCAGTGTTCAAAAACGTGTGAAGGTGACTTTTTGTGTTCTTTGAATCCGGTTTCCATTTTTCTACTTGTTTCTCCAATATAGAAGTCGTGGCAGTTACCACATTGTATTTTATAAATAATGTTGGTGTGGTGTTTGTCAGTGTAGTTTTTACATAGTATGGACTTCATTTTTGTGCCTGGTTTTTGAATAAATTTGGTATTAACTGGAATGTGATATTTTGTTACTAGTTTTTGCCAAATGTTGATTATTTTTCTGCTGATGTCGGGAATATATGGTATGCAGCAGTATTTGGTTTCGTGATTTTTTAAATCGTGAGATATATTTACTTTTGTTGGCTGATTTTGCTTTTTGTCTAGGTGTGTGCGTATAATGTTTTCTACGGTTTGTGGAGGAAACTTGTTGATGTTGATGAAGTATTGTGTTATTTTGTCTAATTCGTCGTTAATTTTATCTGGTGAGCATAGTTTTATGGCTGTTTTTATTTGGTTTCTTAGTATGTTGAGTTTTTGTTTTGTTTCACGTGCTAGTCCAGTAAGGGCGATTTTTCGGTGGATTCCTGTTTTAAATTGTGTATCGGTTCTTGTAATTTTGAAGTTAAGAAATGATATTTGTTTGCTTTCTTCCTCTTCACATGTGAAGTTAATGTTAGCATGTATAGAGTTATGTGATTGAAAAAATTAAGTGTGTATTATGTAGACGACATGACTGCGGGATTCACATCTACAGAACTGGTGATGCTGGATTGCCCATGCTTAGGGCATTTGTTTGTATATAGATGTGGTTGTTGAACAAGAAGTTTGTCTTCATCGTAGTGAATTCTATTAGGGTTGCTAATTGGTTGCTGTGAATGTCTATTGATGGGTTAGGGTCTCGAATATAGAGTTCTAAGTCTATCTTGTAGGCTTTAGTGGTTGGGACTTCTGTAAAGAGGAAGATGACAACGAAACTGGCCATTAAGGCTTTACGATTAAGTTGATTTAGGTTAGATTTGAAATTAAAGGAGTCTTTGATGAATGAGCTGGCTAATGATACATATTTGGAGAATGCCCATGCTATCTATTGCTATCTATTACCAAGATTGTAATTAAACGATTCATATGTGGACATTATTGGTGGTAGTGGACAATCTGGTTTATGAGGTTTGGGATGCCGTATATTTGTGGTGTGCGTGAGTCGGTCTAGCGTAGGTAGGAATAAAGTGTTTTTGAAATTGTGTTGGCTTTTTTATTTTTAGTAGTATTTTGTTTAGTTGCGTTTCGTGTGTCTTTGTTGGATATGTGTGCGTATTGGTTTAAATTTGTTTGTGTCTGATAGGATGTTCTTTATTTTTTGGGTGTATTCATTCGTGTTCATTATGACTATAGCGTTTCTTTTATTTGCTTTTAGAATTTTGTCTTGTTTTAGGTTTTTAATGGAATTAATGACTTTTTTGTAAGGTTGTTTTTTAGTTTTCTGTTTTGTAAAATTATGTTGATGGTTTTGTGAGAAAATTCTTTGAAAAAAATCGTTGAAGATGTTGTTTTTAGGTGTTCCTGGAAAATATAAATTTTAAATTTTTCCTGGGAACTTTGCCTGTTTGATGTCAATAGAATTGTCGAAGTTGTCTTCTTTGTGTTGGTTGTTTTCAGTTTTTTTTTCTGTAGAATATATCACAAGTCTCCTGGCTAGGTCTTCTAAACATGCTTTAATTTCTAAGGTTGGAATGTACCTAGGTACTATTGCTTGTTTATAAAAAGGAATTGCTCATATATTCTAGATAGACATAAAATCTCTTAAAACAATAATTAAAATATCTAATATTTTCGTCGACTGTAAAGCAGCAAGCTATTCTACTTTTAATCCACACGTAATTGTAAGTTACAAAAGTATCTTAGAGCTAATGAATTTGTATATGTAAAATTTATCAATTAAGAATATGACAATATTGTTCGATATTTAATTATTTTTGACACAACGAGTAGACCAAGAAACAGGGAATTACATTTCCAGGTGAAACCTTTTTATATTCATTAATAAGCGCTTTAGGCCAAGTACAAAACAATAAAAAAACATGTTTAGAGTAGCCCAAGAGTTGACGGTGGATAGTGATGACTAGCTGACTTCCATCTAGTCTTACACTCCAAAATTATGGATGGCTAGCGCAAACAACCCTCATGTAGCTTTGCGTGAAATTAAAAACAAAACAAACCCCTTTGTCTTACGCTGCTAAATTAGGAATGGCTCGCGACAAACAGCCCTTGTGTAGCTTTGCGTGAAATTCAAAACAAACCAAACCCTCTAGTCTTACGCTGCATAATTAGGGATGGCTAGCGCAAACAGCCCTTTGTGCAAATATAAACAAACAGGCTTTTTTTTTTAAGGACCTTTTTTGAAGAAAGTTTACACGTTTTTTTCTCGTGATTTTTGCTTGTTTTCAAAAGACTCAAACCAAAAGAAATGTTTGATATTTCCATGAAAGTGATGCAGACAAGTGAAGAAAAAAGCAAAATGAATGAACTGTGTTTATCTCATTCTTTGTTGAGTAGTTTTAGTTGTTTCTTTGTATGATCAAAAAACGATTATTAAACGAATGGAAAAAAAATCGCCCAAAAATGGAGGAGGCGGGCTGGAAAAAAAGTAAACGGGTGGGAACTCTAAATAAGCGTTTTCAAAACTAGACTTCATGTTGAGTTTTGCAGCAAAGTTAACCATGCAGTGAAATGGTTAAACCATTTACTATATTATTCCGACTTAACAATACTTCTAAAATAAAATAGAAGTACTGTTACGATTTATGAATGGATGTAATCTTATAGGCTTTACATTCACACAAGAAAAAAGGTTTCGTTTAAAATCGTGAAGTGAAACGCCGTCTAACGTAATAGAATTAAGCAGAAGAATATGGAAATAATGGAAAAGATACTGACGCCTACAAATAGAATATCCAACAAAATAAAATAAAACACTTCATGTTTTGCTTTTTCACTTATCTGCTTGTTTTTGATATTATAATGAAACAGTCTAACAAATGTTATTTTCATCATCTATAATAAACTATACAAAACGTTTTATTTGTATGTTTTCTAGTTTGCCATACACACAGTTCGAAATAACCACATAGAGTTTATAACCATTATTTATCACTACTATAAACAGATAATCAAAGTCTCCAACTTTCTTATACTATACTAATGAAGTATAATAGATTCTAAAATAGAAGACCATTTAATTTTATGTTTTTAATTACTCAAATTTCATTGAGAGGAATATAATAAAATGTTAAACGGTTAACTAGTGTTGAAAAGGTTTTAAATATTATATATAAATATTTTTTCAACAGTTTCTAATGATGTTCCTACAAAAGAAGATTTAGAGATTTATTATCCATTTGTTGTTAATAAATATAAATATAAAGTAGTATGTATATAGATATCGTATCTTTATAACAAAACTCTGATTATTATAAGATATTTTAATGGCTAAAAGTAAAAATGAATATGAATTATAGGCTACAAAAAATACAGAGAAACAGAAAAATACTTGAAAACAATTCGTCCGTAGAGCTTTACTATATGTTTGGTTCACTGTGTTTTTAAAATTATTAAGGTAGCATATCTGAAGAACATGTATCACGTTTCGTCACTATTTCAGTAACGAGTGGGCTTGTACCAAAAGCTGGTGGTACACAACTGGTGAAAAAGACCACCATTCTTCTTGCAAGTCAAATTTACTGAAACTTTCCTTGCACGTAGGTGGTAACCCTAAAAACTCCAGAGCAGTTGAACTCGATTAAAATGTGAATGTTGGTGTGACCAAGGTAGAATGCTTGTTTGTTTTTGAATTTCGCACAAAGCTACTCGAGGGCTATCTGTGCTACCGTCCCTAATTTAGCAGTGTAAGACTAGAGGGAAGGCAGCTAGTCATCACCACCCCCGCCAACAAATTGTGGGATTGATCGTCACATTACAACGCCCCCACGACTGAAAGGGCGAGCATGTTTAGCACGACTGGGATGCGAACCCGCGAACTACGAGTCGCACGCCTAACGCGCTTGGCCATGCCGAGCACATAAATATATATATATTTACTAAATAATTAGTAATTATCAATATATATATATATATATATACTGACATTTGAGAAGTAAAATAATGCTATTTCTAATGACATTTTAGGTGAGTTGTGTAAGGTATTAAAAATAACCATCGCATGGTAACTGATGTTGAAATGTGTACAATAATTTAAAGTTTAAAACAAACAAAAAACAAAGTTAATATTTCGTTCTATCTACGAAGTAGGAGGTTGTTAATAGCGATAGAAGCTAAACCAGAGGGTACTTTATATTCAACTCAGTGGTTATGTCAGAAGGAGTCCCACAACGTGAGGTCTACTGTTGTTTGGCTTATTAACATTAGGAAGAAATTTGTAAGCACGCGCGTGCCCCCACTACCTCTCTCGAGAGCTCAGTAATGGAGGAGCTTTCCACCCCTTAATAGCGATAGAATCAGCCTAATGCTAAAGCTACAAATCTTGACACCAAGCGGGAGACACACGTGAGGAAGTTATTATTCATGTAATTACCCAGCCACTCATATCTATCTATCTGAACACTTTTTGTCCCTTGTTAAAAATACTCAAATTATTTTTATCCTTTTAAAATTAAAGAAAAGGTTTTTTTTTGTAATTGAACTCAAATCTACACGAAGGACTATACGCGTTTTATCCACCACAGGTATTGAAACCCGGTTTCTAACGTCTTAAGTGTGGATATTTGCCGCTGTGCCATTGGGGACGAAATAAAAAATGAATAAACCTATATCAAATTCTCGTCAGATGAAAAAGTCCAAGTCAGCAGCTTTGATTTAAGAGTGTGTTCCATTATTTAATTTACCATACGATCTCTTAGCAACGACGCATTTGTGTTTTCAATTTGCATTATAATTATATTATACGAGTTGAGAATAAAACAATTTCGATCAAATTAGTATTTTTATTGTGACAGTACTTCTCTAAATACATGATTTACTAAAGATGTCCTGTTTGTTTGGAAATTTCGCACAAAGCTACTCGAGGGCTATCTGTGCTAGCCGTCCCTAATTTAGCAGTGTAAGACTAGAGGGAAGGCAGCTAGTCATCACCACCCACCGCCAACTCTTGGGCTACTCTTTACCAACGAATAGTGGGATTGACCGTCACATTATACACCCCCACGGCTGGGAGGGTGAGCATGTTTAGCGCGACGCGGGCCCGAACCCGCGACCCTCGGATTACGAGTCGCACGCCTTACGCGCTAGGCCATGAATTCGTTCGTACATTCTATGGATTTGCAACGCCAAATTCAGGGGCTGGATTCCCCTTGGTGGACACAACAGGTAGCTCAATGTAGCCCTGCTATAAAAAATAACAAACAACAAATTACCAAAGATTTTATTCACTTATTGGCACAACGGTATGTATGCGGACTTACAACGCTAGAAACCGGGTTTCGACATGCGTGGTGAGTGGAGCTCAGATAGCTCACTGTGTAGATTTGTGCTTAACTTTAAATAAATAAACCAAAGAATGAAATTCAATTTAATAGAAAGCAAGCGAGTGTCAAATATTGAGCTGGTATTCGAGAACGTTCACTTTCATAATAATGCAAAATAATTGTAATTGCAGACACCAAAGTGTAAAAGTCTACTTGTCTTAGGCCTAATATTTGATGAGATTTTAAGTATGACCTATATCCAATAATATATTAACACTAACTTATGTAAATTTTAGCTTAATCGGGGTTGAACGTTTCCGTACTTAATACTATCTGCATAGGCGGTATTACCCATTTGACAAACTGGGCAACTACCCGGAGTTCCGCACATGGAAGGAATCCTGATGTTATGCCTTTTATTTCACTTCTGAGTTTCTCGTTATTATGGGGCCTCAGTCACTGAATTCTTCTCCAGACTTCAGAATCACTAAGACTGCACTTAATTATCAGTATATAAACTTTATGTTTGCTTGTTCGTTACAGAGGAAAGAAACTTTGAAATATCTGCTTTGTCCATCAAAGTGTATCGAACTCTGAGTTTTAGCGTTGTAAGTCCGTAGATTTACTGTTGTTCTACTGCGAGACCAATAAATTTATGATGCTATTCTAAGGTCTAACGTTAGACCTTTTGAAAGGTTTGATAAACTTTAAATATGTTGTTGTACAAAATGTCTCCTGAAGGCTGTAAATCCGCCATATATTTACAATCGCTAAATGTGCGCGCATGCGCATTTACATAGTAAGGCGCACGTGCATTTTCAGAAAGACAAAAATGGGCATTATTTTAACAGATTTATGCTAGTTTACAATTAGTTTCGCAATTTGTTTCAGGAGTACAAAAAACAGTTAAAGTCAAAATGTTGAGAATAATAGTTGTATTCTGTTTCAGTTTGAGGTTTACTGCAGTATCCTTAAAATTTGCGCAATTTAAAATGAAGGATCCAGGATTAATCATTAATTCGTTGAATTTTATGGGTTTAGCTGTCCACCTACTTTATCCTGGATCTTTCTTTACGATTTAGACAAAGCATTGTAAAGTTAGAAACTGTGATACCTCTTGGTGGGACGCGGTGAATTATAACCACCTGATGGGTGGGACTAAGGCACGCTATACAGGTACAAACGTTATCTCACAGTAAAGGATTTCCATAATTGGCGTATATGAATTTTCAAAGAGAGAAACGTGTGTAAACCAAAATATAACATGCACTCATAATAATTACAGGCTCAAAGTTCAGGTATCTTGTGAACACATTTGTAAAGATAAACGTTGCACTTAGTGCATGATAATTATAGCAGTAACAACTGGCTTATGTACAATATTTACGGAATTAGTAATGGAATTAAATACGTGCATTAAAAACACTTAAACGCAATGTATTTATGTTAAAATATCTTTCGAGAGAACGAAAGCGAACCAATAATGAAACGGTTTGACATTGGGATTAGTACATTTTACGTATTAACCAATTAGTTAGCTCATGGATACAATACTTTCGAAAAGGTCGTTTGGTTGATCCTACAAAAAACATTTGTTGAGGCATATAGGGTCAATCTGCTTGTCCACGATGTTTAATCAAGGCGGAACAAACCGAGCATTTCCGACTGTTATCAACCTGTCACGGTATTTATTTTGGCTTAACACACAATAATTACTACACATGTCGAGTGTACCTGAGCTTAGTCCGTTTTATACAGAACTAGGAATCATATAACAAGGTGACGTAACAGCGTGGTAATTAACCGGCAAATTGTTATGTAATTTTAGAAAGTTTCAAATTACACAGGCCTGCAATAGTTTTATCGTTTCGAAATATTTCCGTATTCTACAGTAATTTCTGTAAGCTGAAACCGAAAATGATATTCATTTTTCTCCACCACAGACACATTTTTCACAAAACGCCGTGTGTGTTTTTATATAAGTGAATTAGTTTCTTTGAAATCGAGTCATATTTTGTTTTGCTTAAAATGTTGACAACCACTGGCTGCAGATTTCTCTTGACCAATCGCGACGTGACAGTCTTATCGGTCGTTCTAGAACCCAAATATAATAATAAAAATGTTCATTGAGGTAATTTGATCTAAGTAAGAGATATTTTCTTCCCGATTTGTTAAAAAATTCCTAAGTGATAGACAAAAATAAATATTTTCAAAATCTGGGTACTTTAAATATAGAATACCCGTTATTAAAACTATAATAACTTTTGTGAACTTTAAATTTGTAGGCCTGTGTTATAAAAGTAAATTATACACAAGCTTACTTTCACAAATAAGCATTTAAGAGCGTTGTTGGAAGTAATTACAATTAATTATCTTGATTACTTGGCTTAACAAGGAATGTTGGTGAAGTACATATGATTACATGGCTTGATAAGGAATGTTGGTAAAGTACATATGATTACATGGCTTGACAAGGAATGTTGGTAAAGTACATATGATTACATGGCTTGACAAGGAATGTTGGTAAAGTACATATGATTACCTGGCTTGACAAGGAATGTTAGTAAAGTACATATGATTACCTGGCTTGACAAGGAATGTTAGTAAAGTACATATACATAACGCAAACTCTTGGAAATGTAAGTCAAAGTTATGTATATTAAGCTTATCAACTTTGTTATATTTATTTTTGGTATAGACGAGTGTGACCAGTAGATGATATGTTGTACTATGGAGCTGATAGTCCGTGGTTTGTGTCAACTGTTCGATATCAAAAAAGTAGTATATTAGTTAGCGGTGAGTGATGTAGTCTCTCTAATCTATCACTGCGGAATGAGATAACCCTTATGTAGCTGTGCGCGAAATCCGACAAACAAATAAACGAATATTCTGGTACAAGGTTATATTCGAGGGCTGTTCAAAAAATTCGCAAACTGTTTGAATTGCGCGGCTCCAGTTGGTTCCAGGGGAATCCGCTTGGTGTCGCTAGGTTCTCACAAATCAGCTGATTACGATGCCATTTTCCGATTGCAGATATCTTCATTTGTGTATTAGATACGCGGTTTTAAGTGAAGTGCGATTTTTTCGTTTGGTGGATTTCAGAATGAATGACCTGAAGGAGCAACGACTTGCTGTGAAATTTTGTGTTAAACTTGGAAAATCTGCGATTGAAACTTTTGCTATGCTTAACACGGCTTACGGTGATGTTGCTATGAAGTGTACGGCATGTTTCAAGTGGCATGAACGTTTTAAGGATGGTCGACAGTCCATTGAAGATGATGAGCGTCCTGGACGTCATTCCACGTCAACTGACGACCCACACGTCGACAAAATCAACACCCTGGTGCGGGCAAATCGACATCTGACTGTCATGGAGCTTGCTGAAGAGTGTGGGATATCAGTTGGATCTTGTTATGAGATTTTGACCGAAAAATTGAAGATGCACCGCGTTGCTGCGAAATTCAGCCCTCAGAACTCGTGAGTTTTTAGCCAAACACTCGATCACTGTTCTTCCCCACCCCTCCTACTCACCTGACCTTGCTCCTTGCGATTTTTTCTTGTTCCCCAAACTCAAAAGACCCTTGAAAGGAAGAATATTTGAGACGATTCCCGAGATTAAGGCAAATGCGACGAAGGAGCTGGAGGACATTACAAAAGAAGCGTACCAGGACTGTTTCAACAAGTGGAAACACCGTTGGGATAAGTGTGTGCGTTGGGGAGGAGAGTACTTTGAAGGGGTCCCAGACCTGTAACTTCTAAATAAAGTACATTTTGTTTTATGACGTCTGTCCGCGTATTTTTTTTAACAGACCTCGTATTAGGCTTAGCTATAATGATTTTCGTTAAGTTTTTAACCCTGGAGTTACTGATACTGTCCACATGCTTTTTAACCACATTAATGTCTTAAGTGCTAAACTGTTTATAGGTTCATACTTTTGTATGACATTCATTTGATTTCATTAAGTACTGTTGAGATTTTCTCATTATTTATCAAGGAAAATGAGTGGTCCAAATAACTATTTGGTTCTATTCTTTACATACAGTGTTATAAGAGGCAAAAACAAACAAACGACATTACGTCACCAACTATGGAGTAGTATATGAACTTCACTGATTTTACTTTCTTCCTAATATCAAGCTATTGGCCAAATTTAGAAAATAATTCGTTTTTCGAGTAGTTACCACAATAGAAAATACCAGTAGCCCCAATCGTTCAAAACGTGGTTAAAATAGGGTATCACAAGTACTTGAGGACAAGGTTTAAATTTTCCGGTTATATTTAGTATGTATGATTACACTGTCTGACTACATTAGTATTTGACAAACATAGAGACAAACAGCAGTAAAGACGAGGAGTTTCAGTACTACATCGCAATTCTCGACCCAATTGTAGACCAATCTTTCATCACTGTGTGCACGACTAATTTTGAAATGTGCCTAAAATGTTTTCAATTACGCCCAGTTTAAGGTTTTTGCCTGTCTGCCTCACGATCGTTGTACTTAACCACTGTTTTATAACTGGAGTAAAATATTTTCCTGTCCGTCCAGTGTTATGCAGTAACGAGTACAAAAATTTAAACTGTTTTGTTTTTAACAAGTATAAAATCGAATGATAAGCATATTAAACAGAAAGAAATAATTGATATAGCATTAAAAATATGTAACATACAAGTTAAAAAACATAAATAAGTAAGAAATGTTACTGATTTCTAGAAGTTTTGTTATTAACTTTGCGTCAACAGTACCGTCGAACAACAAACACCTATTTAGGCCTAAGACTTAATTCACCTATTTTGGATTCTAAATCTCTATTTAGTCCTAGGACTAGGAAGCAAGGGGGGGGGGGGAAACACTTCCAGCATGTGTTGTTCCAGCTCACAAATATCATTATATTCTTTTAGTTTAATGCAACTATTAAAGTATAGAAAAGGATTTTTTTACACAGATATATCTGCTTCTTTGATATATTAATTCCCTCTAACTTATCTGAGTCCATCCTCAATTCATTGAGTAACGTTAGACATTTATCATCTCGTTAATCTCGAAGCAGTGAGTCACACGTGTTGTTAACCTTGGTTTAGAATATCGATGAATTTAATTTCTGCACGAGCCAAGTGCATCTTATCTGTACACCTACGCCTGGACACTTTACATCCCGACACTGGGAGAACAGTGTCTGACTTAATTGGATATTAACGAAACGGTAGTAGACTGGCAGTGGTTGGAATATCCAGATGTTATTTTCACACCAGTCACAGCACCTGTATCAAAGTACTTCCACTATGAACAAGTGTAAAAACCTGTATTAAACTGTACTTCAACTGCAGCTCATAACATAAAGGAATATGAGTTTAGATGACGCCACAAACTGCCATTAGCTGTGGGTAACAGATAGAAATAGCGTTAACTTTCGCAAGTCTAGCTATAGAGACAACGCAAGAAACCAGGCAATAAAGCTAAACATGCCTTCAAGTGGGCATCTGATCTTGTTTAGTTTTTATTAATACGCCCCCTACATTTCTTTTTTCTTCCTGCTGAGTAGCCGCGCATGCTATCGACCTAAATGGTTGACAGCTGATAATTTATACTCAAGTCCTTAGTTGACCACAGCATCATTTTGTTTGATTTAATTATCCACATCTCTGTACATAATCAAATTAATAATAATACCCGTACGTGCAATCTCAAAATTGTGATGACGAAAGTAACCAGTAAAAATCAAATTAGTCTTCTGTCGTTCTTACTGTTACACGGCTTGATCGAGCGTGACATAGTAGTTAGAGTGCTTGGACCTAGAATCCGATGGTTCATATTTATCGTCCCTTTGCCGCAAAATCACCGTTTCACATTTAGGGTCATGGATGCAGTGTAAGATTAATTATTCGGTCAGACGAGAGTACTCTAGTCCATATCATTTGAAAATTAGGGATAGTTGTTCGTGGATGACATTTTGTGTAGCTTTGCTCAAAACTTCTGAATACGTTGAAATTCTGTAAAAATTATGAATTATTAGACTGCTATATCATAACTATCTTCTTAAAGAAGACAACGGAGAATTTTAGTATGATGTTATAGTAAAATGTTCATTTTAAATAAATATCTCATAGAGAGAAAATAAAAGAATGTAAATATTGTTGGGCTAGAAATTTAGTTACAAGTTAAGCAATGTAAACAAGCGGTCTCAAAAACCAACAGGTTAAATTGTCAGAGAAACCTCATTTTTACTGTTAAATCTTTAAAGAAGAACTATCAGTTTATAAATAAACCTTACGTAGAAAATGAATGGTTTAAGTTATTAGTATAACTTGTTCAAATGCAAACGTGCTAGAAATTTGACTTCATTCTCAGACACCACCTTCCATCATATGTATTTCTCTGGTCATAACACCTATAAATATCTTCAGTTATAGATAGTTCATGAAGCAACAAACAGGTTGGATTGTCTTCTACTTGCCTCTTACTGGTACAGCGGTATGCCTGAAGGCTTATAAAGCTAAAAACTGAGTGTTAATACCCGTGGTGGACTCAGTACAAATAGCCTATTGTGTAGCTTTGTGCTTAACAAAAATAAAATGTGTTATACAGAAAAGCCCAGTGTTATGAAAAGAAGAAATGACAAACCTCCTAGTGGTCTCAATCGTAACAATAATAAAGATATGTTTTAAGCGAACTGGATATAAAAAGTTAATTTTTACCTTAACAAGGATAATATTTTGGTATCTAAGTGAACTAATAAAATTTTCATCAATAAAAATCAAAACATTTGTTTTGCAAAAAAAAAAGAAGCGTTTTCAGAAACGTATAACAGTTGGCTTTGCTCTAAAATCTTTGTTGGAAATATAGTCCCCCCCAAATTTTACAATAACAACAATAGAAAAGAAAACCTGGTTTAACTTAATTTTTGGCATTATGTAAAACTATGTTGATATCAGTTTTTGCTAATATAAAAATATTGTAGATTTGTTTCCCAGAAATATGTCGGAATACGATTCTTCAGTTGTGATGTTTAGTCTAAATAATATCACGTCGACAGATGTCAGCACAAGCTTATAGCAAAATAATACATTAAAGTCTCAAAACAATTTATTTACATTTTTTAAATATTAAAAAAATATATTTATTTACTATTATTAAAAAATAAGTCCACATTTAACATTTACTTTCTCAGATATTCTCTATTTAAACTTAAGATGACATTCCATTCTAATTCATATGAAGAATAGTTAGAAGATAGTAAAAATTATTCTAAGGGTAGAAGTTATAATTGATTAAAGTTTTATTCCATAATAATTCAGTACGTTCTATACGATCACGTGGACTTATTAACCCTAACATGTATGGACTGGGTCCTTTCCCTTGTTTTAACCAATTAATCATGTCTTCTGGTCTGTCCGAGGTGTGAGCGTTAATGGGCAGTCTTGACAAACCCAACGCTTCTGCCACTATACCGGTCACAAATATATCATCAACCCAGAAGAACGGGAGTCTTTTGGAAGCGGCTAGAATGTCTCTGACAATATCCATGCTCACAATGTACCCCATTCCAGAACAATATTCCGGGTAGGTGTCAAAACTGTACTCCTTTCTAGTAACGCTCCACTTGCCGTTCCGCTGGGGAAGAGTTCCTGCTGATACCACCGAACAAGCTAATACACTTGTAGGGCTTAGACCAAAAGTAAAAATCAGAAACTTTACAACCTGAAACGCATCAACATAAACGTCGTCATCCAGCTTGAAAATAAATGTGGCTTTTGGACAAAACTCCGTGGCCCACTTATAGCCCATGAGATGTTTTAAAGACAAGTTTCGGTAGGAGTCAACAAAGGAGCCCTGAATGATGTCGTGATACTGATTGCTTTCTTCACGTATTCTTGACTGCAGTCTTCGGTCCGTTTCACCTAGGAGAAAACCGACACTAATTGTAACATTATGGAAATGACGTATTGATCCCCACGTGTTTCGAATTAGTTTTCGATGTATAAAATGATTTGGAGCTGTATGAACTAAAACTAGAATAAACGGAGGTCCTTCTCTACATATTTTTGTTGCATTATGAACAAATGTAAAATCCTTGAGATGAAGCAGTTCCTTCAAACTGAGTTGGGATAAAACATTTCGTGGAAAATGAACATTGCTGTGATACTCGTTCAGTTGTAAAGTGTCATCTATTACATTCTGAAGTTCTGGCCGTCTTCTGGTCCCTGTCAACGTGAACAAAAATCCTCCCATGGCAGACACCCACAGGAAGAAGTATCGTATTTTCACAGCTTTACATCTCAGCAAATCCCCAAAGATATTCTTAAGAGCCATAGTTCCCTTACAGCCATCAATCCTGGGGACAAGAAAATAGACTCACAGTTTTACTTAACACAGCACAGAAATATATAAATAGTGAGAGTACATGAATATATATATATATATATAATTCCAGAGTTAACTTTACTAGATACAGATGATATAGCAATAGCACCTTCATAGAATATCATGGGAGATAATATTTGGAAATTTCTATCTGCCTGTAGTCGTTTAAAATTTGGCATAAATACTTCAGACATTTAAAATGTAATTTGACCAACAAAGTTTATTATTACTTTTGAAATTCTTCAATTAATTGGTACTATATATATCATTTTTCGTTTTCAAAAGAAAATAATGCCCATTGAAAAACCAGTTATTAATGTTTCTTGTCAAAATATGTGCAAAAAAGTTTTCAAATACCATGTATTTACCACTTGTTATTTTCATCCTGAAAGGAAACATAAAAATATTTTACACTTTTTACAGATTTTTTTAGATATTTTATCGCATTCGGTAAAACGCATTTCAAACCAAATGTTGCGTTAGAATCAATTAGACTAACATCTGTTAAATATAACCATGGTGTAATTCGACATAACTTTCAGACATAAAGAAAGAAAATGATTTTAAACCAGGAAGAATATTATCAAATAACGACTTTATATGGTAGAAAGTTATGGTTTTACATTATGTATGAATAAAAAGGCTTATTTGTCTAATGTAATATATATTCTTCAAGATTACTGAGTTAAATTCGATTGATGTTGTTTGTGATTATGTTTAAAGGGCTATCTGTGCTCTGTTCATCACGGATATCGAAATCCAGTTTCTAGCAGTGTAAGTCCGCAGACTTTCCGCTGTGCCACTGGGGTGGGGGTTGGGGCAAATTCGTTTGAATAATTAAGAACTGGAGATTTTAAAAAAAAACAATTTTGGTTTGTATGTTTTAAGTACTACACTACACGATGGGTTATCTGTGCTCTCCTCAACGTGATTTTGTTTTATGTTATGAGGAGGGGACTGTTTTCTAATTCTCTGAGTCCATTTATTATGACTTCTAACAATTGTTTTGAACAAGTTTACATATTAAAACATACGATAAGAATAATCTAAGCAAGTGTTCGACATTTGTAAAATAATTAAAAAAAACCGTTGTATTACGATCAAATCGAAAACAACCAAAGAGCTTGTTTGTTTGTTTTTGAATTTCGCGCAAAGCTACACGAGGGCTGTCTGCGCTAGCTGCCCCTAATTTAGCAGTGAAAGGCAGCTAGTCATCACAACCCACCGCAAACTCTTGGGCTACTCTTTTACCAACAAATAGTGGCACCGTCACATTATAACGCCTCCACGGCTAAAGGGCGTTTCGGCTCGAAACGTTAAAACATCTAAATAACATTAACAATTTTTTTCGTAGTACAAGTTTTTCATTGTCTATCAGTGGTGATTCATCTTGCTGGACGTTTACGTTCAGACGCTGTTCGCATTAATTTGACGTCTTACTTCATTTCTGGAGACAATTACTCACCTTTCATTAACACGTCGTGTAATACATATGGCTGTAGAACAACTGTTGATCAACCTGGTGCAAAACTTACTATACATAAACTCGTAGGTTAGTGTACCAGTTTCTTTAAATAAATATTCTTTATCTTATTTGGGTATAGTGGAGTATCCTCTATTGAACTTCGCTCTAAAAGTCCAGCTAAAGCCTGTTTTCACCCAATATTTGGTGAGTTAAGCAGTTTGTTCTTCTTTTGATGTGACTGGGTTTCGAGATCCAGAGTTTTAGTGATATCCCTTTGTAATTTATATTTTGGTTTCTCACATTTTCAGCCATAAAGGCAATATTTTCCACACTTTATAACAATTAAATTTTAGCTAACATACTTTGGGAATAATTCTTATAATCTACAGACTTTTGTATACAATACTCCTTTTCAAGTTACGTTTGAAGTACTTATTATTGTCTCATGGTTTTTAGTGTTTTTTTTCAATGTTTTTCGTGATTTTATGAAACTATAAATTTTATATACTTCGTGATGATGGAGTAAGAATTTCTTTTTGTTTTTATTAAGTTCGACTTTCAACGAACCTGAAACTGTTAGATCTCTACAACACACGAAAGGTAATGTTATTGAGCAACTGGTGACAAACTTGTAACACTCTATAATATCTTTTGGAAATTTTGGAGAATGAAAATCTAGATTATTTAAAAGGAAATATCTTTGTTGTTAGGCCCGGCATGGTCAGGTGGTTAGGGCACTCGACTAGTAATCTGAGGATTGCAGGTTCAAATCCCCGTGACACCAAACATGCTCGCCCTTTCAGCCGTGGGGGCGTTATAATTTCGACCAATCCCACTATTCGTTGGTAAAGGAATAGTCCAAGAATTGACGGTGGGTGGTGATGACTAGCTGCCATCCTTCTAGTCTTACACTGCTAAATTAGGGACGGCTAATGCAGAGAGCCCTCCAGTAGCTTTGTTGTTTTGGTTCCCAAAGGATTTGTTTTATTTGAGGATGACCGTTGCTACTATCTCCCTCTATTGGAATTTAAGGGAAGGATATGTTTTTGTTGTTCCTCGTTGTGATGATATTTCAGATTCCTATTTCTCACTTTATGTGGTAAAATTATAATTGTATTGCCCCAACAATAAATATAGTTGGAATTGGCATATGTCGCCGTTTTATTTTTGATTTAACTTAAAAAAGCTAAATATGTGTTATTTACATTTGTGTCTATATTGTCAAGTAATACTAGTGTTGTTCAGAAAATATTAATGAAAACACGTATTTCATATTTCACATTGTTTCAATTTTTAAGGTGAAGCCAAACATTTTAATCTGACCTTTAATGTAAGAATTGAATTTAACATTAACAATGGGCAAAGCATAGGTAGCCCACTGAGTAGCTATATGATCAACAAACAAACAAAAAAACAAAACGAACAGACCTTCATATTAGACAGAGAATCGTAAAGTCTATGAATAATATATTTATGTTACATTATATTGAGCATAGAGCATTTATTTTTATTATTTTGTTTCATTGATTTATAAATTTGATTTTTTGTGTGCAAAAAATAACCATCAAAAAGAAGTAATAATAGCGAAGACAAAACACACTCAAATTTGACTGTAAAATTTTAATTCCAGAACATGCAGTCGGTCGATAAAAGACAAAACGTAAAAATGGAACTTCTGCATGCATTTTCGCTCGTGCGCGTGCCATTTAATGCCAAAGAAATTCTATTATATTTATGTCATAATTTAAAAAAAAACAATTTACAGATTCCACATTTTGATAACATATTATCGCCTCTTAGAACATAAAACAGCAAATACATATAAATATAAAAGCCCTTTGGGGCAGCCTTTACATTAAACAGCCTGGATGACTGGTAACAAAACGTCGTTAGCTGACACATGTCAGAGGCCTTAGGCAAACGTCCAGGCTACTTTAGTATCATGCTGTGATTTTTACGTGTAAATATTGTACGATGAAAATCGGGTTGTTTCGAAAACCATATACATTCCGTGGCAAGGTCATTTGTTAGTAAGAACAATGAAGAAACCAAATTTTTCTTCTCCTATAGTACGTAAGGTTTTCACAATATTCAGTAATAAGTGTTTATTCGTTTTTGTTCATTTTCATAAGAGCAATGACGAAATAAGGGCTTTCTTTCTCATTCGGAGAACGAATTTTGCTAAACTTCACGTATAATTATTACTTTTGATATCACTGGAAGATAATAAAATTATCTCCAAAAAAGGAATACTAAAGTTAGTTCATCACTTACAAATTTAATCCATTTTAAGACAAAGCTGTTCGACAGGCGACCTGCTCTTCATTCACTGCACGAATCGAACTCCAAATTCTAGAGTTAGAACTTTGTCGCTGAACAACTAAAACGGATATTAATTAGGAGGAAATCGTATAACATTTGAATTGTTTTTCAAAGTTGCAATCTGTATGTTATTTTGTCAGCATGGGATAGAAATAACCTTAAGATTATGATGAAATAAAAAGATCTTGACGTAATTGTTAGTCAGTCTTTTAAGTCATCTAAGCAGTGTGCTGTTGCTTGTGGTTGGGTAGATAGGATTTTGGATTTTATTTACAGAAATATTGAATGCAAGTCTAACAAGGATATAATTTCGTTGTATAGGTCACTGGTTAGTTTACATTTGGAGTATTATGTTCAGTCCTGGGGTCCTTACATCACGTTTTGGTTTGGTTTGTTTTGAATTTTGCACAAAGATATACGAGGGCTATCTGCTTTAGCAGTCCCTAATTTTGCAGTGTAAGACTAGAGGGAAGGCAGATAGTCATCAACACCCACTGCCAACTCTTGGGCTTCTCTTTTACCAACGAATAGTTGGATTCGCCGTACATTATAACGCCCCCACGGCTGAAAGGGCGAGCATGTTTGGTACGACGGGGATTTGAACTCGCGACCCTCAGATTACGAGTCGAACGCCTTAACCCACCTGGTGATGCTGGGCTCCAAACACAGTTGAATTAAACAGCTTTTAACGGAAACAAATCGGTAGACCTGAAATTAATAAATCATTCGTGAGTTATTAAATACTGAAAACTCAGAGCGCTGTGGATCCGTTCAAAATGACTCCTAAAGTAAAGTTCCTTATTACATTAATGCAACTAAAACTATTTGACACACATGAATAGAAGTGTGCTTTATTACAGCAACTGCTCTTAGAATAAAAGGTATTAAGTGTTCAATAAAGCTTCACACAAATGAATGACTAATATAATTAGGTTTCTTTCAAAGTTTGCTTACACTGGTTGACTTACTTATCGATCGAATACATACTTAGTTTCTCAGCCGTTTATTATGAAGGAATAGCGTAAAGCAGCTGATAATAAATTTGATCTCAGAACCCGAAATAGCCGAAGCTACGGTGTAAAACTTAACAGAAACCAAACTACTTCATGACATACAGAAACCGGATGCACGACTGTTGTAGCCCCTTCTGGATCCAGTTTAGTGACACCTGCCAAACTTTGTGTTGCATAATACCATCCTGTCGAAAACTATGCGTGAATAAAACATAAATCAGTTAATACGTGTTCACTCTGTCTCCGATACGATGAATTAAAATACGCACTAATCAGACATCTTGAACATCGATGGTCTATTTACCTAATTTTACTGTTACGCGTTCTGTTATAAGGTTTGTTATCGAAACATTTCCCTCTTCTTAAAGGGATTTCGGCGGTGAATGTAAAAACTTACTCTAATTTTTTATGTTTATCACTTTTCCTTTCCTTTGTAACGCACTTAAAGGACATTCAAATTGCTTAACTTTATTTGACAACTTGTCTATTTTCCAAGAATGTTTAATGTGGTTATTCTAGCACTAAAAAGTTTCGATGAGACTCTAAGTTTGTGTATATCATAGGAAATACTAGTTTGGAAATAACATTGAGTTTGTATCTTAGACAATACTAGCTTGGAAATAACATTGAGTTTGTATCTTAGAGAATATTAGTACAGAAACTCTCCTGTGTTTGTATCTTAAATAGTATTATTTTGGGGACTCTCTTCTGTTTCCATCTTAGGTAATACTAGTTTGGAAACTCTCTTTTGTTTCTGCCTTAGGCAATACTAGTTTGAAAACTCTCTTTTGTTTCTACCTTAGGTAATACTAGTTTGGAAATAACATTGAGTTTGTATCTTAGACAATACTAGCTTGGAAATAACATTGAGTTTGTATCTTAGAGAATATTAGTACAGAAACTCTCCTGTGTTTGTATCTTAAATAGTATTATTTTGGGGACTCTCTTCTGTTTCCATCTTAGGTAATACTAGTTTGGAAATAACATTGAGTTTGTATCTTAGACAATACTAGCTTGGAAATAACATTGAGTTTGTATCTTAGAGAATATTAGTACAGAAACTCTCCTGTGTTTGTATCTTAAATAGTATTATTTTGGGGACTCTCTTCTGTTTCCATCTTAGGTAATACTAGTTTGGAAACTCTCTTTTGTTTCTGCCTTAGGCAATACTAGTTTGAAAACTCTCTTTTGTTTCTACCTTAGGTAATACTAGTTTGGAAACTCTCTTTTAATTCTACCTTAGATAATACGAGTTTGGAAACTCTCTTTTGTTTCTACCTTAGGTAATACTAGTTTGGAAACTCTCTTTTAATTCTACCTTAGATAATACGAGTTTGGAAACTCTCTTTTGTTTCTACCTTAGGTAATACTAGTTTGGAAACTCTCTTTTAATTCTACCTTAGGTAATACTAGTTTGGAAACTCTCTTTTGTTTCTACCTTGGATAATAGGAGTTTGGGAATTCTCCTGTGTTTGTGTCTATCGTAGCAAATACTATTTTGTACATTGATTATCAGAGAAACCAAAATATCAAACAAAGTTTACCTCCTCTTATGATTTCAATATTTTTATTACTTTTAGGTTCTGGGACTGCGTTATTTTTCAAGTTTAGATCAGGATTAAAACATTATTTCACCTCCTTGCACGATTGAGACACTTGACTTAGTGTATGTTTTCCACTGAGAAAGTCAGATTAATGTATTCCGTATTAGGGCAAGACCTTGTCAAAAGGGAAAGCAAAACTATTCATTAATTCCATTGCATAATTTTCTCTGTTCCGGCGGACAACCCACTCGGTGACCCCACAAAGTTCAAGTTCAGATTTGATTACCATTCTCTGTATAATATCAACCCACCTAATATTTTCTTAAAATGTTTTCATATCCAGGGTGAATGCGACTGAACACTGCCAACTTCCATAAATAGACGGTACAGGTAAACTTTCTTGAGTAAGATACGCCTTTCTAGTTACATTTTGGAGTAAACCCATTAGGTACTGCATCGTGTGTGGGAGGAGATCACCGATAACCAGAATACCATTTAATGAGAACACCATGACTCTGCATCTCATGGTTTAGAAAACAGGTGTTTGCTTCACGGGATTGTTTGGAAATAGAAACTCGAATTATCGTAAGTATAATGCAAACACTTTATTTCAGAATTTTATATTTAACAAACACGAAAAAAGCGCTTGATGTGTACAATACTTTTAACTAGATATTTTTATAACATTTTAACTTGTTAAGAAACTCTCTGCTTAACAAGCTCATGTATCAAATAACTTTCGCAGAACACTAGGTGGCGCCTTCATAACGAGCTATGAAACACTACTATGGCGTTAAGTATTATAAGATTCACATTGTTGTTTAAATTTGTTTCAAACAACCTCTCAGTGAAAGTCATGTTTTTTTTTTTAAATTTTTCTCTTAAGATAATGTACAAAAATGTTACAAATATCAGTGGTCAGAATGTTGGATCCCCCTCTAGAACAGCGGCAAGTCTACGGATTTACAACGCTAAAATCAGGGGTTCGATTCCCTTGGTGGGCTCAGCAGATAGCTCGATGTGGCTTTGCTATAAGAAAACACACACATTGTTACCTTCTATAAAATAAACAACAATAAATCTGAAATAATTAGACTGTTAAATTTCAGTACTCAGAATTTTGCCCTTTATAGTCACATAAAATAAACATCAAAGATCTTCTAAAATAACTAGAGTGTTATTATGTTATTTACCGCAGAGTCATACAATGAGCTATTTGCAATTCTCTCACCTCAGGGAGATCTGAAATAACTAAACGAATTATTAGTGTTACAATTCCTACTTTGTGTAAATGGGTAAGCAGTCGTTTTTCGGTAGATTTCTTGTGAGTCACATTAAACATGCTGGTCCTTTTGGCCGTGGAAGCGTTATAATATTACGATCAATCCCACTATCTGTGGGTAAAGAGTAGCCCAAGAGTTGGCTATGGTTGGTGATGACTGGTTGCCTTCCTTTTAGTGATCGTGTTTAGACTCTTTCTCGATATCGACTTACTGTCATTCATAATCCTTCTGTTGTAACGTGGTGATCGTGTTTAGAGTATTTCTAGAAAAGGACTTACTGTCGCTTATAGGACTACCATTGTAATGTAATAACCGTGCTTAGAGTCAGCTAGATAAGAACTTACTGTCACTCATAATACTTCTGTTGTAATGTAGTAACGGTGCTTAGATGTTTCTAGCTAAGGACTTTCTGTCATTCTTAAGCCATCTTTATACTGTAGCAACCTTGTGTAGAGACTACAAATAAAGGATTATCTGACAAGAAGTCAAAGATAAAGTGTTAATTCAGTTAACAAAGACCACAAATCTCTTGTTAGGTGTGGTTATGTCAGCCATGTTTAAAGAACCACTGCTTATTATTTTGATTTCACAAGGCCAGACAGGCTATTACTATTGTTCTTGTTTTTCCTGAATTAAAGTTCTCTTTATAATGATTTTCAACAAAATCAACGGAGTCAACAAAGGAAGCGATATTCATAGTATATTATAAACTGTGTGTGTGGCTTTGCTACGGTAATTTTAGTAGTCCAATATTTGTTTGGCCCATTCCAAAATAGTTTCGCCTGGTTGGTTTGGTTTGAATTTTGCGCAAAATTACACGAGAGCTATCTGCACTAGCTGTTCCTAATTTAGCAGTGTAAGACTAGAAGAAAGGCAGCTAGTCATCACCACCCACCGCCAACTCTTCGGCTACTCTTTTACCAATGAATAGTGGGATTGACCGTTACAGTATAACCCCCCATGGCTGAAAGGGCAAGCATGTTTGATGTGACGGGGATTCGAACCCGCAACCCTTGGATTACGAGTCGAGGGCGTTAACCATCTGGCCATGCTGGGCCCCCAAAATAGTTTCGAGTAATCATTTATTTTGCTTGCATGTCGTAAGGCCACCCTGCTATACTTCCTGTAGTTTGGGTGGTCTGCAACTAAAGAAAACGATACATGGTTGACCAAATATATCTCTCACCAGGTGGTTCTCTTCAGTAAAATGTTCTTCCATTGGTTTGAAGTGTTTGTGTCAAGAATACTTGTATATTTTGTTGTAAAAAAAATGGGTCAGTGAAGGGAGAAACTTGCACTCAGTGCAAGAATTATTCATAGGTTTTTGAATATTTTCTTTATTTAAAACTATTTTGCTTTAAGTACATTATCTTCAATATAGCGAGTAGCATTACACTCTCTGTTGTGTTAATTGATATGTAACCAAGCGAGTTCTCAAATACAACACAACGAAAACTTGCTAAACTCCAAATGGTGAATGCTTTAGGAGTTTTCACTAGTTAACGAAAGCTATTTTTCAGTTCTTCGTGTCTCATGGATACAAGAAAATAGAGAGAGGCACAAGCTGTAGCAACGTTAAAGTTGTTCGGCAAATAACGAACATATTTTTATGTTAAGTTCTTTGATTAAAGCAGCTTTTTATCTATCATAATGAATGTGAAATCAGATATTAGTAAAGCGACTAGTTTGATAGAAAGTTCTGTTATATCAATAATTTAAAAATTTTCGAAACGTAAAACTTGGTGGTAGAAATTGAATATATCATAGTATGGGCTCAGCATGGCCAGGTGGTTAAGACACTCGACTTGTAGTCTGAGGGGGGCTGGTTCGAATCTCCGTTACACCGAACATATTCACCCTTTCAGCCGTAGGGGTGTTATAACGTGATGGTCAATCCTACTATTCGTTGATAAAAGAGTAGCTCAAGAGTGAGTCGTGATGACTAGCTGCCTTCCCTCTAGTCTTACACTGCTAAATTATGGACGGCTAGCGCAGATAGCTCTCGTGTAGCTTTGCGCGAAATTCAAGACCAAAACCAAACCTCCATATTTAAATAAGTATTACAAGAAGTTGAAAAGAAATTGATCAGTACCAGTTTTCTAAACATAGCTTAACATTAAAAGTGGAATATTAGTAATGAAACATTGAGAATATAACTTATAGTAATGTTCAACATTAAAATAAAAAAGGTCGAGTTAAGAATAGGTGTTGAGCAATCAGGAAACACCTCCTGGATGATGCTCATACACCATTATTTTATTGGTGTTGGTATTACATCTGAGATGTTCTTATTCGTCACAGTGAATCTATATAGATGTAAACTTTGAACCATTATTTTTACCAGGGTTGTTGACGAATGGCGGGATTTTCCAAAACCGGTATGAGTCAGTGACAAGGGATAAATCGAATTACAGACTGGACTTCATTATTTATTTTTGGTATCTAATTTCTAGCCAAAAATGTACCTGGATGAAATTATAGACGTTTCAGCCAACTGATAAAAGCACACGTGTGTCGAAACGTTGTGATTTATTAAAAAGCGATTTATTTGTTATATAAGTGCATAGACATGCACTAATCATACCTAATACGGCTTTGTGATTATAAAAAAGTCACTGTTTGAATAATTTTCCACCAGAAATCACAGAAAATAGCACAACAAATGAATATGATTAGTGACCTTTTGTATTACACTTTTATAAGGGCCGGCAGGGCCGCGTGATTAAGGCACTCGACTCATAATCCAATGATCGCGGGTTCGAATCCCCATCATACCAAACATACTCGCACTCTCAACCGTGGGGGCGTTATATTGTGACGGTCAATTCCAATATTTGTTAATAAAAGAGTATCTCAAAAGTTAACTTGTGGGTGGTGTTGACTCGTTTCCTTTCCTCTAGTCTGTCACTGGAAAATTAGAGACGGGTAGCGCAGAGAGCCCTCATGCGGTTTTGAGTAAAATTTAAAAGTAAACAAATAGTTAAATGCTGATCACGTGTCTTTTGGTCGTGGGTGTGTTATAGAAATGACTGTATATTATCATCATTCATTAAACATGCCCAAAACTTGACAATAGGAGTTGTTGATTAGCCGTTTTCTTTCTCTAATCAATTAGTTCTAAATAATGGACGGCGAAGTATAGAAAATCCTTCTATAGCTTTTCTCAAATATCTAAAATAAACCGACAGGTAGAGAAAGTTCAACTATTCAGCTAAAATGAATTTTTTTTTTACGCGGTGTGTTTATACTTAACAACAACAAGAAGGAAAAAAACACACACTTCGAGAGCTCAAGATAATTGCAAATATTTACTTATGCAAGCTGTTATTTTATCTAACGACTAACGTTTATGGAAATGTCTTCTCGCTGGGTGTTCTTTTGTCAGTCGATATTCTGTTTCCCACGAATATAGACTACTTTCATGTATTTGTTCTCCTATAAAACGAGTACTGTAAGTGTCCATGTGGTTTTTCTCATTACTAAAGTGACTTTTGTGAAGAAACTCGAATCTCAAGAATGTGTTTTCTACTATAAACATGGTTCACAGGTCATTGATATGGCTTTTAGCCTGTAAAAGCTATTATTGGATGCAATGGTTTCGGGTAGTGCACTTAGGAGTAATGTTGTGTGCGCCGAGAGAGACGCCTAACGGAAGTTTGCGTACTTATGTTTCCAGCTGAACGCATTTCTAGACCTATTATTTTATAAGATATTACCACACAGTTGAATGCATCAGTAACTAGTTCCATCTACGGAAGGAATAATTATTGTGTACGAGAGTTCATTCGCTGCAGAAGACAGGAAAAGTTCCTTTGTGCTCTTGAGTTTCTTACTCGAAAAGCAGAATTAAAAAAAAAGAAAAATATGGGGTATAAATAATTTGCGCCATACTATGAAACAGTATGTGGTGAAGAAACTCACACAGTGTAAGATATATTAATATATTTATTCTGTAAGATATAGACCGTGAAATAAAAGCTACTTTCAGCAGTCCCATAAATTCGAAATTTGCTTTCACGAACTGGAGCCATCACGTGACATTGTCTCATAATAATATAACTTAGACTAAATATTTTGTTACTGTATGTAACAATAACGTTTTAAGAAAAACGCCATTTTGTCGGTGAGTTTTGGTAAGAGTTTATAGCTGAGGTAATTTACTGGTAAGTTTGCGAGCTTATGACAGTAGAATACGACAGCAATGAGCCAAAGGAATGATAACAATTGTAAATGTTTTCCTTAACGAAATAAATTACGAGAAAAAAGCATATAAGTTATGTGATTGTATTGTGGGTAAAATTGTTATATATTTATTTGGTTATTTGTTTTAGCGCAAAGCTACACAATAGACTGTTTGCACTTTGTTCATCACGGGGAATCGAACCTTGGATTTTAACACTGTAAGTCCTCAAAGATCTCTCTGACTCATTGAGAGACAACTGTTGCAGAATTGTAGGTTTTAACGGATCTCTTGTTAAAAGGCAAATGGTCATTGCTAACACTTGGATTTTTCAAATTAGCCAACTAGATAATAAAACAGTTTATAAATGTTTCGTCACATCTGTTACATCCAATCACAAAACAGAGAGGTGCTTCCTGACAAGATGACGAATCGATACATCATATAAGAATTTTTTTTTCTGACATAAAACTGTAAAATCACAAAAAAATCTTGAATAATATGAAATAGAAAAGTAGTCAACGAGTGATAACTCGTTATTATTTAGACTGAATAATATTTTATTATTTTGATATCGACTAGCTTTGATAAGGCAGTAGTATTTCTCATGTAAGATGCCGTAAAATATTTCTGAAATATTAAAGTAAATTAATAACAGAAGACGTTTAAATTTTTTATTTATTAAAAATATAACGGTGTTAGAAACTGAACCCAATGTTGTTGTCAGTACTAGATAAAGTACAGGGCGTCCCGTAAGTCTCTACCCATCCATATATCTTATGTATCCAGTGTATCTGTGTGCTGTCCTTCATTCTCGCTGCATAATATCATGTGGCGCCATGTTCTTCAAGTGTAAATGGGCTTACATCGACCATATTTCTCCGACAAATAAGAAACAAATTTATAATACATGCGTAATTGAATATAACATAATAATATATGGATCGGTAGGGACTTACGGGCCACCCTGTATTATGATTTGCAACAATCTTTGTTTTTTGGTTTTATTTGATAAACATTCAAGTTCTCTATAACCGGTATTACAGAGAGAAGAGTATTTTGATTCTTACCGGATTTTAAAGAAATGAAATACTGAACCGTGTATTTGTACCAAATATTTGTTTTCAAGTAGTAATCAAGAAAAAAATAATCAAATATTACCCTGTAAAAAGCCTGCGCTAATTTGTTTGTTTTGGAATTTCGCACAAAGCTACTCGAGGTCTATCTGTGCTAGCCGTCCCTAATTTAGCAGTGTAAGACTAGGGGAAGGCAGCTAGTCATCACCATCCACCGCCAACTCTTGGGCTACTCTTTTACCAACGAAAAGTAGGATTGACCGTCACATTATAACGCCCCCACGGCTGGGAGGGCGAGCATGTTTGGCGCGACTCGGGCGCGAACCCGCGACCCTCAGATTACGAAGTGCACGCCTTAACGCGCTAGGCCATGCCAAGCCCCGCTTGCGCTAATAAGGAGTTTATTTTATTAAACTGAACACTTATAAAATCAGATTTCCAGG
Source organism: Tachypleus tridentatus (assembly GCF_004210375.1). Classification (NCBI taxonomy): domain Eukaryota; kingdom Metazoa; phylum Arthropoda; class Merostomata; order Xiphosura; family Limulidae; genus Tachypleus; species Tachypleus tridentatus. Next base: position 41,412,418 of record NC_134830.1, read on the forward strand.
CACACAGTTGTTTTAATCATTTTTTTTAAATATGGTGCTTATCATAAAAGTTGGTTTTGGGCACATAAAGGTTTTGATTTTTTTTTAAACGGGCTGGGGGATATTTATAAAAATATGTTATTCAGATAAAAATGTTATTGTTTATAAAAATGATTAATTTAAAGATTTGAAAGGAAAATGTGTCCTCTGTATTACAAGTTTCTGGTATAAACTACTCACCCTCATACACACACACTTGAGGCTAAAATCCAAATGACAAGAATGGAATATTACAGTCTAAGTTTAGAGTATAAATATATTATTTGCGAATACAATATGCCCCCCTCCTTCTGTGGAGCCTGGCATGGCCAAGCGTGTTAAGGCGTGCGACTCGTAATCTGAGGATCGAGGGTTCGCATCCCCGTCGCGCCAAACATGCTCGCCCTTTCAGCCGTGGGGGCGTTATAATATGACGGTCAATCCCATTATTCGTTGGTAAAAGAGTAGCCCAAGAGTTGGCGGTGGGTGGTGATGACTACTGCCTTCCCTTTAGTTTTACACTGCTAAATTAGGGACAGCTAGCACAGATAGCCCTCGAGTAGCTTTGTGCGAAATTCAGAAACAAACAAAACAAACCTTCTGTGGAGCAACGGTACGTCTGTGGACTTACAACCCAAAAATGCGGGGCTCGATTCCTTGGGTAGACACAACAGGATGTGGCTTTGTTCTCAAACGAAAAAAAACTAAACGACCGAGCTTAATTGTGAACAATGACGTACTTAAGTGGAGGATAATGGTGGTTCAGCCCCAGGGGCCCGTGGTCTTAATAGGGGCACATTGATAATTTTATTCTATATAAAATTAGATGGGATGTAGAGCCCAAATAACTTAGCCCATGGACTCACATAACCTTAAATCAGCCACTGATGGTATGTAACGTCAATAAAAATGGATGTCTTTCTTTAGACTTTGATATAGCGATGTATTTAGATAATATTTACACAATGGTATGAAAACAGGAAGAGAACAAATCATGCAACAATACAACCGCTTCAATTCAGAAAGGCAAGGAACGAATATTATCGTTCAATGTAGTTTTAGAAAAGTCGTTCAAGTAATATTGTTTTAAATACTCGGTCGTCCAGATATTTGCTCTGTCACAATGACTAAACAAGTAAGCACTGATGTATTAAAGATACGTTTTTCTACCAAATGCAGATTATAACAACTAAATATAAACTCGCTTTCGAGCAGTATAAGTCCTTAGATATACAGCTGTGCCACTGGGCTTAGATATCTGTGGTGGAGCTTAGATATCTGTGGTGGGTAGAGCACAGTTAGCCCTTTGTGTAACTTTACGTATTAAATTTGACCCGCCTCGTGGCACAGCGGAATGTCTGCGGACTCACCTCTCTAGAAATAGGGTTTCTATACCCCTGGTGGCAATTTGCTCGTATATATAAACAATGTTAAAGACTGTGAAATTCACGGTATAACATATGACTAATACAAACCACGGGTTTTAACACGTCCATTTTGTTTCTGTACCTTCAGCATAGTTTGTCGATGCAATGCTGCACCTGCACAGTACCGTCATAAGAAGTCTGTGTTGTTGTTTTTTAAAATTCAATTACCTTTGAAGTTCGTTGATATTTGTACAGACTTTATGTGGGCCTGCATAATCATATCCCAGTGGGGTATTATTTTAAAGGAACAGAAGCCTATTCCGCCCCTCGCTGACACAACTATCCATAACTAAATAATAAAAACAAAGGTCACATAACGCCATCTGTCATAAACTCGCAGTCTAGACTCCAGAAAATCTTTTCGGCTGTGGTTCATCGATCAGAGACTAAAGACTTAGCTGTTGAAGTTGGGTATCTGGAATTATGTATAAAAAAAACAACAACAACAACAAACTAATAAAATGGCTGCAGGTTAGTTTTTCAAACTATAAGTCATAACTTTAGGATAAAGGCCCCAGGATTCTCTTTGAAAAAACAAACAAACAAAAACCAGTGTCAATAAATTGATCAAAGCTTGTTTTCTAAAGCAACAGATAAAAACCTCCTAAATGTATAAAGAATCATTTGTTTAAACGCTCAGTACATGTTTGATAAACATCTTTCTCTTTTCTGCTATTAGAAATGGACATCCAATGTTTAAATATTTTTACATAAATGTGTTGTATTTTCAAGGTAAGATTACTTATTGAGTTGAGATGTAGCGTGCTTCAAATTCAATAGTTGGAGTTATTTTAATGTTAAAGCTTTATAAAATATAATATATATTAAAGCCAGTGTGTGTCACTTCATTTCTCGAAATAGGAGTCATAAAAGCTAAAATGCATTTATCCAGATAGAATAGTTAGATTTATGTTTACCCATTACGATTTTAGTAACGGGAGTGCAAGGGAGCCATGAAACTCTATAAGTGTAGTGAATGTTGGTATAATAAGCCTAAAGTAAAGACGTATTGTGAGATCACCTAGCCTAAAACCAAACGCATAAAAGTTATCACGAAAGTGAAAATACCGATCAAATTTTAAACTTAAATCGTTTCTAAATTAAGATATTTTCTGTTATATCATTAACGTTTTTGATAAAAACAAATCTATTTTATCAACGGAGACTCTAAATTAAGAAATAACAAATATTTTTCCAGTTTTATTGTTATTATATTTCATTTGATATTTTCAGTACATAGACGAAGAACAATATTAGGTTATACTTTTATTGCTAAGCAACATCACATAGTAGCGTTACCAAAATGCATGGGCTTTTGTATATATTATAAGTTAATATACTGATTTTTACCAATAATTATTCTATAAATGCTTAAAAATTCACTTCATGAATGATCTCAATTTTGATTGGTTCACAAAGGAGTTTACTGATACTTGACTGCCTCGACTGTATTCTTCTGCTTCTTTATTGGTCAAGCTGATTTCACAAAATTTATTTATTTCAGTTAGTTGTGAAATGTGAGGTTATGGTATACTATGGGGTGGAAGAGGCAGTACTTGCCTCGTCACTTTTGAAGGGCTATACGCTAGTACGCCAATGAACATAACATTTACAAGCCTTATATGACAATATGCAGATAAACATTACCAAGAGTTATGTAATAAACATATAATATTATACTAATGCTACGTTCTTTACACGTATGAGTACTAATTCTCGAGTTGTTTGTAGTCTTACGCTTTTGTTCACGACTTTCGAAAATTAATCTTATTGTTTATTTGTTTTTGAATTTCGCGCAAAGCTACATGAGAGCTTTCTGCACTAACCGTCTTTAATTTAGCAATGTAAGACTAGAGAAAAGACTAGATGCAGCTAGTCATCATCACCCCCGGCCAAGTCATGGGCTACTCTTTTACCAACGAATAGTGGGATTGAGCCTACTTTATAACATCCTTACGGCTGAAAGGGCGAACATATTTGGTGTAACGGGGATTTGAACCCTTCGAGCTTCGGATTACGAGTCAAATGCCTTAACCACCTGGCCATGTTGAGCCAAATTAACCTTAGTCACAATAATTAACTAGTTTGGTTTGTTTGTTTGTTTTGAATTTCGCGCAAAGCCACTTGAAGGCTATCTGCGCTAGCCGTCCCTAATTTAACAGTGTAAGACTAGAGGGAAGGCAGCTAGTCATTACCACCCACAGCCAACTCTTCAGTTACTCTTTCACCAGCAAATAGTAGGATAGATCGTTACAATATAAGCCTACACAGCTGGAAAGACAAGTGTGTTTGGTGTGACAGGGATTCGAATTCTCGACCCTAGAATTACGAGTGGAGTGCCTTAACCATGTGGCCCTGCTGGACCAGAAGTTACTAATACAGTGGAGCGCCATTAAGCCACGGACCAGTAAACCGCGAAATCGCTGTAGCACGTCTTGTGAGCGATGTGAGCGAGGATTATCGCGGCTCACCGCTAATTTAAGAATATGTAAAAACGCGGCTTACGAATTTAATCCTGGCTTTATAACTTCAAGGGGATATTTAAAAAGGATTTGCTTTAATTTGGGAAATAAATAAAATATATCACAATAGAAATCGACCGTTAATCTACTTTATTCGCTCTCTATGTCAGCTTTATGGAGGCCGCCATTGTTACCGAATCACACCTTTCCATACATTAAAGTTAATCCGCGGTAAATCCGTGAAAAAAGTCATCAATAATTAAAGTATTATTTTTAATTCGATAATCCGATATTTTTATGGAATTGTATAAATATTGGCCACAAACCCAATAGAAATCACTTCAGTTTCTGAATTAATAGAGAGCATATCATATTGACAAATTCCTACCCCATAAGTACCAAACGTAAACATGCATCGTATGACGTTCAGCAAATGCTGAATGTCGTAGAAAAAATACGAAACGGCGAAACTCGCGCTAAAGTTAGTAGAGAATTAGGCATATCTGAGTCTACATTGCGTAGGTGGATTAAAAATTTAATAATTTATGCAATTGCGCAATATCGCTACCACGAGATTTAAAATGGCGGCCCGCATGTAACACGGGAAGACGAAATTTTACAATAAAAAGGTTTATTTTTTATTGTAATCTTTATATTATTTATAACTCTTAATCAAAATTGTGTTGTATATTTTATTTATTAAAAAGGGGAAAAGCGAACCATCGCAATGCATTGGTCGTTTGTGTTAAAACGGCACTTCTCAATTGTATCTGAATAGTCTATACATTAATATTATAATGATCACGCAATGGCCCGGATGAGGCTCCTCGGCGGAGCTGTTGGCGACTTCAGCTTTTCAGTCACAAAGGTTTAAGCCGCGGACCACTTAAGCCGCGGTTAAACAGCTTGACCCCCCAAATACCGCGGCTTAACGGCGCTCCACTGTACTTTGAAATATAGAACATAGTAAATTTTATCGTCAGTTTCATGACTTCACGCTGCTGCACATTCGTGAACAATGAACCTTAGTTATCTAGGTGCCAACACTCGATGGTCAGAAATCAAGTTCGAAACGCCCTTCAGAAGATGTCAGTTGCCTTTCTCAGTAAGTCAGTTTGAATATATTTCTTGAAAACACAAATACAGTGAAAAAATAAAGATACGTTTAACCTTTCTGAAACATGCATAACTTAGTCAAGGCAGTTGGTGAAAAAAGAGAGATTTGGTTCCAGTGAAGCTGTAACCTTTTGTTATAAACTCGTTAGTTACGGGTACCCAGAGGCACCACAGGGTTTCTACACCCTTTACTGCAATTATATTTTTGTTACAGTTTTGGATACTTGTTCAAAAACGAAAACTGCACGCCCCTGCAGACGCTTCAAACAGATTATAGGGTAACACCTGTTGATCTAGGCAAGATGTAAGTGCCCATCGATGTCGTAATGACTACTCAGCTTCTTTTAATTGGTCGAGAAAAAACTCGAATTACGAGTGCTGATTTCATTTTGGCATTTGATTATACCGTTCTGATAGAAAATTAGTAACTTGCATATGTACGTGAAATTCTCACAAAACAGCCTAGGGTTCATGTTTAACATGTATGAAATGTTTTATAACTGGATAATATACCCCTTTAAGTGTTTTTTTTAAACATTTGATAAGCTGGTTGTGTTTAAGGAGTAGAAACTCGAAATCTGACTTTTAGCGAATGAACCCTCAAGTTTACCTCTGAGCGACTGAAGGGGGGGTCCATTTAAACGTTAATATATTTTACATTAAATGTTGAAAAAATGAATAGAAAATATTTGCATTCAGGTAAATATACTCTTCAAAAAAAGAAACACAAAAGGGATATTTTTTTTTATTTTAAAGAGAAATATATGTAATAACGTTACAAGCTCAGAGTATGTGATGTTACACGTGTTAAGGCACTAATTGCCAGACTAAAATGACAATAAAAGTTGTGCACTTTGAAAACGGAGAAAAACATCGGATTTTTCGCCAAAATGCATTCGTGTCCAATAAATTTGTTTGAGAGATCTGCATGTTCTGCAAGTGCAACATGTGCAAAATCTCTACACAAGTGACGGGTTCTCGGTTTCCATAGCTCAGTGTTAAGCCACCGACACGCAATACAGTTACGCCAAGACTGACTGAAGCACAACGTAACAACGTCATTGGTCGCTTGGAAGCAGGCGAATCTCGATCAGATGTTCCCAAAGCTGTGAATGTCCATCAAAGTACCATCACAAGGCTATGGAATCGTCACCAACAACATGGATCAACTCGTGACCGTCCACGATCTGGCAGACCTCGTGTGACCACGCCCGCACAATATCGCTACATTCGGTTACATCACCTTCGGGATAGGACCACCACTGCGACGTCTACTGCCTCAACCATACCAAGGCTGCGTAGGATTTCCGATCAGACCGTACGCAACCGTCTACGAGATTCTTAGGCCCCATGTGCAACCCATCATGGTGAACGTCAATGACGTTTTTCAACATGACAATGCCCGTCCTCACACAGCCCGACTCACCACTGTCTTCTTGAGACACCACAACATCAACGTTCTTCCCTGGCCCTCCAGATCACCAGATTTAAACCCCATCGAACATCTTTGGGACGAGTTGGACCGACGTCTGCGACGGCGACAACTTCAACCGCGGACTCTACCTCAGCTTGCAGCAGCTTTGCAGGCTGAGTGGAACAACCATTCCACAGGATGTTATTCGTCATCTCATCGCTTCCATGGGCAGGAGATGCCAAGCAGTTATTGATGCTCACGGGGGGCATACTTGTTATTGACGTTGAGTGACGTTAAACTTCAACTAGTGAGCGTGGACTTCGCCTTTGCAGACTTTGGATGTTCAGCAGTGAATGTGCAAAGTTTCACACATGTCATACAGAACTACCCGGAATAAACTTGTTAACAATTTGTCTCAAATTTTGCCTTTTGCGTTTCTTTTTTTGAAGAGTATATTTAGTGAAAATAGTTGTTCCTTCACAGGATTTTCTAAGACGGTATGTTATGATATTTACATACAAGATCAAAGCGGATTGTTTTAGCTTAAAGCTTTATAAACCTTGTCCTCTGAGGAGAATCAAACCCAAGTCCGTAAGACTGCCGCTGGCTCACCTGGGGAGAAGATTAAGTTTCAAATATACTCAAGAGAGTAAGTTCAGTTGATTGTTTTGTTTTTGATTGTTTTTTAAATTTCACACAAAGCTACTCGAGGGACATCCATGCCAGCCGTCTCTAATTTAGCATTTTACTTCTCCAACGGTTACAGAATCAGCAGTTAACAGTTAAAAGAGCAACAACATTGGTTTGAATATTGAAGTAAATAACCTAATAATTTCAGAATTGGCGTATAAGTAAATGTTGAACACGTATGTATATAAATAATCACAAACATTTTATGAAAAAATAAGACAAAATGACTACGTAGAAGAACTAGTACAATTAAGTGAATGTATTGTAAACTAAAAATATTCCACTTAAGACGCACATTCTCTTCGTACCTTTTATTACAAACTGCATAATTATGTTAAAAAATGAATATTTTTTTCGTGTAGTAGCTACAGATCAATTTTTTTTTTTATTTTTGTGAATGACGTATTTCATTTCTGTCTTAACTTCATAATTCACTCATAATTCTGTACTCGCGATTTTGTCAAATATTAACTGTTACGAAAGGAAATGAGCGAACGTTAAAATTAATGATGATTTAATCCAGAATTTATATTATTTGTTGGTAGAACGACTCAGTTCTAACAAATGAATACGCCCATCAAAGAGAGACCGGTAACTCAGTAAATATATGGTTTTAAAAACATAGTTTTAAACACATTTCAAACTCTCATCTCACCTCTGTAGAGGCTGTTAATATCCCTCTTGTTATGAACAATGCTGGTTGATGTGTGTTGTAAAGCTACTCGATGGGTATCTGAGCCATCTTTCCCTAATTTTGAAATGATTGACTTTATAGAAGAAAGTGGGTTAATAAACATTACCAACAACTAAACTACTCTTAACGAACAAGTATTTAGATTAACTGACGCATAGGCCCAGCATGGCCAGGTGGTTAGGGCCCTCGACTCGTAATCCGAGGGTAGTGGGGCGTTATAATGTTACGGTTAATCCCCCTATTCTTTGTTAAAAGAGTAGCCCAAGAGTTGGCGGTGGGTGGTGGTGACTAACTGCCTTCCCTCTAGTCTTACACTGATAAATTAGGGAGAGCTAGCCCAGATAGCCTCCGTGTAACTTTGCGCGCAGTTCAAAAACAAACAAAACTGACACACCATAACGTCCCCTTGGCTGAAACAACAAGCATTTACGGTGACAACTTTCGATCCCACAAACTGCGAGTTGAACCCATTAATCACCACCATGCCAGGTTACTAAAGTAAGATCAAGCCAAAGATAGAGCTATATCATTTAAACAATGTTTCCACTGTAATTTTGTACATATATTTTTATAATGTCATAATGTAACCCTGAATAACAAAACCAGTCTGGTTATTAAGGTTAGCACCTTAGAAGGTCGGAGACGCGATACCACTGACTCATCTCTGAGCATTCATCTATGGGCTTGTTATAATAGTGACAGTCAATCCCGTTATTCATTTGGAACAGCCATACAAAATTCTTGTGGTAGCAGGTGTCGCTTATTAGCTGTCTTTATTCGGAAGCGAATACGCTTAACTAAATACCAGAATTGGCTGCCACTCTTATAACGCAACTTACAATGCTTTCCTTTTTTGTTGAGTCCATTTTAAACATTTAAATAGAACGTAAATAGATTCCAATTATATTAAATATATATTGACTGGATTTTAAAATCGAAATCAAGTTTTTTTGGAGTGTGTTTATAGGAAGAGGCAGACAATGGAAAAGTAGAGGAGCTCTTTCCAGCACGAGTTTTCACGTTTCTAGTAATCTTTAAATTAACGTTTGTAGAATTGAAATTTAGAATGGAATTTGGATCTGTTCAATTTGGATAAAATAAGCAAATAAGTTAAGACTAAGATTTAAAGTGTAGTTAAGGTTAACACTGAGTGATAACAGAAAAAGCAATCGTGGATACGGAAGCTGTTACAAAGAGTAACACCGTATTGGCTTGAATTTAAAACGATTTTTTTAACAAAATTTATACATGCAACACGCATGTGAAGTCGACATTCGCAATCAAGACAGTTGCGAAATAGTACAAGTTCATATTTAATAGAACAGTATATAGTGGAGAAATAGTAATCACTATAGTTCTGAATTTACTTTGTGTGACTTCACAAAATTTAGTATTTTAGTAATTGAGAACATTATGTTATACACAAAATAATAAGTTTTTTAGTAAAGTATTAAAATTTTAATTTAAAGAAATTAAAAATTCATTTGATAATTTACTGCGCCACTCTGTGAGAAAGACGTATTTCATTGTAAGAAAAAAAATTTCGCTTAATTTTTTTACATTTCATTCTCATAACCTTTGGAACTTAAATGAAAACCAAACCATTTTTTTTGTAAGCATTTTGTATTTTATCCATAGGTTTCTCTACACAAGCAGGGCTTTTACAAACATTGTCTAAGTATAATTAAGAAATGGTTGTTAATAATAAAAAGTACACGTGTCGATTACTCAGCGACGATTTCGTTCTAACTCCATCTGTGAAAATCAAGAAATCTTTAACGAACTTATGGTGTGTATGGATACTATAGGTACAAGGTGGAATCTCATCTGAATGTATCGTTGAAGACTTTAGGAAATTGATAGGACTGATGGCGATATTTTGTAGAACGATGAAGTTTGTTTGTTTTGAATTTCACGCAAAGCTACTCAAGGGCTATCTGCGCTAGCTGTCCCTGATTTAGTAGTGTAAAACTGGAGGGAAGGCAGCTAGTCATCACCACCAACCATCAACTCTGGGGTTACTCTTTTACCAACGAATAGTGTGATTGATTGTAAAATTATAATGCCCTCACGGCTGAAAGGGCGAGCATGTTTGGTGTGACGGGGATTAGAACCCGCCAACCTCAGATTACAAGTCGAACACCTTAACTCACCTGGCCATGACGCGCTGAACGATGAAGAAAGCAGAGAAACAGACTAAGACAACAATGAAGACAAAAACGAGGACTTTTCTCCTGGGTGACATTTATGAGCAATATTTTGTCTCTTATCTAACGATTAGGTAGTAGGCACTGTATTTTAGATACTTTACTATTTTGACATTGACTTTACAACCATGGTTGGAACTGATACTTACTTTTAAAGATGTATAAACATTTTCTTGTGTGTAAGTTAGGTCACAAAGCGCGTAAAACCTTTCTGCGGGATTACCGTATTGTAACACCAACTGAATTAGATATTTGTATCGCTGCTAGACACTAACGGTGAGTCAAAAAGAAAACAAAAAAACTTATATTTTTTTACTCTTTGTTTTACTGAAATTCTGAAGTTGCCTCATCTATTTTACAGTACCGTTTTATTATCGATTAGGTCCACTGTACATTTTAGTTTTACATAAAAACAAATTCGCGTCCTTCAAAAGTAAGGTCGCATTTAATTCGAGGCCGCCTCAAATTCAAATCAATACAGTAATAGAGTGAGACAACAAGCGCAAGAACCAGGTGTTGACCTTAAGCTAGTGTTCAGAAGTGCAGATAACAGGTAATAAAGAACAACCACCTGCTCGTTTCTTCCTGCTTTAGGGCGTAACCCCTAAGGGCGTAACCCCTAAATCATACCCGCCATCGTCCGTTCAACTGTAAGTTCTCAGTCGCGTAACGGAACTTACCGCGAAAGTATGAAACAAACCGTCAACCGAAGCGCAGCCTACCGTGAGAGTACGAAACACTACCAGCAACAAGGTACCACCGGCTACTACAGAGCTACATACGTACATGCCAAAAAATACTTTGTGCCCATGGGTCTTTTATCTACAATTACAATTTTGATTTATTAATAGAAGTTGAAATCTGTGTGTTTAAAAGATAGTTAATTAATGGAATAAGTCAATGCAGTATATTATTTAATGTCTTGTTTACAAACAGAAACTAGCTGTAATAACCTAAGCTTAGTATACTCGATATTATGATACATTTCCTAACCTTTCACATTACTTTAATAACTGAAAGCTTGGAAAAAACAACAACAACTCATCTCATCCAAAATATGGTGGTTTTAAATATATAATTGTTCCCGGTGGATCAGTGGTAGTATTTATTGTTTAAAACGCTACAGTTCGAAGTTCTATCCCTCCTGCGGACATTTCTTATTGTATGGTTTTGCAATAAAAAATCCATATGTATCGTACATCTGATTTGTAGTGAGACAAAGCTTACGATTGAATTAATCGAGGTACTATCAAGTTCTTATAGTAATTGACGGGAAACATATATGTGTGTTTATTATAGTAAGCCACAGAGGGCTATCTGCTGAGTCCACCGAGGGGAATCGAACCCCTGATTTTAGCGTTGTAAATCCGTAGCCTTACCGCTATACTAGCGGTGGGCGAAAATATATATATATGCACGTAATGGATAAATTAAAAATTGTTTTAAGTTATGCTTAGTTCGTAGCCTACTTTTTGGCAGAAAGCACCGAACACTAGAATATTCATGCCTCCAAAAACTGGCACACAGCCTGTAAACGATGTTCGCTTGTAGTTTACGATGTATTAGCAGCTGACCTTCCCCCATTTTGTTATCAATATGTCCTAATACGGGTAATGATTAGAACTATAAAGTTATTTTTGTATTGCACAACCCGTATTGGGAAACTTGAATGATGTTTTATTGAACCAGGTTTTACGAGTAGGGCTGGAGCCCTGCGGTTTCTTCAGGATCTGTTTAGTTTCTTAGGTGGACTTTTAGTGTTTTAGAATCAGCATGTGTTTCTCGACAGCAGCTTCCATTTGTACTGTAACGTTCCGGAACACCTTTCCTATAGCATAAAATGTAACTTATTTTGTATTTTCGGCAACGGTCGATTAACTTGTCTATCTATATCTTGGCTATATTTGTTATTATGTGTGTTTAGTATAAATATACATACATAAACACGTGTGATTTTGTCCACAGTAAGTCAAAAGTACACTAAATTTTGGTATTTTCATCCACCCTTTCAAGTCTGTAAGTGAAATCTGGAAGATACTTTTTCCCTGTTTTATGAAAGATTAGCAGTTTTAGGGTAATTTAACGTCAATACTGCGATGGCTCCAAAGCTGTAATTTGTTCATTGAATGTCTTAGCAAAGATCGCAGTTAATACTTAAAAAAAACAAAAAACAAAAGCGCCTATGAGATTAACGCATAGAAGCTATTCACATGGGATGTACTGTGACTAAATAAACGACGTTCGTTTCATCTGAAATATGAAAAACAGACTAAAAGTAACTAAAAAGCAATTTAAAATATTATCTTAAAGTTATGATTGTGCAAATTAATAGCTATGTACTACAAGTATCGAAATATATAATTTTTTTATATATATACCAATTATTATGGAATTTTTTTGTATAATTTAAGAAATAGTATTTAATAGTCACTCATTCCGAATGTCTCAAACATCTTCCCCGACTGTCTGTGGTGAAGTGGTAGGAGCATTTCTACATGAGCTAGTTGTAAACAACTTGGAATATCCAAGATTGGGGCATTTTCACTATTCTGAGTACAGTGGCTCTAATTTATATTCGAGGGATCGAAAGCATTTCTTACATTTGGTTTTGTGCCGTTTGATAATTTTAAGTGAGAAAGTTCTATTTTTACACGTAATTCATACTTAGTTTGTGCAGCTTGACTGTAGTTTTGGAGAAGCTTGGATTAAACTCGGTAGTTGCCTTTTGTTTGTCAGCACTTTGATTAATCGAAAAAGTCCTGGGCGTGGCCTAGTTGTTAGTGTTTTTTTAAAAATGTGTTTTGTTTTGTATAGGTTCATAGTGTAATTCCTGCTCTTTCTAATATGTTGCCTTTAATACTGTTTTCAGATAAATAATGTTTTAACCTTTGTGCCCATGGTACATCTTCTGACATATAACTTGAGTAGCCTTGTTATCAACAAAAATAGAAACATAGAACTTATTATTTTATTTACATGTATATTTTTCTCTGGGCTAAATACAGATTTGTATTGTTTTATATATATTTTACTTCTTCCTTTTTTACCATTCGTATTTTTTCTCTGTATTCAATAAACACCTGTATCTTCTTTTACTTTTTTATTTCTTCATTTTTTGCCTACTCACAAGTACAGGTTCTGAACTGTTTTGCCTATCCCAGTGTCGGTACATTGCTTCTTCAGCGTTAAACTCTATAACATGATACGATGTGTACATGTAAAAAACTCACATTCGCTCAATTTTACGACGCTATTTTGTTTCACAATAATATGTGTTCTTTCATACAAGTTGTATAATGTAAATTAGAAAGCAGGGTTAGCTCAGTTTTTTTCATCTGTTTTCATGATTTTTTTCAATCGTTTGTTCTTATTGATGAGAAACCGTTTTGCGCCATGTTCATGTTTGTTCACAATTTGAAATGTGTAAGATGAAATTAATTCCTTAAAATTGGTATAAACGAACCTTATGAGCATATACTCACTAATACGTGGCCAATGTATCTTGTATGTTTAAACTTTATTTAGTTAAGAAAGGCACTTAGAATTGAACCTAAATTGCTAAATTCTATAGAATAAAATTATAAATAAATATGTTTTGTAAATTTGAAAGTAGAACTTTACGTGAACTGTTATTTTACAACTAAAATCACCATGTAACTAGCACCATTTTTATCCTAGTTATCTTCGCACACTTTGGATTTGTTAGTCGTACTTAATAATGTTAACTTTAATAAAATTCTTATTAAACAAAACTGTAATTTGTATAAACAAAAGTTATAAAGGGAATTTTTATTTTTAATCATCTTTTTTTTTCTAATAAAATTAAAATAGAGTGTTAAACGTGTGATAACATGTTAACTTCATGGTGTTTACCGTTACCAAGCATAAGGCTATACATTGAGCATTATATGCTCTTTTCAACACAGGTACCGAAACTTGATTTTTTGTGCATATAAGCCTGCTGGCATTGTTCTTCCAATTTTTGAGCATGGATTCGAACCTGACTCAACATCTCTGAAACCTAGTTCTCTACAACAGGGTCAACCCTTGCCCTAAAATATTATAAAAATAATATTATAGACATAAACTGGTGGTTTGTTTTTGAGCGTAGAAAGAAATATATACAATGAGAAGAAGCCATTATTCCTGGCGGGTGTCAGTTTTACTACAGAGTCATCCACCTGAATTATGAGAGCACAAAGATTATAACATTATATTAGTAATTAAAGCAAAGTTTAGTGACTACAAGGCAAATCGAAAGTCGATTGGTAGTTTTGTAACTGAAACGTTATGAATATCTTTTCAAAGCTATAACTACTGTATAATAGTGGAAAAATAAATTAAAAACTGAACAAGTAAGTTTTACAACGAAAATATTTTGTAATCATTTAATTGGAACTATAATTTGTTTGTTTGTTTGGACTTTTTTCTTAAAACTATACAAGGCCTAAAAAACATCTCAAGACGGCTGGTATGGGTATTAAAAGTTTTAAAAATAAAGTAGAGAACAACATTTCGACCTTCTAAGGTCATTCATTTTCAGGTTAAAAACGCTCTTTGTGAACCTGAAGATGACCTAAGAAGGTCTAAACGTTGTTCTGTACTTTATGTTTTAAAAGTTTTAATACCCATACCAGCCGTCTTGAGATACATTTTTACTTTTAATGGATTCCTCGTCATCACAAATTATACAAGGCCTATTTGGGCGTATCATTTTTTAATTTCTGATAGATTAGAGAGAAGGTAACTAGGTAACATCCAACTAAAAATCTTAGGGTTGTCCCTGTATGACCGTTTGTTTGTTTTGTTTTTTGAATTTTGCGCAAAGCTACTCGAGGGCTATCTGCGCTAGCCGTCCCTGATTTAGCAGTGTAAGGCTAGAGTGAAGGCAGCTAGTCATTACCACCCATCGTTAATTCTTGGGCCACTCTTTTTACCAACGAATAGTGGTATTGATCGTCACATTATAACGACCCTCACGACTGAAAGGGCGATCATAATTGGTGCGACCGGGATTCGAACCCGCGACCCTCAGATTACGAGTCGAACACCTTAACACACTTGGCCATGCCGGGCCCTGTATGGCCGAATAGTTGGTTTTCACCGTCTCTCTTGTAATTCACCCAAGATCTAAAATTGCGGAACGTGTTTTCGCGGTATCAAAACTCAAAATAGAGCCTTTGAATTCACAGTCCGCGTACAGTTACCCCTAAGATCAACTGAAAATCTCGAACCTTTTGTTTTTAGGCCGTGTGTTGTATTTTCAAGGTGTTCACAATTAAGAGAATCTTCTAGCTTTTGTGTATTTGAGAGGTCAAAAACCACGTTCGGTTTGCACGAGCTTTCTTATCGATCGCTAAAAACAAACACGTCGTAGTCGTTATTGACACTTAAAATTTTGAAGATAGCTAATATCTATCTTTAAAATCTAAGAGTGACTAAGAACGTGACGAGTACAAACAAGTTTCTAATTGTGCTTAATCGTGTTTTACTAATTTACCACATCTCTTTATATGGCTTGTCATAAAAAAAAAAAAAAAACTTACTAGAAAATGCAGAAAAAAATCGAAATCAAAACCGCGTATAATTTCCAGTAACTCGTGTAAAATCAGACCAAACTAAAACATGGAAAACTGAAACAGGAGTCATTTAAAAAAAATAAATTCAGAATGGTAAATCACGACAAATTAAAAATCATGTTTTCCTTTCTATATCCACAAATAATCTAATTACACTCACCTTAACGTCCAATACAATAGGAAGTTTGTTGATTTATAACTTAAGGATTTGTGGTTCAGTGTATACGTATAATAGAACAATGGTTCAGGAAAAGAGACTACTGTGAGAGTTCTACATCACTCCACTCAGAAACATAAACAGGTGAACAAACTGATTGGTGAAGAGTAGAGAACTTGTCAAATCAAGAGCTACGGCTCATTTTAAAAAGCCTCCTGATTGGTTGGTTAGTTGTAACTCCTTAAAAAAATGGAATGGGGGCGATTTTTTAGGTCATGAAATCAGACCGTCGTAGGTGCGTCGGTTCTGATGATAGTCAGGTGTTTAAAACGTGATTTGGTACAAAGATATTTTGATAAATATAAGTACAAGTTAAACGTTTAACAAATCGATGTATAGAGACGTCACACAGAGAGTTTTATATATATAATAAATAGACCGATAGATTAGCATAGAAATAGCCAAAAAAGGTGAAAAAATATTAGAAAAATAAAACGTTAGGTTAAAATAGGACGGATAAATTGGTAGTTATCAAACAGTTGACTAAAAAACTGGAGTTAGAAGAGATAATTATCCATGTTTTCCACACTTAACTTGCGACACACACATTACAAGTTTCGGAGGGAGTATATTTGTAGCTAAAGTAATAGGAAACATTGAAATCTCTTCAGATTCAAGACATGTTACCCGAACTTCTAATCAAGACATGTTATACAAACTTCTAATGATGTATTTAATAACAGAAAAGTTTTAGTTCTGTCTTTAAATGAACTGCTGGTGCTACCTTGTAAAGTAAAATTATCAAAGAAACAGAGGGTATCCAGGTGGCGCCCTTAGACTCGCGTGTTGTCAGTAATAGACGTAGAATTCGTTCATCACTTGATGGTTATCTGCCTGTCAACCAAGTATAAACATGAACTATCCTTACGTTAGCACGACACAGGTGTTCTTCTGTGAGGAATTATACATTATTGGCATAGCAACTGATTTATCTGTAAGCTAGGGAGTGATTTTATATCCATGTATTAACCCTAATGTGTAAAATATGAGCGAGTGTATTAATATGTAGGCTAATAGGCATGGATAAGAACACACGTGTCTTCAATTTAGTAGTTAAACACCCACACATGCACACAAGTACATATATGGATGTACTTATGGAATTAAATACACTGACAAACTACACATGAGTGTTTTCAAACCAGTAATTAAAAAGCACATACACATATATCCGCGTGGATGTTCCTATACTGTTAAGTACACTAATAAAAGAACACGCGTGAATGACCCAAAACTTGAGCACCTAGAAATACACATGAATATTCTTACACTAGTAAATAGACGTGAGTTTCTTCACAATGTTAGTACACGCTGTTGTTGTTGTACCACAAACTATATGCTCCCGTTCCGACACTAGTATAAACGCATTGTGGATTTATTCTGTTGTCTCTATACACACCTGATACGATAAATAGTCCATTAATAGCTTGCAATAATAATCAGATCAATCAGTGTACGTTAAACGAAAGAAGCATACCACATACTTTATTATATGAAATGAGGTCACAGGAGGGGGAAAACAGTTTCACAGCCTGCAGAGGGCGTTTCCACGAGAGAGAAATAGAAAAATTTAATGTGGTAAAAGTTAGGATTTAAATCATTAGGCGGTGTTGTGATGTAAAAAGACACGTGACAGGGGTAAAATAAACAACGACAAATCGAAAGTTAGTTGGGTATTAATGACGTACTGTGTAAACTCACCATCAACGAATATTGTGAATAATACTTTTTTATTATATTATTAAAGTAATACCTCTGTTTAAGTGCCAACAGCCACCCCCTTCTCACACGGAAAATAGCTTATTATTTTTCACGCGTTTCTCATGAAATGATTTAAACGGCTCTGACACAAGTATTTCAAAACTGACTCAAAACTAGGCTTCACTGATAAAGCTGTAAAGAATGAAACGGGACATTCAGGTCAAATAATACATTCCTGTTTGTTTGTGGAACTTTCCGCAAAGCTCTTCGAGGGTTTTCAGCGCTAGGGGTCCCTAACTTATAAGTGACAGACTACAGGGAAGACAGCTAATCAATACCACTCGCTGCCAAGTTTTCGTCTTCTCTCTTGCAGACAAAAAAGTGTGATTACCGATTACAATATATGGCCCCACCGCGATGGGTTTTGATCCACGACTCGTAGCCTACGAGTCGAACAGCGTAATCACCAGGCCATGTCACAATAAATTCTTGGAAGGGCTAATTAGCTCTCCATTTGCGAATAACGGTAAAAAACCTACCTCGACTTCTGATTTTGAAAGTGCGATCTCTGCAATTGTACCTAAACATTTTATCTCCGTTCTTAAAAATCATATCAAAATAATAAACAGCAAAAAAACAAAAAGGCAAAACCAGAAGCTAGTATTTTGAGCTGGTTTCTTCGTTCACTTTTTTTTTCTTACCATAATGTAGACATTCAAATGAAGGATTTTAGTCTTCTGAAAAGGTCTCTTTACAAGTCCTAGCATTTAGTCTAAATATAAACTATAAACAAGAAACATATTAAAGGTGAACACTAAAATTAATTTGTTGACTCCTTTATCTAGTATAATAAAATATTTTAGAAAGTTGGCGATAATCCCCACTGTTGTGATAAGGTTAATTATCAGTTGTTTTAGTATATTATATATAGAACCTCCATTTACAAGTGATAGCTCACATCATGATTTTGAGGCTAAAACTTACACGGTTTTAGATCCTTGATTTATCTTATTCAGTTAACATAGGTCCAGTTTTAGCCTGTTAAACAACAATATATGTTGTTATAGTTTATATTTATTGTTGTTTTATAAAAGCTTGGGTGTTTTACTGAGGCCTTTGCAAGAGAAAGCGACACCTCTCGGTAATGACTCTTAATGATGTATTCCATAAACAAAAGTTGACATAGTACTTTTGAATAAGTTAGGCATTCTGGAGTGTTCGTTTCATATTTAGCGAAATGAAAAGATAACATCCATTACAAAAGATAAAATTATTACCATTATTACACATTTTAGACGTAAGTTAGCATCCATTACAAAAGATAAAATTATTATCATTGTTCAACATCGTAGACCTAAGCTAGCATCAATCACAAAAGATGAAATTATTATTATTGTTTAATATCGTAGACATAACCTAGCATCCATTACAAAAGATAAAATTATTACCATTGTTCAGCATCGTCGATTTAGGCTAGCATCCATTACCAAACATAAAATTATTACTGTTGTTCAATATCGTAGACCTAAGCTAGCATCCATTAAAAAAGATAAAATTTTTACCATTAGTCAACATCGTAGGCCTAAGCTAGCATCTATTACAAAACATAAAATTATTACTGCTGTTCAATATCGTAGACATAAGCTAGCATCCATTACAAAAGATAAAATTATTACCATTGTTCAATATCGTAGATCTCAAAAGAGGAGAACTCGTCACTCAATGAACATTAAACCCATGAAGCAAAACAATTAAAATCTGAAAAAGAGAAACCAATTTAACGAGCTTTTTATATGAATCTGTATTAAAACATTAGTTATTTTTGTTTTAAATTTACCTACTCTTTCATTTTACTATTTCTATGTAATGTTATATTAAGATGCTTTACACTTATTTGAAAAAAATCTAAGCACTAAGTTCTTAAAAAAAACACTACTGAGTCAAAAGTTTCGACCCGTTGAGATGTTATGTACAATTCAATTAACTTTTCTTTTTGAAAACAATCTTTTACTGCTAGAATAATCTGAAAAATAAATGTTCGTTTGGCTCACGGTTGTGTAAAAACTATGTTTTTTTTAAAGTCAAATATGCCGTATTAGGTGGCTCGTGTAAAGTAGCCCAAGGGTGCCAAACAACTTCAGACCAGCTGTATGTAATCTACTTTAAGTCAAGTTAGTATTTAGAATTGTTAATTTAAAAAAACACCAAAAAACAACTCCTTCTTCACCACTCAGCTCTCTACGTATTCTACGAAATAAATTGAAAGGATCTATTTATTGAATACAACTGATTCTTTATCTTCAATAGAACTTTGGGAATAAGAACCAGGTTTAACTAAAACTTGTCACAAAATAATTTGTACTGTATGGAAAATTTCGGGGTAATTTTTTGCTTGACTATTTTTTTCTCTACCTACCACGGCTATCGAAACCCAAATTTTAGGCTTGTGGATTTACCGCTGAGCCACTGGGAGACTTTAGGGATAAACAGGTTTATATTATTTAACATAATAAATTACACCATGAGAATCATTTGAAATATTATGTTTTTGTAAACAGTTAATTTGATCTGTTAATGCAACTAAGGGATAAATTTAGTAGGATTTTTTGTGTTGTTTTACTGAAGCATAAAAACTGATGTCTTTATTATTTGATAATTGGTTTGTAAATTAATACAAAATAAGCTTTAATGGAATAAAGAAAATTATCAGTTTCAACATTGTTTCTGAAAGATATTTAGGAACTGGAATGAACTGTCCTCTTCTGTTTTGGAATCATGGAGTTAGCTGTCTTCTACTATCCTGGAGTTTGAGAGTGAAGTCATTCTTCTATCACAGAGTATCAAGTTGAAGGAATTTCATTTAGAAAAAGGAAAACTTAGTCATTACAAAATTCTGTGCGTTATATTAAAACGATTTTAGAGCTTTGTCAGATTGCTATAGTCTATGTCGCCATGCCCGCTCATACTGTGTTTGACGACTATGCGTCTTGATAATGAAAACTCCATCGCAAAGCTATCATGTACAAAGCTCATAATTTCTTCTTGTTGGCTTTCCATGATACATACAGTGCATGAGGATTACAGCTTTCCAGCGTCCATTTTAACAGTAAGATAGGACAGATTCTGACACAGGCACTGTGTCCGGCGACATCACTGATATTTCTTTGTATTGAATAACAAGCACGTCGTGGAAGCAGCTTGTGTATACATGATTTGTGTTATTTTACAGACGGAGATCTTTCATTATGTCGCATGGGCTTATAGATGGCCTTTTTATTGGCCTTTGCATTCGTGGATTCTCATCTGTAAAAGACGCTGCGTTTTGCTTACCACGACTTCTCGCATCGTCTTACTGGATGGTCCAGGTATCTCAAGGTAATCCATATTTCTTTGTTTTCCAATGACATTAAATACAAGAGATATTCCAGTGTTGGATAAGCTAAAGCTCGATCTAAACACATCTTTGTGATTGGCGTGTATGAATGCTTTAGGTCAGATACATACCCTTCCAAAAAGCAACAAATTTTCGGTTGCATCACACTACCTACAAAATACTAAACAATGTCAAAATGTAGTTTAAAATGTTTTTTACCACACTTTATATTAGCTGTGGTTGTCATATGACTTGTCTATTTAAAACCATTTTGATATAACGTACTCAACTCTCTGTAGAAATACTTTTAATATCAAATAAACTTCCCGAAATCTTCTTAGAAGGAAATAATTCTAATGTTATAATTCAAATAACGTATTTTTCAAGTGGTTTGTTTGTTTTGAATTTCGCGCAAAGCTACACGAGGGCTATCTGCGCTAGCTGTCCCTAATTTTGCACCCACCATCAACTCTTGGGCTACTCTTTTACCAACGAAAACTGGGATTGACTTTCACTTTATAACGCCCCCACGACTGAAAGGGCGAGCATGTTTCGTGCGACAGGGATTCGAACCCGCGATCCTCAGATTACGAGTCGAACGCCTTAACCCACCTGGCCATAACAAAAAAAAAAGAAAGAGAAACAAGCAGTAAACAAGACATTCACAAAACGATGATTTTTCTAACGCGTACAAACTTATTGTTTCCGATTTAAAACTTCACCATTTAATTAAGTCTAGTGGGCGAGAAACAAATCTCAGAAACACATGTAAAGAAATGAATTAGATATATCTTCTCCTACCCGATAATCTGCTCTCAAGTACATCTCGGTAACGAATGAGCCGTCAAATTAAGGCTGTTTCGGTATATCTTTCAATATTACATTTTGAACGCTGTCAACACTACGGGTCAAGCTTCGTGGCCTGTGGTGTCACGTTCTTTGGAAATCGTGCTAACGCTCCCTTTATTTTATGACGTAATTTAATATCATTTGATTAATTTTCAGGAACTTGTACCAACAACTGGTACATGCATCGTGAAGTTAACAATTTCATTTTAGAGTGGAGGACTCCCCAATGTTTCAGACATGTGTAAATTCCCTCACGCAGACAACAGCTGGTGTAACTGCTCTACATTTACCATTTGAAATTTCTGGCATCGTTCGTATACAACCTGCCTATTCTCAAACTATTTTCAAGACGTGGATTGAAAGCAAAATTCTAATTTCGAGAAAGTATACACTTGTTCAGTTAGAGGGCACGTTTTATTGTGTGAGAATAACCAAAAAGCTAATGCAGTTTCTGCATACTCGGCGACGTTGCAGAATTACATTTTTGTCGTGAATATTTAGGAGCAACTAAAATATAACTTTTGCTAAAGATAAAATTTTCAAACTGTTAATACATTCCTATTTCTGGTTTACCATTATGTTAAAATTAGTTCTTTCTTTGGAAACATTAGATATTATTGTTTGTTATGCATCTAACTTTCCGGAAAGAAAATAACAAAACATATTTTATTAACTAAGCAGTAAAAACTATTCGATGAATAATTAGTGTTGCGAGATATAGCAGACAAGTGGGTCTAACAAAATATACATTACAGGATGAAAGGTGCGAGGATACAGTTATATCAGTAGAATATACACTAGATGGAAGGTTAGAGAGTACAGTTATACAAATCAGTATATAGCCTTACCTTTCATGGAATATACATTACAGGCTGACAGATTGTAGGGTACTGTTACACTAATCAGCATGTAGCATTACCTCTTATAGAATATACACCAGGGACGGCAAGTTAGAGGATACAGTTACAATAATCAGCATATACTCTCATGGCATGCATTACAATTGAACTACTAGAATTACATGTACTGCTTTGGGCAATTAAGCTAAGTGATGTTTTGAGTTATGTCTCATGTTTATATTCTGACATGGCAGAGTTGTGAGACGAGAAAATTTCTTCGAAAATAAATACTTGGTAAATGAGCTCCCAAAAGTCCATGAAATTACACAATAATAATTAAAATTCTCAATAACAATAATAGCTGCACAAAACTTTGCAGTTGTACGAAAACAACAACGTAAACAACTACCATTCGAGTTTCTGGAGTATCAATGGTTGGACCACTACTATGTTACTGAGACCATCGTTGTTGGGTACATAGGTTACAGTGTTTTAGACTACTAGTATATTAATGAGACCATTATTGATGGGTACATAGGTTACAGTGACTTGGACTACTAGTATTGGTATTGACTACCATCATAATTAGTAGTCAAGTAGCTTATATTAACGTTGAACTACTGGTATATTGCTGGGCTATCAATGGTGGACAAGTAATTCACAGTGTCGTGAAATGTTGTTATGTTATTGAACGTATCAATGGCAGCCAAGTAACTTATATTAACATTGTATTATCGATGTGTTATTGGGAGTATCAATGGTAACTAAATATCTTACAATGTCTTGAACTACTGGTATGCTACTGGGAGCATCAGTAATGGGCAAGAAAGCAACAGTTTTTTGGACTGCTGGTATGTCGCTGGAAGTATCAATGGTGAACAAGTTGCTTACGGTGTCTTGGATTACTTGTATATCACTAAGAGTATCAGTAGTGGACAAGTATTCCACATTGCCTTGAGTTACTAGTACGTCTTTGGGAGTATCACTGGTATCGTTCACATGCAACCTGATATCTACTTTTTTTTTTTGTATTTTGGCTGTTTTCCCTTGGGCGTTTATTTGCCAAGTGATTTTTTTTTCAGAAGACTTCTCTATTCAGGAGTTTATTATATCAGGATGTAACTTGAGATGTTAACCTATTAAAAAACAACAACAACAAAAAAACACAAAAAACAGTAGCATTAAGTTTAGTCAACTGATTCCAGTAACTTACATTGACTTCCATCTTTGCTACGCAAGGGCATTAAACCTACCGCCTCGTTTAGTTGAACTTTCATTCGCGTCATTAATGAGATAAATTTGAAATGGCTGCCGTACTCGAACCATACATCCCATTGGTGGTACTCGAATCATACATCCTATTGCTGATCTATTTAAACTCGTTCTTTGGAAGCGGGTGAGGTGAGTGCGGCTCTTTTTGAGATGTCCAGCAAATTTTATCAAAATTGACTCGGCTAGTTTCTCACAACATACTGTAGGACCAGGCAGACAGACAGATGGATAACTCTGCTTGATAGGTAAGGAGACATGCATTTCTTTGTATGGTTTCAATATTTTCGTTCCATTTACTTTACTCACTGAAACATTAGAAACAAGTTACAAACTTCATTTTGAGCTATTGTTATTGGTTTTAATTAAACAAAAACTACAGAATGGGCTATTTGTGCCATACCCACCAAGGGTATCAAAAACCGGTTTCTAGCGTTGTAAGTACGCAAGCATACCGCTCTGCCACTGGAAAGCGGTTTGAGCTGTAGCACCATCTTAAAGTAAAACAAGTACCATACAACACATCATAATTGGATTAGATATCATTGAGAAAAAAGTGAGGAATATATTTCCTTTTTTCAAACACCAATGCATGAGACGAATAGAGATGGTTCGCAGATTAATTTTATTCTAATAACTTTCTAATGAAAAAAAATTGCTCGTATGAAGATATGTTACCTAAATACTATGCTCTTAGTTTTTCTCTTGCTCTGCCACTTTTAGCCGTGGGGGCGTTATAATGTTACAATCAATCTCACTATTCGTTGGTAAAAGAGTAGCCCAAGAGTTAGCGGTGGGTGGTGATGACTAGCTGCTTTCCTCTAGTCTTACACTGCTAAATTAAGGACGGCTAGCGCAGATAGCCCTTGAGTAGCTTTGGGCGAAATCAAAACAAAATAAAACCGTTTTGATAGAAGAATCAAGTATCCAGTAGCCAAAATGTACTCTAAACTAACAGAAAATGGTTATAATTGTCTATTATTAAAATGAAAAACAATAAAAACAATGAAATAAATAAATTATTTATCTTCTTAGCAACATCATGAATACATAACATCATGAATACATAACATCAACATAACGTCTAAAACATTGTAGGTGTAATTTTAAACATGTAACAATACTAAGTTTATTTTTAATATAGCTGCTTTTTCTTCCAAGGCTGATAAATGGAAGATCTCCACCAGGGGTCTTGTACTTCACTATAAACAAATTATGTTAAGAAAACTATCTGATTGAACGCCAACTTACTGTTGTAATATATCCACATGCTTTATATGCAAGAACTTTCACCTCTCTAATAACAAGTTCCTGTAATACTGCGCAATGGAGGCGAGAAAAATTGTGTCCGCCCATCTCGTACATATAAGGTGAACATTGTAAAACCTAGTGGAACGACCGAATCTTTGACTGGCGCTGCAACTATTGGAAATCACATAAAACGTCACATGGATTAGTTTAACTTATTTTTTCTGTTTGTTTTCATCCGGTTTTACTGTAATAAACAATATATGTTACAAGACACTTTTCTTGTTTCTAGTGTTGAAGATTTTTAGTTACTGATTTGACCAAAATTGTAAGATATATAATCTCAGTTTCTTATGTCTTTATAAGATTAAACTACAACGAAAACGATGGTCTCTTTAAAATGAGACAGCGGTTTGTCGTTCAAGCTGCGAGGTCTTATAAATAATTCAGCGTATGACATTCGCCCCCTGACGACGGTGAGAGGAACTATATATTCTCATTAGAACATGTTTCAGTCAGTGAAAAGGATAATTTCTAATAACATTACGTTTAAAATTATAACGTAAACAATGTTCCTAGAATAAAAATGAACTTGCTATCTGAGAATCGAAACTAATAAAACTCTTGAAAAGGGAAACAAAACTAAAAGTCTAAAATATATGACGGGTACAACACATTCACACGTATTACACGTTATAAGTATGCTTATCCTTATAAACAATTACATGCATATCAGAGATACAGGTGCAGTCGGACAGGTGTTAATTTTCTCCCTTGTTTGTCGTTCACCTTCACCACCGTAAGGTCATATGAAATAAATAACCAACTTGTTCCATGCATTGCATAAACAATATCACCGTAAAATTTTTGTTTCAAAAGTTTAACACGTCTTTCTGTTCTTTGTTATTCTTAATAACCGGTATAATTGAACATAAAATGAATGAGTACAATTATCTAATAGCTGAAATGTTCATAATTACATACTTTTGGAATAATAACATTTTTTAATGATAAATATTCATATTTATAAGTAAATAATACAAGTATTGAAACACTCACTAATGTACATAGACGTATAGTTTGATAAATATTAAGATTTGTGTTAAGTTGAACAGCTAAAGAAAACAACTTTATGGTATTTTAACACAACTTTTCAAACATGGCCAGAAACTAAAATGTGACACATAAAAAGACAAAGAATCTAGGTTGAAAACTACACTGCAGAGAAGTAAACTGTAACTTATTAAGGGAGGTACTTAATGTAACTGGACCCAAATGTCGATAGAGATGCGCCATCTATCATTTTTGAGTCCTATTCTGGAACCTTACAAGTGGGAAAAATGTATGTATATAATAAGGATAAACGTGATTGTTCAGTCGCACACCATTTCTGATCGAAAACTATCATCATGTAAATAGAGGTTAAATCCAATAGACAGGTTATCTTAACCTCTGTATAGGTGCTATTTTCACATGTGCTTCTTATACTTAGGCCCATTTTACCTTTCCCACCAAGTTTCCTGTTTGTTTGTGCACCTTATGCACATAGTAATTAACTATAGACAAACAAACAAGTGGACAAATCAGATTCCTATGACTCAGGCATAGCCGTTTGTAAATCGGAAACTAGTATAAGCTGTTCAAAGCATAATTGCCAAGTTTAAGCTTACAGGATCAACTGCTAACCTCCCTCGTTCTAGACGCCCCACCAAAATTCCAGAGAGAACCAAGAGGAAGGTTCTCAGAGAAGTTAGTAGGAACCCTCGTTTAACACATACTGACATAAAGAAACTGGTAAGGGAAACTGGGGTTGAAGTAAGCACCTCTACAGTTACGAACATGTTACACTTTTCTGGGTTCAAAGCATGCAGTTCTCGTAGAACTCCATATTTAAAGCTTGTTCATTTAAAAGCACGATTGAGGTATGCAAGAAAGCATGTAGATAAACCTTTTACCTGTTGTAAGAATATTCTTTGGTCAGACGAGACTAAAATCGAGCTTTTCGGCCACAACGACTTTCGCTATATTTTCCGTAAGAAGCAGGAACGAAATCTTCCAAAGAACACCGTCCCTACTGTTAAACACGGAGGTGGCTCGATCATGCTATGGGGTTCCTTCAGCTCTTCTGGTGTAGGCAGACTTCACCGCGTCAACGAAATCATGAAAAAAAAGAGTACGTTGATATATTAGGCACTTATATCAAGAATGATGCTCAGAACTTGCGGCTTTGGCGTCGTTTGGTCTTCCAGCACGACAATGACCCAAGCACACATCGAAATATGTGCAATCCTGCTTGCAGAGGAACCATATAAGCGTTCTGGAGTGGCCATCGCAGTCTACACAACAACGAACACTTTCTGCCCCTCCTATGGTTGGTTATAAACAGTTTATTTGTCGTTTAATTTACATAAAAATTTATGTAGATGTGTATTGGTATAATATTTATAATATACTATATTTTCATTATTCTAATCGTGATACTTTTTAGGTTATGAGGAAAAACTACTCGGGACGCAGGGGTACGAACACTTTCTGTCGTAACTGTACATGAATAATTTACACAAACATGTATCTCAAGACCTGAAGATGAGCTAAGAAGGTTGAAACGTTGTTCTCTACTTTATTTTAACAAAAGTTTTAATACCTATAACAGCCGTCTTGAGATACATTTTTACTTCAAGTGGGTTTCAAGTCATCGCACAAACAGTCTAATTATAAGGAAATAAACACATAAAAATTGAGTTTGATCAAATTATTGAGCATGATATTCAAAGTGGTTATATTTAATGGCCCCGTGAATCATTATTTGGATATTTGAAGTTAACATATATCCCATATTTTGAATGATGCTGAAAAAATATTTTCAATTTAAAAACTGAGGTAATCTGGTGGATGTGGATTTTATTCATTGAAGAAGAGTGTCAGGTGAGCTCACAATACATTCGAAGTGAAACATGGTTGATGTCGAATATTTTAAGTGGGATTGAACTGAAATATTCATGTTCTGGGCAGCTATTTTCTCAACGAATACTGGGATTGACCATCACTTTATGGCGCCTCCACGGCTAAAAATGCGAGCGTGTTTGGTAGGATGCGGATTCGAACTCGTGATCCTCAGTTTGTGAGTCGAGTG
This sequence comes from Tachypleus tridentatus, assembly GCF_004210375.1. NCBI lineage: Eukaryota > Metazoa > Arthropoda > Merostomata > Xiphosura > Limulidae > Tachypleus > Tachypleus tridentatus. Next base: position 41,440,654 of record NC_134830.1, read on the forward strand.
CTCTAACCACTTGGATATGCCAGGCCCGTATTTAGATAAACTTCTGGTTTATGATGTACCATTAATTTTCTTTGTTCTGTATGGGTATTCTTAGAGGCTGCATTGTATTAAAGCGATCATAAATGTCACTCTCCCATGCCACAGCGGTAAGCCTGCGGACTTATAACGTTAGACACTCGGTTTCGGTACTCATGGTGGGTACAACATAGATAGCCAATTTTGTTACTTTGTGTTAAACAAAAAGATAAACAAAACCATAAGTTTCTTTTGTTTTTACTTTGAAAGGACTGGTTTTTGTATTTTTATTTTTGCTTTTCTTCAAAGGATATTTTTATATTTTGTTTTGGTATTTTCATTAACCTTTATTGTATCATTTTAACAGGTTCACTTTTATATTACTCCATTAACCACAAATGGTGATTACATCATTTAAACATGTAATTTTCTTCGTACTTGAAATTTCTTTGTTAAGCGGTTCTTTGCATGCCTGCTTTGTCTCCGTGTCTTGTTGTGTAAGTACTTTTCAGGCGTAAGGAATGGGGTATTACCGGAATACAGGGTGAGCCAAAAGTAGGTGGACAGCATTTGGAATAGGTCTATGTATCGGTTATATTAATGCAATTGTATATTATAACTATGTTGCAACTATATTATTTGTGTTATATAATTACAATTTTATAATTACATTTGTTTTAATTTAATCTGTTTTCTTTTTTTTTAGATTGTTAATAGAACCCATAATGTCAAATACTTTAAATACAGATAAAAGAATATGGGTGTTAAAAGAGTATTGGAAATCTCAAAATACTGAAACCGTAAGGAGAAAGTGGGTTGAAACATTTGATACTCCAGCTCCAAAAAGACAAACCATTTACCGTATCCGTGACAAATTCGACGCCACTGGCTCAATCCTTAATGCTGCTAAAACTGGTCGACCCAAAACAGTCTGTACAGAGAATAATAAGCAACGTGTTGCCGATGCATTTGTTCAAAGTCAAAAAAAAATCCACCAGAAGAGCTTCTATGGAATTGAACATACCACAAACCTCTATTAGGCGAATTATAACGTAAATTGGGTTGAAACCCTATCGACCACAACTAATTCATGGCTTATTGGAGGATGATCCAGACAGGCGACTGCAATTTAGTGAAATTATGCTGAACAAGATTGAAGCAAACCCAGGAATTTTAGATAACATTGTGTGGAGTGATGAAGCTGCTTTTAAATTATCCGGTCATGTCAATAGACATAATTGTGTTTACTGGTATAGTGAGAACATGCATTTAACATTAGAACAACAGCTAAATCAGCCTGGTGTCAATGTTTGGGGTGGTATTTCAAGTTCTGGTGTTTATGGACCATTTTTTTTTGGACGGAACAATTACAGGAGATAAGTATCTCGAAATTCTAAGGAATCAAGTTGTTCCCCAGTTACAGCAACAACCTAATTTACATGACTTTTATTTTCAACACATTATTCCAAAGGAGTTCGTGAGTATCTTGATGAAACATTTCCATTGAAATGGATTGGTCGAAGAGGTCCAATCGATTGGCCGGCACGTTCACCGGACTTGACCCCTATGGATTTTTTCTTTTGGGGAGTACTCAAGGAAAATGTTTATAGTCAAAAACCAAGAAGTGTCGGTGATTTAAAAAATTACATAAGAGATACATTTCAAGAAATTAATGCCCAGAGTGACTTGTGCAAAAATGTTTGTCGAAGCGTAAGAGGTAGACTTCAAAGCTGTGTAAATAACATTTTATTTTCATTAATATAATTGTCTTATTACATATAGTTGTACGTATACGTGATCTCTAAATAAATGTTTTTTTTTACTGTCCACCAACTTTTGGCTCACCCTGTATATTAGTGTGTATGTTTTATTGAATTTTAAATTGTAAAGACAGTCTTTAAAGAAAGGAAAATAGAATGTGTTACCTTCAGGTGTCACGTCCTCGTTCAGTTTACTAAAACTTTCCATATTTTCCAGAAATGCATGTTGAATAGGGCTAACAAACTTTCACAGACAGGAATTTCGCCTTGTAAAGCACCAATATTATTTTATTTGCTAATTACATACTGTCTAGAATTGTGTCCTATTTAGATAATTGTGAACGTTTCTCGTGGGCAATGCTGATGAAAATTTATTGTAAGTTCTTTGGAAAATTCTTCTGTTGAACTTTATACAGTGGAGCGCCATTAAGCCACGGACCAGTAAACCGCGAAATCGCTTAAGCCGCTGTAGCAAGTCTTGTCCCAAAATTTTTGATGTATTAAATCTACTACCTGGCTTTTTAAAGTTTCTCACACTCTCCTTGTCTTTATAACTTCAAGGGGATATTTAAAAAGGATTTGCTTTAATTTGGGAAATAAATAAAATATATTACAATAGAAATCGACCGTTAATCTACCTTATCCGCTCTCTATGTCAGCTTTATGGAGGCCGCCATTGTTACCGAATCACACCTCTCCATACATTGAAGTTAATCCGCGGTAAATCCGTGAAAAAAGTGATCAATAATTAAAGTATTATTTTTAATTCGATAATCCGATATTTTTGTGGAATTGTATAAATATTGGCCACAAACCCAATAGAAATCACTCCATTGATGATGATGTACCAGTAGCTTCCTCAATTTTCCACAAAGGTTTAAGCCGCGGACCACTTTAGCCGCGGTTAAGCAGATTGACCCCCCAAATACCGCGGCTTAACGGCGCTCCACTGTAATCCCTGAGGTTTTTGTTCTCTCTTCTTCCCTTTGGAACAACCAACATCGTGGGTAGTACTTGGTGTTCTGAGAAGTATGACATAACTGTTCCTGTCTTTTTAATACCTTAAGTTCTTACTTTAGAAAAGTTTTTCTCAGAGAAATTTATTGAGAAATATTTTCAGAATGTTCCTAGAGCAGCGTCGTCCAAAGTTTACCGGATTCGATTATTATTATATTGTTGTTGGCCCCTCAGTGGAACAACTGTATGTCTGCAGACTGACAATGCTAAAAACCAGTTTTCGAGACTCGTGGTTGGCACAACACAGATAGCCCATTGTGTAGCTTTATGCCTAAACTAAAAACAAGGTAAAAAAAGTATGTCGTTGAAAATATGGGTTGCTTTTGCTATGTTTTACACTCTATTCAGTTTCTTTACTGCAACTCATTTGAGTAAGAGTTTGATATTAGAGCTTCTAGTTATTCTTGAGGCCACTCTTAGGTCAAAGTTGAAACCTCTCTTGCGCTGAGCTAGCACACAAAATCCGAGGCTCAACTCCGTTATTAGCACAAGAGGATGAGATTGGTGAGACAATCCGTATTGGACAGGATGCCACTCCACGGCAGGTTAACTTTCAGCTGTGTAGACTGACATAAATGAGATATGGCGTCTTGCTTAAGCCAGGATCGAACTCTTAACTATGAGCCCAAAACATGACATGACTGAGTCATTCTTTCCTTGGGAATCCTTATACCTGTAAGTACATTTGAGGACATTATATTTTCTATATAAAATGATCAATAACTAATTTAAGGTTATTGTAGTTTTCTCAAAGATCTAACTACAGTATAAAATCAAAGTAGATGATTTTAAGGCTTAAAAGTCACCAGGGAACAACTACCCCAGTGGGAAATTTGTCATAAGGTGATTAAGTTTGTTTGTTTTTTGAATTTCGCGCAAAGCTACTCGAGGGCTATCTGCGCTAGCCGTCCCTAATTTAGCAGTGTAAGACTAGAGGGAAGACAGCTAGTCATCACCACCCACCGCTAACTGTTGGACTACTATTTTACCAATGAATAGAGGGATTAAGCGTAACATTATAATGCCTCCACGGCTGAAAGGGCGAGCATGATTGGTGCGACGGGAATTCAAACCCGCCACCCTCGGATTACGAGTCGAATGCCTTAACTCACCTGACCATGCCGGGCCTAAGGTGGTTCAGACCAGTGGCTTGTGATTTCATTTTTTAGTTATTACGATCAGGCAGGGTAAAATACACTTCTGTTTTCTATCAGATAACGCTATTTTTGGTAGCCTTTATTATGATAAATTACATAAGGAGCATCGTGAAACGTAATATGTTTTAAACATTTGAACTATTCAGATGTATTTCTTGATATCGCATGATAGGAAATCATAGTGTTGTATCACAATACACTCTGTTATGCAAGTTTATAATCAACAACTATCATAAGTTAGTAATTTACAATTAATGTAATGTTTAATCCCAGGACACAACAAATATAAACTGTGAATACTGTATGTATATTTTAAGATACAAGTTTCTTGAAAGTATAATAAAAATTGAAGAAAAGTATTTTACTTTTCTTGAATATTCGGCGAAAAGAAAGAAATTACATGAAATGAAAGGTAATAAACAAATATCTGTATAACATGTTACATTATCAGCCGTATGGATACAAAAATTGTGCGTGTCACATTTAAGTGCCAGCTTTCAGTACACTGTAGATGTAGATCCATCACAACAAAACATTGTGACACTGGCAGCTCATTTCAAATTTAGAACAGGTTTTGTGAGCATAATATTTCAAACCCAGGGAGAACAACTACAATCCGACAATTAGATAATGAAGAACTGTCACCAGATGGAGCAGCAATAAGTTGTAATTATCCATAAAACTACACAATGGACTATCTGTACTCTGGTTACCGCGGGTGTCAAAACCCGGTTCTAGTATTCTAAGTCCGAAGACGTACTGCTTTACCACTAGGGGTGATAAATTTACGGACTTAAAATGCTAAAATCTAGAATTTGATTTTCTATGGACATTGCAGATAGCCCAATGCGTCGTTGCTCTAAAACAAAATGAACAATCTTAAAGTGTTAAAAAATAAATCTCTGTTACCTTCAGAGATAGGACAGTAATCTTTTTGTGTATTAAAAGAGCTGATGAGCTACATTCGGAATGGATATATAATTATTTATCAAACTTTAGGCCCGGCATTTCCAGGTGGGTAAGGCACTTGACTCGTAATCTGAGGGTCGCGGGTTCGAAACCCCATCACACTAAACACGCTCGCCCTGGGGGCGTTATAATGTGTAGGTCAGTCTCACTATTCATTGGTTAAAGAGCAGTCCAAAAGTTGACGGTGGGTAGTGATGACTAACTGCCTTTCCTCTCGTCTCACACTGCTAAATTAGAGACGGCCAGCACAGATAGACCACGAGTAGCTTTGCGCGAAATTCAAAACAAACCAATTATCAAATTTTATAAGTATAAGTTTTGAAAACCTTTAAAAAGAAAACTGGTTACTTTATTAGTGGATAAAAAAACAACAGATACAATAGAAAAGACCTAAAGTGATGATTGGCAAAATCTCAGACGACGAAATTTGTTTCGTTTGTCTCAATTTAGGGCTGTTTCGGCCCTATTCTCTACTCACCTTTATTGTAACACTCTAGCTGTTTGTAGTTTTTTATTAGACTGATAACGGTTTTGTTCTTATAAACAATTATGAAAGGACAGTTTTGTTTGAAACTTATACAATAGCAAAAAAAAGAAAAAAAAAAAAAAGTGTTGGGCCTGATTAAAACTTTTACCTTGTTATTTTATATTTATCGGAGTTAAAGTGATTGGAAAAATTGTAAAAAATAAAATAATTAATATCCGAATTCATTATATTGTAAATTATAGTGATTATGGATTTACTTTTGGTAAATTAAGTTTGCGACAAAATTTACAAATGAATTTGTTTGTTTGTTTGTTTGTTTGTGTTGAATTTCGCGCAAAGCTACTCGAGGGCTATCTGCTCTAGACGCCCTTGATTTATCAGTGCAAGTCTAGAGGGAACGCAGCTAATCATCACCACCCACCACCAACTCTTAGGCTACTCTCTTACCAACGAATAATGGGATTGACTGTCACATTATACGCCCCCACGGCAGAAATGGCGAGCATGTTTGAAGCGACAGGGATTCGAACCCGCGAGCTTCAGATTACAACTGCAACCCGACCGATTGTTATAGGCCTAAGACGAACTTACCGTCATTTTTCAGCCTATTGAAGGTAAAAAATAAAACAGCCGTGATACTATAAAAGTCTTGCACTTGACGTTATAAGGCTTCCTGTTTCATTCAACGTCGCCATATTGGACCTTAAACATTTCTGTATAGCAGTTAGTAATAATCCAAACACGTACAAGATACACTGAAACTTTAAGTGTTGTTAACTGCATGAGCATTGTCTGTGTTAGAAAAAAAAGTTCCGAATACCTACAGCTATTTACCTTCTTGATATATCTTTCCTTACGCTCAAGTGATTTACAGAGTCGGATAACGCGATATTAGAATGCATATTGGTGATTTTTCACCTAAGATTAATATAAACACTTGATGTTCAATATAGTGGAATAAACTATATACCACGTGACTCTTTGATTGAGGTATAAGACCTATATAGCAGGTAAAATTTAGTCCGCTAAGCATCCTAAGCATTTATATTATGTACTGCTGAAATTTCGGTTATGTTACAAGTGAATATTTCAGAGTAGGACAAATGAATACCCCCCTCCCCAGTGATACAGCGGTATGTCTATGGACTACAACGCTAAAATCTGGCTTTCGATACCCATGGTAGTCAGAATACAGATAATCCATTGTGTAGATTTGTGCTCTATTACAAACATAAACAACCAAATGAATAACCACTACGTGTAAAGTATATTAATTATATTTATACTGAATTAAGTTTAAGCGGTTAATAAATTATGTTAGCAATGAAGTGTTCCTTACAAAGTGTGGGTTTAATATATTTATAAAAAATGTTATGTTGGGCCTGGTGTGGCTATGTGGCTAGTATTTCAGACTCTGATTCCCATGGTTCATTTCTATTTGACATAAAATTAGGCTCCATACTTTAACTGTGATGGTTGAATCTCGTTACTTAGAGAGTAGCTCCCCCTGTGGTATTTTGATGTTGTCTTCTAGTTTATCAGTTCAAAATTGAAGGCGATGAGTGCAGATATTTCAATATTAAATTTCTAAATGCTGATTGCATTGTGAAGTTTTTCTTAGTTCAGCGTTAAAAGTTTTCAACTGCACATTTTTGTTTTAAAAAACCTGTATTCCATCTCATGCTAGATTTAGTAATTGAAGAACGTTTCAGGAAACGAATGGACTCAAAATATGGGAACGTTTTCTAGCGTATGATGCCATTCGATCCCTTTCTTAGATTGTTGTTTATTGTGACTACCACGTTCAACAATGCATGCTCTAATGTACAGCAGGAAGAACGTGTTCTTTATGTTCGATGTATTTTTTATTAGAGCTGGCAAACTATGAGTTCAGTAGTGATACTAAGACAAACTACTCAGTTTTTAATACGTAAATACAATACGCTAGAGGAGATTTACATTTTGAATTATAAAAAAATGGATCGAAAATTAAAAGTATGAAATGATAGAGTCTTAAGACTAAATAAATAGTCTGTTCTTTCAGATATATTTGTAAATTACAAATTATTTAAAATATTTCTAAGGTACTAAAAATTATGTTCTGATTCAATGCATTATAAGTTACTAGATGACGTAACTCATATCGTAAGAAATATTTTAGACTTTATTTGAGATGAAAATTGTGGAGAAAACATCTGAAGTCATTATTTTTATTTGATTTATCTGACCTCAAAATCATGGTTTATTACGCATACATGCATGTATTAACAAGACATTTACATGTTGTTTTTCACCACTTTATATTTCCTTTTTGTGATGTTATCTTAATTTCGTTACATTTTCACTGAAACTGGAATACCTCTAACATTTTACAATTAGTAGCTCGCATTCTTAGAGGTTTTTATAGCAAAGTCAGTCTTAAGCTTTTATTAAACTCAGAATTGTAATAGTAAACGATATAGAGGACAAATTGCGAGCTCTTTGTTATACGAAAACGAAAATATTACTTAGAGTATGCAAACCTTAAACTTTAAAAAATTAAAAAAGTAACCGAGACATGTTCGTTTATAATTAAGCACAAAGCTACACAACGATTTATCTTTGCTCTGCCAACAACAGGTATCGAAATCCGATTTCTAATGATTTGGGTTGTTTTGAATTTCGCGCAAAGCTACACGAGGGCTATCTGCGCTAGCCGTCCCTAATTTAGCAGTGTAAGACTAGAGGGAAGGCAGCTAGTCATCACCACCCACCACCAACTCTCTTACCAATGAATAGTGGGATTGACCGTCACACCATAATACGGAATCAATTTCTTATATTTTGAGAGCTGAATATAATCAACGCTGCATGGAATGCGTCTTACTGAATGCCCTTCTAGTTATTAGATATTTTTGTTAGCAACTGAGGTGGTTATAATCTCTCACTTTTATTTTATCTTTCACTCATTTTGTAGCGCCGAAGCGTTTACACTTTTTCTCACAGATATTCGTTATGCGATCATTTAGGTAGTATAACAGAGTGGTTTTCTCTTTACTCTATTCTTTTTTCGTGTGTAATTTTGCATGAATCTCGAAAACTACCAACCTGACCCCCCTAGTACAGCGGTAAGTCTACGTATTTACAACGCTAAAATCAGGGGTTCGATTCCCCTCGGTGGTCTCAGCAGACAGCCCGACGTGGCTTTGCTATCAGAAAACAAACAAACTACCAACCAACTATATCATAAATGTTTTGTTTTATGTCGATTTGCCTTATAATATACTATTTGGTGGTCTACAATGACTGTATTTTAACCACTCAGATACAAGACTTGTGCTTCACACAAAACGAGTTATGCAGTTTCAACACAAAGTGTTTTTCAGTGAAGCAGGCAAACTTATTATATTAATCTTTCTTCAGTGAAGTATTTGCAGTGAAGCATCTCATTTGTTATTGATTTGACTTTTGCTCTGCCGTAAATTTATCAACATTAAATGTAGCACGTCACAAGCACATTTGTTTGTTTGCTGTTAAGCACAAAAGTACACAATGGTCCACTTGTGCTCTGCTTACCGTGGGTATCGGAACCCGATTTTTAGCATAGACTAACTGCTGAGCCACCTGGGGTGGTCTCACAAGTATAAAAAAATACTCCCAGGATTTACGTATTAATAACAGATATTAAAAACAAATTTCCAACGAACATTAAACATGATCAACGAAAATTTAACTGTTTCTAATTGAGTGTTAATGTTACTTTTCTTCCACATGATTGGAATTTGAATTTAATGTTGATATGCAAAGAGCAACACCAAGCAACGTTCACATTATATGGTCTTTTTTATCACAAAATCAAAGACTTTATCTCACGTAACTCACTGAAGATTTGAAAGACAAATTATCAACTACGTAAAACTTTTACGTTTGTTTACTGATATTGTAATAGGGCCTCTCTCCGGGTCAGCGGCAAGTATACAGATTTTCAACGCAAAAATTTAGAGTTTGATTCCCGGTGGTGGACAAAGCACAGATAGCTCACTGCATAGCTTTGCACTAAGAAAGCAGCAGTAAAATGTTATGATGAGAAACTCATGTCTTCATGAAACAACATTTTGGTTTTCATTACATTTCGTATAGAAGATACAATATAGAAATCAAAACATCCTGGGTTATCCTGTTATTAAGTTAAATTCTCAGTTCTCCTCATTTTTCAAGTATGAAGATTAATACGACTACTTACAGGAAAGTTATCTGTTGGTATCTGAGTCGATAAACGTCCCAATGACTCAGATACTTAGGTGAAGTTTATAAAATACGTATTAGAGAAAAATGCTTAATACTTTAGAGACAACATTCAACATGATCTGTCAAATATATAGTTATGTCTTATCACGTTTCATTAAATCAGCTGTTGTGAAAAGGGTGTAAACCAGTAAGACCATTATAACTCACACAAGACATGCAATGACATCTTTTTACTACTTATGCAAACACTTTCAACTAATATAGATAAACTCATTAACATATACACTTGTTTTAAACAGCTTAGAATTAGAAAGTTCAACTAAGAATAGAAATTGTCTTAAACAGTTTTGATAGTGGCTATATAATATGATTGACAGTATACATGTTTGGTGATGCAAGCAAGTAGGATACTGAAGTTAAAGTAATCTGTGTAATGTTTTAAAACAGCTTCATGTTTTGTTTCGTATTATATCAAACTGTTTTTATATTCGAATGTTGAACTCGATTAGATGATAAATAAATCTAAGTATTACTTACACAAATTTAAAACATCAACAGTTTTTACTTTCTTTTGACAGAAGTAAATTTGACAGCATTTTAACACTCGTTTTATTACATATTTGCTGTTTTCGTTCGTGACTTTATTCCAGATATATTTCAAAATATTTATAGATTCAAATACCTTAATGCCTATTTACTATAATAAAATTCTTATTGGATAATTATACATGAATTTACCATCAATGTATATAGTTCAGATTCAACATTGTCGTGGTATATGATATGTGCTTATATGTGAATAATTTTAATAGTGATGTTGTATATATGTATGAAGTATTTACGTGTTCTTAGAGATTACATAGTGATTTTCTTTCAGCTCACTGGGGGAAATTTATTGTTAGGCATATAGGCTGAAAGTGATCATTTGAATGACTATTGGTTTAAGAGGTGTCAACCTCCACGCCTTCTTCCAGAAAGTCTTCTTCATTCGTTGCATCTACCCATCGTTCAGGCATACCTCCAGTGCCGGATTGGTCAGAGTGTTGGTACATCTTCTCATCAACGAATTGCTGTAAAGTGATTCAACAAGACATAATAAACTTCCATTTAATTTTAAACAACGAGCTTTAGTCTCCTGTGACTTAATTTGTTAACTGTTTTTATTTACTTTCTCCCTCGATGAAACTAAAACTCGTTTGAATAAACAGGGAAAACGAATTCTCATGTACTGTCTTTGATAAAATACCACACTCACATAAGAACTGAAGGAATCTAAACCCAGAATTGGGTTCAGTACAACTTTAACAAAACAGGTGTTTAACAAGAACAACAAAGATGTTTTCTAGTTTGTATCTTCGTCTACAAAAGATTTGTTTGAAGATTTAAGACTTTTCACGCAAATCTCTTAAATCTTCTCAATCTCTTAAATTAGAGGGAAAACAAACCTATCACCAACTCCGGAGCTACTCTTGTCTGACACAGATGGAAGCAACCAGGTGAATTTTTAACATGTTTCTTCAGGGAGTAGATAGTAGATATTTTAATGCAAAGAAACATAAGAGTGAAATATGCCAATTTTACTTAATATACAATCTAAGGGTAAAGAGAATGTAGCAGTAGAAACTGACAATTTTACTTAATGCACAGTCTAAGGGTAAAGAGAATGTAGAAGTAGAAACTGACAATTTTACTTAATGCACAATCTAAGGGTAAAGAGAATGTAGCAGTAGAAACTGACAATTTTACTTAATAGACAATCTAGAGGTAAAGAGAATGTAGCAGTAGAAACTGACAATTTTACTTAATGCACAGTCTAAGGGTAAAGAGAATGTAGCAGTAGAACTGACAATTTTACTTAATGCATAATCTAAGGGTAAAGAGAATGTAGCAGTAAAAACTCACAATTTTACTTAATAGACAATCTAGAGGTAAAGAGAATGTAGCAGTAGAAACTGACAATTTTACTTAATGCACAGTCTAAGGGTAAAGAGAATGTAGCAGTAAAAACTCACAATTTTACTTAATAGACAATCTAGAGGTAAAGAGAATGTAGCAGTAGAAACTGACAATTTTACTTAATGCACAGTCTAAGGGTAAAGAGAATGTAGCAGTAAAACTGACAATTTTACTTAATGCACAGTCTAAGGGTAAAGAGAATGTAGTAGTAAAAACTCACAATTTTACTTAATATACAATCTAAGGGTAAAGAGAATGTAGCAGTAAAAACTCACAATTTTACTTAATATACAATCTAAGGGTAAAGAGAATGTAACAGTAGAAACTGACAATTTTATCTAGTGTACAGTTTAAGGATAAAATTTATATATAATCTTATGATAACCAGGTTCTTTGATGCTGAACATTAACTTGCTATTTACCAGTTTAACGTTCTTAAAATATTTTCTTATTTTGTTCTCTACCTTGATTTTAATTGTCTTATATATTTTAGTTTAAATATTGTTTTGATAAATAAATCAACTTATCACCTGTTTTATCATTATATTAAGAAATTATTCATCCATAATAGATATTAAAAATTCCGTAATACGAGCTGTATCTGTAGAAATAACTTTTCATATTTCCTAGTGTTCACCACATAAATATTTATGTTTCTATTTTGAAACGTTAAAAATTTCGATAGAGAAAAATGCTGCTATATCTAAGTTTTGCCAATTAACTTTGGTTCTTATGATAAATATTAATTTTTAATAATAGTGGTTCAGGAGGACTCAATCTTAGTTTGGTAATTAATGGAATAATTAGCAGCATTAGGCTTATAGTCTGTTCCCAAACTGTAAGCTCATTTCATTTATCTTTGCATTTAATCTAGTTACCTTTTAATGTATTTTTATTAACTGAGAATATAAACACTGAACGAAATCTAGAATTTCTAGATATTACCTTATAAAGTAAAACTTGTGCGATACCTACTAATCATACCTTAAGTGTTTCTGGTGATAAGGATATTAATAAATCACTCCAACTCACGTGGTTTAACCTCAACTATTCTACTTACCCACGCTCCCTGGGAACCTTCGTTTGTAGCTGTTAAACTTCCTGCATCTTGATCAACGCTTTCCTTTGGAGGATTGTTTACACTTCTGCCAAAACGCTAACAAACAAATAAGATATAATTTAGGGTGGTGTTAAATTAAATGAACTGTTTAAGTTGGGAATTCAAATGTTTTACCAAAAAATCACCAGTGATATTTCTTTGATTAAAATTTATTTTGAGACCACAGTGTCAAATAACGTTGTATGTTTTGAAATGTTTGAATAGAAATTCAGATTTAGTCTATACTATATGTGTATGTATGTGAAAGATCAGTATTTGGAACTGACAATAAGTTATGATGTTTAATTGTTTACGGGGGCTCTAAACAGTGTGGAAACGTATAAATACTTTTATTTTGGATGTTTTAATAAATGACAGTTGCCTTCAATTTGAGTTGTGTGACAGGATTAGTGTCTGAAATGCCACTTGTGACAAAAAATAAAAGGAAAAGCAGTCCATATACGAAACCTAGAAGTGTAAACTTAAACCAGTGTTCTTATTTTTTTAATGTTTGATTTTTAAGTAGGAAGAACTATTTGAAAAAGACGCCACTTCAAAATGTTTTCTTTTCTGAAGAATAAGTTTTTTCGCTACTGAAGTTTCAAAGAAACTATTTTTACGATACTAATTTTAATTGTATATTTATTTACTATCCATGACCAAAGGCAATTCTAAAATATCGCTCTTAAAGTAATCATTTTGTGGTATTTCAGCACCCGAAGGAATATTCTAAGCAAAGTAGCGTTTTGCCCTGTATGATCATCGAATAACTTATGACTGAAATAATGACTATTGGTAATTTAAGAAAAAAATATTTTCTTCAAGCTAAAATGAAATTCAAAGTTCTGACAGTAAAAGTTGTTGTTAAGTCTATTTTTATTAAAGGAATAATTAAGTATAAACCACGTCACTCACCAGAGCACAACCGTTAATCAGACATTGGCCTTGAGCTGTTGTGACGTTTGTCGGTAGGACAGTCTGAAAAATATAATTAATTTTTTTAAAATAGACCATTTTTATCTCGGTTTTTATAATTAGTCATGAAAAAGATATGGTACTCTCTTGATAGTTACATTAGAAAGTTATAATGGGATTAATTATGTTAAAATATTTTGAAATTGTAATTTTAAGACATAAACTGATTTTTTGCCATTGATTAGCAGACTTAAACGTAATACAGAAGGGGACATACTTTCAAAAAGTGTCTTATAAATTAACCCTGATTTAGTTTATTATTAAAATCGACGTTTATATTTTAACATTTGTTTGTTCCCCCTGAAAAACATCCTAGGAGACAAACTGGCTGCCATTTTGGTTCAGAAAAATTAAAGTAACGCGGATAAGCGGATGGAATGCTGTATTTTTTATTGTATTATCTAATGAAGAACTTAATCTATGAGCAGAAAGTTGTGTTTTTATGAAGCTCGTATTTTGAAAAATTTACATGAATCATGTAATATAATGCAATTGTAACTATTAACTTATAATACCATTTATGTTCATTATTTTAAGTATTGTATGTACATAATACTGTTGTTTGTACATAGGATTCAACAGTTAAGACAGCTTTGAAACGAGCTGTATATGCTTATTTATTTGATTTAGTGCAAAGCTACTTAACAGATTATCTGTGTTATGCCTGACACAGAGATCAAACCATCGAAGTACAAAATACTGATATACAATAAATGTTAGGTAAATAAGTATATATAGAGGGAAGATTATTTTTGCTAATGCTAAAAAATCTTAAATCATCATTTTATTCACGAGGAATATTTTTATTCATAAGAAATATCAACATATAATTTGAAATGAGAAGTTTTGCACCATTTTAAAACAGTCAAAAGTTCACTATAAACTTTATCAGCTAACTATATATATTAATCTATTATAAGAGATTACTTTACTTATAAGTAATATTTTGGTTCTCTTGTTGTAACCATCTTGAAACGCTTCCTTTTCTGTTTTACTTGAAACAAACACTAAAAACGCATGGAGAGATTTTTTTTCTAGGGTGGTTGGTATATTAAACTATTTTACTATCTAATATGAATGAATTAAACTTACCGTTCCTAAACACGACAAAACCTGCAAGATGAAAATGAGGTTTAGTTGTTTTTTATTTTATAAAATGTACACAATTATATTAAAGCTATGCTATTAAATATGTCGAGACAGATTTTAAGGTGTGGATTATTATATTGAAACTATATTACCAACAGCGTCGACCGAATTTAGCTAGGATGTATTATTATTATTATATTATTATTTTTGACAGTAAAATCTAGAGGATACAAACAATATTTACTCTCCAGATAACAATAACATTCTTTTTATCAACCAGCGTTTCGCTCTATCGGGTCTAATACCGTACAAAAATTGTTTGGTGTGAAAATATAAGCGAGCAGGTAAAGTGCTAATATCAACTGAAGAATGGTTGTGGCGCTAGACTAACCTATTGAATAAAAAAAGACTAATTGGAAATATATCGAGTGTTATAAGTCTAATTGTGAAAAGTTACACATCAGAGCGAGACCAATTGGAAATATATCGGGTGTTATAAGTCTAATTGTGAAAAGTTACACATCAGAGCGAGACCAATTGGAAATATATCGGGTGTTATAAGTTTAATTGTGAAAAGTTACACATCAGAGCGAGACCAATTGGAAATATATCGGGTGTTATAAGTCTAATTGTGAAAAGTTACACATCAGAGCGAGACCAATTGGAAATATATCGGGTGTTATAAGTTTAATTGTGAAAAGTTACACATCAGAGTGAGACCAATTGGAAATATATCGGGTGTTATAAGTTTAATTGTGAAAAGTTACACATCAGAGCGAGACCAATTGGAAATATATCGGGTGTTATAAGTCTAATTGTGAAAAGTTACACATCAGAGCGAGACCAATTGGAAATATATCGGGTGTTATAAGTTTAATTGTGAAAAGTTACACATCAGAGCGAGACCAATTGGAAATATATCGGGTGTTATAAGTCTAATTGTGAAAAGTTACACATCAGAGCGAGACCAATTGGAAATATATCGGGTGTTATAAGTTTAATTGTGAAAAGTTACACATCAGAGTGAGACCAATTGGAAATATATCGGGTGTTATAAGTTTAATTGTGAAAAGTTACACATCAGAGCGAGACCAATTGGAAATATATCGGGTGTTATAAGTCTAATTGTGAAAAGTTACACATCAGAGCGAGACCAATTGGAAATATATCGGGTGTTATAAGTTTAATTGTGAAAAGTTACACATCAGAGCGAGACCAATTGGAAATATATCGGGTGTTATAAGTCTAATTGTGAAAAGTTACACATCAGAGCGAGACCAATTGGAAATATATCGGGTGTTATAAGTTTAATTGTGAAAAGTTACACATCAGAGTGAGACCAATTGTCACGTAGGAAGTAGTTTTATATACAACTTCTATTATTATGTATGCAATTTTTTTTTAAGTTCAGTTTCACAATTTAGCGATATACAATACAGAGATTTATGTCATAAATTCATTACTCTTAGAACCACTGCGAAAGAGTTAAGAGATGCGTTATATACCAAATTAAAGCATTTTGAGAGCTCAAAAACTTATGTGTATACATATTAAATTCACCGTTTTGGTGTTATTTAGAAAGACAAATCCACCGTTTTGATGTTATATATAAAAACAAGTCTACAGATTTGGAGTTACGAAGAAAACAAATCTACTGTTTTGGTACTATACAGAAAAACAAATCTACAACTTTGATGTTATGTAGAGAAACAAATTCACTGTTTTGATGTGATACAGAAAACACATCTACAGATTTGATGCTATGCAAGAAAACAAACCTACCGAATTGGTGTTATGCAGAAAAAACAAACTCACCGTTTTGGTGTCACATAGAAAACAAATATTTTGTTTTAGTGTTATATATAAACCAAATTTACCATTTTGGTGTTTGCAGAAAACCAAATCTACCATTTTAATCTTATACACAAAAACAAATTTACCGTTTCGGTGTTATACAAAAAAAACGAATCTACCGTTTTGGCGTTACGCAGAAAAACGATTCCATCGTTTCGGTGTTATATAGAAAAATAATACAACGTTTATGGCGTTATACTTAAAAACAAATCCACTGTTTTGGTGTTACTCAGAATAACAAATCTACCGTTTTTGTGTGATGCAGAAATTTCTATAATATACATATATATATATATATTTCATTACGAGATAAACCGATTCACAGATCTTGCATTTCTTGGATTCTAGCAAAACAAAAGTCGATTCTCAGAACTTAAGGATGTACCAAAGTAAATTTGGTGTTTTTATCCAAAGTATTCCAGCCATTTTGCTGATATCCCTTACTATCACATATGCTTATTTCTTGAGAGTTGACAAGTGTGCTTGTCACGTATATTTATTAATGAAGAGTCAACTATAAATATTTAGCAATTTTGGAAGAAAGTAAACTAATTATGCTTTAACCATTTAGGGCTGTATTATGATTGGAATGGATTTAATTTTGTCAATAAATTAATTTCTTGATAAAAAGATAAACAAAGTTAGTTTCAAAGATCAATAATTTTGTTTATGAGAAACGGTTTTAAAATGGTTAATAAGTGAAGTTGCTTATGTACATACCGTATTTGTAAATGTCAGAGAAGAACACAAAGTACACTGCTGAGTCTGTAAAGAGAAACCCAGTTCACATAATCTTGTGACGTGTATAGGTACAAAACAAATCTATGTCTAAATGTAAATTTGTCTTAATTAAACTAACGATAAAAGAATATCAAAAATATAAAGTACATTTATGATATTTTTTCTAAAGTTTCTGCCCCATCTAGCGGCTTGTAACGTAAATACATCCTTAAACAACACGTTATTCATTAGCCTTTTATTATTTGGTGTATAACATAAAAGAGGTTTAAAAATTCATCATCTTTACACAAACAATTTTCCTTAAAGAAAAAAATGTAAGACGTGGTTGACACTAGTAGTACAGTGATTATTTGAGTTTTTCTACATTGTTTCAAAACTTGGATTCCTTTGAAAAAAATCACAATATGTTTTTTATAATTAATTACGAACAACAATCGTTACGATGTGAAATAAAAATATGTTCATTTTTTTTACTCACCACAAGTCCAGTCGTTTGTGTGAAGTTAACGCAAAACCGGAAAAGCTATTCAAGGATTAAAAAAATTGTGCATATTATATTTTGTATTAAATATTTAGATATTTTCTTATAGTACGTTCAATTCCATTATATTTTTTCAGAAATATTATTAGGTAAAAACTAATACTGTAGTCTGTAACTCACAAGGATTTCAAATACTTGTTTTTAAATCTCACTTTCAACTGTATAATACCCACGTGTTGTTACAATAATGTCGCAAAGGAAAAGTTGTCTGAAATAACTAACTGCATAAAATGTTGGTCTAACAAACAAACTGTTTTAGTGAGCTTACAGGAGAAACAAGCTAACTCAGAAACTTTCCAATATAATTCCTCGTAGATTTGATTGTTAATGTGATGTACACATCTTTATCATATATTAACGTTATTTCCAATATCAGTAAGTAAACCTACTTCTACAAGCTCTGTCTGTGAAAATGCGCCTATGTTTATCACCCACTGGAAAGAGTATTGAGCAAAAATGGGAACAACTTGAAATTTGGACTTAAGTCCTTACAAACTGTGTTTGGACAAATCAAATTATTCGGATTAACGTATTACTAGGAGAAATATTCATGTGTGACAGCATTCAAAAGAAAACAACATTAAAAACTATATTTACACATTGCAATGACTGTACAATTTGCCTGGATCAAGTACGAGGACAAGACATGTTAATTTATTTATTAACTATGTACGCTAAGGTCGTTCCAACAAACAGCTATTATTATCCTGTAGATGTAGAGTAAGATTACAAACAATGCTAAAATTATCTAGATTCAGTTGATGTTTATAAGGTATTCAATTATCTAAATTCAACTGATGTTTATAAGGTGTTCAATTATCTATATTCAGATGATGTTAATAAGGGGTTCAATTATCTAGATTTAGTTGATGTTTATAAGGTGTTCAATTACATTAAGTAACAAAATTTTTACTATTTCTTGTTCCTTGGCAGAAAGTATTATTTCCCAATTGCTTATGCCTAAAGTAAATGGAAAAGACCTATTTTTCTCTTCAAACTTTGCTTTTGTTACCTGGGTAATGGAATTTTCAAATTTACCCATTTTCCAGAACATTCCAGTTAGATTCAGTGCTGATAGAGAATTTTCTTGAACTTACGAGAATTTTCAAGAACCTTATAGAATTTTCTAGAACTTTCCATAGTAACATATATACAGGGGCTCACCACTCACCACTTCAGATTACTTCTAGTTGCCAAAGTGAACACATAAGCCAATCTGATTTTATCAGAGAAGACATTAAGAAGCTGCAAGCATTCTCCAGATGCATTCTGTTATGTATGAGGCCAATTTATCAAGACAAGAGCGAAAAAGTACTCTGTGACAGCATCTGCTAAAATGTGTGAAGCCTACAAGGCATATTTCGGCATGCCTTCGGAGATCGAGACAAACCTGGGCACCTCATTTTACCTGCGAGCAAGGCATAAAAACTCTAGAAGGTAAGACGGGCAATATTATCCTGCTTGAATAATAAGATTTTATATTATACAAATTTTAGACCTTTTAAAATTGAAATATCTTTTAATTTTTTAAAAAATTTCTAATAATATAGAAAAAATATCACATATAAAATATCAAATGTGATGACACCAGCTACAAAAAAGTATTTCAAATGTTAATAATACGTCACCGCTTTAATAAAAGAAATAAATAAGAAAAGAAGTATTTACAATTGTAACACCAAATCTAAACGTTTATTCATAGTACTTGTTTACTGTTGTTTGTTTGTTTGTTTTTTAATTTTGCGCAAAGCTACACGAGGGCTATCTGCGCTAGCCGTTCCTAATTTAGCAGCATAGCACTAGAGAGAAGGCAGCTAGTCATCACCATCCACCGCCAACTCTTGAACTACTCTTTACCAATGAACAGTGGGATTGACCGTAACTTTATAACGTCCCCACGACTGAAAGGACGAGCATGTTTGGTGTCACGGGATTTGAAGCCGTGATTCTCAGCTTACAAGTCGAGCGTCCTAACCATCTGGCCATACAGGGCCTACTATAGTTATTTGTAAATGAGCTAAAAATTAAGGTTAAAACGTATTTATTTCCAACGCAATGAAAATGATTTATATTTTTCGATCTTAGGGTGTTCTGTTTGTTATCGCAAGCTATCTTACGAGTAGAATATAAAAATGGAGTGATGCTTAGGTTTTTTAATGTTGACAAGCAAGATAGTACAGTTAAATAAGATTCATCATACAGTCATGAGAAAAAGTTAGGACACCCTATGAAAGCCTGTGTATTTTTGTAACATTTTTGGATATATAGATATTTAATCTCAATTTTAACAATACTGAGAGATTATAGGAATATAACTAAACAATTACAACGGAAGAAAAGGCTTTTCAAGATCTTCTGTAAGTGTAATTCTACAAAAATGCATATTCTAACTGAGGAAAAAGTTAGGACATCCCCACATTTATTCCTACTTAAAATGGCTCAACTCACACACAGGTGTATCACACCAGGTGCACATGATTAGAAGATCGTTACTTAGCATTTTGAATGAGGCTTGTCCTATTTAAACCTCCAGACATTTAGTTTGGTGTGCTCCTGACTGTTGAAGTGAGAGTGAGCACCATGGTGAGAGCAAAAGAGCTGTCTGAGGCCTTCAGAAAGAAAATTGTATCAGCTTATGAGTATGTTAAGGGATTTAAAAAGATCACAAAAGATTTTGAAATCAACCATTCCACTGTCCGGAAAATAGTCAACAAGTGGAGGGCTTTCAAAACAACTGCCAACATGCCCAGATCTGGTCGTCCAAGGAAGTTCACCCTGAGATCAGACTGCAAGATGCTAAAAGAGGTCTCCAAACACCCTAGCATGTCATCATGGGACCTACAGCAGGCTCTGGCTACTGTTGATGTGAAAGTGCATGCCTCCACAAGTTTAACTTGCATGGGAGGCGTGCATGGAGGAAACCTTTGCTTTCTAAGAGAAACATCTAAGGTCAGACTGAGACTTGCCAGAGAGAAAGACCAGGACTTCTGGAATAATGTTCTTTAGACAGATGAGTCCAAAATTGAATTACTTGTACACCAGAACAGAGGACATGTTTGGCGTAAACCAAATACAGCATTCCAGGAAAAGAATCTCATACCAACTGTGAAGCATGGAGGTGGAAGTGTCATCGTTTGGGGCTGCTTCCCTGCAGCAGGACCTGGACAGCTCACAATCATAGAATCCACCATGAATTCTACTGTGTATCAGTGGGTGCTTGAGGATTATGTGAGATCATCTGTACGAAAATTAAAGCGGAACCGGACCCTGCAATACGATAATGACCCAAAACATACCAGTAAATCCACCAAGGACTGGCTGAAAATTAAGAAATGGAGAGTTCTGAAATGGCGAAGTCAAAGTCCAGATCTTAATCCCATTGAGATGCTGTGGGGTAACTGGAAACGGGCTGTACATGGAAGAAACCCTTCCAACATCTCACAGCTGAAAGAATTCTGCATTGAGGAGTGGGACAATCTTTCTTCAGACTGATGTCAGAGACTGGGAGATGGCTACAAGAAGCGTCTCACTGCAGTTATTTCAGCCAAAGGGGGTAACACTAGCTATTAGGGGTAGGGTGTCCTAACTTTTTCCTCAGTTAGCATATGCATTTTTGTAGAAATACATTTACAGAAGATCTTGAAAGGCCTTTTATTCAGTGTTAATTGTTTAGTTATATTTCTATAATCTCTCAGTATTGTTGAAATTGAGATTAAATATCTATATATCCAAAAATGTTACAAAAATACACAGGCTTTCATATGGTGACCTAACTTTTTCACATGACTGTAGTTCGTAAGAATCAGAAACATAACATTTGTTCATTGCGACAACAAGAAGCTCATGGAGTTGCTAGAAAGACAAACAATGTAGTGATTTGTTGCAGTTATGAAATGAACAAACACAAACAATCTTCAGGTAACAGTTACTTTTTTTCTGGCTCACTGTAGTCAACCTGTATAGGTTTAACGCTGTTTTTTTCTCCCTGTGCTGATTGGAGTAGTATTCCATGGTGTTCTCGACCTTGTCTGCAACTTTGATTCACTCAGTCATGGTCAAGTCAATGTTTGAGAAGCTTATCAGTTCTGTCATTAACTTATCTCATGTTGATGCAAATAAACTCACGTGGATCTCAATTGATCCACATATTTCCGTAGACACTCTTGAAAATCTCTTTTTGTGTTGATTTACTAGGATAAGAGCTTCTCTTCTGAGCATCGACATGTCATGATTACACATAATGGTTGATAATACCAGTCAGGTTGAAATGAGCTTACAAATCTAGAAAGTATATATTTAATATATTAGTGATTTATTTAAAAAGTAGCCAAAGCAATTATCAAATAGCACAAAACTACAACCAGTTCAGTTTTCCTCGTCAGATAATAACGATATTTATCAGATATTAGCAATCAAATTTCACTTGGAACAACAACGATTTGATTCTACTGTCAACCCATATTCAGGATGAGTGGAAGACCTTCTTTACAGTCAATCTGAAATATTTTTCAATTTTAGATAAGACATAAAAGCTTGCTAGAAAGGGCTTATGACACAAAATTGGGAACACCCGAGACTCCTTCTTAATTGTAAGTTTGAGAGAACCTACAACTGTTATTTGTATATCCTCAGTTTTTGTCCACTCTGCATCCAAGAACTTTCACGTGTTTACACGAGAGAACATTTCTCTGGCTTGAATTTTAGACATTGTCTAAGCATTAAGTACTCCCCTCGAGTTCTTAACTGTGGCTTGAAAATATGCCATCAACTTCTAAATTATTAATTACGTACATACACAAGACACCACTACCATTGCAAAGCTAGTGCACGTTTTGTTAACCACTTATAATTAGCAGATATATTACATTTGGCATGTTGCAACTTTCATACATGCTTTCTTATGTTGTAAAATTAGATCTTATGATCTAATTTGATTAACGATTGTCAGAAATAAGATTTAATAAACGAAACATACTATTATTAGTGTGACTATTTAAAATAAATTACTCTAAATCTAATTTACCTTTCTGAAATTCAAGCTAAACCTTTTTACCCTTATTAAACCATGTGATGTTACTACTAATTAGGTTAGCATTTTATCCCCAAAGAATGCTGCCTCACGGTGATTGGCTGTCTCATGTGAGAGGTAAGAGGGTGATGTCATTAAAGACGACGAGGTCATAGTTCCAGAAGTTGTCACAAGTTGTCTTCAGGGACGCTTTGCTAGGCGGCCATGATGTCATGGTTCAAGAAAGTCATTTACTGCATACCTGATGTTGAGTGAGATATAGTCCTTTTAGGACAGAAAATGTAATAACTTAGCACTAAAAATCTTTAATTACTCGATTAAGTAGGTTTTAATTATGGTACTGTTCTTGTAACATTAATTAATTATAACGATATGTAATGTCCTTTTTTAGGACTCCATCTTTAAAGATATGAGAGAAAATAACGTATGAATTATTTTATTGCATGAAACCAAATTAGTAAGAGCTTTGTTGCATAATAAACTTTATATTAACAGTGTAACTTGTTATATAAAGACATATTAGTAAACGTCATGGCAGTCTAAAAACATGTTCTCTACTTCGTGTTAGGATGATTTAATTAACTAATTAATTAGTATTCACTGTCCTTTTATGGTGATTTAACTATAAGTGCATTATTTTTAAGTGTCATTTTTAGGACGAATTAATTATAAATTAATTAGTATTAAGTATCCTTTTTATGATGATTTAATTAATTAATTATATTCTTGTTGAAGCGTATTGTATGAGACATGGCCGCCTGTCATAGAGGCCTAAACATACATTCTCTACTTTCTGACGTAATAATCATTTATGGCCACCTGGCTGCTATCGAACTATAATTTCAGCCCTCCATAAGTTAATTTGCCCTCTCCGGTGATACTCTGTTGGAGTACATCATGACTACCTGTCGTAACTGCCAAGCAACGTCTCCCTGAAGACGTGTTTGAAACTATGTTCTCGTAATCTTTGATGACATCACCCCTTTCACCCTCCCCTAAGGTAGCCATTCAGTGTGAGACGGCATCCTTTAGGCAGTAAAGCGCCAATCTAACTATTGCATAGACTTGAGTTCACAAGACTGGATTATTTTAATGTCTGAGTCATGTGATGTTAGTATAATAGACTTGAAGCCAAGATACACCCTGAGCTTAAATAACGAGATATTTGCACAAACAAAACTACCCGTGACTTGAGCTTTTGTGTGGAATAACATAAGATCTGCATACTGTATGACAAGTTAATAACTTTAATGGATAAGAATTATCTTAATAACAGTGGCCAACCTATTTATATACATTGTACTACTATCAACATCTACTACTATCGTTTTTGGTTCTTTGTTTTTTCTGTACCACCTATTTTAGTCTGGATTTATCAGTAAGAGCTTGAAGAGGCCTAGCTTTAAGTATATCTTATAGATATAGATTAGTGAGGACTTGTTTCATTGTTCAATAAATCTCACAAGATGTCTTTATTTATAAGGTTTGTGTTCAACTTCTAGTAAAGTGAGTTTTGTTGGAGTCATTGAGTACGTAAATGACATGACTGTTCATAAGTCTTAAGAAAAGGTCAAGAATACATGTTCCTGTGTGCCCAGTTTAGAATATCTATAGAATACATGTTTCTGTGTGCCAAGTTTAGAATATCTATAGAATACATGTTTCTGTGTGCCCAGTTTAGGATATATATAAAGTACATGTTCCTGTGTACCCAGTTTAGGATATCTATAGAATACATGTTCCTGTGTGCCCAGTTTAGGATATATATAAAGTACATGTTCTTGTGTGCCCAGTTTAGAACATTTATAGAATACATGTTCCTGTGTGTCCAATTTAGAATAACTATAGAATACATGTTCCTGTGTGCCCAGTTTAGGATATATATAAAGTACATGTTCCTGTGTGCCCAGTTTAGAATATCTATAGAATACATGTTTCTGTGTGCCCAGTTTAGGATATATATATATAGTACATGTTCCTGTGTACCCAGTTTAGGATATCTATAGAATACATGTTCCTGTGTGCCCAATTTAGAATAACTATAGAATACATGTTCCTGTGTGCCCAGTTTAGGATATATATAAAGTACATGTTCCTGTGTGCCCAGTTTAGAACATCTATAGAATACATGTTCCTGTGTGCCCAATTTAGAATAACTATACAATACATGTTCCTGTGTCCCCAGTTTAGAATATCTATAGAATACATGTTCCTGTGTGCCCAGTTTAGAATATCTATAGAATACATGTTCTTGTGTGCCCAGTTTAGAATATCTATCTATCTATCTATATATATATATAAACTACTTGTTTCTATATGTCAAGTTTTGGATACTTATGGAGTATCTTTACTGCGTGACTATTTGTAATTTTTTTACCAATAAGTTACATGAGACTGTGTATAAAATTGAAGAGAATACTCACATTAAAAAAGCCTGAACTAAACGATAGCCCAAAGACAATCAGAACTGCAAGTCTTATCCAGATCCTAAAATACAAATTTCAACGTAGGTGAACATCAGAAAAATGTAACCACACACTTATTCTACAAACACGTTTAGGTTTGAAACAGCTTTATTCTCACTGAAAACAGTAATAGTTTTAAATGTAATATGTAAATAAATAGTGTATATGGAACAGTAGAAGAAACAGAAAATCGAACATGCTTCACTCCACACTTGCTTTTATTTCTCAATATAATTTTTTCAACATTAAATTATCTTTAGTACATTTTCAAACCTTGAGGTATGGTTTGTTTGTTTGTTTTGAATTTCGCGCAAAGCTGCACGAGGGCTATCTGCGCTAGCCGTCACTAATTTAACAGTTTAAGACTAGAGAGAAGGCAGCTAGTCATCACCTTCCACCCCGAACTTTTGGGCTTCTCTTTTACCAACGAATAGTGGGATTTACCGTCACATTATAACGTCCCCATGGCTGAAAGGGCGAGTGTGTTTGGTGTGACGGGGATTCGAACCCGGGAACCCCGGAATACAAGTCGAGTGTCTTAATCACCTGGCCATGCTGGGCCTTTGAGGTATGAAACTGGCTCTAATAATTGTTATACAGATATTTCACCTAAATGAAGAGGTAATGGCTTTATATGGTAGAACAATTTCAATCTACTCTTAAACGGGCCGGGCATGGACCACTGATTAGAATGCATGACTTGTGAAAGTTATGATGCATGGTTTGCGTCTCGTATTCTAAAAAAACATTCACACTACACTTTAGTCTTATGAGTGTGCTATAAGAGTGAAATGTAAGACCAGTTATTTAATTATAGGAGAGTAGTCTAAAATGTGACCATCTGTATCGTTGGTTAGCTGCCTTCCCTCTAGTCACAGTCTAGTGTATTAGTTTAAAATTAGGATATGATACGCGTAGATAGCCCTTGTGTAACTTCATTCGAAAATTATAAGCAAACTATACATAAGCATTCTTATCGAAAATTATTCAAGTTCGAAGTATTCAAACATCATTTTAATATAAAGATCTTATGATTTATTAGGTAAAACGCAATAGATTTTCACTTTGTAAAATAAAGTATATGTGGAAGTTGCATGCGTTATAGTCAAAGGACTTTATAATCTCACCATATCACCATGCCAAGTCATGGTTTATCTTACGACTGTTCTTCTTGACAATAATCAAGTTTCTATTGTAAAGAGTTTCATTATAAGGCTGTCATGTTCAAATCAAACTACTCTTCTCTATTAGCTTTCTAATAAAATAGTGTACGAGGACGACGGTTTCCGTGCACACGTTTCCGTAGTTTGGTTGTAAAGAAATCCGTAGAAACTGTGTTTGTCGATATGTTGTATGTCTCAGTATGGAAAAGCACTGTTCCTTTTTTTCCAGTTGCTTGAGATGTGCGAATAAAAAGCTCTTATGGAATAGATTGTGCCACATTTCCAGATGGAGATCCTTCTTGATTGTTTTGTTGCATAGTGTTGTCTGGAACTTATGGACTGCTTTAGCCACTGACCATTTTCTTTTGGGATTCTTACCTGACGCCGGGTTTTAATCACCACACTTGGGTTACAGTTTGTTGCAGGTCTCTTACTAAGTGGTCCTGAGTCCCAAGTTTGTTAATAATTATTCGTTTTCTAATACTATTAAGTGCAATGGATATCTCTGTATCAATAATGTTAAACTCCTTTTCTGAACACTTTTTATGACCTAAATGTATGAAAATTAACGGTCAGTAAAGCTTGTTACACACTTTTCTCAAAAGCGATCAGTTTTAGGTGGCATCACACTTTTCAAATATATTCAAATAACAACAAACATTCTCATATTGTCGTCCCCAGTGGCTCAGCGGTATGTTTGCGGACTTACAACGCTAAAAACCGCGTTTCGATACCCGTGGTGGGCAGAGCACAGATAGCTCATTGTGTAGCTTTGTGCTTAATTCAAAGCAACTTTTCATAATGTAGTTGTGATACCTTCTATCCGACTACAACTTTATTTTTGTTATGGTTTTAACGTAAGTTGCTGGATTGAATGTTTAAATTAGTTTTGATATAAAGTATTCAATCTTCTGTATCAGTTCGTTTTGATATAAAGTATTCAATCCTCTGTATCATTTCGTTTTGATATAAAGTATTCAGTCTTCTGTATCCACACTTTACACAATTTTTTATTCTTAATATTTCAGGTTAACCTAAAGTGTTAATACCCATACCAGCCGTTTTGAGATACAAGTGATATAATACCAAATCAAATAAGGCATCAGTAAGTATTCCAATAAAAAATCTGAAGGGCATATTATAAATGGACTTTATCCTAATCAACGATGTAAATTATTAATCATAACATACATGATGAAAGTACTTAAATATTGGTTGGAGGTTTTATTTATTTGGTATGTTTGAGTTTGGTTTGAATTTCGCGCAAAGCTATACGAGAGCTATTTGCGCTATCCGTTCATAATCTAGCAATGTAAGACTACAAATGAAGGCAATTAGTCATAACCAACCACCGCCAACTCTTGGGCTACTCTTTTACCAACGAATAGAGGGATTGACCGTAAAATTATAACGACTGCACGGACGAAAGGACAAGCATGTTTGGTGTATCGGGGATTCAAACCCACGGTCGTCAGATTACGAGTCGAGCGCCCTAAATCTGGACGAACGTTAAAAGCAGGACATAATAGAAAACAAACAAACTTACATGGCCCTCACGTTCAGAGATTTGGTATAGGCTAGTCTTGATCGTTTAAATACGCTGTGTAGATAGGCTAGATATTTTACTCAGTGTACTACAATAAGTCTGTCTGTACTTACAAAACAGATTTCTAGTTTATTTATATATTTTCTGTTGGCTAGAAATCATTTGAGGAACAAAAACATACAATGGTTTCGAGACTATAGAATAACGTATTTCTGTGAACAACTAGTTCACAGCGATTGCATAATCATAAAATGCAGTGCAGGTATGTGTAGACCGGGAGATTTCTATTTTTCTAGTTAGATTTGTATATTAGTTTCCGCTATAACCGGAGTTTCATCTCAATAACTGAAAGGTCTCAAACCACTGCAGCGAAACGCAAAACACAGTTAATGTTTCATCTTTCGTGTGATAATTTACAAGCTTTACCCAAAATACGTCGTTTCAAATAATCCGATATATTCACATCAAAGGAGAAACAGCTGAATCAGTACGTTTGTAATCAAACCATAAGCTTTGATATTTTTATTTGACTTTTGTTTTTTCGTGATAAAAATTTTAGGCAAGTGTCAAAAGCAGTTCCAACTTTCCCTTGTCTTTTCTACGAATAGATGAATTTGATAAGTTCAAAAACTTAAAAAAAGAAAAAAAGTCAAATATTTTATTTTGTTAACAAGATTTACATGTTACATTCTGAACAACGTAGAGAGATATACATGTTACATTCTGAACAACGTAGAGAGATATACATGTTACATTCTGAACAACGTAGAGAGATATACATGTTACATTCTGAACAACGTAGAGAGATATACATGTTACATTCTGAACAACGTACAGAGATATACATGTTACATTCTGAACAACGTACAGAGATATACATGTTACATTCTGAACAACGTACAGAGATATACATGTTACATTCTGAACAACGTACAGAGATATACATGTTACATTCTGAACAACGTACAGAGATATACATGTTACATTCTGAACAACGTACAGAGATATACATGTTACATTCTGAACAACGTACAGAGATATACATGTTACATTCTGAACAACGTACAGAAATATACATGTTACATTCTGAACAACGTAGAGATATACATGTTACATTCTGAACAACGTACAGAGATATACATGTTACATTCTGAACAACGTACAGAGATATACATGTTACATTCTGAACAACGTACAGAGATATACATGTTACATTCTGAACAACGTAGAGAGATATACATGTTACATTCTGAACAACGTAGAGAGATATACATGTTACATTCTGAACAACGTACAGAGATATACATGTTACATTCTGAACAACGTACAGAGATATACATGTTACATTCTGAACAACGTACAGAGATATACATGTTACATTCTGAACAACGTACAGAGATATACATGTTACATTCTGAACAACGTAGAGAGATATACATGTTACATTCTGAACAACGTACAGAGATATACATGTTACATTCTGAACAACGTAGAGAGATATACATGTTACATTCTGAACAACGTACAGAGATATACATGTTACATTCTGAACAACGTACAGAGATATACATGTTACATTCTGAACAACGTACAGAGATATACATGTTACATTCTGAACAACGTAGAGAGATATACATGTTACATTCTGAACAACGTAGAGAGATATACATGTTACATTCTGAACAACGTACAGAGATATACATGTTACATTCTGAACAACGTAGAGAGATATACATGTTACATTCTGAACAACGTACAGAGATATACATGTTACATTCTGAGTAAATAAATAGTTACTTTTTATATTTTGAGCAAACTAAAGACATCTACGTGTTACACTCAGAGTGAATAAGGAGATTCACGTGTTAAATTATGAATAAATTAAGAGATTTACGTGTTCGTAGATATATAAAGATATTTACATGTTACATTTTAAACAACATTGAGAGAATTATATCTTACAGTACGAACAACGTTAAAATATTTACGTTATATTTTGAGTAAATTTAGATATTTACATGTTACATTCTGAACAAAATATAGAGATTTACATTATAACTGGACACTCATTTGGGTACTCGCACATACTTGAGTGCCTAGTACAGACAATAGTCGTTCAACTGCATGGCTGGATTTTGATAATAGTCTGTAACCCAGGTGACGCTAACTTTTAGTTTTTACCGCGAACAGCAGATATGAATTCATATAATTTACTTGTTGCGTAAAGCACGATTTGTTACTGACATAGTTAGAAACTTTAGACAATGCTTGTGATTGGTAGAGAACATAACAAACATCAGATGTTGCTTGTAATTGCTACTATTATTTAACAAATGTTAATTGCGGTATGTAATTAATACGGCTATTTAACTAAACTTCACACGATGTTTGTAACTAGTACGGCTATTTGAATAATGCTTATGGAATTCATGATGAGAGATAACAAAGTTGAATAGTAAAGAGATAATTCTGAAACATTTGAACTTTGTAAACAAAATAATTCTTAGTTTTTTCAACGGTCTTTATTTTTATTATTGAAAGGTGCTTATAATTAAAAGTTATTTTTGTTTGTTTTTTTGGATTTCGCGCAAAGCTACTAATGGCTATCTATGCTAGCCGTCCCTAATTTAGCAGTGTAAGACGAGAGGGAAAGCAGCTAGTCATCACCATCCACCGCCAACTTTTGGACTACTCTTTTACCAGCGAATAGTGAGATTGACCGTCACATTATAGCGCTCTCACGGGTGAAAAGGCGAGCATGTTTAGTACATATCGCTCAGTATTCATTGGAAAAAAAAAAATATTTCCATGGTAAGCCGCTTAAAGTTTTATTCAATAACTGTGCCAACCATAAAGCGCGTTTAACTTTTAATTGGGCACGGCATGACCAGGTGATTAAGGCACTCGACTTGCAATCTGAGAGTCGCGGTTCGAATCCTCGTCACATCAAACGTGCTCTTCCTTTCAGCCGTTGGGGCGTTATAATGTTACGGTCAACCCTACTATTCGTTGGTAGAAGCGTAGCCAAAGAATTGGCGGTGGATGATGATGACTAGCTGCCTTCTTTCTAGTCTTACACTGCTAAATTAGGGACGGCTAGCGCAGATAGCCCTTGTGTAGCTTTGCGCGAAATTCAAAAGAAACAAACCAATGTCACAATTACTTTTATGCAGTAAATGCTGTTCAAAATTATAACATTCGAGGAAAGTTTGTTTTAAAGAAGTGAAAATTCATACCGCTGTTTGTTACTGTCGTTATATACATTTATAGTTAAATCAGACATAGATTTTAAGCAGTCCCTATAGTTTAGAGTTATGTGTACTTTCTTAAGTAAATAAAGTAGCGACTAAATTTCACACTTTAATTCAATGTATTTATGAAAAAGATTTTCTTTAATATCTAACGAGTTTGGAAATATATTGTTTACTTGTCTGTGATATTCTCACAAAGCTATACAAGGGTTATATACAACAGAATCTTTGTTTTAAGCTGATAGACTAGGGGAAAGGCTGATAGATGGCACAGTCCACTACCTACTTTTAGGCTACTTTTAGCGAATAGTGAGATTAGACCGTTACTTGTATAAAAGATTCACGGCACCAAAGTGCAGAGTATGATTTTTTTTTATTTTTGCGACAGAGGAACGCAAACCATCAACCTTAGATCCAGAATATGACATGTTAACAGTTAGGCCACACCTAGTTAGGGAAGACATTTACAACAGGGAATATTAAGTACAGGTTATGAAAAGTTATTGGTACAGTTTGTTTGTTCGTTTTTGAATTTCGCGCAAAACTATACGAGAGCTATCTGCACTAGCCGTCCCTAATTTAGCAGTGTAAGATCAGAGGGAAAGCATCTGATCACCACCACCTACCGCCAACTCTTGGGCTACTCTTTTACCAACGAACGGTGGGATAGATCGTTACATTATAACGTCCTCACGGTTGAAAGGGCGAGCATGTTTGGTGAGACGTGAATTAGAACCTGGACCTTTGGATTACGAGTCGAGCGACTTAAACCACCTGGCCATACCTGGCCTTATTAGCATATTACAATACAGACTGAACGTTGTTAGTAGAAAGATACTGTAGGTGACAAATGGTCTAAAACTATCAAATCCTGTCTTGCAATGTGACTAAAATTTACGTAATAAATAATTTAACAAAACTGATTAAAGTGTTGCTTAATAACGTAAAAAACAACGATTAGTCGGTAGTCCAATGTGATAAATGTTTTCATATAAAATATGTAAAACATTCATGATAAAATTATATAGTACGCTTAACGTGTTCTGTGCTCTATTTTCTTTTGTGGAAGGAAACTGATAGGAGATGTACTTGGGTAAAACTGTTTAATTTATAGCTTTTTCCATACACAACACAACTCATTAAGCTGAAAGTAATTAATTAATGTACTAACAGTCTATCATTGAGCTGAGTGTTAAAAAATCACCCTAATTCAAGTCAAAGAAAGCAAAATTCAACATTAAATATTTTGTGCAGTTCATCTTGTAATTTTTGTTTATTGTTGAACTAAACAGATTTTAAGAGAATGAAACCAAAGAGTAGACATATTTTTACGGAGAATTCCAAACAAACTGAATATTTCAAAGTTTTTAAATAACACGATTCACTGTTTGTTCAGAAAATGAAGTACATTAATGCAATACTATACAGTTGTTTTCGTGAGTCTGTCGTCAGTGTTCTTTGTTCTACGTTATAATTAAAAATCACGAGGGTAATCATTCGTAGTTCACAACCTATCTCAATCCCCTTGTTCTATCAAACATGGTCTCTCGCTGGTACAGCAGTTAGTCTTCGGATTTACAAAGCTAAAATCAGGGGTTCAGTTCCATTCGGTGCACTCAGCAGATAGCCCGATGTGGCTTTGCTATACGGAAAACACGAACTCTATCAAACAAGAAGATTCCCAGAATTACCATTGAACGCTGTTAACTAGCGTCTTTCCATTTAGGCCTGTATGGCCAGGTAATTAAGGCACACGACTCTTAACCTGAGGGTCGCGGGTTCGAATTCCCCTCATATCAAACATGCTGCCCTTTCAGCTATTGAGGCGTTATAATGTGACTATCAATCCAACTTTGCGTTAGCAAAAAGTAGCCCAAGATTTGGCGGTGGGTGGTGACGATTAGCTGCCTTTCCTCTAATCTAACACTACTAAATTAGGGCCGGGAAACGCAGATAGCCCTCGTGTAGCTTTGCGCGAAATTAAAAAAACAAAACGAAACAAACCTTCCACTTTGCTTATAAGTTCAAAATATTAGATCCGTAACCCGTTTGGAATTCTGTTTTTATCAAAAGGCAAATATTTTGTTTGTTATCAGAACAAAGGTACATGTCGGGTTATTTGTGATGTGGTCACCACAGGTATCGAAATTATATATTTAGAGTTATAAGCCTTCAGACCTTCCGCTGAGCATTAAAAAGGCAAAAGGTGAGATATTGTGATTAATTTAAATACTACGTGATTGTATTGTTAATGTATATTTGACGACGTAATGAACTGTTTATTATTTTAGCCCCATTTAAAACAGTAGCCCCAGTAACCTTTCATTTATTTTCCTAAACTCAACAACAACTTAAAAGAAACCCGGTACTTTCTCCCTAGAAGTTAAGCGTGGATTTATGCTTTTAGTTTTGTAATAAAATTATATTTACCTTTTATCGTGTCACTTGCATAATATTAATTTCATCTGTATTATTTTTGTTGGTTAATTTTGTATCGTAGGCGAAACATCACTTTACCAGAAGATCAAGCATATTTTTTTTTTATCTGGAGCAATGTTTTACAAAAGAAACACAAGTTACTACGACCCTGACGATTGTTGTTTGTTGTGTTGTTTCACAGAGTGCCAAAAGCTGTTTCTTACCCCAACAGTTTCAAGGACAGTTATACTGACTATCGCAATAAAAAAAAAGGAAGTTCTGGAGAAATTCAACAATAACCAATTTTTTCGAGCCTTTTACACAATAAACAATAATAAATTCCGTCAAATTTACGTCAGCAGTGGCCTCGACTATTCATATTTACCGGTAAAAGCATTTAGAAAATAAAGTTTATTTTTTAATTTTTAGCGAATATCAAAATGAACATATGTGTCATTTTATGAACATTTAACCACACACGTATACTCACGTATCAAGTTATATGCTCGAACTATCTAAAGTGAGTTCGTTTTTTGTTTTTTTTTAGTTTGGTAATGTTCTTGCTTATCAAATGAATTCCTGTCAAAAATGTTACTTAGGAACGTTTCAACCAATGAGAAAGCACGATACACTTCATTCAAGGAAGTTCTATAATTTTTATTTCTTTTCTGGTTTGTTTGCCATTCGAATTCGGCAACAACGGGCAATTTTCGATTGGTGTTTAACATGTATTATACAACTGCTTGATTGTAATCTGGGTCATGTTTTTATTATTGTTAGTCCATTAATAGTTTTGGTAACAACTAGATAAACATGCTACTGTATAATAATTCACGAAACTGAATGTCTGAAATGATTATTAAATTAAAACCTAAGGAACACCTTGTTTCCAACCGAACTTCAGGAAATTGAGAACACTTGTAAGCGGTTTGGTTAAAATTTCGCGCAAAGCTACTCGAAGACTAGATGGATGACAGCTAGTTATTAACACCCACCGCTAACCCTTGGGCTACTCTTTTACCAAAGAATAGTGGGATTGACCATCATCTTATTACGTCCCCACGGCTAAAAAGGCAAGTATGTTTAATGTGACGGGAACTCGAACCAGCGATCCTCGGATTACGAGTCGAGTACCTTAACCACCTGGCCGTGCCGGACCCACTTGTACGTGTTTGGTATTATACTGGTTATATTGTCTTTATCATATTAAAATAATCCCGTAAACTTCACAATATACTGAAGACATAGAGCTAGAAACTAGGTTGGTGATGGAGTTTTCTTTCATCGATGACCGAAAATGTCTTGTCCTGAAGTGTGTGATTGGAAAGAAAAGTAGTGCTGTCTCACTGGGGGACGGCATGGGCGGATGGGTTAATACGTTCGACTTGTAATTCGAGGGTCTCGGGTTCGCATCTCCATCGCGCCAAACATGATCGCCCTTTCAACAGTCTACCTGCCTTCTCTTTAGTTTTGCACTACTAAATTATAGACGGCTAGTGCAGTCTTGAGTAGCTTTACGCGAAATTCAAAAAAACAAACAAATCCACTGGGGGGACTCTTTAAGAGAAGACGTTTTAGCACAGTGAAAGAAGTTTGATACGAAAGTGTAAAATATGAATTACCAGCTTACTCAAAAGTGGGGATAATAAGGAACATAGGTCAAAATAAGATAGCTGCATACTAGCATGGAATATTTTTTGATGCATTGAAGTGGAAAAGAGTTTATTTTTGGGCTTTCTAGTATCGACTATTAACTTATGGTCACATATCGTGATGAGTTTCAAAATTTTGTGTGACGAATAAAACTGTAACAAGATAGTTAAATAATTTACTTTATTTGTCATTTAATTTTAGCACTTTAATACGTTTTAGAACATTTACTCCAAATAGTATCGCCCTCCCTGCTAGTACGGCGGTATTTCTCCGGATTTACAACGCTAAAATCAGGGGTTCAATTCCCCTCGGTGGATTCAACAGATAGTCTGATGTGGATTTGCTATAAGAAAACACACACACACCCAAATCGTATAAGGGCTATGTTCGTTAGTCGTCACTTCTATTTAACTGATATACTAGAAATAAGTCAGCTGGGAAACAGCATTCAACGCCAACCGTTGGGTTACCATAATGGAATAATGATATTTAGTTTGATTCGATTAAAGCTACACAAGAGATAATATTTGCATTTTCATTCCTTAATTTTAAAATAATAAGTTATAGGGAAGGCAGTAAGTCAACAGCACCCAACACACACTTTCGAGTACTATTGTTTGATCGAAAACTGGTCATTCTTGTAACAATATACTAAGGTGAAATTTTTTTTCAGTAATGTGACACAAACCACTGACCCGAAATCTATAGTCCAGCATCATTACCACGTTCGTCCTAACTTCTGGGTAGCCCAAGTATAGTCTCTGTAAGTTAGGTCAACCGAAACCGAATATTCTTTTGTATATTTTTCAAGAAGTTCAAACACATTATTCTTAAAAGTCACGCAGAAATATGCTAGAAAATTTTCATTGCTGGTCAGTATTTTTTTTGGCCCGGCATAGCCTCGTAATCCGAGGATCGCGGGTTCGCATCCTCGTCGCGCCAAATATGCTTGCCCTTTCAGTCGTAGGGGCGTTATAAAGTCATGATCAATCCCACTATTCGTTGGTAAAATAGTAGCCCAAGAGTTGGCGGTGGGTGGTGATGACTAGCTGCCTTCCCTCTAGTCTTACACTGCTAAATTAGGGACGGCTAGCACAGATAGCCCTCGAGTAGCTTTGTGCGAAATTCAAAAACAAAGAAACATTTTTTTTTAAAAAAAGCTTATTAAAGATCAAAGAGCAACTTTAAAAAACCACATTTTCATACTTTCCTTGAATATGTCTTATCATCAATGTTATAATGTAGAAAACATATTAGAGCGGTTGATGATAGCACATACGTAACAATATGTAAACTTTCGGTGTTTCAATTGCATATAAAGGCAACATTATATCATTTACATGCATTCAATAAATATTTATACTCTTATTAAATAATTCCTACTTCTAACTCATTTGAGTTAAGCAAGTCGCTATTGGCGGCCCCCCACTAGTAGAGCGGTATGTCTCCAGATTTACAACACTAAAATGAGGGGTTCGATTTCCCTCGGTGGGCTCGGCAGATAGGTCGATGTGGCTTTACCATAAGAAAAACACACGCCACCAGTGTTTCTATGAAGTACCAGTGTAGCTTAATCTCTATTCGAAATTACTGTTTATAGAGAGCAGGGAGAATTTGTATAATTTATGCTAAATATATTACATATGAATTTGATTAGCAGTTAGAATATTTTAAAGTTTGATTGCATTTCACACACGTTTTAGAAAATTCACTTTATTTAATAAAGGAACGTCTAAAACGTTTGTAATATAAAGTACAAAAAGTGTTTATTGTTATTGAATGTTCATAAACTTCTCTTTTGTCACGTAGATTTCAAATACTAGTTCTGAAATATTGAAGCGACATCTTGTGAACAATATCAACAATATTATGCAAACAAAAATTGAACTGTAGTTTATTTATTAATAACTTTTTATATATCTTTGATGATTTCCACTGTATATAGATATCCCTGCATTTTTTAAAGTTAGCTATAGGACTATTAGACACATCTAATTAGACTAGTTGCAAAATATTATTGGTCTAATAATCATTAAAAAAATCAAGTTTAACTAATGGAAAAGACAAAATATCTTTAAATTATGTATACATGCTGATTAGATTGTTGTATATTTTGTTGAGTTTGATTATAATAACTAGATTAGATCTACTTGTATTAACATACATTAAAAATAAAGAAATAAAATACATCCACATCAACACAGTTTCAAAATTTTCATCAGTTTCTTTCTTCTCGTAGGGCCCCCCACTAATACCGCGGTAAGTCTACGGATATACAATGTAAAATCAGCGATTCGATCCCCCTCGGTGGACTCAGTAGATAGTTTGATGTGGCTTTGCTATAAGAAAAACATACAAACACTCCTTCTCGTAAGTCTCCAAGTGGCACAACGGTATATCTGTGGATTTACGACACTAGAAAGCGGGTTTCGATACTCGTTGTGGGCAGAGCACAGATGGCCAATTGTGTATCTTTGTGCTTAATTACAAACAAACCTTCTCGTAGTTTAACAACTTTTTGTGGGTTGAAAACCTTGGAACAGTCGGCACATACTGTCACAGGTAATCAACTGACAGGAAAGATTGTAGAGAAATACAAACTTCATCTGGGTTGTTCGTCTACAGATAATATTCTGTTTTAATCAACCTAACATTCTGTGTAAAAAAAACAACAACAAAAAACTGCCTATTTACGCTTCATATCTGCGTGATGATAACAAATATTAAGCTAGAAAAAATCAGTATTTTTATCAACATCTAACTGATACATTTGCTCAAATAATTCCAGTTTCCCTAATTCCTCACAACTTAAAGTTATATGATAAAATAGTTTTTTTTATAAACAAAAACACTCGAGATTATAAAAAAATGGGAACACTAACATCCAGGACTTGATTCTCCGTGGTGGACAAAGTACGAATGATGAACGGCAATGTCGCTTCCCATGTCATACAAAAGATTTGATTTCAATACTTTTAAAATCTAGTTTAAGAAAACATTTTAATTTTAAATCTTTCAATTTTCAGAAAACGGCACCAACAGTGACATGAGAAGTCTTGTCCTTAATAAATGAGGCCTAGCCCGTTCCTATCTTCGGAAATTAATGTAATGGAAAGAAATACAGTAAACTTTGTCTGATTATGGTGACCAATAAAGCAGGAGAAGAGTTTTTAGTAAAGGGAGGCAAACAGCTGAACCAAGAGTCGGGTGAGAGGAACCACTAGTAAAATTATGGCTATCAATATGAACTGTGCTGCCGGTGTGTAAAACAGAAGGCACTTGCAGGTGAAAGAGGGTTTGGTTTGAATTTCGCGTTAAACTACACCCGGGATATGTGCGCTAGTCGTCCCTAATTTAGCAGTGTAAAACAAGATGGAAGGCAGCTAATCATCACCGCCCACCGCCAACTCTTGGGCTAATCTTTTAACAACGAATAGTAGGATTGACCGTAATGTTATAACGCCCCCACGGCTGAAAGGGCGAGCATGTTTGATGTGACGCGACCTTCGAATTACGAGTCGAGTGCCTTAACTACCTGGCCATGCCGGGCCGGTCCTGTACAGATCGTATTGATATAAAACAGTATCTTTTTTAAGGTTACACTGACAATGGCCCGGCATGGCGTGCGACTCGTAATCTGAGGGTCGCGGTTTCGCATCCCCGTCGCGCCAAACATGCTTTCCCTTTCAGCCGTGGGGGCGTTATAATGTGACGTTTAATCCCATTATTCGTTGGTAAAAGAGTAGCTCAAAAGTTCGCGGTGGGTGATGATGACTAGCTGCCTTCCCTCTAGTCTTACACTGCTAAATTAGGGACGGCTAGCACAGATAGCACTCGAGTAGCTTTGTGCGAAATTCAAAAATAATACACCGACAATTTTTAAATGTGAGAGTTAGACTACCACAACTCAAGTAATCGAGAGGAAATACTTGTTATTAAAGAAACGTTTCAACCATGCTATTACAACACCTCCAAATTTGAAGATTTGATTTTTTATTAATTTAACTTGAAGACCGGTGAAAAAACACATGATAGAAACCTTAAAAAAATATACAATTCTAACCACTGTAAAAACTGTGAAATAAGGGGAGACTTCTGAGCTATACATTTCAACATAAAACCCGACGACAAACCCATACACAAGCCAAACAATTTCTTCATTAAAGTCGCACAGCCATATTGGTATAAGGGGATACGCCCGACACGGTTAGTTGATTAGGGCGCTCGCCTCGTAACTTTAGGATCGCAAGTTCGAATCCCAGTCATGACAAACATGTTTGTTCTTTAAGCGGTGGGAGCGTTATAATATTACATTCAACCCCAATATTTGTTCGTAAAACAATAACCCAAGAATTAGTGATGGGTGGTGATGGCTAGCTGCCTTTCCTCTAGTCTTACACTACTAAATTAGGAACTAGCATAGATTTCGTGCAATTTATTTACAACATAGATATTATTGTTACAATGTTCATTATTACCCTTTTATATGCTTTAAGAATTCCGTAAATATATAATTTGCAATGGTCAGGATGACTTTGTAGGAAGAGGTAGCGGATAAAGTTGTGGAGGTAGTAGGAAGAGCTAGCGGATAAAGTTGTGGAGGTAGTAGTTCTTTCTGTTTCCTGCTATCAACAACCAGCTCTGACGTATTTCCACATTTTTCACATTATTAATTAATTGACAGTCATTTGCTGCAGAAGTGTCTCATAGGCTAGAGTTGAAAATAACTACATAAACTCCAGTTTCTACTTCACCTTAAGGTTGATATGAAGAGTAAGTTCTTTAATTATTCTCACTTTTTTACTTTGACCCATGACGCACCCTCTGAGATATATAACATGTATGTGAGCCTTCATCCACAGTGTGTGTTGTTTTATTGTAAATGTAATAGTTTTTTTATTTTTTAGTGTAAGGATGTGGCGTCACCTATGAATGTGGTAACGATAACTTATGGAAAAGATATTAAATGCTAAGTAACAGCAATAATGGGAGTTAGCTGTGTTTGTGAACCCAATTAATATGTCCTTGTTCCATGTTATCATCCCACACCCTTTGATAGATTTTGTTTGTTTTTGAATTTCGCACAAAGCTACTCGAGGGCTATCTGCGCTAGCCGTCCCTAATTTAGCAGTGTAAGACTAGAGGGAAGGCAGTTAGTCATCACCACCTACCGCCAACTCTTGGGCTACTCTTTTACTAACGAATAGTGGGATTGACTGTCACATTATAACGCCCCCACAGCTGAAAGGACGAGCATGTTTGGCGCGACGGGGATGCGAAACCGCGACCCTCAAATTACGAGTCGCACGCCTTAACATGCTTGGTCATGCCGGACAACTTTAATTGAAATTGGCCCAGTGAACTAGAAGTAATTAGACAGCGAACAAACTGACGAATACACATATTTTTCATGCTGTATATATATATATACAAAAAATAGAATTACTAATGTCAAAGCTGAAACAACAACATTATAAAAAGCAGAAGAGAAAGATGTATTAAAATGAATTTAATATGTGGTTTTGTAAACAGTGTGTGTATATGCAGGTACATGTCAAATTCAAATTATCTTCAATCAGAGCTATGAAAAAATAACAAAGTTTCTCTATAAACTTTTCTGATGGCAGCAAATGGATCGGTTCGTTATAAGCCCAAACACTACATTAGTAATATGTGATAATGACTTGTCATATTGTTAAATTCTTGATATTACTACAAGATTTGCTTTAAAATAATTGCACAACAAAGAGAAAAATTTTATAAACACAATAATCCATAATATCATACATCATACACTCCACAATGTTTGCAATCTACCTTGGTCACTCCAACATTTATATTTTCTAGTTCAACTGCTCTGGAGTTTTTAGGGTTACTATCTACATGCGAGATAGAAAGGAAATTTTCAGTACATTTGACTTACAAGAAGAATGGTGGTGTTTTTTACCAGTTTGTACCACCAGCTTGTGGTACAAGCCCACTCGTTACTGAAATAGGGACGAAACGTGATACATGTTCTTCAAATATGCTACCTTAATAATTTTAGAAACACAGTGAACCAAACATATATTAAAGCTCTACGGACGAATTGTTTTCAAGTATCTTTCTGTTTCTCTGTATTTTTGTAGCCTATAATTCATATTCATTTCTACTTTTAGCCATTAAAATCTCTTATAATAATCAGAGTTTTGTTATAAAGATACGATATCTATATACCTACTACTTTATATTTATATTTATTAACAACAAATGGATAATAAATCTCTAAATCTTCTTTTGTAGGAACATCATTAGAAACTGTTGAAAAAATATTTATATATAATATTTAAAACCTTTTCAACACTATTTAACCGTTTAACATTTTATTATATTCCTCTCAATGAAATTTGAGTAATTAAAAACATAAAATTAAATGGTCTTCTATTTTAGAATCTATTAGACTTCATTAGTATAGTATAAGAAAGTTGGAGACTTTGATTATTTGTTTATAGTAGTGATAAATAATGGTTATAAACTCTATGTGGTTATTTCGAACTGTGTGTATGGCAAACTAGAAAACATACAAATAAAACGTTTTGTATAGTTTATAATAGATGATGAATATAACATTTGTTAGACTGTTTCATTATAATATCAAAGGCAAAAGGATAAGTGAAAATCCAAAACATAAATACACACAGATTACATGTACTTCTACTTATAAAACATCTTTCAGAGAATAGTCAAACAATTCAAAATCTAACTCGTATTTCTCATACAACTGGTCAATCTCATGCTTTGGAATACTTGAGAAAAACTGACGTGTTAGTTCTGACGAACTGACATTAGCCCTTTCACTATGATATAACCACATAACTTCAGATCGTTCCGCTAACTCAGCCGTGAGTCCTTTGAGTGAACTTAGGTATATCAGATCGTCAGACATAGTTTCTACTTTTCCTATAAAGTTGTACTGGATATGGCAAGGTGCACACGTCATCCATATTGGTAACCAATGGTAGTCAAATGTCTTTGGATTGTAAAAATCAGCACGAAGCACAACCTGTATAAAATCTCGAAAGGTAATTGGTTTTCCTTCTAAGTATTTCAGAGGAAGCGTCAGTTCACTGTGAACATCTGGCAGATTCGGTGTTCTTTCAGTATTGTTTAGTTTGTAATGGTAAAGAATGTGATCACGATAGAAGGACACTAGTCGTGTAAAAGGATGACGTACAAACATGTAAAGGAAGAAGCCAGGAAATGAACCATTTTTATATTCTTCAAAACTGAGGCAAATATAAGGAGTTCTGCTTCTTAAGTGTACATCACCATGAGGATATTTATGTCGATTATTTGGAACGATAAATAAAAATCCTAAAGCACTACTGCTTCCAGCCTTAAGATTTATACACGTTGCCATCTTGTAGCCCCGGTTACTTCGGAGTTTTAGCAATGACTTATTATTGATTCTTAGAGCAACGTAACGAAATTCACCACGAATAAGTTTGTTGTATGAAGAAAATTCTCCTTTCATGTTGTATTTTTTACAGACATCTGTCACTCTCTTCACTCTTCGATATATTTCAGGCTATCATCTTCTCTCGAAACTTGGTCATCGAACTTTTCTGGAAAATGAAAGGAGTTATTATCCCGTGTTTGTATAAAGTATTAAAACATTGAGAAATACATTCATTTGGAAAAACAAGTTGTTTTGTTTTTGTGGGGGAGAGATGTGTTCCTAACTCTTTGGCGAAGGATATAAAGCACTATGTTTTACATATTACAATGATGCGTTTAATTGCTAATCATAATTTAAAGTAATAATTAATTATAATTAAGACTCAATGGTTATCATGACACTTCTTTTCAGTTTTCATATATTTATAAATCTGTAGTATGATACATTTAGATGATATGGATGCTTTTTCCAAACCTTACTTGATTTCAACTTGATTTCTAGTCTCATAGAGATCTATCTTGAGAAAACAAAAACTTTATATATGCTTACTGATCCAGTAAATGGAATAATCTCTTTATAAATGTAAATATATATATACACAAAGTGTTTTTTCAGTGCCGTAAATAAATATTGTTTTCACATTTATCCAACGTATCCAGTCTCTTTAATGATGAAAATATAAGCTTTCGTAATATGCTTCTTTCAAATTTTTATAACTCTATTCAATGCTGTAATTTTCTAGGGTTGTGATTTTTACCAACGAATATTGGGATTCACCGTCACATTATAACACCCCACTGCTGAAAGGACGAGCTTGTTTGATGTGACGGGGAATCGAACCGATGAATATGAATGTGTGTGTGTGTGTGTGAGCGATTTATTATGACTGTCTTGAATTGTTTTTGTAAATATGTTTTGAAGATGTTCATTGGTTTCGGTTAAAGTGTGTACTTTAACAGGGATTAATTCTGTATTTTGGCACTTTTCTCAAAATTAAAATACATTAGTAGAATGAAAAGTGAATTTAAAAAGATGAGAAGAAAACTTCCAGTAGTAGTTTAAGTGTCTATACCTGATGAGGTGCAGAAGATGTTTCTTTCTTTATAAATATTGCAGACTTCCGTAGAACAAATACAACACAGACCAACAGCAGAAGAAACAAATTACGTCTCAGTCGTTGCATATTTATGAATTCTTTTTGAGCGTCTAAAAATAAAAAAACAATCTTTATATTTTTATAGGCTATGAAACTGAGATATGCAAACTGATTTTAGACTTTGATATATCTGGAAACTCATAGTGAAGTCTTTAATTTTCAAATATAATAAAATGCTCTATATTCCATTATTTTGATATAATCAGTTACTACGCACGTGATAAGTTTACTTTTTATAAGTTCACGTGTTTAAACTATTCGTGAAAACGTAAACTTCACTCTTGAATTTAACATTTTAAATCAATATTAATAGAAGTAGATGTAAATTCATAATTATAGATATTATATACATTTACTTAAAATAAATTATATTTAAAACAATAACAAATAAATATTATTAAATTAAAATTAATATACCACTTTTCATTTTTCCTTTATTTTAAGGAAATTGAATTTTCTATCTTATCTACATAACAAAGACTTACACTTTCATAAATTTATTTATTTCAAATCGCTACAATTCTTCTTAGCTCGTTGGTTTCGTCTTGTATTTTCAAAGTTCCTTATCAAAGTGCATTATACGAGGGCTGTTCAAAAAATACGCGAACTGACGTCATAAAACAAAATGTACTTTATTTAAAAGTTACAGGTCTGGGACCCCTTCAAAGTACTCTCCTCCCCAACGCACACACTTATCCCAAAGCTGTTTCCACTTGTTGACACAGTCTTGGTACGCTTCTTTTGTAATGTCCTCCAGCTCCTTCGTCGCATTTGCCTTAATCTCGGGAATCGTCTCAAATCTTCTTCCTTTCAAGGGTCTTTTGAGTTTGGAAAACAAGAAAAAATTGCAAGGTGCAAGGTCAGGTGAGTAGGGGAGTGGGGAAG
The DNA here is from genome assembly GCF_004210375.1 of Tachypleus tridentatus. Classification (NCBI taxonomy): domain Eukaryota; kingdom Metazoa; phylum Arthropoda; class Merostomata; order Xiphosura; family Limulidae; genus Tachypleus; species Tachypleus tridentatus. Next base: position 41,485,545 of record NC_134830.1, read on the forward strand.
AACAGTGATCGAGTGTTTGGCCAAAAACTCACGAGTTCTGCGTGGCACAAATATCGCAGCAATGCGGTGCATCTTCAATTTGTCGGTCAAAATCTCGAAACAAGATCCAACTGATATCCCACACTCTTCAGCAAGCTTCCTGACAGTCAGACGTCGATTTGCCTGCACCAGGGTGTTGAATTTGTCGACGTGTGGGTCGTCAGTTGACGTGGAATGACGTCCAGGACACTCATCATCTTCAATGGACTCTCGACCATCTTTAAAACGTTCATGCCACTTGAAACATGCCGTACGCTTCATAGCAAGATCACCGAAAGCCGAGTTAAGTATAGCAAAAGTTTCAGTCGCAGATTTTCCAAGCTTAACACAAAATTTCACAGCAAGTCGTTGCTCCTTCAGGTCATTCATTCTGAAATCCGCCAAACGAAAAAATCGCACTTCACTCACGTAGCTAATACACAAATGAAGATATCTGCAATCGGGAAATGGCGTCGTAATCAGCTGATCTGTGCGAACCTAGCGACATCAAGCGGATTCCCCTGGAACAAACTGGAGCCGCGCAATTCAAACAGTCCGCGTATTTTTTGAACATACCTCGTATATATATCTTTCGTGCACAGTAATGTATCAGTCAAGAATATTTTAATTCTAAGCGCACAGATTTACTGCGCTAATGACAGTAGATAAACTCAGAGGTATGCGTTGCGCCCCCAAGTGGCACAGCTGCATGTCCGCGGACTTACAACGCTAGAAAGTGAGTTTAGGTAGGTGTGGTCGGTAATGTATAAATAGCCCATTGGTTAGCTTTGTGATTAACTTTGAATAAGCAAACAATTGTGTGCGTTCTTTCCATTTTTAACTGATACAGATGTATGAGAACAAAAGTGCAACATATTTTATATTTATCCATCTTTTTATAGGTATATCAAATTACCTGTTACTGAAAGGTAAATATTTTTACCATATAAGAGAGAATTTAACACTTAATGAAATTATTAAACACAAGATCATCTATTTTATAATCAGTAGATGGCAAGTTTGCGATTTTTTTGATTTGTTTTGAATTTCGCGCTAGCCGTCCCTAATTTAGCAGTGTAAGACTAGAGGGAAGGCAGCTGGTCATCACCACCCACCACTAACTCTTAGGCTAATCTTTTAACAACGAATAGTACGATTGACCGTCACATTATAACACCCCACTGCTGAAAGGACGAGCTTGTTTGATGTGACGGGGATTCGAACCCGCGACTCTCAGATTAGGAATCGAACGCCTCAACCCACTTGACCATGCCGGGCATCCAACGCGCTCTACCAAGCAGATAATTTTAATAATCAGAGTGCGATTTTTAGGCTAGCCTTCGATTGATTTTTCTTGAGTAAGTATCTTCAGATGAAAATTGATAAAAGTCGTTAAGGGTGACCAGTTGAAGACTTGATAAGCTTGTGTAAAATTAATTTATTTCCACTTGTTTTTACGTCTTGTTAAAACTACGTATTTTATGCATTTATTGTACATATTTACAAATATAAAAGTATATGACCCCGTTTACCACACAAAGCGTTTTGTCTATCTTATCTGTCATCTACCCACATTTCAATAAATATGCGTGTTAGTTTATCTGTCAACTACTCCATGTGCTAGTCCATCGGAAATGTGAAGAGAATGAATTTAGAAGTTTTATATTCTAGTTTAAACATGCAACTCATTTGACTTTTTAGCATAAAATATATATTTATTGAATATTGGCAACAATTAGTTTTAAATCTATTCGTGTCTCTACTTAATCAACATTTACCAGATGGTGTGTGTTGCAGAAACAGATGTGGTAATTTTTAACTCTTTTGATGCGCATGTACTTTCTATTCCAATTATAACAAGCATTCACATCCTCGATATTGTGACATTAGGAAAGCTAAGGTAGTGCGAGTGCCGTTGACCAGATGAGAAGTGCTCAAAGCGTTCACGTGTTCTGTGCAGCATCAAAATCATGACGTTTAACACTATTCACATTAAGTTGGGAATATCTGATGCAGTACACGTGCTAAACCTTAATTTTACACTAAATTCAGTAAATTTAGTAACAGTAACTACTGGACACTATATACAGGGATACTTTTTAACTGTAGATATGCCTTTTGGAGATTCTGGAAGTTGTACAAATGCAATATGGTGATTGAACTCTCGTGATTTGATGAAATTAATGGTTTTCGTCACTAATGCCATCAGTGTCTGAAAACCAAGTTCTTTACTGCACAGGTTCTGTTGGTGAATAATACAGTGCAACTTCACCAACTGTCTGTTCTGCTTTCCACGATGCTTCATCAACAGTGCTACCAGCCCGCTACTTTCTCCGGTCATGGTTGGTGCTCCATAAGTTGTCACACTTACCAGTTTCGTGAAATCCAATGAAACACTACTACACAGTCGTACTGTCTCCTCGAATATAGCAGACCCAGTTGTCTGATCCTTCATGGAACCCATGCCGATTAGTTCATCTGTGATATCAAACGATGACGACACACCACGAACAAAAACTAGTTGCTGTGCTATTGAACTGATGTCAATCGACTCGTCTGTTGCCAAAGAGAAGTTGCCTTGTAAGGTACTCGAGGGCTATCTGTGCTAGCCGTCCATAATTTAGCAGTGTAAGACTAGAGGGAAGGCAGCTAGTCATCACCACCCACCGCCAACTCTTGGGCTACTCTTTTACCAACGAATAGTGGGGTTGACCGTCACATTATAACGCCCCTACGGTTGAAGGGTGAGCATGTTTGGCGCAACGAGGATGCGAACTTGCGACCCACAGATTACGAGTCGCACGCTTTAACACGCTTGGCCATGCCGGGCCGAAGTTGTTTTTAAATCCTTTTACAATTAAGAATTTAACACTTTTGTAACATTAATAATTTATTTATTATCTATGGTTTGATGTCAAATTTGTTCGCATAACATGATAACTGAGTATGTTAATTAAATTTTGAATGTAACTCACTAAAACATCGTGACATTCAAAGACCTGTCTAGCATGTTAAGGGTTATTCAAGCATGCCCCTTTGTTTTTGTTTTGGAATTTCGCGTAAAGCTACACGAGAACTATCTGGACTAGCCATCCCTAACTTAACAGTGTAAGGCTAGAAGGAATGCAGCTAGTCATAACCATCCACTGCCAACTCTTGGAATACTCTTTTTATCAATGAATACTGGGATTGATTGCATATTATAGCACTCCCACGGCTGAAAGAGCAAGTATGTTTGGTGTGACAGGGATTCGAACCCTCGACCTTCAGATTACGAATCGAACGCCCTAACCACCTGGCCATACTAGGCCTCACGCACCTACCTAACGTGCAATCAATCACATAGGCACATTTACGTTCTCTTCAAGAACGTGGGAGTCACCAGTTTCTCGTATTTCATGTATTGCCGATTTTCACGGTAAGATTTGCTTATTGATTGAAATATGGACTCAAAACTCATATCAAGCACTTATAATTGTGTGAAATCAAAGCTAAAATACCAGATGAGGCATTCGGTCAAAACTCTGAAAATGTCACATGTGAAAACAGATATTATTTACATCATTTCATAAGATATACTATTAACCAGTACTAGTACTGGTACCGACTACAAACTATGCTCTATGCCACTTGATGCATGCAAACCATGGCTACATCCTGTTTGAATCCTTTTTTGACTTACATCTCAACCAACTTCAGAATACCCTCTAATTTACTCTTAGAGGATATCAACTAATCGTTTTTGAAGAAGCAACTGTGAAGCCTAACAACGGGAATCGGCTAGAAAGTCTGTTATGTCGTATTTTATTCATGGATTTAATGCGCTATATATAAACAAATTCATAAGTGATATCATAAAATGCTCTTTACCACAAACATACATGCCATTCACATATAGTAGCATGTTATATATAAAAAGTAAGACAATACATTGCATGTGTGATAGATTGCTTGGTGACTTGTATGCAGTAGCCATGCATTATAAGTTATCACTCCCAATGACTGTGTTATAATATGCACAACATCTGCTAATGTACTACTATTTATGAGTTAAGAAACTCAACTTTTTGTCATTGTGAAATATATAATATTAGTAAACTGCTTAGCAGAATAAGACTTTTAAAATGGAATTCACACATATTGGATTAACAACCACGTTACTGTGATGCTTACCACGCTGAGTACAGAAACGGAGACTAAAAGCAATTTACCATTCTAGTCAGCTTCTATCTCCTAAACTAAAGCTCCTATCACCATTTGTGGCTTGAAATTTCCAGTACATTTTATATCACATGAAGAACAAACAAATTCACGTAAAACACTATTTTTTCCACAACAAGTTATTGCAGCTTAAGTAATCTCAACTTTTGTCTAAGGTCCCAACCACCTTATTTTTGTCTATAAGTCTTCTACCGGTCCTCCAAACCTGAATGTCGAAATTGAGGTAAAATGACATGTTATTGCACTTGTAAAAACACCAACGTTATCAAATGGCCGTCTTATACAAACGTTTGCAGTGTTTTCAAACAGAGCTCAAACATAGTGATTTTCGAAATTTCCTAAAATAATTTATCGTTACAGCATCAAAATGTAATTGTCTGCCCTACATCGTGGCTCATAATGGTTCAATTGTGTCTGGATGCTTACAACACTGAAACTCGGAGTTCGACACCTGTGGTGAGCAGAGCATAGATAGCCCGTTGTATAACTGTGCTTATAACAAAACAAATAAATAAACATACTATGTAGTATTTATATACAATGAAGTCCAACAGGTTAGATTTAATAACGCACTGTAATAAAGGTCCATCGAAGTAAGTTTTACAAAATATTTGTGTAAATGTGATCCTACTGAATCAAAAGAGAACAATTAATAACAAATTTTCAAAATAACGTAAAACATTTTATTTATGAAAATGAGGAAAAATATCAACATTATACAAATGTTTCAGTAAACATGCTCATTAGTTGCTGATGAGAATTAATCCTATCAAAAGTAATATTCCAGCTGTGATCCAGCTGTGATCCAGCTGCTTTTCTCACAATATATTGATACTAGTAGCATTTGGATACCCGCATTAAGACGTTAAAATATGTCTACATTTTGAAGACTGGTGAGGCTTGAAAAGTCCTTAAGACGAGCTTGTAGGAATTATCCAGCAGTACTAAGCACTCTAGAAATACTAAAGTGAGTCTCCTTAACAACGTGTGGCGAACAAAAGCAAGGCCAAGTAATTTTAAAAGTGATCATGTACATGATTAAAGTTAGTATGCAGCTTTAGTATGAACACTTGGTCAGACAAGTTGTTAAGATTTTCTTGTTCAAGTAATTTACTTTCGTTGTTCTCTATAATAGATAATGTTTATTCTGCCCGAAAAGATGTCGCAGTAACATATATTATCTGCATTGAAAGGTTTAGTGATTGTTGCATCCTTTGCTGGTCAGATTGACAATGTCTGAATGTTACATCTGAACAATTGTATAAGAGAATAAAGATCACGAGGTGTCACTATTGACTGGACGAAGGAAGTGAGTTTTCCTGTTGATTTCAGATGCATTTTTATTTCATTTCTTATTCGCTCTCATCGCGACTAATTCAGTAAAAGTTCATCTTGACGAACAGGAAATTGACAATCTATTCACTGATCCAGTAGGGACAATCACCTGCTCATCTATGTAAGTGTACACACTAATTTTTCTTGTACATCTAAAGAAAGACTGTTTTCATTGTCTATCAAAAGTGCCCAATCTGTTTATTTCTCAAGCAACGTAAAACGCAGTCAAGTTACCAAAAGCAGGCTACTCTCTTTATTTTTTAATGAAATCTGCTTTTACACACGTAACATCATATATGAAATTACAAGGAAAACGCCCCACAGTGGCATAGCGGTATGTCTGCGGACTCTCACCGCTAAAAACCGGGTTTCGACATCTGTGGTGGGCAGAGCACAAATAGCCCATTGTGTAGCTTTGTGATTAATTCTAAACAAGAAAACAAGCAATACAAGGAAAATAAATAGTTACAGCAAAAAGAAGTTAGCGCATTCATTGATTATAGTTCTGTTATTAAAACTAAATGCACTTCTAGAACCTGTAGGCTAGTTCAACATACAATATTACATTGAATAAACAAATAAAAGACGAAATGAAAAACATGCCTTTACTTACTATAGCAAAATTGGAAAAAGCGACAGACAGCTTTATAGTTTTGTTTGTTTGTTTTTCGGTTGATTTTGCTTTATCGTAAAGCTACATAATTTGATACCTGTGGTATGTTCGACATTAAGATCGAGCCCAAAATTTTAGTGTCATAAGTTTCAGCTTTTAATTAAGCTATTTTGGTCTTTAATTAATATGATAAACCTTAACAATTAATAAGTATTGAGAATTCAAAGTAATGTTACCAAAAAGGATTTTGGATGCATGAAATTATATATATATATATATATATATAATTATTTATTACTACTTGAGCAACTGACTACTACAAAATAATTTGAAAATAATGTTAATTATATTTTGATAATATATTAAAATTCTGATTTGTTTGCTCTGTGTTAGAGCAAAATATAGATTTTGCACCATAAGGAAAAAAATGTTAATATACTTGAAATTATTAAATGCTCCCCGTTAGATCTATCGTTCGTATATCACGATAATATGCGATATGTCCTTCTAAAGTTACTTTGACCACTGTTAGCAATAGCAGACAGAATTTTAGGGTAATAATGAATTTAAGAGATAAATATTGCATTAATTGAAACATTTTCAATTTATTGGTAAGTTCATCCAATGTTGATCAATAAGTTTCTTTTTAAAAATCTAAAAAAATGATATTTTTATTGTTGCACAAATGATGATAAAGCTGTCCTTGGTACTGCAACTTTACAAGTTACAACTCCCGACTTACAACTACTGGAAGTACTAGTAGTAGTATTACAGTCTACCACCACTACCATTATTATTAGTTTAGTAGTATCAGTACTTCTACCAGCTGGCAGTTTAGATTTGTAACAGCAACAACACCAATGTTGCAGTAACAATTACTGAGGTTGAAAGATAATCAACACTTACCAGTTGATGACACATGAAAGTTTTTTTATTAATTACTTTCAACTTATGTACTTAATTTAAACTTCGTTAAGTAGTAAATGTAATTTATACTTTTATGGTATATTGTACTACAAATACAATAAAAAATGTTACTACTAGTACTACTTACTCATTACTAATTTACTAGTAGTACTTGTAATAGTTGTAGTCTACATTTTGTACTGGTGGTATTAAGTGTGTTAATTTATTGTGCTTTGAAAGTTTAAGGTTCAAGTTTTAACACAAATACAGTTTTACACCAATACAGTTGTAATAATATAAAGCTGGATAAAACCAGTAGTGAATAAGAATTTAGTACAATTTACTTTTAATACTACTATGAGCAGTGCTGCACCACAGCTAATTTATAAGTATGAGGGGTTGATAAAGGCATTTTTAAAAAAGAGTGATAACTTACTTCTTTGGGGTAATGCTGAGAATTAATTGTTAGGATAAGGTTATAAGTAGGTCAGTAGGGCTAAATGTTATGTTTGTTAATATATAGTGATGAGTATATTGGCTGGATGGACAACTAGGGATTACTTCTGTGGGAAAAGGAAATATTTTGGAATGGGTAGTTTGTACTTAAATAGAATAGAAGCTGGCTTGATTTTAAGGGCTATTAATTTAAATGTAAGATTAGCTTTAAGACTAGACAGTAGTGAAGACCAAGTTAAGTCTAAAATAAAACAATATGTAGAGAAAAGTTTAAGTAATTTTAAGACTATATTTAATTGCTTCTTAGTAGAAATAAAATTGTGATTTTAGAGCAGTAGTTGAGTTTCATATTAGAATAACTTAAAGTTGGTGAAATAAACAGTTTTGATGACAATTTGTTTTTTTAAATACAAGGCTACAGGCAGTGGTGTATTGGTTTTTAAAAAAATGCCACTGATTAGTTGCATTTTTTGTAACCCATAATTTTACTGTTAGAATAACTACCTAAAAGTTAACCGAAATAATTAATTAGTTAATTTTCAAATGATTAACAAGACCATCATTATTACAAAATGGATTAAGTGAATAGTTTTTGCTTTGTTTCTTGTACATTTATTTAGCAACACTGCTTGAGATATTTGAAAACAATTTTAACAGATTATGAGCTAAGATTAAAATTTTCCTATTGCATTATATAGCAGTGTATTTGTTAAGGCTTTACCATAACTTAATATCTACTTATTGTGATTTTGAAGGCATACGAAAGCCCTGCCAGTTGTTGGATAAAATTATGATAATAGTTTTGCTGATTGACTGGAACTTGTGCTCTTCATTTAATACTTGATATGGAAGGAAAATGGGCATTTTTGGTGAAATGAATTTCTTTGTATAGGATCTTGGAAATGCATCTCCACTGAAACATGCACATATGTTGTTTTAATGGAATCTATTTTTAAAATACTTGAGTGCTAGTGATGATTAATATGTGTCCAGTGTTAATTGTCAATACTCTATAGTTTTTAACACCAGCTTTAATGGTAAAATATTCAAAATAAGTACAACAATAATTCTTCTTATTAACAGCTGAGCAGTGTCAGACTAAAAAAGTGTTAATGAGCCATGCTTCCCAAGTTAGTTCCACTACATACCTGATTATAGGTTATTTAACAGAAATAAAGTACTCAAGAAAGGGGAAGAAATAGCTTTATATGTAAGATATGAGATGTATCTTGTTGGTAGTTAAAAATGATGAAACTGATAAAATTAGTGAGGAACTTTATAGTGAGGTTAAGATTTAATATTACAGCTGTCAATGAGGTCATAATTATAGAGGATTTTTATTTTATTCGTATAGGTTAGGAATTGTTAGAGCAAAACCATGAGAGAGAAAGGTCCTTAGAAATTGTTCAAGATGGTTTTCTTCTTCAGTTGGCCAGATAACCTTCTAGGAACAATGTTGCTCTAAATTTGTAGGTTTATTTTTAACTTCTGATACAGAAATGATTGAGAGAGTGGTGACTGGTGAACATCAGGGTGCAAGTGATCATTGTTTACTTAGGCTTAGTGTTTTATTGAGTAATGAAATTTTGGTTATAATTTCAAAAAACAAACAAACTTGTAGGAATATCACACCATTGGAGATATCGAGCAAGTCTGGAAATATAAGAAAAATAGATTTTTAAATATCAAACACATACCTTACAGAAAAAAGGAAGACTGGAAACAAAACACAAGATTAGCTTAAGAACAATACAAGGGATGAAAATAAAGACAAATTGTTATAAATCTAATAAGTTTACATTAATTGTTATGATGGAAGACATATAATTATATAATATCAAACAGGACATTAAAATCCAAAAGGGATATATGAAAAAATGGTTGGCTGAATATTCAAAAATCAACAGAAGGATTCCTTAACATATATTAAGTGTAAGCAAAATATTGGGATTTATGTAAAGGTTTTGAGTGATAATGAAGAAAGGATATCATCTGATGATTATGAGATGGCTAGGCTACTATAATACTACTATATAAATGTATACAATTGAAATTTTAAGCAATTTTTCTCCTCCTAAACAGTTGCTAGATGGAAAGAAGTTGGGATAAAATTATGTTAATTCTGAATTTAAGAAAAGGTGAAGTTTAAGTATTGATATTACTCCTGGACCAGATTATATTTGTCTGAAGGTTTTGAAGGAGGCCAAGGATTGGATATGTGAACCACTTAATTTTTACAAATTTTTGAATAGTGAGCAGGTGCCATAAGATTGGAAACTTCATTTTGAAGGATGATGATAAAAATTGTCTTGCTAACTATAGGGTATTTAGTATTATATAAGTGCTGATAAAAGATTATGAAAAGTCTTTTAAAAGATTGCAAAGTCATTTAGCAGAGTTTGTAGATTAGGATAAGGGTGTGGATATGGTATTTCTGAATTTTAAAAGAAGTTTGAAAAGGTAACACATAAAAGACTTGTTCAAAAAATCATCTCTAGATGTTGGGAAACAAATTGGGTCATTGGATAGAAAAGTGGCTTGTTGGAAGGAAGCAGAGGTTGTTATAAATGTGGAAGACCTCAGGATTTAGTGTTATGACCATTTTTTTTTAGACTTACATTAATGACAGATGAAGAAATAGTAAATAAATTTAAATTTTGCTGATTAATGTTTGAAGTTTTAGGTGTTGTTAACTCCTACATTACAGAAGGTTTTGGATTATTGGTGAGTTGTGTAAATAGATAACAGATGACTTTTTACATTTAAATAAATGCAAGGTAATACATATGGGATACCATAATTTGAATTATCAGTTTAGTTTTGATGTGATTAACTAACAGTGTTATGGAAGAAAAATCTCTTGGTGTTCTGGTTGATCTGTTTCTTAAACCATCCAAGCAATGTACTATTGCAAGTGATGGGACAAATATGATTTTAGGTTGTATCTACAGAAATATTGTACACAATCCTAAAGAGGTTATAATGCCATTGCATAACTCATTTGTTAGGACATAATTTGAATATTGTGTTCAGTGTTTGGCTTCTTACCTCAGAAAGTGCAGTGAAATGCTGGAAATGGTTCAGAGGATGACTACTAAGATGAAAAGGGTGAGAATAGGTTAAATCTGTTTTCTTGAAAAAAATTGAAAAGTAGAGGGGAGTTGAATGTTGATACATCATTTTTTCACATTTAATAGTGAGAATAGTAAGACCAGGGGAGACAAATATAAATGTTGGCATAGAATAAGTTATCCTCAGCTGAGACAGTTTTAAATTTTCTAACAGTGTTTTTGATTGCTGGAATGGTTTACCTTTAGATGTGGTGAAGTTAATTTAAGGGAAAACTTGATAAATATTTGAATATTAAGAGCTGATTTTGAGATTGTTTACCTTTAATCTCAGGTAATTATCGTGATTGTGTTAATTTCTTCAAATAAACCCACAATTTTAGAGACAGTATTATAAAATAGTCTTATTCAGTGTACAAGAAGACATTATATTTCTCAATTTTAATTTCAGTTTTGACTTTTATAGATTCATGGTAAAACCCTGTTAAGCTGCTTCTGTTGTAATGAACTTACTGCCATAGGTTTTAAGCCTACACCCATCTCTTCACTACCATTCCTCTTGCACATAGAACTTAAAGTTCTGTTCAGATTTTTGTATTTTAATAACCACTTTACCTACAGAAAACTGAAAGAAATTTTTCAAGATGTTGGTCCCTTATATTGAAATGTAATAAGACTATTCATGTGATTTTAAGAGGAATTCCCAATATTGCCAACATTGCAGAAATGTATGAAAAATATAATTATCTATGCTGATTGCTAGGTTGATATTTAGTTTCACTCTAAGTACATAACTTACTATGATCAGAAGTTAATATTAATTACAGTTAGAATATTCTTATTGGAAGAGTAAGTAGTCAAATTTATTTAAGAAAACATCAGTGTGCTTAAACGTGGTTAAAATATGTGTACAGTAATATAACAAACAAACATCTTTTACCTCATGATACTGATATGTTGTATAGTGGTTTAATATATATGTACTAAAGTAACAAAAGAGTGATGTAAACTGTCTGATATTGTGACCTTTTTTAACTGTTAACTAAAATAGTTTAGTATTTACAGTTCTGCTGTTTGAAATTAATGTAAGATTAAGAGAGGTGAAATATAAACTTATAGCTTGTAAATAAAAGTTCATGGTCATTTATGAAATGTCAGTATTTTAAGAACTTTGTTTACTGAACAAATGCACACTTGTACCTCAGGACAGCTGGGTTACCACACTTGTAAACAATAGCTTATAAGTAGACGTTGTTAAAGTGCTTTCTGTACACAGATCTCTAATTTTAAGATGTTTAGGTTACCACTTAGATATTACTAACATAATGGTTATTATGTCTTGATTAGTTATGAATGGGATATGCTTGATTATAGTTTGTTGTAAGTAAATGGATATGATTGACTGTGTTTACTTTTTTTTTTAACAATATTGTAGTTTGGTTTTGGTGGATGATGACATAACTTTAGTAAATTCCTCTATCTTTTTGTTCTTAGTTTGTTGAAATAAGTATTTAATAGATTAAAATAAAGTTACTGCAAGCAACTAGAAAGTTTTGTGCCTGTATCACATTATGTACTGTAGTGAATTAAATTTATAATGGGGTTTATCAGCCAGTCCCAGTGATGATAAAGCTTCTGTTGAATTTATTTCTGTTATATTTCTGGTATGTAACATTTTTAAACTTAACCAATATCTCTTAGTATTGATATTCTTCATTTTTATTTCAGCTGTCATATGAATAATTGACTCAATCTCAAATAATTACCTTGTTGGATTTTTTCCAAGATGAATTGTTCATGAGTTCATGTTTCAGTTTGTACTTGTTAAATGTGTGCTGCAAAAGTGTTTTGAATAAATACTTTTTAAAGGAACCCTTTAATTACCATGGATTTATGGTCAGTAGTGTCTTGCATTTCTCTGCTTTATCTGCTTTTTATTTAAGCAGTAATTCCATTTGGTTTTGCTTATAGGAGAGACCTTCAATGGAATTTTGCTTCTGACTGGTATCTCAGAGTTTTCATTTGTCCTGCTACTTGTATTTACCTTCAACTTTGGTTTTAATCAAAGGCTTACTGATGTTTGTTCTTTGCCTCTACTTCATCTGGACTTGCAACTCCTGATAGATATTTTTCTTTATGGTTCTATTTATGTATTAGAGGAACATTGCCTTTCATATTAATTGGTTTTCAGGAATCTATTTCTCATACCAATCTTTTGGATCCATGAATAGTTTAATGCTAACCATTACTGTGTCTTACTCCTAACAGAGTTTTACTGTGGTAATGTATGTATCACCATTCAGGGAAGAACTCAATCCTACAGCCTTAGTTTTTGTGCAGTCTCTATATGTATCTGGCTTCATTGAAATTATATATCTCCAAGCTTGTTATGTACTAGGTGTTATGAAAACCATAGAATGAACCTTTCACTTTTTAATTTTAAATGGTTATTGCATTCACAGTGGTAGACAGTCAACTTCCAGTTTACTGTTTCTCTCTTCAGATCATACTTAAGTGGTGAATACTTTGAGTCAGTCCTGGGAGATTTATTTCCTTTCTACCTTCCTCAAACACTGACAAAAATGAGTTCCTTAAATGTTTAAGTTTTCCTATTGCTCCATACTGCCCTGTTTAACTGCAATTTGCACAATTGAGTCATTTATCTCAAAAAAGATCCTATTCCACTACCTCTTTGCAAACAATTTCTGTGCCAGCCTTAAACCCCATCAACCACAGACATTTGTCATATACAGTGTCATGGCTCATTATTATGTGGTCTTCTTGTATAGCATAAATGTTCTCATTTTCTTGCAGCTATTCATTTCTGACCGTGTACTTGTTGAGTTATCTTCAAGAGGGGCCCAGCATGGCCAGGTAGGTTAAGGCGTTCGACTTGTAATCTGAGGGTTGCAGGCTTGAATCCTTCATTGCACCAAAGGTGCTCACCCTTTAAGCCATAAGGCATTGTAATGTGATGGTAAATCCCACTATTCATTAGTAAAAGAGTAGCTCAAGAGTTGGCGGTGGGTAGTAATGACTAGATGCCTTCTCTCTAGTCTTACACTGCTAAATTAGGGACGGCTAGCACAGATAGCCCTCAAGTAGCTTTGCATGAAATTCAAAAACAAACAAACAATCTTCAAGAGGTAATACTTTAGAACTTTGTTTTCTTGTTTTTCTCTAACTCCTTCAAATTTCTTCCTCTTTTATGTTCTTGATCATGGCTTAATTTGTTTCTCCCATAGTAGGCAAAAGGCTTCTTTTCCTGCTACCTGTAAATGTTATAGAAGTAATCTTTTTTTTGTCCCCACACTGTCATGTTTCAACTCTTTCAACTCTTTTGCTTACTTCATCCCTGGATTTCTCCATGCTGACCTGACTGGAACTTTGATATTTTGTTAAGGTGTCCCACCTTTCTTTTAGAATCATTAGTGACTTGCTTGCTCTTTAACAGAAGATGAATTACTTACTCAGGTAAGAGAACATCTCAACTTTGTGCTCTTGATGCTTCTTATACACCTTTTTTTGTTGTTTCTAAGAAAGTTCTGAACTTTTATCCTGAAAGGGATTTCCTGTTCAAGACTGGGCAGGTAAGAGAAGGTAACCACTCTTCTTTCCTAGATTGTTATTTACAAGAACCCTGACTAATCCAAATTGTTGTTCAGGTAAATGTTTTTTTTTTTTATCTTCAGGGTCATTCATTGGTTCATTTCACAAATGGAGTCTTTCCAAGGAGCATAATATTGATTTTGATGTCAAGTTTGTAAAGTTGCTTAATTAAATTGTGAATATTACATCGGAAAGGGTCATGATATGTGAAAAGAACCAGGCCCAAATGTGAAGGGTTAATCAAAATTGTCATTACATAAAATAATGTCATTAATAACTGTTTAAATTGATTGTTTTAAATTTTTACTATCATATAAGTAATCAAAATGTTACCATCGTGATTTCTCGTCATTATTTTGAATTAGCTTAAATTAAGCTTGATCAATTAGTGCCACAACTCATGAAAATAATCAACTAAAAAATTGGTATTTATGGTTATTACTGTTTTTGATCATTTTGATTATTTAAGTTTCATTGATTAGTAGTTCAATTAATTGCTGAGATCTACTTAGTTCTAAATATAGACCTAACTACTTGTTTATAAATTATAAATCTTTGTTGTGTATACATGTACATACAATATAGAAAATCACCACAATTGTGTGAGCATTAGTATGTTAGAATAAATTTGTATTAACTTTCCATGAAACTTTTTTTTTCTCATCTATTGGTAGTTACACAGTTCCAATATTATTAAGTAGCATTTTTAATATTAGCAGTTATCAAGTAATTGTCTGTAAAACTCGGTGGGTTGATTGTGGAGAATTGTGAAAGATTTAGAACTATGCTTATTTTAAAGATAAATCTTAAGTACTGTTCATTTTTTTTTGTTCCAGAATAGAACTATAGGTGATAATGATGATGAAAACTGGAATTTTGCATCGTTTTCACTACTAAATTAACTGAAATTTTAAATACTAAAAGCTACAAATACTTTAAAGCACCATCCAAGACAAGTGTCATACATATCTGCTGACAGGAGAGTATTCCTTCACCACTGTGGAGCGAGGAGAAGAACCAGATATGAGTGGGCTGGCTGCAATACCAGACCTGCTTCCCACCCTTCCAACTCAGCAACCTCAAATCATTAAAGAAGGATGGCTTTTAAAAAGAGGTAAGAAAATATTAGAAACACAAACAGATTTAAGTTTCTTATACTTCTCTCAATAATGTTTTTTTTTTAACCAAGCTCTCTTTATAATTACAAACATTTAGATGTATTTAGCCAGAATTACTCTACATCAGTAGGCAAGATTTTCTTCAATAATTAATCTTATTAATGATACTTTATTATATCTGTGTATGTAACTTTAAATAGATGCTAAAATATGAAAATTATTTTAAACTAAAAAATTACAGTGCATGTCAAATTATTATGCACATTTTGTTTTATGAATATTCCAAAAAAGTATAGCTTTGATTTGGATGAAATTTATGCAAATTAACTATTATATTATCGTGCACTAGTTGTGCAATAGTTAATAAAATCAACTAGTGAATAAAATTATAAGATGTTTTCTGAAATGCTATGAATTATGCAGTACAAAATTATTAAGCGAGTTACTGACAAATGAATCTACAGTACAAGAATAGCAGCCATTAGAGGTAGTAATAAATAGAATTGACAATTAATTTTTAATAATAAAATGAAACCCAGAAACTACATAGTATACAAGAATCAGTGAAAGATAATTTATTCAATGATATAATCACCATTTATTGACATGACTTTAATGAGCCTATCATTGACAAGAGTTGGTCAGTTTTTTAATGTCTTTTGCTTTAACATCTTTTGCAGATGATAGTACATCATTCTAGAGATCATTCTTTGATGTAAATTGCATTCCACTAGCATAAATCATGTGTTTTATGATACTGTGAGGATTCTCTGTTGGATTTAAATCTGGAGAAGAGGCTGGCCTCTCTGTAGGCTGGCTATCTTTGAAGTCTAACTTTGAAAGGTAACCCATTGTACCATAAGCAGCATGAAATGATGTCTTATCTTGCATAACAATAACCTTTCTTCTGAATCACAAAGACTCACTCATATACTAAGGTTTTAAGTTGTCTTTGAGAAATGTAATATTGGCTTCAGAAGGTTGTTTTTACATCATTAGGTACTCTAAATTGGACTCACAAGCTAATTTATTACCAATGATACTAGTCCATATCATCACTCCTCTTTGCTGACATCTCATTCTGGATGGGGCTGAAGTTCCTTCTGTAAGTTGTCTTCTGGTCCACCCATCTGGGCCATCAAGAGTTGCACTCATCTGTAAACAAAACTTCTCAAAGTGGGTTTTAGATACTGGAAATCCTATGCAAGTTGCTAGACTTTGTCTGGGCACTAGTGGTGGTTGAATTGCAGGCTTAACACATTTTGATTTTGTAACATTCCAGAGGATGCTATATCTTCCAGATTTTGAAAAATCTGGAGCTCCAGCCTTCTGGAATATTTCTTTACTCAATGAAAGAGGATTCTTTATAGTTGCTTACTTGATGTTGGAAAGTTGGCATCTTGAAATCACCTATACTTTTCATTCATCAGATCTTGTCTGCTTAACATCAGAATTGACGAGGTCCTTTTTAGTAGTTTTATGTTCTCAACCATGTTCTTTTGCAAGTTCAGTTGATTTTTTTCCTTTAGTAAGACTATATACAATTTTATTTTCTTCTCTGCTGATGTCAAATCCTTTCTTCTGCCTGTAGTTTCAGTCAAACTCAACAAACGGATGTGTGTAATAATTTGGTACTGTGTAATTCATGACATTTTAGAAAACCTCTTGTAATTATCTGATTGTTTAGTAGATTTTAATAACAATTGCAAAACTTTTGTACGATAATATGATAGTTAATCTTTATAAATTTCATCTAAAGCAAACTTGTACTTTGAGATATTTGTGAAAACAAAAACTTGCATAATGATTTTGCATGGATTATATATTTTTGCTTTGTGTTTGAATATTAGTGCTATTCATACTTTTTCATTAGTTCTTTTAACTGTAATTGATAAAATACCATACCACTCTTTTTAAATGTATAAATACAGTTTAATAAGGGAAATGATTTTGAGATGCTCTGTAAGAAGCTTTTAGTAAAAACATGTTTGTGTCTACAGATAATTAAAGACAATTGATATAAAGTTTGTAACCTTGTGTCTTTACAAAGCTAATACAGCAGCATAATGTCAGTTAAACCTTGCAACTTGTATAACATAGACATGGATATCGTTTGTTTGCAAACCATTATTTGTCACACACAAAGTAAGTATTAATTATGTGATTTACTTTACATTATATCTATTGTACTGAATAAATCGTCTTGTAGCTCACATTTTGAGAATATAGTGGGTTTAGAATTTCTGTTTTTTGAAATTATGAATGCATCACTTTGATAACATTGGTTTCAGTATATATAGTGATACTTTGGTTGAACAGTGAATTTAAGTTAGTCATATCTTTAAAATAAGATTTTTGTTTTAAATTAATTATTCTCATGCATTTGAAAAACAATAGAAAATCATCTGTGTAAGAGGTGATTAGTGGTATATAAACAATAAAAAAAATTTAAAGAATTTTTTGCAAAGGTACAAAAATTAAATGTTCATTCTTTGCATTAACTTGATTATAAATTTTAATATACAAATTGAATAAAGAATCTCTGTGCTTGTGTTTGTGCATAGTTTTACTATATGTAGGTGCAACTGACCTGAATAACCTTGTTACACTAGAATAATTTCTAATATGACAGTGTACTTGTACTTTCCTGTTGGTGATATGTTGACTGCTTTTCATTCATTTTTACATTTCTCTTGTAAATAACCAATTGTTAAAGCTGCTTGTTATGTTATTTTAACATTTACAGTGTGCTTACAATTTTAGATCTTCTTAGAAATTTATATTGTTTATAATCTTATTTCTTATAAAAGTTTTTGTTACTTTGAGTGTGAAAAACAGCAGGAACTTTCCAGTTGGTATGGAAAACTTGTTATTTATTTCACAGTTACTGATTAAAGTAATAGTACTTATTAAAGTATTTCTTTCACTTTTTTTACCTTCTGATGTTCTTGTATATGTACTCATGTACTGTATTTACTGAATATCTGCATTTAAATTTTCACCTGTTGAGAGTTGGGTGTTTTAGTTGATGCAGTTGATTATCTATGAGCATTGATTAGTGTTTTGTGAACTAATAGGATAGTTACAATTATAATCAGTGGATTAGTGTTACAAAAAATAAAGTAATGAAAAGTAATGTTTCTTATTATTGCATTTTTTGATTATTTCAAATATCAATTAATTGAATTTACAAATAGATTAGTTGTCATCAAAATGATTAACTAATCAAAATATGTTGTTCCAGTTATTACTGTTTTTGATTATTCCCACAGTTGGTTAATTGAAATAATGATAGAGTCCTATATAACTAAAATAATTATTACTTGAAACTAGGATTTCCAATCATTCAAAATTGTGATTGAATCTAGTGCCCCCAAAATATTGCTATAGTTAGCTTGTCTTTTGATTTAATGGTCTTGGATTTGATTCCCATTACCACTAAATTTGTTTGTCATGTCTTGGCAACTGGTTAGCAGCACCTCCTACCAACTTTCTCACATCTTTAGTATTAAATAAAGTGTAAATTTGATGTTGTATTTTTTTTAACATATTGAACTGTGTTCCTAATTTATAATTGTGTCATGTAATGTTGTATAAGCAGGTATGGATCTAGGAAAAACATCCAGGGGTGAGGTCTGGACTTTATTTGTTTCAGGAAATAAGTGTTTTTTTAATTTTCTATAAAGAGTATCATAGATTTAGGGTGTAAGTCCAGATTCTGGTCCCATTTTCCAGAAATTAATAAACTATTATAGAAATCCTTCGACCTTAATTTATTTTCAGAAATCAGTAACTAAGCAGCCATACAACTATATACTACCATTTAGTATCAGGAAGGAACAATAGATGTTAATGTTTATTAATTTATTAGATTATTAATTATCATTAAAGGTTTATTGAATTTTTTTGAAATCAACACAGCTTGAGACTACAGCAATCCAGTTAAGGTCTCAGTTAATAACTGGTTATTTCTAATCTAATATAACACTGTGATTGTCAATTAAACCTTGCAACTTTTTTAACGGAGGCTTGTTACAGAATTTATTTTTCATTACTTATAATTAAAATTCTAATTTAAGTATTCTTATTGTTGATGTCTAAAATAAATAAAAATGCAAGTGGTATAACAGTATAAATAATAATTTTTAATAAAATTGAAAATGTGCATTTTCCTCACTAATGCTGAATTTTGATGATTATAAATTATTATCACTATCTAATTTTAATTTTTAAAAAATGATGTGTTTGTCGTTAACTATTTTTATTCATGTATCAATCACATTATTAGAAATAAAAAATATAAGCTTTGAAATTGTGCAGTTATAATGTGAATGAGCTAGTCATTTACAGAATATATCAACATTGTTTTAATTGTCTGAAATATGTAGTTTACTTTAGGACTCTATGAGCAACACTAATTCATATAAAAACTAAATTATTATAGTGGAAGTGTTTTCTTTTATGTAAAAATCTGAAAATTTAGCATTACCTAGCTAACTTTTAAAATGTTAACTGGTATCATCATTGTAGAAATGAAATATAATTGGTAGCTATTGCAGAGAAGTTAAATATTGTTGCTAATTGTTAATGTAATAATATTATATTATTATCTAAATAACTCTAAAAAGCTTTATTTTACAGGATAAAATGACCTTAAGTTTAGGCTACATGAAGAACATAAAAGGATATTGGGTGTACTTTGGTTAAGTACTCATTTGGTTAATAAATAAAATGGGTTGTGATAATCAGTTTCCCTTGGCTGGTAACAAAGTGTTTGAGCAACTATGCAGTTACAGATAAAACACTTAAGACCTCAGCATTATTGTAAACATCCTTATATGTAAGAAAAAAAAAAAAAGGTCTGGGAAAATGTGCATTGTTGTTGCAACAAATAACTGATAAGTGAATAAATATTTTATTGCTACTAAATGTTAAACAATGCAATCAGGTGTGAGATTTTCATGTACAAAATTAAGGATTAAAACTTAGTTTTAAATTATTATGCTTGAAGTTGAAGATAGGGTTTCCCTATTTTAATTTTTTTGCCAATTTATAAAATTTTTGAATTAAGTTTTATATGTTTATTGTATTTTAATATTTTTATTTCATGGATATTTTTTCAGTTTCTATCCTTCATTTAGTGTGATTTTTGAGGTAAAAATTTATATTTGTATTTCTACACACCTGTAAAGAGATTGGTTTGCTTGTAAACAAAACAACACGCTTTGTTGATACTATTATAGAATTCATCTACCCATACTAAAGAATAACTATTTTTACCAAGACTGTAACCTCTTGAGAATATTTATTGTTTTTCAAGTGTTTCCCTTAGTTTTTGTACAGACCTTGGTTGTAAATGGATAATGCACTCTCGTCCTTTAGATCATCCTGTCTCGTTACTCAGGAACAACATTGTTGATTGCAAATGCTGGTTGGATTGGAACAGCACTACTGTTGGGGTGCCCATTTCACCACCTCATCCTGAGATCCATCTGTTCACAGACACACAACTACAGGATGGGAAACTTATCTTGAATTCAGTAATTTCAGGTTACTTGGATGAAAGACGTGTCTACCCTCCATGTCAATGTTCTCAAACTTCTTTCAGTATTAATTCAGGGTCTCTCTTGAAGGGAAAAATTGTAATCATACATTCTGATAATTCCACAGTGGTGTCTCAGATTTCCCTTTTGAGGAGGTATACATTCTCAAGACCATTATTTTTGTAATTTGGATCTTTACTGAGTTCATTTTAATTGCATCAGTATCTTAGCATATTGTGTTCCAGGAGTTAGGAATTTCATGTGTCTCAATCCAGCCAAATGCCTTCAACAGAATGGATGCTACTGATCCATTTTCAATGGATTTACTCTCAGTTCAGGCCTCCAACAGTTGATGCTTTGCTACTTGTTGGAAATCTCCACTGCAGTTGTTTTGGTCTTCAATACCTCCTCCTCAAGTGCTGGCAGTAGATGCTTTCAGACAGGATTGGGTAGGTTTACATCTGTATACTTTTCCCCAGTTTGTCTATTGCCTCTAGTCCTGATGATAATTTGATCTACTCCCTCTCAAGTTCTCTTGGTTGTAACTTATTGTTCAGCTCAAGCATGGTTTCTGTTTCTTTAGTATCTGCAAGAATGTCTATCTCTACCTCTTTCACATTGAAAATCTGTTGCCACAACCATGATCAGACATTCTTCATTCAAGTGTTTGGAAACTTGATCTACATTCCTGAAAGTTATGTGGTCTTTGGCCTGGCATAAGGGCTTAACTTTTGAGGTTTCTCTATACTTAACTGTATATCTACATAGTTCAACCACAATTGTTTATCAGTGGAAATGTAATATTTATTAGTGGTATATTAAAACGAAGTTTAACACCTTTCATCAAGAAGTACCTACCATATTGCATTTTATGACTTGGGCATTTGAAAAAGGGCTTGCTTCATCTGTGGTGGCTTTTTGAATCCCCAGTTCTGTCAGATCTACTCAAATCCTTTCGTATTATTTGACTCAAATGATCTTTCAAATTACTGAATTGTGATTTTATGGTTTTACATCTGTTGTCTTAACCTCCTTTTGAGCCCTTACCTTCTCTTAAATTGTATTTTTTGTTATTGTTGGCTTGCGGATATTGTCAGTTGGAGTTGTTTGCAATCCATGTGCATAGGACTATTTATCATTCCACATTTCTCCTCCTTTAACCTGATAAGCCTTTTCTTTCCAAGACTGTTACAGCCAGGGAAATGGAAAGATACTTCTCACCAATCTTTTGCTTTTCACATTTCACCAGATTCATCATATCTTTGTCATTAACTGCCTGGTTAAATTGCTCTCAGGAAGACATTGTGTAGTTTGGTATGTGGACTACTCTTAATGCTATCCTATCTAAGTACTCACATGGTCCAGTGGCTTCATATTCAGAAGGTTCTCAACTATCCTTTATAGCTATTTTGACCACACCTATAGGACTTTAACCAGAGGTGAGTACTTACGTTCTCATTTACTCTTATTTGTAGGGTCCCTTTATTTTTCACTTGACACCACTCTATGGTGAGTGTTATCCAGGCAAGTATGCTTTCTCTTATATCCACATTAGCAAACACTTTCACTGTAATTAATACAAGTCACAACAGGCTCTAACAAAAGGGGGTGCTTCATGAAACCACCTATGGGTTTACCAGATGGTATTACTTTATTATGGACTGCCACTCATGGACTATCATGAATAAAGCTAAATGCATCCTGCCCATCCCTGCCAATCTTCAGGTTGGATAAATTGGGATCAGATTGGTTTTAAAAATGTGGAGAACTTTGTTCACCTGTTTCACAGTTTTCAGAACACTGTTATTCAGGACTTCCTAACACATTATTACCCAAACTCTACTAGTGTAGCTCAGGAGTCCTTACTGCCCCCAGTTTCCAGTTACTGTGATGGCAGACAGAGGCATTTTTCTCCAGATTGTTTGAGTGTGTTCTTCCACTTTTGGAGAAGAGGGTGAAGTTGGGAGTCCTCGTGCTTGGGTACCAGGATTTTAATTTCCAGATTTCAGTAGAAGTGGCAGCAGGCTCTATGATAACCTACCTTAATTCCAGTTCAGATTTGACACAAGGTTATGAGGTTGGAGAGTGCAGGACCCTTCTTTTTGATCAATGTCAATTTCATATATTGTTCATGGAAGGAGGTCATACCTCTTTTGACATTCTCCTGCACCACCTTCCCACTCAAAGCCAGTTTGTTTGGATGAGGTACTTATATACAGTACCAAGATAGAGGTTGCTTTGAAGTTGGTGAAGAAATTTGTAACTTACAATTTGCCTAAAGCATTCGAGTGGGGTATAAAAGATTAGAGTAAGTGTTCTCAATGCATAGATGGAGATCAAGAAATAGCTATATTGTCAGTGGAGGTAAGTATTATTGGAAATACATTTTAAGTTTAGGAAAATGTAAACTTTTGCACTTGATGAGATATGGTTACTAACATGCTTAATCTTTAAGTGATCATGTCAACTACTAGCCATAACAGAAATTTCAGATGCACTGTTAGTACTGTTAATCAAAACACACATTGTATATACATGTGATTTTAGTTATTTTCTATCATTTTCATACACCATCAATGAACTAAAATACAAGTTTCTTCTTCTGCTTTTTAAGTTCTGTATTATTTGTTTTTAAATGTTACTGTAACTGTTGTAGTCCCCAGGATGTTTATCAGTATTAAACACTCAAGCTGTACTTTTAAGCTGCCATTTTTAGTTTACATTATTCTTAATATTAGAAAATGTTAATTAGCTAGGAGGTATTATTCAAAAACAGTTTTACTCTTAATACAAGTGTCCCTTAATCCTGAAGTCATCTTCATTGTCAGTACCATACAATACACCAAAGTTTTCACCTGTGCTTTCACAGCTGCTTTCTGGATGTTTATAAATGCTGGAACTGATGTTGGCTGATATCTGGAAAGTGGTTGTTAAGGCAGAGCACTGGATGGAAACTTCAGAGAATTGTGTGATGCTGACAGCGAAGATCTCGTGATAAAAGACTTTGAATTGAGATATTAAAACCATTTCTGAATAATACTTTCTTGTCAGTTGACATTATTTTTGAAACGTTGACATTTGACATACCTCTCATACTTTAATAATAATACTTAAATAAAACATAGAATTGTACCTTATTTGATCATAGTTACACCATATTTTTGTTTAAAGAGTTATGTTTGTAGACATTTTGTAAATGTAATTGCAATATATGTACTGTTTCACCAGTATCACCTTAGACAAATAGTAATAATACTAGTAGTTGCTAACTTTGAAATTTTTCTAATTTCACATGTATTTTAAAGTTATCTCTGCTCATGTGTAAAATGTGTGCAAAAATCAAACAAGTTTCAGTGTTTGAGCATTTTAAGTTGTGCAAGAAAATATTAGCATGTTTGTGCATATAGTTGTGCATATGTCATACTACTGTGAAATAAAATTTCTCTTTGGATATTTTATCTTTATCCAAATTGTAGCTGGTACCACAAATTGTTACCTGATTTATGTAGCAAATTTAAAAACATTATGTAATTTTTCGTTGAAATTTTTATTTTCTTTTGTTTTTGTTTATTTTTAGTTAATTCCATCTACATTTTCAGAAGTGGATATTTGTTTAGATACTAACTTTTTTTAGTAAATAACTGACTTTTAAATAACTTCTATGTCTTCTCAAATTCCTTGCTCGTGCCTATAATTTTTGACAGATCAACTGTGCAGTTAGTGATTAATGAAGATAATCAGAGAATTCCCATTAAATTATTTAATTTATGGATAAAGGTGGCTATATAGATAAACCACTTGCCTGTTATATGGTTGTACTAAAAGCACTGGGCCATGCTATTTAATTCTTGAAATTTAACTTTTTGTTCATGGGAGAAAATGAATCATAGAATCTGTTTATTCTAAAACAAGTTTTTTTCTTGATCAGTAATATTCAACCACATTTGTGTGTATTAAAATAAATAATCTTCTATTATGCTTTTATGTATGTATAAGGTCTCTTCGTTGAAAGAGAATGTGATGCTTTTTCAGTTTATTTACTCTAAGTAAGCACGTGCTGATTTTACTGTTTGTGATATTAAAGGGATTAGTTTATTTGTTTTTGATTTGACAAGTAAAATTTGTTATAAGCAGTAAGAGAATTAGAGAATAATATCTTTTGGTACACTCAGATGTTAAAGTATGCAATATATCAGGCCTCAGTATTAACCTACTTTTGAAACACTAGCAAGTGATTACTATTTATTATTGTTTCTCATCAGCAAATTGAAGTCTGCTCCTAACAGCAGTGTTATTCTTCTGTATCACAATTAAATATTTCCTGTGTTAAATGTTTAAAAATGTGTACCTATTGTATTTGTATGTACAGATATTCCGTGTCATGTATTGTTTACAAATATTTTAATGCAAAAAATTTCAAGTATGTGTAAGTATTTTATTTTAACTATTTGATGTGAACTGGAGCTACTATGTATATGTTTGCAATACTTACAGAAGTCTCCACTTCTGATGGCCACCTGTTACCGAACACTATTTTATTGTTATCAAAAGTTATGGTTTAAACAATGAAAGCTGTCAAAACATTAGAAGCCAATAGGCCTAATGTCCATGTTAATGACAAATTTTATTATGAAATGAAACAACACATCTTGAGTTTATCTTGACCAAGTGCAATATTACTTGAGAATAACTGTAGCTGTGATAGTGTAAAAATTAAATACATAAAATTGATATTAGAGTGTGCAACTTTTTATCATTATATATATAGTTGTTAACTTTATGATTGATATTTCAGGTGAACACATCAAAAACTGGAGGCCCAGGTATTTTATCTTACTAGAAGATGGATCTCTCATAGGTTTTAAAAGCAAACCAGAGCATGGTTATGCTGATCCTCTTAACAATTTTACTGTCAGGGGTATGTAAATGTGACATTTGAGCCAGTTTCTAACAACATTTTGTTTTCAAGTTTCAGACAGACCTAGTCCTTTAAAATATTTTTTGTATCTTGTCTTTACTCCATGGAAAGACAAGACTGATTAGTTTAAAATTCTTGAAATAGAGTTGGGTAGCAGAAAAATGTAATTTGTTTCATATTGTTTACGAAGTATGTTACCTCATAACAGTCCCTATTCTGAAACATTATTTCATAACCAAAATTAATCCTATGGTTCCTAAAGGAAGAACAATGTCTACATTTACAACTAATCAAAACTTTAGTATTTTATCCTAGTGTGATAGCAGTAAGTTGTCATACTTACTATGCTAAAATCAAAGGTTATATTCTTTTTGACAGCCAACGATGGCTTTGCTACAAGAAAACACACACAACCTATTTTTTACTTGCATGTTATAGGGTTATAAAACATATTCTTCAATTGTTGAATCATGTTTTTGTGTACAAACTAGCTTAACGAAAGAAAAGTGCTTTTTAAAAAGTATTTATTTAATAAGAGGAAAAGTATAACTTGAACTGTTTATTGTTTTTGTATCATATTAATTACTTTAGTGACTTCTAATATAGTGTAGTAGCTCGCATAAGGTTCTAATATACTTTAATATATGTTTTGTTTGGGTGGTAGAGCAGTGTGAATAGTTCTCTGTATACTTTTTGTTCAAATATGCTGAGATAATTTTAGAAAATCTTGTAATATAAACATTTTTTTTAACTTTTAAATTTTGTCACATTGTTTTCACCTATTTAAAGTTAGAAAAATTTATCTCCATGAGTGAAATATATTTAAGAAATGAATTGTGCTTTGACCATTGAGATTAATGCATACAAGGACACTAACTTTTAAGTTTGGTTATTGTAATATTTTCTTTCTGGCTAATCAATCGTTTTTCTTTTAAATTTGATATTTTTACTTTTGCATTTTTCTGTTAACCTAACTAGTACATAGATAAAATGTTTTCTGTCATTTTAGGTTGCTACACAAGTATAATTTGGTAATTTTCTCCACAGTTGTTTACATAAGATTTTAATTTACCCATTTGATGGGAACTGAAGTTTAATGATGAAAAACAGGACGTCAGCAGTAATAATGAACATTTGACAGTGTACGTTCAGTGATAAACATTTATTTTTATACATTTCAGAATACATACATTCCATTGACAGCAAGCTATGTTGAATATGTAAATTATTAGCTACAGACATTGTTTAAACATTCTATAAAAAATAATTAAAATATAGAATAAAAGTGTGAAATAAATTAAAGTTACAATAAAATAAATAGAATGGAACAGTGCAATGATATTGTACAAATATTTAGAACAGACTTAATTGTAGTGAAGTAGTATTATTATTTAAATTTGAAAGTTCATTTAGAATAGAAAACCTTTTTTAATTGAAAGTTCAGTATTTGATGATTCAGATGAGGTGATTTTGAAATTTGTAACCGAGACAGGGTGGTTAGTGTTTTCACTGTGTGTGAATTGTGGAATCTGATTGATTTGATAATTTTTTTTTTTTTTATAAGTTCTGCTTGATACTCCCGTATGTTTGCATGCTTGGCATATAGTTTTGCAAATGTAATTGGCATTACAGCCATCACATATGTATTTATATATGATCCTGGAATGCATGGGTTAGGCAATAGGTCCATAAATCAGATTAGATTTTGTATTTTGAAAAGTGATTTAAATATCATTTGTAGTTGAGCTTGTGGATAGAAGATTTTAATTATTCTTAAAGTGTGTGTTTTCATTTTAAAATTTTTCTTACCTAAAAACTGAATGATCAGTCTTGATGAATATTTATCAATGGTGTATGTTCCTT
This sequence comes from Tachypleus tridentatus, assembly GCF_004210375.1. Taxonomy (NCBI): domain Eukaryota; kingdom Metazoa; phylum Arthropoda; class Merostomata; order Xiphosura; family Limulidae; genus Tachypleus; species Tachypleus tridentatus. The sequence goes on from NC_134830.1 coordinate 41,513,213, forward strand.
TTATGGGGGTCTTAAATTTGTGAGATAGGAACTTGCTGTTAGAATTTGAATAAAATGAATGGGATAGCTATAGTTTATTGTAATGTTTTGTATGGTGGTGATTTTCTTATGAAGAGGGAAGTAGTTAGAAAAGATGTTATATGCTCTGTTGAAAAGGATTTAGAACATGGTTTTATTTTTAAAAATTTGGAATAAAACTGTTGAAATGAGTATGTAAGTCTGTATATGTTGTTTTTATGATAAATGAAAGTGGATATCTAATCTGTTGATTTGGATATGAAGAAAAGGATTTTTTTTTCAGTGTAACAAGTGAAATTAATGTTAGGTTGTTCCAAATTTAAATAAACTAAAAAAACAACAACTATTTGCTGCAAGTAGAGCTTCCAAAGAGTAAAAACATGTCAACATGCTTTCTATATAATGCTGGTTTGTATTCAGCAGTACAGATGGCTAACCAGGAATGCTAATAGTGACAAAGAAATACATTAGCAAGAGTCAGCCCTAAAGATGACTGCACTGCCACTCCATCCAATTGGTCAAATAGCTGATCATTGAAGATAAAGTGGTTGTTCTTGAGCACAAGTTAAACTCTTCAAATTGTTGGTGATTAAAGCTTGTATATGCTTCATTTTAATTGTGTATAAGTCTATACATAGCTGTATCATGTACAAGCAAGAGTCACCATTACCAGCAAGAGTTTAAGTTAATCTATCAATTTAAATTAGTTTATGGACTTTAAAAGGGTTAATTGTGTAACACTCTTGGTTTCACTCGAATCCAAACCTCTGAGCTATGTATACTGCTCACTGCAAAAAGTACTTGTTGAGCATTTCAGTCATGCTAAAAACCACTCAACAATAACATACAGTAAATCTATACGTTTATTCTTTAAGTTACTTCACATTTTGAAATTTGAAAGATAGTGTGGTTAATTCCTAACAGTTTAGTGTAGAATATCTTACTTGGGAAATAAAATTTTTCATCAACATTACCCATGCTTTTTCTCTCATTTCAAAAATGAATATTGATCTTTGCCCATGTGCACAACTTTTCAAACTCAGTATGGGAAGCATCCATTATAAAGGTAGATGAATGAACTCTGGGACAGATACCACAGCTCACAATGTATGTAAGGTTTATGTTTTAATTAAATATGACTATTGGAAGATGTTTGGAAAAATTTTCAGTGGCACTAGCATAGCTTGTCTACTAAAGATTAAAATATAAGGGCTGGATACACTTCAAATTATAATTTTTATAAATTTCTTAACACAACTGTGCAATAGTTAGAATAGCTTAAATTTATTTCTTATTCATAAAACATGATACATCAAGTAGGCCTACATCAGTTACAATTCTTTGAATGTTTCAACAAGCACCATTTGTTTATTGTGCTGCTTTCTAATAAGGAAAACATGTTACTTTTTTGTGAAAAGTGTTACTGCATTCATCAGAAATCATCGGCATGTAATGTCTTGCTTTGAGAACATTCTAGATCATTTCTCTGACTCAGCTTAAGTATATGAAAATGGTTAGTGGCTTCAAGAAATATCTTTTTACAATGTTTTTTTAGTGTTATAACAGACAGTGTAGACAGCCTGGCAAATACCTCAGTAGATCGTTTCAAACCATTCAGTATCTGTGTTGTTTGTATCTAGAATGTTCATTTCGAGGCATTATCTTGAAATTGAATGCATTCTCCTGACTGTATTCTGACATCCAGAAAAAAATAAAAGCTTGACTATCTTTTTGAAACTGTCAGTGAAAAACATTTTTGGGATTCATCATTCTTTGTTGTACAAGTCTGATTTAAAGAAAATTTGTTTTCTTGGCTGTGGACAAACTATACAATATTTAAATCCTGAATAATAGTGTCTTCTTGGTTAAGAATCGAGAGAATGGTTGAGAAGTTTTGAACTTGTTACTTAATAAATTTATAATTAGTGGATTAGATCAGTCTTATTCTAAATGATTCAACTTTGATAAGATAGCATTGAATATACCTACTTCACCTGTATTTTCTCAGTAATGTAAGACACAAACAGCATGAGAGACTTGAGGTTTACCACCTTTGCTATAGACAATGTTTTCGTACAATTGTTGCCCTGACTCTACTATTTCCAGTATTAGATCTGGAATGATGTATGTGTTAATATTTGAATATGTTTAAGATCAATCTGTTTGTATAAATGCTTTAAAAATGAAAAACAAGTATTTTCAAGTTAATTTTACAAGCTAATAAGACCAAACTTTTGAACATTTAATGTCAGTGTAATTATACATAATTCTGCCTTTGATATAAGTTGATACAAATGGAGTTTTCCTCTTAGGTTGTCAGATAATGAAGGCAGATCGTCCCAAACCATTTACTTTTATAATTCGAGGGTTGCAGTGGACTACAGTTATAGAGAGAACTTTTCATGTTGAGTCAGAAAAAGAAAGGTAAAAAAAACATTCTTAAATAGAGTATAAGTAGTGTATATCAAATTGTTATAATTTTGAAAGTCAAATGTGTGCATGAGTGACATTTTTTGTATTAACACTATTATAAGTTTGGTAAATAAAAATGCAATTCTGCGTGTGTGTGTGTGTGTGTGTGAGAATTTAGTAATTATTTTAGATATCTTAACCTAATTTTTTAAGAGTGGAAGATTTACGTATTATATGATATAAATATCTATAATACATAAGTTCTGTAATGTGTATCTTAAACATCTTCAAGTTGAAGCTCAGTATTTTTTACTTGTCTGTCATCTATAAGATATTCAAAAGTGTTTTTTTTTTACTTTTTTCAATTTTGAATAGGTTTATACTTGTCCTGTACTTGAAGTTTAATAGACAGATTTTGAAATTAATTTAGTAATTGTTAAGCCTGGTTTTGTAATTTTAGTTTTTAGGTATTTAAAGAAACATTTATGATGTATTGATTTTTTTTCCCTACTAATTAATATGAAATTCTCTGAGACTATTCGTACTTAAACATTACTGTTAGAAGGTATACATGCTTGTTACATAAATGGCTTAACTATAACCTAAGTAGACTCTTCTAGCATATGGCTGAAAATCCTTGTTTACTCATCACATTTATCTCAGTTTGGCTGTAAACTAATCCAAACCATTTTGTTGTTCACAAAATTAAGAAAGTTGAAATTCAAGATATGGTGATAATTGTTAGGAAATCATGAAAATTTCATCTGAACATGCAAATAATTACGGGTTTAGAATTAATTCAGTAGGTAAATGTTTTAGCAGAAGTCTATTTTAAGTTTCTGTGCAGTGTAATTTCATTGACTTGTCATAGAATGTTTGAGCACAATAAATAAAGTATTATTCACCCCCAAACTAGATGCATGTGGGTCGTAGCATGCTGAATTAAGATCTTTAGAATCACTATGCTAACACATAATAAAAGTTATATCTGTCTTTTTCTTGTTATCTTTGTTGAAAATGAACTGATATTTTGATGTGGGTCAGCCCACTGACATTTTTCCAGTTTTATTAGACTATAAAAAACAGAAACTGAGTTAAAAGGCACTAAAGTGATCTACAGCGAACAAATAAATCAGATTAAATACAATGTTTAAATACAAGTGAAATGTTTTTTTGTTTTTTTTAGTGTTTTTGTGTTGGGAGAAAACATTTTGGCAGATTTAACTATTTCAGTGTTGGGTAACAAAAATTCAGGAATAATTCAGTGACAGAGAAACATAAATAGTAGCATAACAGAAATTATATAACTTTCAGAAGCTCTATTTCACACTTTCCAGTTAATACTTTATAAGTTTATTATCTAGCTTACTCGAAGATTTAGTTGCCTTAAAATGATTTTTATATTACTTATCATAAGCATAAGTATTTGTAAGCCAAGTAAGAAAGTTTGCATTCTTCTACTGATTTTGCTAAGCCTGATTTAATGATATCAAGTTTCTGAATTTGCTTCTTAGAAACAAAAGTTAAAACATTTCTACTCTCAGGAACTTGTCCCATCATTTACAGTTTTAATTAACCAAAAAAAGAAAACCTTCAGAACAATTTCTCCATACATTTCAATATTTTATTTAATGTTCTGAGCTACAGATGCTTGAGTTTTCATCAGATGTCTGGACAGAATCTATTATGGGCATGATTGAAGAAAGAAAAGGTTTAATTCATTTAATATCACCTATAAGAAAAGTAATGTAGCAAGTGGGTTATAGCATAGAATTTCCAGAATATGACCAAAGTTTGTTGTATTGAAATCATATACACTGTAAATCTTTTACTTAAAGGTACATATAATGTTAAATTATTAAAATAGAAAAGAAGAAAGGTATTTGCAGTAAAACTTAATGTCCTATTCTTCATACATATCCTATATAAACCCACTATAATATATAAAATTAAATTAGTGTGGCAAAAAACCTTCAGAACCTTTGCAAACTAATATTTTCAAGGTAAAATTGGTGTTGAGATTATGTAATAAGCTACTACTTTAAGATTTTCTTGTTATTATAGGAATGAATGGATGAGAGCTATCCAGTATGTTGCTGATAAATTACAAGATCAAGATGTGGAAATGTTAGATCAGCAAGGGGAAGACAATATCTTTGAGAAACTGAACATATCAACAAGAACCTCAGCCAACAAAGGCAGAAAAATTGTGTGTCTTTAGAAAAAATTTTTTTCTTTGCTGTTATTTTTTCTGACAGGCTTAAAAATTATTTTCAGAGCTAAATTTTAGTGTTTCACTGTATTTACTCTATGAAAGAGACTTGATTTTCTTAATTCTGGTTTTGCATACCATACAATTAAAGGTAAATTTTTGATTCTTACACTTGGTTCATTACACCTTTTTGGAATAGGAAATTTTATATATAAATAATTTTTCTTTTCACATAATTCATACTTCTGTACTGCTGAATGTTTTATGTTTAAAACCATTTGTTACATTAACAAATGGTTAAGAAAATATATTTTCACAACCATTCTGTGGTGCTATTGTGCAAATGAATAATCTGGAAATATTTGAAATTGAAAGTACTGTTAAATATTCTTTTTTAGTTTCATGCAGCTTTATGATGTATTTATTGTTACAGTACCTAAGCTATATTTTAGATTAATATATCCAATATACATACACATTAGATCACAGCTAAGTTTAAGGTTTTTTTCTTTTTCAGACACTTGACAATTTTGAATTCCTCAAGGTCTTGGGAAAAGGCACATTTGGTAAAGTCATTCTTTGTAGGGAGAAGGTATCAAACTTGCTTTATGCCATTAAGGTGCTCAAAAAGGAAGTTATCATTCAGAAGGTATATTAGATTTTCCTTAACCATTTGTATCAAAATATTCAGTGTCTGTGTGTCATGCAATTCCTAAACTGCTGGTCAAACCAATATTATGTTGGTACCAAATGAATCATTTTGGCCCTCTTGTCACTCCACTCCTTAGAAAACCTGGTTATTTCACAAAAATACTTTTATAGGAATTCCTTAAAAGTGGACCACAAATATGATATGAATTTACTTAACAATGTACTAATTATTGTTTTGTACATGGGGTTTAAGGAATAGAGTAACATAGAAGACCCAGGTCCATTAATGTGCACACGTGTGTTATCAAATTTCTAAGTTGTACATCAAGGAAGGAGATTAATTGGTTAGCATAATTGATATTTCAAAATTTGGAGATGTAGGTGAGCATTTTGGATTGGTTAGGTATGCAAAATGTAATACTTAGTGTGATGCAAAAAATTAGTTCTTATTCATAGGAAATAAAACCTTTTGTGTTGTGACTGGTAAGTTTCACATACTTCCAATCTTAATTGGTGCTTACACAGTTTGAACACCTATGAGTACAAATTTTCATTAGTTTCTTAGATAAATAACTATGTGACTCGACTATTGGCTAAACACAGAAGTGTATTGCACAGTGCATGGTAGAAGTTTGCACTAATATCACTACACTGCCAAAAGAGAGTGGTTGTAGAACTTCCAAATGTGATGGTCTTACACATACTTCATTTGTTTATTTTCTCAACTATATGACCTCTGTATCTAATGGAGCCCCATATATTTTAGTATTTGTATTAGGATTAGTATGATGTTTTGCACTCTATGTAATGCCTGTTACATTCAGATGTACACTAATACACATTTACTTCTCTGTCTTGAGTCTCTTGTTTATGGATATTGGTTTGAAACAATGAAGACCACCTTAATAGGTGTTCCTTGTTTGAAGGGAGATGCTTTTGCTGCCAAAACACATCAACATTTTTAGTGCTTTTTCATATCTAACATCAATCTATGACTGATATAAAGATCACAGACTTGAATTAAATAATGCAATTAATTCATTTTAAAAGGTTGGTCAAAATATAAAAAAAAGAAAGCGTTTAGATAAATTATAATAAAAGTACATTTTTCATCATAATGACCTTTTACAGTATAGTTTCTTTATAAAGATAACTGAAGTAATACCAATGCTGCACCTTTGGAAACATAATATGAAGTACTTTGTTAATTATTTGTTTACTTACAATTCCCATATATGCAAGTAAAAAGTATGATAGCTGTATTTTAATATTTATCATTTCCAAATTAGTTTTATTATAAATTCCTTAACCTTAAAATTACAGATTCATTTTTACACCATTCACTGCTTATGATTGAGTAATCTTATGGTTTTTACCATGTAAAACACTTAGTGTGATAGAACTGGACAAAAAATCAATTTGGTGTAATCACTCATTTTCTGTAAATTTTCATAGTTGAATCGATTGCATGATTTGTGTAATGTATTACATGTATTGATGACCTCATAACAATAGTCAGTCCATTTGGAATTTTTATGTAAGTATAGGGTTAATGTGTAAACTAGATATTCTGAAAAAATAAAATTCACATTAGGCATGCGTGTAAAGAATAGTGAGGATACTGATCTAAAGATTGTTTTGAGTTATTTTATTTTTCATAATTTCCGAACATTTGAATACGTACTTGGTTTTCAAAGTAGATTATTATAGATAAATTCCTTAACCTTAAAATTACAGATTCATTTTTACACCATTCACTGCTTATGATTGAGTAATCTTATGGTTTTTACCATGTAAAACACTTAGTGTGATAGAACTGGACAAAAAATCAATTTGGTGTAATCACTCATTTTCTGTAAATTTTCATAGTTGAATCGATTGCATGATTTGTGTAATGTATTACATGTATTGATGACCTCATAACAATAGTCAGTCCATTTGGAATTTTTATGTAAGTATAGGGTTAATGTGTAAACTAGATATTCTGAAAAAATAAAATTCACATTAGGCATGCGTGTAAAGAATAGTGAGGATACTGATCTAAAGATTGTTTTGAGTTATTTTATTTTTCATAATTTCCTAACATTTGAATACGTACTTGGTTTTCAAAGTAGATTATTTTTGTAAGAGTGTGAAGGTTTGCTTTTTAACAAATTTTAGTTCTCAAACAATTGTTATTAGTTATTTTAATAAAAGTTGACATTTTGATATCGTTCTGTTTTAATAGGATGAAGTAGCTCATACTTTGACAGAAAATAGAGTTTTAAGAAATACAAACCATCCGTTTCTAATTGTAAGTAAATGAATTCCTTTCTCTAGTTGTATTTTTTAATGGTGTAGCAGTATATGTTACTAATTAATTGGGTTTTTAATCAGCTTTCCTATATCCTTTTTATCTGTTTCTAAACTCTAAAAATAGTAATAACAGTAACATGATTTAAATAAGCTCCTTATATATTAGTGATGTTAATATGATAAAATGTCAGTTAAAACACAAAATTATAATTTAGTGTTTATTTAAAATATTCTACATATTTTTACAAGACTCAGTATTTATAATTATTGAGTTTAACTGTTTTATATCTTGAAAAACATTGTTAGTTAACATTTTTCTAATCTACGTAAACTCAGAAATTCAGGAAGGACATAACGTGGTATTTGTAAATGTGCTATGTGTTATTATTACTAATGATTAAAACTTCAAAATTGATTTGTGATAATTAGATAATGTTTTTTTTTTATTCCAGTCTCTTAAGTATTCATTCCAGACAGCTGATCGGTTGTGTCTTGTGATGGAGTACGTAAACGGAGGAGAGCTTTTTTTCCATCTCTCAAGAGAACGGATCTTTAGTGAAGAAAGGACTCGTTTTTATGGTGGGGAAGTCTTACTAGCCTTGCACTACCTCCACACTCAAGGAATTATATACAGGGATCTAAAGGTATTAATAGAGAGTAAACACTTTAGAAAACTTTACTGTTTTACCTTTTGATTAGTTGGACCTGATAAGTAGTTTTGCCCAGGAGTTTATGAATCTAGTGAGCTTTAGCATGCAATGTGAGATTGTTAGATAATTGAGCTTAGACATGCTTCAATACTGAATATTATATAGACATTGCTGAATATTGATCTCTAGGTGGATATAAATATGAAAAATGGCAAAAATTCAAGTTACTCGTGTAAATAGATAATTAAAATAGTCAAAAAACATTGTTTTTAAATCATGTAGCTAAAACTGTTGATTTTTGAGCATTTTAATTATGAGTGAGGCCTTTGAATAACGTTGAAAACAATCTTAGAAATAAGCATTTAATAGACAATAACCAGTGACCAAATTAAAATACACAAGTTATGTGCTGTAATGTGTTGAGCAAAATTTGAAAGTACAGTGGTACCTCGGTTCTTGAACTTAATCCATTCCAAAAGGCTGTTCGAAAACTGATTTGTTCGAAAACCAAATCAATTATTCCCATAAGAAATACTGTAAATTAAATTAATCCATTACAGACCACCAAAAATTATGAATTATGAAGCATTTCAAGTAAAAATATTGCTTATTTGTACCTGTATAAAAATACTTACATGCATAAAGTGAACCACAAAAACTATAAACATGATAAAAAACAATAAATGAAAATTTAACTGCACTTTACCTGTGCTGAGGAGAGTTGATGGCATAAGTGAAAGGTGATGAGGAACATGGAGAGTAGGAGGGTTATTATTGTTTGGAAGGGGAGTCATCTTCCATAAAAACGTCAGGTAACTCTCCTTCTGGGGTTCTTTCTCTTTTCTGTCTCTTTGCACTGCTACAACCTGCTTGAGACTCACTGGACCTATTTCTCACTAAAAACTTGTCTAATGAGGTTTGTTTCTACTTCTACCTGCATTTTAAAATGTTTCTGAAGTAAGATGTGGCATTGTCACTGAAAAGGTTTATGCTGTGGTTTGCTACAGCTTTGTCAGGGTGAAATTTTTCCACAAAACTTTGTAACTCTTTCCATTTTCCACACATTTCCTTGATTAGTGAACTAGGAACATCCTCCCTTCCATTTACCACACATTTCCTTGATTAGTGAACTAGGAACATTTTCCCTTCCATTTACCACACATTTCCTTGATTAGTGAACTAGGAACATCCTCCCTTCCCTCCTCCTCATCTGAAGACACTTCCTTAGTTGCCTTCTGTTGCTGCTCCTTCTGAAGGTCTTGGAGTTCTTCCATGGTGAGCTCAGTGTTGTGGTCTTTCACCAATTCCTCCACATAATCATCACTCACATTCAAGTCCATACACTTGCCTAGTGAGACAATATCCTCGACAACAGGCTCAGCCTCAAAGCTTTCAAAGTCTCTATCTGCTACTGAGTCTGGCCACAATTTCTTCTAGGCTGAATTCATGGTCCTCAAAGACACTTCCCTCCAGGCTTTGTCTATGATCCTCAAGCAATGGAGGATATTAAAGTGTTTTTTCCAGAACTCTCTGAGGGTTAACTCTGTGTCAGAGGTCACTTTAAAGCACCTTTAAAACAGTGCTTTGGTGTAGAGTTTCTTAAAGTTTGATATTACCTGCTGGTCCATGGGTGGAATGAGAGGAGTCGTGTTAGGGAACAAGAGCTTTACTGTAATGAAACTGTAATCCTCCACTAACCCATCCTCCAAGCCTGGTGGGTGAGCAGGTGCATTGTCCATCACAAGAAGGGCCTTGAGTGGCAACTGTTTTTCCATGAAGTAATTCTTTACACTTGGGGCAAACACTTCATGGACCCACTCCATAAAAAATTGCCTGGTTACCCATGCTTTACTATTAGCCTTCCACATGACATTCAGTTTACTTTTCAGGACATTATTTTTTCTTAAAAACCCTTGGGTTCTCAGAATGGTACACAAACAAAGGCTTAAGTTTTAAGTTCCCACTTGCATTACTACATAACAATAGAGTTAGCCTGTCCTTCATTGGCTTGTGTCCTAGCAGTGACTTCTCCTCCTTGGTGATGTAGGTCCTCTTTGGCATTTTCTTCCAAAAGAGTCCTGTCTCATCACAGTTGAACACTTGTTGGGGAATAAAACCCTCAGCTTCTACATAGTCCTTAAATTCTGTAACAAATATATCAGCAGCATCTTTGTTAGAACTGGCACCCTCCCCATGTCTCACCACACTATGTATGCCACTTCTCTTCCTAAATTTTTCAAACCACCCCCTACTAGCCTTAAAGGCATTACTTGTATCAGCACTCATTCTAGGGGTGTTTTTCAGGAGGTCAGCATGCAACTGCTTTGCTTTCTCACAAATGATGGTCTCAGAAATGCTATCACCAGCTAACTGTTTTACGTTTACCCAAATCAACAACAGTTTTTCTACCTCTTCCATTGTTTGTGATCTTTGTTTCGTAAGCACTGTCACTCCTTTCGCAACATCAGCTCCTTTGATGACCTCTTTATCTTTCAGTATAGTGCATACTATAGACTTCACCATACCAAACTGTGTAGCAAGGTTAAACACGCAAACACCACTCTCATACTTCGCTATGAGATCTTTTTTCACCTCTATTGTGGTTCTAACAACTTTTCTTTTTGGTTTGCTGCTTTCATTATCCTTCTTTGACCCCATGGTGGCTTATTTAATCAGAATATTTAGAAAACAACAACAACAAAAAAACAAAAAGAAAAATGAGATCACATCAGATTTTAACGGGGGTGTGGACTGAGCAACAAGTGAGGGTAAAATGTTTTGGTAAGCTTGGCGTGGCCAAAAATGGTTGAAGGGTCGTTCAAGTCATCAGTCAGGTTATTTCGGGGGTTTGGGCCACAACAGTTCAGTTTGGGAACAGAGTTTATGTTCGACAACCGAGACATTTTTTTCTCAAACAATATGTTTGAAAACCTAATTGTTTGAGAAGGGAGTTGTCCAACAACCGAGGTACCACTGTACTTACATTTAACTTAAATACATACTTTTAAATTGGCTAATAAATACATCAGGTTTGGAAGTTTATTAATTAACCCTCTTGTATTGTCAAATAAGTTTGATTGATTTTGAGTGTTTGTATACTAAATTATTAGTATCCTAGTGTTTTCAGTAAAAAAAGAAAGCTGGGTTTGAATATGTGACATTACAAAGTATCTATTACCATACTTTTAAGTTGTGGGTGTGTCATTAGGGTGAAAAACAATACCTCAGCATGGATTGTAAGGGCTGCTGATTGCTCTACCTGTGGTTAATAATTCAAAATCAGGTGTGATGGCCAGGTAGCTGTAATAGCTTTGACATGCAATACAAAATACAATTTGTTTTAGTGTTAAGTCTTAAAATGTGAGACTGGCATGAACTAAAGTGTGTGTCTTTGTCAACATTATCAAATAGAATAAAAATTGTCTGGTGTATAGCAAATGATTTTTGTGATATTAAGTGTTTACCTATTTGTTATCACACAATTAATCATGCAATATGTCTTTAGTACTAAGCACTTGAAATGCATGCATGTGATTTTGCAGTAGCAGAGAAAGCTTCTTTCTTATTCGTTTTATTTTATAAGGGATATCAGTTTTTTATGTTTGAGTTCATTTCAGGAATTTGGTTTAAATATTTTCAAACAACAACAAAGAAAAAGATAAAACATCTGCAAAAATTGAATTAGGACACTACACCAGTGATTCCTGTTTTGAAGTTGAAATGTTATAAAAAGTTTAAATATATTTTTATTTTTTGAAATTAGTTAATTTTAGAAAATTTTGTTAAGAAAATTAAACAGATTGATAAATGAAAGTGATTAAAACCAAGTGTCAATGAAATGTGGATACTGTCTACCTGTTGAATTTATTTTTTATGTAAATTATGTTTACTTTATTCTCCCACAATGTCAAAAGCAAAGAAAAAAGACCAGAAAATTGTATTTAATCTTGCCCATAGCTCACCTTAAAAATCATATTTAATCTTGTCCAAAACTCACCTGTAAAAATTGTATTTAATCTTGTCCAAAACTCACCTGTAAAAATTGTATTTAATCTTGTCCAAAACTCACCTGTAAAAATTATATTTAATCTTGTCCAAAACTCACCTGTAAAAATTATATTTAATCTTGTCCAAAACTCACCTATAAAAATTACACATTTCATATATTGTACCTATTTGATCATTGTCAGGTTGTTGTTGACATTTTTGTGCCTCACCTGAAAGGGCCTGGCATAGCCAGATGGTTAAGGCACTCAACTCATAATCTGAGGGTCGTGGATTCGAATCCCTGTCACACCAAACCTGCTCTCCCTTTCAGCCATGAGGGCATTATAATGTGATGGTCAATTCCACTATTAGTGGGCAAAAAGACTAGCCCAAGAGTTGGCAGTGGGTGGTGATGACTAGCTGTCTTCCCTCTAGTCTTGCACTGCTAAATTAGGGGTGGCTAGCACAGATAGTTCTAGAGTGCCTTTGAGAGAAATTCAAAACAAACCAAAACAATCACCTGAAAGTTTTTTTCCATTTAGTGATTTTAAACCATCAATCTGTCTAATTATAAATATTTTAAGAACATTCATTTACTAACTTGAATAAATGTCCTTCACATTTTGTTTTTAGTCACTGCCTGATTCATGAGTAGCACAATCAGTAAAGTAACTGTCATGTGCTGCTGTTTCAGGTACAGAAACAACAGATGCTGTGTGTGTACAGCACTTTATTACTCTTGCATAATCTTTTACTTAAGTAAAAGTATTCTGCACCTTATTATGATATTTTGACACCTAATCATAACTACTTGTAGAATATTTTTATCATATTAGTTATAGAAGTGTGTAATTAATATCTATTCCACCTACAATCAAACATTAATAGCCTGCTTCAGTCTTTTTCCACATTGAACTTTTTCTTACTAAACCTTGAATTAACGGTTTGTTAAAGCATGTTGGGTTGTTTTACCATATCAAGTGTGCATTTTGCGACAGTATAACCAGTTAAAGTATTTTGTGTGAGAGAATACTAATAGGATATAAAAATAGCATTGAAATTTTTCCATAATTCTGAATAAAAGGAATATGACAGTTGGTAAATACTGTGTCTACTAGCTAACAATGTTCTCTGTGACCACACTTATTATTTCTACCACACAATGTGCATCTATGACAAACCTGGAAAATATAGTTAATGTGTAGAGTGCTGGTTACATCTTTTTTGTAGACTGAATAACATTTTTTGGAGGAGGTCTCATAAGTTCTATAGAAAACAATGCACAATGTCCTACGTACTACAGTCAGTCATGTGGTTGTATCTAGATGAATATGTTTGAAAAGCCATTTTGGTATATTTTGTGAGTAACAACAGGTGATCTGGCCAAATCCAAGATACAAAGCAACAAAACCATTCTCTGAAATGGGATTAACTGAATGTATAACTTTCATATCAGCAAAAGTATTTTCCAAATCCAGAATTTTATTTTAATTTTGATGTACAAATGTATACAGTGGGCTATGTGTACTATGCCAATTACACATGTACTACTGTGCCACCAGAAAGAGGAATAATCTTTAATATAAAGGTATTGTCCTTAGCATCTATTAGTCAGAAACAACTTTCAAGGATTTTTAAAGTTTCACATTAAATATTCACATGATGAACACCAATTTCAAGTTTTCCAGCTGTTTCTTGGTTAACATTTTTAGTACATTATTTTTCTGCATTTATAAACAATGTTTCCCTATTTAACTAGCAGATCAGTGTTGATGTGTGCTAACTACCTACACAGAATTCTCATTAAAGGTTTTGAAAATTTGTATCAGAATATGTTATAAATTCAAAGCTGTAGAATTAAACCATTTGCAGGCTTATATATTTTTTGCATGTGTCCATATGATACTATAAATTGTTTAAAACAAAATTATATCAAAAGTACTCTTCTGATTTTTAACTTTGATAATGATTCTGCTAAATTTGTATAGATTTTAAGTTGTATTATCACGAAAAGCATGCCACATCTTCAGTTGTATAACTATCCAAGTTTATTGTAACTTGATTATTAACATGGTAGGTTCCTTCAACATAACAATTTTCAATCTGCTTTTTCAGAACCAACTGTATGTTTATTTTTCAGTACAGTGATCACTACAAATTGCTACTGCAAGAGCATTTAAACATGACCTCACCAGTGAAACGATTAAAATGGTTTTTAACATTTTAACTAGCATGTCTGTTAATCAGCTCACCACTATAGGTTTTTAATTGGTATTCTAAATGATTTTTCTTTTTATATAAAGCAACCTGGAATTTGATTGAATACTTTTTCTGAGGCAAATGAAGATCTAACATTGATGAAAACAAACATAATATTTGTAATTTATGTTAATGGGCAAGTCCAGAAACATTTCTTGACTGTCGTTAGACTACATTATTTTTAATTTCTGAAGAAGACAGCTCATCAAATGGTATCCTTCTGTTCATGTTCTAAGGTTATTTTTCAGCTGTGAAATGTTATGAAATTAAATACATGTTCCTGTATAATTATGTACAGTTTCTTGTTTCTGATTTAATATTTTATGTAAGAAATGTTTTAACCATCAAGAAGCGGTACATATATTTAATTGATGTATCTAAGCTGTACGGTTGCGGAGTTTCACATATTCCAAGTTGTAGCAGAGATACTGCATATTGTGAATTATTTGTTGTAATGAAGGTGCAGGGTTTCATAAATACCTAGACTCTTAAAGAAGTCTTCAAACCTTTGCATCTGAAATATTGTAAATAAATATCTGTTAAAGAATTGCACTTCAGATAACATGAATTGTATAAATAAAAGTTTGTTTTTATCATATTTTTTTGTAAAATCTAATAATCTTATGATATTTTCTAGTAATAATATACATTATTACATATAGTTCTTAACAATAATTTTACCAGAATGTTTTACAACACTGCCCAACCAAACATACATTAATAAGTAATGTTATATCCAAATTTTCAACACAAATTTTACTTCCATTTCAGTTGGAGAACCTACTTTTAGATAAAGAAGGACACATAAAAATAGCAGATTTTGGACTTTGTAAGGAAGACATATGTTATGGTGCAACAACAAAAACGTTTTGTGGAACACCTGAATATTTAGCACCAGAGGTCAGATTATTGTTTGAGTTTTCTGATTCCATAGCATACAGTAATTAGAGATTGAAGGGCATTACTTATATCTAAAGCTGAATGTGTTAATCCAAGAAAAATGTATATTTTGATTAATCTGTTTTTTAATTAAGACATTGATTATCTGTTCTTATACATTTTGTAACATTAATGCTATTTACAGGTTTTTATATAAATTATATCTTTTATGTGACTGAAGAATTTGTAGAGAAAACCATTATGATGGGAGTGGAAAAGTTTCTTAGTGATACATTTCACAAAATCTATTAAAGATTGTATTTAAGTTATATAGATTTAACAGGTTTAGTGCATTTTCATGGTTATTTTACTAATGTTTATTATGGTAAGAAGGGTAATAGCTGAATTTTCCATGTATGGTTATTTTTTGATAATAAAATAATCTAATAATCTAAATAATAATAAAAATTTTACTAATGTTTTTGGGAAGAAGGGAGATTATGGTTAGAAATTAATGAAATTAATGTAAGGGCCTTATGGCATGAAACGGTCATGATTTGTCATAAAAGCCAGAAATTTGAAATAATTTGAGTGTCGTAATAATAACTATATATATATATATATATTTTTCTAATCTAATTTTTTAGATAATAAAATAATCTAATAATCTAAATAATTTAATAAATTTTTCTAATTTTACTAATGTTTATATGGAAGAAGGGTAATAGCTGAATTTTCCATGTATGGTTATTGTAATAAAAAAAATCATTTTGAGATTATGGCAGAAATTAATGTAAGGGCCTTATGGCATGAAACGGTCATGATTTGTCATAAAAGCAAGAAATTTGAAATAATTTGAGTGTCGTAATAATAACTATATATATATATTTTTCTAATCGTACATCAGGTGTTGGAAGACACTGATTATGGTAGAGCAGTTGATTGGTGGGGTTTGGGAGTTGTCATGTATGAGATGATGTGTGGTCGGTTACCATTTTACAATCGTGACCATGATATCCTCTTTGAGCTGATATTAGTTGAAGAAGTAAAATTCCCCAAAAATCTGTCTCCTGAAGCAAAAAGCATGCTAAGTGGGCTACTTGTTAAAGATCCCAAAAAGAGGTAACTTTCTCATACTGTGTGTAATGAAAATAATATTTTCTGTTTCCCTTTATTTTAAGTTTAAGAAATACAGTTAGATAGTTCATTATTATAGTTTTGTTAATATTCATAGTCTTTAAATTAACAGTATATATTCATATCTCTGTTACTTTTTACATAACCAAATTGATTGGTTTATTTAATTGTTACTCCATACAAAATAAATTGGGGGAGGTAATTGGTTTCTTATAAATGTAAACCTAACACAAACTCAAATCATTACAGCTTGGTGTGCCCCCTAATTGGCACAGCAGTACGTCGGCAGACTCATATCACTAGGAGTTAGGTTTCAGTGCACAAGCTCAAATCATTACAGCTCAGTGTGTGCCCCCCCCCCCCATTGGCACAGCAGTATGTCTACAGACTCGTACATCTAGAAGCTAGGTTTCATTCCCCGTAGAGCACACACAACTCTTTGTGTAGGTCTGTGAATAATAATAGCAGCTTAAAATACGTACATTATACCTTTTATTGGGCTGGTGACCACCCATCAGTATTGAATGCTCTGGTCTCTCATATAAAATATTAAGATATAAGTATAAATAATACTTCTAATCCTATTTCATCAGTGTTTGACTTAGAAATATTTTTGATTAATATTTTGCCATTTTCTAACACTTATTTAAAGTAATTTGGAAAAAAAGAAAATTTCCAACATATATACTTCAGTACAGCTTTAAGAAATCTTGCCAGTAAACAGCATGTTTACTAATTTTTTTTTCAGAATTTTTCTAGCCATCCCAAAGCATACTTTACTTGCTAGGTGATATTATGTAAGAACATAATTCTCAAGGATTTTTTTATATGATTTCCCTTCTGTTTTTCTTAATTCATTAGTACAGCCTGTCAGTTCCCACCCTTTTATGACCTCACAACATATGTTTGAATGATTATTATCAGCTTTCAAAAAACTAAAAGCAAGGTTCAACAATCATTAAAAAGAGCAGATTATAAGCTATTTACATCAGTGTAGAGTGATAAAAAGTGGCATGAAAAGTAACTTATGATATTATGAAAAAGTTTGAAGACTCACCTCCTAAATTCAGAGAACAATAAAATATAGTTGAAGCTTTCGAGATGTGGGAACACACTAGAATCTGGGATTTTTATTTTATATTTCCATTACTGAAAATGTTTCTGTTAAATTGTACTTGTTTGAAAGCTGTAGAAATATTCTTTTCTGACAGTATATATTGGTAGACAGTATTGAGTTGAGAGATTAGAGTAGGTGACTGCTTATCCATAGATAATTTATTAAAATACCTAAAATTATGGCTCATAATGCATATCAAAGCAAGATAAATATTGTGCTTTGTAACTTTATTTTAATCTTTGCTATGTTTTGTCTTGCATTATTTTCAGGTATTATTTTATAAGTATTTATAACCAGTAAACAAGATGTTTTAAGCTGTACAAATTTTCCTTTACATACTGTGATTTTTTTATGTGCAGGCTTGGTGGAGGGCAGGATGATGCAAGAGAAATCATGGTACACCCATTTTATCGTTCAGTTAACTGGCAGGATTTACTGGAAAAGAAGGTCTGAAAACATTTAAATGCTTATCTTCTGATTCTGTTCCCAAAGTGGAAAATTAAAATATTTAAATTTTTAGTATTCAAGAGATCAGTTGTTTGCATACCTGAATTTTTATTATTAGTGAATCATTGGTAAAAGTTTGGAAATAAATGTTGTTATATACTTATTCCTGCTGTCATTAATCTACAGAGTGCAGAAATTGTCATCAGAAATGACTGTTTGTTCATTTTCTGTTTGTGATCAGGTTACACCACCGTTCAAGCCTCAAGTAACATCAGATACAGATACACGCTACTTTGATCAAGAATTTACTGGGGAAACAGTGGAACTGACTCCACCAGATCATGGTCCCCTTAATTCCATATCTGAAGAAATGGAACAACCTTACTTCCAGCAGTTTTCCTTCCATGGCAGTAGTGGTGCACTTGGACATAATGTTGACCACTAAGTTTTGATTGTGGAAAGTTCAAAGTGTATGTTCAGCATATATATATGGTCTCGTGTATTTGATAGGGAGAGAAAAAAAAAGTCCTCAGTAGGGGCAGATCAAAAATATTTTATTAAAAAAGTCATCAGTTCCAAAGTTTCGATCTGTGTGTGTGTGTTCTGTATCAAAGTTGTGCCTCTCGAGTGAAAGTTTTGTAATTTTCTTTTTTCTTATTGTGTTAGTAAAGAGAAAAAGTATGATATAAATTTGTAAGTTCAGTGTATAAATGACAGTGCTTAGAAGGTTATTGTTTTGTATGTTCATAATCCCGGTGCATGTGTTATTAATGTGGGTAAATTTAAATCACATTAAAAGCCTTTGTTGTTATCTTTGTCACTGGGAAATATGTTTGTGATATGATAACTTTAAAATTCCTGCATACAGTCCAAGATTTCAGACACATCTGGTTGTGTATTTTTGTGAATGTTTTTTTTTTATATATATATAGTAGATGTGCATTTTCTTCCATTATGATCTGCCCCTGCTTGAGTAAAGCTGGATCTTTGTTGTACAAAACTAGTAGAAACACACCCAACTGTCCATTTGTGTTTCTTTCATATCTTTATGTAAAATCTAAGCCAGGCAGAGAAAGGAAGAAAGAAACTGGAAAACCACAGCTTCCTGATAAAATGTTAAGGTTGTTTTAAGACCTTGTACATCAAACTAAGACTAATATGTGGCTGGGAGTAATTGTAGGATGTGATTGGTCACATCCTACTTTTGTACAAGCCTGTAGATACCTTGAGTGGAGAGAAATTTTTTTTGTCATGCTCAGTGGGAGAACTTATTCACAGTAGTTGCAGCTGTCCATTGCTTTATTCTTTATTGTGACAATAAGACTTAACAGTATATTCTTTCATGTTACTGTTAGTGGAACTGCCATTTTTTGTTTTAGCAACTATAATATTTCTGTTGAACAATTACTGCATTTAACCAAGTGAGCATACACTGCTTAATCTTCCACAAGCAGTTTTTTTATAAATTAGTACAGTTTAACAGTAACCATTTTTTTCTATTAAATACAATGAACAAACTTGGTATAGCAAGCTCTCATTTTCAAAAACCCTTTTATGTTATGCGGTTCCACATATATGTATTTTTCAGAAAAATATTTAGATATTGTTAATTTACATCCTTAAAAAATGAAACAAAACAGAACCGTATCTCTGCATTTTCTTTTTCCTATTTCTGGATTGTGTTTTCAGAAGATTTTAGATGCGGAATAAGTTATTCTCTTGAAAGTATGACCAGACATATGCAATACTTAATGCGTGTTTTAGTACACTGAAACAATTGTTATTTTCTGATCATGGATTTTCTTTGTTATTCACTGTTAAAATTTTTCTTGTGCTAACAGAGAAGTGCTGTGTTTTTAAAAGAAGGTACTTTAGAAATTTTTTTCTATTGGTGTCTTTAATCTTTGTGTTGAAACACTACAGTTTGGTTGTTGTACTGACATGAATGGTGTATGTTTCAGTTAGGTGTATGTTAGTTAAGGAAAAACAGAACTAACTACAAACATATGGGCCTGTTTTTGTTTTTTTTATTAATATTATTTATAATTAAGACATGCATAATGTTTAACCAAAATTTGCTAGTATTAACTTTTGTTAGCTTAAGATTGACAGAATATTAAACATTACTGGAAGTTTTCTTGTTAGTGATGTCTTCTAATCTTTGTTACATACACGTGGGGTCCCTTGAACTCATAAATGATACAAGTTTTCTTTGCTGATGCAGTGTTTCTGGTTGAATCTATATTACCTGTGTAAGGTGATATTTTGTTCGTAATTGGTATTGTCTGTGAGTGTAAATCTAGGTAGATAAAAGTGAATGTTTCATTTATATAATGTTATGAAAAGGTTACACTCCCTTCTGCTTTATTTCCAGCATTATCTACTGAAGGTTGTTAAAATGACAGCAGTACGTTACTCTGAATGATAGTAAAAATGTTAAAGTTTTTAGATGTCATCTGAATAACATGTAAATGTTAGTATGACCCCTTTTCTTTTGCTGCTGTCAGAATGTTGTTGCCATGAAGAATTTCCATTCTTTTAATTTTGGTGCAAAAAGGATTGATGGCTAATAATTTGTACTTGTACTTGTTTGTAAGTTTATCTCATCTTACTCTGTGTAGAAAGGAGTGAATATATAGTACCTAGTGAATTTATTGATATATGATGTTGCTACTCTAAACATTTTTTTTTAATTAGATCCCTCTTTTGTTCACAGTCCTTTCCATGTACTCAAGAAAAGTATTTACTGACATGTCTCATTTTTTTTACAGCATTATAATTTTTTTTCCAATAAGTTAATTAGATGAGAAAGTAATTCTGATATAAATAATCACATGTGAAGGTACATGCACTAGTCATAAATCAATCCCTCAACTTCACTGGCTGCAAGTATTGATTGCATTTTGTTATTTTACACTTTACAAAGTATTATTTGGATTTCTGATCACATTGAACAAAACACTATTCTAGACTGTGTTTTGTAGATTTTAATTACAATTTGATTTTTTTCCTCAGTATATTTTCCAAAATAAATGTCACCTCTCAGTAAGAAAGTTGAACAAAAAATGTTTAAGTGTTAGTAGTGTTAAAACATTACTTATCCAAACTATAATTCACTATAAGCAGTTCTTATTGTGAAATTATTACTAAATGTGATTAAGTCATTGTTGGATGTTTTTTTTCTTTGGTTGCATAGGATTAGAATTATTGTAATGTAATAATTGAACTGCATTCTGAATATTTCATCTTTGGGTAGAGAGAGTGTTACTGTATTTTGTCACTTGTATTTTTACCTTTAGTCTTATCAATGGTGATTTCTTGTTTAATTATGCTGGGTATTACTTTTCCTTTAAGTTTCAATTGTAAAACACTCACTTTTGCTATTTCCTTTTCAGTGGAAAAAACTGGACTGAAAAGAGGGTTTTAACAATGGAAGTGAGATTTATTTCTCTCTAATCAAATAATTAAGCTTAGAGGCTTCCTTACTTGGCACTTATTGTATCACTACATACAGCCATCAAGACACATATTAGTCCAGATGTTTTTGTTAGAAAATGTTTATTTTGTTGATTAGTAAAGAAACTTTTATGAAATGTCACTAACCAGTCTCTAAAAAAAGACATTTGGCAAACATTGTGTAATTTTAAGATGGGAATCCCCTTGGACAGAGATTGTGGAAACACATTTGCACTTACAATTCAGGACGTTTCTACTCAAGATATTTGAAAACTAAGTACATTTGTATATTTTCTGTATATTTCTAAAGAATGCAGTTCATGTTAATCTTGCACACATTGAAAGTTGTGTTATACAACTGATGATTTTCTGACTGTGTATACAGTATAAAATCATGATCTGGCCAACCAACAAAACAAAGACATTTTATTTTTACAACAAGAACTGCTGCTTTTGATGAGGTGGTTTCAAAATTCCAACCAAAACTTGCAGACTACCACTATGCAGGACAAATAAAATTATATTCTGGAAATGATTTCCTGATTATAAGTCTATACAATAAACTATTGCAAGTTTGGAATTACAAAAATGTTGTTATCAAGCACAAGTTAGTTTTATAATTTTTGTATTGAAAAATGACTCCACATTGTATTTGAGATCAAAACTACTCATTATTGTTAACAATCTACAGTGATCTGACAGTAAATCATCAAATTTCTTGCTATTACAATAAGATTATGAAATCCATCTACTGCTATTAGTTTAATTCACGTTCTGCCAGCAAAGACAAGCTTTTTTAACCATTGAGATATAAAGATAGGACTTAAATTTATTTTTAATGTCTCTGAATATAAGATTATGCATTATTGTACTTGGTATCACAAAATCTGTGTTTAATTTAATCGTCTTCTATGATAGGTAGTATGTTGAATGAGAGTTGGATAACTTTATGGTTGTTCTGTACAAGAATGTTTCCCAACATTTGAGGTTAGAATTTTTTCATTTTGTGTGTGGTAGTTGACCAAAGTGTAATTGTGTGTTTTGTGAATTAACGTATTGCTTTATTCATCCACATGTGTCATCACTAGCAAACATGCGTAAAGGTTAATGTACCTAGTTTTAATTATCAGACTCTATTTTTTCATAAACATTTAATAAAAAAACAAACATGAAACTTAATTTGTTGTTAGGTTTAACTTTGTCCTGTTATGTATCACTAACGTTGTAGTTCTTTTGTAAGTGAAATTGGTATATTAGGTTAGATATAATGAAGGTAACTGGAAAAATTATTAAACTAACTACTATACTGGCATAAACTTGGAATTTTTTGGAACTAAGTAATAAATGCACTACTTTTCACCAGGTTTGTCTGGCATCTGCAAGTGATGACATTCAATGGTTTATAAGGGAATGACAGTCACCTAACGATGCCAGGTCAATCTAGTAAACTGTAGTATATTTATATACTTTTTACTTTCAACAAACTCCAAGTTTATGACATATAGATAAGTTATTTTGGTATACAAAATGTTTGGATGTTAGTTTTTACAGCTAAAAAGATGTAGCTTCCAAAGACATCATTTATTGGTACGTGTATTTAAGATATAAATACATGTTCTATTAAAGAGTTTAAAGTTTTCCAAAGAAATATGATGGAAACATCTGAGTGGAACTTTAGTCATCTTTGTTTTCAATGCTGTAATCACCTGAAAGAAACTCGTGTATTTGTTTAAGGTGTGAGAGTAGTATACATTTAAATGATTAAGAAAGGTGAACCTTTGGTGGTAAGAATTTGTGTTAATTATGTGTAGAAATAGCACAAGTTTTTAGTTGTTTTTTCTAAACATATACGTTTTCACTTAAACTGTTCACAAATGTTTTGCCATCTTCTGTATTGCAGAATTGAAATTAAGCCAAACTGTACAATTTTTGAGAAAGTAGGTTTGGATCTATTGTACTTGTAACATGAAATGAAAGTAGAACAAAACAAAGTTAAACCTGTAGTTGTCCCGGTGGTTTAAATGCAAACTCTAGTTTTGTTTTCAGCTGTCAAAAAATACATCCTACTTACTAATCAGTCACATGTGAATAATATATATATATATATATATATATATATCATGTTATCTTTAAATATGTTTGCTGCAGATTTTTCATTGTTAAACTTTATTTAGTGATTTTTTTCTTCTGAGTGTCACTGTTAGCACTGCCCACCTCTATTATAATAGTTCTACGATTTTTTGTTCGAAATATACATTAGGCAGCTGTTAACGTTTTGTAAAATGGGTCAAAGGGAAACTGTATGTAACTAGCCTTTATGTAATAAAAAATACAATTCATTGAAAGTTATAATTTATGACTTTTTTATGCTATTGTTTCAAAGATCAGCATATTGAAATTCACAGTTATTAAAATTATCAACAGTGTTACAAATTATATGGGGCAGTGGTGCTTGTTTGTTTGTTTTTGAATTTCACGCAAAGCTACTCAAGGGCTATCTGCGCTAGCCGTCCCTAATTTTGCGGTGTAAGACTAGAGGGAAGGCACTAGTCATCACCATCTACCGCCAGTTATTTGATGAAGAAAATGAATATTGTTTCGTGTTGTCTTTACTGGAGCCCTGGCATGGCCAGGTGATTAAGGCACTCGGCTCGTGGTCGCGGGTTCGAATCCCCATCACACCAAACATGCTCGCCCTTACAGCTGTGAGGGTGTTGTTATGTGACGGTCAGTCTCACTATCCGTTGGTAAAAGAGTAGCCCAAGAGTTGGCGGTGGGTGGTGATGATTAGCTGCCTTCCCTCTAGTCTTACACTTCTAAATTAGGGACGGCTAGCGAAGGTAGCCCTCGTGTTGCTTTGCTCGAAGTTCAAAACAAACCAAACCTTTTAATTGGTACGTCGTAACCTCGTGTGTGTGTGTGTGTGTGTGTGTGTGTGTGTGTGTGTGTGTGTGTGAGAGAGAGAGAGAGAGAGAGAGGTTTCGTACAACCGAAACTGCACCCACCAACACAAATTGCCTATATATTTATTTAATCTTTTAAAGTGCAGTAACTCCGGAGTTATAGCATATACCCATATAAGAATGTGACTACAAAAATATAATAATTACAAAAAATGTATAGGATTTGCTACTTATAAATAATAATAATAATAATAATACGACTATAAGAAATCCTTTCGTAGCGATTGAAAAGAATATATAATGGCGAAGCAACCTTAATAAAATTGGCAAAAAACAACAAATGTAAAAGAAACTTCTTTACCTTTAAATAGGTAGTCCGCCACAAATTGATAAAACAATCTGCTTTTGGACGAAGACCCAAACTGACCAGTGAGCTTATAATTACTTTAAAATGGACATTACCGTACTTGTATGTGAATGTGCTTTTGTTTTTGAAAATTGTTGTAGGCAGTTCGTGTCGGCGTTTTATTTTTATTGCAATGGTCATCTGATGAGATCCTTTTCATTTTCTGCATAATTGTTGCACAAGGGTGTCATTTATTTTACACTGATTTCACGCTTTCAGTTCCAGTTTGCAGGCAGTATACTCCCAGATGGCTGAGCGGTGAGTTTATCATGATATATGTCATAGCCTGTTGTATACCTTTGTTCATATGAACAAAGAAAAAATTAGACTCTGTGCTCTACAACGATGATAAGTCTGAAGACTTGTAATACTGGCATCCTGGTATCTCTGTCTGTGGTGGGCATAACACAGGTAGCCCATTGGATAATTTACGTTTGACAATAAACAAACCTACCGTTGGCTGTCCGAGATATTTATATCTGCAGTCAAACATCACTTAATCTGTATTTCTTGTTTTGTACAGTTGTTTTTATCGATTTTGAAAATTTCAAATTTTTGTTTAAAATTAAGTACAAAGCTATACAATCTGCACCAAAAAGCACCATAAACAGTAAAGATTCAGTTTAAACAACATTTGTAAATCTTTAATATTTACTGCTGTAGTAAGGCTTCCCAATTCACAGGTTGAAGTGACATTATGCCATGGCATGAAGACAAGGAAAGAGCGGTGATGCCATCAAAGATGATGAGGTCATAGTTTTAAAGTTGCCACAAGAGGTCATGTCATTAGGAATGCGTTGTTAGGCGGCCATGATGGATGAATATGTCACAAAGCAGAGAACGCGTTTTAGGGCGTCATGACAGGCGGCTTAGCAATGCTCCCTCTGGTGACAACTCTTGGCATTATTGGTGGTATGGTAACGCGTCGCTGACTTGTCCTCTGGTAGCAGCTTTTGGAAATATGACTTCGTTATCTTTGATGACATTACCACTATCCCCGTCCGCCTTCATGTGTCATAGCGTGACGTCACTTCCGCCTACCAAGTGTGGAGGCTTCATTACTGACTGCTGAGGTGAAAGTCCAAAGATACAGCTTTTGAGTGAATTTTTTATTTAATTTCGGCCACTCCAGAGGCCATCATCAGGTATATTGTCATTTGTGTGAAATCGCGTGTGAACTCTGATTTACAAAATGTATAAAGTGATATATGTGTTTTAATTTAAATGAGACTTTAGTTCACAAATAATTAATGCTTTTTCTTTTTTTTTTCTTTGAATGTTATCCTCATTGCATAATATCCTAATGTTAATTGGATATTTATTTGTTATGCTGTGTTAGCAAATGTGTGATTGGAGTTGTTAAGGGCTTTTCTCCTGATGTTTATGATGCTCCCCATTTCGATTATGTGATTGTTATCGCATTGATACTTGTAGATGTGTCCGTTATTGAAGTTATCAGAATAAACTTTCTTCAGATGAACTTTGATTTTAGTGCTCAGCTTTTAAATTAAAAGTTACTCTGTATTTTATACTTGTTTCCATGATGGTTTTTGTTACAAATCTGTGATATAAGACACCTATTAGTGTCTGACTCTGTGCATTTTGGTTCCTTCATGGAGTTCATGTAATTTTCCTTTTCGTTTCTGTTACTGAGTTCGTTTTAATAGTTGACTAAGGTTATGGTGACAATGTGTTTAGGAAAGCAACGTTTATTAATAATTGTGTCAGATTTTGACTTAAGTTAGTGCTGCATGTTGCTACTACAGCATATGTTGAACGCTGTGTTGCACACGCATGATAACATGCCACTTTTATGTTGAGTTGAGTGGACAGAGTCACATTTCATTCAATTGTTATCATTACCATCTTTGTGGAAATTTTTTGTGTTAAAAACTGTTGGGGTTTCTTAATATTGTTATGGTCATGTAATTCCAAACTTGTTTTTCGTTCTCTCCTTCTTTCTGAGTGAATGTGATGTTAGAACGTTGTTTACGTGTTCACTCTCTCTCTGGTGTTTGGGTATATGTTTATACCCAGGAGGGTCAGGTACACCAGACCTCTTCCTCCTTCCATTACATTGTTGGAACTGACTGATTAATATGTAGTAATATCAACTTTAGACTGGCCCTTTTCAGGGCAATGTCCATTTGACGATCAATCCCACTATTTTTAGCCCTTTCATTTTTTAAAGTCTGGTACGTAGGTGGCTGTTTTAATTTAGCACTATTTTATTAATTATTATTATTTAAATTTGATTTTATCTAAAGATCAGATCTACAAATTTAAGGGGGAGAGGTGTTGGAAGCAATAGCACCTTGGATATTGATGTGTAATACTGTGAATTTATCCATGTTTAACAGAGTTCATGATGTATGTTAACATTTGTGGTAGGTATTTTTCGATGTTTTTCATAACTATTCTAATGATTATATCTGTTAGACTGTTTTCATTATTTGAATTTGTGTATTCTGTCAATATTTCAGAGAAGGTAGAAGTAATGGCATTGGTTAGTGTGTTTTCAATATTCATAGGTGTTGTTTTGTGTGTGTCTTCAGTTGTTTTAGGTAGGTCTTCATTACTTTGTTTACGTGTTGTAGAAAGGTTTGTTTGTTTTTTTGAATTTTGTGCAAAACTACTCGAGGGCTATATGTGCTAGCCGTCCCTAATTTATCAATGTAAGACTAGAGCAGGGATCACCAATCTACGGCCCTCGAGGTCATTTTGTCCGGCCCACCAGCAGCTAGCCGCTTGGAAATAAAAAGTGACATTTCATCAAATGTCCGACTGTCATAACAAAATAAATCACACCAATGGTCGCTTTAAGCTGGCAAACACAAGACGTTATGATGAAAAGAAACAAGGCTGTCACGCGCATTTTTAACCAATAGGAAAATTCTCCTTTCGTCCTTGCTGCCCGTTTATTCATATCGAGGCACGTATCTATGTAAACATTAGGATTTCGAAAACAAGTACAGACTTAACCCTCGTCTTATGGACTCGTTTTGTAAATTCAGCGGCCTAGGGTTACCGCTTCAGCAAGCTCATTTCTCTTAGTAGTCGGTTTATGCGCTTTTCGTAACTCGGTTTTAGGTAAGTGTCGTGACAAACGTACGTTTCAATATATTTTGTTTGTGCGTTCTTGGACCAGTACAATACTTTTCTCACAGCGTTCTGTGTTTTTCTTTATTAGATCCTGTTTTTTTTTACCCATCGTTATGGCTGCTTTTAAAAGATGAAAAGTGGACTCTGAGTGTCGTGCTTTCAATGAAGAATGGGAGAAAAGTGTTTCTTTGTGGAAACAAAAAACCAGAAAGCTACTTGTGTGATATGAACCAAAAGTGTTGCCGTTTTGAAAGAGTACAATCTTCGGCGTCACTATGAAACAAAACATCTATCAACGTATTTGACATTTTCATGAAAGTTCCGTTCTGAGAAATTTGAATCCATGAAGCGTGTTTTTCAATCTCAAAAAAATCTCTTCATGAGAAAGTTTGCTGAATATAAATCTGTCACTCAAACAAGTTACAAAATAGTGCATAGGATGGCAGAGCGAGGAAAACCTTTTACTGACAGCAACTTCATCAAAGAGTGTATGATGGAAGAGCAAATGAGCTACGTCCTGAAAAGCCAATTTCTTTGAAAATATCAGCCTTTCAGCAACTTCAGTTGTACGGAGAGCAAAAGAACTTGGAGAGAACATCGCATTACAGATACGCCAAAAAGCTAGAAACTTCTTATGGTATTCTCTGGCACTGGATGAGTCTACTGATCTCTCGAGTACGTCATAACTTCTCGTGTTTATTCGTGGAGTTAATTTGGACTTACAGATCACGGAAGAGTTGGCATCAGTTTGCAGCATGCACGGAAGAACAACTGGAGAAGACATTTTCATGGAAGTGCATAAAACTTTGCAAGATTATAACCTTCAGTGGAATCAGCTTAGAGGTGTAACAGTTGATGGAGGAAAAACATGGCTGGAGTAAAGACAGGTCTGGTGGGGCTGATCAGGAAACAGTTGGAAGATTTTCAATCCCCAAACTCTGTTCATACACTGCATCATACATCAGCAAGCACTCTGTGGAAAAGACTTAGATATCTCTTGCGTACTGAAACCAGTCATTTTTTAAATGAACTTAATCATCGCCAGTTCAAGGCGTTTCTTGAAGAAATTGATTCGGATTTCTGTGACTTGCCTTATCACACGGCGGTGAGGTGGCTCAGCTGCGGAAAAGTCTTGTCTCGTTTTTATAAGCTGAGAAGAGAAATAGATATATTTCTAATCGAGAAATATAGAGCCGATCCACTTCTGTCGGATCCAACCTGGTTGTCAAAGTTGTCATTTTTGGTTGACATCACATCCCACATGAATGAATTGAACTTGAAACATCAGGGGAAGAATATCCTTGTCTGTGATCTCTATAAAATCATTAAAGGTTTTTGGAGAAAGCTGTCATTGTTTGAATCACATTTGGAAGGAGGAAATCTCTCTCATTTTCAGTATTTCAATGAGTTTTATGCTGGAATCACAGAAGATGTCAACTTGGAGTTTCAGAAAAAGATTATTGGTGATTTAAATAAGCATTTTTAGAGAGATTTTCGGATCTCGACAGAATCGAAAGTAACATTCTCCTTTTTCAGAATCCTTTTGATTGTGTCATTGATGGCGTGCCAGTGGAACTTCAGCTGGAGGTCATCGATTTGCAAGGAAATGACTTGTTGAAAGCAAAACACAGAGAGGGGCAACTTATTGAATTTTATAGCTGCATACTGAAGATGATTTTCCAAAGCTGAAGCATCCGGTATGGCATCAGTGTTCGGAACAACTTATGTCTGTGAACAAGCATTTTCAAAAATGAAGTATGTGAAGTCGGTACATCGATCAAGGTTGACTGATGAACATTTGAAAGCAATTCTAATGATTGGATGCAGCAATTCAAAACCGAACATCGAAGATAGTTTGAAACCCAAACGCCAATTTCATAAATCTCACTAACATTTTTGCGCCTTAGTAAAATTCAGATATGTACTCACTACGTGTGATGTGATAGTTGTTTTTGCTCATGTCACCTTCTTTGATAACCTTTTGGTAAATAAAAATATTAGTTGTATTTCTGTTTGTTTTTTATTTTATGTTTGTATTGCATGCTACTCCCATATGGCTAATGTGGCATCCTAAACTTAGTGTTAAGTCTTTTACAGAGAGCTTTAGTTCTAGCTTATGAGTATTGAACATAATGATCATATGGCCCAAGCTTCTCATTTCCCGAGTAATCTGGCCCCCTGTGAAAAAAGTTTGGTGACCCCTGGACTAGAGGGAAGGCAGCTAAGAAAGGAATGTTGATGGTTGTTATCTTCATATCCACAAAATACATACCTACCGTATCTAACCCAGTATGTGGATGAATGTAGACGTATATTAACAGCCTGACTTTCTATTTTGGTAAACAATTAGCATAATTCAGGCAACAGAGGGCTGCCAATACTTAAACCATCTAGGCTGTGTCTTTGAATGTAGTAGATTTTCTCTCCTCTCAATGAGTGACTTCTAATATGTAAATATATAAAAATACAGAAAAAAAATGACATATGTTGGACTTGCAAGGAAAATAAAATTCACTTAAAACGACATGTTTGTAATTTTTATCATTATTATTATTTTGCCAGTCTACAACACGGTTTGGTATATTACATCCAAACGTTTTTTACAGTACTAGATGAGATAATGCAAAGGTCGTATTGCTATTGAAAAGTCTATTTGTTTATTGTATATTTTACATAGCCTAAAACATAATTCTAATGTAAATGATATAATTATTTCTTGAAGCTTGCTTTTTTACATATAGCTGATGTTCATATAAAAAGCTCAAGTACAGGGTGAAACAGGAATTGGTTTGGAATTTCGCACAAAGCTACTCGAGAACTATCTGTGCTAGCCGTCCCTAATTTAGTAGTGTAAGACTAGAGGGAAGGCAACTAGTCATCACCATCCACTGCCAACTCCTGGGCTACTCTTTTACCAACGAATAGTGGGATTGACCGTCACATTATACACCCCCACGGCTGGGAGGGCGAGCATGTTTAGCACGACGCGGGCGCGAACCCGCGACCCTCGGATTACGAGTCGCACACCTTACGCGCTTGGCCATGCCGGGCCGAAACAGGAATTACCATCCAATAATAGAAGATCATTGGATGATAGTAACACGTAAATACTCAATACTTTTTACGCCATTAAACTGGAAAGGAACTAACCCCTATATTATGTATGAAGTTAGGTGTAAATAAAATCGGTAAACCTGATATTATATTGTATCACACACATTCGTAGAATAATTATTTAAAAAAAATGCAAAGGTTCATTCAAAGCAGTATCTTATACGTATGTTTTATTTGAAAAGGCTGCTTCAGTACTGATAACATTTTGTGTGCTTAGTGATTATATATAGTTACACAGAAACTATAAATGTTCACTATATTCTGAAGTCTCCATGACAATCTCCATCTGTAACCTAGCAGTTTACATCTTGAACTAATACGATTAATTAGTCCAGTGTATCCCAAACTCTCTCGGTTCATGGCGCCCCTAGGCAAAAAGAAAAACGTAACAGTTCCATTTATTACATAATTAGGTCCAAACAACTTGGTAGCCATTTGAAAGAACAATACACGTAAATTGAAAGTAAAAACAATATTTTATTTCACTTTTAAATAACCACAATTACTAATGAGATGAGTGTGTCTGTTGGTCACTGCACAGTTTCTCAAACCTTGGAATTAGATTAGACACCGCCACCCTTATTTTGTGTTGCACATTGATTTTCGCTTAGTACTTGCTTTTTACTACAGCAACCGCCGAAAACCAAGCTTCACAAAGATATGACGTCGCAAATGGAATTAGGATTCGATGAACGTTAGCACTTAGCAGCGGATATTCGTTTTTTATTAATATCCAAAACTCAGTTCGTTCCATGCTGCCAAATTTTGTTTTTAAAGTCTTGCCACAAAACTGCTCAATAAGAATTTCTTCTTCTGCAGAGGTAAATTCGGATGGGGCCTTAGCCTTGAATGAGTCTTGGATCCATGCAAACTTTTCCATATCTTAGGGAAAGTAATTTTCAAACCAGTCACTGAGCTGTGTTAGGTGCTCCTGAAAAACAGATTTTAGTTCGTGGGTCAAATCAACTTCGTTGGATGTAACAAACTGTTGTAACAGGGGGAAACATTCTTTGCCGCCATCTTTATTCATTTTCCTTTTCCTTAGTAGTAACGTTTCTTAAGACTGCTGAAACCTTCTCTGTGAGTTTCAGAATGTGCGTGTTGCTTCCTTGCAGAAAGATTCAACGCATTCAGCTTTTCGAAGAGCCTGCACAGGCATGCTAATTTTGACAAAAAAAATTTGTATCCAAGAAGTTTTTAGCATATTCGTGTTCTTCTCCGAGATAAGAGTAGAGTTCTTGTCGTAATTCGAACACACTGGACAGTACATTCCCACGGGAGAGTCATCGCGAGATACAGTAGTACAACAAAGATGTGTGCACAGATTCCATATCCTCACACAGTTTTTAAACAACCACACCTTCTGTAGCCGAGTTTTTGTAAAGTTCATTACTTTCAACACACTTTCCAGAACTAGGTTCAGTGGGAGGACTCGGGTGCTTTAAGGCAAAGGCTTCCTTATGGATTATGCAGTGGGTTCCCAGTACATCAAGAGATTTGCTTCATACGGGTGCCTGCAATCTTTCAGGACAGCCGAACATAGAGCGACCACCATCGGTACAGATGCCAGCGCACTTAGACCAGTCTAAGTTGTTTTCACACACAAAAGTGTCAAGGATTTCAAACAAGTCTTGAGCCTTTGTACCTGCAGTGATACCTTTACAAAATAGAAGATATTCCACAATTTTGTTACCGTTTACGAACCGTGTGTAGCAAATCAAATGAGCATCCTTACTATCTGTCGCTTCATCCAGCTGTAACCCAAATTCCTTCACTTTCATTTTTTCAATTAGCTGATTGTTGAGGTCTTCGGCCATGTGTTGGATTTGACGACTTTTAGTATTGTTGGATAAAGGCTCCTTGGAAAGCAGTTTTGTTGCAGATTCACCAATTACAATGTTCACCATATCAACTGCAGCCAGTAAGAATCAGTTATTCTGCGATGGTGTGACGCTTCTTACATTTCGCGACTCTATGTACCACCTTGGTATTGATGCTTGTTTCAAATATGTACGTTTTGTTCTTTCAATTCTTTTAACTTTCTCGTAAAATAATCACGGGATTTACTAGTCATGTTAGGATGACTTGTCTGTCAAGTGACGTTTTAGTTTACTTGGGAGCATGCACTCTGGAGTTAAAACTTTTAGACATAATACACACTGCAAACACTCTTTATGACTGACACGTACTGAAGTAAAACCAAAATCTATATAACTATCGTCATATTTTCGTTTCTTCACAACTTTGCCACGGTGGTTCGCTATCTTTTTCTTCACTCCCACACGTCTTATTAATGTTCAAAAATCTTTCCTTTTTTATGCACAAGGACTAAAAATCAACAAAATAATTCACTGAACTTCGCTAGACACTTGATCACCACACCTTTCAGTGATGTCGAGAAAACCCACTTGTAGAGAAAAATATATATGTAAAAACAACTCGTTTGGGTTGAGAAATTATTTTACGTAGAGGAGCGAACAACGTAAAATATTTTCTCAACCCAAATGAGCCGTTTTTACATATACAACACCCTTCAGTTATTTCGATTACTGAAGGACCAGGAGAGTCGACAGGTATTTATATACAATATCTAAGCAAGCGGAAAGTTCAAAAAGTTACTGTCGTAGCTGAAAGTACAAGTAAACAAAAATGTAGCTCAAACATTCGACAACGTCATTGAAGGGAATGTAGCGCAATCTAATGTTAAAACTGTGAATTACCTCGAGCTAGGAATTCGCGCAGTGTCCGATAGATGTCAATATCGCTGTGTTTCCCTCGAAAATTTGAAATATCCCGCAGCGTTCCCTGCGAGTTCGCCGCTGCGCACAGTTTGGAAACCACTAAATTAGCCAATAAGTACAATAAATCGTCAAGAACCGTACCAGCTAGTTACTGACTATTCTTATTATCATTGTAATGTTTAAAATTATTTGTTTGTTTTTTTGAATTTCGCACAAAGCTATTCGAGGTATATCTGTGCTAGCTGTCCCTAATTTAGCAGTGTAAGACTAGAGGGAAGGCAGCTAGTCATCACCACCCTCCGCCAACTCGTGGGCTACTCTTTTGCCAACGAATAGTAGGATTAACCATCACATTATAACGCCCCCACGGCTGAAAGAGCGAGTATGTTTGGTGAGACGGGGATGCGAACCAGCGACCCTGAGATTACGAGTTGCATGCCTTAACACGCTTGGCCATGCCGGGCCCAGTGTATAAAATTAGCTACGAGATCAAGTAATTCTTTACCCATATTTGAGCATGAAAAAGCCTGCAAACAAAATAGATAAATAAAATGGAAATTTAAGTACCTGCAAAAATTGGTCGTAAAATACTAAGTAAATAAGTCTGAATATACTGTAGGCATTATTGAAATACAATCCTTATTTTGAATCCACCTAACGAATGTAAGTTTAAGTAACAAAATGAAGCCTAAATAGGGGTTTATATCTTGTGTATTTTTTTTTTACTATCCCTATTTGGAAGTTTTTAAGTTCTCAATTTTTAATTTATCTTTCAGTTAACCTCTGTCATACGACCTAGCCAGGCATCTTAATAAGGATCCCAAACCATGAGTCATTCTGGAAAGATATGGATTGTTTCGATTAGACGAAAAGAAAATATTTGGTTTAGGTCGCTGGACCAGACCTGAGCCTATAAGAACCAATATTAATGTGTGAATGTAAAGTAAAAAAAATGCAGCCTTCAAAGATACTTGAAATGTTTCAGATGTGGGTGTGAATGTGATGGTTTAAAATCTAGCAATTTAGTTAAACCATGGGTTCACATCCAATGACGAAAGAAAGTAAAATGATGTAACATTCAAACATGTTTGAAATGTTCTAGATGTGGTTGTGAATGTGATTGTTTAAGTGTAGCGATTAAGCTAAACCGTTGGTCCAGGTCTAATGAGGGAAGAACTTATTTGAAGATATCTAATCGATTTGACATACCAGCTGAGTCGAATAGTCGTCAGCTGATTACTGCACTGACAATAGTACCTCGATGGTACAGCGGTGTGTCTACGGATTTACAACGCTACAATAAGGGGTTCGATTCCCCACGATGGACTCAGCAGATAATCCGATGTGGCTTTGCTATGAGAAAACACACACGCATAGTGACAGTAACTTAAAAACAAAACAAAAAACGGGCACAAAAGAATCGTTATCTTTATAAAATGGGAATAGAATCATATATGAGAAATCATGACTTTCAATATTTTGTGAAACTTAAGGCATAGTAAAGTCCAAGTACGCATTGTTGAAGTTGAAGAATATTCGCAATATATTACAACTTCCCTAGCGGTTTTCAAATTTAAAATGACACTTTTGGATTGTGGAGTAAATAGAGAGAAGATGATATATATGTAAAAACGGCTGGTTTGGGTTGAGAAAGTTCTTATGTAGTGGAGCGAGAGGATGGTATAATCCATATGGACTTCAGCATGTCATATTTTCATTTTTTTGTTTCAAAATTTATGCTGAAATTAATTCAGAGAGATCTATCGAAATAACCCTAAATTCCCAGTTTTCACAACGACCATCCAGGCTCGGTACTTATAAGCGGCTGGGCTGATTCATGTGGCAGGAGTTAATAAGTCAATTGTTATTAGACGAATATTCATTCTACTAATCATTTAACACCTTTTTTGAGAACTGCAGGAGGACATTCTACTTCCATCCGTTAACAGATTTGTAAGAATGGTTATGGTTGACTTCCTGATGGAGAGTTAATTTTTATGGGCGACACTTTCTAGATCATCTGTGTTGTAACAACTATTTCCTTTGTGTTATGTTTCTTGCTCCTTTTTCTGTTCATATCGCCACAAACGACATCTAAACATACGTTGAACCAGGAATTATCTCCTGAAAGATCTTTTTCGTCTCCGCAAGCTACTCTTCCATCATATTTTTTTTTTTATTTCTTCTTCTAAGAGTCATCGCCTACGTCACAGCTGCCACTTTCTTTGAAACTATTATAACTTACGGGATTATAAATGAAATCTTCCTCCTTGAATTAGTTTTTATTAGAACTACAAGCGTTAACCTCGCCAAAGATATCTTTCTTACTAGGACTTCCAGTGGATGTTTTTACCTCTTCTTTCTCTCAAAGTATCACTTTTTCGTGTAGTTTACATGTATTTTTCGAGTGTATGTGTACTTTACAATCAGTATCGCAATGGAGCCAATATTCTAATTAGAGTTAGCTTTGGTTTTAAGACATAACTTTCAACTGCATACACATGCATTATACGAGTGTCTGTGTGTGTATATATGCATGTATTTGTGTGAATAAATGTTTATTTTATTTCTCTTTGAATTTCGGGCAACGATACACAAGGACTATTTGTGTTAGCCGTCCCTAATTAAGTAGTGTAAGACTAGAGGGAAGGCAACTAGTCATCACCACCTATCGTAAACTCTTGGGCTATTCTTTTATCAACGAATAGTAGGACTGACCGAACATTATAACGTCTCAACGGCTGAAAGGGCGAGCATGTTTGGCGTGACCGGGATTCGAGCCCCTGACTCTCAGATTAGGAGTAGAGCGACCTAACCGTCTGGCCATGCTGGACCGTGAGTGAAGGAAGCCAACTGAAAAAATTATAATCGAGGACATGACTTTGGTGTCTATCTAAATAGTTACAGCTGAAATTTGATGGGATTATAAAAAGGTTTCCGTTTGCCAATGTCGACTGCAAAAGAGAGATTCAATTTTTACATTTCTAGCGTTTGTGAGGTTAATGGATCACTTATTCATGATTATTACATTCACCATATTCATGAAACGCTCACAGACATTTCTAGTTATTCATACACTAATGTGAGTCAGAACTACTCATTAATTGGTCACGACTGCTGTTAATCACTTTAAAAATGTTTATCTACCTTAGGGAAATTTTTAAATTGTGTGTAGCACATTTATTACTAAAAAGAATTACCAAAATACCTATGAAATTGGATCAAACGTTTTAGCAACTAATTAGAGCAAAATAACATTTTGCTTTCCTCTTAATTTCAAATTTAAAATTATCACATTTTTTGGGTATCCATTATCAGATACCGAACTAGGCAACCACCTAGAGAGAGATCGCAAAATGTACATATTTTTACCTATTGATTAATTTTCCCGAAAGAGGGCCGAAGGCTGCCTGGAGAGGTCACCTGTTTTAACAACTCGTAACACTGTAATGTGTTACAGCTGTCAGTCTGGTTGTAGACACTAAAATGACGTCACTTAAGAGACACTTAGCGCTGTAAGTTGTGCTCTTATGACGTCATTAAAACGTGGACAAGTCATGAATCACGAGAAGAATTGTGTACTCCGTAACAGACATATGAGCTTCAAAAGTAAGGAATAAAGATATTTTTTAATTTTGATTTTATTTGCTCTTGAAACAAAAACTTTTGGGAACCCTACAGAAATACATCTCGTTTACCAAGGTTACTCTACTATTGTGATGTTACTTTTCCTGTTAAGAGTTTCTTAGTTAAGCACGTCTGTTACAGATAGCCATTAGATAAATGAAGGTGGATTTAATTTTCCTTCTCTGTACAGTAGAAATTTCTTATTTCTACTGGAAACTTCCAGGCTTAAAATATTCCCAAAATTTGTAAATAGTAGTTCCTAGACAAATCGGCCTGGCATGGCCTAGCGCGTTAAGGCGTGCGCTTCGTAATCTGAGGGTCGCGGGTTCGCGCCCGAGTCGCGCCAAACATGCTCTCCCTCCCAGCCGTGGGGGCGTTATAATGTGACGGTCAATCCCACTATTCGT
This sequence comes from Tachypleus tridentatus, assembly GCF_004210375.1. Classification (NCBI taxonomy): domain Eukaryota; kingdom Metazoa; phylum Arthropoda; class Merostomata; order Xiphosura; family Limulidae; genus Tachypleus; species Tachypleus tridentatus. The sequence continues at coordinate 41,551,033 of NC_134830.1, forward strand.
TGGTAAAAGAGTAGCTTAAGAGTTGGCGGTGGGTGGTGATGACTAGCTGCCTTCCCTCTAGTCTTACACTGCTAAATTAGGGACGGCTAGCACAGATAGCCCTCGAGTAGCTTTGTGCGAAATTCAAAAAAAACCAAACCAATCCCAAACAACTCTTTAAATTAAGCGACTCTGGTAAGAGTTTAACAGACTGTAGGATTTTTGTTTTATATTTTTTCAGGATGTGGGCAGAAGTTATTTCTAAGTTTATAAAAACTGTAATATAGATAAACGCGAGAATTAAAACAGTGTTAACTGAAATGTTATAATTTTTTTCTGATATTCAATGCCAGAAAAACAACGCAGTAGGAGGACTGAAATAAATGAAAAGGACAATTTGCTGAATAAATTATATTTTTTCATAGCTAATAAAGTTTTGAAGCGATAAAGCGAAAATAAGTGGAAATGCTGTACTTTGTATTTCATTTGGTCATCCAGCTCAATGGCTGAAAATCAAATCATTGGTATGAGTTATAGGGTTTCTATACCTTTTGTAATTACACGTGAGACTCTCAAGAGGCACGCGATAGAAAAGTGGAATTGTTGCTATTCATTTATCGTGCTCTCCAGTTGTAACTACAAGAGGTTTAGACATTCTGATATCTTTTGTAGAAGCAAAAAAATAACCTTAAAGGAGCCGATGGAATGAAGTTGCACCATGGAGAGAACGCATTTGTTGACCGACCCTAAGTATCCTATCTGTATTACGACTTACCATATGATACCTATTTCGCAAGCAAACTTGACTAAAGCAATTACAAAGCACAAAATATTACCTTCATCATTACAGGGGTCAAGTGGTCAGCTTGCTAGACTGTGGAACTGAGGTTTCGTGACTCGCACCTCGTTATTGCAAATAATAATAAAATTCGCGCTCCGCACCGTACAGCGGCACAGCACGGTCGGGTGGTTAAGACACTCGACTCGTAATCCGAGGGTCGCGGGTTCGAATCCCTTTCACACCAAACATGTACTCGCCCTTTCAGCTGTGAGGGCGTTATAATGTTACGGTCAATCCCACTATTCGTTAGTAAAAGAGTAGCCCAAGAGTTGGCGGTGGGTGGTGATGACTAGCTGCCTTCCCTCTAGCCTTACACTGCTAAATTAGGGATGGGTAGCGCAGATAGCCCTCGTGTAGCTTTGCGCGAAGTTCATATCAAACCATTTTACAGCCGTGAGTATGTTATAAAAGTGAAAGTCACTACCCTGTCTGGCAAGAGTAGGAGAAGGGGTGAACTGACTAGCTGCCTTTCTTTTAGTATCTCACTTTAAAGTTAGGGACTGCGAGGGCAGCTAGTACTTGAGTAGTTTCACGCTAAATCCAAGAAGAAAAGTAGTTTTCATTACAGTATTTTTGAATCCTTTGCAAAGGTACTGATGAACGCAAGAGAGATTTCAGAAGAAATGCAAATCACAGGTAAGTATTCACACGAGCGGCAGACTTGATCCAGAGTAAGGAGAAGAAACAATTGTTGTACTAAAGAAGTGGTGAACCTGTCTTGGTTTACAGCCACCTTTCATTTTGTTTAATAATAAAAATAAAACGCCATTAAATATGTGTTATGGAATGATAACAACTCACTCTTTAGATTCTTATACTCTGTTGCTGGTTTATCGAATACGATATTAATGGCTGTCTTGTCGTAAATGGTATCTGTGGACTTGCTGATAAATACATACATCTGCAAATAGGCTTATCGCTCAGTGAGGTAACCAATTTTAGGGCAACAGTTAGTGTGACCAATTGTATACCTTTCATAAATGACAAATGTGGATTCAAAATGTGTTTTAAAATATATTTAAAAATAATAATTTACTTTCCTTGTTTCAAATAATTTTGTCACATTTAAATATTTTTTTAACTCTTTTGTTAACAATAATAATGGAAACAAGAGCTCTTCAAAACACAAATTGACTGGAACCTATCTTAGGTCAATCGTAGTGCAAGTAAAATTGGTTTGATTAGAAACAGTTTCGACCGAGAATGAAATTGCACATAAAAATTGAACTTAAAGTAAACAGTTTGCGATTTTGTCTCGATGAAAGCAAGAAACGCAAAATTTCCGTAACTGGAAAAACTTAAATTGGTACAGCAAACACGGGTTACCTGTTACTGTAAGATTTCCACAAGCTTTAACAGATAAAGTAAACAAAATTGATTTGATTTGTGGTCCTTGTGTTGACTGCACAACTGAAAAAAAAATTTGGATGGGGAGATTGCAGATTTAAAACTTGCAGCAATACAGTTAGAGCCAGACATGTACGTTTTAGCTAAGGCGTTTCTGTCTTATGCTAGAAGAGAAATTCGTTTACGCAAACGAAAGCGTTATGGTTGTATATTGGAATTAGCCACAAATTTTATATTAATTACAGTTAATTATCATTTATGCAATTTTATCACCTTCCCATTACCATACAATAAAGTACATTAAATGAGCTAACTCACTCTGGATTACTCAAGTCAAAAGTCTATAAAAAAAGTGGGTATGCACCCTATTGAAGGGTGTGTTTGTTTGAAGTTCAGCTCAAAGCTACACAAAGGTCTATTAGTGCTCGACCCAAAACGGGTACATAAACCCAATTTCTAGTAGTATAAATCTGCCACTGAGAGGTCTTATTACAGGGGCTCTTTCGACTTGCATCTCCCAGTTACCGTAATGTTATTGTGAGGTAAATGTAAACTGTCCGATGATTTATTTCACGATTGGACAGCAGTAAGATTATAGAATTACAATGCTAAAATCCAGAGTTTAGTTTTCCACGGTGGACATAGCAAAGAGCACAATGTGGTCTGAAATAAACCGACGATATACATGAGCTAGCTTGTCTCAGGATTTTTTTACACTAGGATGGGGGGGGGATGTTCTGAAATAAAAGACATTTGCGCATTTATTTATGGAATTTTGGATTTAGAGAATCAAATACAGCAGCAAAATAGAGTAAAAAATCTAATCAGATCGTTAGAGGTTTAACAACAAAACAGAGAAGGAAGGGGAGTTTTATCCAAATTTGTCCTTTGTAATGTATTAATATTCACCCACAGAACACGGCTGAAACTGCTTAACGAAAGAATTATGAAGGTTATAGCAGTACTATAATGGTAAATACTACAACTTCTCATAACCAAAAATAGATGGCAATAGTAGAAACGTTTTCCGACGAACTCCGAGTCACGACGAAGTATTTTTAAATAATGTACAGTAAAACCTGTCTAAGTCGGAAACTGCAAATCGGCAAAAACCTGTACAAGTAGGAAATAGTAAATTTTTGCAGCATTATCTTAAGATTTCTCTTACAAAAGGCCCTATATATAACGGAACCTGCGTGTTAAGGTTCGCATCCCCGTCGCGCCAAACATGCTCGCCTCCCAGCCATGGGGGCGTTATAATGTGACAGTCAATCCCACTATTCGTTGGTAAAAGAGTAGCCCAAGAGTTGGCGGTGGGTGGTGATGACTAGCTGCCTTCTCTCTAGTCTTACACTGCTAAATTAGGAACGGCTAGCACAGATAGCCCTCGAGTAGCTTTGTGCGAAATTCAAAACAAACAAACAAACAGAACCTGAGTAAGGCGGAAAAAATGTTTTGATAAAATATTAATTTCTTATTCAATTAATAATTTTTTTAAATATTAATAAATTCTTGTTTTTAATAATTTGTTTAAATATTAATAAATTCTCTGATATTTTGTTACAGTAAGTATTGGTTAAATATATTTAGTTCTTTTTTTTGCAATAATTATTTTTGCAGTTAAATTAGATTCATGATTTGTAGAAATATATTTCTTTTTTAAGTGCATAATTCTACTCTTTAAATAATTCTCACGAAAAAATGAATTCCTATCTTCCCTAATTTTAAAATTTAGGAAAACGATACCATGGGTAACAGGTAAAAGTAAAAATCCTCGCTGTTTCAAAGATTTGAGGAAGAATCAACTTCCTGTCGAATGGTTGTTGTTGTTTTTGAATTAATCACAAAGCTACACAATGGGCTATGTGTACTCTGCTCACCACGGGTATCGAAACCCAGATTTTAGCGTTGTAAGCCCGCAGACATACCGAGGAGCCACTGGGGGGATGTGTGGAATAGAAAGCGAATAATAAAGCGTGGATGACAAGTGCTAAATTTGAAGAATTTTTGAACAAATTAAACAAAAAATGGAACAAGAAAATAGTAGCATTCTACTTTTCCTATATAATGCAACTTGTCGCCCAAGAGTTCAACTTTCAAATGTTCGTTTAATCTTTCTACCTCCATGTACAACATCAGTTCTACAGCCACTAGATAATGGAATTATACAGTGTATAAAACTGAAATAAAGAAAATTGATACTTTAGTATATTATTGTAAACATGGACGACTGTAAGAGAGCATCTGAAATGACCGTGAAAACTGACGTGTTAGATGCAATTGAATTTTTAAGTCATTCAATTAAATGCGTAATAAAGTGCTTTCGAAACTGTGGATTTATTCTTGATACTAGTGGAGATTGTGGATACGTTGTTTGTTATGACGATTCTAGTGAAATCCAAACTCTGATTGAGAATATTGATGCAGATTATTCTGTGAACGCGGAAAGTTTTGTGAACATTGACAAAACTGATGAAATTGATTTAAAATCTATAATAGAATCACAAGATGGTAACAGTGTGAGAGATTCAGAAGATGAACAAAATGGAAAAGATAGTGAGGATATAGAAATTCCTACTTCATCGCAAGTGTTAAGTTGTATTAACGCTATCAACTTGTATGGAAAAATGAAGGGGGAAAATGAACTTCATGAAAAGGCCGTAGAATTGGTGTTCTCTTTTAACTGCATGAGAAAGTCCATTAAAAAAAACACAGTTGAAATTGTATAATTTCTTCAAATAAATTTATTAAGATTTTGTGTACTTATGCATATTTTGAATGTCAATTTTTGTTCTTATTCTAATAAATATAGCATAAACAGTATAATAACTTTATTCACAAACGTCTTACTTCCCTTGAGTGAAGCAAGTATAACGTTCCGTTCAAAAATTATTTATAATTAAGGAAATGCATGTTCACTATGTCTAAGCCGGAAAACCTGCTTAAGCTGAATATTTTACTCGGTTCCGTGTGATTCCGCCTTGGACAGGTTTTACTGTATATCCGAATTACGAAACTGACATTAATTTCTTTGAAATTAAGCATATCAAACATCTAACGCTTTCTACTTGTTATTAAATATATTTGAAAGTTAAATGATGTACATGATAGGGTATTTCTATTAATTTTCAAAGGAAAAAAATCTAACTATGACTTGTTTATTCTTTCAATAAAATAAATATGCTAACGATTCTGTTTTAATTTGCCTCGAGTGTTGCAGTCTGTGGAATCATAAATATTACGGCCCGGCATGGCCAGGTGGGTTAAGGCGTGCGACTCGTAATCTGAGGGTCGCAGTTTCGCATCCCCGTCGCACCAAACATGCTCGCCTTTTCAGCTGTGGGGGCGTTATAATGTTACGGTCAATTTCACTTTTCGTTGGTAAAAGAGTAGCCCAAGAGTTGGCGGTGGGTGGTGATGACTAACTGCTTTTCCTCTAGTTTTACACTGCTAAATTAGGGACGGTTAGCGCAGATAGCTCTCGAGTAGCTTTGTGCGAAATTCAAAAACAAACATGAATATTACAGTTAAATTGTACTTCAGATACACTAGAAGGACTTACCGGGTTAACTGTTCTAATAACAGGTGTTTTAAATGTGTTTTTTTAACTTTTACCTATAACAATAATATAGTAAAAGTTAGGAAACAAAAATTTTGTGCTGTGTGTAGTTTTCTTATAGCAAAGCAACATTGAGCTCTCCTCTGTGTCCAACAAGGGAAATCGAACCCTTCATTTTAGCGTTGTAAATCTGAAGACTTATCGTTGTCCCAGCGGTGAACATGTGAACATTTTTGTACTGTTTAATGCTAAATAATGTTACCAAGTCTTTCATAATTTCCGTATCTTGAAATATAAAAACGAAACAAAATAAAAACGTTGCTTATAACAAGCAGTTCCATCAAATGTTTCGACAATAGCAACAACCAACTAATGGGACACCAGTTACAATTTCTCTTTCATGTATATATGTATATGTGCCTTCATAACTGCCCATTTTACTTTATTTCTCTGCGAGTCTTTTATCTCTACAGAAATATCGATAGAAGAACACAAGATATATTAACTTCAGCCAAAGCAAATTATGTCGTACATTTGATGTGCGTACTTTTTATTCGTGATAAAAAACAATAAACATCCAATCAAAATCATCAAACTACAGAGAAAAGCGAGACGTAGTCGTAGGAATGTGTCCTGGAAAAATATATATAAGTCTCATAAGCTTTAAATATATATGTAGCACCATATTATTTAATGTTTTTTCTGGGCTCATAGACTACGCTTTCGTAATAAGAATATGTGTATCAAGTCGTTAAGATAATGTTTCTTCATTTAACATCTTAACTACAACCAGAAGATTTACAGATTAAGGCTGCTATCTCTTCTGTTAGGCTGAAGGAAAAACCCTATTTTCATACTCCTATTTGTTCTGATATCTGTTCTGAATAGTACTTTTGCTTCAGTCCAATTACTTTAAGACTCTAGCCCTATTAGTTCCTCACTTTTTATATTTTTCTGGTTGTACTCTTTTGGTTACATATACGAATCGAAAATTCTCAACGTTTTCCTCGTTGATCGCATTCATAACTGCCGAATGGAAAACGTAACCTTCTTAGAGTGTTGGTTTGAATGTTGGCATGCAAGTTCTCTCCGTTATATTAAGATTATCTTTTATATGCAAATCAGCTAGTTACGTGACAACTACAGGGAACTGACAGTTACACTCATCATATTCATGAGGCGTTCACTTGCACTGCTAGTTATTCATAACATAACGTAAAATGTTATTACAGTTATTAAGAGCGTAGTTACTCGTAGAATAATGTAGAGCGTTATTACAGTAGTGTTATTACAAGTAATGTAGAATGTTATTACAGCAAGTGAGAGAAAACACCTGAGAGACGTATGTGTTAGATTCGCTTGATATGGCCTCTTAGAGGAATCAGTAGATTGCGGGTTCTAATCTCGTCATGGAACACTCTTGCTCTTTCATCTGCGGAGGCGTTATAATATTACGGCTAATCCCAATGTGACGGTGGATAATGTTGTTTAGCCGTTTTTCCGTCTACTCTATCATTTCTAAATAAAAGACGGCTATCGCAGAAGGTCTTGAAATAGCTTTACACGAAAAGTAACAAATAAATTAGCAAGACAATCACAGACGATGTGAACTTGCAGTAAGGCGGAATGTATTAGAACTACATTGTTTGGTGTCTCTCTAGGTAATGTGATGCCACAGAAGGGGTATGTATACGTAATAAAAGAAAGTTTACAAACATAATACAGCTTGAGTTCTGTGGGACAAGCCTGGTGTCTGAATGGAACAGTGTAAGTACATTTCTAGCGGCGTAGAACGTTTAGAATTTTTCTTATAGTTTGCTTGTAAGGCAGATTTTGGCATGGAATACTTGATCCAAAATCGTTTGAGTTTTTTGTTCAGACGTGACTTTGCCACTTTCTCTCTTCATTCTTCGGAATAACTCTTACTTCCTGTGCTGGTGAAAAGATAGAAATATTCTTATGGGGGCGAAATGGATGGTATTTGCATGTTAAAGAGAGTGATAGGTCACGTGTTGAAACCAGAAGGTAAAAAAACAAACAACCACCAACAACAAAACTGATAGTCTCGTGCAAGAATGAAACCTAGTTTCCAGGGTCTTTGCCTATTTGGTCTTCACTGTTGTCTGGTTTGGCAAAGATTCAACTCGAAAGATGAGCAGTTGAAGACCTGGTCACTTGTTTCTTTTTTATGTTTGCTATTTTCAAAGTGGGTCGTATTTGTCTATTTCTCCTACAACTTAAAAACACAGTAATTTTTTTCTTTTTTTGACTCAGATAACTCAACACTGCTGTTATTGAGGTTTGATACCACACTTTAGGTAAATCAGTTTGTTTGAAACTATCATAAATGAGTAAATAAAATAATATGTTTTGATCTCTTGCATATGACGCAAATGTTCTACCAACTGGGCTATGGTCTATTAAGGTTATTTTTAAGTTCTCAAACAACTACAACAATGCAAGTTCAGTTTAAACGTAACACAAGTATTGTTGACCTAACTATATAGAACACACACCTTGTGACTGATTCAAGATCATTGTGTTGAATTTGTACTCTCTACGTATTCAGAATAAAAAGGTGACATACGACAAACCATCTAAATAAACAACTTTGATTTCACAGCTACGTCATTTGTGTCACAAGGATATCCACATCTTGTGATTTTATAACGTTTGTTTGAAGTTAAGCTACACAATGAACTCTCTGTGTTCTGCCCACTATGGGTATCGAAACCTGGTTTGTAGCGTTGTAATATTGCCTTACTTGGGGGGACATGATTTATGTTGTTAAATAACATAATGTTTGTGCTACTTTACAACACAGTATTTTTACACCATAACATCACAGGTGTTGTCAGTTTTATGTATTTTTCAACATTCAGAAACTTTATCAAGCAACATGAAATTTCGTAACTATTAACAAAAACTTACACGAATGTACCCATCTGATAATAAAAAATATGTAATCTTAATTAAAATTAGGTTAATAAACACTATGCTAAGATAATATAACTTTAAATGTAGGTAGAAGTCCTCAGAATAATTTGTTTTTCCTTTGATAGATTGTTTAGGCAGAGTATTCATGATGAAACATTCTATAATGGACGGCAACAGCCTGTTGTGGAGACACAAGTGTAGAGGACGACGTTTTGAAAGTCTTTCGCCTTTCATCTTCAGGTCAGTGTGTGTAAGGTGTTGTCGGTCTTTTATAGTGTCCTGGTGGATTGTGGAGAGCGTGTTATGACTGGTTGGATTATCACTGCTTCTGTTTGAGGAGAGATTTGTATAAATTGATATCATATACTGTTTAATGTCGTGAAAGGCTACAAGCCATAATCTACCGCGATTGCCTGTGAAAGTGGGTTTTCTCGGGGCACTCCTGTTTCCTCCCACAACCAAATCTCAGGCATTGGATCTTTAGATCGAAGCCAAGGCAATATTCTTGCCCAGCCCTGAATCAGGTCGTTATAAGTTGATATCTCATCGGCTTTTAGAACTTCGGGCTCCGGCCTGGCTTACTTCTCTGATGCCGCCTTCGTTTCGCTCCACCTTTCTCACCAGTCATGTTTATAATGTCCCACTGCACTTCATCACCTTAAACAAGTCAAAATAAAATACAGGTAAATTTCCAAGAAAAGTTAAATAATCTTTCATGTGAAGGGACGAAGAGAAACCACAAAGTTCCTGACCACCCCTGTTGGAGAGAGTATTACCACAAAGTTCCTGACCACCCCTGTTGGAGAGAGTATTACCACAAAGTTCCTGACCACCCCTGTTGGAGAGTATTACCACAAAGTTCCTGACCACCCTGTTGGAGAGAGTATTACCACAAAGTTCCTGACCACCCCTGTTGGAGAGAGTATTGCCACAAAGTTCCTGATCACCCCTGTTGGAGAGAGTATTACCACAAAGTTCCTGACCACCCCTGTTGGAGAGAGTATTACCACAAAGTTCCTGACCACCCCTGTTGGAGAGAGTATTACCACAAAGTTCCTGATCACCCCTGTTGGAGAGAGTATTACCACAAAGTTCCTGACCACTCCTGTTGGAGAGAGTATTACCACAAAGTTCCTGATCACCCCTGTTGGAGAGAGTATTACCACAAAGTTCCTGATCACCCCTGTTGGAGAGTATTACCACAAAGTTCCTGATCACCCTGTTGGAGAGAGTATTACCACAAAGTTCCTGATCACCCCTGTTGGAGAGAGTATTACCACAAAGTTCCTGATCACCCCTGTTGGAGAGAGTATTACCACAAAGTTCCTGATCACCCCTGTTGGAGAGAGTATTACCACAAAGTTCCTGATCACCCCTGTTGGAGAGAGTATTCCTGAGACTTCTCCCTCTCTAAACTAAACCCTTGCCAAGTTCGTTTGCGTTTATTGAAGACGAAAGGCGGAAGACTTTCGAAACGTCGTCCTAACTAGAATTAATTAGAAGGACATTTAACTTCGTAAAATAAGAACAATTAAGTGGAAGATGAAGAAATCAGGGGATTGAGTTTATTTTATCAATAATACGAGAAAAAACACACCAGAATTTCTAACTCATAAATTACATCGCAGGTTCGATTTTCCGTCACACCAAACATGCTCGCCTTTCAGCCATCTCGGCGTTATAATGTGACGGTCAGCTCCACTGTTTTTTGGTAAAAGAGTAGCCCAAGAGTTGTTGGTGGGTGGTAATGACTAGCTGTCTTCCCTCTAGTCTTACATGTTTAAATTTGGGACGGCTAGCGCAGATAGCCCTCGTATAGCTTTGCGCGAAATTCAAACCAAGCCATTTTTTACCCAGAATTCTCCGTGATCGTTAAACGTGACCTTTAATGACTCAGCGATAATTCTACAAGCTAAAGACGTTAAAATTCTGGTTTTGTTACCTGTGGTGGGCAGAGTACATATATCCTTTTGTGCATTTTTGCACTTAACAACAACCATAATCGTTAAACCTATGGAAGTGAAAGTTATAAGGCACTAATATGACGATGCGTAAATTAAATATTTTGACAGCAAAACCCAATACCCTCTGTGACGCTATATTTCTAGATGCTTATAAAATATTTTACTTTCAATCATTGGATCTAAATTATGGCCAGATTTAAGTAGTTACGTTTGATTAAGTGGGTAATAAACTTGAGTTTGTCCAAAATAACATATCACTATGGTAATAAACATTAGACGATATGCTATAACTCATTCTGTTAGCGGTAGAACTAGTTGACTTTACTGAATATCGCATGACTTCATCTGCAAGAAATTGCAATAATGATTTCTAAACGTTAAGAAGAGATAAGACTGTTTAACAACAATAAGACTGTTTAACAACAATAAGACTGTTTAATAACAATAAGACTGTTTAACAACAATAAGACTGTTTAATAACAATAAGACTGTTTAACAACAATAAGACTGTTTAATAAGAATAAGACTGTTTAATAACAATAAGACTGTTTAACAACAATAACACTGTTTAACAACAATAAGACTGTTTAATAAGAATAAGACTGTTTAATAACAATAAGACTGTTTAACAACAATAACACTGTTTAATAACAATAAGACTGTTTAACAACAATAAGGCTGTTTAACAACAATAAGACTGTTTAATAACAATAAGACTGTTTAACAACAATAAGACTGTTTTGAAATTTTCTTTTAATGCTACTCGTACACACAATTTGGAATTTTTTTGGCTGCTAAAAAATGAGAGCGAGAGAAAAGAAACACAGCGTATATATTCATGAGATGAAAATCATCAAAACACCAGATATAGTACAAGTTGTTTGTAATGCTTATCTGAATCTATTGTTGTTTCTAGCTGAGTTATTTTTTGTGCTTAAAAGCTTCTTAACATAAAATATGTAAACAATGCAAATGTAATTCTTTTTGTTACTTATAATAGTTTAAAGTGGATTCGAAATTAATTAATAATAATAATCATTAAACGTTTCATTACTTGAGATTTCAGCACTTAGAATCTAAAACTAAAATGGGTAGAATTAGTGCTAAATCTATGCTAGAGGCAATTCTTTACAAATATTCAGACCACAAGTACAATTTCAAGCGAGATGTTTATACCTCACTATAAGCAGCACTCAGAAAACCTGAGACTTTAATGACAACGAATATAGAGAAAGCAAATCTGTCAAAGTAATGGTAAAGGTAACATAAACTAGAAGTGTTTTTTTTTCCACATATTATTTTTATGGTCGACTTTGAAAAGTGTGATAAAATAGGATTATAAAGTAAACAATAAGTCGGTTATTTATAGATCGCATAAATCACCGAAAGACATTACTTTCAGATTCATCTATCATGCACTACTCAACCAATTAATAGACAAATACCTACGCAGTTTTCTTACAGGAATTTCATCACATATAACGTCAAACCTTATATAACAAGCAATATGTTGGTGAAAAGGTAAAGGAAGTTCTCGAATAACGTCTACGCTATTGGGATTAGAAGGCATCAACGCAATTACAATAAAGATAAAAATAATTCTAATTCTTGTAAAATAAAATAAGACCTGCTACCAAAGAAGAAATAACACTAGTCTGAATATTTATTCTAAATATCTTTAGAAAGCGAGACCTTCTTAGAATAAAATAATAGTATTCTGTCGATCTTTTTTTTTTAGCTACTCAAAAGTTCTATTTCATCTGAAGGTTTCGTTAGGGGACTTGCATCCCTGAAAAACAAAAGCAAAAACGAAAGAAAATTTCAGACAGTGAATAAGAAACAGCACATTTTTACAATACTTAGAAACTAGTAAAAATAATGACCTTGGCCTTGAGGTTATTGTGATGGGTTGCAAGTCAGAAGGTTAAAAGTTCGAGGCGTGATGTTTATGAACAGCTTCGCACTTTCAGCTATGAGTGAGTTATAGAAGTGACAGCCAATCTGCCTTTGTAACGAGGGTGCTGCTGGTCGACTGATTTTACTGTGATTAATAATTCCAAAATATAGAGAATCTAAATTTTAAGTGTTCATGAACCGGTATTTTTACCTACGTTGCCATAAGATACCGTTCAGTTTGAAAATTGCAGTGCTATTAAAAATACTCCTGAAGATAAAATATACTCATAATATTTCGAGAAAAAGAAATATAAGATTATAGACATATATGAAACAATAGCTAACGCTGTTAAGAATATAAAAAAAATATATTTAAATATTTCTAATATCATTTGTGGTTAAAATTATCTTTCAGTGAGAAATATGTTTCATCTATTTGTTTATTTGTAATTAAATACAGAACTACACAATGAAGTATCTGTGTTCTGCCCACTACGGTTATCGAAACCCAGTTTCTAGAGTTTTAAGCCAGCAGATATATCGCTGTGTCACGGGGACATCGTTGGATCAAAAGTAGGTATACACACAATTATATTTTTTAAAAGTATACATATTGTTTAACACCCCGCTAATACAGCGGTATGTCCACGGATTTACAACTGTTGGCGGTGGGTCGTGATGACTAGCTGCCTTCCCTCTAGTCTTACACTGCTAAATTAAAGATGGCTAGCGCAGATAGCCCTCGAAATCAAATTCAAACCAAACCAATGTATAACTTTATGCTATTTGACAACAAGATTGATACACAGAACTTCCTTTTTAAATACAAACATAAAAACAATACAATTTATGATAACGGTTATTATTAATAGTTATTGCAAATTATGGTTTGTATACAAGAATTTTACAAACTTACAAACAATACTGAGATTTAGATCCAGTACAGAACTAAATATTTTATTGACGGTCCAGATCTACGATGTGCAAATTAATTCTGAGTTGATATTGCTACGCCTCGCTTAAGCTAGCTAGGTTTGATAAGCCTCACACTGCTACGAGTTCACTTCTTAGCGATGAAGATATTTAAGGTCCTCGTAGAAATATTAACGTCCAGAATTATTCACTGGAGTGGAACGGCTTGTAATGTTCGAAACCTATAAACGTTCCTAGTCAAATTCTGTAGGTTCCGATTAAGAGACGTTAATTCCAATTATAGCTTCGTAGGCCTATATAGCACACAGACTGTAGCTTTTCAATAATATTCACTCCCCCGTCTCTCGGCTAGTCACCTTTCATAAGAATCACGCAAGTTTGTAGAAATTTCAACAAAATTCTCGCTCGCTTTCGTCAAACAACTATTGTTGATTTTTCACTTTCAAGAATTCTTTACAAGTTTCGAGAACAGACTCAAGTACATAGTTAACAATGCACGTCATAGGCAAATGTGTAACTACAAAGAAACAAGCGTAAGCACGAAAATAAAAGTATAACGGTAAATCCGTTATAAATGTGATGGTTGATTCCCTTTCTCGCGGCTCGGCATGGCCAAGCGGGTTAAGGCGTGCGAGTCGTAATCTGAGGGTCGCGTGTTCGCATCCCCGTCGCGCCAAACACGCTCGCCCTTTCAGCCGTGGGGGCGTTATAATGTTACAGTCAATCCCACTATTCGTTGGTAAAAGAGTAGCCGAAGAGGTGGCGGTGGGTGGTGATGATTAGCTGCCTTCTCTCTAGCCTTACACTGCTAAATTAGGGACGGTTAGCATAGACAGCCATCGAGTAACTTTGTGCGAAATTTAAAAACAAACAAACAAACAAACCGCTGCTCGTTGGTAAAAAGAGTAACTCACGTATAAGCAGTAGGTGGTCTCTACACTTTCACTGTTAAAGTAGGACGGCTAGCACACAGAGCCTTGGTGGAGCTTTGCGCGAAATTCAAATAAACAAACAATTTATTAAAATTCCCAATATTTATATACATTTATTATGAGATGCCAGCAATAAAGTTTATAATAGATGTAATATTTTGTACTGTTTATATACGGAAGAGAAATCAAGTGGCTTTTTATCGTGCTTTAAATGTAAAAATAAATCTACATTATGAATATCGATTCAGAAACTGTCTTATGAGTTAAGAGAAAAAATATTTACATAATTACTGTCACATCATTTCCTACAATCTACTTATTTGAGGCACAAAAGCAACGTAAGATAAAAACCTATTTCGCAATTGGATTTTATAGGATGTGAACACCCTTAGACATCAGAAACATTGGAAAAATAAAAGTAACATTAAAATAAATACTTGTCAATGAATATATATAGAGAGGAAGTAATTAATAACCACCTGAGCTATACAAGTTTTCTTAATATGTATTTAGCATGTGGAGATTAACTTACTTTAATAACAATAAAACGAAGCTTAATCTAAATACAATATCTGACAGTCGATCATAAATCAAAGTTACTTATAAAGCAAATTACTCAATCACTTCCTGTACTTCTTTCTGACCACATTAAATAAGATATGTTGATTGGTGATTAAATGTGAAAAGCAATACCTAAAAAAAATGTTATATACATTTTCATTAGTAAAAAAGTATGTAATATGTTAAAGAATAAACGATCAACACTAATTTCTTCTTCAATTTTCATTTCTCTCCTTACGTTTTTCTGATTTCTAAATCCATGAAAGCCCGGCTTGGCCAGGTGTGTTAAGGCGTTTGACTCATACTCTGAGGGTCACGGGTTCGAATCCCCGTCACACCAAATATGCTCGCCCTTTCAGCCGTGGGGTAGTTATAATGTGATGGTTAATCCCACTATTTGCTGCTAGAGTAGCCCAAGAGTTGGCGGTGGGTGGTGATGACTAGCTGCCTTCCCTCTAGTCTTACTCTGCTAAGTTAGGGACGAATAGTGCAGACAGCTCTCGTGTAGTTTTGCGCGAAATTCAAAAACAAACAATCTAAGTCCACGAATATTAGTTTAGGAAACGGCTATCAGGCGACAAGGTAGTGACCTTTCAATTTTGTTTATTTAGTAGTGAAAATGATGAAAACATTTTTAGATAGACAAGTCCGTACATTTACTTTTTTGCCTACAAAAATTTAATTTACAAATATTTCTATTTTGTGGTAAACACCGTACTCTTATTGCATTTATATAACAGCTAACCAATAGAATGCATTATATTTTTACCTGAAAATGCGATTTTCCTTAACAACCAATGAGAAGGTGTCAGCTGTGCTTTCTTCGAACAATATGTGTTTATCAGGATAACGATTCGGCGTGACTGAAATATAAAGTACATCACGAACTCTAGTACAAATAGAACAAATTCTGCTCAAACACAGATAATCAAACGTAGCTTCCCCTCTCCCCAACACCCACTTAAAAAGTAGAAAAAGCTTATAAAATATATTAAAAAAACATTGCGTGTGTGTGCTGTGAGGTTAAGGCTTAGCTATATCAAATTCTTAAGTATAGATTGGTAATCACGTATCTAATATTTTTATCCTCTACGCAATATTATTTATGTCCTGAACAGCATGAAACAATTACAAAGACACACAGAAAGGAAAAATAAAATAACGTTTAATCGTGCTTGTGTTTTACTTTCTTTCAGTTTCCGTTTTGTTTTCTCTGGATATGAAATGTACTTAACTCGGCTTGATGCTTTTTCCCCTCCTGATTATTTTTGTTATCGTCTGCGTTTTTTTAAATTCATGTAAACTATTTTATCATGTAAATTATGACACGCTATTGGTATTGGAGCAAATGAAAATATGTAGTTTTTTGTTAATCTAACCATTAGCCTGAAAGAAATGATATAGTAATGATTGCTACAGAAACAAGTAGCAGTCATTTATAGTTCCAAAAACGAAAATTATCCTTAGGCCTAACTACCGCCATGGTAATCTTCGCATGATTAATTACTTTAATAATGTTTGCATGAACAAACTACACAACATTCGATCAAAATGTTGAACCACGCCTTATGCCCTCTACGTGAAGAACTTTCGAATATAATACAATGTTAAAGATAATAGATAGTAGAGAATATACGAACCATATCAATTCTGTGCTTATCGCAAAACAGTATACTCAATTTTGACTTTTACTCTATTCTGGACATTCAGAGGGCCCGGCATGGCCAAGCGTGTTAAGGCGTGCGACTCGTAATCGTCGCGCCAAACATGCTCGCCCTTTCAGCCGTGGGGCGGCTAGCACAGATAACCCTCGAGTAGCTTTGTGCGAAATTCAAAAACAAACAAACAAACAAACATTCAGAGTTCAAATGGACGGCTAGTATAGGTATTAAAACTTTTATTAACATAAAGTAGAGAACAAGAGAACGGCGTTTCGATTTTCTTAGGTCACCTTTGTTAACCTGAAGATGATCTAAGAACGTCGAAACGTTGTTCTCTACTTTATCCTAATAAAACTTTTAATATCCATACCAGCTACCTTGAGATACATTATTACTCGTCATTACGAATTCAGAGTTCAAAAACTGTATTATTTTTATCCGATTCTATGTTAATAAGTGTTTAGTTAACGTGGGAATAGAAATAAAAGGTATGAACAGAGAGAATTAAGCTTTGTGAATCGTAATAGAACCAAAGTTACGCCTGACATATGTTAAATGTTAAATATTAGTTGACGTACTCTTTCAGCGCATGGGGAGGGAATATTTAGAGATATACGAAGGATGACATTAGGGGTCAGGAGTGAATGGTACATTAAAATGCTTACCATCCATGTGCAATGTTAAGAGTGCAAGTTATATTTTGTTACAATCAGTACAGCGGTTCGCCACTTAAAAGTGAACATATACAAATACTTTTGACAGATAATGGTGTAAGATTATAATGAATAACTTTAACTTCGATCTCTCCCTTCCAAAATACCTTTAATGTTGAATACATCAACAATTATCAATATTTTGCTCGAGCAGTAAGTCAACTGTGGTTTTCTTTCACAGACTATTGTGAAAGTTTTCAGTGTTTGTTTTTAAAAACGAGGCCTATTTCCAGTTGATGATAATGGGCTCTTATGAGGCAGGTATGAATTATTTGTTTTAAAACCAGGTTTTCATAGTTGACAACAGGCCTAGAAGCCTTTTTTTTATTACTTGTCAACTCTTCTCCGATTCTTCATTGTTTGATAACTATTCACTAGGTTTTCATAGTTGACAACAGGCCTACATTCGATTACATATCAACCCTTCTCTGATTCTTCATTGTTTAATAACTATTCACTAGGTTTTATAGTTGACAACAGGCCTACATTCGATTACATATCAACCCTTTTCCGATTCTTCATTGCTTGATAACTATTCACTAGGTTTTCATAGTTGACAACAGGCCTACATTCGATTACATATCAACCCTTCTCTGATTCTTCATTGTTTAATAACTAGACATTATCTATAAAACAATTACCTAGTTCGTCACTTCTTTCTTTTAGCGAGTGAAAGTACTTCGAACAACGAACTAAAGGGAAACGAGATGTTTTCAGCCCCCCTCCTTCCCCCAGGAAAGAAACTTAAACTATTTGTTGGATCGCTTACACCATCATTTATTGTTATATATATAATTTGAGTGACTTTAAAGATCCATGATGAAACTCATGGATCAACTTAGTTATATCTCGGACCTATGATGGAAAATACTCGTACTTTTTCCTTAATCTTTAAGTTCTCTTACATGTTCATATGATTGTACCAGATATTTCCATAATATCCACTGTAGCAAACGATCGACCTTCATTATGATTTTGATGTTGAAAACACGAAATCCTAAATAAGTAATTTAATTTATTTCAATGGAAGACTATTTTTTGCAGTCAAAAGCTCTCTTCCGATTCTATTATGAGATTTGTTAGTTGCAACTTTCACGTTGTACACATATTGTACTTTTTAGTAGTACACAAAAATGAAATTAGCTATTTCTCAATAGCTTTTCAACTTATTATTTTCATTTATTAATTGAACTTTCAAACTTAAAAATCCTTAACGTTCTAAGTAAAAGAAATAACAAACCAAACTTTCACTCTAACAAACCTTAATACTTCAAGTGAAACAAATCAAACTTTCACACTTACAAAACTTAATGGTTAAAGTGAAACAACTCACACTTTCACACTTACAAACCTTATCGCTTCAAGTAAAAGAAATTAAACTTTCGCACTAAAAACTCAACAACGTTTTTAGTAAAACAAAACATCATTTTTATTCCTGAGTTGCAGGAAAGAAGGAATATTTTAAAACCGCAATCAAAATACGGAGAAAAATATGGAATACGAATTGTACGTAACAATTAGAGATATAATTTTTTTAGACTGTCACTTCATTGATTTCTTAAGTGGCTTTTAAATTTTATTATTTCAGATTTTGATTCTAGAAAAGCTGTTAAAATATGGTGAGAGTCCCGTCAAACAAAATCTGGCTAAAGTCAGAACAAAAAAGAAAAACAACCTATGTTTTAAAAAGATATACTAAGTAGTTACAGAAAGAAAGAAATTGACCATTCAAACACATCTAGTTCGTACTGTAGTTTCAGTTAAGCAATGTTATCTCTACTGGTGAGACAGCAGTAAGTTAACGGATTTAACAATGTTAAAATTCCGGTTTGATTGACCGCAGAGGATTAGGCAGATTGCCCTATGTGACTTTACTCTATAAACCATAGTCAATAAATAACTTTATATGTTTGTGTCTTTTCTTTTCAAGATGTAATAAAAGAGAAATACGAAGAAACTTAAATAAATTAGTTCAGTATGTTACTCCACCACAATTTTTAATATTTTTAACGTATTTTAACGAATAGCAACTGGTGTATTAAATTTATCATAATATGCAAATTGTATTCATAGTGCATTTTAGGTATTCATTACACATCACGTGATTTAAAACGACTAATTAAAAAGGCTCCAAGTTTGAAACAGCTTTCGTCAGAGATTTATTGCGTGATAGAAGTTAGGTTTTTGACTAATGTTATATATATATATATATGTATTCCTTTTAGTTGACACCCAAGCAATAACTGAAGTAACGTTAAACGAATGAGAACGTAGGCCCTTGGCTACAGTTCTCAAGATTAGAATCAGGTGTATTTGTCATAAAACAATAGTGGTAGAATCATTGTATTTTCAAACAATACACTGTTGATTCGATCCTTTATGTTTTTTTGTTGTTTTTTTTCTAAAGCTATTGAGCCAAACGCGCTGTAGGGAACAGATATGGCGGACATTGTGATTGAAATACTGTTATGTACTCTTCTTCTTGGAATAACCCTAAGTGACTGAATAAAGATTGTAGTGTTTAAGAATACAACAAACCTAATGCTATCATCGTATGAAAATATGGTTGACTAATAATAAACACGCTTTGCTAGCAAAGGGCTTCTACACTATAGCAACAACCTGTTCACTTCCACTATTGTTTGACATTTTCTAGTAGCAATGATTAGTTAATTACCAGATTTTTTTATTAATAAAGGCGATAGACTTCATAACTATTTCTAACAGTAGTGGCAGTATGGTCACTTGGTTACAGGCGTCGGAACCGAAAGCTCGACTTTTACATATTTTTTCTTAAATAGCAACTATGGATCATACTATCATATAAATTTTCTCGGGTGCGTGCCCCATGACCAGCACCACTATATTAAGCTTCACGGGAGCTGCTTTTAGTAGCTCATTATATTTGCAGCCTTTCTTTGTAAAATACGGATGTCTAACCGGGCACTCCCGCTTTGGACTTCCACTGATGTTGGTTTCATTAGCCGTAATTGTCTACTAGTAATGACTGTGTAATTATCTGATTTCCTCTACTACAAATGATTGTTTGGCTTTCGTCTCCATGGGCAATATCATGGTAAAATGAGTTTCTCTATTGCCTTTACCAAAATGATGGTATAATCACGTGACTTTTGTCATCAGCCATGAAGGTCAGTTTGCTCAACACTTTATATCCCGGTGACTTCCAATACTGGCACAGGTGACGTAACTACCTGAATTTCAATATCTGCAGGAAAAACAGGTTTACGAAATTTTTGTTCTCAGTAATGGTTGTTTGCCTCTTATTAAATATGTCATTAAACTAAGCAAAACGTAGCTAGTTCAAGTTGGTTTGACATTAAAGTAACATTTTCAAATACAACTTTGTGTAAAAGTATTCCCTTCACTTTTGTTTCTGTAATGTATCAATTTCAACATAGGTATGCTTATAGGACGCGTCTAAATGTTTATGAATGACAAAATTATCAGAACGTTCACCTGAACTGACGACGCTTGGCGTTTATGTACCAGCTGTTTAGCAGTTTATATATCAGTGTGTTGTGCACTTATATTATTGCCGATAACAAGATAGCTATTAATGACTATGCAGGTGACATACTAATAGAATTCCACAGGTTACTGAAGGGACTAGGCCATAACATTCAATTAACCAATTTGAAAACAAATAGTTTTAGTTCCAATTTAAGATATCTGGGTTTTTATATCACTCACTTATTAGTCTTTAAGAACCTAAGTTACAGTGTATGTAATGGTTATTAGTTCATAAAGTTTGAGTTTAGTAAATCTTTGATTTCTTAGTGTTTAAATAACAAATCCTGTGCCATGTTTAATAATCTCCTAACAATTCCCACATGTGCCTTACAATAGTTATAACAATAATAAACCAGAATTTTGAGATCGCTAGGGGACGCTGTTGAAAGTCCTGTTGAAAAACATTACGTAGGTGAATCGTGATCCTAGTTTTATAAACCTGTTTTGATTTAGTATGTGTTAAGTTGACGTCAGATACAAACTCCTTTCCTGAAAGTGTTAAACATGTCACACGCTGTTGATCAATGAAGCATACGCTTTCCATTCCTCTCTTTCTTTCCTAATTTATTACGTGACTCGCCACTTCAAGCCATTAATCATTTTGATACTAATAACGGGTCATTTGTCTTGAAACTTATGCATGCTAATTATCTCCGGAAGAAACAGTTCTCTAGAATCTTAATACATTCTCACTCATTCACATTTAAACTTTTCTACACAATATATTAATGTTGAAAGAAAATGACTCTTATACATTAAGTTTGTTTGTTTTTTCTTAACAGTAAGTTTTACTAATTAGTGTTCGGTCAAAATTTGTGATAGAAACATCTGGAAAGGAATAATAATTAAATCACTGAGTGTAATATAATACTCACCCTTCGAAGTAATTGTATAATGTCATGACAACTCGAGTAGTTGACCAGCTCGTACGTAAACAGATATAAAAATTAGTGAACAGCCCTGAACAGCTAATTTGAAATTCTAAAAAGCAGTGGATATTGACTGTAACATTAGGATTGATTATTCGTACACTGTATTATCGAGGTGATTTTGTGGCATAAAATAAATCAGCTAACAGAGAGAACGAAAGATGTTTCGAAGTAATAACTTGGAATTACTTGAAACTAAAAAGAAAACAAATAATAAACGTGGAAAGGAAATTACGTACATGAAGTATGTCTCTAATATTTTATAAAAGCACTCTTAGGGAAGAGTGTTCTCCTATATATAAGTGTTTCAAGATGAAGAACGAGGTATTAAAGTAGTAAAAGCATAAAACACTAACTAATGAACAAACACAAACTAAATGCTTTCGTAAAATTACCAAAGTTCAGAGAGATAAAAAAATACTGCAATGCTTCCATTAACTAGATTAGAAGATAAATTACATCAACTAGTAACCTCAAAACGAAACAGTATTTAAATATCGACTCTCGTCATTTTGTTTTTGACCGAAATAGAAACAATAAAATGACTCGTGGTCATTTCGTAATCGACAAAGTTGGTGAAAAGTAATTTAACCAAATTTAGTCATTTCATTTGAAAAATAATACGTGAATAATCTTTCCATAAATTACCATGTTCATCAACTGCTTTTTTCAGTATAAATAAACAGCCTGTTTAAATACATAGTTATGTTATGCATGCATATGAAAAATAAATGTACACATGTGAGGTTGAATTACATACATACGGAATGAAAAAAGTATTGTTTGACGAGATCAATATTAAGATTATGTGAATTTGAATAATTCTTACTTTGTTACATGATATTGTTTTAGTTTGTATGAAAATTTGTAGTTTGGTAATTTATAACTTTCGTAAGACCAGCACTGCTGGAAACGAACAAAAACCAATAAGAACAAGTTGACACACTTAATAATGACAACTAATATAAAACAGAACATGGGCCTGGCATGGCCTAGCGCGTTAAGGAGTGCGCTTCGTAATCTGAGGTTCGCGCCCGAGTCGCGCCAAACATGCTCGCCCTCCCAGCCGTGGGGGCGTTATAATGCGTACGGTTAATCCCACTATTCGTTGGTAAAAGAGTAGCCCAAGAGTTGGCGGTGGGTGATGATGACTAGCTGCCTTTCCTCTAGTCTTACACTGCTAATTAGGGACGGCTAGCACAGATAGCCCTCGAGTAGCTTTGTGCGAAATTCCAAAAACAAACAAACAAAACAGAACATACATTGTAGCTGTTTTTTTTTAAACATCCTTTGCAAAATTTTACCCACTACTTACAATAAAATTAAAGATTACGAGTTTGTTTTGGAGCTGGCATGTTAGAGAAGTTGATTCACAATCTGTGGATCGCAGGTTCGAATCCCATCATCAAACATGCTAGTCCTTTCAGCCCCTTTCAGTGGGTCATCCCCATTATTCGTTGGTGAGAAGTCACCAAAGAGTTGGCGGTGGGTGGCGTCGACTAGGTACCTTCTCTCTAATATATCTCTCCAAAATTGGGGATGGTTCTCGAGTAGCTTTGCGCGAAATTCAACAAATAAGCAGCCTCTTGGAAACAGGTTGATGTTTCTACATTACCAAGGGAGAATAAGCCATCGAATAACTCTGGAAATTGCAGACCCGTAAGCTTAACAAGAGGAAAATTGTTAAAAACGTAGGTAACAACAGACTTATAACATGCCTAGAAATTAAATCGAAAGTGTCCGAAGTCCAAAAAGGTTTTTATAAAACTAGTTAAATAATAGATCACCCACTTAGACTAGCAAAAAAGATACCTTCAATAAGAAACAATGCACTGTATCATGTTTACTCGATAAGGTATGGTACAGCGGCCTCAGATTCCAAATGTATAAAATGGGATTTCCGATGGAAATTATTCGCTGATTGCCCGACTCCTTGGAACAACAACAGAATTAGGAACAACAGAATCAACGCCGAAATTACCTTCTTGGATATGTACAATCTAAGAGTTCGCGAACGATGTTACCATCTAAATGAGTGCCCCAAAACCAACAATAGCATTATACAGCACATAACCATTACTGAATGAAATAGGACGATTCTCTAGCAAATGGAGAATCAAGATAAACGCATGTAAAACACGAACGATACTGTTCAGAAAATCAGTCAAGATAAGGAAAATAAAACCATTGTACTCAGGCGGGACTCTCTTCCAAACAGCAACATTGGAAAAATTCTTAAGAATAATTTTCGATTCCAAGTTAACATGGCAACTCCACACATTTAGCATTGGAACTAGAATCTGACAAAAGGGATGTTATCTTAGGAGTGTGACGGGCAATGGCAAAGGAGCCTCACCCGAAAATATACACGAGAACACGCCTGTGCAGTTTTACTAAACGTTTTCAAAATACACTTAACCAGGTTACAGAAAACACAAAATTATATGCTAACTAAAGTACAATTTAACTTTCACAACATTTCGCTACTATTATTCAAACATTCCATTACTGTCTGGCAGACTTCTCAGTAACATAATGGTACTAGAAAAACATGGGCAATAACAGAGCAAAGAGCAACTTAGAGAGCTACATCACACATGATAAGTTTAGTCCTAAGCATCTCTTTAACAACCTACAGAGCTACATGATAAATCTCGTCCTAAGCACCTCTTTAATAATCTACAGAGCTACATGACAAATCTCGTCCTAAGCACCTCTTTAACAACCTACAGAGCTACATGATAAATCTAGTCCTAAGCACCTCTTTAATAACCTACAGAGCTACATGACAAATCTCGTCCTAAGCACCTCTTTAATAACCTACAGAGCTACATGATAAATCTAGTCCTAAGTACCTCTTTAACAACCTAGAGAACTACATGATAAACGATAAATCTAGTTTTAGGTATCTCTCTAACAACCTAGAGAGCTACATCATAAATGATAAATTCAACCACTCTCTCTCCTAAACATCAATCATAAGATTCTTAACAGACCACATAATGCTAGGTATACAGATGCTTAGATGTAGACATAGCTCAATTTTAAAAGCTTTTTTCTCTATGTGAGAATAGAATTATGTGGGTGTGTATATTCGCATAATGTGAGACCTTATTGAACATGCGGGACTTGAAGTTCAATCGTACATTAGTGAAGCATAATTAAAGTCTAGAAGCTGTGAGTTAGTACCTCATTAAACGAACATGGCTATAATAAAGTAAAACACTAACGCAGTTGAGAATCTTCAATTTATTAATATACTGTGAGAAATCTCGGTTCAGGAGAAGGGATATCCCTCGATTTTGTGTTACTGAGCTACGGTTCATGAAGTTGATGGGTATAGCTTTAATTTGAATAATTTGGATACAGCCTTTCAAACAAATTACGTTGTATATTTGTATTTATGACAACTTTTCCTCTACTTAGATCAGGGGTGTGCAACATTTTTCGTCGGTGGGCCATATAACCAACTTCATCAATCAAGCGGGGCCACTTAAAAAACAAACTTATTCGTGTACATGCACAATAAATTAAAAAAATTCTCAAAATGCAAGCAATAATATTTTATATTTTTGCATGAGTGATCATTTTAGTGCGACACTTGAAATTTAGAGTCCTTGCAGAGCTTGTCAATATCAGCTTTGACAGAAGTGGTTGCCACTCTTAACTGACTGGTCAAATGTTCATCAGTCAGCTGACTTCTGCATTTGGTTTTGATGAGCTTCATTTTGGAGAAAAATTGCTCACAGCAGTGGGTGCTACCAAAAAGGGAGGCAATTCTTTGTGCATGACGGGACAAATTGGGAAACTTTTCACGTACACAGAGTTTGTAAAAGTCTAGCAAACTGTTTTCAGAGAATTTCCTTTTAGTGTCCATGTCAGCCTGCAGTTCAATGAGTTCCATTTGGCAATCATCAGGACTGTCTTCCACTGCCAAATCAAAAGGTTGAGCGAACAATTTCAATCTAATTTCAGTTTGTCTGAAATCTGGAAATCTGTTTGCAAACTCATCACGCAGCTTTTGTACACTGGTTCCATATTTGGTGCAATCCAGATTAGGAAATTCCAGTTTCCTGGTTGCAAGACATGTAAAATGGGTCAATATGGCTCTTCTCAACTGAACCTGGAAAAGTTCCAATTTCTTCTCAAAAGCACAAATATGCTCAAACAACTTATTCACAAGTTGACTTTTCCCTTGTAGTTTTAAGTTTAAATCAGACAGATGCTGTGTAATGTCTGTGAGGAATGCTAAGTCATTCAGCCAGTTCTCATTGCTCAAGAAGTCCACATTCTGACGTTTGCTCTCCATGAAGAACTTAATCTCCTCTCGCAGATTCCAGAATCTCTTCAAAGTAGCAGCTCTACTAAGCCAACGTACAGCAGAGAAGTACAAAACATCTGAATACTCACTGTCCAGCTCATCTAAAAAGTTTTAAATTGTCGATGATTTAATCCTCGTGTTCGAATATAATTTACGCATTGGACGACATTTTTCATGACTTCTGCAAAATCCAGAACTTTGGTGCACAAGCTCTCTTGGTGAATAATGCAATGGCTTACAACTACGTCTTGTGCTCCAATTGCAGTTAGAAATTTCTTGGTGAATCCATTTGTCCTACCTGTCATGGAAGGAGCACCATCTGTTGTAACACCACATAATTTATAAGGATTCAGTTCAAACTTTTCTACAACCTTAAGCACTTGTTCACAAATATCCTGTCCTGTGGTTGTGGAGGAAAGGCTTGCCATATCTAAAAACTCTTCGAAAACATCAAAGCCTGCAGTAACAGCTCTGATGAAAATGACAAGTTGGGATGTGTCATTGATATCAGTGCTTTCATCCAAAGCCAGACTGAAAGCTTCACACGAATTCAATCTCTCTTTCAAAGTTTCTTTGATGTCCTCTGAAAGATCTTTTGTCCTGCGTGAGACAGTAAAGCGGGAAAGGCTAGTTTGCTTTACCAAATATTTTTTCTCTGGACATGCATATTCTGTGAATATTGTTAAACAATTTTTAATAAATTCTCCATCACTGAAAGGCTTTCCCTTTTCTGCCATATATTCACAAAGCTTAAAACTCAGTTTTGTCACCAGTTCTGAATTTTTCTTGAAAGTGGTAAAAACACCTTGTTGCCTTTCAATGGATGTTTTTAAATGTTCAATTTTGTCCTTTCGTGCCTGACCAACAATTTCATCAAACTGGGAGGAGTGCTTAGTTGCGTAATGTCGCTTAATATTGTACTCTTTCATGACTGCAATTGTAGTTTGACAGACGAGGCAGACAACACCTTGATTATGTGGGACAACAAGATATTTTGTGCACCATTCACTGTTGAATAACCTTCCTCATCATCAATTTTTCGTTTCTTAACTGCTGACATTTTACTAGCTCTGAAATCAAAACAAAAATTATTCTCACGAAAATAGCAAAGTAGAAAAAAACATAGAATTTATTTACACATGGAACCTCTTATGGACAGAAACACATGTTTCTAAATTGGCATCCCGATCATAGCCTTCCGGTACTTAAATTAATTGAGAATAGCAAAATACAGTGTGACCTCGCCTATTCGCGGTTCGCCATTCGCGGCCCCGCATATTCGCGGGTTATGCGCGAACTGCGTTTTTGTAGGTCACAGAGACTGAAAGGGCTTTTCGAGGAGATTTCTGTTGTATTTACTCAATTAAGCCGTTTTTATCAATTGTCGTCTTCACCAAACAAGATTGGACTGCTATTGGCTGACTGCCTCAGCTTCCCCAACAACGCAAACGGCAAAGCACAGCCCGGTAACGCACGGTACAATTTAGTGAAATACATAACAGTATGCAATATTGCTACATTATTACTGCATCAATGAGTATAAGTATCATTAGTGTTTGGGAAGCATTTCATATAGTATATAATCACATACATATACGTTTTAAAACTGCATCCAATATTCGCGGTTTTTCGCTATTCGCGGGAGGGTAAAGAACGTAACCCCCGCGAATAACGAGGTCACACTGTACATATAATCAGATGCATCTGAAAGCAAAATTTTAATAAATTCAGTAAAGTCACAACAATATGCTAAATAATAATCAATTTACCTTCAATCTCTTGTAGTAACTGTAAAAGGTAATAAAATTTTCACCAATAATGAATGACGGACAGCAGAGGTTAGGGAAAATTGTCGCCAGCGGGCGAAGGCGAGGTTCAGGACATGACGTTGAGTCGTAGACAATAGTGCTAGTGCACGTCACCTATTCATGCCCTAAGGAGGCCGACCAATCGAATTCGGCCTGCTCCTCTCTAGCAAAGATAATTTTAGAAGTTTGTCGAGTCGAAGCCTGGGAATCCCGTAGGATTGATGCTTTTAAAAATATTCCATTTGCGTTGGATTACAGATCAGGCCACATGGTTAGATTACAACAACTAGGGCCACACTAAATGGCTTGGCGGGCCGGGTTGTGGCCCGCGGGCCGCCTGTTGCACACCCCTGACTTAGATGATAGAATTAGACAGTAAGTCTATTGATTTACAATGCTAAAATAAAGGATTCGAATGGCACTTGGCCCTGCTACCCAGTTAAGGAAACTGTGTAGGCAACAGATACTTTAAACTTGTTGCTTTTTCTTTTGTTAGCAGCCCTAAATTTTGGACCGCTATGCTTGAATAGCAAGATCTCTGGCCTGAACGCTTGGCCCAAGTGTTGCATAAGGTGTCGTTCAGTCCAGGTTGTAAATATCATAACCTCTTCTGTGTTGCAAACCTTAAACATCTTTGACAAGATGACAAAATAGTTGGAGGAGGGGTCGAAAAATCTATATTAATTTTAAATTTCTAATCTGCCAAATTCATTAAACAAATATGAAGTAGTAATTTACCAGGTATAGTAAAATGGCTGAAGGAAACGTTAAGTCCATATGATTCTCTGAGCTTTCATCATTTCTCAGAAAATTGGGGTTTCAATTCTACCTTTACATAAGGTTGCACACTGAAATATTAATTTTAGTTCTATATTTGTAATTCTAGAAACAGTTAAAGATAATTACTTGTATCTTTTGAAACACGTGTTGTGGAGAAACTGAAGTAAGAACCTCTCCTCCAGACAAAGTTCCAAATGTGCTTATTATTTTCTTCTCCCAGTCAATTTAACTTCCAGCATTCTCGGCCCGGTATGGCCAAATGGTTAAGGTACTCGACTCATAATCTGAGGGTTGCGGATTCGAATCCCCGTCACACCAAACATGCTCGTCCTTTCAGCCGTGAGAACATTATAATGTGACGGTCAATCCAACTATTCGTTGGTAAAAGAGTAGCCCAAGAGTTGGCGGAGGGTGGCGATGACTAGCTGCCTTCCCTATAGTTTTACACTGCAAAGTTAGGGACTGTTAGCGCAGATAGCTCTCGTGTAGCTTTGCACGAAATTAAAAAAAAACAACAAGCAAATAAAACAAACCAGCATTTCCAAGTTTGAAGGCCCGGCATGGCATTTTGATAATGCTTAAAGACATAAACGTTTTGAGAACCAATTATTGTTAATATTTATCTTTATAAAATTTGTTCCCTTCTCAAAACATTATAGTGGTTCACCGATTTGTCTAAGAGCTTACAAAGTTAAAATCAGGTTTCGATTCTCACGGTGATCAGAACACAGTTAGTTTTGTTTTGAATTTCACGCAAATCTAGACGAGGGATATGTACGCTAACCGTCCCTAATTTAGCAGCGTAAGACTAGGCGGAAGGCAGCTAGTCAACACCACCCACCGCCAACTCTTGGGTTACTCTTTTACCAAGGAATAGTAGGATTGACCGTCACGTAATAACGCCCTCACCGCTGAAATGGGGAGAATGTTTGGTATTAGCAACCCTTAAATTACGAAACAAGCGCCTTAACCACCTAGCCATGCCGGACCGCAGAACACAGGGTTGTCCATTGTGTATCTATTGAGCAACAATAACAATAACAGAAAACATTTCTGAAAATCTTTTATTGATAAGTAATCCTTAGTGTTTTTTTTAAACCTTGCTAAAGTTTTATCGGTGCATTAGAGTTTTTTTTCCCAGTTTCTTATTTTAATTTAAAATATTGATGTGTTCTTGAAAAGATCTATCAAAAGCTCTTTTCCGTCCATGACCACACGGGGTCCCGATGGTTTACTTGCAGAGCTGCTGATTTAAGATTTTGTGTTTCTTGCCCAGTTATCGCTAACAGACAAAACTGCATTCCTTACTTTGGGCATGTGAATGCGTTATAAGAGTGACAACCAATTCGTTACAAGAGAGAGAAGCGTTAGTGGGCAGCAAGCAGCACCAACTTGTCAGACCATATCTACTACTATAGTAGCATAGATTTACTATATATATGTATTTTAATATGGATTTACTATCATATATCTATTTTAATATCAATGTTTGTTTCAGTTAAATATATATTCAGAAATGTATGTGACTTATACTGTTAAATATGTATTGCGAAATTTCTGCCTATTTACTAAAGTTGTAGAAGATTCTCAAGTGTAAGAATTGACACTGTACTGTGTGTGTGTGTGTGTAAATACTAGTCATTGCCAGTATTGTTGTCTTAACTGAAATTTCTAGAAACTCTTTACTCAAGTTTATAAAAAGTAACTAACGCAACGCGAAGATACAGAATATATTGTTGGTTTACTACAATTGGTATACTTTAAGCCTCCGATGTTATAACTGTGATAAACTCTTATTAATCAGGCAACTATAAATATTTTTACCAAGAACGTTTATATTTTTCAAGTATTACAAACCGTTTAACTTCAGCAAATTGACTTCAGTTATTAGTACTTTTACGAAGACATTTTATAACTTCAACTGTGAGAAGCTCACGTGTGATCAGTGAAGAGTTAGCTAACTAGCCGGTTAATAAAGTGTACCTATAACAATTCAGAATTAATTCGTTCATCGTGAACCGTCTATAAAATATTTAGTTTTAGACCAGATAGAAGAATCAGTATTGTTTATAAGTTTATAAAACGTTTGTATATAAATCATTATTTGTAATAACCATTATTATAAATTGTTGTTATTTGTATAATAAAATATATTTGTATTAAGAAACAAAATTTTGTGTATCAATCTTGTTGGCAAGTATAATAAATTTGATACTTCTCGACACTTAATTAACTTCTAAATTAAAATTTAGCACAATATCAGGCTACTTTAAATCGTATTATGTAACAGAATAAATTGTAAGCTCTTCTGAGATAAATTATATATGTCCTCCGTTGATACAGCGGTAAGTCCACGGAGTTACAACGCTAAAATCAAGAACTCGATTCTCTTCGGTAAACTAAACAGATAGTCCGATGTGGCTTTGCTATAAGAAAACACACACGTGTACTTACATACCAGACCCGGCATCCCAAGTGGTTAAGGCGTTCGACTCGTTATCTGAGGGTCGTGGATTTGAATCCCTGTCGCACAAAATATGCTTGTCCTTTCAGCCGTGGGGGCGTTATAATGTGACGTGTTTGTTTGTGTTTCTTATAGCAGAGCTACGTCAGGCTACCTACTAAGTCCCCTGAGCAGAATCGAACCTCAGATTATAGCGTTGTATATCCGTAGACTTACCGCTGTACCAGCAGGGGACTAATGTGACCATTCATTGGTAAAAGAGCAGACCAAGAATTGGCAGTGGGTGGTGATCACTAGAGAAAAGTCTGACACTGCTAAATTAGGGACGGTTAGCGCAGATAGCCCTTATGTAGCTTCATGCGAAATTTAAAACAAACAAACAAACAAATTATATATAATACGTAACACTCTAAGTCGGTGTTTCCCAACTGGTGGTTTATGAGCTGTTTGTGCTAAACAAGGTTTTATTAAATAAATTAGATTGTCCTGTTTTTCATCCTTGTAGAGATAATATGGGATAGTCACGACTACCAAAACGCAGGGGTCATCTGGCACATCCATCTAAAATTTAGGGATGGCTAGAGCAGATGGCCCTTAAGTAACAGAACGCGAAATTCGAGAATCATAACAAATTTATAACCCTAAAATACTCGTAATTTCTCTCTAAGTTTCATATTAGTTTTTCTCGTGTGTGTTTTTTTTAATATAAACTTTTAGATTCATTTTATAGAATTATAAGCTAATTCCTCAGGCTTATAATAATCTTTAGCTTTTACGTTTTAAAACGTAGTTTTTTTTAATATTACTATGCTTCTAATTTCTTTTTTTTCCTAAATCTCTAACCAGGTTGTTTTCTTATTTTGAGTGTTAAATAATCTTAAATAATGTTCTTAAACTTAAAGTACTATTCTTTCACTTCATCTTACCATATTTTTATCTCCCATTAAAAATGTAATTAGTAACTATGGAAAAATTTGTTTTTGTATTACAGTTATATTTCAAACTAATTAAATCTACGTTCATATAATTTATGGAGGAATTCCGTGTATTTTACTATGTTACCACGTGTTATTATTGTCTTGCAATGAATAATTTTGCTTAAGGTTACATAGACTCTTCTACTCCAAATGTACATTCTGGATTTAAAAGTCTTTTCTCTCCAAATATCTAAAATGTTTAATATAATTTGCATTTCCTTCTACCGGAACAATTATTATTTTTTTATTCTATTGGATTTCTTCTGTCCCTACAAATAAAACTATTTGTTTCATTTACTCATTTGATCCATTAAAAATCATATAAAAGACACGAAAATCTTTGTATTTTGCTTTTTATTACTACATGAATACTTTCTTCTGTTACTATTTTCGAAAATTTCCAGTTTAATCTCACTTTCAATGAAAATAACTTATCCTTTACTTAAATTATGTCCCATGCGTGAAAAATATTTCTTAGGCCAAATACGTGACAAATGCTTTTGATAATATTTTGTACTATACATTTTTTGTGTAAAATAAAACAAATCACAATGTTTTTTCTTTATTCCAATGAATATACTATTTCTGATCGTAATAGTTCTTATATATCTCGTTGGATTGCCCCACGCTAGTACGGCGGTATGTCTCCGGATTTACAACGCTAAAATCAGGGGTTCGATTCCCCTCGGTGAGTGGAGCAGATAGCCCGATGTGGCTTTACTATAAGAAAAACACACACTCATTGGATTACCTTTACAGTTTCTTTTTTTACATTTTTGTATAAGATATAAATAAAGTATATAAGAAACACAAATATATTTGAAAAAAGGAAATACTCCATTGACAAGTATATATAAAAGGCTTACCAGTTTCGGTAACAAATTAATCACACCTACAACAGTACCTTCTATCAAACATACCTACAAAATAGTACTTACAAGTAGACACTTTTGTCATCATCTGTACATATGCTTTTAGACCTAGTCCGGACTTCGAAATACATTTTTATAGCTATATTAAACTTATATATTTTTACTAATGCAGAACTTTTCCATCAAAGTCAAAAAACCATTATAAAATAAACTTTTCAATGAGCTTCAAAGGGCTACTTTCACCACAGTTTTTCAGCTGATTCGTTCTTCTAGTGCCCCCCCCCTAGTACAGCGGTAAGTCTACGAATTTATAACGCTAAAATCTAGGGTTTGATTCCTTTCGGTAGGCTCAACAGATAGCCCGATGTGGCTTTGCTCTAAGAAAGCAAACAAATAAACCTTTGTCTAGTTATGCGTATAATGACTTAATCCCAATGACATTATCTTATCGTAATCTATTAAAATTTGCACCTTTACTTTTCTGGAATAGAATGAAGAAATAAAATGTTTTAGCTCTCATTATGTATTCCATTTTTTCAATGAGTTACCTCAAAATCTATTTACTCAGATTTTCCTTTAGGCTGCTAATTTCTTATTGTATTTTGTTAGCCCTTCAAAAAATACTTGACAGTCAGCGAATTCTTCCTATTCTTAGCATCCGAGATGTAACCACAATTTTCACATGAAAATATTGCACGTTTCATCGAAATTGTTACAAAAACTGAAATCACTTTAGCAACTTAATGTAATACTGCAAATAGATTTTTTTCCTTTCTGATTTATATTTTTCTTTCTGTGCAGAACACCAAAAAAGACATTGTGATTAACATTACTGTTCAATACTTATTTAAAAAAAGTCAAGATATAATTATCAAGTTGGGTTTGTTGTGCCTAGCAGAAAAAACTTTATCTTAGTCCTTCTACCACCTTCTTATTACAATTACTCCTGTATAAAAGCTTTACAATATGATATGAAGCAAATGCTTTATCTTTTAGACTGTAAACCTTTAAAGTTCTACTTTTGTTTCCCTGATACAAGGAAGACATTTTTTGAAACTACTTTTAGATTTTTGACAAATTTGATTTCTGGATTATTAATTTAAGATCGTTGTGTATTACAGTTGATTTTGATTGAATTAATTTTTGTTTCCTTTTCTTCTTCGGATTTAAGAAAACAGTATTACTGAACCTTTCTCACAGTCAGAACAATCTTCCAACGTTCTTAATATCACTGGTTTTTCTAGATATTGGGATTTGCTGTGTTCTATGAATACTTGGTTACTGCTTGGATTTTTTCTACGCAATCAATAATACATCACTTGCAGGTTCACAACCAGTCAAGTATTGGCTTGATTTAGATTCAACTCAGGTCAAAAGAATTCAGATTCCTCTATAAGTGTAATACGATAGCACGGCCGGTTTCTCCCTTAAGAATTGTGGTTTGACTATAATTCCAAAGCATGATTTCTATATTATCTAAAAAGTCTGCGTCCAGTGCTATCAACTTTTCTTTCAAACTCTGACATGATACTCTCAAGCGAGAATATAAGGTTATAAAAAAAACGTAAAATTAAAGAAACAAAAACATTTTATTTTATAACATTTGCTAACAGCAAAGTTCAGGTTCTACGTACAACTAGTAAAGTTTACGTTTATGAGTGGATTTTGTAAAATCATTAAAAGTTATTGTTGGCAGCTAGCTATTTAAACTTGCCCAAAGTACAAAAAAATCTTAAAAATTTAAATATGTCGAAACGAAGTTTAAATTAAATCATATTAATCTGGTGAATTTCCTTTCGTTCTCAAGAGTTCACCTGTTGAAAAAAGAATTTGAATATTCCAAGTAATGTTTTGAAACTTTGAAATAGCAGACATGATGAGTTTCATTGTTGGTTATGCCTTCAGTTATTTTGTTTTAATTCTAAAACAACAATTTCTATTGAAAAAAATCTAAAGCTGTTCTGATTTTCTTCTTTTAAATATGATGTGAAATTATTTTATCAACACATTTCATTAGCTTCCAATACTGACATTTTTCAAATATAACATACCTTTACTTTTTCACGTGAATTAATATTCAATTTTCTTTCGTAATTTCAAGTTGGAAGTTTTACAGACCTCAAATGTGAAATTGTTTGTAGTTAAGCTCAAAGATACATAATGGGCTATCTGTGCCGTTCCTATCCAAACCTGATTTTTAGCTTTATTAGCCTACAGCTTTACCGCTGCGCCATGAAGAAGAGTGGGGTAGGATGCTTTCAGACGTACATGAACTCTTATTTAAACACATTTATAAGTGTTATTGCAATAACAGAAGTACGTGAAAAGAATATTCACAAACCAGTAATATTACGAATTTCTAAATGAATGCATTTTGGTGTAAATGTGATGTGTCTCAAGCATCTAACATTTTTTAACTCAGTGACATTTTTTTTCTTATTTCTTATTTGCATTGTTACGAATAAATGAAATTTGTTGTTGATTTAAATGAAGTACAAAGTTACGCTATGTGCTATCTGTGCTCTGCTCACTACGGGTATCGAAATCCCGGTTTTAGCCTTGTAAGTCCTCAGACATACCGATGAGCCACTGGGGGTCGTAAACAAAAGTAAATTAATATGTTAACAATGTGTATAGCGTAAGGTAAATAATAAATATATTTTAACGATTAACGTTCTTGCTTCTGGTATGTAAGGCAAATGTGCACTTTGTGAATTTTATACATTTCATAGTAGCTGTAAACTCACATAATATAAACTGATCGACAAAAGAGAAGACAGCTAAAGAGTAGCATCTATATTCGGATTTGTTTTAAAGTGAAGTCACATTGGACCATCTGTTACGTTTAACACTTGAAATTGAACCTTGAATTTTAGCGTTGTAAGTCCGCAAATTTACCGCTTAGTGTGATTTGATCATCACCCTTATAACGCTCCTATGGCCACAAAATACAGAGCGCAATATTGTAAAAGAACACAAACATCAGACTAACATATCAACAGCTTTTCACGTCAACCACCGGGCCACCACTAAGCTTCTTTAGATTAATACGCTTGATAATGTTGTCAATGCATTCCATAATGAGATTCAACTGATTCCTATATTTAAAAGAGTATTTGTATAAGATGTTTATTTATTCTGTTTACACTTTCAGGAATAAGACAAGGTCGGATAAACCAACTGAAACTGACAATGTAGTAGTAAACTAAAAAATACAACCCCATAACAAAGTGAAACGGAATTTGTGAGCTGCAGATTTATAGTTTTGAAAACAATCCGAGAAGGTAATGTTTTTTCATATATTTTAACAATTTGCACCACCTTACAGTAGTCTGTCAGTCAGTCAGTAGATACTAAAATGACGTCATGTAAGAGAATTTGGAATTTGTACTGTCTTGACGTCATGAAAACCCGTGCATGCCATGAAAAACGAGAAGAATTATTCACTCTGTAGACTACAAGACAACATGACATATGAACTTTAAAAGCAAGAAACAAAAGCATTTGCTGCTCTTAACTTGAGTTTTATTAACTCTTGAAATATAACATTTTCGGAGACACTGCAGAAGTACACTAGTATAGCATATTACGTGAACATTGTTTCAAAGGTGGAGAACAGTGGAAACAGCTATAGATTTTGATAATGTCGCTCAAGCACCAATTAAATAGGAAGTTTTCTACTTATTAATATGCTTTTTTAGTTCTTATTGTATTCCAATTATTTATTCATTCTTTACTGTGGATACCACGTAATGTATGCCTGCGTCATAAATATATTAATGAAAACCATTCTACTACTAATTTCCATTTTTAGTATTATACGTTATAATATATTAAATATGAAATCGTCATTCGTGCAGACACAAATTCCAAATTTTTGTTGTTTTTAATCAATTATGATAAAAAACATTATAGAAGTTAAGATATTCAAAATGTCTTTGGGGCTATAATAGAGATAATGATTATTGTTTGTTGTACATTAATATTAATGCATACTTTTGTAGGTGTCTAAGTATTATAAATTCATGCAACCGTTAGCAATTTTAACTTTAAGGACTAGGCTAAAATCTATTAAGACTTTACGATCTGTAGGAATACCTAATAATAAATTAAAGCTAACGTTTTTAACAGTCGTTTTTCACGTGTTTAATATTCAGGAAGACCTATATAAACTGAAGTAATGCAAATTAAGCTGAGAATAATTTTCGAGGCTGACTCTGAGTAAAGAACGATTTTGTTTCACAAAGTATGGACTTTACTGAAATATATCTATGTTACACAGAAAAATTTATCCAGTTCAAACTGCTCCACAGAGAAACATCTATAACATTAATAACATTCTCTGTGTTACACAGAAAAGTCTATTCAGTACAAACTGCTCCACAGAGAAACATCTATAACATTAATAACATTCTCTGTGTTGCAAAGAAAAGTCTATCCAGTAGAAACTGCTTCACAGAGGAACATCTATAACATTAATAACATTCTCTGTGTTACACAGAAAAGTCTATTCAGTACAAACTGCTCCACAGAGAAACATCTATAACATTAATAACATTCTCTATGTAACACAGAAAAGACTATCCAGTACAAACTGCTTCACAGAGGAACATCTATAACATTAATAACATTCTCTGTGTTGCAAAGAAAAGTCTATTCAGTACAAACTGCTCCACAGAGAAACATCTATAACATTAATAACATTCTCTATGTTACACAGAAAAGACTATCCAGTACAAACTGCTCCACAGAGAAACATCTATAACATTAATAACATTCTCTATGTTACACAGAAAAGTCTATCCAGTACAAACTGCTCCACAGAGAAACATCTATAACATTAATAACATTCTCTGTGTTGCAAAGAAATATCTATCCAGTACAAACTGCTCCACAGAGGAACATCTATAACATTAATAACATTTTCTGTGTTGCAAAGAAAATCTATCCAGTACAAACTGCTCCACAGAGAAACATCTATAACATTAATAACATTCTCTGTGTTACACAGAAAAGTCTATCCAGTACAAACTGCTCCACAGAGAAACATCTATAACATTAATAACATTCTCTGTGTTGCAAACAAAAGTCTATCCAGTACAAACTGCTTCACAGAGGAACATCTATAACATTAATAACATTCTCTGTGTTACACAGAAAAGTCTATTCAGTACAAACTGCTCCACAGAGAAACATCTATAACATTAATAACATTCTCTGTGTTGCAAAGAAAAGTCTATCCAGTAGAAACTGCTTCACAGAGGAACATCTATAACATTAATAACATTCTCTGTGTTACATAGAAAAGTCTATCCAGTACAAACTGCTCCACAGAGAAACATCTATAACATTAATAACATTCTCTATGTTACACAGAAAAGTCTATCCAGTACAAACTGCTCCACAGAGAAACATCTATAACATTAATAACATTCTCTGTGTTGCAAAGAAATATCTATCCAGTACAAACTGCTCCACAGAGGAACATCTATAACATTAATAACATTCTCTGTCTGGCAAAGAAAATCTATCCAGTATAAACTGCTCCACAGAGAAACATCTATAACATTAATAACATTCTCTGTGATACAAAGAAAATCTATCCAGTTCAAACTGCTTCACAGAGGAACATCTATAACATTAATAACATTCTCTGTGTTGCAAAGAAAAGCTATCCAGTACAAACTGCTCCACAGAGAAACAACTATAACATTCTCTGTGTTGCAAAGAAATATCTATCCAGTACAAACTGCTCCACAGAGGAACATCTATAACATTAATAACATTCTCTGTGTTGCAAAGAAAATCTATCCAGTACAAACTGCTCCACAGAGAAACATCTATAACATTAATAACATTCTCTGTGATACAAAAAAAATCTATCCAGTTCAAACTGCTTCACAGAGGAACATCTATAACATTAATAACATTCTCTGTGTTGCAAAGAAAAGCTATCCAGTACAAACTGCTCCACAGAGAAACATCTATAACATTAATAACATTCTCTGTGTTGCAAAGAAATATCTATCCAGTACAAACTGCTCCACAGAGGAACATCTATAACATTAATAACATTCTCTGTGTTGCAAAGAAAATCTATCCAGTACAAACTGCTTCACAGAGAAACTTCTATAACATTAATAACATTCTCTATGTTACACAGAAAAATTTATCCAGTACAAACTGCTCCACAGATGAACATCTATAACATTAATAACATTCTCCATGTTACACAGAAAAGACTATCCAGTACAAACTGCTCCACAGAGAAACATCTATAACATTAATAACATTCTCTATGTTAGATAGAAAAGTCTATCCAGTACAAACTGCTCCACAGAGAAACATCTATAACATTAATAACATTCTCTGTGTTGCAAAGAAATATCTATCCAGTACAAACTGCTCCACAGAGGAACATCTATAACATTAATAACATTTTCTGTGTTGCAAAGAAAATCTATCCAGTACAAACTGCTCCACAGAGAAACATCTATAACATTAATAACATTCTCTGTGATACAAAGAAAATCTATCCAGTTCAAACTGCTTCACAGAGGAACATCTATAACATTAATAACATTCTCTGTGTTGCAAAGAAAAGTCTATCCAGTACAAACTGCTCCACAGAGAAACATCTATAACATTAATAACATTCTCTGTGTTGCAAAGAAATATCTATCCAGTACAAACTGCTCCACAGAGGAACATCTATAACATTAATAACATTCTCTGTGTTGCAAAGAAAATCTATCCAGTACAAACTGCTCCACAGAGAAACATCTATAACATTAATAACATTCTCTATGTTACACAGAAAAGTCTATCCAGTACAAACTGCTCCACAGAGAAACATCTATAACATTAATAACATTCTCTGTGTTGCAAAGAAAATCTATCCAGTACAAACTGCTCCACAGAGGAACATCTATAACATTAATAACATTCTCTGTGTTGCAAAGAAAATCTATCCAGTACAAACTGCTCCACAGAGAATCATGTATAACATTAATAACATTCTCTGTGATACAAAGAAAATCTATCCAGTTCAAACTGCTTCACAGAGGAACATCTATAACATTAATAACATTCTCTGTGTTGCAAAGAAAAGCTATCCAGTACAAACTGCTCCACAGAGAAACATCTATAACATTAATAACATTCTCTGTGTTGCAAAGAAAATCTATCCAGTACAAACTGCTCCACAGAGAACATCTATAACATTAATAACATTCTCTGTGTTGCAAAGAAAATCTATCCAGTACAAACTGCTCCACAGAGAAACATCTATAACATTAATAACATTCTCTGTGTTACAAAGAAAATCTATCCAGTTCAAACTGCTTCACAGAGAAACATCTATAACATTAATAACATTCTCTGTGTTGCAAAGAAAATCTATCCAGTACAAACTGCTCCACAGAGAAACATCTATAACATTAATAACATTCTCTGTGTTGCAAAGAAATATCTATCCAGTACAAACTGCTCCACAGAGGAACATCTATAACATTAATAACATTCTCTATGTTACACAAAAAAGTCTATCCAGTTCAAACTGCTTCACAGAGGAACATCTATAACATTAATAACATTCTCTGTGTTGCAAAGAAAATCTTTCCAGTTGAAACTGCTTCACAGAGGAACTTCTATAACATTAATAATATTCTCTATCTTACACAGAAAAATCTATCCAGTTCAAACTGCTCCACAGAGGAACATCTATAACATTAATAACATTCTCTATGTTACACAGAAAAGTCTATCCAGTTCAAACTGCTTCACAGAGGAACATCTATAACATTAATAACATTCTCTATGTTGCACAGAAAAATCTATCCAGTTCAAACTGCTTCACAGAGAACATCTATAACATTAATAACATTCTCTGTGTTACACAGAAAAATCTATCCAGTTCAAACTGCTCCACAGAGGAACATCTATAACATTAATAACATTCTCTATGTTGCAAAGAAAATCTATCCAGTACAAACTGCTTCACAGAGGAACATCTATAACATTAATAACATTCTCTATGTTGCACAGAAAAATCTATCCAGTACAAACTGCTCCACAGAGAAACATCTATAACATTAATAACATTCTCTGTGTTGCAAAGAAAATCTATCCAGTTCAAACTGCTTCACAGAGGAACATCTATAACATTAATAACATTCTCTATGTTACACAGAAAAATTTATCCAGTACAAACTGCTCCACAGAGAAACATCTATAACATTAATAACATTCTCTGTGTTGCAAAGAAAATCTATCCAGTACAAACTGCTCCACAGAGAAACATCTATAACATTAATAACATTCTCTGTGTTGCAAAGAAAATCTATCCAGTTCAAACTGCTTCACAGAGGAACATCTATAACATTAATAACATTCTCTATGTTACACAGAAAAATTTATCCAGTTCAAACTGCTTCACAGAGGAACATCTATAACATTAATAACATTCTCTATGTTACACAGAAAAGTCTATCCAGTTCAAACTGCTTCACAGAGGAACATCTATAACATTAATAACATTCTCTGTGTTGCAAAGAAAATCTATCCAGTTCAAACTGCTTCACAGAGGAACATCTATAACATTAATAACATTCTCTGTGTTGCAAAGAAAAAATCAGTTCAAACTGCTTCACAGAGGAACATCTATAACATTAATAACATTCTCTATGTTGCACAGAAAATTCTATCCAGCTCAAACTGCTTCACAGAGGAACATCTATAACATTAATAACATTCTCTGTGTTACACAGAAAAAATCTATCCAGTTCAAACTGCTCCACAGAGAAACATCTATAACATTAATAACATTCTCTGTGTTGCAAAGAAAATCTATCCAGTTCAAACTGCTTCACAGAGGAACATCTATAACATTAATAACATTCTCTGTGTTGCAAAGAAAATCTATCCAGTTCAAACTGCTTCACAGAGGAACATCTATAACATTAATAACATTCTCTGTGTTACACAGAAAAATTTATCCAGTTCAAACTTCTCCACAGAGAAACATCTATAACATTAATAACATTCTCTGTGTTGCAAGAAAAATCTATCCAGTTCAAACTGCTTCACAAGGAACATCTATAACATTAATAACATTCTCTGTGTTGCAAAGAAAATGTATCCAGTTCAAACTGCTCCACAGAGAAACATCTATAACATTAATAACATTCTCTGTGTTACAAAGAAAATCTATCCAGTTCAAACTGCTTCACAGAGGAACATCTATAACATTAATAACATTCTCTGTGTTACAAAAAAAATCTATCCAGTTCAAACTGCTTCACAGAGGAACATCTATAACATTAATAACATTCTCTGTGTTGCAAAGAAAATCTATCCAGTTCAAACTGCTCCACAGAGGAACATCTATAACATTAATAACATTCTCTATGTTACACAGAAAAGTCTATCCAGTTCAAACTGCTTCACAGAGGAACATCTATAACATTAATAACATTCTCTTTGTTGCACAGAAAAATTTATCCAGTACAAACTGCTCCACAGAGGAACATTTATAACATTAATAACATTCTCTGTGTTACACAGAAAAATTTATCCAGTTCAAACTTCTCCACAGAGAAACATCTATAACATTAATAACATTCTCTGTGTTGCAAGAAAAATCTATCCAGTTCAAACTGCTTCACAAGGAACATCTATAACATTAATAACATTCTCTGTGTTGCAAAGAAAATGTATCCAGTTCAAACTGCTCCACAGAGAAACATCTATAACATTAATAACATTCTCTGTGTTACAAAGAAAATCTATCCAGTTCAAACTGCTTCACAGAGGAACATTTATAACATTAATAACATTCTCTATGTTACACAAAAAAGTCTATCCAGTTCAAACTGCTTCACAGAGGAACATCTATAACATTAATAACATTCTCTATGTTACACAGAAAAGTCTATCCAGTTCAAACTGCTCCACAGAGAAACATCTATAACATTAATAACATTATCTGTGTTGCAAAGAAAATCTATCCAGTTCAAACTGATTCACAGAGGAACTTCTATAACATTAATAACATTCTCTATGTTACACAGAAAAATTTGTGCAGTACAAACTGCTCCACAGAGAAACATCTATAACATTAATAACATTCTCTGTGTTGCAAAGAAAATCTATTAATTACAAACTGCTCCACAAAGAAACATCTATAACATTATTAACATTCTGTGTTGCAAAAAAAATCTATCCAGTTCAAACTGCTTCACAGAGAAACATCTATAACATTAATAACATTCTCTATGTTACACAGAAAAGTCTATCCAGTTCAAACTGCTTCACAGAGGAACATCTATAACATTAATAACATTCTCTGTGTTGCAAAGAAAATCTATCCAGTTCAAACTGCTTCACAGAGGAACATCTATAACATTAATAACATTCTCTGTGTTGCACAGAAAATTCTATCCAGTTCAAACTGCTTCACAGAGGAACATCTATAACATTAATAACATTCTCTGTGTTACACAGAAAAATTTATCCAGTTCAAACTTCTCCACAGAGAAACATCTATAACATTAATAACATTCTCTGTGTTACACAGAAATATTTATCCAGTTCAAACTGCTCCACAGAGAAATATCTATAACATTAATAACATTCTCTGTGTTGCAAAGAAAATCTATCCAGTTCAAACTGCTTCAAAGAGGAACATCTATAACATTAATAACATTCTCTGTGTTGCAAAGAAAATCTATCCAGTTCAAACTGCTTCACAGAGGAACATCTATAACATTAATAACATTCTCTATGTTACACAGAAAAGTCTATCCAGTTCAAACTGCTTCACAGAGGAACATCTATAACATTAATAACATTCTCTTTGTTGCACAGAAAATGTATCCAGTTCAAACGGCTCCACAGAGAAACATCTATAACATTAATAACATTATCTGTGTTGCAAAGAAAATCTATCCAGTTCAAACTGATTCACAGAGGAACTTCTATAACATTAATAACATTCTCTATGTTACACAGAAAAATTTATCCAGTACAAACTGCTCCACAGAGAAACATCTATAACATTAATAACATTCTCTGTGTTGCAAAGAAAATCTATCCATTACAAACTGCTCCACAGAGAAACATCTATAACATTATTAACATTCTGTGTTACAAAAAAAATCTATCCAGTTCAAACTGCTTCACAGAAGAACATCTATAACATTAATAACATTCTCTATGTTACACAGAAAAGTCTATCCAGTTCAAACTGCTTCACAGAGGAACATCTATAACATTAATAACATTCTCTGTGTTGCAAAGAAAATCTATCCAGTTCAAACTGCTTCACAGAGGAACATCTATAACATTAATAACATTCTCTGTTTTGCACAGAAAATTCTATCCAGTTCAAACTGCTCCACAGAGAAACATCTATAACATTAATAACATTCTCTGTGTTGCAAAGAAAAATCTATCCAGTTCAAACTGCTTCACAGAGAAACATCTATAACATTAATAACATTCTCTGTGTTGCATAGAAAATCTATCCAGTTCAAACTGC
The DNA here is from genome assembly GCF_004210375.1 of Tachypleus tridentatus. Taxonomy (NCBI): domain Eukaryota; kingdom Metazoa; phylum Arthropoda; class Merostomata; order Xiphosura; family Limulidae; genus Tachypleus; species Tachypleus tridentatus. Next base: position 41,595,577 of record NC_134830.1, read on the forward strand.
TTCACAGAGGAACATCTATAACATTAATAACATTCTCTGTGTTGCACAGAAAATCTATCCAGTTCAAACTGCTTCACAGAGAAACATCTATAACATTAATAACATTCTCTGTGTTGCAAAGAAAATCTATCCAGTTCAAACTGCTTCACAGAGGAACATCTATAACATTAATAACATTCTCTATGTTACACAGAAAAATTTATCCAGTACAAACTGCTCCACAGAGAAACATCTATAACATTAATAACATTCTCTGTGTTGCAAAGAAAATCTATCCAGTTCAAACTGCTCCACAGAGAAACATCTATAACATTAATAACATTCTCTGTGTTGCAAAGAAAATCTATCCAGTTCAAACTGCTTCACAGAGGAACATCTATAACATTAATAACATTCTCTGTGTTGCACAGAAAATTCTATCCAGTTCAAACTGCTTCACAGAGGAACATCTATAACATTAATAACATTCTCTGTGTTGCAAAGAAAATCTATCCATTACAAACTGCTCCACAGAGAAACATCTATAACATTAATAACATTCTCTGTGTTACACAGAAAAGTTTATCCAGTTCAAACTGCTTCACAGAGGAACATCTATAACATTAATAACATTCTCTGTGTTGCAAAGAAAATCTATCCAGTTCAAACTGCTCCACAGAGAAACATCTATAACATTAATAACATTCTCTGTGTTACAAAGAAAATCTATCCAGTTCAAACTGCTTCACAGAGAAACATCTATAACATTAATAACATTCTCTATGTTACACAAAAAAGTCTATCCAGTTCAAACTGCTTCACAGAGGAACATCTATAACATTAATAACATTCTCTATGTTGCACAGAAAAATTTATCCAGTACAAACTGCTCCACAGAGAAACATCTATAACATTAATAACATTCTCTGTGTTGCAAAGAAAATCTATCCAGTTCAAACTGCTTCACAGAGGAACTTCTATAACATTAATAACATTCTCTATGTTACACAGAAAAATTTATCCAGTACAAACTGCTCCACAGAGAAACATCTATAACATTAATAACATTCTCTGTGTTGCAAAAAAATCTATCCAGTTCAAACTGCTCCACAGAGGAACATCTATAACATTAATAACATTCTCTGTGTTGCAAAGAAAAATCTATCCAGTTCAAACTGCTCCACAGAGAAACATCTATAACATTAATAACATTCTCTGTGTTACAAAGAAAAATCTATCCAGTTCAAACTGCTTCACAGAGGAACATCTATAACATTAATAACATTCTCTGTGTTGCAAAGAAAATCTATCCAGTTCAAACTGCTTCACAGAGGAACATCTATAACATTAATAACATTCTCTATGTTACACAGAAAAATCTATCCAGTACAAACTGCTCCACAGAGGAACATCTATAACATTAATAACATTCTCTGTGTTGCAAAGAAAATCTATCCAGTTCAAACTGCTCCACAGAGGAACATCTATAACATTAATAACATTCTCTGTGTTGCAAAGAAAATCTATCCAGTTCAAACTGCTTCACAGAGGAACATCTATAACATTAATAACATTCTCTGTGTTACACAGAGAAAATCTATCCAGTTCAAACTGCTCCACAGAGGAACATCTATAACATTAATAACATTCTCTGTGTTGCACAGAAAAATCTATCCAGTTCAAACTGCTCCACAGAGAAACATCTATAACATTAATAACATTCTCTGTGTTGCAAAGAAAATCTATCCAGTTCAAACTGCTCCACAGAGAAACATCTATAACATTAATAACATTCTCTGTGTTACAAAGAAAAATCTATCCAGTTCAAACTGCTCCACAGAGAAACATCTATAACATTAATAACATTCTCTGTGTTACAAAGAAAATCTATCCAGTTCAAACTGCTTCACAGAGGAACATCTATAACATTAATAACATTCTCTGTGTTGCAAAGAAAATCTATCCAGTTCAAACTGCTCCACAGAGAAACATCTATAACATTAATAACATTCTCTGTGTTACAAAGAAAATCTATCCAGTTCAAACTGCTTCACAGAGGAACATCTATAACATTAATAACATTCTCTGTGTTACAAAGAAAAATTTATCCAGTTCAAACTGCTCCACAGAGAAACATCTATAACATTAATAACATTCTCTGTGTTGCAAAGAAAATCTATCCAGTTCAAACTGCTCCACAGAGAAACATCTATAACATTAATAACATTCTCTGTGTTGCAAAGAAAATCTATCCAGTACAAACTGCTCCACAGAGGAACATCTATAACATTAATAACATTCTCTGTGTTACAAAGAAAATCTATCCAGTTCAAACTGCTTCACAGAGGAACATCTATAACATTAATAACATTCTCTGTGTTCAGAAAATCTATCCAGTTCAAACTGCTCCACAGAGAAACATCTATAACATTAATAACAAAGAAAATCTATCCAGTACAAACTGCTCCACAGAGGAACATCTATAACATTAATAACATTCTCTGTGTTGCAAAGAAAATCTATCCAGTTCAAACTGCTTCACAGAGGAACTTCTATAACATTAATAACATTCTCTATGTTACACAGAAAAATTTATCCAGTACAAACTGCTCCACAGAGAAACATCTATAACATTAATAACATTCTCTGTGTTGCAAAGAAAATCTATCCAGTTCAAACTGCTTCACAGAGGAACTTCTATAACATTAATAACATTCTCTATCTTACACAGAAAAATCTATCCAGTTCAAACTGCTTCACAAAAGAACATCTATAACATTAATAACATTCTCTGTGTTGCAAAGAAAATCTATCCAGTTCAAACTGCTTCACAGAGGAACATCTATAACATTAATAACATTCTCTATGTTACACAGAAAAATCTATCCAGTTCAAACTGCTTCACAGAGGAACATCTATAACATTAATAACATTCTCTATGTTACACAGAAAAGTCTATCCAGTTCAAACTGCTTCACAGAGGAACATCTATAACATTAATAACATTCTCTATGTTACACAGAAAAATCTATCCAGTTCAAACTGCTTCACAGAGGAACATCTATAACATTAATAACATTCTCTATGTTACACAGAAAAATTTATCCAGTTCAAACTGCTCCACAGAGAAACATCTATAACATTAATAACATTCTCTGTGTTGCAAAGAAAATCTATCCAGTTCAAACTGATTCACAGAGGAACTTCTATAACATTAATAACATTCTCTATGTTACACAGAAAAATTTATCCAGTACAAACTGCTCCACAGAGAAACATCTATAACATTAATAACATTCTCTGTGTTGCAAAGAAAATCTATCCATTACAAACTGCTCCACAGAGAAACATCTATAACATTAATAACATTCTCTGTGTTACAAAGAAAATCTATCCAGTTCAAACTGCTTCACAGAGGAACATCTATAACATTAATAACATTCTCTGTGTTGCAAAGAAAATCTATCCAGTTCAAACTGCTTCACAGAGGAACATCTATAACATTAATAACATTCTCTGTGTTGCAAAGAAAATCTATCCAGTTCAAACTGCTTCACAGAGGAACATCTATAACATTAATAACATTCTCTGTGTTGCAAAGAAAAATCTATCCAGTTCAAACTGCTTCACAGAGGAACATCTATAACATTAATAACATTCTCTGTGTTACACAGAAAAATTTATCCAGTTCAAACTGCTCCACAGAGAAACATCTATAACATTAATAACATTCTCTGTGTTGCAAAGAAAATCTATCCAGTTCAAACTGCTCCACAGAGGAACATCTATAACATTAATAACATTCTCTGTGTTACACAGAAAAGTCTATCCAGTTCAAACTGTTTCACAGAGGAACATCTATAACATTAATAACATTCTCTATGTTACACAGAAAAATTTATCCAGTTCAAACTGCTCCACAGAGAAACATCTATAACATTAATAACATTCTCTGTGTTGCAAAGAAAATCTATCCAGTTCAAACTGCTTCACAGAGGAACATCTATAACATTAATAACATTCTCTGTGTTGCAAAGAAAATCTATCCAGTTCAAACTGCTCCACAGAGAAACATCTATAACATTAATAACATTCTCTGTGTTACAAAGAAAATCTATCCAGTACAAACTGCTCCACAGAGAAACATCTATAACATTAATAACATTCTCTGTGTTGCAAAGAAAATCTATCCAGTTCAAACTGCTCCACAGAGAAACATCTATAACATTAATAACATTCTCTGTGTTACAAAGAAAATCTATCCAGTTCAAACTGCTTCACAGAGGAACATCTATAACATTAATAACATTCTCTATGTTACACAGAAAAATCTATCCAGTTCAAACTGCTTCACAGAGGAACATCTATAACATTAATAACATTCTCTGTGTTGCAAAGAAAATCTATCCAGTTCAAACTGCTTCACAGAGGAACATCTATAACATTAATAACATTCTCTGTGTTGCACAGAAAAATCTATCCAGTTCAAACTGCTTCACAGAGGAACATCTATAACATTAATAACATTCTCTGTGTTGCACAGAAAAATCTATCCAGTTCAAACTGCTCCACAGAGGAACATCTATAACATTAATAACATTCTCTGTGTTACACAGAAAAATTTATCCAGTTCAAACTGCTTCACAGAGGAACATCTATAACATTAATAACATTCTCTGTGTTGCAAAGAAAATCTATCCAGTTCAAACTGCTTCACAGAGGAACATCTATAACATTAATAACATTCTCTGTGTTGCACAGAAAATCTATCCAGTTCAAACTGCTTCACAGAGGAACATCTATAACATTAATAACATTCTCTATGTTACACAGAAAAGTCTATCCAGTTCAAACTGCTCCACAGAGAAACATCTATAACATTAATAACATTCTCTGTGTTGCAAAGAAAATCTATCCAGTTCAAACTGCTTCACAGAGGAACATCTATAACATTAATAACATTCTCTGTGTTACAAGAAAATTTATCCAGTTCAAACTGCTCCACAGAGAAACATCTATAACATTAATAACATTCTCTGTGTTGCAAAGAAAATCTATCCATTACAAACTGCTCCACAGAGAAACATCTATAACATTAATAACATTCTCTGTGTTACAAAAAAAAATCTATCCAGTTCAAACTGCTTCACAGAGAAACATCTATAACATTAATAACATTCTCTGTGTTGCAAAGAAAATCTATCCAGTTCAAACTGCTTCACAGAGGAACATCTATAACATTAATAACATTCTCTGTGTTGCAAGAAAAATCTATCCAGTTCAAACTGCTTCACAGAGGAACATCTATAACATTAATAACATTCTCTGTGTTGCACAGAAAATTCTATCCAGTTCAAACTGCTTCACAGAGGAACATCTATAACATTAATAACATTCTCTGTGTTACACAGAAAAATTTATCCAGTTCAAACTGCTCCACAGAGAAACATCTATAACATTAATAACATTCTCTGTGTTGCACAGAAAATCTATCCAGTTCAAACTGCTCCACAGAGAAACATCTATAACATTAATAACATTCTCTGTGTTGCAAAGAAAATCTATCCAGTTCAAACTGCTTCACAGAGGAACATCTATAACATTAATAACATTCTCTGTGTTGCAAAGAAAATCTATCCAGTTCAAACTGCTTCACAGAGGAACATCTATAACATTAATAACATTCTCTATGTTACACAGAAAAGTCTATCCAGTTCAAACTGCTTCACAGAGGAACATCTATAACATTAATAACATTCTCTTTGTTGCACAGAAAATGTATCCAGTTCAAACGGCTCCACAGAGAAACATCTATAACATTAATAACATTCTCTGTGTTGCAAAGAAAATCTATCCAGTTCAAACTGCTTCACAGAGGAACATTTATAACATTAATAACATTCTCTGTGTTACACAGAAAAATTTATCCAGTTCAAACTTCTCCACAGAGAAACATCTATAACATTAATAACATTCTCTGTGTTGCAAAGAAAATCTATCCAGTTCAAACTGCTCCACAGAGAAACATCTATAACATTAATAACATTCTCTGTGTTGCAAAGAAAATCTATCCAGTTCAAACTGCTTCACAGAGGAACATCTATAACATTAATAACATTCTCTGTGTTACACAGAAAATCTATCCAGTTCAAACTGCTTCACAGAGGAACATCTATAACATTAATAACATTCTCTATGTTACACAGAAAATCTATCCAGTTCAAACTGCTTCACAGAGGAACATCTATAACATTAATAACATTCTCTGTGTTGCACAGAAAATCTATCCAGTTCAAACTGCTCACAGAGAAACATCTATAACATTAATAACATTCTCTGTGTTGCACAGAAAATCTATCCAGTTCAAACTGCTTCACAGAGGAACATCTATAACATTAATAACATTCTCTATGTTACACAGAAAAATTTATCCAGTTCAAACTGCTCCACAGAGAAACATCTATAACATTAATAACATTCTCTGTGTTGCAAAGAAAATCTATCCAGTTCAAACTGCTCCACAGAGGAACATCTATAACATTAATAACATTCTCTGTGTTTACACAGAAAAATCTATCCAGTTCAAACTGCTTCACAGAGGAACATCTATAACATTAATAACATTCTCTGTGTTACACAGAAAATCTATCCAGTTCAAACTGCTTCACAGAGGAACATCTATAACATTAATAACATTCTCTGTGTTGCACAGAAAATCTATCCAGTTCAAACTGCTTCACAGAGGAACATCTATAACATTAATAACATTCTCTGTGTTGCACAGAAAAATCTATCCAGTTCAAACTGCTCCACAGAGAGGAACATCTATAACATTAATAACATTCTCTGTGTTGCAAAGAAAAATCTATCCAGTTCAAACTGCTTCACAGAGGAACATCTATAACATTAATAACATTCTCTGTGTTACACAGAAAAATTTATCCAGTTCAAACTGCTTCAAAGAGGAACATCTATAACATTAATAACATTCTCTGTTTTGCACAGAAAATTCTATCCAGTTCAAACTGCTTCACAGAGGAACATTTATAACATTAATAACATTCTCTATGTTACACAGAAAAATCTATCCAGTTCAAACTGCTTCACAGAGGAACATCTATAACATTAATAACATTCTCTGTGTTGCACAGAAAAATTCTATCCAGTTCAAACTGCTCCACAGAGGAACATCTATAACATTAATAACATTCTCTGTGTTACAAAGAAAATCTATCCAGTTCAAACTGCTCCACAGAGGAACATCTATAACATTAATAACATTCTCTGTGTTGCAAAGAAAATCTATCCAGTTCAAACTGCTTCACAGAGGAACATCTATAACATTAATAACATTCTCTGTGTTGCAAAGAAAATCTATCCTGTTCAAACTGCTTCACAGAGGAACATTTATAACATTAATAACATTCTCTGTGTTACACAGAAAAATTTATCCAGTTCAAACTTCTCCACAGAGAAACATCTATAACATTAATAACATTCTCTGTGTTGCAAGAAAAATCTATCCAGTTCAAACTGCTTCACAAGGAACATCTATAACATTAATAACATTCTCTGTGTTGCAAAGAAAATGTATCCAGTTCAAACTGCTCCACAGAGAAACATCTATAACATTAATAACATTCTCTGTGTTACAAAGAAAATCTATCCAGTTCAAACTGCTTCACAGAGGAACATCTATAACATTAATAACATTCTCTATGTTACACAGAAAAATCTATCCAGTTCAAACTGCTTCACAGAGGAACATCTATAACATTAATAACATTCTCTATGTTACACAGAAAAATCTATCCAGTTCAAACTGCTCCACAGAGGAACATCTATAACATTAATAACATTCTCTGTGTTGCAAAGAAAATCTATCCAGTTCAAACTGATTCACAGAGGAACATCTATAACATTAATAACATTCTCTATGTTACACAGAAAAATTTATCCAGTACAAACTGCTCCACAGAGAAACATCTATAACATTAATAACATTCTCTGTGTTGCAAAGAAAATCTATCCAGTTCAAACTGCTCCACAGAGAAACATCTATAACATTAATAACATTCTCTGTGTTACAAAAAAAATCTATCCAGTTCAAACTGCTTCACAGAGGAACATCTATAACATTAATAACATTCTCTGTGTTACACAGAAAATCTATCCAGTTCAAACTGCTTCACAGAGGAACATCTATAACATTAATAACATTCTCTGTGTTACAAAGAAAATCTATCCAGTTCAAACTGTTTCACAGAGGAACATCTATAACATTAATAACATTCTCTATGTTACACAGAAAAATCTATCCAGTTCAAACTGCTTCACAGAGGAACATCTATAACATTAATAACATTCTCTATGTTACACAGAAAAATTTATCCAGTTCAAACTGCTTCACAGAGAAACATCTATAACATTAATAACATTCTCTGTGTTGCACACAGAAAATCTATCCAGTTCAAACTGCTTCACAGAGGAACATCTATAACATTAATAACATTCTCTGTGTTGCAAAGAAAATCTATCCAGTTCAAACTGCTTCACAGAGGAACATCTATAACATTAATAACATTCTCTGTGTTGCACAGAAAAATCTATCCAGTTCAAACTGCTTCACAGAGGAACATCTATAACATTAATAACATTCTCTGTGTTACACAGAAAAATTTATCCAGTTCAAACTGCTCCACAGAGAAACATCTATAACATTAATAACATTCTCTGTGTTGCAAAGAAAATCTATCCAGTACAAACTGCTCCACAGAGAAACATCTATAACATTAATAACATTCTCTGTGTTGCAAAGAAAATCTATCCAGTTCAAACTGCTTCACAGAGAAACATCTATAACATTAATAACATTCTCTGTGTTGCAAAGAAAATCTATCCAGTTCAAACTGCTTCACAGAGGAACATCTATAACATTAATAACATTCTCTATGTTACACAGAAAAGTCTATCCAGTTCAAACTGCTTCACAGAGGAACATCTATAACATTAATAACATTCTCTGTGTTGCAAAGAAAATCTATCCAGTTCAAACTGCTTCACAGAGAACATCTATAACATTAATAACATTCTCTGTGTTACACAGAAAAGTTTATCCAGTTCAAACTGCTTCACAGAGGAACATCTATAACATTAATAACATTCTCTTTGTTGCACAGAAAAATTTATCCAGTACAAACTGCTCCACAGAGGAACATCTATAACATTAATAACATTCTCTGTGTTGCAAGAAAATCTATCCAGTTCAAACTGCTTCACAGAGGAACATCTATAACATTAATAACATTCTCTGTGTTACACAGAAAAATCTATCCAGTTCAAACTGCTTCACAGAGGAACATCTATAACATTAATAACATTCTCTGTGTTGCAAAGAAAATCTATCCAGTTCAAACTGCTCCACAGAGAAACATCTATAACATTAATAACATTCTCTGTGTTACAAAGAAAATCTATCCAGTTCAAACTGCTTCACAGAGGAACATCTATAACATTAATAACATTCTCTGTGTTGCAAAGAAAATCTATCCAGTTCAAACTGCTTCACAGAGGAACATCTATAACATTAATAACATTCTCTGTGTTACACAGAAAATCTATCCAGTTCAAACTGCTCCACAGAGGAACATCTATAACATTAATAACATTCTCTGTGTTGCACAGAAAATCTATCCAGTTCAAACTGCTCCACAGAGAAACATCTATAACATTAATAACATTCTCTGTGTTGCAAAGAAAATCTATCCAGTTCAAACTGCTTCACAGAGGAACATCTATAACATTAATAACATTCTCTATGTTACACAGAAAAATTTATCCAGTACAAACTGCTCCACAGAGAAACATCTATAACATTAATAACATTCTCTGTGTTGCAAAGAAAATCTATTAATTACAAACTGCTCCACAGAGAAACATCTATAACATTAATAACATTCTATGTGTTACAAAAAAAATCTATCCAGTTCAAACTGCTTCACAGAGGAACATCTATAACATTAATAACATTCTCTGTGTTACACAGAAAATCTATCCAGTTCAAACTGCTTCACAGAGGAACATCTATAACATTAATAACATTCTCTGTGTTGCAAAGAAAATCTATCCAGTTCAAACTGCTTCACAGAGGAACATCTATAACATTAATAACATTCTCTGTGTTGCACAGAAAATCTATCCAGTTCAAACTGCTTCACAGAGGAACATCTATAACATTAATAACATTCTCTGTGTTGCACAGAAAATTCTATCCAGTTCAAACTGCTTCACAGAGGAACATCTATAACATTAATAACATTCTCTGTGTTACACAGAAAAATTTATCCAGTTCAAACTGCTCCACAGAGAAACATCTATAACATTAATAACATTCTCTGTGTTGCAAAGAAAATCTATCCAGTTCAAACTGCTTCAAAGAGGAACATCTATAACATTAATAACATTCTCTGTGTTGCAAAGAAAATCTATCCAGTTCAAACTGCTTCACAGAGGAACATCTATAACATTAATAACATTCTCTATGTTACACAGAAAAGTCTATCCAGTTCAAACTGCTTCACAGAGGAACATCTATAACATTAATAACATTCTCTATGTTGCACAGAAAAATCTATCCAGTTCAAACTGCTCCACAGAGGAACATCTATAACATTAATAACATTCTCTGTGTTGCAAAGAAAATCTATCCAGTTCAAACTGCTTCACAGAGGAACATCTATAACATTAATAACATTCTCTGTGTTGCACAGAAAAATCTATCCAGTTCAAACTGCTCCACAGAGAAACATCTATAACATTAATAACATTCTCTGTGTTGCAAAGAAAATCTATCCAGTTCAAACTGCTCCACAGAGAAACATCTATAACATTAATAACATTCTCTGTGTTACAAAGAAAATCTATCCAGTTCAAACTGCTTCACAGAGGAACATTTATAACATTAATAACATTCTCTGTGTTGCAAAGAAAATCTATCCAGTTCAAACTGCTTCACAGAGGAACATCTATAACATTAATAACATTCTCTGTTTTGCACAGAAAAATCTATCCAGTTCAAACTGCTTCACAGAGGAACATCTATAACATTAATAACATTCTCTGTGTTGCAAAGAAAATCTATCCAGTTCAAACTGCTCCACAGAGAAACATCTATAACATTAATAACATTCTCTGTGTTGCAAAGAAAATCTATCCAGTTCAAACTGCTTCACAGAGGAACATCTATAACATTAATAACATTCTCTGTGTTGCACAGAAAATCTATCCAGTTCAAACTGCTTCACAGAGGAACATCTATAACATTAATAACATTCTCTGTGTTACACAAGAAAATCTATCCAGTTCAAACTGCTTCACAGAGGAACATCTATAACATTAATAACATTCTCTATGTTACACAGAAAATTCTATCCAGTTCAAACTGCTCCACAGAGGAACATCTATAACATTAATAACATTCTCTGTGTTGCACAGAAAATCTATCCAGTTCAAACTGCTTCACAGAGGAACATCTATAACATTAATAACATTCTCTATGTTACACAGAAAAATTTATCCAGTTCAAACTGCTCCACAGAGAAACATCTATAACATTAATAACATTCTCTGTGTTGCAAAGAAAATCTATCCAGTTCAAACTGCTTCACAGAGGAACATCTATAACATTAATAACATTCTCTGTGTTACACAAAAAATCTATCCAGTTCAAACTGCTTCACAGAGGAACATCTATAACATTAATAACATTCTCTGTGTTGCACAGAAAATTCTATCCAGTTCAAACTGCTTCACAGAGAAACATCTATAACATTAATAACATTCTCTGTGTTGCATAGAAAATCTATCCAGTTTAAACTGCTTCACAGAGGAACATCTATAACATTAATAACATTCTCTGTGTTACACAGAAAAATCTATCCAGTTCAAACTGCTCACAGAGAAACATCTATAACATTAATAACATTCTCTGTGTTGCAAAGAAAATCTATCCAGTTCAAACTGCTTCAAAGAGGAACATCTATAACATTAATAACATTCTCTGTGTTGCAAAGAAAATCTATCCAGTTCAAACTGCTTCACAGAGGAACATCTATAACATTAATAACATTCTCTATGTTACACAGAAAAGTCTATCCAGTTCAAACTGCTTCACAGAGGAACATCTATAACATTAATAACATTCTCTTTGTTGCACAGAAAAATTTATCCAGTACAAACTGCTCCACAGAGGAACATCTATAACATTAATAACATTCTCTGTGTTACACAGAAAAATTTATCCAGTTCAAACTGCTTCACAGAGGAACATCTATAACATTAATAACATTCTCTGTGTTGCAAAGAAAATCTATCCAGTTCAAACTGCTTCAAAGAGGAACATCTATAACATTAATAACATTCTCTGTGTTGCAAAGAAAATCTATCCAGTTCAAACTGCTCCACAGAGAAACATCTATAACATTAATAACATTCTCTGTGTTACAAAGAAAATCTATCCAGTTCAAACTGCTTCACAGAGGAACATCTATAACATTAATAACATTCTCTGTGTTGCAAAGAAAATCTATCCAGTTCAAACTGCTTCACAGAGGAACATCTATAACATTAATAACATTCTCTGTGTTGCAAAGAAAATCTATCCAGTTCAAACTGCTTCACAGAGGAACATCTATAACATTAATAACATTCTCTGTGTTGCAAAGAAAATCTATCCAGTTCAAACTGCTTCACAGAGGAACATCTATAACATTAATAACATTCTCTGTGTTGCAAAGAAAATCTATCCAGTTCAAACTGCTTCAAAGAGGAACATCTATAACATTAATAACATTCTCTGTTTTGCACAGAAAATTCTATCCAGTTCAAACTGCTTCACAAGGAACATCTATAACATTAATAACATTCTCTGTGTTGCAAAGAAAATGTATCCAGTTCAAACGGCTCCACAGAGAAACATCTATAACATTAATAACATTCTCTGTGTTACAAAGAAAATCTATCCAGTTCAAACTGCTTCACAGAGGAACATCTATAACATTAATAACATTCTCTGTGTTGCACAGAAAAATCTATCCAGTTCAAACTGCTTCACAGAGGAACATCTATAACATTAATAACATTCTCTGTGTTGCAAAGAAAATCTATCCAGTTCAAACTGCTTCACAGAGGAACATCTATAACATTAATAACATTCTCTTTGTTGCACAGAAAATCTATCCAGTTCAAACTGCTTCACAGAGGAACATCTATAACATTAATAACATTCTCTATGTTACACAGAAAAGTCTATCCAGTTCAAACTGCTTCACAGAGGAACATCTATAACATTAATAACATTCTCTGTGTTGCACAGAAAAATCTATCCAGTTCAAACTGCTCCACAGAGAAACATCTATAACATTAATAACATTCTCTGTGTTTGAAAGAAAATCTATCCAGTTCAAACTGCTTCACAGAGGAACATCTATAACATTAATAACATTCTCTGTGTTACACAGAAAATCTATCCAGTTCAAACTGCTTCACAGAGAAACATCTATAACATTAATAACATTCTCTGTGTTGCAAAGAAAATTCTATCCAGTTCAAACTGCTTCACAGAGAACATCTATAACATTAATAACATTCTCTGTGTTACACAGAAAATCTATCCAGTTCAAACTGCTTCACAGAGGAACATCTATAACATTAATAACATTCTCTGTGTTACACAGAAAATCTATCCAGTTCAAACTGCTTCACAGAGAACATCTATAACATTAATAACATTCTCTGTGTTGCAAAGAAAATCTATCCAGTTCAAACTGCTTCACAGAGGAACATCTATAACATTAATAACATTCTCTGTGTTGCAAAGAAAATCTATCCAGTTCAAACTGCTTCACAGAGGAACATCTATAACATTAATAACATTCTCTGTGTTGCACAGAAAATTCTATCCAGTTCAAACTGCTTCACAGAGGAACATCTATAACATTAATAACATTCTCTGTGTTACACAGAAAAATTTATCCAGTTCAAACTGCTTCACAGAGGAACATCTATAACATTAATAACATTCTCTGTGTTGCACAAAAAATCTATCCAGTTCAAACTGCTTCACAGAGGAACATCTATAACATTAATAACATTCTCTGTGTTGCAAAGAAAATCTATCCAGTTCAAACTGCTTCACAGAGGAACATCTATAACATTAATAACATTCTCTGTGTTACACAGAAAAATCTATCCAGTTCAAACTGCTTCACAGAGGAACATCTATAACATTAATAACATTCTCTGTGTTGCACAGAAAAATCTATCCAGTTCAAACTGCTTCACAGAGGAACATCTATAACATTAATAACATTCTCTGTGTTACACAGAAAAATCTATCCAGTTCAAACTGCTCCACAGAGAAACATCTATAACATTAATAACATTCTCTGTGTTGCAAAGAAAATCTATCCAGTTCAAACTGCTTCACAGAGGAACATCTATAACATTAATAACATTCTCTATGTTACACAGAAAAATTCTATCCAGTTCAAACTGCTTCACAGAGGAACATCTATAACATTAATAACATTCTCTGTGTTGCAAAGAAAATCTATCCAGTTCAAACTGCTTCACAGAGGAACATCTATAACATTAATAACATTCTCTGTGTTACACAGAAAATCTATCCAGTTCAAACTGCTTCACAGAGGAACATCTATAACATTAATAACATTCTCTATGTTACACAGAAAAATCTATCCAGTTCAAACTGCTCCACAGAGGAACATCTATAACATTAATAACATTCTCTGTGTTGCACAGAAAAATCTATCCAGTTCAAACTGCTTCACAGAGAAACATCTATAACATTAATAACATTCTCTGTGTTGCACAGAAAAATCTATCCAGTTCAAACTGCTTCACAGAGGAACATCTATAACATTAATAACATTCTCTGTGTTGCACAGAAAAATTTATCCAGTTCAAACTGCTCCACAGAGAAACATCTATAACATTAATAACATTCTCTGTGTTGCAAAGAAAATCTATCCAGTTCAAACTGCTTCACAGAGGAACATCTATAACATTAATAACATTCTCTGTGTTGCAAAGAAAATCTATCCAGTTCAAACTGCTTCACAGAGGAACATCTATAACATTAATAACATTCTCTATGTTACACAGAAAAGTCTATCCAGTTCAAACTGCTTCACAGAGGAACATCTATAACATTAATAACATTCTCTATGTTGCACAGAAAAATTTATCCAGTACAAACTGCTCCACAGAGGAACATCTATAACATTAATAACATTCTCTGTGTTGCAAAGAAAATCTATCCAGTTCAAACTGCTTCACAGAGAAACATCTATAACATTAATAACATTCTCTGTGTTGCAAAAAAAATCTATCCAGTTCAAACTGCTTCACAGAGGAACATCTATAACATTAATAACATTCTCTGTGTTGCAAAGAAAATCTATCCAGTTCAAACTGCTCCACAGAGAAACATCTATAACATTAATAACATTCTCTGTGTTACAAAGAAAATCTATCCAGTTCAAACTGCTTCACAGAGGAACATCTATAACATTAATAACATTCTCTGTGTTACAAAGAAAATCTATCCAGTTCAAACTGATTCACAGAGGAACATCTATAACATTAATAACATTCTCTGTGTTGCAAAGAAAATCTATCCAGTTCAAACTGCTCCACAGAGAAACATTTATAACATTAATAACATTCTCTGTGTTACAAAGAAAATCTATCCAGTTCAAACTGCTTCACAGAGAAACATCTATAACATTAATAACATTCTCTGTGTTGCAAAGAAAATCTATCAAACTGCTTCACAGAGGAACATCTATAACATTAATAACATTCTCTGTGTTGCACAGAAAATTTTATCCAGTTCAAACTGCTTCACAGAGGAACATCTATAACATTAATAACATTCTCTGTGTTACACAGAAAAATTTATCCAGTTCAAACTGCTCCACAGAAAAATATCTATAACATTAATAACATTCTCTGTGTTGCAAAGAAAATCTATCCAGTTCAAACTGCTTCACAGAGTAACATCTATAACATTAATAACATTCTCTTTGTTGCAAGAAAAATTTATCCAGTACAAACTGCTCCACAAAGGAACATTTATAACATTAATAACATTCTCTGTGTTGCAAAAATAATCTATCCAGTTCATACTGCTTCACAGAGGAACATCTATAAAATAATAACATTCTCTGTGTTGCAAAGAAAATCTATCCAGTTCAAACTGCTCCACAAAAAAACATCTATAACATTAATAACATTCTCTGTGTTACAAAGAAAATCTATCCAGTTCAAACTGCTCCACAGAGGAACATCTATAACATTAATAACATTCTCTATGTTACACAGAAAAGTCTATCCAGTTCAAACTGCTTCACAGAGGAACATCTATAACATTAATAACATTCTCTATGTTACACAGAAAAGTCTATCCAGTTCAAACTGCTTCACAGAGGAACATCTATAACATTAATAACATTCTCTGTGTTGCAAAGAAAATCTATCCAGTTCAAACTGCTTCACAGAGGAACATCTATAACATTAATAACATTCTCTATGTTACACAGAAAAGTCTATCCAGTTCAAATTGCTTCACAGAGGAACATCTATAACATTAATAACATTCTCTATGTTACACAGAAAAGTCTATCCAGTTCAAACTGCTCCACAGAGAAACATCTATAACATTAATAACATTCTCTGTGTTGCAAAGAAAATCTATCCAGTTCAAACTGCTTCACAGAGGAACATCTATAACATTAATAACATTCTCTGTGTTGCACAGAAAATTCTATCCAGTTCAATTTGCTTCACAGAGGAACATCTATAACATTGATAACATTCTCTGTGTTACACAGAAAAAGTTATCCAGTTCAAACTGCTCCACAGAGAAATATCTATAACATTAATAACATTCTCTGTGTTGCAAAGAAAATCTATCCAGTTCAAACTGCTTCAAAGAAGAACATCTATAACATTAATAACATTCTCTATGTTACACAGAAAAGTCTATCCAGTTCAAACTGCTTCACAGAGGAACATCTATAACATTAATAACATTCTCTATGTTACACAGAAAAGTCTATCCAGTTCAAACTGCTTCACAGAGGAACATCTATAACATTAATAACATTCTCTGTGTTGCAAAGAAAATCTATCCAGTTCAAACTGCTTCACAGAGGAACATCTATAACATTAATAACATTCTCTGTGTTGCAAAGAAAATCTATCAAACTGCTTCACAGAGGAACATCTATAACATTAATAACATTCTCTATGTTGCACAGAAAATTCTATCCAGCTCAAACTGCTTCACAGAGGAACATCTATAACATTAATAACATTCTCTGTGTTACACAGAAAAATTTATCCAGTTCAAACTGCTCCACAGAGAAACATCTATAACATTAATAACATTCTCTGTGTTGCAAAGAAAATCTATCCAGTTCAAACTGCTTCACAGAGGAACATCTATAACATTAATAACATTCTCTGTGTTGCAACGAAAATCTATCCAGTTCAAACTGCTTCACAGAGGAACATCTATAACATTAATAACATTCTCTATGTTACACAGAAAAGTCTATCCAGTTCAAACTGCTTCACAGAGGAACATCTATAACATTAATAACATTCTCTTTGTTGCACAGAAAAATTTATCCAGTACAAACTGCTCCACAGAGGAACATTTATAACATTAATAACATTCTCTGTGTTACACAGAAAAATTTATCCAGTTCAAACTTCTCCACAGAGAAACATCTATAACATTAATAACATTCTCTGTGTTGCAAGAAAAATCTATCCAGTTCAAACTGCTTCACAAGGAACATCTATAACATTAATAACATTCTCTGTGTTACAAAGAAAATCTATCCAGTTCAAACTGCTTCACAGAGGAACATCTATAACATTAATAACATTCTCTATGTTACACAGAAAAGTCTATCCAGTTCAAACTGCTTCACAGAGGAACATCTATAACATTAATAACATTCTCTATGTTACACAGAAAAGTCTATCCAGTTCAAACTGCTTCACAGAGGAACATCTATAACATTAATAACATTCTCTATGTTACACAGAAAAATTTATCCAGTACAAACTGCTCCACAGAGAAACATCTATAACATTAATAACATTCTCTGTGTTGCAAAGAAAATCTATCCAGTTCAAACTGCTTCACAGAGGAACATCTATAACATTAATAACATTCTCTGTGTTGCAAAGAAAATCTATTAATTACAAACTGCTCCACAAAGAAACATCTATAACATTATTAACATTCTCTGTGTTACAAAAAAAATCTATCCAGTTCAAACTGCTTCACAGAGGAACATCTATAACATTAATAACATTCTCTATGTTACACAGAAAAGTCTATCCAGTTCAAACTGCTTCACAGAGGAACATCTATAACATTAATAACATTCTCTGTTTTGCACAGAAAATTCTATCCAGTTCAAACTGCTTCACAGAGGAACATCTATAACATTAATAACATTCTCTGTGTTGCACAGAAAATTCTATCCAGTTCAAACTGCTTCACAGAGGAACATCTATAACATTAATAACATTCTCTGTGTTACACAGAAAAATTTATCCAGTACAAACTGCTCCACAGAGAAACATCTATAACATTAATAACATTCTCTGTGTTGCAAAGAAAATCTATCCATTACAAACTGCTCCACAGAGAAACATCTATAACATTAATAACATTCTCTGTGTTACAAAAAAATCTATCCAGTTCAAACTGCTTCACAGAGGAACATCTATAACATTAATAACATTCTCTATGTTACACAGAAAAGTCTATCCAGTTCAAACTGCTTCACAGAGGAACATCTATAACATTAATAACATTCTCTGTTTTGCACAGAAAATTCTATCCAGTTCAAACTGCTTCACAGAGGAGAGGAACATCTATAACATTAATAACATTCTCTGTGTTGCACAGAAAATTCTATCCAGTTCAAACTGCTTCACAGAGGAACATCTATAACATTAATAACATTCTCTGTGTTACACAGAAAAATTTATCCAGTTCAAACTGCTCCACAGAGAAACATCTATAACATTAATAACATTCTCTGTGTTGCAAAGAAAATCTATCCAGTTCAAACTGCTTCAAAGAGGAACATCTATAACATTAATAACATTCTCTGTGTTGCAAAGAAAATCTATCCAGTTCAAACTGCTTCACAGAGGAACATCCATAACATTAATAACATTCTCTATGTTACACAGAAAAGTCTATCCAGTTCAAACTGCTTCACAGAGGAACATCTATAACATTAATAACATTCTCTTTGTTGCACAGAAAAATTTATCCAGTACAAACTGCTCCACAGAGGAACATTTATAACATCAATAACATTCTCTGTGTTACACAGAAAAATTTATCCAGTTCAAACTTCTCCACAGAGAAACATCTATAACATTAATAACATTCTCTGTGTTGCAAAAAAAATCTATCCAGTTCAAACTGCTTCACAGAGGAACATCTATAACATTAATAACATTCTCTGTGTTGCAAAGAAAATCTATCCAGTTCAAACTGCTCCACAGAGAAACATTTATAACATTAATAACATTCTCTGTGTTACATGGAAAATCTATCCAGTTCAAACTGCTTCACAGAGGAACATCTATAACATTAATAACATTCTCTGTGTTACAAAGAAAATCTATCCAGTTCAAACTGATTCACAGAGGAACTTCTATAACATTAATAACATTCTCTATGTTACACAGAAAAATTTATCCAGTACAAACTGCTCCACAGAGAAACATCTATAATATTAATAACATTCTCTGTGTTGCAAAGAAAATCTATCCATAACAAACTGCTCCACAGAGAAACATCTATAACATTAATAATATTTTATGTGTTACAAAAAAAATCTATCCAGTTCAAACTGCTTCACAGAGAAACATGTATAACATTAATAACATTCTCTGTGTTGCACAGAAAATTCTATCCAGTTCAAACTGCTTCACAGAGGAGAGAAATATCTATAACATTAATAACATTCTCTGTGTTGCAAAGAAAATTCTATCCAGTTCAAACTGCTTCACAGAGGAGAGAAATATCTATAACATTAATAACATTCTCTGTGTTGCAAAGAAAATCTATCCAGTTCAAACTGCTTCACAGAGGAACATCTATAACATTAATAACATTCTCTATGTTACACAGAAAAGTCTATCCAGTTCAAACTGCTTCACAGAGGAACATCTATAACATTAATAACATTCTCTATGTTACACAGAAAAGTCTATCCAGTTCAAACTGCTTCACAGAGGAACATCTATAACATTAATAACATTCTCTATGTTACACAGAAAAATTTATCCAGTACAAACTGCTCCACAGAGAAATATTTATAACATTAATAACATTCTCTGTGTTTCAAAGAAAATCTATCCAGTTCAAACTGATTCACAGAGGAACTTCTATAACATTTATAACATTCTCTATGTTACACAGAAAAATTTATCCAGTACAAACTGCTCCACAGAGAAACATCTATAACATTAATAACATTCTCTGTGTTGCAAAGAAAATCTATCCAGTTCAAACTGCTTCACAGAGGAACATCTATAACATTAATAACATTCTCTATGTTACAGAGAAAAGTCTATCCAGTTCAAACTGCTCAACAGAGAAACATCTATAACATTAATAACATTCTCTGTGTTGCAAAGAAAATCTATCCAGTTCAAACTGCTCCACAGAGGAATATTTATAACATTAATAACATTCTCTGTGTTGCAAAGAAAATCTATCCAGTTCAAACTGCTTCACAGAGGAACATCTATAACATTAATAACATTCTCTTTGTTACACAGAAAAGTCTATGCAGTTCAAACTGCTTCACAGAGAAACATCTATAACATTAATAACATTCTCTGTGTTGCATAGAAAATCTATCCAGTTTAAACTGCTTCACAGAGGAACATCTATAACATTAATAACATTCTCTATGTTACACAGAAAAGTCTATCCAGTTCAAACTGCTCAACAGAGAAACATCTATAACATTAATAACATTCTCTGTGTTGCAAAGAAAATCTATCCAGTTCAAACTGCTTCACAGAGGAACATCTATAACATTAATAACATTCTCTATGTTACACAGAAAAGTCTATCCAGTTCAAACTGCTCCACAGAGAAACATCTATAACATTAATAACATTCTCTGTGTTGCAAAGAAAATCTATCCAGTTCAAACTGCTTCACAGAGGAACATCTATAACATCAATAACATTCTCTATGTTACACAGAAAAGTCTATCCAGTTCAAACTGCTTCACAGAGAAACATCTATAACATTAATAACATTCTCTGTGTTGCAAAGAAAATCTATCCAGTTCAAACTGCTTCACAGAGGAACATCTATAACATTAATAACATTCTCTGTGTTACACAGAAAAGTCTATCCAGTTCAAACTGCTCCACAGAGAAACATCTATAACATTAATAACATTCTCTGTGTTGCAAGAAAATCTATCCAGTTCAAACTGCTTCACAGAGGAACATCTATAACATTAATAACATTCTCTATGTTACACAGAAAAGTCTATCCAGTTCAAACTGCTTCACAGAGGAACATCTATAACATTAATAACATTCCTTATGTTGCACAGAAAAATTTATCCAGTACAAACTGCTCCACAGAGGAACATTTATAACATTAATAACATTCTCTGTGTTACACAGAAAAATTTATCCAGTTCAAACTGCTCCACAGAGAAACATCTATAACATTAATAACATTCTCTGTGTTGCAAAGAAAATCTATCCAGTTCAAACTGCTTCACAGAGGAACATCTATAACATTAATAACATTCTCTGTGTTGCAAAGAAAATCTATCCAATTCAAACTGCTTCACAGAGGAACATCTATAACGTTAATAACATTCTCTATGTTACACAGAAAAGTCTATCCAGTTTAAACTGCTTTACAGAGGAACATCTATAACATTAATAACATTCTCTATGTTACACAGAAAAATTTATCCAGTACAAACTGCTCCACAGAGAAACATCTATAACATTAATAACATTCTTTATGTTACACAGAAAATCTATCCAGTTCAAACTGCTTCACAGAGAAACATCTATAACATTAATAACATTCTCTGTGTTACACAGAAAAGTCTATCCAGTTCAAACTGCTCCACAGAGGAAGATTTATAATATTCTCTGTATTACAAAGAAAATCTATCCAGTTCAAACTGCTCAACAGAGGAACATTTATAACATTAATAACATTCTCTGTGTTACACAGAAAAATTTATCCAGTTCAAACTGCTCCACATAGAAACATCTATAACATTAATAACATTCTCTGTGTTGCAAAGAAAATCTATCCAGTTCAAACTGCTTCACAGAGGAACATCTATAACATTAATAACATTCTCTGTGTTGCAAAAAAATCTATCCAGTTCAAACTGCTTCACAGAGGAACATCTATAACGTTAATAACATTCTCTATGTTACACAGAAAAGTCTATCCAGTTCAAACTGCTTCACAGATGAACATCTATAACATTAATAACATTCTCTATGTTACACAGAAAAATTTATCCAGTACAAACTGCTCCACAGAGAAACATCTATAACATTAATAACATTCTCTGTGTTGCAAAGAAAATCTATTCAGTTCAAACTGCTTCACAGAGGAACTTCTATAACATTAATAACATTCTCTATGTTACACAGAAAAATTTATCCAGTACAAACTGCTCCACTGAGGAACATCTATAACATTAATAACATTCTCTATGTTACACAGAAAAATTTATCCAGTACAAACTGCTCCACAGAGAAACATCTATAACATTAATAACATTCTCTGTGTTCCAAAGAAAATCTATCCAGTTCAAACTGCTCCACAGAGAAACATCTATAACATTAATAACATTCTCTGTGTTGCAAAGAAAATCTATCCAGTTCAAACTGCTTCACAGAGGAACATCTATAACATTGATAACATTCTCTATGTTACACAGAAAAGTCTATCCAGTTCAAACTGCTCAACAGAGAAACATCTATGACATTAATAACATTCTCTGTGTTGCAAAGAAAATCTATCCAGTTCAAACTGCTTCACAGAGGAACATCTATAACATTAATAACATTCTCTATGTTACACAGAAAAGTCTATCCAGTTCAAACTGCTTCACAGAGAAACATCTATAACATTAATAACATTCTCTGTGTTGCAAAGAAAATCTATCCAGTTCAAACTGCTTCACAGAGGAACATCTATAACATTAATAACATTCTCTGTGTTACACAGAAAAGTCTATCCAGTACAAACTGCTCCACAGAGGAACATCTATAACATTAATAACATTCTCTGTGTTGCAAAGAAAATCTATCCAGTTCAAACTGCTTCACAGAGGAACATCTATAACATTAATAACATTCTCTGTGTTGCAAAGAAAATCTATCCAGTTCAAACTGCTTCACAGAGGAACATCTATAACATTGATAACATTCTCTGTGTTGCAAAGAAAATCTATCCAGTTCAAACTGTTTCACAGAGGAACATCTATAACATTAATAACATTCTCTGTGTTGCAAAGAAAATCTATCCAGTTCAAACTGCTTCACAGAGGAACATCTATAACATTAATAACATTCTCTGTGTTGCAAAGAAAATCTATCCAGTTCAAACTGCTCCACAGAGGAACATCTATAACATTAATAACATTCTCTATGTTACACAGAAAGTCTATCCAGTTCAAACTGCTCCACAGAGAAACATCTATAACATTAATAACATTCTCTGTGTTGCAAAGAAAATCTATCCAGTTCAAACTGCTCCACAGAGGAATATTTATAATATTAATAATATTCTCTGTATTACAAAGAAAATCTATCCAGTTCAAACTGCTCAACAGAGGAACATTTATAATATTAATAATATTCTCTGTGTTACCAAGAAAATCTATCCAGTTCAAGCTGCTCTACAGAGGAATGTATTAACATTAGCAATATTTCTTAGCTTCAACTTCTAAGTTTGGCTGCTATTAACTCGATATTTGAGGCAACGTTTCGTTTTGCATTGCTGTTATACCTTCTTAATAATTACCATGATAACTATATATTTATATTTTTACAACTACTACTATGTCTGCACGTGTTGTAAAACTCCGTCTGTAGTGATTATTCACAAATACAATTAAATTATATTGACATTATTATCAAAACTACAAAATATACAAATAGATTTTTTTTATAAACTGTGATATTTTAATTTCCTTATTTTTGATATCTTCTGTTAGGTTTTGAACAAAAAATTCAAGCATTGTTGGAGTAAAAAAAAATTCTCAAAGATGAAGAGACTATATGCACGAGAGCATACATGAAATTACGTAAATCTAAAATTATTTTATATTTATACGTTTCCATTAGTGATAAACATTTATTAAAGTTGTTTCTTAAAATATTTATTCATTATAAGAGCTAATTTGCTATTTAATACACCATGTGCCTGTTTCAAACTGGAACTAAAAGTAATTCATTGAACTCGACTGATCGAAAATAGATGCAATTTGAAAGAGAAAAGGTTGTTTCAACTGACAGTGTTAGCTGATAATTCAATCTGAAATATTTGTATCTCAGAATCCTGCAGCTTTCACCTGTTTCTAGGATATGTATTGTAGCGTAATAGAAAATAGTGCTAAGTACTAAAAATGTGTAGCAAATATTCATATTTTTAAAAGTACATTCCTTAGTTTATACATGGGTGTTTTTTTCTTCTGAAATTTACTTAATAGGGGTAACAGTGACTCGATCAGTGCTAACGTTTTCACTCCATTTTATAAGAGTATTTAAATGAGAAGATATGATATGATATCAAATGTTAAACTAGCAACTTTCTTTAACGAATTTAGTTGTATAGTAATTCATCTTTTGTACGCTAGGTAATGCGATAGTTTTAATACATATTCACATGTAAAGTATTGAGATGTTAGTTTCAACTCATTGTGGATACACTCAGAGTTGAATATGAGATATATTTTTTCATGTTTACGAACGTTACCAGAATACATTTTGTTTAAACAGAGCATACCATTCATAACGCTGTTTCAACGTAATAGATGATCTAAGCAAATCAGGCAAGGAATTCGTGTAAACTGATAGACTTTCAATTTAACAGTAAATCAAACCATCTTAGTAATAAGACATGAACACTATGGACCATCACTAGTTGCACAGCTGCAATTACTCTGATAAAGGGTGCGAGTAGAAAATTAAAATAAATCATTGATTCTCTTAGGCGAAGTATACTTAGACATACATACGATTATAAAAGTCCACAGGCGCACATCTTCTGATTATGGTTATGGGTGTAGATGTGAGCAATGCGTGAATTATGTGTGTGAATTAAGCACGTGATCGTGCAGTTTCTTAGACATTGCTATATATATTCCTGATAAATTACATATACAGTTTTGGTTGTTGTTAAGCACAAATATACACAACGGGCTATCTCTGTTCTGCTCATGGAGAATATTGAACCCAAATTTTTAGCGTCGTAAGTATGCATATTTACCGCATAGCCAATGAGGGACAAAACAAAAAGCAGCTGAAGCTATAAGGTTTTTTTTCTTTTTAACATCTACTAATAATAGTGGACAACTTTTACAGGTTTTCTAACGAAGTTATAAAACCTTGTATCAATAGTAAATGCTAAGAAATTTTAAAGTAATTTGCACAATGCTTATATGTCAGCCCTTCGATGGTATAGCGGTAAGTTTACGAATATACAACGTTAAAATCAGGGGTTTGATTCCCCTCGGTGTACTCAGCAGATAGTCCGATGTGGCTTTTCTATAAGAAAACACACACAATCGTATTATATATCTTGGAAGAGAGCAACAAAATCGAATGAAGTGACATTTATTAAAGAGTGAAAAAGTAACTTAAATGTAATATTTTCAAATTAATTAATCTTGGTTTAATCAAAAATTTTACTTTCGAAAATTTTTTCTCTTTCTCTGTCTATATATATATATATATATATACATATATACATATATAGTTTTGTTATAAACAATATATATATGTATATATATGTGTTAATTTGTTATAACGAAACTCAAGTCAAAACAAAAATGAAAAAACGCTGCACCAATTGAACGGATCCCAGTGTACAGACTATAATGTGGGATATAAAATGAACCCTAGGTTTTGGAGGTGAGTCAAGAAGTAGGACCCAAATTGCGGTGGGAATACACCGTCTATCAGTCTTAATTTCCATTTGCCAGTCTCACATAAAAAAAAAAAATAGTGGAATGAAATAAAGGAATAGCAATAGAAATTAAAATAATAAAAATAGAAATTGGGAGAGCGAGATGTAGGCGCTCAAGCCCACAACGTCCCACATCTATATCACCCTTTACTGTCTGTATACACTTGTGGAAGGTGATTGCTGTCTAAAGAAGAAGAAAGAAAAAAAATGAAAGTAAAATTGGAAAATAATGTCATCCCAAAGCTATATTAAGTAACTTTAAATTTTCTAAACTCTTTATTATTTCTCTACTTAAGTTTTTAGTGTTAATATTCTCTCTAGATTTAAACATATATATATAAATATATCTTAAAACGTGTAATATGAAATACAGAACAACCATTTGTTATGCAAAAATGTACTCCGAAATAACGTTTGATGTAAAATATATCTATTCAAAATTTCAGTCACAAACAATGTTAGAAACATGTGCTGCATAAAACGAAGAGGTTAGGACGTGACAAGTAGCGACAAGTAGAAAATCCAGAGAAAAAGAAATCATTTCCAAGTTAAGAGTGGTTCCATCTCCCAAAAACTGGTTCTGTAATTGATCGCTTCTAACTATCAATTTTTGTAAGTAGAAAAATAATTACATGAATTGTATGAATTTTGAATTCCGCGCAAAGCTACACGAGAGCTATCTGCGCTAGCCGTTACTAATTTTAGCATTGAAGGAAGGCATCTCGTCATCATTATCCCCCACTAACACTTGAGCTACTCTTTTACCAAATAATAGTAGGATTGCCTATAGTATTATAACGCCCTCACAGCTGCAAGGGTGAGCATGTTTGGTGTGACGGGGATTTGAATCCATGACCCTCAGATTAAGTGTCAAGCGCCCTCACCATCTGGCTATTCCGGGCCAAATTTTAAGGTGTAAAATGGATACATGCAATACATTAATTTACAGACTTCCGATCTTCTCCATTTTTATTAGTCCTAAGTTATTTCAAAATAAGAGAAAAGGGTATAGAAGTATTGTATATGATGGAACTAAATGTTTATAGCCTAGCGGAAAAGTAGAAGCTGTAACTAGTTTAAATAAATTAATGTTGTGATTCCACACCAACAACAATCGACGTAAAGAATGAGCAATTCACTGAACTGAAGAAGATGATGGACACACATTTTTATCAAGTACACTTTCCCAGATTGGACAGTCAAGTATAATCTACACAAAAGGAAATCTTCAGCAGCCTGGCCACTTGAAATTGTTTAGAAAATATTATATTAAATTAATGTGCGAAACAATTTTCTCTATTTTTATTTGCTATATTTTGTGCGCTAACAATACCAGCCGTGGAGCGCTCGTATACCTGATGGAATGTTATGACTCATCAGGATCTCTACTAGCCTATCATGAAATTGAAATTATTTTAAACTGAATTAGAGTAACTTAATCTATGTGTGTGTGTGTGTTTTCTTATTGCAAAGCCACATCGGGCAATCTGCTCATTCCATCGAGGGGAATCGAAAGCCTGATTTTAGCGTTGTAAATCCGTAGACATACTGCTATACTAGCGGGGGTCTAATCTATGAGATTTTGGGCTTATTCAAATACATCATTCTAAAGGGTTTTACCTCCTGAGCTCCAAACTGTAATTAGTTTTCAAATCGGTCAAGAAATTATAGAGCTATAAGCTAAAAGTTTTTACTAGAAAAACAACAACAAAGAAATTCAGACCCATTCTATCAGCCGATATGTTGCGGCTGAAAATTATGCATAGTGATGTAAAAATATTTTCCACATAAGTTGCCTCTGGATGTAAGATATGCAAGTCGTAGAAAAAAAAACAAACGAATTATGTTTAACTAATTCGATAAGTTAAGGTAGTTTGAATATTAAAATTAAGTCATATTGTAGCTCCCTAAACACAGTAGTGATTTGAATACAACAAATCTCTGAAGCTAAGTTTAGAATTAAAGATTGTTGTTCTTAAACAAAGATAGATAACATAAACGAGATAGCTGATAAAATTAAACAATACCCTAGAGAAGGCATAAGTTTCGTTGCCATAAAAGAATAATTCTTGCTTCCTATGTACACACGTGCATCCAAACACATCTAAGTATATTCTGTATACGAATAGAATTACGCCGCCTGCATATCGTGCCTAGAATTTCATCAACAGTCATTGAAGTGAAAATTATTTAGTATTGTTTTACTGTTTCTTGCACATGACGTACAATCAGCGTGGAAAATCCTCTGAAATAAATTCATATAAGGCATTTACTCCCTGAGATGTAAAATCCAATGATTGGTGTAGTTTGCAGGCACATGTGTTTGACATCACTAATGATACGAGAAATGAAAAGCTTTTTAACGTACGTCCCGGATTGTATCTTATAACGTTATTAACCTGTCAAATATTTGCTAGCCAATCTCGTTGCATTACCATAAAGCTAAAAACAACAAGAGTTTAGTGGTATAGGAATAATTTCCTTAAGCGTAATTTTGGTATAAACAAACATTCCATTTTTGACTTCATATGAGGGCGCTACGCAGTTTGTAAAAGAGATTTAAAATTATAGATACTAGATTTGCAAATAGGTTTAATATATGATGCTTCATTGTAATCAATAACCTATTCAAATATTAGAACGACCAAACTTTTGAACTTAAAGATTAGATGGGAGGTTTCTTCGTAATAACGAGATTTTTGTTCTGTAATTTTGGTCCAAATGTTTACATATTTTACAACAAATAAGATGGAATATTCATACACTGATTTATTAAACTGATAAATGAATGTTATATGAAATATGTTTAATACACACGTTGTAATTTGTATAATGAAACAGAATCTGTGGACACCATGATCAATCTTTTACAACAATTTTCTCATTGAAATGTAATTCTACATTTCACCTAACACAATCAAACTTTACCAAAACATATATAATGATAAAATATAATATCCAGTTGTTACAAATAGTGTTTGTAACCTTATATCAGTTCACAGTAAATGCCCTCCAGTGGCACAGCGGCATGTCGATACCCATTGTGTTGCTTTGTGCTTAACTTCAAACAAATAAAGAAATCATATTAGAGATCCAGTAATTGGCTGAGCCTTATCGTACTTTAATAACCTCAGCAAGGCGACATGTTATGCTGTCGATGAGATTATTGATCCCACTAGAAGGCGCTGCCACTCAGATACAATATCTGATATAGGTTCATGGTTAACAATTTTTCCGTTTACTTTTGCCAAATAGTTCTCAAGAGGATTACATTTTTGTAGACTTTAGTTATTTTGTAATGTCCTTCGGGTCGAGATAGTACTCTACAATAAGCGCACTGTGGACAGTGGCATTGTCATATTAGAACACAAAGTTATTGTTAAATCTTGCCCTATAACGTATGGCACGTGACGAGGGACAACTCTATATCAAGTATAGAGGAATTGTCTGAACAAAACGTTGGCCAATTTCCAAAGAGCTTTTAACAAAAGCACATCTTTTAAAATAAAACAAGTGTGTGGGTATGTTTTGACGAACAAATACTTAAAACAAGGTAAACAGTCCAGAATAACAACTTGTACATGTTTGTCTGATTCATACAATCCCTTATCTTTTTGCTCTCAGCAGATAGCCCGATGTGGCTTTGTTATAAGAAAACACACACTCTTTGCTCTATAACTACTCCATGCATCTAGACAATAACATTAGTATGAAACACTATGCAAACATTTTGGTCAAGACTAACAACAATAAGCCATCAGATTGGTGTTCCTTAGTCTAGTTCATTATATCAAATGGAGGCGGATTCGCGGCTCTGTTTAACCACATAAAATGTTAATGTATGTGCAGTTCGTTATCTGAACATTCATTTTGAATGGCGTAATTAAATTTTAGTAAACCTTTATCCACACAACAGTATCTTTGGTCACCCTTGAAAGGTATACCACTCCGGGAAGTTTAAGCTAGATACCCTCTATGGATTTACAACGCTAATATCAGGGGTTCGATTCTCCTCTGTGGATTCAACAGATAGCCAGTTATGGCTTTGCTATAAAACACACACACACACAACCTCTAAAGTTGTACCATACCGAGAAGTTTAAGTTAGGTTATGACAAGATAATTTCCACATGGTTTAGTTTACTTGCAACTTATATGAGTAGGTTTCAGTGTACTAATTACTTTACAACTATAAGTACAAAGTATATATTCCTTCAGTGTACTAATTACTTTATAACTATAAGTACAAAGTATATATTCCTTCAGTGTACTAATTACTTTATAACTATAAGTACAAAGTATATATTCCTTCAGTGTACTAATTACTTTACAACTATAAGTACAAAGTATATATTCCTTCAGTGTACTAATTACTTTATAACTATAAGTACAAAGTATATATTCCTTCAGTGTACTAATTACTTTATAACTATAAGTACAAAGTATATATTCCTTCAGTGTACTAATTACTTTATAACTATAAGTACAAAGTATATATTCCTTCAGTGTACTAATTACTTTATAACTATAAGTACAAAGTATATATTCCTTCAGTGTACTAATTACTTTATAACTATAAGTACAAAGTATATATTCCTTTTGAAATCTGCCCAGTGTAAATTCCCTTTTTGTTCTGTTAGTAAAAATAAAACAAAAAACCTTAATAAACAATTAAACAGTTATACAAAACGAGTAATAATTATTAATATAAGTAAATTTTAATCTTAAACATTTATTATACTGTATTTATATGTTAGACCCTTAGTATCGAAACCTGGTTTATAGCGTTGTAGGTCTAAAGACTTTCTATTGTGCCACTGGGGTCATGATTTTATCAATAATTAGAAAGTTCTCAGTGGGGTAATAGGCTACTTTAATGAATACATACTTAAAGTAAGTCTTAATTAACGTCTAGGAAAATAAAGTAGTCTGGAAATTCAAGATATTTTTGTTTCTACCACCTCCTAGTGGAAAAAAATATACATAGTTTAATTATATACTTTTTTATATGCGTGTTGATTTTAAGAAAATACTCTGTAAGTTTTGAATAGATGTACTTAAGCCTGATAGATGTATTTTTTTTTGCCGGCGTTATAACCACTTGGTAACTGAAACATATAATAAAAAGTACCGTTACCCAAAGTAACTGAACAGTTTCAAAACCAGAACTTTTAACAGCCTTTTCCGTTTTTAATATGTTTTTAAAAAGGGAAACCTAATTAGTACCAGAAATAGTAAATTTTATTTTTCGTTTTTATCTTAACTGATAATCGTGAAATGAAGAATTTCAATTTTGTCTAAATTCATTTTGTTTAAGCCTTTCTAGTGGCACAGCGCTATTTCTGCGAACGAGCAACGTTAGAAACTGAGTTCCGACACTCGTGACGGGCAGAGCACATATAGCCCATTGTGTAGCTTTGTACTTAACTACAAAGAAAACTTTTTTTTTAAAAATAAGTTTTTAAACACTGTTCAACTACAAGTAATATGTATTTAATCAAATAATAAAGGATTTTTTAAAAAACTATTTAATGAAATAACCTAGTGATTTTAAAACAGTTAACTGTGTACATTATAATTGAAAATTTATGGTTGTTTGGCTACAGAAGTGACACCTACAGTACAAATAATCATTGCATTTCAACAGTTAAAAATGAACTCAGCAGATAGCCTAATGTGGCTTTGCTATAAGAAAAACACATACACACACACACACACACTTAAGGGCCCGGCATGGCCAGGTGGGTTAAGGCGTTCGACTCTCAATCTGAGGGTCGTGGGTTCGAATCTCCGTAGTACCAAATATGCTCGCCTTTTCAGCGAGCGTTATAATGTGACGGTTAATCCCATTATTTGTTGGTAAAAAAGTAGCCCAAGAATTGGTGGTGAGTGGTGATGACTATCTGCCTTCCCTCTAGTCTTACACTACTAAATTAGGGACGACTAGCGCAGATAGCCTTCGAGTAGCTTAGCGCGAAATTCAAAAACAAATAAAACGAACAAAAATAAATTCCTTCCATTTCGACGAACATCTGTATCTATTCAATTCAATAAAGTTCAGGCTTTTTCAAAGAAAATCAGCTCTTACAGTTCAAAATTTTATAACAAACGAGATAAAACTTCATCAGAATCATCAAGGTCTTTCTGCTATTTTTGTAAAAAAAAAAATTGGTCATCTTATATCAGATTGTAAGTGCTTGAAAAACAAAAGGAGGCAACACTTAGTGCGCTTGTGCCCATATATAGACGTAGTTTTACTAGATCACCCGATGTTGTTGATTCGGTTACTGATTTAAAAGCTGGTATAGTTAGAAAGGAACTTAGATCTTTTGTGACTGTTGGTTTTGTATCTTTGACAAATGACACTCCGAATCCCTTATCCCTACGTATTCTACGTGATACTGTTGTTAGAAGGTATACTACCTCTAGATTCAAGTTCTGTCACTGGTGAGTCTCTTAGTGCTCAGGGTATTTATTTTTATAACATTTATTTAACATCAGATCTAGTCTCGGTACCAATTGTGGTTGGACCAAGACCTACCTGTCAATTAAGTGTGTGTCCTTTTTGTTGGGAAAAGATTTGTCTGGGAGAAAAGTTGTTGCCGAACACAAAATGGTTAGCGAGCCGATTACTGTTTCATCTAAGAATGATGTTGCTGCTGGGGAAAATCTAGATGTATTCCCCTCGAGCTAAGACTAAAAAATTAAGACAAAAACAAATGATTGACATACATTCAGAAGACGATATTATAGATTTTTCTCAGCTCAGAAAAAATTTGAAACCGAGGGGGATCATGTGAATAATTGTTCTACTGACAATTCATTGGTGAGTGACAATGATTAAAGTGAGGGATCTGATTTACCTGGTGAGGTTCTGTTTGCTAAAAGTAACTGATCACCGAGCAAGAAAGGAATCCACATATCTCTTCACTATTTAAACATGCTCTCCCAAAAGATGAGCTTGAAGGGTTCCATATAGTTACTTCTTGTTTTAAATGGCATGTTCCTAAGAAAATGTAAACCACCAAATGTACCAGCTTCGGAAGGTTGGACTGTAGTTTACCTAATCGCTGTTCCAAAAATATATCATTTTGAAATATTGAAAGTTGCAGATGGACTCTTTATGTGAGGTTACCTAGATATCAACAACATGCGTAACGAAATTATGACACATTTCTTTTGGCCAAGAATAAGGTAAAGTTTTCTCAGTTTTTTGTAAATCTAAATGGATCGGAGAAACCAAACCAGAAAATTTCGTTACTCCGTCACGTGATTATTGACCCTGTTGACCCAAAAAGACAATATTTGTGTTCAAGCACTTTCACCTGCTATAATTTTATGAACATTAGGTTATTTGTTTTGACTGGGTTATGTACTGTCATGATTTTTTGAAATTGTATAATTCTTTGACTATATATTGTATATAATATATTGTTGTAAATGTGTATATATATATATATATATGTATAAAACTTTAAAATATTACAAATATGTAACATGCTCGCCCTCCCAGCCGTGGGGGGTGTATAATGTGACGGTCAATCCCACTATTCGTTGGTAAAGAGTAGCCCAAGAGTTGGCGGTGGGTGGTGATGACTAGCTGCCTTCCCTCTAGTCTTACACTACTAAATTAGGGACGGCTAGCACAGATAGCCCTCGAGTAGCTTTGTGCGAAATTTCCAAACAAACAAACAATATACATATATATAATATCTTAGTTAAAAATTGTCTAAAGCCAATTTCAATTTTTAATTCTCTAAGGAGGAAGGTGTAACGGATTTAATGTTATTTTAATATCTATGTTTGTTTCAATTTAATATATATTTAGAAATGTATGTAACTTGTATTGTTGGATGTGTATTGCGCAAGTCCCTCCTGTTCTTAAAAATCTGTAGAAGCTTCTTGAGTGTAAGAATCAACAACATATATTTTAGGAAGAAAAGTACTAACGTATCTCCAAATATTGTTGGGCCAACTGAGCTTTCTAGAACTTCGCCTAGTTATTATAAATCGATGCGTCAAGAGACAATTTCAGAATATTGTTTGGTCGCTACAGTCAGCGTACTATAAGTTTCGGAAGCAATAATTGTTACAAACGTTTATTAACCGGAAACTACAAATATTAGACCAAGAACGTTTATAGATTTCGAACATTTCAGACTTCAGTGAATTAACATCAGGTGTTAGTATTTCTACGAGAACATTAGATATTTTCGTCGGGAAAAGCTAACGTATGAAGAATAGAGCTAGCTAGCATTCCCGTAAAGCGAAGTGTATCAAGCTGAAAGTAATTTGCACCTCGTGAACCGTCAACAAAGTATTTAGTTCTAGACCAACTAGAGGACTTAATATTGTTTGTAAAACTTTTGTATATAAATCATTATTTGTAATAAATCTTATTACAAATTGTATTGCTGTTTGTTTATGAAAATACATTTGTGCTAAGGAAAAAAAATCTGTGTATCAATTTTATTGGGAAATATCATAAATTTAGCATGTATATATTGACATTCAATTAACTTCTATATTAAAATTAAAATTTCCAGCTATTTCAAATCGTAAGACGTAAAGTACGTAATAAACATAAGAATCTAAACTTTCTTTTCGTATTTAAAATATTTCCTACGTCTCACAATTAACAATATTTTTCATCTTGAAAGGTTCAGCAGGCTCATTCATCTGTTTGTCTGGAGACGGTGTCTTCAGGGTAAGTTGTTTGGAGGAATAGTGTCAGGTAAAAATCGGAGACAAATTACAGTCTTACAACACTAACTTTGCTCATAAAATATAACGACTTGCAAATGTTTAAATAAATGGTATTTTTAGTGGAAGTGTAACATGCAAGTAATGTTTAAAATTTGATAAACATTAATTTTTCATCAGCAGGTGTAAGTGGATTGAATGAAATATTTGTTCTTTGTGTGTGTGTGTGCGGTATTATGCGGATTTACAACACTATAAATAGGGTTTCGATGCCCGTGGTGGGCAGAGCACGGATAGCCCTACCAACAACTGTATATACAAACAGTTTTAGAAATATTTGTATGTTTTTGTCCATTTTTGCAAGAAAGAAATTTAACTTTTTAATAAATTATCTTTACATAGATAAACTTTAATATTTTATGTATAAATCACAAATTATTTATGAAAATGCGTGATTGAAACTATTCAGGCTTAGAGAATAACAATAACTGTATCAATATTTACATAATAGACGCTATAGATTGTTATGCTAATAATTACCTTAAACACTAGAAAAGTTCCATAATTACGTGAGTCACGCTAAGAAGTGTTTTGTAACACACTCAACTTGAAGAACACGTTGCTTTCCTCAGCACATTTCCTAAGGTTTATCAACCAACATGTGAAGCCGGAACTCGTGATACATAAACAACTTCAGCTCAGTGTGTGATATATCCACTGGAGACTGTTTAATATTCTGTTAACCTTCTGCTTTTATATATTAGACTTTATTAACTTCATGCTGAGCCTAGGTATACTATTCTTAAAACACCGCTTGCAGAGTCATGAAGAAATGGACAGTAAATAATTAAATAGACATGAATATTAAATGGATATAGGGAAGAAAACGTAGTTAGCTACATGTTATGATATCGTTTTTAATCGGCTTTTTCAACGTGCAACATTAAATACACTTAGTTTCATTTTGAAGATAAGTTTACACTGAAATAAAAAAAATAGTTAACATATGTAATTTCCGTAAACAAAAGTTTTGTCCAAATAAGGTAAAAGATCGTTTATTCTAAAATTTTTTTCCAATGTTTGACACACATTTAAGTTAAAGTTGTTATAAAGTGAATCAACGTCTTCTGTGTATCTTCAGTTAATATGAAACAGTTTGATGTGAACGAAACCGATGAAATACACTTTAGGGCAATATTAATACGAAGACGGAAGGTAAGTTCCTTCGGTTCCATGAGAAACGCACAAACAACGTTCTATCAGTGCAGTAATACTCTATTATTTTTTGACGAATACTCATGTACACGACATATAATGATATTATTTCACGGCGTACCAGGCGCATATCATTTTCATCTTTTCCAATTTTCTTATGCTGAAATTAGGTATTGCAAGACTCCGTAAAGCAATTTCCATTGCACATAAGCGTCAGTTTTCCGTGCTAACGTAGAATAACACACTTGCCATGTATTAGTAGAGTGACATTAAACAGCGCTGTGGGAAGACGTTTAATGAAGGAGGTTAAGCCATAACTGTGATCGTTTTCCTCCAAGTGGGTAATATTATCCCACCTCATTTCTTCACTCGATATTTTGACGAAGCAGTACAATACCAATTACTTCTTTACCAATATATATATATATACACCAATAAATTACTTGCAAATTGGCAAAGAGACACTCTTTACTCTAACAAGGGAAATTTCCTTCGTGAATTTTTAGACGAATTCCAGTAAGTAAGGAGTAAACCCGTGTAGTTCCCTCTTTTAGCTAATGGAATGGTGTGTGTTCTATAGTTCAGAAATGTAAAACAAATATTGACTGCTTTTAGTTCGGTTGACGTGGAACTGAAGAGACGACATATGCGACGAAAAGTTTGACTCTAAGCGGTTTGAAATTGTCTTTTAGATTAATGTGTTTTATGGTTCATAAATAAGAAAACTAAAATACTTCTGCAGTTTTTCTGATTCAGACGAATCATGGGTATGTTAACAATTTTGATCAAAGCGTTAATCTTCCAGCAGATTAAAATATAGACCAATCAATAAATATTATTTATTTATTATTATTATTTGACAACGTTTAAGGGAAAGTGAAGAAACCTTTGATGCAGATATAATTTTACAAACTTTTAGTTAGTTAAAATGAAATTCCTCTGGTAAGACAGCGGTATTACAACGCTACAATTCGAGGTTCAATTCTCAGCAATAGACACAGCAGATAGCCCATTGTGGCTTTGCTCTGAAACAAATAAATAAATAATTTGTGTATTGGTATAAAACTTCAGTCTATTTTAATAAATAATTTGTGTGTTGATATAAAATTCATGTATATTTTAATGAATCCTTCGTGTGTGGGCAGAACCTTAAGTTAAAATTTGTAATCTAATTTCAATAATATTAAATGGTGTGGGAATAAATAATTTTTGTTCTCCTTTTTATGTTCTGGAAACTTCCTATATAGAACATCTCACGAAGTGGGAAAGACAGAAAAGACCCATTTTTACCATTTTAACCATCACTTTTCCTTTCTTAAGTGTTTCAGCAAGCGTTACTTTGTCACTTTCTCATAAGACAGAAATAAATAGTTTTTAAAAGTTGGATTGCATGCATTCATAGATGTGTAGTCACTAGTTTGAAGACCAGTATGATGTTTCTATTACTGAGAAACAGAGAGACGGAAAATTTTATTTGTATGTATATCTAAGCCCAAAACTACACAATGTGCTATTTATACTGTTACTACTACGAGTATAGAACCCGGTTTTAGCGTTATAAGCCTTAAAACATGTCGCTGTGCCACTGGGGAACAACTCAGATAAGAGTGACTAAGTTCAGTCCTACAAAGTATCACAGAAACGTATACATTAAAGTAGATTTATCTAAATGTTTATATAGTCTGTGAAACATCTGCATACATTACTGTGAAAGGTATTCTGTTATATATGCTTATGATATGTATTGTAATCAATAGCAGTCAATATGGTATGTGTTGTGACTAATAACAGTCATTGTGATCAGAGATCTCAATAAATTCTACATCAAACAATTTCTGACAAAGTAAATTAAAGCTAGCATTGATCTAGGCAAAAATAGCGCGTTGTTGTTGTTTTGCTGTTTTGAATTAAGCACAAAGCAACACAATGGACTATCTGTGCTCTGCCCACCACGGGTATCGAAACCAGGTTTTCAGCGTTGTACGTCCGCAGACATACCGCTGAACCACTGGAGGCAAAAATTACACGTATTTAACGTGATTATTTTAAAATCACATTCCTGCTATGCGTCATAGTGATTATTTAAAAATCACATTCCTGCTGTACGTCATAGTGATTATTTAAAAATCACATTCCTGCTATACGTCATAGTGATTATTTAAAAATCACATTCCTGCTATATGTCATACAAATTTAGTCCTAATTTCGTACAAAATACTCATGTCTCTTCAAAATTTCGCTAGTTCACGTTTTTCGACCTAGCAACAGCTACACTAGGTAGATCATATACTAGTCTTTGCCAGTAATTCTGTATATAGCGTGTTAAAATAAATAACAACAATAAAATAGCTAATTTACAAGTCAAAATAAAATATCAAAGCCGAAGTTATTTATAAAAGGGTATACATCAGTCTTGAGAACAAATTTTAGACAATGGTTCAACATCGTAGCTTTTCTGAACTTTCTTTGGACCATTTCGTCTGTTTGTTTGTTTCTCGTTAAGCGCAAAGCAAAACACCAGGGATTTGTAGCGATATAAGTTCTCAGACCTACCGCTGTGTCACATGGGGTGGGGACACTTAGTATCAGAACCACAAACCAATAACGAATGTAACAAATATTTATTGTTTGTCCAGTTGATAAAAAAAATAAATTTACGTTCGTTATTATTGCAGAAAGAAATATTTGTCTTTTGTTTAGATGCAGGTAAACCATCATTTCTGGTCAATAAACTAATACCTGAAAAACTTAGGCTCTGTGGAGTACCAGAAACTGAATAGAATTTTAATAACTAGAACTACATGTGTGTTCACAGCTACACGAGGGCTGTCTACGCTTGCTGTCCCTAATTTAGTAGTGACAGACAAGAGGAAACGAAACAGTCGTCATCATTCACCGCAATATTTTCTTTTACCAGAGAATAGTGGGATTGATCATCACTTTATAACGCCCTCACGGCTGAATAGACGAGCATGGATGGTGAAACGGGGATACAATCCCGCGACCCTCAGGTTGCGAGTGAAACGCCCTACCCACCTGGCCATTTTTACACAATGGAACTATTCTTTCAGAGATATTTCGGGATTTTTTTTTCTGTTAGCAAAAGCCTTTTACATTTAGAAATATATGATATATAAAATATACGATACTTTGGTAATTTCTTTTGACTGATTTTTTTAACATCAGTATGTTTTGCTATGACAAAAGAGCTCGTGATACCTGAAGGGTTAGGTAGAAAACTGCTTGTTCATGCTTCGAAATCGATAGACTAAAAAACTTCAGTTGTAACATAAATTCTTGTAACATAGTCTATAGTTTGGTTAACTACTAGCACTGTAAAGTAGGTTTAAGATTTAAATATTACGACCTGAATTATGTTGAAGATTCTATCTGCCAGAACAGCAGAGGAAATTTGTAACATTTCAGACTCCACTACTATAGTTCATAAAATCGATACTTCGAGATTAATAGACAAAACATTGTCGAGAGAAAGCATTACGATAAATCCCTGATAAGTGATGAATCATCTTTTATAGATACGATATAATTTGTTATACCCAGTTATGGTAGTTGACGTTACAGGATAGTTCAAGGGGTTCAGATTGTCATAACTTTACAAGATGTAAAAGTATTTTTAAGAAAAGATTAATTTTTATTTTTACGTTAAAATTTCACATTATTAATGATAAGGTTCTTCCTTATAAGATACCATCGTTAACAGACGCAAATTTTATTAAACACTGTGAAAAATAAAACGTAGCTAGACACTATTCTAAAGATTCGACATGACCAGGTGGTTAAGGCGCTCAACTCGTAATCCGAGGGTTGTGGGTTTCGAATACTCGTCACATCAAATATGCTCGCCCTTTCAGCCGTGGGGCGTTACAATGTGATGGTCAACCCCACTATTCGTTGGTAAAAGAGTAGCCTAAGAGTTGGCGGTGGGTGGTAATGACTAGCTGCCTTCCCTCTAGTTCTATACTACTAAATTAGGAATGGCTAGTGCAGATTGCCCTCTTGTAGCTTTGTGCGAAATTAAAAAAACAAACAAACACACTATCTTAGCTTAAATGAACTGTCAACTGATTAGCTCTTATGGAACACCAACTTACCTGTCACTAGCGCGCATGGCCAGGTGGTTAGGGAGTTTGACTTAAAATTTGAGGGTCGCGGATTCGAATCCCCGTATTACCACCCCTACTCGCCCTTTCTGGCGTGGGAGCGCTATGATGTATGATGATACAGTCAATCCCACTATTCTTTGGTAAAAGAGAAGTCCACGAGTTGACACTGGGTAGCGATGACTGCTTTGTTCGCTATATTATTTCGCTGCTAAATTAGGGACGGCAAGTGCAGATAGCCCTCGTGTAGTTTTGCGTGAAATTCAAAACAAACTGTCACTGTATTTTATACTCTTGTATAATTAATGGTGTATCGTGTGCAATTTGTTTAGGCGCGTATCATCTACACATTGAGAATCAGCTTGTGTTATTTTTTATGTATTTCGGAAATGACGATGTTTCTTCATCTACATTTAATGAAACATGTATAACATGTATTATGTCGGAGTTGTTCATAGAGATAGTTGTCATTTTTTAATTAAAAGAGACTTAGTACTATTTCACGAATGGCTTTAAAAATATTGCACGAAAGTAGTATTTGGTATTGAAATAATTTGAAAGTATCTTCGACACAAGTTTTTTAGTGGAATTTAAAAATAAGTATATATTTACAAAGTGTTTTGTGTGTTTGTGTTTTTCTTTCAGCAAAGCCACAAAGGCTATCTGCTCAGCCCACCGAGGGGAAGCGAACCCCTGATTTTAGCGTTGTAAATCCGGAGAC
Source organism: Tachypleus tridentatus (assembly GCF_004210375.1). Taxonomy (NCBI): domain Eukaryota; kingdom Metazoa; phylum Arthropoda; class Merostomata; order Xiphosura; family Limulidae; genus Tachypleus; species Tachypleus tridentatus. The sequence goes on from NC_134830.1 coordinate 41,636,645, forward strand.
ATACCGCTGTACTAGCGGAGGGCGCAAAGTGTTTTAATAAATCCTAAACACATAACATTCAATATGATTTTAAAAATAGATAGATATTTACAAAATGTTTTAATAATACCTAAACACATGCCTTTGAGTATGATTTTAAAAATACGTAAATATTTACAAAGTGCCCGGTCGCGCCCAACATTCTCGCACTTTCAGCCATGGGGGCGTTATAATGTGACAGTCAATCCCACTATTCGTTGGTAAAAGAGTAGCCCAAGAGTTGGCGGTGGGTGGTGATGACTAGCTGCCTTCCCTCTAGTCTTACACTGCTAAATTAGGGACGGCTAGCACAGATAGCCCTCGAGTAGCTTTGTGCGAAATTCCAACACAAAAACAAAACAAATTTACAAAGTGTTTTAATAAATCCTAAACACATAACATTCAATATGATTTTAAAATACACAGATATATACAAAATGTTTTAATAAATCCTAAGCTTGTGCCATTCATTGCGACTTAAGATTGAGACATTTAACATTTAATCTTCAATTTGACTTAGCACGATTTAAAAAAGAACTAATGTACGAGTAGAGAAGGGTAACTTGATTAATTCTGTATGATTTGAAAACTATTACATTTCAAATAACATACGAAACCAAGTATGTAAAAGGGATAATTTATAAAAAGAATTAGGTTACATATTTGATACTTATGGTTTTTGAAGTCCAATAATACAATGTCTCCAACTCATGCCACATTTTTTTTCGATTAGTGTAGATGTAACGAACAAATAGTCCCTGGAAAGTTCTATACAAGTTTGATTTAAACTCGATACAGTGAATATAGACACGAAACTCTTGTTGAATATAGTTTGCAGAAATAATTTGTGAGATCATAAACATCGTTTAAAAAGAATCTTCCAATAGAAATATTTCACGACTTATCTGTCATATGTAATCGTGAAGGACTGCATTAGAATTACTAATAAAATGTAGCTTTCAAAAACCTTATGTCCTTTCAACTTAAATTTAAATTTCTATCGAATAAACCTATATAGAAAAACAAGAACAACAGAAACACTCTTCAAGTACAACACAAGGTTCATACCCACAGGGAATTAATAATGTAAGTAGGTAAGAAAAATTGACACAGTACAGAACAAACTCTCTAGAAGTATGAATTTATTTACGATATTTTTACTAAGTTAGTTTGTTTTGAATTAAGCACAAAGCTACCCAATGGGCTATCTGTGCTCTGCCCACCACGGGTATCGAAACCCAGTTTTTAGTGTGTAAGTCCGCAGACATACCACTATGCCACTGGGGGGGGCTTTTCTAAGTTATACTGACCAGAAATTATTTATAAATTTTGGAATACTTTTAATACTGACCTTGTTCCAGTCTTAATGTAGTAGAAAGACATAATAAGTACGACATGATTGGACATTAATGCTGGAATCAGTAAAAGAAATAAAACTACCTTCGGTAGTAACAGGCTGTTGTGAAGGGCACAAAGAAAAATTCAGTTGCATAACAAATATAGTGAAGGAAATACGAAGTTGAAATCGTTCTTCGGTAAAAGAGAAGCTAATTCCACGATTTTCTTGTCGCACTAATTACAGTAGATGAACAATAACGTTAACATCATGTTATAGATTCAATCATTGTCTTCATTTCCTTTGTTCTTCGGACTGGTGTGGCCTAGTGGTTAGCATGAAAAAAAGTGTTAGTACGAGAGTCATGGTTCGAGTCCTCTTGCCATAAAACACGAACTCCAAACTCGAAGCACTGGGTGCATTAAAAGGGTGACAGTCAAATCTCATTATTCTATTAAATTCACCAAAGAATTACCAGTTAGATGGTGTTAAGCAGCAACCTTCCTTATAGTCAATATAGTGTATCAGATATTTATATATATCCGAACAAACACTGGTCGTTAAGAATAAATTTTGACGGAATTATTGAGCTTATAATGCTCAAAGTTCGTTTGTTGCTAAACTTCGTTAGAAGTATCAACTTTAAGTGTGGTTGAATTATGGAAATATTTAGTGTGTTACTAGGTCTTATGAAGATAAAAATTTATTTTCCATGAATAAGCGAAGTCCGAGACGACTTGAGATATAGCCCACGACTTTCCTATTTGGTATCAGGTTCGAAATACATTGAAGTTTCGTCTTCATTTTTTTCAGAAAAAAAAATCCAACCTTATAGCACAAAGTGCGTAACAAAATAAAGACGAACTTAAATTCGAGTTTTTCTCGTTTGCTATCAAATTACAATAAATTACGATTGGTCAAAAAATGAAATAGTTGATGTACGTCCTAAAATATATTATTACATTTCTTTCAAACTAGACAGATGAGTCTTACTTGAGTAAATTGATCTTGTAAAAAACAAAATATTTCATTAAAAGTTCCCTTAGAAATGTCCATGTCAATCAACAAATGTTTTCTTTTAAACTGCGTATATTTTATTCTTAGGATATTTGAACTAGTGAAACACACAAAGACTAGCTGCCTTTCCGCTAGTCTTACACTCATAAATATAAGACGGCTAGCGCAGATAGCTCTCATATAGCTTTGCGTGGAATTGGAAACAAACAATCATTTAAATGATCTAAAGTCGTATTGTATTAGATTTACACTAGAAGCTATGAAATTTTAGACTCAGCTTTTCTATTTATTTACAGTAAATGGTCTTTATATGCTCTTGTGTTGTCGTGTATGAGTTGATTACAGTTTGTAGAGCAAGTTTCAATCTTGTTTATATAAGTTTGTCATAAAATGAGATTATCACTGATACAAGAAACGGAACAAGGACTATTTACCATTCTGTAGAAGCCAAACGAGATTTTGCTTTTATATTAATTTCGATATCACGTTTTGAGATTGTATACTACTTCCTGCCACGCACTTAAGCTAGTCTCTATCTGTGCAAGTCTCGCTATTATCCAATCAAGTCACAAAAATTCAGCTATATCTAATATATTTTATATTTTATAAATAATTAATTGTCAGTCTTCATATTTACGAAATACTTTGAGTAAATAATATGTAATCTGAGCCAGTTATCTGTTTAGTATCAGTTATGTATGAGCCATGGATGTTCGCTGTGTGTTACTAATATTTGCTTCTGCTCTCAGTTATAACTAAATCAAGTCATGGCTATCTTCTCTGAGTCATAAGTGACTCAATTCGGTCAGTTGTTACTGGTTACTGGTCTTAGCAGTAATTCCCATAATCAGGTAAAATTGTAAGTAATGTAGAATCATAAAATATAAATAAATAATAATGTATAGAATTAAAAAGCTAGGTTAATTAACCAATAGAAATCACAACACTAATTTTAAAAATATATACATTTCTAGATTAAGCCTGTGTAGGGTTAAATGTTTCTGGCTTAGGCAAAATCCTTGTAAATTTGGATCCTAGAGTATGTGATGTTGGGGATTATAACACCATCACGAGGTTAAGTGGTTTTTCTTCTGTACTTTTGGTAATTATTCTTTACTCCAAGTTCCCGACAAAAACAAGACAAAAAATGCCTATATCAAAGGACATTGTCTTAATTTGGCAATACGTCTTTCAACTAAACTCATCTGACATCATGGAGGAGACTCTTTTACTTCAAGGTGTATTAAATCCAATATGACAAGGGAAACTTTCCAATTAATCAACAGTTCTACCTAAAGACGTAGTGATATCGTAATATTAGTTTGCCAAAACAACTTAAGGTATGAGTGTTAAGATTTCCTAGCGCCTGTTTTAACAATTTGGTCATACGGAAAGTTATAGAAATTGCATTTAGTGACTTAACCTTATTATGTCTTTCTATAAAATAACATGAATACCTTGTTCATTCTACAGGTGAAAGAAGTACTCAACAACTGAACAGGAAGTATGACTGAAAGTCCTATATTAGTTAACTAATAGCATGTTGGTCTTGTTTTCAGATGGAGATCGGGCCCGGCATGGCCAAACGTGTTAAGGCGTGCGACTCGTAATCTGAGGGTTGCGGGTTCGCATCCCCGTCGCGCCAAATATCCTCGCCCTTTCAGCCGTGGGAGCGTTATATGTGACGATCAATCCCACTATTCGTTGGTAAAAGAGTAGCCGAAGAGTTGGCGGTGGGTGGTGATGACTAGCTGCCTTCCCTCTAGTCTTACACTGCTAAATTAGGGACGGTTAGCGCAGATAGCCCTCGAATAGCTTTGTGCGAAATTTAAAAACAAACAAACAGATGGAGATTCTTCTTGGCTATGTAGCAAATCGTTTCTTTAGGCACACAGACATCTTTTACAAGTGTTTTTTGAGTTCATGGATTCTAACCCGTTGTTTTACTTACCACGGTTGGGACATGACTTGTTAAAGGTCTCTTTGTAAATGGTCTTGGTACCTTAAGTTGATCCATAGTTCTTTGTTTCCAATGCCATGAAATACAAGTAATATGCCTTTCTTGGAGGATATAAGGTCCCCATCTCATCACGTTTTTATTATCTGCGTATATGAATGTTTTATGTGAGAAAAGACTATCAGATATTTTCCCCCAAAGTGATTAATTATCAGTGGTATAACGTATTTACGAAAGCCAAACAGTGTTAAAATTTGGTTCTGATACATACTGTTCCATCAGGACTTTACATTGGCTGTTATTTGCCGATTTACGCATTCAAGATTGTTTTAATATAATGTTATTATCTGTTGGAACTCGTTGTGACTCTTATATATATGTGTCTATCGCTTTTGTGTTTAAGAATTATTTTCGTCAACACATAGAGTTTCATTGGACAAAACGTATGCCTGATTAAGTGTCTGAAATGCTCTTAGCAAATTATTATTTTTCTGCGAGAAACAAAAGACTTAAAAGATGGTTTAAGGTATGTTACGAAAGCTTCTCCGTGAAATTAATCGTGGTTGGAAGTTACAACAAAAGCAGAAATATAATCATTTGGGGAACTGGATAGATGCCATAATGAACCACGCTTTTACCAGGCTAACTTGCTGATATCTCTAATACCACAAGAAAGGCCATATTAGATGTGCCAACAAGATGTGGCTTCATTAAATCAGAGGATCCAGCCACATCTTCCAAGTCAACGTGACACTTCTTCCATAAGTTGCAAATACAGACGTATATTTCTCTATGACATTTACAGGCAATTTGTATGATTTCTGTGCTTTGAGGTTGTTGAAATTGGCTTTTGAAAGCAGTCGTCAGCCGACAGACGTTGAAAAGTAAAGAGGAAGGGAGACAACACTCATCTTGGCGTGTGTTGTGAAAATATTAAAAAACACAACAAAAACCTGTAGTATAAATTTCACTTCAGATCAATAATCCAAGATTGAAAGTGGTCTAAAGTTATTTGATTCACACTTAAACCTCTTCTGTGCGGATAAAATTGAAACACCAAAGTGCATTTGTTCTTTGTAAGTATTCTGGTTTTGATATGTACTACTCGCACATATATTCTAACAAAAAACAATATACTTCTCTGGAGACCTAATGTTTTGGTCGTTCGGCACTTGTTTATGGTTCTCTGGTGAGTCAACGGAAAGTTATTCACTTACAACGCTATTTTCGGGGTTCAATACCCCACAGTAGCTCGATCGCAAATATTCCATTGTATAGCTTTATGCTAAGTAAATCATCAGCAACATACTGATGGTTCTAAGGGAAACAAAGAAAACATAATAGAGCAAATCCGTATTTTATTTTCAGAAATAATTCATTCCATATATGCTGTAGGTATTGTTATTATAGTTTATTTGCGCTTCACTGCAATGACAGAAATTGGTTCGTTTGTGCTTGTAGAGCGTAGCTCTAATTGATTTTCTTTTAATGTGAGACCTGAGTATGACAAGTGTCGTTGCCTTTGGTGTAAGTTACTTTTTGTTCCTTAAGTTTACAGAACATTTTTGTTTGTCTCTTACTTATCAACGGTACCTTTACTTGGATTCCTGATTAAAACCTTTTCCGTAATGATTCTGATCCGACGGTTCTCCATTCGCAGTAAAAGACATGGACAGTCATCAGTAAACCCTTTTTACACCTTATTTTCTCCTTCTAATCTAGCAACTCATTTGTTACCGTCATAATCTTTACAGATTAATAGATATTATAAAATAATTAGGCATGTTCACCATTATGAAACTATAAAAAAATTTTACATTTCAAAAACTGTAATTTAAGTTAATAATTTTAACACTGTAAGACTGGAGGAAATGTGGAAAGTAACGGGTAATATATGCATGTTAGAACGTGGATGTTAATTTTGCCCATTACGGGATTGAAATCAGAGATGTGTCAAAGTAGCGTTTTGGGTCTAGCTTTCATCGTCCACAAGTAGACTTTTCATTTGATATTAAGACCCGTCATCTGGCTAAACAATGTAAAAATAGGTTTGCCTGAAGCGCTATCTGTGTAAAGAAATAGGTTGTTTGAAATTAAGTACAAAGCTACACAACGGGCTATCTGTACTATGCTGACCACAGGTGTCGAAACCCGGATTTTAGCGGTGTAAGTCCCCAGATATGCCGCTGTGCCACCGGGGACGTAAAGAAATAAGACTAATATTTGTGAATAAAATATTTTGACCACATGTATATGTATATATATTTTTCACGTTCCTCTTAATTCGACTTTCATTTTCTACAGAATTTAAAACAGAGATTTGAAAAAGAATTGTTTCAGATCAATCTCAAGAAGGCTTCACGTTCAATATCACTGCTCGTAAGATCAGAGACGAATTAAGACGAAAGCGGAAAACAATGTCAGGTCCAACGTAATTTTCATTACATATATTACTCCCACTGTTTTCCAATGCTTTGCTCTGGCTTTTGATATTCAAATATTAATTTCTATATTATTATACTACATATATAAACAGAGTTGCAGGAGAGCGTCTGTGTATGATTCTCCAGTCGAGCTGATAAGTTCGGGTATTCAAGAACAACCGTCTTGGGAGATAACTTGCGGAAGACAAGATATGGATTTTACAGACTATTCAACTGGAATTTGAGCTCCATAATAAATAAATATATATTACAAAGAATATAAAGCTGCTATTAACGCGATATTTTCTCAAATATTAGGCGTATTGTTAAAATTATTATTATATAATAATTATTATTATACTATTTCTTACTTTATCGTTTGATCACAAGTGGTTCTGGAAAACGCCTAATTTTTAGTTCATTTCTCTCCTTTTCTCCGGCCCGGCATGACCACATGGTCAGGGTGCTCGACACGTTTTCTGGAGGTCGCAGGTACGAATCTCGGTTACGTGCTCGCCCTTTCAGCCGTAGGGGCGTTATAAAGTGACGGCTAAAACCATTATAAAGTGGTAAAAAATAGCCCAAGAATTTGTGGCGGGTGTTGGTGAGTAACTGCTTTCACTCCAGTCTTTCATTGCAAAATTAGGGACGGCAAGCATAAATAGTCCTCGTGCAGTTTGGCGTGAAATGCAAACCAAACTCTTTCCATCTTGTCTTAATATTCCATCTACATTTATTTATTTTGCAATTTATCACCAATTACTTATAAATTTTTAAAGTTATAAAATTTTACTCTTCAGGTTTTTTTAAATAAAAAGCAGCCAGATTTAAAGTATCCTCATATTTATTATTCAATCTTCTATTTACATCGTATATTTTCTCCTATCTTTTTTGTTTGACATTCTCCTGTAACTATTCACTTACCAAATTTTGTTTTTTCTTGAAAATTCGTCAAGTATCTAATCATTTTTGCAAATAGTTTTCAGTGCAGAAAATAGATTATTTTGACAAACAGAGGGTCGTGGCGCTGCTGGTCATGCTGTTGTAAAATTTTGTGTCTTTGTGACTAAAACGTGGAGCGTTAGTCTAACGGATATAAAATTTAGCTCTTACGAATCCAACAGCTCGTTTCAGAGCAAAGTCAAATCTAGTAGTCATCGATTAATCTGTTAATCGAATGCCAAACTCTCAACCCAATATAATAGCTAAGAGCAAAAGCCCTCTGTATTGATTTTCAGGTTTATGTCGTGAAAGGTGAGGCATACGCTAATGGTCGATAATTTTTAATATAAGTACAAGGTTTAGGGATTTACGAGTTCTGATTGCTTTGTTCATTTTCGATTTCTCATAGCTTTGTGTTGGGAGAACGTTCTACTTTTATTTGTCTTGCAGCTCGTTGTTTTCAGTGAGTGACGAACAGAAGACGTGTAAAACACCTTACATTTATATATTTCAAACTGATTTACTAATGTGTAAGACAACTATTTTATCAATATATAAGAGCTATTACATTTGATTTACAATGGAATATATCCTCTAAACACGGACAAAAAGTAAACGTTACAAAACTGAACAAACGTTAATTTTGAAGTGTTTTTCTATGCACCTTTGATACACATTGTTCGTTGTATGGTTTTCATTTTGCTAAAAAAATAATATTTTGTTTCTTTATTGAAGATAAATATTTCATCTGGTACAGTTATATTTGTGATTGTGATATAAAATAAAGTAAAGATAATTTTTTAAATGCTATTTTAATACGTTCCCTATAAAAAAGTACCATTTTTGGAGGCTCAAGTTATTCCCAAATCTGAAAGTCAACGAGTTTATAAAACACCTTGGACTAACTTTATTCGTGTGCTTGTTGAACTGTACAATGTCATTCCTTAGCGAATGTTTACTTTATCAGGTCTCGGGCACAATACTCCCACGTATAGAAAAGTAGATTATTGAGTTGAAGCAAAAAGGCAAGTTTCAGAAACTTAACCAATACTGCTATAGCAGATAAATCAATGAAATTCTCTTTTAATCTCAGTATTATTCCTACTTGTCTTCTCCAGAGTGGAATATTTTATTGTAAATCAATAAGTTTTGCATCAGAATAAGTGAAAAGTTAAAATATTCATTCAACAAAGTTTTTCAAACACTTTGGAAGTGTAATATATTTACTGAAGCTATCCGTAACTAAGTCATTTTAATATGTTTACTGATGCATCCCAGTCTTTTATGATCAACTGCACCGGTTCATGAACCGTTTTCTTATTTCTCTCTCCTATTCGTTTCCTATTCTGATTACACTTTTTTTACTTTCTTTCATTTTTTCCTCTTAACTCGCTTCTTTGCCACCACTTTATGGTTACTTTTATCAGTATTCAAAGACTTGGAAACGAAAGAGTTTCGATATGGGAGGCACAGGAGAATCATAGTATTAAATGTTTATATGAATACGTTAACAAAAATACGTATTCGTATTTCATAGTATAGTCTGTGACATAAACATTTGTACACTAAATATTAGTTCAGTGAATATGATAATAGTTTTGTTTATATATAAACAAAAACAATCCGAAACGAAATTAAAAAAAAAAAAACTGCACCAATTGAGAGGATCTCAGGGTACAGGTCATAATGTGGGATAGCCATCTATATATAGACGGTCCCACCTGAGTCCAACTTCAGAGTCACCTCAAAAACGTAAGGTACCTTTTATGGGACTAATATCAAACAGATGAATACAGGGAATCGACGTTGGCTCACAATAATAATAGTTTAAGGTTATGTTAGTTTAGCAATTATCTTATGGTCAATCTTCTCTGTAAGTCTAAGTTTAATTTCACAAATTATATAAAAATGTACGTACACGTGCTTTTGTACCGAATTCCATTCATCGAATTCAATACTTAAATTCATGAAACACAAATAGTGTACTTATATACATAATAACTCTACATTAGGTTTAATCGTCTGTCAGAATTAACCTTTTTTTTATCCAACAAAAATAACTAACATAAATACCACTGGCTAGCTCCAATTTTGAATTATTTCCAATGGCTGAAACGGAATTTATCACATAAAAGGTATTCACAAGGATGTATATAACATATCAGCTTTTATTGATAGCTCTAGATAGAAAAGTAGAAATTGAAACAGGCAGGTTTATAGATACATAGATACCCGTACTTTGATAAGCGTAAAAGGAAATCAGTTCAGTTTTTTTAAGTACACGTGTAGTTTAGAATTTAAAAAGATAACTCAGTTCGACAAGACATCTGTAGTTTAAAATGTGAAAGTCACAATAATTTAATTTGCAAGATATTTATAGCTTGAAAAATAATCTTAGAAGGATAATAACAGTGTATGATGACTGTCCAATTATGTTATTTTAGTTGCTTTTTGACAATGTATTGTTAGTGTTATAACTTTATTTATCATGCAAAAATATATTGTTGGTGTTATATCTTTATTCATTATGTAACAATACATTATTAGTGTTATATTTTTATTCATTATGTAACAATACATTGTTAGTGTTATATTTTTATTCATTATGTAACAATACATTGTTAGTGTTATATTTTTATTCATTATGTAACAATACATTGTTAGTGTTTTGTTTTTATTAATTATGTAACAATACATTGTTAGTGTTTTATTTTTATTTATCATGTGACAATACATTGTTAGTGTTTTATTTTTATTTATCATGTGACAATACATTGTTAGTGTTTTATTTTTATTTATCATGTAACAATACATTGTTAGTGTTTTATTTTTATTTATCATGTAACAATACATTGTTAGTGTTTTATTTTTATTTATCATGTAACAATACATTGTTAGTGTTTTATTTTTATTTATCATGTAACAATACATTGTTAGTGTCATTTTTTATTTATATTGATAATAAAAGCTGTTAATATTATTATATTTTATTGGCTGTTTAAAGTTTCTAACTATATGGGAACTTTAGTTATTCCAACAAGCTTAGTTATCTACTAGTAAATACAAGAAAAGAGGCATGTGTGTATACAAAGATTTATTAGCGGTTAAGTTACCTCTACAATGTTTAACATTTATCAGTACAGAGGATGATAAGTTACCGACGTAATGAATTTGTTACGATAATCCATCTTGAATGATAATCCTAATCATTCGTTTCGGCAATGAAAACATCACCAAGATTTAAAGAAACATTTTGAACTTTCCAGTCTTTGAAATATTTCTCTCCAATCTCTTTGTTAGTAGAAAATAGTATGTGGGCTTCCGAAACGAATTCGGTAAAATCTATAGTCACTGGTTTTCTCTCAAAATTGACACCGACCACATATCTTTCCTTAGTTGGGAAATATCTTTCTAATATGATCACGCATCCTTCATCAGGATGAAGAACGTAAGTGAATGGTCTTCCATCACATATGGCACTCTTACCATCATAGATAGCTTTCATCCACAAGGAGGGTGATTTGTTTCTCAGTGCTATCAACTGACTTATTAGCGAAATCTCTGCCGATTTATTCTCGACGTTTTGGCTAGAAAATTCAGGATTAATGGGTAGCCAAGGTAGGGTTCCGTTTTTTGTAAAGTTAGACTCTGTTGAGAAAGTCCACTGCATGGGACACAACTGGCCCTCTCTGTAGCCCTGAAACAACAAATTAAATGTTTAACACATGAATATGCTGAGTCTCTATTTGTTTGTTTTTTGTGTGTGTTGTTGTTGTTTTTGGACATAAAGCTACACAAGAGATGTTTGCGCTGACCCTAATGTTAAACCGATATGCTAGACGAAGAACATCTATTACATTTAACACCAGTCTGCGGATTACTGTTTTCTGACTAAATAATTAAGTTTGACGTTTCGTTTACAACGCATCCATGGCCCTAAAGTGCGAATTGAATTGTTTTTTGTGGTGTCAGGACGCGAACCATTAGACCAAACTTGGCTCTAGTCGCAAAAATATATGTTTTTCTGTTGAATTTATGTTGTCTATACATTTAATCAACATTTCGTATTAACGAACAGGCAATGACAATGCGAAAGCTATATAGATGTTGTAGTAGTTTTTACCTTTATTTAGATACAAAGTAGTTTGACACGTCCAACTTTTAGTTAATCTATAAATAGTTAACTTCAACAATGCATTAAAACTGTTAAAGTTTCGGAAATGATTAAAGGCTAATTTACTGCACATAAATAGGCTTTTTACTAACTAAATCATAAATAATATTATTATGTCACACCTAATGTAGGGCACACAATGGTTCAGGGGCAAGTCTGTAGGCTTATGACGCTAAAATTCCGATTTTGAAACCAGTGAAGGCCAAAGTACAGCTAATATATTGTGTAGTTTTATGATTAACACGAAAAACAATAAGTGCTTAATATAGGGTTATACGAAGACTACAAAGTTCGTTTTAAGGCGCCTCCCTTTTCACGCAACTTTTCTTTTATATAATAAGAAAACGAAATGACAAATGGCCATTTTTTAACGCAAAGCTAAACAATAGGCTATTTGTGCTTTATCCGTTGAAGGGAATTATACCATAGAATTTCGCGTTTAAATCCACAGACTTACCACAGTTTCACAGAAAGGACGTAACAATTAGTAAAAAAAGTTGTGTCTGTATTGTTTTCAGTTAAAGACGTGTTCTTTTTTTGTAAAAATGCATTTTTTTTACTATAAACTCCAGTTCATAATTTGTTAAAAACTTATTGCTCATTTTTAGTTGTCCAAACAGCAACGACTTTGAGTATTTAAAGTGATTAGACTGAGAAGCTGAGCTCCAGTGGCCCAGCGGAAGGTCTGCGGGCTCACAACGCTAAAAACCAGGTTTCGATACCCGTGGTGGGCAGAGCACAGATAGCCCATTGTGTAGCTTTGTGCTTAACTACAACCAAACAAAAACTGACGAGCTTTAAAATACAAATTTAGCATTAGTCAAAACTTTCTGTGTTGCAGCATTTTAACAAGAGTTAATTTCTATTAAAAAAAAACAACGAACGCATACATTTTTAATTCATAAAGAATATTACTCAAACACTCTTCGCCAGGTGATTAAGGCACTCGACTCGTTATCCGAGGGTCGCAGGTTCGGATCCCCGTCACAACAAAACATGCTTGCTCTTTCAGTAGTGCGGGGTTTATAATGTGACGGTCAATCCCACTATTCGTTGGTAAAAGGGGTAGCCCAAGAGTTGGCAGTGGGTGGTGATGACTAGCTGCCTTCCTTCTAGACTTACACTGCTAAATTAGGGACAGCTAGCGCAGATAGCCCTCGAGTAGCTTTGCGCGAAATTCAAAACAAACCAAACACGTTTAACGAGACAAACAAATGATCAGGGAATTAAAAAATGAAGTTTCACAAGAAATACACACTAACATAACCAGATATTTTAACATATGCTTTATAAACCCTCTCCATCAATATTATTGCGTCGATGTTATAAAAAAATAAAGACAACAAAAGGCATGAAAATAAATGTATTTTTTTAATAAAGGTGTAGATTGTTTGTTTGTTTTTTGCTCGTATGCTTGTTATGTTTGCAACTGTAAGTACGAACGCCAATATCTTCATACACAGAAGACACAGAATTTAGTCTGTAAAATCCTTTCTGGATATCATCATTATACATGATAGCTGTCGGAAGTCGTTGGATTGAAAGAATACAAATGTTGAAGGGACCTAAATGTCGCTCTCTTTACTTTTAAAGCACGTCGTAAAAATATGTAATTTAGCTTTATCATCTGAATAATTAGGCTTAATTTTAACCTACGTTAAAATATTCGAGTAATAAAAATATGCACCATTTGCACGATACTTCAAAATGGTACAATGGGAAAGCAGAAAAATGATTGGGCAAGATAAAATTAATGGACAATTGTGGAGAATATAATATAATTACAAGGAAAAAGCCAAGAAAAATTAATATTATAAACCTCGCTCACTTTGTACAACCAGTTGTTCTTTTAAAATCCAAACGTCACATGTACTTATATATATAAGTGTTTACATTCTTTTATCAGACTCACGACTGTAATGTTTTCCTAATGCAGTGGCTTGTTATTTAATAAAATCTCTTTCCCTTATCGTGTAGAACTTCATTTATCTTTATTCTCTTCAACGTTCATTTTTCAGGTTGTATATCTGAGAATTCAGTACACGTACAACTATAACTAAAGAAGTATTCAACACACGGGAATGAACGGTGTTTTGATTTCACATAATTCTAGATAAGGCTATTTGGTTTTTAGCCACTCTTTTGAGAAGCTGAGTTTTGTTGGTATTAAACCAATGAAAGTTTCGCGATTTTTAGTACAACGGTAGATGAGGACGGTTGATCGTAGAATGTTCGAAAATACTCATACGTAGGACGGGAATTATTTTGCGACTAATTTATGTAGTTTATAAAGAAAAAACCAAAATGATCTAAGATATAAGAAGATAATATACTTTCCAGAATACCGATAATTACGTTGTGGCAAAAATATGATGATTTTGTTTGCTGATGTTCACGGTAATCCAATGTACGTGAAGTGAAATAAAATCAGAGCATTATTCAGGCTTTCCGTTATTCCTATTAACCCTGTCATAATTGGTCTTACATAGTTTGAATATAAACTTGATAATCAACTCAATCATCAAATTCTATTACAAAGAATAATACTTGTTGATAGTATGTGAGTGTGTTTTAGCGTTGTAAATCCCTAGACTTACCGCTGTATTAGCGGGGGGTTAATAGTATGTAATCTAGTGTTTCTAACTAATTCACTTTACATTTCTAACGTTTTACACTTAAGTTTAAAAGTTCACGCGCCTGGGGTTTAAATCATTCTATTCCATTCGTAATATGGTTGGTCTCGACATAGAACATTATTTACGGAATTGGCGATTAAAACTTCGTAAAAAATTGAAATTGCTTTATGTAACAATTTATTTATTATTTTGAAACTCGACATTTTTACAAGAAACGCTCACCTTCGTCAATGTTTTTCCTAAGGAATGGAAGCTTCAAAAAATAAGTGTAATTAGTTGATAATCCAGTAATATATTTTTTGTTTTGGTTCAATGATTTTTCGAAAGATCCGTATAAGGAAAATGACTAAACTCCATTACTAGTGTTGAGACCATACTAAACCAAATTTTTTGCATTGAATATCAAGAATATTAATCCAGTTTCTCCACTGAGAGGAAATTAGAATGATAATATATTAACCTGACAGTAAGTCTCCTTTTAAGAAAAAATGTTGCGCTATCAATTAATCACATTGTAATGACTAGTTCACAACATGGAATAAGACAAAGTCCTGTGCAGTTCTTTATTCGAAAAGATGATTGAGTCTCTTCAGGTATAAGTTTAATTCAACTTTTTATTCAAGTCTTGAATTTGTTAAATTTCGCACTTAGTTTTTCAAGGGTTATTAGCGCCAGCCCTTTCTAATTTTGATGGCATAGACTAGATGGAAGGCATTTAATCAGCACCACCTACCACCAACCTTTGGGCGATTCTCTTGTTTATTTGTTTGTTTTGAATTTTGCGCAAAGCTACACGAGGGCTATCTGCGCTAGCCGTCCCTAATTTAACAGTGTAACACAAGAGGGAAGGCAGTTAGTCATCACCATCCACCTTCAACTTTTGGGCTACTCCTTTACCAACGAATAGTGGGATTGACCGCCACATTATAACGCATCCACGGCTGAAAGGGAGAGCATGTTCGGTGCGACGGGGATTCGAACCCGCGACACTCGGAATACAAGTCGAACGCTTTAACACGCTTGGCCATGCCGGGCCGTAAATTAGTGTGTAAAAAGCTTTTGCTCGTTTTTATATACACATGTTAAGGAATAAAGATAAACATAAACGTATTCAATCTAAACAGAAAAAAAACAATAGTATATCAAGAATTGTTTTTATTGATACTTCCTCATTGTCCCCAAACCCACGTTAAGAACAAAGAGAATACTTAGATTATATTGTATGTTTATTGTGTTGGAAAATTTTAACAACCTAAACTTTCTTGCACTGTTCTTTTATAAAACACTTGTTAATGAACACATTCAATAGTGTATATCCCAAAAATTATTTCAAGGCAGGAAAACAAGGAAAATAGTGATAAATCTTGATAAGACGTAAGATGTGGTATTAAACATATTGACTCCCACTGAATACCAATTCATGACCGACTGAGGATAGTAGATTCTAGCAATACGCTACTTTAGAGCATAAAAATGATACAAAATTCCATTGGGTAACATAATTTATGATCCATCTAGCTTGGCCTATGAGAACTGATATCCGAATATGGCTAGAACGCATTTATAAACATTTTGTCCAGAGATACGTCATAGATCGTTAGCAGTATATTTGTATCAAAGATTTATTTCCTAATAGGGCAGCTCGCAGCATATAGACTATAAATAAATAAACCTCCATCCAATAAATGTTAGCTGCCTTGAAACCTTATACATATATGCGTGTATGTGTGTGTGGTATATATATATATATATATGTACATCACATATATAAGCAAATCATATCTATAATATTTAAGACACAATACAAGCATGGGTCCTTATAAATTTACATGTATCAAGCTTTAAGTACGACTTAATTTAAGTAATACATATTAAATTATACATATATATCATGTACATATTTTTTATTAGCTAGATGAGACAAAGTTACTATTAGGTGAACAAAGACCATAAAATATTCTTAGTATTTATGAATAAGTGTTTATATTAATAGAATATTTGTTTCTTTGTTCTCGAAATCAAAATAATATGTTTTAGTATAAACATTCCAGTATCTTCAGTTTATTACTATAAATCATTATAATATCGTTATTAATTATACGACTGTTCAAAATAACTATGTCATTAAATTACCTGCGTGTTCACGCAACTCAGTCAAATTACAAAGATTTTTCATAATTAAATTTTCATGAGATTAGGCATTAATTTACAACGGTATTTAATTTGTTTATCATTAATAGCTTTAAAGTAAAGAAACGCCACAAATCATGTTTATGTTCTCTCATTGACGTTTCTTTCCAAGATGTTTTCTTCTTTCCTATATATGTGACGCCATCTTTGTTGATGAAGTTTTCTAACATTTCCAAGATAAGAAGATGTTAAACTACGCTTTTCTTTCTTTAGAACATGTTAGAATTAGTTATGAATATTGTGTTGTTTTTCTAAAGACACAAATATCAGATATACATACAAAACGTTCGTAAGAACATGTGCTCTAAATAACACATTAAGTTTAAATAAACTCAATTACTTGTCTAATTATTTTGCACTGAAAACGAAAATAAAGATAATAATTTTATGAGATTCGATCAATTTGGGGTCGAACCTCCATTAGTTAACGTAAAAAACCTTAGTGGTCACTACTGATTCGAGATACTTTGTACACTTATAAAATTACTAGTTTGATTAACATTTTAAATTCATTACCACAAGAAATAATTTTATTATCAAACAGGTTGAAAAGAAGCTCTCAAGGCAGACTAGGTTTTGTATAAAACGACCAGCTGTAGAAGATGTTAAGTAGCTCTATGTTACCGATCCTGTCTTTTCTGCTCTTTATTTGAAATATATTAGTTGTTTTTTAAGCCATTACTCAGACGGTGGCGATGTTGTACTGTTTTTTATGAGAAAATATCGAATTAAGAGGTTTTAAGACTCTTCAAACTAAGTAATTTAAAATGTGTATTTACCGCTGCAACTTATGACGTCACGTAAACCAACAAACACACTAGTGGGTTGATGATTATATAAAAGTTATATAAATCTCAAAAAACTGCTGATGTAGATACTAAAGACGTGGAAGTTTTAGTCAAAGTGCTGAGAGACAGAAAACTATATTTCAAACCTCAAATTTCTAATTTTATTTAAGGAGAAGAAAAAAAACACACATAACAACAAAATGTAAGTTTATATCACCAGTAAAATATTTCTGTTATTTGTTCTTGTGTGTCTTTTCTCATAGCAAAGCCACATCGGGCTATCTGCTGAGCCCACTGCGAGGAATCGAACCCTTGATTTTAGCGTTGTAAATCCGTAGATTTACCGTTGTACGGGGAACTTATTTGTTTTTTTTTCTGGAAAAAAGTACAGTAAAAATATGGCTTTACAAAAATAGCCAAATATTTTAAGTATTTAAATCAGCGTAAAACAGTTAACTCAATTAACCCCTCAAAGAAATGGCAGAAAATAACACATAACTTGCCAATGATATACATGTAACACACTTTCGTTTTCTTTATTATTTTGGCGATCTTTCTGGATGACCATAAACGGAGGACTGATAAACACACGAATTAACCCTGACTGGGGCTTTCAGAAAAAATAACTTATAAACTTACTAGACATACATTTATAACAATTTGTATCTATCTACCAGTAACATAAAGTGCAAGGAAACATCGTAATCTGTCCAACAATATCGTTATAAACGGTGTGAATAACCACAAGATTACAATAGATGAAGAACGTTTCTTTCAATTGAGCTTTTGTCCGTTTATACGAATACGCAGTTCGCTAGTGAAATAGGAAGTAATCTTTTTTGTTGTCAAAGCCCAAGTTATTTATAGTAGATTAGCCTAGAGTAAATTACGTTTCTGTAAGCATGAGACATCTAAAATTTCTGTTAAGCTAATGCAGAAGTGTTGTGTAGCAGAGCATTTCCGTAAAGAAATAACATGGTACCAACCTCCCTCTGACATCACCCTTCAAAGATAATGTGAACTTGATGAAATTAACAATTATTTCAATAACGAGGATATATTTTTTATTTTAAAAATAATTTAAATCTAAATAAATATGGTCCACTAAATGGTAGAATGCCTGGATACTTATAGTTATTTATATGGATAACAATTGTTCGGCATTTTTTACCTTTCCAGTGAAGATATCCAATGAGTCCCGGAGGCTAATTTCGTCACCGTAGAAGAGTGAAATTGACCCAGGTAATACCAGAAGTAAAAGCATTGTGCTCAAGGTATAATTTCCATCTAATCTCGTACTCAGCCTCGTTGTCTCGGCGCTACCTAGATGCCAATTAATCCAGGTCGATGGTGAGAGGGCGCTCCATTCATCTGCTACATTTAACTGCACTTTAAGATCCAACGGATTTGACAGATTAAAATTTAGTTGAAAATCAATGATATCACAAAAGTTTAACAGAGACCTCAGAAATCGTGACCTTTTTTCTTTTAGGGTTTGTAAAAATGGAAATGGAACAAGTAATATATTTTTCTTCGTGTCCGAACTGTATTTGTCCAGAAGAATACGCCAGTGTTTCATTACGATGTATAAGTCTCTCTCAAGCCCAACTTGAAGGAGCTCTAAATTTTTAATATAAAAACCGTCCACACCTTTCTGCAACCAGAACTCCAAAGCAGAGTTCATTTTCCTTTGAACTTCCGGATGGGACCAGTTTAAAAACAATTGACCCCCAAACGGTCTGTTGGGATTTTCTTTTTCATCTGCGAGGTTTTCATGAGTATCCACAAACTTCCCCTAAAATGTGGAAAGATCGAACCTATTTAACTGACTCACTTTATAACACACTTTTATGAACAAAAGAATTTCAGAATAATTCCCAATTAAGCGTATTATTAATATAGACAAACACATGCACACACAATATTTTATAGCTTATTAAGAAAATCAAGTAAAGTCTGTTAGACTTGTCGATGTACACATTAGTCGTATACTCTCCAATAATTCATTTCCCCTGTCTTACAACATACTAAGTTATAACATGAAATATCAGGGCACATTAAATTATGCATCTTAATATTAATTTTGTTATTTCGCGGTGCTAAACTTGAAACTCTGTTACTTTAGAATTCATTATACGTTCAGCATATCTCAAAGTCATGAAATATTGGTGCACTAAATTTACTTTATAACAATATGTTTGATTCATTTTTACGACGTTTCCTGTTAACGATGGTGGTTATACTTAAACTGTAACTAAGATAGTTTCAGATTATTCCCCTTGAATTATGTGTTTTCATACAAAGAATATGAGCATGTGATGTCTAAAGCTCCAACAAAATGGGCGATTCTTCAACAAAATAATGTTCTAAATGCGACATAATGAATAATAAATTTCAAGAGAAAAAATAAAATGATTATTACTTTGTTGTTAAGATCTTCAGTTCATCTGCCCATTTTGTTAATTCACGACCCTAACCTAATATAAACGAATCTTTTGTGTAAGGAAATCAATCAGATTAAAGAATTATCATCGTCCAGTCTGTTATTTTCCAACAAAACTTTTATTTTCATTTTTTGTGTTATATTCAGTGCGCGCCAAATCCTGTGATATTGGCATAAAACTTAAAAAGATTGAAAAAATAATAAAATACTATTTAATAATACCTATTATGTGGGGTAGTGTCCATTTTAAACGATTTTGAAGTGTTTGTTGAACCAAAGAAAAAAAAGGTTTTGTCTGTTATTAAAAAGATTGTCATATTATGTTCCCTGATATCAGTTTGAGGAATTAATTATACTTCATATGCTATATTCCTTTATGATTTATAAATGCAAGTCTTCAAAGTTTTGCTAAACAGTTGAGAGATACAGACTGTAATAAAGTTGAGAGATATATGTGTTGAGAAGGAAAAGTCCTTTGTTTCACTGCTATGCATATAATAACGTGATCAGACAAGTCTAGACACGCTTACGAACGACCCTAAAAATTGAAACAAGATACGATACGTCATAACCTAATGAGATATTGAATAAAGAACATGGCCGATTGGTTTGGTTTGTTTTAAATTCTGCACAAAAGCCCCACGAGGGCTATTTCCGCTAGCCGTCCCTAATTTAGCAGGTAAGACTAGAGGAAAGGCAACTAGTCATCACCACCAATCGCGCCAACTATTGGGCTACTCTTTTACTAACGAATAGTTGGATTAATCGTCACATATAACGCCCCCACGGCTGAAAGGGCGAGCATGTTTGGTGTGACGAAAAACATGGCCGAAGAAAGAAAGGCCATTCATTCATTGAAGAGGAGAATCGAGTCTATATACAAAATGAAAATGGAACAATACTTTTTTTTTCCCCTTTTGGTCGCAGCATGACGACTCATGGAACTAGCTCTGAGTTTTTCAAGTATAAACTTTTAGCTCATAGCTCCGTCATCTCTTGAAAAATTTGAGATATAATTACAGTTTAGGGCTCAGAAGGTCAAACCCTTTCAACTGATGTATTTTACAATGTCCATATGTATTCTATTTATACACTGCATAAATACGAAAAATTCTAAAGTATTTAAATATGTAAGTAGATGAATAGAAAGACTCCAAAATTTGTTTAGCTTCCTTTAAATATTATTTGCAATTGAAGAATATAAGTTTCTCAAAGTTGCATTTTTGTCAGTAACATTCACACATTTCAGATAATTTTAGGAAAATATTCTTCATATCTTGCGATAAATAAACTTGTAATTAAAGTGTATACTAAAGGTTTTATGTTAATTCAGGTCTGTAACAGAATTAAGTGTTTAATTTTTTCAGCAATAAACGTATTTCTGACGTCAATACACGTAGTGAAAGCCTAATAGCTTTCTATATTCGACAATGTTTCTTCATATTATGTAACTTGTTGCCCAGGTTATATATAAAAAATAATAATAATTTATTGAATCAGTTACGAAGTATAAATATTTTTACATTTCCATCTTTATTTTCAACTACGGATGACCCGGATGGCCAGGTGGGTTAAGGCATTCAACTCGTAATCTGAGGGTCGCGGGTTCGAATTCCCGTAGCACCAAACATGCTCGCCCTTTCAATCGTGGGAATGTTATAATGTACGGTCAATCCCACTATTCGTTGGTAAAAGGGTACCCCAAGAGTTGGTGGTGGGTGGTGATGATTAGCTGCCTTCCCTCTAGTCTTACACTGCTAAATTAGAAACGGCTAGCACAGTGGCTTTGCGCGAAATTAAAAAAAATAAACTAATTTTCAACTACGGTCACCTGAGTGCGAGTGATTAGTTTACTTCAGAAGTTAAGCCACCTATAAAATGTATTTTATGAAGTTCAGCTTTGAAATACGGATGAAATGTGTAAATCAAATTTTGTTTTATTGATTTTAAATATAATAGGTAAATTTTAAATTAGATTACCAAAAAAAGTCAAACTGTTTACGATTTCATAAATAGATATACAACTTTTGAAATTAATTAACAGGTTCATGAGTTTAAATTACTAGCCCACGCCATTAGCAAACTATACAATATATAATAAAAGACATACATTTTCCCGAGAATATATATAAGCATTGCAACGTTTAATTTACCTTTGAGTTGAAATTTTCATATCATACCAATTCAGATTGGCTGAAATGGGTTTAATTCGACGAATCTATGACATAACTTCATTAAGCCAAAAATCTTAACAATAGGTTTTCCTAACAAAATTTGGTTGTACAACACAGGAATAAAGCACAATATAAGCAAATTATATGTTTAGTGCACCAGGCTTCAAACCTAAAGATCCAAGGTTCGTCTCGTGGGACGACTGAGAGTTAAAACTGGACAAGGCCTTTATGGCGGTGGTTGCTGCTGGGTGGCCCTTTCCTAGTAGTCAGTATTTCAAAATTACGGACGACTATAACTGACCACTAAGACTCTATGACCTGGCTATTTAGTCAACGTGCTGGAAAAGGCGCTGTTCAGTTTGTAATTACTCCCCCCCAAAATTTAAAAAAATCGATTTTCATTTTATATATATATATGTTTTAAGTTATTTTCATAGCAGATTGTCTCTCTGACCTATTTTTCTATCTTATTAGATATATTTTAAATATATTTCTGTCAAGACCTCTGCCTCTTTGGAAATGCATTCGTGTCACCAAAGCAGCTGCAACACCTTCACGCTATAATGAAGTTTTTAATTAAGTCCGTATCCATAACATTAACGGGTTTTCTTTGTTCTTTGAGTTGACGAAAAATGTCTACACATTTTAAAATTTCAAGAGAATTTGCGACAACTTTTTAATTCTAAAATCGTACATAATTTTTCAACTTGTGTAACTAGGATGAATTAGTTACCTATAAACATACGTGTGGCAAATACTGACAGAGTTAAATTTCTGAATCAACCTTGTGTTCACATAAATATTAAACAGTTATAAATGTATATAAACTCACTGTTAAGAGGTGAAGTAAGCTTAAGGAGACAAAAACAAATTTAAGCCAAATATGAGTTTGCTCTAATTTTACTGGAAAAAACATGGATTTATAAAAATGCAAACAGCCATGGCCTCTATGTTATTTTAAACGGTATCATGTGTATACTTTTGTCTCATTTTGTTTGCCCTAATTTTATTGCACAAAAAAAAAGATTTTTCGAAATGCAAACAGTCATAGCCTATATATTATTCTAAACAGTATCATGTATTTTTCGCTTCATTTTTAGAGTATAAACAGCGATTTAGAAGGGGGTACTCATCTTACTATTTCAATATTTTTCCAATAGAATGTGTTTTTGCTGTTTCAGTGATTTTCCTAGGCAAGTTTATTAATATTTGCAATTGATTTGAGAATGAATATTTCTGATAAGCATAGCTAGGTTACATTTTTGAAGTTATGTAAGTACTATAAATGAATGAAAACTTTAACTCATAAATGGCATTTCATAAATATGATATATATATATATATAAAACAACAATGCCACGGTTAGATATTAATACAAACTTTATAGCATGTCAGCGTAACCAATTATGATATAAAGTAATTTTAACTGCAGTTGAACCTAAGAATCAGTAGTTGGGATTTTTTTTTAATACAAAGCTACACAATGGATTATCTTTGCTTTATCCACCCAGGGGATCAAACATTGGATTTTACATCATAAGTCGTGAGACTTACCGCTGGTCCAATTACTCATTATCAACAAAATATTAATAGCTTTAAAGTTTGTTACATTGTTTTTACTGCTTGTAGATTACCCTAATAAAGTTTATATACAATGCTATTCTGTCGTACTGCACGAGATTAAATACCTGAGAAGACTTCATATTATTTAATAGTGTTCTACACAAAGAGTTATCAGCCCATAGTTGTTTTTAATTATGAACTGATACATTAAAGGGAACCCAGCTTGTAAACAGCAGTTCTTTGGCTGTTCTTATCACTGATAAAATACAATTCACTGGAAGATAGAGCCAAAAATCCACTGCAACTTTACGTTTTTAACAATATGGGATATTTAATACTAGTCCTATTTGCGATTTCACATGTCCGAAATTAAAGGGCATGTCATGGCTCGATGGTTAAGAAACTTATCTCGCAATCTATGAGTCACGGGTTCGAAATCCGTCACTAAACATTTTAGCCGCAAATGGACCTAATATCGTGTGATATCAGTTCTACTATTAATTACTAAAAGAATAACCTAAGAATTGGCGGAGGCAAGTGATCAATAACAGCCATCCCCCACCCTCTCTCTAATCTATCACTTGAATGTTACGGAAAGCTAACGCAGACGAGTAAAAAATTCACCAAACAATCTGAAGTTAGATTCTTGTCCATGATATAGTTTTATGATAAAAACTTACCTTACTCTTGTTTACTTCAACATAGAAATGCTGGTATTCGCCACTTTTGTTCTGTTGCCAGTGAGCTGCCCAGGGATGCTGATCGCTGGTAAGTGTCGGATTAATGTCCAATATCACGTGCAAACCACGTGCATGAATGTCTTGCACGAGCTCCTCAAAGTCTGAAATCCTGCCAAGGTGCGGATCAACGTTCTTGAAGTCAATAACGTGTGTGTACTCCAGAGGGTAGTCCAACGCGCTGAAAATTGAATTCAAACGTATTGATGCCACGTTTTGTTTCTGTACGTAACCCAGTCTCCACCGCAGCCCGGCGAAGTCCCCATATCCGTCGCCGTCAGAATCTTGAAAAGAGGCCGGAAAAATTTCATAGGACACAGTGCCCTGCCACCATCCTCTTGACGGGACACACTGGGACGTTTGGGAGGTCACTGACCTCAGCACAACACAGAACATTCCAACAAGAACACATATAAAAACTACGAAACACCCTAACCGCATTCCGGCCCAGTTCCAGTGGAAAAACAAAACATCCAAAGGACAGCTGCTAAGAGAAGACTTTCGAGTTCGTAAGGAATAATTAGAATCCGTGTCAGCGGAGACACTCTGTCTGCCGTACGGTAGATGAATGATAAATGGTTGATAATTATCCGACTCAAGTAGGTGCGTGGAACATCCTGGTTCCTGTCCTCCCGGTTCACTGTCTGTGGAAGAACATTTGGAGATTAAACTTAGGTTGGAACTATCTTTTTCTTTCATCTTGGCGTTGGTTGAAGTTGTTAAAACCATGTCTTCAGGTCCGCCAATAGAACGATCCATATCGACGAAGAGATTCTTTTATTTATTCTTTTTTTACGATAAATAAAAGCTGCCAACGTCAATTCTAATACTGAAAATGAGATTTTCTCTGTTTTCAAAATTTAGATATATCAGATCTGTACAAACTGTTCAGAGCTGACCTTCTTCGGCCTTATCATGCAGATTGTCAAGTCCAAAGAAGAATAAGCCTATAAACAAATGGTTCAATGAAAAAAAAAATTCCAGTGTATGTTAAACACTATCTTTATCTTTGGATAATCTAACGCTAAACTAATGAATGGGAAAAGGAAATTAAAGTAGAGATGTTTATGGATACCTGCGTTTTCTATGATAATGATATATACATTCTTCCAATTGAATATATTACACAAAATTATTGGTATTTTAAATACATGCGAACTAATAACCTGCAATGTGAACCTTCTCATTTTTTCGCAACGCTAAAATAAAATTTGCAGTCTTTCCATACAAATCGCTACAGCGTACAATATTAACAGATAGATGCATATTTAACTGTGTGTAAATTCTATAACCACAAAGTTTTGCTATATTTTCCTATTTTTCCTGTAATAATACCAATCATAACATGTGTTTTATTACCGTTTACATACATCTCCAAACTCTTTGGAAACAGTAGAGAACGTTATTACTCCAATATGAAAGAAAGAGAAAGAAAAAATTGCTAACTACATACCACTTAAAGTAATTACGATAATAATTCTCACAAACAATTGGTCCTGGACTGAACTAAGCGATTAATGAATACTTTAAAGTTGAAAAAAGAATATAGAAATGTGTTACGTTTCTAATACATAAATTTGACAAAAGAAAATATCCTTCATGACATTTGAGTTTTGAACATAAACTCTTAAGTGCAGCGGAACATTCTTACACAATATCGATTACTAATGAGCTTCGTTCCTGTTTATAACACTATCTATTTGTTTTTTTCAGAAGTGCTTAAGTATTCCTGTTTCACGGCTTTCAAAATATAGATTTTAGAGCAAATCCAAAGAAGGCAAGAACAGATGTGTTTTTTTTTTAGGCTCTTTTCACAATTTACGTAAGCCAAATGTACCTTTAAATACAAACCTTTACTGTTTTTGTTTTTTTTCACAGCACAGGTTTATATCTCTTTGTGTGAGTAGTAAAAAGAAAATTTCTCAGTTCCTGACTGCCAATTGATCACTGGATACTTCTTCCGTGCCGGCTACACGTCCCCTCGCAGTCAGTGACTGAGACGCTAATGCCTATCTCCCTGGGGTGACAATTTAGTTCAGCCATCTGAGAACGGACATTTTGCGAGATTACCAAGTCTTCTATAAGGGTTCAACATAGGTGAGAAAAGTGTACTCTCCAGTTTTATTATTTTCCTTGAAGACATTTTGATTGCAATAAGATCTTAAAGTAAATGAACATCTTAAAATATAACAATACTTAAGTTTCTGACCAGGTTGAGGGGAAAAAATAAGGGGTGGACAAGGGAAGAAAAGCTTCAAAGCTATCAGAAAGAACAATATTGATTATTTTCCGAGACTTTATTACCCTATTCTGCAGTAGTCGTATTCTTGGAGCTTCCGCCGACGTTTCTGGAACACGAAATAATTCTCCTCAAGACACTGCAATAAATTGACTTAAGAGGGAAAATAACCCATAATACCATTCTTTTGTAAAGTATTCTCAAGAAATGAAGAAAAACATGAGAATGTATTTTATATTATTTAAACAGTATGTGTGTATTTTTCTAATAGCAGAGCCACATAGGGCTATCTGGGATGTCAATCGAAGGGAATCAAACCCCTGATTTTAGCATTGTAAATCCGTAGACTTACCACTGTCCCAGCGGGGGACTGTTTAAACAAAAAGCTATGCTTGTTTTATTTCTTATTGAGCACAAAGCTACACAATGGCCTATGTGTGTTCTGCTCACATAGCAGGCATCGAAACCCGATTTTAACGTAGATAGAGCCAAGACTTGTCACGGGATCAGGGGCTCAAAAACATGGGTATATCATAATTGTATCCTTCAATATTAATGATGATTTAAAATGTTTGATATCTAGTGAAAGAGAAACAAGGGCGAACTGAAAAAAAATATATATATATGTAGGCCCGGCATGGCCAGGTGGATTAAGCCGTTAGACTCGTAATCAGAGGGACGCGGGTTCGAATCCCCGTCACACCAAACATGCTCGCCCTTTCAGTCGTGGGGGCGTTATAATGTGACGGTCAATCCCACTATTCGTTTGTAAAAGAGTAGTCCAAGAGTTGACGGTGAGTGGTGATGACTAGCTGCCATCCCTCTAGTATTACACTGCTAAATTAGGGAAGGCTAGCGCAGATAGCCCTCGAGTAGCTTTGCGCGAAATTCAAAAACAAACAAACAAACCTAAACATGGCGAAAGTTCACATAATAAAAGAGATAAAAAGGGGCAAATAGAAAACAGGTAAGACAGATGTAAAAAGTGTATCAATTTATAAAACTTTTGTATTAAACGTTTCACTGTTGTAGCTCAAACTCTAGATTTTATGGAAGACATTGCAATAATTATATGTATGTATATATGCGGTCCTCTTCATGAAACGTGATTTTTAAGTCATATTTCATTTTATAGATAATAAATGTTCTGCGTGCAGCTACACAATCTTAATGGATAAAGGAATTAAACAAAACCTGCATTTAAAGTGACTCATAAATTTAGATTGAAATCACGCATTTCATTTTACAAAAAGCATGCTCCGGTTTCGTTTCCATCCTCTCCGTTAGGTAACGTTCTAAGCAAAATTGTAATCTATGCTATTCCTTCAGAACCACTGTATAAAGTTTTATATTTAAAAACGGAGTTTAAAAAGTTCACTAAAAAAGTCTTGTCATGAACTTTAATACTGATCAGATGAGTTTGTTTGTAATTAAGCACAAATCTACACAATGGGCTATCTGTGTTATGCCCATCAAGGGTATCGAAACTGAATTCTAGCGTTGTTAGTTCGCAGACATGCCGCTGTGCCACTAGAGAGGCAATCAGCTGTGCATGGCTAAGTATCAAAACTCCACCTTGGACTGATTTAACCAGATACCCTATAGAATGGCCAAAGTAAAACAATTTAGTTCTTCGGGATGTTGCCCTTCAGAGGTCCAGTAGTAATCTTGGCGACCTACAACCTTAAAACTCGAAGTCCGATCAACGCGATGTGATCAGTATAGCTAATTTATTGTGTAGTTTCGTGCTTAATGGCAAAAGGAAGAAAAAAAACCAAAACCTTCATGGTAACAAGCATGCATAAGAAAGAAAATATCTGTGAGCAGTACACACAAATATATGTAGTTAGAGGAAAACAGGTGATGTTTCACAAATAATAGAAACAAAGTTCTTAAACAAGCAACAGAATGAGAGATTTATCTTCTCAGCTAAGACCCACTGAATACACATTCTACGACAATGAAGTCACACATGCAAGCATCACACGCAGAGGACAATTTATATTAAGATTAGGAGAGGTTGCAGGTGCTGCTTTTTACAGTTTCTTCTTCCTATAAAAATTACCATGAACTGGTTACGGCAACTCATAAGAAGATAGCTTGTCTTAAAAACACCAGAAAATCAATCAAGTATAAAGCTTAAGTCAGATTCTTAAAGCTTTCCTTCTGAAAGATTTTATGATGGAAAAAAATCCTGTGACAGTGGCAGGTCCAAAACTGTAAAATACTGGATAGCAATGTTAAAGATTGAAATAAAAAACATAACAAAAAATAGGATTATTACTAAACTGCACTTATGGATCACCTTTAAAGAAATAATGTGGTGTGATATGAGGCCTCATAAGAAGTCAGGTTCAGGCATTGTGCTCTGCAGCTTGACAGTTGTTCTTGTGAGAGAAAAAAAAAAACAAACTAAAGTTAAAGTAAAGAGGAAAGTTTCGCAATCTAACTTAATTCAATAAATTGCAATAGATCAAAAATGTTTGCTCCTTATTTAGTATAGCAATCATAAAAGTAGAGGTTAAAGAAAGATTAAAAACAACAACATTATAATAGCTAAACTTAGCAGTAACTTATCACTGGCCACTGGAGGTCTTCTACACAGATATAAGAAGAACAAACAAAGAAATTAAATTACATCAAACTAATTTATCTCGTATCTAATGTAAGTGACTATATAAACACAAGACAAGGTAAAGTTGTTGTTTAGCGTTTAATGGCGCAAAGCAACTAGGCTATCTGCGCCGAACAACAGGTAATAAAAAATAAAAATTAAAGTTAAATTATTAAAATATATAAAAAACGAATCATTTTAAAATAAAACAACTAATTTTCGAATTAAAAACTTAAATAGAATTAAAAAAACCAATAAATCTTAAAAATGTAAAAACACAACTAAAGTGGACACTGTCAGGAGTAAATTTGTTCGTTTGTTTTGAATTTTTAGTGTGACCGGGATTTGAACCCTCGATCTTCGAATTACGAGTCGAACGCCTTAACACGTTTGGCCATGCCGGACCACATCACATATAAACAAGTAGTAAAACTATTTCTAAAACGGTGCCTGGAAAGTAAAGAATAGATTCCTAATGTAGAGCTTTTAAGTGACATTAGAATTAACATGGCAATTTCCATAGTCATGTAGATACTAATAATGCATAGCAGAAGAGCTTCATCATATAAATACATAGGAGCAGTAAGTGTTAGTGTCCTCAAGAATGTTAAAAGTCATTTTGGGGTAAATGAAACTTTATCTTAATAAATAAAACAAAAGAATAGGTATACAAATAACTTTAAATTATGCATATATGTACATACAGTATATTATTGTATTACGAAACGTATATAATTAAAGTCTCTTTAACCACTGGAGAGGTTTATGTTTAATTCAAATTTGTTCTTTTCTTATTGTATACTCTCTTTAGCTGATACAGAACATAAAGAGATTTTTATGTTTGTTTAGAATTAAGTACAAAGCTACACAATGAGTTATCTGTGATCTGCCCATCACGGGTATCGAAACCCCGTTTCTAGAGGTGTGAGTCCGCCGATATACCAATATGCCACTCGGAAGCTTTTTGTTTTTGTAACCAGAAGCAATGATAAATATAACCACTCCTTTAGACGTTCGTTCTTTAACCCATTTGGAATGTTCTTGGGTAAATAATGTTTGTTGTTCCGGACATAATGTGTTTGTTTTTTTTATCAAATCTTTTGTTTGGTGCCAACAGACTTTAGAATTTTTGTTTTTTAAAAACAACATGTAACATATCTAATTACTACGTTTAGTTATATTTGCTTTTTATGTGAAATATATTTATAATAATAACGTTTGATATCTACACACCAATAAATTTTTAATCGGGAAACAATAAAAATACTAATATAAATCTACACTGCATATGTACGGTATACTTAGAAAAAACGAAATATTTCTAAATTTAGAATTGAAAACAAAAAATAAAAGACTCAATCACTGACCACTAAAGCTCACCACTAATGACAACTATTCAGTGTTAATGGAATCCATTAATAACAACCGTTTGCTTTCTCCCATTCAACCACTACACAATCTAATTAACTAGTTCCTCTTCAACCCCCAACCATGTAATTTTCTTAGCTAATCTTTTGTGTAGCGTAACATCTAAAGCTTTTTTTTTTTTTTGGAAATTTGCATCTTTTCTATCATTCAAAGAACAAATAAAAAATTTGGAGGAAAGATAACAGATTAGTAAAGCTAGATTTCCCTTTTAAGAATTCAGGTCTGATTTTGTTCACGATATCGCATTTTATTAATTTGGTAAAGCTGCTTTTATCAGACTTTCTTTAGTAATATAACGTATAGGGTAAAAAGTAATTGGTAATTAGAGACTAAAATAAAAACAATAACTAATTAGTAGTTAGATTTAGGTTATCTTGTAGGCTGTCATCCATGATAGTGATTGCTATTTAATCGGAAACGTCTCATTCTCAGTTCGTGATGAAAAATAAATCTAACGAAATGATTTGAATTAGTCGAAAGATGAACGAAGGACACAATACAGCCTATAGTTTTATACGCAGATTTAGAAACGTAACGTGTTATGCAGCTACTATCATAATACTTGTCCGTATAATTAAAAAAATAATTATTAATCCCTAAGAAGCTTGTGAACTCCAACTCGGTATATTATATTGAATGGGTGTTAATTCAATTGGAAGATTATCTTGAAAAACGTCATAAAGGGTTATATAAACAAAGCCATTAGTTTATCAGTTTCAGTTATTTTGGGGAGCACACTTTACAAAATACAACATTGTATCTGTATATTCGTACTCCAGTCTTCATATGACTTTTGAAATAGCTACATAATCATTTAATTATTACAATTATAAAAATACACAAAGGTCTTAGTTGGTGTTGTTTGTTTTTACCTTTATTTTAATTTGTCTTAATTAAGAGAAATAACTATTTTTGTTTTTTGTTGTTTTGTTTTTAATTTCGCGCAAAGCTACACGAGAGCTATCTGCGCTAGCTGTCCATAATTTAGCAGTGTAAAATTAGAGGGAAGGCAGCTAGTCATCATCACCCACCACCAACTCTTGGGTTACTCTTTTACTAAAGAATAGTGGGATAGAACTTAACATTATAAAGCCCCCACGGCTGACAGAACGAGCATGTTTGGTGTGACAATGATTCGAACCCGTGACCCAGATTACGAGTCGAACGCCTAAACACACTTGCCCATGCCGGATTATCTATTTTTGTGCGCTTGTTATTATTATAAAACTAACAATATTCATCCATTTTGTCAAGAATAGATATGAATAAAGGTAATTATTTGTAAGCCGTAATATACAAAGAATATAAAGAAGTTATTAATGGTGGTTTGTTTTGTTTTAAATTTCGCACAAAGCTACAAAGCAGGATAAGACCGTCAACTCGTGGACTACTCTTTTACCAACAAATAGTGAAATTGACCGTCACATTATAACGCTTCCACTGCTGAAAGGGCGAGTATGTTTGATATGACGGGGATTCGAACCCGTGACCCTCATATTACGAGTCGAATGCCTTAATTAACTGGCCATGCCGGGCCTGAAAAGATGCAAGCAAAATAAATTTTCAAATATTTAGTGACTAAAACCTTAAAGTTTCAAATTTCCGTCACACTAAACATGTTTGCTTCTTCAACCGCGGGAACGTTATAATGTGATGTCCAATCGCACTATTTGTTGGTAAAAGAGTAGCTCAAAAGTTGGTGGTGTTGACAAACTGCCTTCCCTCCAGCTTAACGCTGCTAAATTAGGGACGGTTAGCGCAGATAGCCCTCGTGTAATTTTGTGCGAAATGTAAGACAAGCTAAAACCTTATCATCACTCGGTCGTAATACCTCGTATATTTTATTCTACTGATCCTCTGAACTTTCATCTCGTACTATGGGAAAATTTCGAATAGAAAATTAAGAAGTTACAGTAGAACTTTGGAAACTTGAAATTCATAAAAACACCAGCCATTTTGACCTGGTGTATAGGTTACAAATATCACAAATACCTGAAGGATGTCACACGTATTTCTAAGGGGAAGGACGCTGGACGTGGGTGAAGAAAAAGCTACACAATATAATATTACCCAATAGTTAACCATACGGGTATGTTTTCCATTAAGGTCCCATCACTTCTTTACTTCTCTGTTTTGTTTTATTGCCTTTCTGTGGATGAAATTCGGCTTATAAATATTAGTTAGAGTTTCAAGACATTAAATCTTTTGATTTCATGTAAGAGAATCTTGAGATATTTTATTGGTTTACATCAACAATTGTTTTAGTTTTTTAGTAGCTTAGTTTTGCACTGTCTCTTATGCATAAACCTTAAATGAGCGAAAGGGGATTAGTATTTCACAGTTGTGTATCTAATTAAGGGGATATAACGAAAGTCCGCACATAAAATGTATATTAAACTTTCTCATGCACTTTCTAAGAGTGTTTGTTTAATCTCACAAGATATATATATGTGTGTATAACGTTAATGAATGTGTACGTATAGAAAAATAAATATTTCAGTTAGAAATGTCACTCTTACAAGTGTCTATTAGAAGAGTCTGAGAAAACACCATTCATAATGCAGGACTTCGAGTGAATGTAACTGTTTCTTTTTTCTACAGATCTTCGTCGGCCGTCACATAAACTGAGAGATACACAAGTGTAAATGATCCGATTCGAAAACAAATAGTTTGTAAGAAGCTTGGGCGAAATGAGCTCTCGAGAAAAAAACAAATAAGCTAAAATATCCATTTCTATCTCGAATTCCTTTTCAAGAGTACATTTCATCAGAATTGATTTGCTCAAGCGAATTTAGAAAAGAGGAAAATCATGAACGGCAGTTTAATAACTTCGTAGTTTGTTCATAAGAAAATTTCATTGTTTTCGTTCTTATGGTCTTTCTATTTAAAATTTACTCATCTGACTAACTAACTTTCGTTTATCTTCTATCTGTCCTATCCCTATTTGTTGTTTGTTGTATGTGCTTTCGACAAGGCTCGGCATGGCCAAGCGTGTTAAGGCGTTCGACTCGTAATCCGAGGGTCGCGGGTTCGAATCCCGATCGCACCAAATATGCTCGCTCTTTCAGCCGTGGGGGCATTATAAGGTGACGATCAATCCCACTATTTGTTGGTAAAAGAGTAGTCCAAGAGTTGGCGGTGGGTGGTGATGACTAGCTACCTTCCCTCTAGTCTTACACTGTTAAATTAGAAACGGCTAGCGCAGATAGTATTCACGTAGCTTTGCACGAAATTTAAAACAAACAAACAGTCTTTCGACTATTCTAAATTATATAGGTTTTCTTTTACTAATAACTAATAGCATTTTCATCTAGCCATATTCTAACACCGTAATTCTGAATACACATATTTTTGCAACAATAACTGTATCTTTAATTTTTTTTTTAAATTACATAGCTTGATATTACTTAGGAGAGCGTATGTGTTGACAGTATAAAAAATCATTATAATTATACTTGTCATAAGACGTTATGTTAGGCCTATGACATCTTCATACACTACATTATTAATCTAATTCTTTAGATAATATCAAGAAAAGGTTTATAATCATAGTGTTCCAACGTTATGTTAGGCCTATGACATCTTTAAACATTACATTATTAATCAAATTCTTTAGGGAATATCAAAATATATAAGCCAGTTAATACAACAGAAGTTGTTATGGTATATATTTTTTTTATAAGTCAGCGAAGAATGATTATAATTACACTTGTCATAAGGCATTATGGCTAGGTGGTTAAGGCATACGCCTCATAAACCAAGGGTCGTGGGTTCGAATCCCCGTCACACCAAATCCTATCTGTGTGTATAACATCGTTACAAACATAAAAATAAGCATTTTTGGTAGACATACCAACATAATGACGAAAAAGTCAAAGAGATGTCTTTATACAGATATTCCCGTCGACAATAATTTATAAAGAGAGGCTAAAAATAATTTGAACATGCTCTCTCACTTATCAGCCATTGTTATATATAGACTGGAGAAAGACTCGCAAAGCAGTGATTTTGTAAGTCGTTGATAGACTTACTCGTCATTAGTTTACTTGTATATATGGTTTTGTATTTCTCTTTCCCTGATAAAGCCAGAAAGACTCAATACTGCTTCTCTTATTTATTTATCATTGATGAAATCGACTTGAAAAAGCTTACAATGTAGAACAAAGTACTAACGACTTTATCGAATATAAGTTGGCAAAGTCCGTTTCAGTGTAACAGCTTCTGTCAGTAACTAGCAATTTCAATATTTATGACCTTTTTACTGTTAGTCATTTCGATTTATAGTCATGCTACTGTCACTCAAGTGCAAACTCAGTATTTATGTGTTTTTTTTACTGTTCGTTACTTGTATTAATGGTTTTTTTTGCTGTTACTTTCTTACAACGTCAGTATTTATGGTCTTGTCATTGCCAGTCAGTTGCAGTGGTAGCACATATGATTTTACTGTCAGTCACTTGCAACGTCATACTTATAGCTTTTGTACTGTCAAGCACTTGTATTTGTGGTCTTGTTACTGTTAGTAAATTACAACTTTAATATTTA
Organism: Tachypleus tridentatus; assembly: GCF_004210375.1. Classification (NCBI taxonomy): domain Eukaryota; kingdom Metazoa; phylum Arthropoda; class Merostomata; order Xiphosura; family Limulidae; genus Tachypleus; species Tachypleus tridentatus. Next base: position 41,671,866 of record NC_134830.1, read on the forward strand.
TGTTTTTAATGTAAGTCATTTGAAAGCGTCAGTATTTATAGTCTTTTTACTGACAGTCAATTTAGACTTTTGTATTTACGGTTGTTTTTACAGTATGTATAGTTTTATTGTTGTAAGCCACTTAAAATGTCAGTATTTACGATCTTGTTTCTATTAGTTAATTACAATATCAATATTTATAGTTTTAATACTGTTAATAACTTCTGTTTATGGTTTTGTTACTTTCAATCATTTGCAACGTCAATATTTATGGTATTGTTACTTCCAGTCACTTGCAACGTCAGTATTTATGGTATTGTTACTTCCAGTCACTTGCAACGTCAGTATTTATGATATTGTTACTTCCAGTCACTTGCAATGTCAGTATTTATGGTATTGTTACTTCCAGTCACTTCCAACATCAGTATTTATGGTATTGTTACTTCCAGTCACTTGCAACGTCAGTATTTATGGTATTGTTACTGTCCGTCGCTTGCAACTTTTGTATTTGTGGTCTTGCTGCTTTTAGTTACTTACAACAATAGGATACACAGAACTTGTAAATGAATCGGAAGTTTGTCGCTTATAAAAGAAGACAGCAAAAATCTGTTCCACAATACTGTTTTGTTAATTGTCGATGGAACAAGTTTGCTTTCGTTGTTGGAGAGAAACTGGTATGCGATATTTTTGTTCTCTGTCATTGATTCTAACTAAACCCGAATACCTACTAAGGATATCCTTTACAGTGGAATGTTTGAAAATGATCAAAATTTGGTGTGTTGAAAGAGTTTACTGAAAAATTACAAACCATTTTAAAAGAGAGGCACAATATTCTTAGGAGTGTATGTTCAGCTTAACATTGGTCTCAGAATTTTATTTATATTAAAGTGTTTCACAAACTCTTGTTGAACTAACGAATGAAAAAAGTGAAGCCTATGTATGTTTAAAAATTACTAAGTTTCTTTGACAACAATTTCTTTCGAAGAATCCAAAACACGGTGAAATCTAATGGACATCTGATTTCTGAAGAACTCCAATGTTGAAGCACACTTTATTATCTTGGAACGTGAAGTTCCGGAGCTTTATGTGATAGGTGGAGAGAAAGAGTTATTAATGGTTCACAAAGTGTGACTTTTGTTGTTTTTTCTAAAGTAACAAACTGGAGACTAATCTACGAATACAAACTGTTTGTTAATTGCTAAAGAAAGAGACCAAAAAGAAAACCAGTACCTTCAAGAGAAACTTCCAACATCAGCTGTCATCACTGTCATCTAATTAATTACCTGCTCAGCTTTTGTTTATTTCTTTTTGAATTGCACGCAAAGTTACAGGAGGGTTTTCTGCATTAACCGTCCATAATTTAGGAGTGTAAGACTAAAGCTAGTCCTCATCACCGCCAACTCTTGGGCTACTCTTTTACCAACGAATAGTGGGATTGACCGTTATTTTAAACCGCCCCAACGGCTAGGTGGGCAAGAATATTTGGTGTGACAAGGATTTGAACCCGCGACCCTCGGAACCCTTCGAACCCTTAACCACCTGGCCATGCCGAGCCTTATTGTTTGCTGGATTGCGGTTTCAAATGTTTTGTTTTAATACATATGTGGAAGAGAAAGTAGTGTCAGAGAACTCCTTTCAAAATGTGTATTTTCATATACATTTATTTACTTGTCTTCTAAAACCCTAACTGGAAAAGAGTACTTTAGTTCTTAAAGTAAATTTCTAATAATGTGAGGGTCAGAGGTAAGTTTACAGACTTATTATGGTAATCTTAGAGGTTCGACTTTCTGCGGTGAATAGAGCGCAGAAGCCCATTATATAACTTTGTTTTAAATGAACTGCCTTTAAGCTATGGTGTAGATCAGCCGTATTATTATAGATTTACGATGCTAAAGTCAGGATTTCAATCTCTGAAGTGAACAAGTTGTTTATAACCCATTTTGTAGAATTGCACGTACAAAACAACAAGAGCCAAACAAACTTTAAATCGTCTGTAATAAACGTGTCATAAAGCTGGGAGGTAATATGATAGACGTGATAAAGCTGGGAGGTAATATGATAGACGTGTCATAAAGCTGGGAGGTAATATAATAAACGTGTCATAAGGTGGAGAGGTAATATAATAACCTTGTCATAAGGTCAAGAGATAATATAATAAACGTGTCATAAGGTCAAGAGATAATATAATAACCTTGTCATAAGGCCGATAGGTAATATACTAAACGTGTCGTAAGGAGGAGAAGTTTGTTTGTTTGTTTGTTTTCGAATTTCGCACAAAGCTACTCGAAGGCTATCTGTGCTAGCGGTCGCTAATTTAGCAATGTAAAACTAGAGGGAAGGCAGCTAGTCCTCACCACCTACCGCCAACTCTTGGGATACTCTTTTACCAACGAATAGTGGGATTGACCGTACATTATAACGCCCACACGGCTGGGAGGGCGAGCATGTTTGGTGCGACGGGGATGCAAACCCGCGACCCTCAGATTACGAGTCGCACGCCTTAACACGCTTGGCCATGCCGAGCCAGGAGGAGGAGAATTAATATAATAACCTTGTCTTAAGGCGGAGAGGTAATATAATAAACGTGTCATAATATTAAAAAAGAACAACATTATACGTTGAATTAATATATCTAGTAACGCTAGTGTTTTTTTTTTATTGTAATGTTCGTCCTTGTGCATTAATTTACCAAATATAATTTTTGAAGCACATTTTAATTAAACGATGTCTTTAGTTTCAAACAATTACCCACGGTTTACATTTTTAATGTACTTGACAGCTGATGCCTTGAAGTTGTTTGTTTGTTCGTGAATTTCGTGCAAAGCTATATGAGGGCTATCTGCGCCAGCCGTTCCTAATTTAGTAGAATAAGACTAGAGGGAAGGTAAGTAGCTAGTCATCTCCACATACCGCTAACTCTTAGGTTACTTTTTTTACCAACGAATAGTGGGATTGACCGTAACATTATAACGCTCACACGGCTGAAAGGACGAGCATGTTTGGTGTGATGGGGATTCGATCCTACAACCCTCAAATTACTAGTGGAACTCCCTAACCACCTGGTTCATGCCGGGCCTCGTCTTGTAGTAATGAACAAAAGGGTAATATTTGGTTTAAGACATGAATATGAATTAAAATATGAATCCAATATAGATAAGAGTTATAATCACTCATCTGTGGTAATTAATACAAAACAAAATCATGTTGTAACTAGTACGAAACACACGTATCTATAATCAGTATGCTTATGTTCTTTATATTCAAAACAAATCTAAATATTTAAGTTTTACAATAAATTATAAATTTATTAAAAAAGTAATTCTATGAACAATAGGTGACTATACAGCGAAATGGTGTGAAGTGACAAACTGTGTTTATCCCGTTTAATGAATACTGTGTTTTGAAGTGAGGTCTGTTTTCATTTACTTTCAACACTATTGTGAGGCAAGAAATCCCGGTGTTTAATTGAGCTATACGTGCGCTATAAGAACAAAGCCAGGTGAAACAAGACTTGAAATGCTGTTAGTTGAGAAAATAGTGTTGAGGTTGAGTATTTATTGTATATTGCATTATTGTTAAAATTTGAAGAGAAAACAACAACTTGACAATGCTTTTAAGAGTAACGTTATTCCAATAATGATTAGAAAAATAAATGCGCCCCAATGTTACAACGTTGAATATAACTTTTCAAAAATATGCAAAGTAGAACATATAAACATTAATTAAGCAAGTGTATGGTTTGTTTTAAAATAAGCGCAAAGCTGCGCGAGGGCCACATGTGATAACCGTCCCTAATTTAGCAATGATAGACTCAAGGGAAAGCAGCTAGTCAACACGACCCATCGCCAACTCTCGGAATACTCTTTTATCAATGAATAGTGGGATTGATCGAACTTTATAACGCCTCCACGGATGAAAGAGCGAACATATTTGATGACGGAGACTGGATCTGGCGACTTACAGATTGCGAGTCTGAAGCCCGAACCACCTGACCATGCCAGGTCATACAGGTATGTAATACGCCAAAAGGTAAGATGTACGAACGTTATTTGTGTACTCGTATTTTTATTAAATCAAACCAAAATGTGTGTCGTTGCATTCTAATCCACTGATAATGGTGGTCAACAAATAGGATTATACAGAACCACTTAAGACCCTCATAGTACCGTATAGAAGACACCCAAAATACTACATTAAACCAAATATAGTTGTAGTACAACAAAATATGTAATTATCTAAATGGTGTTTGCAGTTATATCCCTAACGTAAAACACTGTTGCTATCACCGCATGGGGCTAAGAAAGATTTACGTGTCACCGCACGAGGCGCACATATTACCAAATAAAACCATAAAAAGTTTTATATTTAATGATGTTCAGAATCAAATATCCTAATACGCCCCAACTCTTATATAAAGTTGTCTTGTCTGCTAATTGTATTACATTTATATTGAAGCCCGACATGGCCAGGTGTTTTGGGCGCTCGACTCGTAATGTGAGGGTCGCGGGTTTGAATCTCCGTCCAACCAAACATACTCGCCTTTTCAGCCGTGGGGGCGTTGTAATTTAAAGGTCAGCCCAAAAGTTGGCAGTGGGTTATGATGGCTAGCTGCCTTCCCCCTAGTCTTACACTTCAAAATTAGAGACGGATAGTGCAGATGGCTCTCATGTAGCTTTAAGCGAAATAAAAAAAACAACAAACGTCTGTATAGCGACTGGTTAATATAATTTATCCCAATACTTTCTTAGCATAAAGTTTTTCAACATGAATTTTTGTGTGAAACTTTTCTACTTATCTATAGAATGAATCTTAAAATAACATCAACATGTCTAGTTCATGATGTTGATATTTATGAAAATAACGTTGTTGTTTTTTGTATGACGTTTAAAAATTTTCTTTAACAGGACTCGAAGATTAGGTAACATAGGTGCTACTAATATATTCTTCTAAGACAGTCAGTAGATACTAGATACTAGGAATTATGAAGTGAATATGATGTCCAATATATAACTTGATTTACCATTTGTTACTCACTGAGTTATACCAGTTTAGGGTAATTCCATCTCTCGTCTGCTACCCTGGACAAGATCAAAGCTAAGCAGTAAAGCTGAGTTTCTAATGATGGTAGAGTATAAGCTATATGTATAGTATTTTGAGTTCTCTGTTACTCACCGCAGGAACATATATTTATACAGGATGCTACTATTAGGGTCCCAGTCTTGTCCAGAGCTACAGATGAGGGGTAATTTCCTAGAATCTGTAAAACTCACCAACAGAGTTCGTATTTTTTTCAATGTGATCATGTTTCTTTCTGTACCTTATATATTTATAAACAAAAACAACTAGAAAATATGTATTGTTGTCATAATTGTATTTCAAACACTTGTGTATAAATGTGATATATAAAACTTCAAGCTTATATTTAAATCTGAAGACTTATAATGGGAGTCGATACTCGTTTTTGTTTTGTTTTGTTTTGAATTTCGAGCAAAGCTACACGAGGGCTATCTGCGCCAGCCGTCCCTAATCTTACAGTGTAAGATTAGAGGGAAGGCAACTAGTCACCACCACCCACCGCCAACTCTTGGGCTGCTCTTTTGCCAACGTATAGTGGGATTTACCATCACATTATAACGCTCCCTCGGCTGAAAGGGCGAGCATGTTTGGTGTGATTGGGATTCGAAACCGTGCCCCTCAGATTACGAGTCGAGTGCTTTAGCCACCTGATCATGGGCACGGGTAGACAGTCAATTGTGTAGCTTTCTATCTCATAATAAACATACAAAACGTAAACTATGCTGTATACAAAAATATCTGTATCATTTGCAGTAATCATAAATTTGAATATTTAGACATATTGCAAATATAATTTACATAAAGGATAAACAGTACTGGGCCATGAAATAATCTTTGAAGAACACCATATCCTATATCAAGTTTATCAGAATTCAGATCTAGAAATTTATTTGAATATTTTGTTTAAGTGCAGCTATTCAAGGGGCTATCTGCGTTGTGTCCACCTAGTATCAAAATCCGAATTCCAGCAATATAAGACCTCTGGCTTTCCACATTGAACATTTCGAACACTATTGGCCATAGCGGCCTAATGAAAATTAAGTACATTAGCTAAGCCAAAGAACAATAAGTTAGTTTTTGTGCTAAACGGGACTATATTAACCGTAATATCAACTTTATTTAGTAGTCCTTTTATAATTATTAAACTATGAAATATTTTAAGATGTGTCCCGGGCCCGGCATGGCCAGGTGGGTTAAGGCGTTCGACTCGTCATCTAAGGGTCGCGGGTTCGAATCCCCGTCGCACCAAACAAGCTCGCCCTTTCAGCCGTGGGAGCATTATAATGTGACGGTACATCACACTATTTGTTGGTAAAAGAGTTGGCAGTGGGTGGTGATGACTAGTTGCATTCCCTCTAGTCTTACACTACTAAATTAGTAACGGCTAGCGCAGAAAGCCTTCGAGTAGCTTTGCGCGAAATTGAAATAAACAAAACAAGTATCCCAATAGATTGTAGTGGCAGTTTTCATTTACGTCTTCGTATGATACTTCCAGTCAAACGCTCAGAAATAAACAGTGTCGTCTGTTTTTAAACACATATTTCTCTGAAAACCCTTAATTCGTGCTTGTTTTGATAGAAGTTAAATGAATAGAGGATATCAACTACCTCGTAATTCTAATTGGCAGTATTCACTATTCTGACTGTTTTGTCTAATTTATTACACAGTATTACCTATAAGGTAATTAAGTAAGTGACACCCTGTTGGAGGAAGGTCGATTTAAATAGTTCTTGTATCCTGCTAGAAAAAATAAAAACGCAATACTTGGTGGAAAAAAAATACGTTCGCCAGTAATTTTAAAAAGTTACGTAAGAAAGAAAGAAAGAGTTAAAAGACGTAGGATTCGAATATGTAAGTTTGTTCTCTTTAATTAAGATGTTACAAAAAAAAAAAACAAAATCATTAATTGACTCTACCAATGTCTCACATTTACACTTCTGTTTTCGTAAGTTAGCGTGGGAATGGAACATATAGATTGGTTCTGGTAAGAACAAAATAAGTTCTTAGAAAGTTCGGTAATTTGGCCACACAGCGTAAGTGTTGATAATACATTCTTCATATTAAAATTTTACTCCTCTATCAACGTATAGTATAGTAAATTCGAAACAGGTTAAAACAGAAAAGGTTACATTATTTAAGGAGATTACTCACCATGCGGTACTGGAGCCTAGGTTGCCATGGTACATTGTCCTTGGCTGATGACTATCTGGCGCCGTTTACTCCTTCGACTCACGCTTCATCTGTCAGTTCTGTGAGACTCGGAATATCGATCGCGCAGGCGCTGCGTTTGGCCACGCGCCAGCATCTCAGCCAATGATCTTAGAGAAAGCACGCGGGAACTCTTCCGCTATTCTTTAGGAAGCAGTAATTTCAGGATGTTAAGTTTCACCGATGATTCATGTATGAAATAGACTTCTTTTATCAGTTTTTTATCCTATTTCTTTTTCTCGGTTACGTCATAATATTCCATTCATTAGTAATGACCCAACAACTATTAATATATTTCATTATAAATTTACATTTCAAGTGACGCATATTTTGTGTTGTTTTTTTAAAGAAAACCTGTAAGATCAATGGAACTCAGTTTACTGTTCAGTGGTTATCGGATTGTACTGGCGATGGATAAACAGGATTACCAACAGCAGTTTCGATGTTTACTGGTTAATAAAAACTGCACTCGTAAACAATTTTTTTCAGTTAGTACTCTTAGACAGAATCAGTTAGAGGGGGTGGGGTAGAAAGTTCACTTGGTCGGGGCTTCAAGCTCAAAGGTAGTTTCAACTTTAAACACTTGTGTTTGTTTTTGCATTTATTAAGTTTCGCAACTTGTTTTTATGTGTCTCCCAATCAGACCAAAACGTAACAGAAACTCTTAACTTAGGGCTGCAGATTAGATATATATATATACAAATTAAATGTTCAAATTATATTTCACTTTTCTCTTGGGCTAATGATTTATTGTTTTGTTTTCATGTGTTATCATTTTTTTATTTCGTTATGGCCAGAGATATCAAAGGATAGTAGTGACTTGGGTCTCACTATACCTCTGAGAGGATCTGTTGATAGATAATTACAATATGTAAAGATTATATAATTTTTCGTAATGATTTTGAATATTCTATATATGTTGTAAAAATATCTTTACCATACTGATAACAAAGAAGAATCAATTGTATAATAATTGTAACTTACCTCAAAACGTTTGAAAGTAAATGAATTATAAAATAAATAAATAACGTCATTTTAAGATTTTTAAGATTTTTACTATTATTTTATATCATAGCTATAAAGTTTAGTGTTACGAACTTAATCAAAATCAACCCTTAAATGTATAACTTAAAAAAATTGGCTCACTTTGTCTTTAGCATGTCTTTTAGTCATTTTCACCTATGGTTTGCCACCAATGGTTCAGCGGTAACTCTGAAGCCTTATAACGCTAAAAATTAGGTTTCGATACCTGCAGCGATGAGAGCACCGTAGCCAATTGTGTAGCTTGTTGCTTGACTACAACCGAAGAAATCAACTCTTTGGTTTAAAATGTGAAAATACATTGCATGCACAAACTGTTCTAAATTTATTTAAGAATTTTGACTCTAAAAACAAGGCTGAGAAATGAAAAAGCTTTTCAGACATTGTATTAAAAATAATCGAGAGCACTGTCGTGTCCTTTCACAATGTTCAAAATTAAGATACATAATTAATGCGTTTAAAGCATGGCAATAGACAACACAAACTGTTGTGTACACGATTTAACTCTTACACATTTTGAATACCAGCTTTTAAGTTTCACTCCGATCACTGGTTCAATAATACCACAAGTATCACAAAGGACAACGAAACAATTCAATATACATCTAACTTTGTAAATATCATTTCTGCACTCATAATCTAGCGTTCTCCGGTGGGTCTGTGATAAGTTAACGGATATAAATGATAATCTACTTAGTATCCTTGAGTAATGTAATTATAACAATTCTTACGTTGTTTTTTGCATACTTCACATGCCAGAGCACGATTAAGTTGTTTTTATAAGTATTTTATGAAGGAACTGGTCAAGTGGATCTTGTGATTTGCTTTGAATTTCACGCAAAGCTACACCAGGACTATCTGCACCAGTCGTCCCCAATTTAGCAGTGGTAGGGAAGGCAGCTAAGCTAGTCAACATCACCAACCACCAATACTTTTGCCATCGATTTATAACGCCCCCACAGCTGAAAGGGCGAGCATGTTCGGTGACAGGGATTAGAGCTGGAGATCCGCAGATTCCCACCGAGCGTCCTTACTATCAGGCCGTTCCAGGCCTATATGTTTGAGACATTGCCAATTGAACATAGCAGGGTTTCTAGTCACATCCGTACTGTTGTCATGATTCAAATGTTAGAAATTTATAGGAGACGCTCGTGTTGCTTCTCATACGATTAAAATATTTTATTCAAATTTTCGAGATCTTGAAGTATCCTCCGTTAAGTTAACAGTATCTTTACGGGCATACAAGATTGAAATCCGGGGTTCAGTTTTTTGTGGTAGACCAATAGATCATCGTGCTCTGCGTTAAAAAAAGAAAAGAAAACAGCTTTATAGCAATAACAGGTAAATTAATGTCTAGGCAAACAGAACAAACATAAGGAAACAAAGGTTAAGCGAATACCACTAGCTATATAAAAACATATACATATATACTGCTGGTAGAAAACAACAAACATCTAATGTTGTTTTTGTGCAAACTTTTGCATCTGTTAAAGCGAAATACGTGGCAAAGATTACATTTATTTTGAGGCTGGAGCAACATTTCCCATGACCACGTACTTCAACCGTTAGCCTGTTCTTCATAGTAGCTGTGCTTATGATGAATTATTTAGTTGAGGACATGTTTCACTTTGGTTCTTAAAATGGTGATGATAATTCAGTAGACTTTTCCTTTTTGTGAAATGTTTGCTGATGGAAGTTCCGTATAGCCCTGCATTCTACTCTGGAGTTTTTGCTATATATATTATTATTATTACTATTTATTAATTTTCCTGTCACGTGTAACTGTTTAAAGTTCTTCGAAACTTATCAAACTATCCTTCTCGGTGTATTGCGTTTGAAAGATCTTCTACTAAGAAATGAAAAAACGTTGCTATATCTTACAGAGTCAATGTCGTTTGTTTGTTTCTCATTTTCAAGTCTCAACATTTCGCAGAAGCCGTAGATAAGATATACTAAACCTTTAAATCCATAATTTGATATACAGTGTTTGTTGCTTTTTGAATTTCGCACAAAGATACGCGAAGACTATCTGCGCTAATCGACCCTAATTTAGCTAAGTGAAGGCAGCTAGTCATCACCACCCACCGCCAGCTCTTGGGCTGCTCCTCTATCAACGAGGCCCGGTATGGCCAAGTGGTTGAGGCACTTCACCCGTAATCCAAGGGTGGCGGGTTCGAATCCCCGTCACACCAAACATGCTCGTACTTTTAGCCTCAGGGGCGTTATAATGTGACGGTCAATCTCACTATTCGTTGGTAAAAGAGTAGCCCAAGAGTTGGCGGTGGGTGGTGATGACTAGCTGCCTTTCCTCTAGTCTTACACTACTAAATTAGGGACTAGGCTAGTGCAGATAGCCTTCGTGTAGCTTTGCGCGAAATTCCAAAAACAAACAAACTAAATCAAGCCTCTAACAAAGAATAGTGGTATTGACCGTCAAATTATAACGCTCACACGACTGAGAAGGCAAGTATGTTTGGTGTAACAGAGATTCGAATTTGTGGCCTTCAGATTAGGAGTCTAACGTCCTAACCTCTGGCCATTGGTACAGAAACTATAAAAAGTATATACAATTGTATCAGATTTGGCTTCGTCCTATAGTAATGAGCTCGGCTATTTGATATTGTGAAAATCTAAGCTTACAGAAATAAAGTCTGAACTAGAGTACAGCACATGTCAACATATCTGGTCATAATCTGTCCGCTGAATGTTTATGTTGCAAAAGGTTCCTTCTTAAGGCCTTTCACGCGCAAAGCACGCTTCCTGCATGCTTTCAAAATCACATTTCGTGATCTACGAAGATGCCTGTTTACCAGCGCAATTTCAACGACGAAAGTCTTCGAAGCTCTAGCCTGGCCAGGTGGTTAGTGCTCCAGACTCGTAATCTGAGAGTCGCGGGTTCGAATCCCCGTCGCGCCAAACATGCTCGCCTTTTCAGCCGTGAGGGCGTTATAATGTGACGGTCAATCCTATTATTCGTTGATAAAAGAGTAGCCCAAGAATTGGCGGTGGGTGGTGATGATTAACATCCTTTACTGTAGTCTTACAGTGCTACATTAGGGACGGCTAGCGCATATAGCTCTCGTATAGGTCTGTGCGAAATTTAAAAGACAAAAAACTGACAAACAAGTATTTGAATTTGCAACCCCAGAATCAGCGGTTCAATTCCTCTCAGTGGACACAGCAGATTAGTTCGATGCGGCTTTGCTCTGACAAAACATCCACGCGTACTTAATTGAGTAGGCTTTTGTAAAACGTACTTAATTTTTTTTCTTACAAATTAGTAGTAGTGTTTTATATGGTAACTCATTGAAAAAAATTGAGCCGAATAAATTGTGTAAATAATATAGCCCAATGGAATCTCTTTTCGTCATCTGCTTCAATAGTAAAGCTTCAAAAAATTTTCAGGTTTACAAATACTAACGGATTTGATGTTAGTAATATCTTGTTTGTCCCTTTTATATAGGAAGTTTCCCAGTTTTGTTAAAATAAAGTAGCTTTCAGTGTTTCTTTTCTGATGCTAACAAGTGGTAATGTATTCATTTTATTCTGTGTATCAAGGGAGAATACACATATATCACATAAACCGTACAAACTTCTGTTTTCTACCACATTCTTGTATGTAGAAAATATATTAGGCAAACTATTTGAGTCATTCTATTCTGACCCTAGTTTGCGTACAGAATGTCTATTGCACAACGATGCTTTCTTCAAACCTCAATTTTTATGAAACGTATGTCACTGTTCGACTTGCTTTCTTCTAACTTAAGTTACGAGGAAACGTTCACGTAAACAGTTTGATTCGCTCTCTTTTAGCTCTAATTTTTGTAGAATATTTTACAGATAGTTTGGAATCTTTTGTTCAAACCCTTACTGGTGTAAAATATCTACAAAATATATGAGCTCTTCTCACTCGAATCTCACTTTTTGTGTAAACAGTGTACTTTAGGTCTTCTGTACAAATTCATTATATATGTAGAACAACCTTTTTTACAAATGAAGCGACAAAACTTCCAATACAACCAAACAAAAGTATACTGCAACAACTTTATTTTTCTAGCATCTTTATTTCATCTTTTTTGAAAAAAAAATGTTATATCTAGAAAACCCAAAATTGACTTTGACAATGATTTCAAGAAATCATAATGTTAATAATGTCATCCGTACTAAGTCGTCAAAACGAAGATATAATTCTTATTCTTCTTCATTTCAAACTGGACACTCATCATTTCTTAACACTTCAATTTAAAGTGTTAAGTAACACAGATTTCATTTCGTGCAACGTCACTGTCTAAAGGCAGAGAAGCTTCTTTAAAAGTATTACTAAACATATTTATACAGAAAGAGCCTAAAACAACTTCTACTTTGGTCATCAAACTTTAATATATTATTGGTTTTACAAACAATGTAATTTGCTGTTTTAAATATTGGGATGGTGTGGTGGTTATGGTGCTCGAGTCGCACACTGGAGGTCACAGGTTCGATTCCCTGTAACACAGAAGAGGCTCGCTCTTTCGGCCTTTAAAATGTGACAGTTAGTCCCGTTATTCTTTGGTGAAAGTATATCTCAAAAGTTGGTGGTGGGCGGTGTCGACTAGTTGCCTTTTCTCTGGTAATCTTGAAATTTGGCGCACATATTCCTCGTGTAGCAGGATCCCGTCTTCTTTACGATCATACTGAAGAAAAATAATTTTCAAATCACAATTATATTTCACTTGTACACGTGGAACTCTCAAAAACACACCAATTTCATATACAGGGTTTGTTTCTTTTTTGAATTTCGCACAAAGCTGAACGAGAGCTATCTGCGCGAGCCATCGCTAATTTAACAATGTAAGACCAGAGGGAAGGGAGCTAGTCATCATTACCCAAAACCAACTCTGGGGCTACTCTTTTCCCATCGAATAGTGAAATTCACTGAACATTATAACGTCCCCACGGCTGAAAGGGCGAGAATATGTGGTGTGACATGGATTCGAATTCGTGACCCTCGGATTAAGAGTCGAGTTCCTTAATAACCTGGCCACGCCGGGCCTTAAGGCAAGTGTCAGAGCATGTTATGGAAAGTTTCCGACAGCATACAAAATGATTTCCTTCTTCGAATAAACATCAACACAGCGTGATAAAATTTTCTTAAACTATATTCACTGTTTTTCTACGTTATAATTTCACAAGGTTATCTGTAAATATTTTAATGGTTATAATTTCAGAATGGCCCAGGATGGCCAAGCGTGTTCAGGCGTGTGACTCGTAATCTGAGGGTCGCGGGTTCACATCCATGTCGCGCCAAACATGCTCGCCCTTTTAGTCGTGGGGGCGTCATAATGTGACGGTCAATCCCGCTATTCGTTGGTAAAAGAGTAGCCCAAGAGTTGGCGGTGGGAGGTGTTGACTAGCTGCCTTCCCTCTAGTCTTACGCTGCTAAATTAGGGACGGCTAGCACAAATAGCCCTCGAGTAGCTTTGTGCGAAATTCAAAAACAAACAAACATAATTTCAGAAAATTAGGTGTTTTAATGATAGCATTATCAATAGCAACTTTGCTAATAATCGTTTTATGTTTAATTCGTATTTTATTACAAGTTACAGCTTTTATAGTAAGGAGAATTACTGTTCTTTCCTGTTCTGAAAATAATTTTCTTTACGTAAAAAGCTGTAATTTGTAATACAATAATATTTAATCAGTGAGTGAACTCAAAACGGAAAGGCCTAGTGGTCAGGGCACTTGACTCGCAATCTGACGGTCGCGAGTTCGAATTCCTGTCATACCAAATATGCTTTCTCTTTCAGCCGTGGGGGGTGTAATAATGAGATGGTCAACGCCACTACTTCCTGCTAAAAAAATAGTGCAAGAGTTGTCGGTGGGTGGTGATGACTAGTTGCCTTCACTGATAGTTCACGTGTAGATTTGCGCAAAATATAAAAACAAACAAACAAATATAATGCCTGTATCAATCTTCTAGAAAGAGCTCGGAAAACAAAAATAATTAATCAAAATTTAAAGGATTTTTTCCAAGAAATCAATTATAATTTTTGGAAATAGAGCACTTTTTAAGTTTCTCTTTACATGATGTACTAGAAGCAAAATAAAAAAAAGCAAAAATAAGAACGATCACCCCTTATTCTAAAAGAAAAAAATCTCTGTCTTTGCAAACGTTTTTAGCAACCTCTCCTTTGCTATGCCAACAGTGCTTGCCTTTTTTTACATAAAGCATGTGTACTTCCAAGAACACTGTTAGATAAGACGTATCTAGTCACGTTGTTTCTACTCGCCTATCATGCAAATATTATTGACGTGTAGAATAATGACCCAGACTTTTTCCTATTATTTAGACAAATGTAATACTGCATGTTAGGCATTAAGTATGTTTTTGTCTTTTATCTTTTATTTTGTTATATTTTGTTTATAAAATCTTACGACTGTACGACTTCAAAATAAAGATTCGGCATGGCCACGTGGGTTAAGGCGTAATCTGAGGGTCGCAGGTTCGAATCCCGGTCGCACCAAACATGCTCGCCCTTTCAGCCGTGGGGATATTATAATGTGTCGGTCAATCCCATTATTCGTTGGTAAAAGAGTAGCCCAAGAGTTGGCAGTGGGCGAGGATGACTAGCTGCTTTCCTTCTAGTTTTACACTGCTAAATTGGGGACGGCTAGCACAAATAGCTCTCGTGTAGCTTTGCGCGAAATTCAAATAACAAACTTTAAAATGTTGATGATCCACGTGGACTATGTAAAATATCTTACTTTCGAACCACGAAGCACGAAACGAAGTAGTTTCTAAAGGCACTTTGTTGGTGAATATGAATGGTACTGGTTTGATTGGGCTTAAAAATAACGTTTAATACATCAAACGTTAATAACCAGAAGATTGTGTCTCCAGTGCACGAGTCTTCACGTGAATTATATATTTTTATCTTTGGGCTTCGAATATTGTAGTATTGCTGAAAGATTTTTGTTTCTTAATATTAGAGTCACGTGCACGTGGGCATTGTGATTACTTAACCATGTTAGATAAGGTTATTTAGTTTACGTCTCGGTGGTTCCAAAAAACGAATTTTGATCCCCAAGCTATAATTTTGAAAAACATACCCAGTTCTGTTGACATGCTAATCACAAATAAATATTGCATTTCAGGTTTATACGACTGCTTAGAAGACTTATGTAAATTAAGAATATTAAGTATTTTACAAGCACATGAAGACTTATGTAAAAATATTCCTGAATGTTATTATTAATAAGAACAGATATTCAACGATATTCGAATTAGGGATTCGATGTGGTTTATTAGCTCTCAAGTGACACAAATAGTGTTTTCTCGTAAATCAAGGTGACTCAACCTGTACGATCGTAGTCTAGGGTTTAATGTGTAGCAAATAAATAAACATGAAACAAAATAAAAAGCTGTACTTCACAATTTGTGATCATGGGACGTTATAAAAGTGACGTCAAAGTGTTCCCTGTTCGGTGCGCCAGAAGTAGTCGGAGGTAGGAGGTGTTGATTAGATACTTTCCTTTTAGAGACGGCAGAGGGCTCTCGTGTAGCTGCGTGCGAAGTTCAACAAGAATGTTGTCTGTTTATTTGTAGTTAAGCGCAAAACTACTAAGCAAAGGGCTATCTGTGCTCTGCCCACTAGTTTCTAATGTTGTATGTCCGCAGACACACCGTTGTGCTACTGAGGGGGAAGGGACAACAAAAAAAAAGCCACCCAGTGGTACAGCGGTATGTTTGTTGACTCACACCGCTAAAAATCGGGTTTCGATACCCGTGATGAGTAGGGCACAAATAGTCTAATGTGTAGCTTTGTGCTTAATTCTAAACATAGAAAGAAAAACCCAAAGTGATCTAAGCCGTTATGTATGCAGGGTGGGACTGAAGAGAATGGAAACAATGGAAGGTCACAACTTATCACCAGAATGGGGATTTCCTATTAAAATTTATTTACGAGTAAAATATTTTAATTTAAAATTTTTAAAAATGTGAATCTCATAAACTGACTTCTAGAACTAGTTGTTTTGAGCAGCTAGTTAGATCGCACTAAATCATAAGCTAATGCTTCTTTAGCGTCCAAAACTACTTAAAATAGGAAAATACACGTAAGTGGTTCTAACAACCTGAGTTGTGGGAAATGTTGCAATAAGCTCATGAGATATAAGGTTTCTAACACCTTAATTCATTTCAGCTAAACAATTGATATTTAGAGTCTGTAATGACAAACTTGCGTCTCCCAACACCTTGGTTATGGCAGTAATCACATCAGCCAAAGGGAATCAGATAATGCAGTTAGCGTCTTTAACCACTTGGAATATGAATGTGGTATTCTTTCAAATAATTGAGTTATTAGTGCATAGTAATCGCTTGCAAATTGAGTGAACGAAGAACCCAGTCAAAAGTGTTTGTGTTATATTTAATGTAAGTGACTGATAAGAATGAATTGTGTAGACGAAACATATACAAGCAGTGAAAGGAATATAATAAATATAAATGTTAGGCAGCAAGTTAAAGATGAAGTAAGCCTTATCCAATAGAAACAAAAGAAGAAGATATTCGCATGGAATTGAAATAAAGTGGCTACCAGGACAAATCAGGGAAGTAAACTACAAACAAACCGCTGCTCTTCATTTAACAGTTGTAAAATAGAGGCGCTGTGCTACTTCTCTTAATCTTCTCGAAGATAAAAAAGAAGCTATAGTATTTTTAGCAGCAGGACTGGCAGCTGCCACATTCAGGACGTTCGATCTCGAGCTACATCATGCCTATCGTTCACATGGGTTGCATTCAGAAAAATTCGTAAATAAACACCCCATGTGATCGAACAGCAGATATACCAATCAACTGAGAACTAAGCGCAATCATGGCCACTTCACTCTGGCTGTTGAATAGCATTGTATGTAGAATCTATAGCATCATGAATTTTAGTAAACATGCATATCCATAGTCTGTACATAAGTTATAAAGTGTGGGGTGAACTTAAAAATTTGTTACACTGGGTGTGAGCTATGGAATTCGTAAAGCATAATGAGTTTATTCGCCTAGGATAGGAAATGAGTTCTGTGAATAAAATGTATTTTTTATCCCCAATAATCTGGACTATTGGATTTAGTATCCAATTTGCCTAAAATGTTTTTACCTTAATAATTACCATTCCTGGGTCATGGATCTCGATTCCACAATTATCATATTAAACTACCTCCGCTAGGGGATCTAGAAAGTCACAATTGAAACTTTTATTCTCCTGAGTCATAAAATATACAATACTGGAAGTATCGTTTCTAGTCTCTTGGAACATGTAAAATAAAGCATCACAATAAATAGGGGCCAGTATGGCCAGATGGGCTAAGGCGTTCGACTCGTAATCCGAGGGTTGCTGGTGCGAATCCCCGTCGCACCAAACATGCTCACCCTTTTAGTTGTGAGGGTGTTATAATGTGACGGTCAATCCCACTATTCGTTCGTAAAAGAGTAGCCTAAAAGTTGGTGGTGGGTGGTGATAACTAGTTGCCTTCCCCTCTAGTCTTACACAGCTAAATTAGAGACAGCTAGTGTACATAGCCCTTGAGTAGCTTTACGCGAAATTCAAAAAACAAAATAAACAAACACAATAAGTAACTCAAATCACCTGTAAAGTGTCAAAATTAGTGCTTCCATAAGTCTGGAATACAGAGTCTCATAAAATGCTAATAGCCTCTTTAAGCACTTAGTCTACAGAGTTTTAAATTACAAACTTAGTGTCCTGTTTTACCTGTGCGAACGAAGGGGTTTCATATATCGCAGTTAGCTCGTTTTCTCTGACGACAACAGATAGCCACGTTTTGTTATGCAAACACTCAGACTAAAGAATATGAGAAATTGTATGTATTCTATAATTGTCTGTGCAAAATGGAATTAGATGCTCCAACTACCGGTTCTATCTGTGTATAATGTGGAATATTGTAAGCAACTTTATGTAACGAACAGTATATTTAATTATCTGAGCTATTGGATTCCTAAAATGTTCTATTTCGAGTAAGTAATCGTCTGGAACATAAAATATTCAATGTTACAATTAGCATTTCCACCTATCTAGTCTATAGAGTACCAAATGCTGCAACTATTATATTTAAAAACCTAACATATAAAGTATTAAATGCCACAATAAACAAATAAAAACTTTGGAATATTAAGAATTAGGTTGTGAAATTATTGCCTCGAACCAGCTGAACAATGGAGTATTCAATGTTGCTGAAACAATGGAGTCTTCAATGCTGCCGAACCAATGGAGTCTTCAATTTTGCTAAAACAATGGAGTCTTCAATGTTGCTGAAACAATGGAGTCTTCAATGTTGCTGAACAATGGAGTCTTTAATTTTGCTAAAACAATGGAGTCTTCAATGTTGCTGAAACAATGGAGTCTTCAATGTTGCTGAACGATGGAGTCTTCAATTTTGCTAAAACAATGGAGTCTTTAATGTTGCTGAAACAATGGAGTCTTCAATGTTGCTCAAACACCTCTCACGATTTGGCTTAAGAAGTCTTGAGTGCTTCAATTGCTGTTTGTAATTCCTTGTTATGAGGTCTCGTGTATTTCAATTAATGTTCCTATACACATGGAAAATGAACTATGACGTTCGAAACTATTAACTCTAATCATCCTAGATACTGAATATTAGATGTTACACATATTTTCTAGTAACCTCAGTTAAGGTAAATGATATTTCACAAGAAACGCCTTCAACCATCTGTAATATATGTCTTTTAATGACTCATTAACGTTTTTTAACCATTTGAGATGTTAGGCACCAAATGGTGCAACTGACATCCCTTTAACTGTCAAAGGTTGTAAATTATTAAATGTTTGGATTAATGTGAGCAACCAACTAATAAAGAAAAGTTGTCTCTATTCACCTCCGAACGTGTTAATAATTTTTTCTAATTATCCGAGATATGGAATCAAATATCTGAATTTTCCTTGTTAATCATTTGGGCCATGGAATATTAAACATAAACAACGTACTAAAACACGAAACAAATATGTCAACATAAAATTTGTATATCAACAGCAGTCAATTAGCACTACAAGTGTAATTTGTTAAATACTTAAAAACTGGAACAGATGTGTCTACTGGAAACAGCTTATAGAACTCTCTGGACAGGTTTTAATCTCCCATGTATATACTTGTATTTCAGTACAAGTTAAATACAACTTTTAATGCATTTTAACTAACATAGCATACTTATTCATATGGTTTTACTTTAGTGCTGATGTATATTGCGTTCAAAAGTACCACACTAAGTAGTAGTTTAATTATTTTACCAAATGTTACAAAATTACGGCTATTTTTAATATTCCAGTGATCAAAATGTATTGTTATTTCGTATGACTACAAACATTCTAAAAAGTCAAGAATAGACAAATTTGCTTGGAACAGCCAATAAAACACTAGGAAAATATTCAGTGTAATTAGTTTGAGCTATGTGAAACAGAATGCCACAAGTATAGTTTCTAACTGCTAAAGACCATAGGAAATCAAATGTAACATCTATTATTATTATTTATTTATTTTTTGAATTTCGCACAA
Organism: Tachypleus tridentatus; assembly: GCF_004210375.1. Classification (NCBI taxonomy): domain Eukaryota; kingdom Metazoa; phylum Arthropoda; class Merostomata; order Xiphosura; family Limulidae; genus Tachypleus; species Tachypleus tridentatus. The sequence continues at coordinate 41,691,726 of NC_134830.1, forward strand.
AGCTACTCGAGGGCTATCTGTGTTAGCCGTCCCTAATTTAGTAGTGTAAGACTAGAGGGAAGGCAGCTAGTCATCACCACCCACCGCCAACTCTTGGGCTACTCTTTTACCAACGAATAGTGGGATTGACCGACACATTATAATATCCCCACGGCTGAAAGGGCGAGCATGTTTGGCGCGACGGGGATGCGAACCCGCGACCCTCAGATTACGAGTCGCACGCCTTAACACGCTTGGCCATGCCGGGCCAATGTAACATCTAATTTCTCTATTTACCTATCATGCAAATATTATTGACGTGTAGAATAATGACCCAGACATTTTCCTGTTATTTAGACAAATGTAATACTGCATGTTAGGCATTAAGAATGTTTTTGTCTTTTATCTTTTATTTTGTTATATTTTGTTTATAAAATCTTACGACTGTACGACTTCAAATAAAGATTCGGCATGGCCACGTGGGTTAAGGCGTTCAACTCGTAATCCGAGGGTCGCAGGTACGAATCCCGGTAGCACAAAACATGCTCGCCCTTTCAGCCGTGCAGGCGTTATAATGTGACGGTCAATCCCACTTTTCGTTGGTAAAAGAGTAGCCCAAGAGTTGGCGGTGGGTGGTGACGACTAGTTGCCTTTCCTCGAGTCTTACACTGCTAAGTTAGGGACGGCTAGCGCAGATAGCCCTCGAGTAGCTTTGCGCGAAATTCAAAAACAAACAAACAAACACCTGGGCTATGAGGAACAAGAAACCACAACTGAGGTACAGGGTCTTAAAGCTGAAGTTTTCTTCTCTAACCACACAACTGATGTTGAATCAAGTTACACAGTTACTGTCTGTAACAACATGAAGTGTCAAATGCCTCAACCACCCAGATCATGAGATCCAGAATGCAGCAGTTCTTTTTGTGATCACCCAAACTAGGGAAGTAAATTCAACATATTGTGTCTACAGATAATTGATCTGAAATGCCTCATTTAATGGAATTTATTAAACGCCGAAATTAACATTAGCATTCCTTACTGTTAAGGATATAGATTCTTAAAGTTCGTTAATTAACTTCTGTAATAATTCAGGTTCCAGAGAATCAAGCGAGGCAACTACAGTGTAACAATTTGAAAATTAAATACGACAATTCAGTGTCTCTAACAACTTTAATTATGAATCAATTATCTTTCCCGTCTCTTTGGGCAAAGGAGATTTAGATGCTGCAATTATCAGTTCTAATCGTTTGAAATATTCTCTTATGGTCTCTTACGCTATGCGACACAATCATCATCTTTAATTACTTTGGCCAAAGGGTCTCAAATGCCCCAATGAAACTATCTAGCCTCTTAAGCTAGGGGATATCGAATACTGCAATTACAATTTATAACTAGCCTTACTTTAGGTTATCAAATGCTATAATAAGTATCTCAAACCCTTAGAATATAAAGGATCAGAGTTATGTAATCTCTAATGCCATAAATGGCATGTTTAAATAGGAGTTCTCGTACGTCATAGCTAGCGACTACAACCAGTTAAGGTATGAAGTATGATATTTCTGTACTTACGCACATAACTCCCTGCAATATTCTCCCTAAACAGCTCAACCAAGAGTAACCAAATTCTGTAATTAAATACCTATGTTAAACTGAAATACAAAGTCTTGAATGACTTAAATCACTTTTGCAGCCGGAAATTCCTGGAGTTACATTCTCTAAACACCTGGTTATAGGGATGCATGTGCTTCAGTTTCAATTCTCACTCTTCTGAGCTGTGTATTATCAAATAACTCGACTAACATTAGTATATATATATGATTATTAAGGGATTCTTTCTGTTCTGTAATAATAAAATGATAGTCCAAAATGGGCTTAGTAGAGTAAGTGCAATTGAAGTTTATTCACCGAGGCTATAGGTGCGGAAAGATAAAATTAGTGTCTTCTTTGTTTCCTTAGTGCAGGGATACACAGTTGACTATCAAAATGCTGTAGGAAATTCGAACCTCGAATTTTAGTGTTGTAGTTCTTCGCACATACTACTGACCCATGACGAGACAAATGTCTCCATCCCCATAAGCTATGTATACCAAAGAGTGTATTTAGAATTCTTAACAACAGGAATGTAAGTTATTGAATGTTTCCATTATCTTCTCTAATCGTCACAGATTTGGGGATGAAATTATTTATGATTGTAGTTTTAATCAAGTGATTACAATTGTCTTCAATGCTTCAGGTATGTATCGTAAAAGCTTTGGTAAATTATTTTGAAGTATCATAATTAATTTTTCTAGCCATACGGACTATATAACGTATGAAATACCGTAATGATTATTCTTACCAATAACCACTATAAATATGGAAAAATTACATGAACCAGTTGTCATATTTAACCACTTGGGAAATATGGCCATAAATTCTGCTGATGTCTCAAATTATCCAACTTGTTGGAATATGAGCTCTAATGAACCTCAATTAACTTTCAGTACTCCTTGGGCTATGGATTTTAATAAAGCTACAGTTATCTTCTCCAACAATTCAGTCTACAAAATATTAAGGGCTACAAATAGCATGTTAATTGACTTTTTTAATTACCAGTGCTATAAATTATCAAATACTACAATTATCTCCTTTATTTCAGGTCATTTCATAAGTAATGCCCGGAAATTTAATACAGAAAGTGCATCATCATTTCTGTCTTTGTAGAAAGCTTTAATGACTAAAATATGTAGTAGGACGCGTATAAAAATGTTCAGTTAGATAAAAGAAACTAACCCAACTCTACTTTTTCATATCATCAACCAAATAAACCCTTATGAAGATGAATGTGTCTGAGGAGCACATTAGACATATAATGCTTTACGAGTTTAAAAAAGGCAATAGTGCAGCAGAAACTACACGAAACATTCAAAATGTTTATGGTGCGGAGTCTGTCAATGAAAAAATGTCGAAAGTGGTTTCAAAAGTTCAGTTCAGATAACTACAGTTTAAGTGATGCACCACGTTCAGGTCGTCCTGTTGAGTTTAATGATAACTTGCTGCTAGTTGCACTTGATGAAGATTGTTCTGTAACAGTTGAAGAACTAGCACAGAATCTTAATTCAACCCATTCAACAGTTTACCGTCATCTGCAACAGCTTGCAAAGATGTAAAAATTTGGAAAATGGGTTCCCCATGCTTTGACAAAAGCCAACCTTAAAGCAAGAGTAGACATTTCCACTTCTCTGCACTTTCGTGTACGTAACTCACCATTTTTGGACATATTAGTGACTGGAGATGAAAATTGGATATTTCATAAAAATGTTGAGCGCCACAGACAATAGTTCAGTGTAGGTAAACTGGCTAAAGCACAGCCCAAAATTAGGAAAGTCTTGTTAAGCATTTGGTGGGATATTGTTGGTGTGATCCACTTTGAGTTGCTGCTACTAAATGTAACGATAACATCAGACTTCTATTGTCAACAGTTAGAGCGCTTAAATGTTGCACTGAAAGAAAAGAGGCCTGCTTTGATCAATATTAAGGTGCTGTGTTACTCCAGGATAATGCACAGCCCCATACAGTAGGGATCACACCTGCAAAGGTTGAAGAGCTAGACTGGGAAAAAACTTCCATATCCTCCTTATTCTCCAGACCTTGCCCCATTTGATTATCATCTGTTCCGAAGTTTACAGAACTATCTTGATGGAAAAGAGCTTGGAACACATGAGATGCCAAAACTACCCTCTATACATTCTTTTCCTCCAAACCCCAAGAATTTTATAGAAGTGACATTCAGAAGCTTGTGGATCGTTGGCAGGAAGTAATTAACAATAGTGGAACATACATTATTGAGTCAATAACATTAAAAGCGTTTGCAATCCTTTCTCATCCTTTCTCTTTTTCTAAACCTAAAATCGAACATTACTTTAGGGATGACCTGATACCTGCGAATTTGAATAAGCAAGTGTCATTGCTAACATATCTCACTACCTGGGTTATTAAGCATGAAATGTCTCTATTAAGTTTTTAACTGTTAATGGCTCACTGTTTAGTGTCTAACAAAATCGTAGTCAAGGAAAATCATCACAATTAGTGCTTATAATTGCTTGGTATATGGGATCTCTAATGCCAAAATTAGAGTTTCTAACTGTTACAGTTATGAAGGATGCCAAGTGGTAATCACAATGATGGATAAAAGTATTGTCTAGTAATAGGGGCATTTAATGTCTCAATTACACTACACAACAATTTTTCGAAACGTTTTGCTTCCTGAAATGTTTTTGCTGATTGTGACAGGTACCTGGTGGGTATTCACAAACATAGTTTTGGCTTTGCTTCATCACGTAGACACTCTGAGAAATAGACAATTAACTGTTACCGGCAATAACGTATTTAATTGCGTTTATGTTTCTAATACGCTATTAAGTTCAACATAATTAAAAGTGTTTTGCTCGTGATTTTCTTTTGTATTCAATGTCCGGTGCATCACGTTGCAGTGTCCAACAGTAGTCAGCAAGCATTGATGGATTCCAGTTGCCCTGACATCGTTTTTCCATTGTAGCAAAACTGAAGATTTCGATGAAACGGTACGTGATGGGCAAATTTGGATGTGATTTTCGTGATCAGCAGCCACAAATCTATAAGAAACACCCAACAGTGTTCAAGAAGCAAATACTTTGTTGTGCAGTGTAATACTTTGTTGTTCAGTGCTATTATTTTGCTCCCCTGGACTATAAATTCAAAAATGTCACAACGATCTTCTCTAACCACATACGAAGTACCACTGGTTTAATAAAAGGACTTTTGTAAACTCTTGTATTATGGAATTTCCAGTGCCGGAATTAGAACATTCATTCCGGAATATGTACTCTCAAATGTGTCAACAATAATCTTTAACAGCGAGATCTACGGAAGAATAATCTAACTATGGGAAATAGATTCTAACAACTGGCGTTTCCAATTACTTTAGCTATAATGAATCATATTCCACAATTAGCATCATTAAAAATTGGGCTATAGAGTATTGAACTTTATATTTATTATCTTCTCTGATCAGCTCAGCTTTGAGCAATCAGATGTGGCTATTGACACCCAGAATCACTTGTAATATGGCATTTCAAACATACATAACATCCGAGCTACGAATTCTCTAATGTCACAATTATAAGTTCTTACCATCTGGGAAATAAGATACAGGAAAGTTAAGGATGCAATTAGATTGAGGTTTGAAATGTGAAGTGCTTCAGTTATATAAGCCTGGGAACTTAAACAGCATAAATGTTGTTTTGGTTTTAATAACGGATTTTTCATTATTCAGCTATGCAGATTATGAAAATATTTTTTTTTCTATCATCCAAGAGCTTGTTTACAAACTGGAAAGAACAAATATTTTACTTAGATCAAATTTACAATAAATATGACAAAATATGTTTGGTTCATTTACACAACCTCTTGTTACCACAGCAATGAATAAATAAAATTGAAAAGAAAAATAATGTCAAAGTGCACGTACAAAGTACTATCTAGAAATGACACGTCATGTGGTCTGTTAACCGTTTATGTACTAGTGGTGTGTTTCGTGGGTTCTAGAACAATCGATAAGACACTCACATCGCGATTGGTTTAGAGAAATCTATAGTTAGTGGTTTGTCTCCCGCTAGTACAGCGGTAAGTCTACGGATTTATAACGCTAACATGAGGGGTTTGATTCCCCTCGGTGGACTCAGCAGATAGCCCGATGTGGCTTTACTATATGGAAACACACACACACAGCTAGTGGTTTCTCGGATAAGTAACAATGAGTTAGTATAAAAATAGAAATAAATATAAATAAAGCATTCTAATAAATATAAGTAAAGCATTCTAATAAATGTAAATAAACTATACTAATAAATGTAAACAAAGCATTCTAATAAATGTAACTAAAGTATACAAATAAATGTAAATAAAGCATTCTACTAAATATAAATAAAATATACTAATAAATGTAAGTAAAGCATTCTAATAAATTTAAATAAAATATACTAATAAATGCAAATAAAATATACTAATAAATGTAAATAAAGCATTCTACTAAATATAAATAAAGCATTCTAATAAATAGAATAAAGTATTTTAATCATTGCATTGATTTAAACAGTATGTCGAATAAGTAAAATTATATTTACAGAATACAGTTGTTTAGAATTTAAATTCCTGGATTCTAAGGGTGACATAGTAAAAGTGGTGCACTAAACTGAATAATCGTAGATACAGTAAATATGAATGGAACGAATAAAACAACTAGAAATTAATCAAAAAAGCTGGTGTTTTTAAATATACCGAAATAATGTAGAAGACTTTACTGAGACAATGGCATGGTACAATCTGCCTTTGAAAGAAGAATCAATCCAGTCGCTTAGTTTGCAACATTTTCGAAGAGGCGTTTGATTGCAAACGGGAAGAACTAAACTATTAACTTTTCTAATAATTGAATTTAAATTACAAATATTTTAATCAAGAACAGCTGGATTTTATTTTTTAAAATAGGTTTATATTTTATATATTGACATTATATATTTATGTATTACACGAAGAGCTCTTCTTTTTTTTTAGAATGGAATGTGAAACAAGGTCAATACAAGTGCATTTGTCCAAAATTGTGCTTTTTGATTTTTGGGTACTTTTAGGTCATATAAGAATAGGAAAGCAGGTTGACCAAATGTGTATCAATTCTAATTTGTTTCTTGGCTCTTTTGACGTTCAGTCAATGAATCAAATGCTCTCCTCTCACTCAGCTCTTTAGAGTCAAATGTTCTCATATCGCATCTCGTCTATGGTAATGTGAATTATGATACGGGTGAGACAACGAAACGTGTTTCATGGCAAAGTTACCACGAGTGTCTTCAACTCTTTTATAGTCTGAACAAGTATGTTACGATAGCTAATTGCTCCTTCGTTCGAACGGCGTTTCAAAGAGAATTTTTACGAACAAAATAACAAAATTCTTTTTATCGCTTGTAAAAATCTCCCTCTTTGTGAAAAGTCCCTAAGAACTGTTGAAGACCTTTTAATTAGTTGAAATAATTTAAATACATCGAAGCAATTAAACGTATATTTTATACAGACCGTGTGAAACCGACTTTGGCAGCTCTGAATGTTACCACTCGATATATCTCATTATATTCAGTTAGTTTTCAGGTGAAATGTTGTTTATGATTTTTGACTGCTCACTGCCTACTTCATTTCAAAATTTAACTTTTATCATGTTTCGTAAAATTATAAGGGCCTTTAATAATTTACTCCCTTGACATATTTTGTCCAAACAAGTCATCTAGAACAGTTCTTAAAGACAAAATCAATTTACTTAAACTGATCGATGAAACGCAATAATTACAAATTAATTAGGGCTCGAAATTATTTTTGAATAATTGCACAAACACAGTTCAAAATGCTTCTAAAGTAACATCTATATACAAAAGACATAAAATTTTAGTCATATATTGATATTAGGTAACGGCATTGTTAACATTTATACACATAAAATGTTCATTAGATGCTGATATAAGGAAAGTGCATTGCTAATACTTATATATGTAAAATGCTCATCACATGTTGTTATTAGGAAGATACATTGTTAATACTTATATACGTAAAATTTTCATCAGATATTGATACTAGGAAGTGCATTGTTAATACTTATATATGTAAAATGCTCATCACATGTTGATATTAGAAAGGTACATTGTTAACACTTATATACGTAAAATGGTCAACAGATATTGATGCTAGGAAAGTGCATTGTTAACACTAATATACACAAAATGTTATTAGATGTTGATATTAGGTAACAGCTTCGTTAATATTCATATACATAAAATCTCGCCCTTCTCCAACAGCACAGTAGCACGTCTACGCATTTCCACTGCTAGAAACCAGATTTCGATAACTGAAATGGGCAAAGCACATATAGCACATTGTGTAGTTTTGTGCTTAGCTTCAAAGAACAAAATAAAAGGTTCATCGGGTATAAGGTAAGCACATTGTTAATATTTATATATGTATATCATGCTACCTGCTAGCATTAGAATCATAACACTTTTGTAAATACTTCTTTCAAAAATCGAGAATAGAGGATAATAGAATGAACGTAATTCCTCGTCTCTGTAGGTTTGCTCATCCTCTTCTTATTGGTTGTTTTCCTTTGTCCACAGATCGAGCCATTATTATTAGATGCAAAATATTACGAGCTGTAAGAGGATTTTATAAAATGTCATCACATTAATTTACTTTGTTGAAAATATTCCGTCGTTTCTGAGAATAATAATGTGGTTGTTCCATTTCATATTAAAAGCCAGAGTTCGTGCCCAAGTTGGATCATACTGTATTACAGTAATTGTTTGAAGTACTTTTTGTTTTCTGTCGTCAGCGAATTAACTAAGAATGTAAAATTGAAACATTGTTGAAGCATGTTACTCATATCTATGAGTGTTCAAATATGATCGAGAACTAAAAAATAGTGTTACTCTAAAGTTTAACATTCATTTTAACATAGGTTTTTTTCTAGCAAACAGCATAAGGAAGAACAGAGCAAGTTTGAAAACTGTATCTTAAAGAATGGACAAGGTAATATCAAATAAAAAGTGTACTATGCTAAACCACGTCTCTCAAAGTTTATGGTACGCCCATGCATTATTATGTTTTATAATTCAATATAAGTCGGATTTAGAACCACACATTATCGCCTCTCCTTGCATTCATTCGCTATGAGTAAACTCATCTTGGTTTCAGATAAACTTAAGTAGCATTTTAAATGTTTTTTGTACGTTCCCCCTCAAAAAGAAATAAAATATCGTAAATTCTACGATAAGAATAAAGAAATTTGTATTTATTTTAAAACAGAATAAATTGATAAATTCTACACAAAAAGAAAATATAAAGGTCTGTTACTCATTTAAACATAATTCTTGACAAAGAAATTCTTATGTATAAACGAATGAAAAGTGGTAAATATGTAGGAAAGAAAACCACTATCGTGGTTTATAATATTAGTATTTGTATTTTGTATGTATGACAAAGTTACTACAGTTAGTGCCACTGATGGAAAACCACTATTGTGGTTCATAATATTAGTATCTGTATTTTGTATGTATGACAAAGTTACTACAGTTAGTGCCACTGACGGAAAACCACTATCGTGGTTCATAATATTAGTATCTCTTTTTTCTATGTATGACAAAGTTATTACGGTTAGAGCCACTGATGGAAAACCACTATCGTGGTTCATAATATTAGTATGTGTATTTTGTATGTATGACAAAGTTACTACGATTAGTGCCACCAACTTTGAACTAGTGACTACTAGAAAGACAGACAACAAATCACACATTCAAGGACTGACTGTACCTCTTATAACACTTTAACAACTTAAAGTTCGGGAAATATTTTGTGGTATCGCACGGATTCAAGTTTTTCTCACTACCTCTAAGATCCAGAGCTCTTCCATAGGGCCAACCATAGAGCCCGTACAAAACCAAATAAGTGATTTCGAACTTCGATATAGTTAATTACCTTTCATTCCCTTTTGAATTTCTTTATCACTAGATTCTTATTTCAGTCTTCCCTATCAATAGCGACATTTCATTTCCTCTTGATTTGTTTGATCACTAGATTGTTAGATCACTTTTCCCTATTAATGGAGCGCAGATAGTCCTCGTGTAGCTTTGCACGAAATTAAAAACAAACCAATCCTCATAATGGCGACACGGATTTCATTCTCTCTTGATATGATTTTCAGAAAAATCCAATTCAGACAGTATTTATTATTATAAAGAATTAAACTTTTGTTAATTACATAGTAAACCATATTAGTTGGGTTTTTTTATTCGTTTGAGACTGTAAACTTGCTGTGTATGTAATTTCTTCCTATGAGGTTTGAGTGTTTCCTCAATATAGATTCCATCAAAAGCTGTAACTAGCGAATAAACCACAGCTGGCGTAGTTTTCATTTATTTGGCGATCAGTAAATTCTTTTCTCTAAAATAACGCAGCCACACTGTTTTTTAAACATTTCACAGTCACATTTCTTGGATAGTTTGGCATCAAGACTGTCTGTTTACTAGTAGGGAGAATTGAAACTTAAAAGTAAAGTTAGGGTGTTTTTTTGTTTTGAAACTTGAATCAGTATAGATAATCAGATGATGTTTGTTAGTTACAACTTTGCAAGTATCTGCAGCTTTATTGCCTCACGTAAAGATTCAACTGGAAACTAAAGTTCAAGTGAAAAAAAACAAATATTGATTATTGTCCTAAAACGACTTGAAACTATAAAAATTTTTATTTTTTTTTGACCACGTGTGTTGTTTTAAGATTTGAAGGGATTAGCACCTTCTTTAAGTGTTGAAATGTTCTCTCATATATCTATATATTTTCAACAAATTTGAGAAATTATCTATCAGAGCCGAAAGCTAATCGGTTATCTCTTAGAGTGAGGTGAAAAGACTAATCGCTTTTAAAGGAATTTTAACATGAAAACGTACCGAGGACGCTTAACGTATTAATCTTCCTGTATTAAATTTTCATGTTCAACTTACTTGAGATTGCACTTTGACATCAAAAACTTGTTTCTATTATTATTGAAGTTGTCACAAAACATTAAAAAAATTTAGCAGTAGTTTTTAAGGTACTTTGTAAGTTTGGTTTTACAGGTATGGTGTTCGCGACAGATTAAAATCAACTGTTGTTTGCACTCATATTTTAGAATAGTTATATTATTTCCTTGATAAAAAATGTTCTTCATAAGAATTGAAAAACAGAAATAGAGTTATAGAACTAAACAAGTTTGTATAGATGAAATCTTCTGCAACTCAAAAATAAAATAAATAACTAGAATCTGGTAAATGGCCCAAATCCATGCTTCAAGGGCTTTTATAGTCCAAAACAAATAGGCAATGGGGCGTATAGTAAACGTTGCAAAGCTAGGTTTGCGAAATGCTATAACCATGCTCACAAAACGAGGTTTCAAATGAAAGAGAGATATTTGAGGATCCAATCATGCTGGATAATAACTAAGGTTCGTGAGTAGTTGTAAACGAATTATACGTGTTTTCACTAAGCCTAAAAGCTGGCAATAAAACGCTTTCGAATGGATTGATAGTTTTAAGAAAAAGATATCCGAAGGAAAAAATATAAAACAATGAAAAGTTTTGCCATATTTTCATAAGATGATAAATTGTATTAATTTTTCTGTGTGTTATTCTTACTTGTTACGATTTTGATCTCTTAAATAGCCTTTTGTATTTCTGATACTGAACTACACAAGCCAAGTTGTGTTATGTGTATACACACATAATATCCAGTTTTCTTATTCAGATGGCGTAGTATCAGTTACATCACCAAGTCTGGAAGGAACTATTAATAATTCCTGTAAATAGCTCTTCTGAAGATGCACATGTAACTCAAACATCTACTGTGAATCAGGATCATATATTCTATACCTGAATTTAGAAGAGAATGACAATTTAAACTCACGGCGTATATCACAATCAAAGTGATCAGTTACCTGGATCAATCAACTAACTCTGTTTTTCAGAATGACTGCATAAAAAAACGGATTGTTGGATTGAAGTTTTACAAAGAAAACAAACGTGATCTTATTGAAATAACTACCATTCAGAACGTGTTTAGATGACCACTTTTTTGCCTTGTTTTTTTATGAAAGTAATTTTGTAAATGTAGATTAAATTTATTTATGTGAAACTCTATGTAACCAGTCAGTTCTGAGGAATACCAAATGAAACTTGGTAGACTGTCTCTTATTTATTCAAAACTAACCTCTTTAATATCGTGATATTAGGTTGAAGAATAATTCGTGAGCGTTTTTAAAAAAATTTCATTCATGCATTACATGCAAGACTATACAATACTTCAATGCATGAACACATTACACCCAAAACATTTATTATGATACTTTATTTCATGTAATACCTAAGTATATAATATGCATTGTTTTAAACGAAATTGCAAGAAGTTAAATGCGAAAAGCAGATGGTGTCGAAAATGCTCGATTTTGTCCACTTGACATTCCATTTAATGAGCTGAAAATGAAAGCAAAAATTAAAGACATATGAAAATCAAACACACCATCTATTAGAGCAAAAAATTATCTACCAAATGACATGAAATATTTTGCGAAAGCGTTTCATTTATGAATATATATTTTAACTTGAAAAAACGCTCACGAATTATTCCTCAACCCAATATATACTTGATCCCCCCAGAGAAAAGATTATCCGAAATTAATCTCTTTAATAGTGTGAGGTTCTTGTTCCTTCAAAGGTAGAGATTATTAGAGACTAACCCTTTTACTAGCATTATGTACATGATCCTTCTAAAGTGAAGATTATCCGAAACTAATTTATTCAACAAGTCGAGTTTCTTAATCCTCCAAAAGTGGAAATTATCCAAAAATAACCTCTGTAATAGCGCAAAGCACTTGGTTCTTCAAAAATTCAGAATATTTGAAAGTTACCCCCTTTAATATTTGGAGTTACTTGATTCTCTAAAAGCTTATTTAGACTACTAACATTGTCTAACTTATTGAGATGATCTAAACAAGTGAAAACATAGAATATAAAGTAATTTATTAGTTTGAATATTAAAAGTTCTCGTCTAGTTTCACGCAAAAATACCTAATTTCTTGCAATTTTGTGTATCAATTGACATAAAAATATTGATAGAAGTTAACACTTCTCTAAAGACTGCGAATAGGGTTTTTACCATAGAAGTTTAACCTTATAATAGTAAAGCATAAATCTGCGAATGCGCATTTACTGTTTTTTTTAATGTTATGAAATAATTTAAAAATGTATTTTGTTAATCTAGTAAGAATTTTGTTTGAAAGCTTTACCTAATTAGCCAAGTTACTAAAAATCCAGTATAATATGTTTGTAATATATTTCACTAAAATGCAGGCTAGGTTTACCTTCAGCTAAATGGTATATACGTAAGGAATTTTGCAAATTAGTGTATTAGAAAGAAGCTGATATAGAGGGATCTGATCACACTGAACAGTTCCAAATTCTTCTGTTCACTAGTTGTGCACCACTTCATATTAAATCTAGAAATATAGAAATATGAATAACAATACAAACAATATTATTATACTTGGAAAAATTTATTAATATCATGTTGGTTGAAGAACGACCTACTTAACTTATGACACGTCTGTAAAGTTATAACCAACATATGGACTATCTATCTGAAAAGTAATGTCTTTTGTTTGCTTCATTGCTTGAGAATTTATGTGTCCTAATATGTAACATTTTGTGAGAATTCACGTGGTATGTTTTGCTTTTCCAGCACGTAATGTTTTGTTTTGTGACCAGCTGACTGTATAATTCTGAGCTTTATTTGGTATCATTCAGTCAGGCGAGTTATATGATCTGTATTCTTTCTCTTTTAAATCGTTAGTTTAAGGAGCAACATTTCTTTATGGGGCTGTTGCTTATTATACTATGAAAAAATATTACTAGAATTATATTCACACGAACATTTTTTTTTACTTCAAGAGTTTTTGAACAGCCGTTGATAAAATAAGTGAATAAAATTTCGTGTTAATAAACTGAAGTAGAAATATTTAAAATCTGAAAAAGTGTCATTGACTATATACTCTGAGAACATTGTGTTTTTTAACTTTTTATGAAATATTTCAAAAAATAATAATATATGTATGGATATCGTTAGTTATAACGAGCAAATGAAATAAATAAATATAATACTTCCCTCTTTCGTATTTTCTTTTTTGTAAAGTACTTATTACAAAGACATTATTGTTTAATCAAGTGTATTCGGGTGTTAAATTTCACTAGAAACACGAAGATCTATTAAACAGTTTCTTTACTTTTTGTTTGCTACAGAAAACTGAGGTTAAAGAAATACAGTTTAAGTAATGTAATAAGTTTAATACTCAAATTAGGACCAGTTCATCTATAAGGTCTATTAAACCCCGCTAATATTAAAAACAACAACACAAAAACTAGATTAATGGTCAAAATATCTTTATCACTATGAAAAGTGAATAACATGCTAGTATATTGGCAAGTTCCAAATATCACTATTAGTGAAAATACCTCGTAATCGACTAAAGCAATAATTAATACTCGAAAAATATTTTTCATCAGCTGAATAAAATCAGTGTGAGTTTCTGTTTGTGGATTTAGTTCACTCTCTCTGCCTACGTGTTTTTTTACTGTAACTGTTTTTTTTTTATTTTGGAGTTCAGCGCCCTGTGCTTTTTGGTTTACATGAAATACACGATCCTCAGAACGTGCTCCGCTAAAATTGTATAAATCTATAGACAAACGACACTCAACCAGATCACAAAAATCTTCTGTTATCTGTTATTTTTATTGATACATACAGAACCCAACTTAACCTTTTTATCAGATGTGAAACTCCAGGTATTAGATTTATCTTTAGGTTATCAGTGGACGTTAGCATTAGATTATTTTGCAGTATATTCAACCCAAACAGTATACTTTAGAAAACAAAAACAACAATAAAAAATTATATAAGTAACAAAATATATAAATACATAAATTTTTGCTTAGAGATACACATCAACATTTCCATAACAACTAGAACTTTAAAACAAATCAATTTATTTTTGTACACTGTTTTTGCTGTTGCTGAAATCAGCTCGCGTCCCAATTCTAATAAAAGTGGCTAAACTAAAGCCAATTTCTTAAAACCAAAAACACGTGAACGAATTTGGAGTGCTGTAGTGTGTGTGAATGTACCCTGATTTTCGAAGTGTTATAAGCTGGCACGTGTCTTAGGGTAACCAGAAATAAAATAGAAGGTATTCTATAGAACTAGAATATTTTCCTCGTTTCTTTAAAGTAATACCGATTCCCTGTAGTACAGAAAGTAAGAAAAATTAAATATTTTACTTTGGTCTCTAAAAATAAGTTTCGAGTTATATAAGTGAATCTCTGCAGTGTATTTACTACAGAGAAGACATTATTTATCTTTTAGGCCTTTTATAGTTTGATATCCGTGTTCTGATTTAACCTTCTTTCTGACATTTCTTTTCTTCTTAAGATTTAGAAAATTCACAATAACTTAAGCCTAAGCTGGAAATCTAAACAAGGTAATAAATTGTATTTGATAACGTAGAAGGCAAGTTGTACAAAAAACTTTATTAAAGTTTACTGGAGAGTTACATTTTTGTCGGCATGGCCAAGCGTGTTAAGGCGTGCGACTCGTAATGTGAGGGTCGCGGGTTCGCATCCCCGTCGCGCCAAACGTGCTCGCCCTTTCAGCCGTGGGGGCGTTATAATGTGACGGTCAATCCCATTATTCATTTGTAAAAGAGTAGCCCAAGAGTTGGCGGTGGGTGGTGATGACTAGCTGCCTTCCCTCTAGTCTCACACTGCTAAATCAGGGACGGCTAGCACAGATAGCCCTCGAGTGGCTTTGTGCGAATTTCAAAACAACAAACAAAAATACATTTTTGTTTTTCGGTCAAAATTCTCTGGAGATATTCATCAAAACATAGACACTGTAGTTTGATTGATTTAAACTTTGTAAGAACTTCTAAAATATTTACTCATTTGAGAGTCGTCAGTGGTTTATCTTCACTAAACCCTGTTCTTTCTCTTTCGAGGAATTTTAAAGTTTTCTGTTTAATGTATACATTTTATCGGTTTATTCCACTTGATTCTGTTCAAATAACCGATTTTTCCATTAGAAAGAGGCGTTAATAAGATTGTGGTTATCGGCGTCCTTTAATTTGTTTCAGTTTTGTCATCTTTATAGCACTTAGTTTGATTATAAAAGGGAATATATGTGTAGCGATAGTGATGAACGTGGTACATTATTCTCAGCAGAAACATAATTTAATTTTGCAGCAGTCAAAGTCACATAATTGAGTCCGCGTGGCACGTGATGACGGTTCACACTCACAGAACGTGTTGATGACAAATTCCAGACTTCGAAGCTGTCTGAACGTATAGGATTAACAGAAAGTGTGTATGTGTGTGAATGGATGGATTCCAACTAGTTCTACATTACCATTGTTTTAGGCTATTATTATACATTTATTTTTGTAATTTTCACACATGTATTAATTATGAGATTACAAACGCCCTTCTAAGATACTTGAGTTTGCGTTTAATCCTGGAATAAAAGTGCTTTAGGAATGACACATTTAAATACGAAACACCTTATGAAATTTCTATAATTTACCAAGTGTTGTTACTTAGTATACGTGTCACATTATACAGTTCTAATTTATAGAAGCTACATGATATAAAGTAAAAAAAATGCTAAAGTACAGTAACTAACTAAAACTAAACTAACGTGGCAGGGGTTTAGTTTAGAGAGAGAGAAATCCGAAGAGTTCTCTCTCCAACTGGGGTGTTCAGGAACTTTGTAGTTCCTCTTCGTCCCCTTTCGTGGATTGTTATTAGGATTAAGTGGTGGTTTTTTTATTATTATTATTATTTTAATAATTTAATTATCGTTATTATTCTTGACTTTTTGGGTGGGGAATGTCTCACTAAATGGTCTTTTGGGTGGAGGCAAAGGTAGCAGTGGAAAGAAGGAAAGGTCGGGACCTGTCTCGAAAAGAAAAAGTTGGGTAGATGTGAACATGAATGTAATTCATTCAAGTTCAGATCAAATCAAACGGCCCGATTCTGGGTCTGGCAAAAAGGTTGCCTGGGCTGGGATCTAGAAATCCAATGCCTGAAGATTTTGATGTGGGGGGAAACGGGAGTACCCGAGAAAACCCACTTTCACACGACAGGCGCCGAAAGTTTTGCCTGTCGTGTGCCCTGTACCTGAAAAAAAAGGAATTCATGTTAATAACATAGTTTTTATGTATTTAAACTCTTTGTTGAGTGGATTGTGATTCTTGAAATATGTTGTATGGTGATATGTATTTTGTTGGTGCACTTGATAATTTGTGTAGTGATGCCGTTAGTTTGTTTCTGTTTTCTGCTTTTCGATAATATTTCAGAGAAAGTTCTGTTATTCTGTCTCTTATAGTTGGTAAATTACTAATTTGGTGTAGATAATTTGTTGGTGTAAAAGATGGTAAACTGAATGCGGATTTTAATATTTTGTTTTGTTGCACTTGGATTTTTTGGAGTGTGTTGTTTGACATGTTGTATGTTACTTGACATCCGTACTCTATTAGTGGACGGATGTAAGCCTTGTATATTTGTATAATGGTGTTCGGTGCGCATTTTGATTGTTTACCAGTTATAGTCTTTAGATATGAAATCCTTTTTCTTATTGATGAGTGTATATTGTTTATGTGTTTTTCCATGTTAGTTTTGTGTCGAAAGTGACGCCAAGGAATGTGATGTTTTGCTCATGTTGATGGTTGTGTTTCCAAGTGATAGATTTATTTTTCCTAGATTTTTTCTTTGCTTCTTTAGTTTTCTATAGAAGGTGATTGCTTGTGTTTTTGTCGGATTTAACACGACCCTCCACTTGTTGCTCCATGTTGAGACGTTGTTTAGTGATTCTTGTACGCGAGACATGGCCATTACTGGGTTTCTGGAGGTGCTCCAGATTGCGATGTCATCTGCGTATTGTGAATTGTGTGTGTATGTTAGATTTGGAAAAGGTATGTCACTGACGAAAATTATGTAAAGAAGTGGAGAGAGGACTGATCCTTGGGGCACTCCTGCCGTTATATTAAATAATTTGGATATGGTTTTATTGACTTTTACTTGTGCTGTTCTATTGGTTAAAAAATTTGAAATCCATTTGACTATCGTAGGATAGTCAGTACAGTACAGTAAAATAAAGTACAGAAAAATTAACCTCTTCTCAAATTCAACAAATGCACAGATCACAGAGGTCGTTAGCGATCTCTTGTTTGTGGTAGCAACATAGAAAAGTAAACACAAAATGGTTTATCACACAACAATGATTACTTGAACGTAAACGATAGTATTTACACTGTTTTAATTCTTGGTTTCTTTTGGATTGTTCTGTGACGTTAGAAAATAATGTAGCACTGGAATTATCCCAGGAAACTAAATTCAGTTAAAGAATTAAAAAACTACGACCAAGTGGTATTAAAATCTGGTTTGTTTTGAATTTCTCGCAAAGCTAAACGAGGGCTACCTACTCTAGCCGCCCTTAATTTAGTGGTGTAAGACTAGATGGAAAGCAGCTAGTCATCAACACCCACCGCCAACTCTTGGGCTACTCTTTTACCAACGAATAGTGGGATTGACAATCAAATTATAACGTCCTCATGGCTGAAAGCGCGAGCATGTCTGGTGTGACAAAGATTCGAACCCGCGACCCTCAGATTATGAGTCGAGTGCCATCTGACCATGTTGGGTCGTATTAAAATCTTAAGTTTTCTTAATACGTTGATAGCAGGAATACACAAACGCCTTTCATTCGGTTCCTTTCAAGTGTAGAAACGTGAACTTCATACGTAGCGTTAATCTATAATGTGTTTTAACTATAAGACTTGATACTTATCTGAAATAAGTGGGTTAGCCTACCGCAACTCGCCGAGTTCTTAGAAAAGTACTTCACTTGTTCATTGTGATTCTCTGTCAGAAAAAAAACAACAACTATTAAACAAGATTAAAAGTAAGAACTGATAATGAAATAGATTTTCCTGATAACAATCGTACAGTTTTATCCTTCCTTTAGATCTTCCAAGCTTAATAGACACTTCGAGATGAATAGTGTAGGCGCTTAGTTCATTAACGATACGTACAGAACATTATGTATCGATCTTTCAAGAGAACGTGTGTTATTTAGTTGCAAATTTCAACTGCTTTTCATTGGAGGTAGTGTAGCTCAACAACCATGGATTAACGTTGAGTTACTTTACACAACGTTCTTAGCCAACACAAACCACAGGAAGATGCTACATTCTTGTCAGTGTTTCCAATCGCACTGATATACACTAAACACTTCACCATTAGTTTGGAATAACGAGTGTGAATAAATGTTGCATGAGAATCTTTTTAATGTAGTTCCATTTCAGGAGTTCCGCATGTCTACGTTACAGTCATTTCGTTAGATTTGCATGGCCTTACCCGCTTTAACTATAATAGATTTAGAACACAAATTTCTAGTGGCTCTACTATTACGTTTTTGTCATGCACACATATAAACAATACATACATTCCTGGACAAAATCTTAAGGTCAATGAACATAAAGAAAAAATATGCATTTTGCGTTGTTAGACTCAACCACATATTTGAGTAGAGCTTCGAAAGATGAAAATAAGAAAAGGGAAAATAAAAATAAAAAAACGTTTTTAGCATTTAATAAGGAAAATGTGAACACTGTGAAACTAGCCTAAATACTAGCTGGTCAAAAGTTTAAGACCATACCAAAAAGAAGTCCTAAACAGAGTAGAAAATGCCCAACAAGAGGTCTCAGTAGTGAGTTGCACGGCCTTCATTGCGAATGGCTTCAAACATTCGCTTTGGCATGGTCGATATAAGCGTTTGCAGAAGGCTGGCTGGAATGTTATTCCAAGTGGTGAAGATGGCTTCACGAAGATCATGCACTGTTTAGAATTGACGTCCATTTCTATAGGCTTCCCTTGCCATCCACCTCCAAACATTTTCAATGGGGTTCAGTTCGGGCGAACCCACTGGATGGTCCAAAAGAATCACATTATTCGCCATGAAAAAGTCCTTCGTCCCTGGGCATTGTGGATTTCAGCGTTGTCCTGCTGAATGATCCAGTCATTTCCACACAAGTGAGGGCTTTCAGTCAATAAGAATGCTCCCTCACATGCCAATGTAGTCAGCTGCTGTTTGACCCCATTGTATAACCTGAAGCTCCATTGTTTCATGGAAGGAAAATGTACCCCAGATCATGATGGAACCTCCTCCACTGTGTCGTGAAGAAAATGTCTCCGGTGGGATATCTTTATCATGCCAGTAACGTTGGAAGCCAACTGGACCGTCCAAGTTAATTTTGTTCTCATCAGAGAACAAAACCTTCTTCCACTTTTCTACGTCCCATGTTTGGTGCTTCTCAACAAAGTTTAAACGAGCTGTTTTGTGCTGTGGAAGAGGGCGTGGCCCTTGAAGACGTTTACGAATTTTTAAGCCTTTCTCTCGTAGATGCCGTGTTATTGTTCTTGAGCTGCATTGTGCATCCGTAAGGGTCCTAATCTGGTTCGACAATCGGCTGGTGTCTTGCCGGACAACCCGTTGAATCCTCCTGCTCAACGCCGGCGAATTTTTCTAGGGTCAACCACTTGAAATTCTCGTTCCGTATCCCTCAAAGTCTTTTAAGAAATTTGCAACAGTAGATTTACTACGCCGAATCTCACCAGCGATGGCACGTTGAGAGAGACCTTGCTTTTGCGGCTCGACAATTCTGCCACGTTCAAACTATGGCAACTTTTTAGCCTTTGCAATGTTTTTACCCAATGTAACACAGGAGATGTCAATGGGAGATGTTGACAATGCTAATGCTTGAACACAAATGACTAAATTTCGTTACGTGTTTACAGATTAACGCTTTGTTTCAGTATGGTCTTAAACTTTTAACCAGCTAGTATTTAGGCTAATTTCGTAGTGTTCACATTTTCACTATTAAATGCTAAAAGCTCTACTCAAATAAGTGGTTGGATCTAACAACGTAAAATGCACATTTTTTTCTTTATGTTCATTGGCCTTAAGATTTTGGCCAGCAGTTTATGTATATATAGGTAACATTGGTATGGAAGTTAGATTTGTTTGATTAGATGCTATTCTAGCATCATTTGCAGTGAAACAGCAATATAACTACGGATTATTTATTGTTTTTTTTGGGTCTGAAAAATCATTTCATCTCTTTATTAAAAGAGATAAATAAACTAAAAAAAATATCATACTTTGATATTTTAACCAATGGTGTTTCGACAGAAGGTTTGTTTGTTTATTTTTTGGAATTTCGCGCTAGCTACTCGAGAGCTATATGCGCTAGCCGTCCCTAATTTAGCAGTGTAAGACTAAAGGGAAGGCAACTAGTTATCACCACCCACCGCCAACTCTTGGGCTACTCTTTTACCAACGAATAGTGGGATTGACCGTAACATTATAACGCCCCCACGGCTAAAGGGGCGAGCATGTTTGATACGACCGGGACTCGAATCCGCGACCTTCGGATTACAAGTCGAACGCCTTAGCCCACTTGGCCATGCCGGGCCTCGACAGAAGGTTAGAAAGCTTTATATGTTACATCACCATACAACTATTCTTGCCCAATTGAATGCCATAATAATATGTGTTTTAGGGAGCAACATGAACAAGAGTGAGAAAGGATAGAAAGAAAATACAATATGATCGCATTTTTTATACATACATGTATTGACAAATTAAAACCACGAATCGGGCGTCTGGATCATAAGGTTATAAGTATTTGACCAAGTTGGGTGAAAAACTGGACAGTTCTTATATCGTTCTCTTTGTCAACCTGAAGATGACCTAGGAAGGTCGAAACGTTGTTCTCTGCTCATCAGTAAAAGTGTTAATACCCTTACCAGTCGTTCTGAGATACAGTACTTATGTACTAGGCACATGTAATCTGTGATTTGTCACCTTGACCCTATATTTCCAGTTATTTTTATTTTTTCTCTGACCGTTTAATATTATAAATCAATTCGACCCATGTTCAAAGCAGTCATAACTGTAATATACTAAATTAACTTTTACACTTTTGTAAGCTTAATTCCACAACAAGAGATTTGTGTATCTTAGTATTTGAAATATATAAGATTATTCTAAGCGACCAGTTTCCATTAATGTTCTGTTGTTAATTAGTTTTCAGAATATTTGTGAATCTTAATATTTAAATATTTTGAATTTATTTTGAATTTCGCGCGAAACTACCAGAGGGCTATCTGTGCTAGCCATCCCTAATTTAGCAGTGTAAGACCAGAGGGAAGGCAGCTAGTCATTACCCACCGCCAACTCTTGGGCTACTCTTTTACCAACGAATAGTGGGATTGACCGTAACATTATAACGCCCCCACGGCTGAAAGGGCGACGATATTTGGCGCGACCGGGATTCGAACCTGCGACCCTCGGATTACGAGCCGAACGCCTTGACACGCTTGGCCATGCCGGGCCCGAATTATTTTGCAAAATGCAAGTATAGAACATTATACAAGTGCTTCAGTTACACAGGAATGTGAATCTGAACTTCATAAAAGTTGTTTCAGTTTTAATAATGGATTCTCTGTAATTCAGCTACACAGACTTGGATAAAAATATTTATTTTTTTTCAGTCGCGTAAGATTTTGTTGTTACAAATTGGGAAGAAAAAATATATCTTACTTAGTTCAAAATTACTGCAAATATAACATAATATGTTTGGTTCATTCACCCAACTTCTTGTTGCTATAGCGATGAATAAATAATATTGTAAAACAAAATAATGTCAAAGCGCATGCACAGATAAGTACTGTCTAGGAATGACACGTCGTGTCAGTCTATTAACCGCTTATGTACCAGCGGTGTGTTTCTCGTGGGTTCTAGAAAGATCGATAAGATTCTCATGTCGCGATTGGTCTAGAGAAATCTATAGCTAGGAACTGTCAGCATTTTAAACATAAAACGAAAAACAATGGATATTATTTTCGGATTCAGCGCACAGGAATTACTGTTGAGCATGTAACCATTTAAAGACGATAAAACCATTGCAGTCCTGCGCAATTATTGTCTTAGAAACGCAAAATTATGAGCCGAGTGCAGCCTATTACCTAGTGTGTTATACTATGTAGCTAAGGATTTGTGGTTTACGTCACGTTACGGTCTATAAAAAAATTCGCTCTTCGTATTTTGGGCCGTGGATGCGTCGTTATAAGAGTAACGACCAAGTCTGACTATTCGGCCAGAAAATAATCGTTTAAGGTGGTGTTCATTAGATGCTTCTTTCTAGCCTATTGTCTCAACATTAGAAATAGAACTCGTGCAATTTTTCGCAAAATTCAATAAAGAACAAATTAACAGTAGTATTGTATTCTTAGTAATACGTTTTATACATCAGTTGATTAAACAGAGTGGTTCTGCTTTAACAATTGTTAGAATGTGTTATATTTTATGAAACTTAGTATTAAAAACTTCGGCAAATTAACGACATGGTTTTAGAATGCAGGTGTACTTGCAAACTATTACGTTAAGGTTTGAAACTAACACAATGAAGTCGAGAATCAGACACTTTTTAGACACTTTGTTAGAACTTTAGGAAACTCAAGTTACAACTTGTAAATATTCATCAAGACTCCTATAATAAAATTAGTTATATTAGTTTACTAGTTTCTCTAGTTGAGAGTAAAAATCGTATTGGTAAAATACACACGGAATATTACCTGGTGGGACAGAGGTAAGTTTGCGGATTTACAATGCTAAACAAACAAGTACACACTTCACAATGACGCAGTCATGTTTCTTTTCTGTTGCCCAGAAAACAATCGAAAAATAGATTTAAACGAGTACAAAGAGATCGGCCAAATCGACTGAACCCATTTTGAGGGCTATTGATTAATAGTTTGTTTTGAATTTCGTGCAAAGCTATATGTGGGGGTCTGCGCTAGTCGCACCATATTTAGCAGTGAAAGATTAGGTTTGTTTGTTTTGTTTTGAATTTCGCACAAAGCTACTCGAGGGCTATCTGTGCTAGCCGTCCCTAATTTAGCAGTGTAAGACTAGAGAGAAGGCAGCTAGTTATCACCACCCACCGCCAACTCTTGGGCTACTCTTTTACCAACGCATAGTGGGATTGACCGCGACCCTCAGATTACGAGTCGAACGCCTTAACACGCTTGGCCATGCCGGGCCGTCAAAGAGTAGGAGAAGGCAGCTAGTCATCATCAGCTACCGTCAACTCTTGGTCTTCTCTTTTATCGACGAACAGTGGGATTGACCTTCACTTTTAACACCCCCTAGTCTGTAAGGGCGAACATGTTAAATGGGGCGGGGATTCGAATCTGCGATCGTCATGTTGCCTGGCCATGCTGGGCGAGAGTTAATGTGAGCTGTCTATGGATAGTTTGCATCTAAACTCGGTTCTTTAAGTTCAAAACCAGTGACGATGTATACAAACTCTTATCCATACGCCATCTTTGTGTTTAGTTAAAGTGTCAGCGAAAGTTTTCATTCTTTAAAGAAGTTTGTAAAAGAATAAGGAAGTTCCTTATAAAACTTTTTCGCAATGTTTTAGTTTGACAGATGCTACGAAACACATAAATATCGTATCACTAGCATGAGAAAATTAAACCAATAAAAACATACTTGGATATTTTAAGTACAACGAACACTTTTACTTTAAGCATTAGACAAGAGGAGGTTAATGTCGGAGGTAAATTTTTACTTGTTACCTAAGTTTATGTTTTAGTTAAATGATAAATTGACCTTATTTTATTATTCAGTACTAGACCACATTAAACAACTAATGCGCATGCGTAATAGAAGCACGTCATTTTAAACCCTGTTGCAACTAGGTTTATATTATCTCAGAAATTCGAGGTAACATAGTATATGGGATATAGTAAGTTAGGTCTTATGTTAAACTCTAACTAAGAAGAAATTTTATGGGTTTGTGTGTGCGAATTTTACTTCTTATTAGAGAACATTATGACAAAATCTTATTATGCTTCAATATATATGTAAATGTAGATTACTACATTTGCTATTAGAAATTCCCTTTCTTTAAAATATCTACGTAACCATGGCCTACGTCTATTATTCTTTATTCTACAATATTATTTTTTTGCTTTTCACCATTTACCATAGTAAAAAGCCATATTTTGATTAACCCATGTTCTCAAAAGTGTTTCAATGTATTCATTCATTGACATGTTCCACATAAGCCGCGAGAGTGGTTTGCATATTAAACCATGAAACTATCCAGATTCTTAGCTCTCTGTATATCCCTCACGTGCAGATAAAATTGACTTATTGCTTACTGATAGACATAAACCAATGTAATTATCCGATTTTTATATTCACGTGTCGAAACTTCTTAATGTGCCACTTTGTAAAGCCGCTTTATCGTGACATTAAGATATGGCTCATCTGGGTTTTTATACGACGCATACCAGTCGAGCATTTTATGAAATTTTCTATTAACTTGCTTCGAAAGTTTTGCGTGGAATAGTTCGGTAATACACAAAGGATAATAAATTAAGCGTACACCAGTTTCTTCGGTTATTTACACGGTTAATTCAGAGTTGATATTGTCAATAAGGTTTACCCCCAGCTGATAGGCGGAAGAAATTGATTAAGGTTTTTCTGGATATAAACTTCAGCACCAATACTATCTTTGATGAGACTTGATTACCTTAGCTGCTCGAACAGAACGAACTATTTGCAAACAGGAACGTGTATAAGAAATGAAAATATTCATTCTAGTTCCATCATTAATAGTTTTAATTATTAGATTCCCAGATAAAATATTTATATACATGTTAATAATTCATTAATTAATGACTGGCATTATGAAATCACTAAAGCAACAGAACAGTACAGCTGGTTTCGAAAATAAAACTTTAATTAGTCTGTTAAGACGAAGAGTGAACATGTTGGGTGTGTCCTAAAGGTTGTTGCCCCAGACTGTGAATCAGAAGGTCCACGGTTACCGTTTCGTTGCTACAAAATCATGCTCTGCACTTTGGGGCCGCGAGTGCGTTCTAAAAGCGATGGTTAAATCCCACTAGTAACGCAGCGGTATGTTTCCGGACTTACAACGCTAGAATCCAGGTTTTGATACCTGTCGTGGGCAGTGCACAGATAGCCCATGCGTAGCTTTGTGTTTAGCTACAAGTAAGGAAGTAAGCTTCCTGGGAAATAAGAACTGACGAATAGTGCAATAATAAACCACGAATATTGGTACTAGATGCTACTCTGTCCCATTTCTTGTTATAAATCTACTTTCCTATGCCTTTAGCATGTTACATTTTATATACATTTTTAATTAGTATTGCAAATTGTTTTTATTTTGTGTCAATGTGTTTTTTTGGGTGAAAGGTCAAGCCTAATCATTCTGTACTCCATTCTATTTTATTTAAGTTGCAAAAAATCCTTTATGACCATAAACACTCGTTTACCTTTACGTCTAAAACAGATATTTAAGTATAGTGTTTTCAATTCGTTCAGTAACTCCTTGTCTTTTTTTAGCTGCTATTTTTTGCTTCCTTTAAAATTTAACGGAACCCTGGCGTGACGAAATTTACTAAGATTGCCCATGTAAAACACTATTATCCACACTACAGTAGTGTATTGGAAGAAAAGGAAAATAGGTAAAATAGGTAGCTGTCAAGAATGACATTGATGATAAATCACCTAATATAATAATGCAACGAATAAAATGGTTTAATTCAGATAATTTCGGTTCTAGTTGTTCATTCTTTTTGCCAGCAATGCCATAGTTCTACTTACTAACTGTGTTATTATGGATTAAATGGATTTTATACTTACTAAGTGTCGTATTGTAGATAAAATGGATTATTGTTTTTCTCAACAAAATCATAGTACTAGTTTACTATTACTTCTATGGATCTTCTTCTTGCATTGTGTTATGAAAAATCTACAGATAGGCCAAATATAAGTTAGGCTCTTATCTATATGAAATACGCTAACAAGAAAAGGTTCTGTAAACATAGCTTGACCTGAAACTGGACCAAGTAAGATCATAATCTTCTTACAGATATACAGCCGTGACTTTGTATTTATACCATGAATATATTATGATACACTCTCAAATGTTTTATGTAATACTGAAGGGCAACATTATATTTTTATGTATGTAAATATTTTATGTATGTTATATTTGTATTTATATTTATATCTATAGATGAAACATTGCAAGTTTAAAGCTGAAATATGTATCACACAAGATTAATAGAATCTTTGGGATCTTCTCTTAAGCTATAAACAGATATAAAACACACAGTTTAATGACTTACAATTAATTCCCTTACTAATTAAAAACTGGATACGTTAAAACTATAGAGCTGCACATAAAAGCTGATTTAGTTACACATTACAACTAAGTATGATTTACAATTGATAATATTGTGAATTCTCAATACGGAAAACCAAATAAATTGGTGACTGACATTTTTAAGACACACACACACAAATAAACCCAATCTCCTGGATTTAGATTTCCACGATCACGATAAAAAAAATGGAATGAATGCATTAAAGTAAACTACTTCTATTATTTTCCCTTCTCGGAAAAGAAAACACTTATAAAGAAATATTTCTCAAGATTTCTTTTGCTTCATCGCGTTTCATTGCTCAGCATTACCTTTAGAAACTGACTCTTCCTTGTTAGTTGAGTTGTCAAGGCCGACCTCTGTAAATCATAGTAAACATAGAGAAACGCATTCCTCTGAATGGACACGAGGTGTCGCGAAATGATGCAAGTTTTTCTTTTTAATGATATCTTCCGGCAATGAACGACCTCCGTTCTTTCACAGAGACACATTAGTCTCCAGGGAAAAACAACATATCGCGATGGCCGAATATTGTCAATATTTTGTTAGTAGACAACAAGAAGTATCGATGTGGGTTGGTCTGGAGGGGACAAAGATGAACAATCGTGCATGAAGAAATATAAATAGTGATGGATCACGTTCATACACCCTGCGTTGTGTCACAAATGAGTGGCAAATAGAGAGAAAGAGATACATAGCTGAATAGAATGAAGAAACAGGCGGACAGGTAGATTCAAAAGTACTCTTTTATTTCTACCTTTTTCTTTTCGTTCAAATTTTTTTACGGTCTGTAAAAATTTCATATCTTAAGTCTCGTTATTTTAGTTTATTTGTTTGTTTGTGAATTTCGCACAAATCTACGCGAGGGCCATCAGCGCTAGTCGTTCCTAATTTAGCAGTGTAAGACAAGAGGGAATGCAGCTAGTCATCACCACCCACCGCCAACTGTTAGGCTACTCTTTTACCAACGAATAGTGGGATTGACCATCACATTATAATACTTCCACGGCAGAAAGGGCGAGCACATGTTTGGTTTGAAAGGGATCCGAACTCAGGATCTTCGGATTACCCCACTTTAGAAAACACTGTTATAGAAGGCGCTAATAATATAAAAACATTCGTAACAGAAATGCGATGAGAGCTAAAAAAATGAAGAAGGAGAGTGGCGCATTGCTGGACAAATAAATGTGTTTCTAAAACCCTTGACTTAAAAATTATGTTGTTTTTCAACAGGACAAGGATAGAAGAAAATTAATTTATAAGGTATTACGTGTTGTATAAATTCTAACAAGTCCTTAGTTGGTGACGTTGTGGTCAAGAAGTCGCACATTATAATTCTTCTACTGCATGGGAACATCGAACCCACGATCCTCAGATTACGAGTCAAGGGTCCGAAGCACCTGACAATGCCGAGCTATTTTATTTTGATTGTTGCTAAATGCAAACTCGCACAATGAGGCTAACTGTTCTATGCCCGCCACGGGTATCGAAACTTGAATTTTAGCGACCTAAATCTACAAAAGTATTGCTGAGACACTAGGGAGAGAGTATATTTTATGTTTAATTGAAAATAAATATTACCTTACTAGAAAAAAAACAACATGTTTTAAACCTTTGTGGTATCTTTACAATTTTGTTTTCCTGAAAGAAAAATACAAACCAGTAAAAGTCTTTCGGGCCTGGCATGGCCAGGTGGATAAGGCACTCGATTCGTAATCAGTGGGTTGCGAGTTCGGAACCCACCAAATATGCTCGCCCTTTCAGCCGTGGGGGCGTTATAATGTAACGGTCAATCCCATTATTTGTTGGAAAAGAGTAACCCAAGGGTTGGCGGTAGGTGGTAATGACTAGCTGCCTTCTCTCTAGTCTTACACTGCTAAAGTACGGATGGCGAGCGCAGATAGCCCTCGTGTAGCTTTACGCGAAATTAAAAGAACAATCAAACAAAAGTCTTTCGTGCACACATCTCAATTTTTCTTTAGTTTGAAATAGGTAGACATGCCATTTATTCTTTTCTTCTGTACAGTACTGACGTCTAGCATCTTAGGTGTTTCCAGTTTCGAGTAGAAATGACTTTTTTGTATTGTGTTTCTCTCAACCTGTTGTTCAACTTCCTTGTGAGCTAAAATCACTTCAGCTATCTTGAAGTGACACCTTATAGTCGAGTCTTGTACGAAGTACAGCAAATTCCCTGACTGAAATAACTTTCATGGCTTTTACGATTGTCAAAAATGTCGTTCTTTAAAGTACCAAAGTCATTAAAAGTTAATGCTGAATAGATTCCACCAACAACGTGACATTCGATGCAACACTTGCCCGTTTCTAATCTTCTAGTCTTGAAATACAATTCAATAAAGACCCTAAGTTAATTGCTGTTATAAGGTATTCACACATTTTAAATAAAAAATATAAGTTTCGTATTTTTTGTAGGAATGATTGTAAAAGTAAAATCATTGAGGTGTTCGATAGGTTAAAGTAAAGAAAATTCCTGGGAAAGTTTGTGATCTATATTTATCTATCCGTTCATCTATTTATCTTTCTTTTGTACTGTCTATCTATCTATATTTTTTACAGATATTCCACACTATTCTTTCTTGTTAAGAATCTTGTGCTATCTAGACTGACAGAATTATTCTTTATTTCGATTTTACGCAAAGCTAAACAAGAGCTATCTGCGCTAACCGTCCCTAACTTAGCAGTGTAAGACTAGAGAGAAGGCAGCTATTCATCACCACCCAACACCAACTCTTGAGCTACGCTTTTGCCAACAAAAAATGGAATTGACTGACACATTATAACGCTCAATGGCTGAAAGGGCGAGCATGTTTGGTGTGACGGGGATTTGAACCCTCCACCCTCAGATTACGACTCGATCGCCCTAACCACTTGCCCACCGTCAGAATTAAAGAACTTCCCTGATTTTGTTTTAGAATAATGATTTGGCTTAAGCAGCATTTATAAATTTTGGCATTCGAATTCAATGTTTCGTCCACAATTTAAATCAATAAAGAGCAGGCTAAAGACGAGCTTATTCAGAAAAAAGTCTTTAAAACACAATTTAAATCACAGGAGTTATAAGCCGACAACCTCCGTGATTAAAAATGCCATTTTACTGTTTAACGAATTAATATTTTACAGTGAAATGGTGTGAAGAACGAAATATTTACCAGTTTTACAGAAATGTCTTAAGAAGATGTGTTGTTTAATCTCAGTTCTACTTTCTGTTAGTATTGACACGCATGCTAAAAATATTACCTAACTCTAAAATACAGACTGGTTTCCTAGGATCCCCTAACTATGTAACACTATATAACAAAATTTTTACTTTTTTCTTGTTCCTGGGCAGAAAGTGTTATTTCCCAATTACTTATGCCTAAAGTAAATGGAAAAGACTTTTTTTTTTCTTCAAACTTTGCTTTTGTGACCTTGGAGAGTATAATGAAAACATGATGGGAGACTATATTTGGGGACTGATACGTGAAAGTGATTTACATTATAGTCGCAAATCTACAAAAACTATTCACTTCTAAACATTTTTGAATAACTTTAGTATAAATAGATGTAATTCTTGATTCATATGTTGTTTTATTCAGACCTCATGTAAATGCAAATTTGTAAATCTACCCGTTTTTACGTAAAAATAGGTTAATTTCTAAATTTCATTATCCAGGTCACCAACGCAAAGTTTGAAGGGAATAATGGCCATTTTCTGTACTTTTACAACATAAGCAATTAAGAAATAACACATACTATCCAGGAACAAAATTTGTGTTACATAGTGAAATGAGACAATAGTGTAAACGGAAAGGGCCGATTTTATTTTATACCCTTCAATCGTTGTATTAACAAATATGATCCTAAAATAATCTTTTGATCTGTAAGATTCTCATGCCTAATGAACCCAAAGAAGATAAAAGCTGAAATATTCTATGATGAATCAAATCTAGTGATCCACATTGTGTAAATTTACATTTTATGTTAAATTTGGTGATATATAGAAGAGTAAAATACTCATCTTGAAAATTACAAAACGTATTTTATATGAACATCGTATAGAATTATAATTCATGAATTTCGAAATATATATCAAACAAAATTAATTACTCCAAATACTTATGAACAAATTAAGCAAATTTTTGACTCAATAGTTTTATTACTTCTTCGTATAAAAACATTACTGCAAAGTATAAAAAGTCACTTGCGTGAGTTGGACTTCGAATATTTCCGTGCTATAACTTAAAGCCAGAAATCTCTGCTTTATAAATAGTGCTTGTTTATCGACTTCCTTCATAGCTCAACTTCTGTAACGTCAGGAAGCGCTCAGACATATTAAGCTACCGTTTATTCGTTATCTCACATTTTCTGGTTTTAATGCTCATTTATGGGCATTTGAAGCCTAACGTCCTAATATTTCATTTATGAGTTTCAATGAAAGATGTTTTTGTTTGTTTGCAGATAGTCCTTGTGTAGCTTTGTGCGAAATTCAAACATCAAACTGTACGTGAAACATGAATGCTTAACTTAGTTTAAAAGTGGGTGAGTGAATAAGTGCTGCTTATTGGCTATTGTTTGTGAAGTATGTCTTCTTTACCTTTTGATGGGAATTTTTTTATAAAATCCCCAGGATACTGTAGCCATTTGAAGACTGAATAAATATTTTTAATTTCTTCATTAAAGGCCGAATGATGACATACTTTAAAAGCTCTTAAAAACATAATGTTTTGTGGTTGTCACGAAAA
Source organism: Tachypleus tridentatus (assembly GCF_004210375.1). Taxonomy (NCBI): domain Eukaryota; kingdom Metazoa; phylum Arthropoda; class Merostomata; order Xiphosura; family Limulidae; genus Tachypleus; species Tachypleus tridentatus. The sequence continues at coordinate 41,723,392 of NC_134830.1, forward strand.
CAAGTAAATATACCTTAAAGGGTTTGTTGGTTTCCTTGTAGATTGAGAGGGCATTGAAAAGTTTTATATCATGTATAAAAGCGAGTGTAAAACATGGGGTGGATATCCCCCCCCTTTTCCTATGGGTGAGGCGCCTATGCGATGAAATACTTTTTCTATATCTGCCGTGGGAATCGAACCTCCAATTATCGCTTATAGACATTTAAGTTTACTGTTGAGGAAAGGGTAGGAACTTTATAACAGATGGACAATGTTATTTAATTCAAACACCAAAATGGAAATTGAGAAAAAATAAACACAGTACAATAGCTAATTATTCCATTCTAACTAATAATGATATTAGTAAAAAATAACCATTTATAAAATATTTCACAACAACCGGCGAATAGATAATATCTCATTAAATAGACACTGTTAAAAAGATACCGAAACATTTATACAATGCAATCAGTAAGCACAAATAATTAACAGAATTTTGATAAAAATAAAAGTAATAAAAGCTTCACGTACCAGTGTCATAAAACCACAAAGGAAGTATCTCCACTCTATTTATAAACCCCCGGGAAAATATGAAAAAAAAAAGAATTACACCTGAATATGTATTGCTGCTTGTTTCTTTTGAATTGGGTGCAAAGTTACACGAAAGATATCTTCTTCATTTAACAGTATAAAACTAGAGGGAAGGCAGATCGTTATCAACTCCCATCGCAGACTCGTGGGCTACTCTTTTACCAACGAATAGCGGAACTATTAGTCACAGTCCCCACGGCTATGAAGACGAGCATGTTGGTGTGAGGGGGATTTGAATCCCCGCCCTTCAGATTACGAATCGACCGCCCTAACAGTTTGGACATGCCCAGTCTGTATTGTTGCTCTCAAAATATATGTGTAAATAAATTAAACACATTTTGTAAGAATGATTTACATAAGCTAATGCACGCTGCGCGTCGTTATGATATCATATAAATGCAAGCCACTGTGACACGGGCAACGTATTTAGTGTCTACTTTTGATGGAAGTTTCTTTGCCAGACAACAGTACGTAAATACTGCCATCCGTTTGAGCACAATAGACAATGTTGTTCAAAAGACAGCAGGGAAATTTGAGGCATCTTTCTTATAACAAAGTTTGATTAGTCTGAAGTAGGCACGAAATATGTTGCCCAATTACGGTAGAGAGAGGTAGATGAATTTCAGCTTCTAAAACTATATTTGCGCAAATCATAGGCATGACAACCCATTAAAGTTTTAATGAAAATTTTTACAAGTATGTGGTTGAATGAGACTACTGGGTTTCTTTGGCTGTTTTTTTTTTCCCAAAACCACATCTCAGACTCACACAGAGTAATGTCATAATTCACAAAATAAGAGTAATGATTACTACATAGTGCTATTTAATTCAAAAAGTCATTGTAATAAAGTTAGGTTTATCTACCGATATATTAACATTACATAAGCAAAGACGTGATACTGAGGAAGTTTCATATGCTATAATTTCACAAGCTTCCTGACACATCTTGAAATGTACTGTTACTTTCTTCAGAAAGATTGTTAGTGAAATTGGAACCACAGCAAACTTTTCGACTAATGTATTCTCTCTTGCAGCTACAATGGAACATTGTACATTCATTCCGCTTAATAGTGATCAATAGAGAATCTAGGAAATGTCTGCCAAGATGTGTGGCGCAAGTTTTACGATTGTAACTGCGATATTGTACAATAGTAAATAATCACCGTTATCAAGCTGTGAATGATCGACTCTAGAGGAAGTAGTCCCCAGGGGTCGCACAGAATCTCCAACTTTGTTCTTACAAATTGCGATTAACTCTGAGTAAAGGGTCTGGCATGGCCAGGTGGTTAGGGTGTTTGCTTGTAATCTAAGGGTCGCGGGTTCGAATCCCAGTCACACCTAATATGCTTTCTCTTTCAGTCGCGTGGGCATTATAATGTTACAGATAATCCCACTATTTGTTAGTAAAAATGTAGCCCAAGAGTTGGCGGTGGGTGGTGATGACTAGCTGCTTTCCCTCTAGTCCCTCTAAGTTAGGGACGGCTAGCGTAGAAAACCCTCATGTAGCTTTGCGTGATATTAAAAAAAAAACCTCAGTGAAAACAATAAATGTACACGAAACTTCACGCAGAGTTATGTATGCTTAGAAAAACTGAATGCAATAAGAGTACGGTTTGACTTGTGTTAATTTAAGTTCACGAAATGTCGGAACATAATTATGATTTTGGAAAAATAAATATATTGTATGGGTCGGTAATTAGAATCCATTAATATAACCAGGTATATTTTTCTTCATTTACTTAATTCGTAAAGTTGCCATTAAGATTTCATATCCAAATGTGCCTTCAGTAATGTCGATCAACTTAAACTTTATATTTCATTGAATCGTTGTATTGGTATGTGTTAAGATACATAAGGATTTTGAGACAAAACCGAATCTGGCATGTAAGTATTAAATTCATCAAAAACAGCAGGTTCACATGAAATGTATTGCAAAGAATAAAATTAATACAAACAGAGAAGGAAAGTGTTAAAAAATTATATACCAGCGAAAAGCAAAATCTTCTTTGAGTGAAGTTAATATTTCAGATTATACATTATGCTGGGCAGTTACCTTTTTGCGATAATTAACTGACTGCTGGAGTAAAAACGAATCGTTTTTACTAAAAAATACAGAAGGCTTGTTCTCATATTGTTGAAAGTTATAATGCTGTGTCTCACAATCCTAGTGTCGTACTTCATTTATATCTCTCTTTACATTCGGCTTAGTGAGATTAACTCTAAGCTTATGCCGACTTGTACAAGTGACCTTACCACCCCCAGATTACGTATTTCAGTCATAATTCCCTTTACATTCATCTCAGCGAGATTAAGTCCCAGCTTATGCTAACTTGTGCCAACAAATGTATCACCTCGCAAATTGAGCAACCCACTACTCTTTAGCATGGCCAGGTGGGTTCAGGCGTTCGACTCGTAATCTGAGGGTCACGGGTTCGAATCCCCGTCGCACCAAACATGCTAGCCCTTTCAGCCGTGGGGGTGTTATAATGTGACTATTCGTAGGTAAAAGAGAAGCCCAAAAGTTGGCGGTGGGTGGTGATGACTAGCTGCCTCCCCTCTAGTCTTACACTACTAAATTAGGGACGGCTAGCGCAGATAGTCTTCGCGTAGCTTTACGCAAAATTCAAAGTAAGCCACACTAAACCTTATTTGCTCCTCCACAGCTCTTAGATCTTGAGATAAATCAATTCCTCCAAAGCTGAAAATCACCGAAAGACTGTAAGCGCATCAACGATTTACTTCGTCAAAGGTGAGTTGGTTCTTTATTTTGTCAACCTCTTCTAGTAAGTCCATTTGGGAGATTTTTGCATCCATTTTCATTCGTGCTTCTATTATCAACTTATTGTCAGTAAGTTCTTCATTCACCTATGGAAAGGTACATATGACGTTTTAAATGTCATTTCCAGATTCAGCATAAGGAATTATTGTAGAACATGTAAAAATGTTAAGACAATAAAACCATTACAAGCCTATGTTATTATTATTTACATTATTCGTGTTTCACAACTCCACAGAAAAGAAAAAGACTAGAAATATTATATTCAAACCTGAACAAACGTATTAAAAAACTCCTGCGCAAACCGTAGGATTATTTTTATGTTGATTCGTGAAAGAAAAGGAGAGATTTTATCAGTTTTTTTCATTGTAACTGGCCGAGTTTTTTATCAAAGGTATTCAACTACCGAAGACTTCAGCAAAAAGAACTAAATATACTGCGCCAAAACCTATGCACAACTACTAAACTAACTTCTGCAAAGATCGAAGGGCTTTTTTAAATAGTTAATTTCTGAAAGTCGAGATATTCACCCTCTAAAAAGTTATTCTTCGCTATCGAAGACAATAAAACACCGTTATACTCGGTTTTATACAAACCGGAAATGCTTCGTTTTATTAGAGTAAACACTGCGTATATTTGTAAGTGTCTTTAACCTTATTGTAATTTATTATAGCTTTAGAAGCCTTTACGAATATTTTTCTAAAACCTGGAAACTACTAATGGATGCAGCATTGAATATGTTATAAGTAGTTTTGTACATAATTCGTTTAAGTTCCTTCGTTATTAAGAACTTCCCTAACTACTTCGCCTTCCGCCATTGGAAAAGAAAAACGTTTACTAATGCGCTTTAATTGGAAAATAATTTGTGCAGCTTATAATACATTAATTGGAAGCTGTAACGTTGAGGATTCATCATTGCTCCAGTTCCCTGTTGTACTTTGTCTTTATATGGCTTTCTGCAACTATTTCACTGAATATTCTAGTAGTAAACGATTACCGTAGTAGAGTTCTCTACTTTCATGATTCATTATACTCATTTTCGTACTTCTCACATTGCACAAACCCTCGAGCACCACATCACGTGGCTCAGTAAGTAATGTTTGGGTGGAAAAATCTCCAAGGTAGCAGCAAACTGTTGAGAAACATGTAACATTCAATTGAATACACGTGCACCAATGTAACCTAACATTTATTCTCCCATAAATGGATATGAAAAGTAAAAACAAAACAAAACACGAAATAATTAAAAATTAGTAATTTAGAAAAGAGACAAGGGATCGTTAGAAAAGGTAGAGATGTTTGTTTGTTTTGGAATTTCGCACAAAACTAATCGAGGGCTATCTGTGCTAGCCGTCCCTAATTTAGCAGTGTAAGACTAGAGGGAAGGCAACTAGTCATCACCACCCACCGCCAACTCTTGGGCTATTCTTGGCACGACTCGGGATGGATAATTACTATAGACATCGAGTCAAAATAGTGATTTGAAGCTTCAAAAAATAATATAGACTCTATTTCCGGCCTAGTTTGTTTACTCTTTAAAAATCCCTAATTGCAGACTTAAAAATACAATCTTTCCATTTTTATTCAAATTATTTTTGTACTGTTTTGACAATCCTTATTACCATTTTTAAATTTATTAATAATTATTAATTATTTTGCATGATAAATGATCACTTACTGGTTACTTGTTACTGCTTTAAATAATATTTATTCGTTGAAAATATTGTATTTTAATGTTGTTTAAACATATACATTCTACTTGAACTAAACATTCCTGTTCCTGCACAACAACGCAGATTAGTGTGTACACCACGAGAAACCGGGTTTTGATACCTGGTGGACAGAGCACAGTTAGTTCTTTGTTTAGCTTTCTGCTTAATACAAACAAACAAAACCCCCGTTTCCAAAAAAAACTAGAAGAAAGTCAGTTAGTCATCACCACTTACCATCAACTCTTAAACTGTACTTGTCTGGCAACATAGTATGAGGCTACCATTACTCTTATAATGCGCTTGTAAGGAAACGGGACATAAATCATGAATATGAAAAAAAGAGACTTGTGTATAACATTCGCTTAACATCAATTACTTTATAATACTAAAATTATTAAAAAATATTTCTTGACATAACTCTTTGGCCCGGCATGACCAACAGGTTAAAGAACTCGACTCGTAATCCGAGGATCACGGGTTCGAATCTCGGTCGCACCAAACATACGAAACGGTTAATTCTCACATATTCATTGGTAAAAAGAGTAGTCCAGGAGTTGACGGAGGATGGTAATAACTAGCTGCCTTCCCCCTTGTCTTACATTGATAAATGAGGGACGGCTAGCGTGGATAGCCCTCGAGTAGCTTTGTGCGAAATTCAAAAGAGGCAATACGTAACAGTTACAAGTAATATATATATAATCTGTTTGCTTTATGTTGATAACAGCGAAGAAGTTCTGAAACTGATTAACAATTCCTTATAAAATAATTTACTTTTTACCCTTTTCATGGAACTTTCCCTAACAAAAGGATTATTTAAGTACAAGAGAGAACTCAGGTTTTAATAAAGTAAGTATATGCTATTTTGCAATCAAAATAATAGTTATGGAAACTCTGTACATATTTTAGCAAAAACTAATAATTAAAAGATCGAAACCAATGCCTGTATTTGATTCATATTTATATACATATCCTTAGACACTTTAAGTAAATCCGATTACAATTATATTCATAGGGAATATTTTAGAGAAATCTTAAATGAGCTTACTATAATAGATCACAACCAGGTGGCACCTTAAACTTTTTTTTAAATAATAAACTGTTATGATATTTTCTAACACGCAAGGCTCGGCATGGCCAAGTGTGTTAAGGCGTTCGACTCGTAATCCGAGGATCGCAGATTCGAATCCCAGTCGCACCAAACATGCTCGCCCTTTCAGCTGTGTGGTCGTTATAAAGTCAATCCCACTATTTGTTGATAAAAGAGTAACCCAAGAGTTGGCGGTGGGTGGTGATGACTAGCTGCCTTCTCTCTAGTCTTACACTGCTAAATTAGGGACGACTAGCGCAGATGGCCCTTGAGTAACTTTGCGCGAAAAACAAACACACAAATCTTTTATTTAAGATGTATATGTACTTTAAATAATATTTTTCTCCAAAAATATTTTTCTTTAAAACAGAAATTATATTGCTTTTGTCAGCACAATAAATTAATTTAAAATATGCTGAAACTGGATATAACAACCAAAAAAAGCCATATAGATTTTTAAAACTAATCACAAGTGAGACTGTCTTTTTCTATACACAAGGTTTTATTCCCCAAAATTGAATTTCCTTCTGTGTTTGAAGTTGGCTTATTCAACATGTAAATTATTTAATAGCGATTATGGTAAAAATGGTAAAAAGCCACAATTTATAAATTTATATTGTACTGGCCATTTCATTATATTCATATGAGCATTGTTATAAATTATATTTGAGCAACTGTCTTTAAATTCGTGTATTTAGTTAACTAAAAAAAATTGTGTTTTTAATTTAACACCTAAACATGTACTAAGAACATTTCCTTACAAATTTCCAGAGCGTAAATGATCCTTTTCGTATTCCAGCTTTTAATCGCACAAAAGATGTATTCTTGCAGAAATCCTAGTTTAACCTTTCGAAGTGGAGAATTTGTGTAGAATACTTATTTTTCGGGTGAACGCTCGTTGTTTTTTATATTTTTCCTGATCAGACAACACAGTAACGCCAAAGTACCTAAAGAACATTGCCTCTAGATAGAACAAACGAATGTTCTTTTATAAACAACTTCCTTTTGTTAACAATTTATAGTTTCGTGTTTCGTATAAAACAAAAGCAAAATATGTGTAGCAGAAATTTAGTGAATACAAACACTTAAAGCTTTTGTTTTTTTTTACTGAATATTAACATTAACATTCATATGTTTCACGAATATTGTTCGTAAAAACTCATAATTATAAACTGTTTCTTGAAGAAAAAAATACTCGTAAAACGTTTCACCCATTATTAAAGTATATTCTGTGGCTAAATAAAATATAAGTTATTACAGCTTCAGATTACCTGTAATATCCGTTTAAAAATGTAATAATTTTTATGACATTTTCATGTTCCAACTATTGTTTATTTTGGTATGGGCATTAAAACTTAGTTAAAGTTATTATTACCTATATTAATTAATAACCTAATTGCAACGTTCCCTGCAATCTAGTATCCTTTCACACTGTCGTCCCTAAGACATGGGCCCGGCGTGGCTAAGCGTGTTAAGGCGTTCAACTTGTAATCCGAGGGTCGCGGGTTCGAATCCTGGTCGCATCAAACATGCTAGCCCTTTCAGCTGTGGGGGCGTTATAATGTTACGGTCGACCGCATTATTCGTTGGTAAAAAAGTGGCCCAAGAGTTGGCTGTGGGTGGTGATGACTAGCTGCCTTCCCTCTAGTCTTACACTGGGACGGCTAGCGCAAATAGCCCACGAGTAGTTTTGCGCGAAATTCAAAACAAACAAACAAACCCTAAGACACGAGCCCAGCAACAGTCAGATGCAAACTCTCTTTGTTAACCTGTGAAGGTCGAAACGTAGTTCTGTACTTTACTTCAGTTAAAGTTTTACTCCCTATACCAGCCGTCTTTATAATACATTTTTACTTCGAGTGGGTTTCTCTTTACCTTGTATTGTTTATTCTGATAGAACTACCTTAAAAGACCGTAATGTGTTTTAGAAAAATAATTGTATAACGCTTCATCTTCCATTACAAGAAACAGTTGAGGATTACTTCCTGTTTCTTATCTTCAAACATGAAAGCATAACGTATTGTTTTTTACCCTCTGTTTAAAGGATTTGTTTTTCAATTTCGCGCAAAGCTACATAATAGCTATTTGCTCTAGTCGTTCGTAAATTTAGCAGCATAAGACTAGAGGGAAGGCAGATAGTCATCACCATCCACCATAAACCCTTGTGCTGTTATTTTACCAACGAAAAGTGGTAAGGACAGAACATTATAACGCCCCCACGGCTGTAGGGCGAGTATGTTTGGTGTGATGTTAATTACGAGTCGAGCGCCCTAACCACCTGGCCATATCGGGCCCTATTTAAACGAATCTCCAAAATATCTTAAACGGAAATGGACAAAAAAAAACAGTTTTATCTCTTACAAAGGATCACAAAATTGCTGAAATAAGTCGATAATAAAGTTCTAATTATTTTATTATAAAATATTCAGTGAATTTGCATAACGTTGTGTTTCATGAAAACACTTTTAACATCGTCCAAATAATGCTCAAAAACGAATATTATTTACTGTTAAATGTAATTTATGTTTGAAAGGCAAGTACGAAATTTTTATTGAAATACTGAAAGAAGGAACCTTCTTGTCCTAGTGACAATTGAAAGTCAATGAAACCGTACGATATGATATTAAAGGTTGCCAGAAATTGTCTCTTTATACTAGAATAAAATGAAACATTTGTAACACACAAAGAAACTCGTACAGCTTTGTTGAGCGTTAGTAAAATATTGTTCTATAATTTAATAAATGTTTATAAACTTAGGTGCCGCTTTCTTCATCCCAGTTTGTCTGTTCTTTCTCGCAAGCGTCACTAGTTGCATGGAAATAAGAAAGATTTCATCTTCCTACTGAAAATCGTTATCAAACGTCATTTGGATGCACAGCACGCACCTTATTACGTCCACAAAAAACAGACTATTATCAGCGGTTGTGTAATTTTCAAAAAGTTTGCAGAAAGCGCCATCTGAAAAGGCTGATTCGAAGATATGAGCATTTTATTCGTGTACATTTAGTATGTGTTTTCTTATAACAGAAGCCACATCGGGTTATCTGCTGTATTCACCGAGGGGAATCGAACCCTTGATTTTAGCGTTGTAAATCCAAAGACTTACCGCTGTACCAGCGGGGAGGGACACACTTACTTTTCTATTGTATTTAAAACAGAAATATAATAACACAAGAACAACTTTCTTTGTTATAAAATCTTTAAAAACAGTTATTTCACTACACTGAGAAAAATGAAGGAATTTTAATTGTTACAAACAAATGAAAAAACTTTATGCGTTTTGCTTGTCAATAAATAATAAGAAAGTTTGAAATTCCTTTTAATTTGTTGTGAGATACTAAATAAACATGATAAATTATAACAAACAACGGATGACTGCAATTGCTAAAAACATTGGAAATCATTTGAGTAACTTTTAATTATTGGAAAAAATACAAAACAAACATATATATACAATAAATCTACACTTAATCAACAAAGAAGAAACTGTGTGATCTATTATGGCAGTTTGTTTGCAATTAAGCACAAAGCTACACGACGGGCTATCTGTATTAAACCCGGATTTTAGCGTTTAAGTCCACAGCCATGCCTCTGTGCCACTGGGGTGGGGGGCTATTAAGGCAGAGCTACAAAAGCTGTCTATAGTAGTCTTTAGTTCTGAACGTATGATATAAAAAAGACAGGTAGTCATCAGCATCCACCGCTCACGTTAAGGGATGGATTAACTGTCACTGTTATAGTGCATCCATATTGTGGAATACTTCAAGGTATCGCACGAATTTAAACTGTGCTCGGGAGGTACGCAATCGTTTTATCCTTTAAAAAAGCACAAAAAAGACGTAACTAGTTTTATGTGTTATGAAAAAGGCTGAAAATACTGGATGGTTTATAGTGGTTAAGAATAAGAAAAACTTTTTTTTTTCGTAATTGCTTTTAGACCTTAATTACAAAAGGGGTCGATTTTTCGTCATTATGAAACACCGAAAAAAAAAGGTGGGGTCACTTTAAGTTTTTGATAAAAAATTACACACACACAAAACAAAATACTGGATGTGTTTTTCTTGTTATAAGACGTAGAAAAAATATCTAATTATTTTTAACATATATACATTTTATACGGATGTTTCTTATTCCTTGTTAAAGCTTCAAGAAACGGTAAAATGACTTTTAGTCATTGTTTGTTTGTTCTTAAACACAAAGCTGCAAAATGGACTATCTAGGCCCATCTCAGGTATTGAAATCCATTTTTTGCGTTATAAGTCTTCAGACTTACGACCGAGACACTTGGGGGCTCTAGACATTATGACGTACTGAGAGAAAATGTGATTATTTGGTATTACACACAGCACGTAGAGAAAATAGTTGGTTTTGTTGTTATGAGACACAGCGGAAGAATTGCTCTTAAGTGACATAAAACTGTGACGAAAATGAAAGGAGAGGTTTATAGTCATTTAAAAGAACTAAAGGAAAACTGAACAGACTGTTAATTGTAACTGTTGCAAAAACAACATCAACATCTTAAAGTGCTTTAAATCGAAGTGAAACCTTGATGAATTAGCTAAAAGTTTAAAGTTTTGTTCATTTAGCTGAGATAAAATGCTTGCACTTTTAATTCTTATGAAACGCCAAATAAGACAAAAATGTTGATTCTCACCAATCAGTGAAGAGAGAATATTTTTTTTTAAAAATCAGTATAATAAAATACGTCCCCAATGGCTCATCAGTAAACTCGAGAGCGTATAACACTTAAGTCGGGAGTTCGATCCCTGCGATGATCACAGAGCAACTACCATAAATGTATAGCTTTGTCTTGAAAAAAAAAGCATTATACATTGTATCTGTTAAACAAGTCATTACTTTCCAGTGGACAGAGCAAGTGACTTTCAGTTACCATAATGCAATGTATAAAACAAAACTTGTGTCTGTTCGCACCTTTCGTTCTTCATACGTTTCCACATTTCTTGATCAATCATCACAACTTGAGACAGTCATACAGATCAACTTTTCCTATATGGTTTCATATTGATAAAATTCTTGTAAACAACAGTATTGATACCTCTATGCATTTTATTGTACTTTTGATGTTTATTATGTCAATAATATAGCTTATTTTCCGGCGATGTCGTTGCGGGTACTCCAGCTAGTAATATATATATACATATATAAGAAAATTTATACTGAAATACCGCCATTCTAAATCAAATGCCTTCGAGCATGTTATGTTTGTACTTATTAGTCTATTAAACAACAGCTGTTCTACATGCAAGGCCCATCGACTCCAAGTGGGGACTTGTATGAGGAAAAATGAAACCCTGATGCGTATCGTTTCTTGACTCCTTGAGTTCCCCCAACATACCAGACAAACGGCTTATCTTTACGTTTCGTAACTTCGCCCCAAAAAAACAACGAAAAAACATGCACATCATGTTTTTAGGAGACGGCGGTATAAAAACAAAACACACGATCCAGTATATATCCACATTTGATTTATTGTTGTCTTACCTACTCACAGTGCCTTCAAACCAATAAAAGTAGTATTCACATGAAAGGTTTCTATCAACTGATGTGGAGGTCAGGAACCATATTAATTTGTTTTTGATTTGTTTCTGCTCGTGTACGTGCTGTACAACACAAAGGTTACACGGATTTAGTACATCAAAGACACGAGTACCAATATCCAAAATTGAAATCACTGGTTGTTTTGTAATATAACAGCTGATTTAATATCTTTAAACATCTGACATTTTTAGCATTCTTTTATGGTTTCTTATGATCGTATAGTTTTGTGTTCTGTTTAAAGACGCTACCATGAAGTAAGGGTACTCTTTTATTTTTAATAGACTGCAACTGTTCACGATACCAACAATTATAGATGTTGTATTAGTTTGAAGTCTTGGCTTTTATCTTAGCGTAACATTTTGTTACCTAATGAATTTCGGTGGCGAAAGTCAGTACAACGTGTACACGTGTATATATACACACACAACATAAATGAGTGTCATGCCAGTGCTTTAGTATCAATGAGTAACTACTTTACCTAGAATTTCACCTTTATGTGTTTTACTAATACTTTCGATGTTATTTTGTTTATTTTATAGAACGAGGTATTTACATATTTCATTTAATTTATTGTAATCTTTGATCATTATTTGCTTTATTTCTTTAATAATTTGTGTTTATAAGTGATATTCTAAGTCATTATTTACGACACCTAATTCAGTGAAGAAATTTTTTATATTATTTAAGGTTAAGTATGAGGAATAACTAAGTTTGCAAGTCATTACAGATTAATAGATCTTGAACGAATAAGATCAGATAAAGAACAGTTAAAGCTAGGTTTTCTTATCAAATAGAACAAAAATTTTGTTCACAATAGGTATTAATCATTTCTGGCCTAAAGTTACTTGGATATTCTTATTAGATAACAAAACTATACTTGGAATATTGAGCTTCAAAATGGATAAATAATGATCCATCTTTGCGGGTTTTCGATCTTCAAGACGATATCTGTAGAGATGTGTTATTGATCAGAAACTCTGAAGCAGACGACAGAAACTTTATATCCATGTCACAGATAAAGACTTTGAAATATTTTGAACGACTTCTACTGTAGTTAATGATAATTTAGATTGAATAAAAATACGAAGGATATAAGCTATTTAGATAATATTCCGCAACGTTTCCGAATGTTCTATAACGTATTACCGATATTGAAAACAATAGTAACAATTCATGATTGGTTGTATTACTCGTGAAATTAATATACAATAAATAATATAACTTTGTATATGAATGTATTGACATTTTCTAGGTGGATTCATGTATATCATTTAACATTTTGGATTTATTTACTTAATGATTTAGCTTATCATATTAATCATTAAGTGAAATAATCCTGGTGGATTAACGGTTGATTTAAGGACCTATGACGTTGAAATCCGTGGCACGAATCAACGCGGTAGACATAACGTAATATCCCACATTGTTTATCTTTATGGTAACAAAATACCAACAACAAAACAACTTATCGCGCAAACGAATATGTTACTGAACTAGCCATGTTTTCTAACATTATTTTTAAAAGTAACCCACAACGAAATATCCACAATGTTTTTAAAGAGTACCTGGGTAGTTAATAAGACAAATGCTACATATATAACAGTTCAAAGATTACAGTAAAAAAAAAAAAAAGTGAAATATTCGCGACTAACTACTTATGTTAAAATAACTGTTCCTTGAATTTGACGCGTGTTTTGTTACTTAGAACGGCTGGTATTGGTATTAACACTTTTATTGATAAGCAGAGAACAACGTTTCGACCTTCGTAGGTCATCTTCAGGTTAACAAAGTCAAGTTTCAGCAAGGTATGCAGGCTCAACCCGTTTCTTTTTTAACGTGATCTGGCATGGTCAGGTTGTTAAGGCACTCGAATCGCGATATGAGGATCGCGAGTTCAAATCCCTGTCACACCAAACATGCTCGCCCTTTCAGCCGTGGGGGCGTTATAATGTTACGATCAATCCCACTATTCGTTGGTAAAAGAGTAACCCCAGAGTTGACGGCGATGGGTGGTGTTGACTGGCTGCCTTCCTTATAGTCTTACGCTGCTATATTAGGGACAGCTAGCGCAGATAGCTCTCATTTAGCTTTGCACGGAATTCAAAACAGATCAAACCAAATCTCTTGTAGCTTTGTGCGAAATTCAAACCAAACTTTATAACGTAACGTATAAGGAATATGTTCGCAATCCCTGCCGTTTTGTATGTTACAAATAACATTTCTTTACGTTTGTTTTACTCTTTTTTATCCTATTATATTTAAAGTTTCCTTCATTTTCAGAGAAATACAAGATTATTTTGAGAGTGCAAAATACGTTTGAAACCAATTTTAAGACATTCCTTCATGACACATTCCGAATATCTTTTATTATATTAACCACACTTCAGCTTAGTGTGGTATTTCATATGTTTTAGAAAATGTTGGTAGCTTAGAAATACACTCTCGAGTATTACTGACGGGTTTAAATGTATTTGGGTCTACTAGATGTTTGAAATACCCGTTATTATTCAAACAAGAACTGCACAGACATAAGCTCTAAATGAAGAATAAACCAAAGAAATTACGCCTGAATGTTTTTTGCTGTTTTTTCACACCAGTTTATCTGTTAGTTATTTCTGTCGTTAATGGTTAGTCGGCTCACAGCACTCGTGGATGATGTTGTAATATCATAATCAGAACACACACCTCACAAGCATCTCTGTCACATTATCAGAGCCGAAGGATCGACTGATACCAGTCATGCTTTGAATCCATAACAACAACAGAAATGCCGATATCTGCAGTGGCCTGTTAGTATGGTTATTTATCAGTGATGTCACCTTTGATAAATAGGAAAGTATTGCTGTAGCAGCTCCGAGCTAAACCGTGTCGCAGAATACTTTATAGGCTAAAACCAATCCATCTATCGATAGAGGCACTGAACTTCTGCTTTAAACATGTTATCTAAAGTTTTAAAGCAGAAAGTTAAGGTTTATAATGGAGTTAAACGAAATATTTTTGAATTAAAAACCTTGATTTCCGACTAAACGAGTAAACTTGAAAGAAAATTAATTTTTTTAAAACGATATTTAAAAGTGAGATACAATATTTACTTAAAATGTTTACTCAAAAATGTCAAAATCCAGATTTTGAAATTCATGAAAAAATATTTGTACTTTGAAATGTTATTTGTATTTCAGTTGAATGAATTTGTCGATTGTCTGTTGCTTTGATGTTCTTATGTTTTGTTTGTTTTAATTAGAAGTGAGCATATACTACAACCATAATCTGTATTACCTTTCTGTATGAGTAACGTTACTCAAACTTGATTTAGGTAACAAATATATAACAGCTAGTAAAATAAACACTATTATTTAATCAAGATAAAACACTGCATCATGGTAGAGCAGTTATTGATGCTGCTATCTGTGTAGAGATTTGAGGGTCGCATCTCAGGGAAAATGCCTGCAAAATGTAAAAGTAAAATTTATTTTGTTTTTTTGTATCTTAAGCCTTGAAAACATATGAGTTAATATGCCTCTATACTTAAGATTGATTGAGTTTTGACTGCTGTCATATAAATTATTAATGTATTTTTTATTTTATAAATCTCTTACTGGGTTATAGTATTAATACAAAACTGGGAATTACTTTGAATGACAAACACTTGTCTGGACGGATAATTATGGGTTTATGTTAACATATTCATTATTTTCTTTTTAAACATTTTTTTATCAAATACTATACGTTATCTGTCTGGAAATTACATCTTGATTTAAACAAATATCAGAAAAGATAAATGGGTCTGGAGTATTTCTTGTATTTTGTTAAGAATTTGAGGAAAAGTTGGGTAAAGACATAAAATAACTTCTTTAGTTCAGGAGAAACTGGGCAGACGATATCTGAAACATGGATCACATTTTCATTATTTATTTATTTGTAAATCTCTGCAATATTCCACCGACAGGTGGTTAGGGCGCTCAACTCGCAATCTGAGAGTCTCAAGTTCGAATATCCATCTCATCAAACAATAACGCCTTCAGCTCTGAAGGCGTTATAATGTGACAGTCATTCCCACTATTCGTTGATAAAGAGTAGCCCAAGAGCTGGCGGTGGGTGGTGCTTTCCCTCCAGCCTTATACTGCTAAATCAGAGAAAGCTAGTACATATGGCACGGGTGTAGCCTTGGGCGAAATTAAAAACCAAAAATCTCGACATTACTAAGAGCTAATGTTGAGAACAGTTATATATGATAATTACATGATGGTTCTAAATGGTAATAGTACCATAACATGTTCTATGTCTAATACTAGTTGAACAAAGGACGACATTCTGCCACCAGCCTAGATATCAATGTTCATATCCTGCTGCTTTGTGCGGATTTTAGTGTAGAAGTATTCATGAAAGAAATGAAACACTATCTACCGTTATGTTTCAAGGTTTATGTGTCTCATATTAAGCTTATTAAAACTTACCTCATAATTTTCGTTGTAAGTTTTATCGCAAAAGCTTGTTTTATTGTTATTATAAGTTCAACTTAAAAACTAGACTATTTATTCTAGTTGTGTTGCGGCTGAGAATTCAACAAGATTAATTATTTATAATGTTTCATCGTATTTAGATTTTTATCTTCTTTACAGTTTACTTACCAGATAGTTTACATAAGAGCAGTGGGTGCTCAGTTCATTATAAACAGTAACTTATGTCAGCTATCTTATAATCTAACTAATAATTTTCCATTTTCGTAATGTTAACTTAGTGACATCATAAAAAAATATCAAATAATTCTGAGTTTGTTTCTATGTGATGGACTTAATAATCTTCACAAAATACAGTTGGTTATGATTGACGTAATAATAAATACTGTTTGTCATAGAAAAACTCAGATTAATTTCCGACGGAAGAACAAAAAAAAAGGAATTTTTTTGTAAAGCTGGATGGAATATGATTTAAATATAATCCAGAATATTCCCTCTACTCATATTATTGATATAAATGGCACAAAAACTAACAATCGATTTTTATAATACCAGTTACCTAGTTACATGATGTAAGATGGACAACTTCTGGCCCCTCAGCATTTGTCTTCATTAAAGATTTATAAACATTATTTTTACATCTATGTTAGCTATGAGATTTGCTGAAGTTCATGTGTTATCCTTCCTTTAGGTAATCGTCTGTGTATTTCATTTCGTATAACAAACGTATTTTTCGTGAAAACCCTAGTTATCATGGTTCAAGCTACATGCTAGACATACCGGCTAAAATACCAGTTATTTATCTTTCATCTCCCAGTGACTTATGAAGCTAAAGATCAGAAGTACACAAACAAACTATTGTCAAATAATGGCTTAAATAATTTAACCGCTGTTGTTCCATTCAGCCGTCTTCTGGCATGTTAATATCTTAACAATCAATTAACATGCTTTGCCAATTCAATATCTGGTGGGCAGTATAGTTATAGGCCTGATATTAACTATCTGCTTGATTTAACAATAAGAGGACAAACAAAAGTAAGTATTAATAATTTAGCACAAAGCTGAACAATATAACTGAATTGTTTGAAGTTGGCTATTACAAAATATTTGTAAGAAACTGAGAAGAAAGTTAATGTGTGTTAAATAAAATAAAAACCCGAGAGCTTAGCTTTCGGTTGTTCTTATCTTCTAGCATCTTTTATAGTAGTTTTCAAAATCAAAGCATTTAATAGTTTGTTTGTAGCGAATAATATCCAGAATTGTTATGATGTTTCACAATTTGCCAACTTCGAGCAATAAATGTGAATCGTGACAAATGAAAGGGCCCGGCATGGCCAGGTGGTTAAGGCACTCGACTCCTAATCCGATGATCATAGATTCGAATCCCCATCACACCCAGCATGCTCACCATTTCAACCATGGAGACGTTATAATGTGACGACCAATCACACTATTCGTTGGTAAAAGAGTAGCCCAAGAGTTGGCGGTGGGTGGTGATGACTAGCTGCCTTCCCTCTTGTCTTATACTGCTAAATTAGGAAGGGCTTCCTTACACCAACGACAAAAGATGGGTTTTCTTATAGCAAAGCCACATCGGGCTATCTGCTGAGCTCAACGAGAGGAATCGAACCCCTGATTTTAGCGTTGTACGACAAAAGATACTTAACCTCAAATATTTTTGAGGTACAATATATTTGGTTACTAGATGCATCACTATAGTTTTTAACTGAATATTTATAGCAAATATGAAGCGAGTAAATATATCTATAGCGTTAACATTTACGTTACCTGGGCTGTTTTGGGGTATCTTACTCCTCTGTTTTAGGTGTTATGAAAATACCTCGTGAGGACCAAACATTAGTCCAAGAATACGTATGTTAAAAAGTCACAATCACAAAGGATACAACGTATATCATTTAAATACTAAACTAACGCTTCAGCGCATGATGATGTTCTATTTCTATTTATACAAGAATGAATATTTCTTATTGCTCTTACCATATAGTTTTACCCATCCATAAATAACAGTGACTCAGATAGAGAGTTAACATTTTGTAGTCTTTATCAGAAACTTGGATTGCAAAGAAGGTTTTGTTTAGTTTGACTTATTTTACGCTAATTCATTAAAATAGACTTTCTATGAATTTAGGTTTTCGTTAAACTAGCAGTTTACGCCACACATACAATATATATATGAAACTTAATATTTCTTCATAAAATTAATTTTTATTATTTCTTTTAAGTATTTATGTATTCATATATTTATTTCTTGATTTAACTCACTAATTATTGATTTATCATAAAAAATGCTTCAGTTTATTTTGTTGTTGTTTGGTATAAAATTACTCAATAGGTTATCTCTGTTGTACTAACCATTGGTATCGAAATCCCAATTTTAGCGTTATTAGGTAGATGGTCAGTAAGAAATGCAACAATAACAACAGCCTTCCACAATATTTTGGTAAGTTATGTTCATTAATTCAGATAGAATAACATTATCTACACGTATTTTATGCAAGCGTGCCAGGTTTGTAAGGATGATATATTTTTAGTTCTGAATTTGAGCTTTGATAAATGTTAACATCGTCTATTTTTCAACCTCGCAGCCTATTATTTTATGTCTTTTGTTGTTCTTTCTGATTGATCTTATCTGTCTAAGCCTACTTCTATCTATTGAACTACATAGTTGTTGTTTTTTCGATTCTATTCTTTCCTGCTATTTAAAGTTATAAAGAACGGCTTTAGATTTTTTTTTGCTAGACGGGATCACTAATAAAGATCCTAGAAAATAACGGTTTTTTTTTCGAAAAACACTTAAATCAGAAATAATCAGCTCTCACAGTCTGTTTCTAGGTGTGAAATATTTGCTCTCTAACTTTCTGTCAAACAATATTCATTTTTTACGCTAACAACTAACATCTCTTTAATTCTTTAGGCCTTTAATTTACTAAGAATAGTACCAATGCATTGGTTTCGTAGCCTCTCGCGTTATGTTTTTATTCTTTTATAATACCTTTCTTACTGATGCTAGTGTAAGCGTTAGTTAGTTGGTTTGGATTTTCGTCTAAAAGGTTATCTGTGATGACTGTCCCAAATTTTGAATTTATAGGCTAGAAAGAAGGCAACAAGCCAAAAGCACTCGACGTCAACTCTTGGATTTCTCTAATGGAATAATGTAACGGATTTACTGTTATACATTTATTTTAACACCTGCGTTGGTTTCAGGTTGACGCATGTGATTTTTTTTTTTTAATGTGTATTGCGCAAATTCTGTCTGTTCTCTAAATTTGTAGATTTTCGAGTGTAAGAATCAACAATGTGATTGCCAGTATTGCTGTTAATTTAACTTTCTAAAACCTCGCCTAAAGGTTTATAAATCGACGCACCAAGAGGCACAGATAGAATATTGTTGGTCAGCTACAGTCAGTAACTTATAATCCTTCGAAGCTATAATTGTGATTAACGCTTATTAATCGAAAAACTACAGATATTTGACCAGGAACGTTTGTAGATTTCGAACATTACGAACCGTTCAACTTCGGACAATTAACTTTGGAAGTTGGTATTTCTACGAAGCCATCGGCAAAATTTCAGCAGAAAAACTTACGTGTGAAAAATGGAGACAGCTAGCATTCCCGTCAAGTGAAGTATAGCTGTGTATCAACATAAAAGTAATTTGTGCCTCGGGGACCTGGACCATTAATAAAATATTCAGTTCCAGACCAGATAGAAGACAGAATATTGTTTGTAAGTTGGTAAAATTTTTGTAGGTAAATAATTATTGTAATAACTGTTATTATAAATTGTATTGTGCTATGTATATTAGAATATATTTGTGTTAAGAAAGAAAATTGTGTTTATCAATCTTTTTGGAAAATATCATAAATGTGATATGTATTAACCTTTAATTAACTCTTAAATTAAAATTAAAATTTCTAGATATTTAAAATCGTAATGTGTAATGTGCGTAACATAATAAATTGAAGACTCTCCGAGGTAAATTAAAATACGTAATAAATATAGATATTTGACATTTATTCTTGTAATGCATTCACGATTCTAAAGTGCGCAGTGTGGCTTTGTGGCAAAGGGACAGAAACCATGCACCTTTGGATTCACATTTAGACAAGCTTACTACAAGATCACGCGCGGCCTACCTAGTGTAAAAGCAATAGTGTAATTACCCGTATACTATTTCTTTACAAACTTAAACTAAGTTCTTCAATGAAACCTTCAATGAAATACATGGTAACATGAATTACCTCAATATAAATTTGACCTTTAATCTTTCTAAAAATATTTGTACATCTTTGATATACAAATAAGAGGAAAACTCGCATGTTACTTATAACAACAGATTCTACGAAAACAATCGTTTCATTTCTATCTTAATAACATCCACACGAATGTATTCATCAAATTATGTTAGGATTTTAGCTTCACAAAAATGTAGATTGGTGTAACAACTTTTATACTAAAATATAATAGTCTACTTTGATTTCTCTAACGCTATTTCGGTACTGAGTTCTCATAGTAAAGTAATTTTAAGAAGAATATCATAGACACGAACAAGCGAATAGGAGAGAAAAGTTGTTTACGTATAAAAAACTGTACATTTGGAAATAACGGGGAAATAACATGTTAAAAAAAAGAATAAGATATAATACTATCGTGTATTAGTCACATTGACATAGTAACTTTTATTTCAGTATTGTCCTGTCTTAATTGCTTTAAGTATTTTCCTGCCATAGTTACTTTGATTTAAGTATTTTCCTACCATAATCACTTTGATTTAAATATTTTTCTGCCATAGTTACTTTGTTTTAAGTATTGATCTGTCATAGCCAGCTCAAGTATTTTCCTGCCATATTTACTTTATGTATTTTCCTGCCATAGTTACTTTGATTTAAGTATTTCCCTGTCATAGTCACTTTGATTTAAGTTTTTTTCCGTAGGGTTAGTATACTTTCCAATAAACTTGTTGTTATATATACATAACTTATAAGATATTACACATGCTTACAATTACTTATGGATCGATTCAGTCCATTGCAGAAAACTCTGAACAAACATTCCTGAAAAATCTGATATTTTTTTATTTTATAACAAAAAACTACGACGTTGGTTAGAACTAAAAACTTGAAAATAAATGGGTTGGAAATTGCGGGTTTTTTGTTTGAGGGGGGGGCTGGAATGGTAGAAGGTTTCTGGATCAGAAATGGATTTTGAAGACTGTGGAGAATTTAAAAAAACGTTGATTAATTTATACCCAGCTGTGTTAGATATTATCGAACTGGCTAAGAAGCTCTTTAGTAGAGAATACCACGCTAATGCAGCGACTCAGTTGAGACGTTTATTTGGAAAACTGTTAAATTTATAAATTATGGAGCTCTGAAGCTACAGAAAGAGAAACTGGGAAGTGTATAATATCACAATTGCAGGATTTTTTTATGAGAATACTTGGAATGTCACTGTGATATATCTATTACTGATGACTTACCTCGATCTCGTCCTCAAAGGACATCTTTACTGCGTAGCAGAATTAATTATCGTAATAACCTGAGATTCAAAGCTTTAGACTTTTGCCAAGCTGTGCCAGATCTGGAAGCTATAGAAGATCTAGTTGAAGATTCAGAAATGTGAATAGTATTTTTCATGTGAGGTATTTGTACTTACACTGTGAAAAGTTCGTGATGCTGGTGCAAATAGGGAGTTAAAAGTAAGGATACAAAAACTGGGATATTTTATACGTAGCGATTAATATTATCACTTCGTTTTTGAAGGCGGAAGGAGTGTGAGGTAGGAAATTATATTCTTTATCATTATCTTTATTATTTCCTCCTATTGTTAGGTTTATCTATTAACTTTTAGTTTAATTAAAACGTTAACTCACTTTCTATATAATAATTTGTACTTTGAGTAAGTATACATGTGTGTATGACGAAACTGACATCAGCATTCCTAGTGGTGACGTAGAGATTCCATTAATATAATAGAATAGTATGTAAAATTATAATAACATGAGGCGTACTTGTGTGCCCTACTCTGTGGATAAATAGTGGTTTTGTTGTCGAAGCCTGATTGTAGTGACGTGTGTAACTGTAACTGTAACTAACCAAATACTGTTTGGAAACAGTATTTCTGAAGGTTAAGGGCATTGATTCATCAGTTCGCTATCCTCGCTATTAGCAAGCCAAAGTGTGGTTTCGATGTAATTCCAAAAATATCCCACGAGGTTCGGTCACCTCAGGAGGGTTAAATCAACTGAAAATACACATTTTAATGACACTTAGAAGTGTGTTAAGCACCTTCATAACATTTGTCAGGCTATGTGTCATTTTATCTTTTATGCGCTGATTGAAGAGATGAGTCAAAATATGAGCATGTAGATGGTTGACATGCAGATCTAGAAATTTTGTCAAAGTGTAGTTAAATCACGATTACTGGTTTGATACAAAATTAAAAAAAAAAAATAATGTAAAAGGTACACTATGTTATACACTCATTGTTTGTTTATTATTTAAATTATGTATCATCTGTAGAATTGTTTTGTTTGTTTTTTTTAATTTTGCGCAAAGTTACACTAAGGCTATCTGCGCTAGCCGTCCATAATGTAGCAGTATAAGACTAGAGGGAAGGCAGCTAGTCATCACCACCCACCGCCAATTCTTGGGCTATTCTTTTACCAACGAATAGTGGGATTGATCGTAACATTATAATGCCACCACGGCTGAAAGGGCAAGCATGTTTGGTGCGACGGGGATTCGAACCCGCGACCCTCAGATTACGAGTCGAACGCCTTAACCCACCTGGCCAAAATATTTATGAAGATTATTGTTATGCTTTGTTTGTCTGTTTTCAATTTATGCAACCTAAACCGACTGTCCCCCTCTAAAACCACTAATTTCCATATGAAGAGTTAATTTTCAAAATCTAAACATAAATTCTCCTTTTCCAACACCCCTCTTTAGCATAGCGGCATGTCTGCGGATTTAACAACACTAAAACTGTTTCCATACCCCTGGGCCCGGCATGGCCAGGTGGGTTAAGGCGTTCAATCCGAGGGTCGTGGGTTCAAATCCCGGTCGCACCAAACATGCTCGCCCTTTCAGCCGTGGGGGCGTTATAATGTGACGGTCAATCCCACTATTCTTTGGTAAAAGAGTAGTTCAAGAGTTGGCGTTGGGTGGTGATGACTAGCTGCCTTCCCTCTAGTCTTACGCTGCTACATTAGGGACAGCTAGCGCAGATAGCCCTGGTGTAGCTTTGCGTGAAATAAAAAAAAAAACCATACCCGTTATGGGTAGAGCAAATCTTTTCCAATACGCATTCACAAGTTTTTTGTTAAGTATAGTGTCATGTAGTCCCTAGCAGTCAATCCTGAGAACTCCCCAAACCATATTTATCCCCCTATTTTAGGGGAACATTATGAATTTTTAGAAATATAAACACAATTTATCTTAATGACCTCTTTCATCTCTTTTCCACTTTTCACCAAATTCCAAGGAATCAGTTTCAAGAGCCTCAAAAGTAATTTAACTACATTTTGAATGTTTTAATTTGAACACTCTTAATTTTCCATCTTTGAGTCCCATGATAACTCTTTCAACACTTTTCTTCTAATATATTATGTGGGTATCCAAAAGCTTACATGCAAGAATTAAAGTATTTATATCGAAAACTAAGTAAACTTATAGACAAATGTAGAATTTCTAATTACTATCTAGAAAGTACGCCTAAAATGTTAAACCTACTTTGTATTTACTTTCATAAATGCAACTACATAGAATTTAACTTTGGAACGTGTTTAAAAACATAGAATTAAAAAATAATATTAATTAACAGTTTAAATCTAACAAAAGTTACTAACCGTTTCTGTTTATTTACATCACAGCGCAACATTTACTGTCAAACAACCGTGTTAATAATCTTAGCTGAAAGGTTGAAGTAGAATAAATATCAATTATACTTGTCATAAGACATTAGCCTTAGGCCTAATATTAACGTTAGTCTTGTGACAAGCATAATTTATTATAATCACGCTTCGCCAGCTTATAAAAGGAGTTTACAAAAAATAGTTGTTAAGATAAGTATCACAATTGTGGTTAGTAATAAACTGTACCTTAAACATCCAGATATATAATTGTGGTTATCTATTGTGCACAAGATATGTTAAAACACGTCCATGCAATTTTAGCCTAATCACAATCTACTACTTTAAATCGTGCGACCAAAACAATTTGCCGCAGGACATACTATGTTATAAACAGGAGTGAAAGTTTAGCAATTTTCACTTTACGTATTTCGGACTGTGTTAAACCAAACTATAACATATGTTCAGTAGATATGCTCTACTGCTCTCTTACTTCAATTGCTAAATTTCAAGTCAATTCAGTGAGACATACTTGAAAAATAACATCTCCAATTTTGATTGAGTTTTTTTTCCTTCACATAAAAAAGTACAGAAAATTTACTTGATAGAAAAATATATCAAGCTCTTGTGGATATTTTTTTCAAATTTAATGCACTGACAGATATTTTAAACTTTAATTAAAGAGTTTCATTTGCTGTAGATATAAGCCATATGTGAAAAATTATTTAATAAAAACCGTCCAAATATGACGAAAATTTATGTGCAAGCTTACGCAAAAAGCCACGTGAGCTATCAGTATAGCATTTTCACTACAGCTTCAGGGCCCGGCATGGCCAAGCGTGTTAAGGCGTTCGACTCGTAATCCGAAGCTCGCGGATTCGAATCACGGTCGCACCAAACATGCTCGCCCTCCTAGCCGTGGGGGCGTTATAATGTTACGGTGAATCCCACTATTCGTAGGTAAAAGAGTAGCCCAAGAGTCGGCCGTGGGTGGTGATGACTAGCTGCCTTCCCTCTTGTCTTACACTGCTAAATTAGGGACGGCTAGCGCAGATAGCCCTCGAGTAGCTTTGCGCGAAATTCAAAAAACAAACAAAACTACACCTTCAACTAAAAGTAAAAGTGGGCTGTTTTTAGTTGTTGTTTTTTGTATTGTGATTAAATACAGCTGATTCAGATCACTAAAACTATAAGGTGAAACGACGTGTATATTTTAATAAAATTGGTATATTATGATTAAGTTCAGGTTATATTTGAGTAGTTTTATATACTTTGTGCTATATAAATATCCATAAATGTACATTTATTATTTAATTGAATGCCTCCAAACGTTAAGATAATAATTTTTATCTACGTCAGTTTTAGGCTTCAGAATGATCTGAATAAGTTACCTTTTACTATATCAATTAAAACTCATATTTGTCTATAACACTATGTAACACAAATTTTGTTCCTGGACAGCATGTGTTATTTTTTAATTGCTTATGTTGTAAAAGTACAGAAAATGCCCATTATTCCCTTCAAACTTTGCTTTTGTGACCTGGATAATGAAATTTAGAAATTAACCTATTTTCTATGCAATAACAGGCAAATTTGCACATTTTCATTTACAAGATTTACATGTAATTACACTAAAGTTACATAAAAATGAACAAAAGTGTTTAGAAGTGAGTAGTTTTTCGAGATTTGCGACTATAATGTAAATCACTTTCACGTATCAGCTCCCAAATATAGTCTCCCGTCATGTTTTCGTTATACGCTCCCAGGTCATAAAAGCAAGGTTTGAAGAGAAAAATAGGTATTTTCCATTTACGCTCCTTGGTAGCGGCGTTCAAAGTCCAGTATATCTTGGTGGAAGCGCTCGTCTTGCTTCTCTAAATATGGTTCTTTGGTTCAAGCTGAGTCAAAATCAAATTCAGTTCAACTTCATTATATGATTCCTGGCATTTCTAAAGATAATCAGAGCACGTGAGAATATTATTTAAGTCAGGCTAAAAGTAACTCATACTGCTTATGAGTAAGGTCAGGGTAACGTACAGTACTCAAAAACACTGTTTTTAATATGCAAGTTATTATTTCACAAAACATATAAAGTCACAGTGAACAGCACGTATCAGAACTTCGTTTTACGTTATTTTGCGTTAAGTACTTAGTGTAATGTAATCGAAAACTAATTGCTTTTGGAAATATTATATGACAGCACCTTCCGACGAAACGTATTTGTACACAAGGATATGTTCAAATTGGATATTTGAAATTTAATATGAGAAACATCCGTTATACTTAATAACATTGTAAATTAAATTAATATAGATCAACTTGTGATACCAGGATCATCCAGATGCAGACCTAAAACAAGTCGTATTGAGCCGTGGTAAGCAAAGCGTGGTGTCTTGTTACGAGTCCGAATCCATGAACTCATAGCCACAAGAAATAAACATAATTGTTTCAAATATGAAAACGGTTATTCATTGCATGTGTCCTCTTTTCTCGAAGAAAAAAGCTAATAATAACTTTAATCTCACACCAGAATGAAACATATTGTAAAAGATACACTAGTTAAAGTAAAAAAATACATTATTTTGTAATATTTTTTTAAATTTCTTCCTGAATGTAGAAACGGTGCTTCTTTCTTTTTTAAAATAACGTACATTAATTTTGTACAGTTATTGTTGTGGTAAAGTGAGTCCTTCTCGTGGAGAATCATTGTGATATTTCAGAAGAAAAGTGACTTTTTGTGTTTGAGAATCGAACCGTACGTTTTGAATTGAATTGTTCTATGACCGAAGGAAACGCAAGTCCTTTGTTTGGAGTTCGTTGCATACATATTTATAGAAGGTTTCTAGAAACTCGATCTTCGTAAGTTACACAAGTTTATTTTATTTCAATGTGAGTATAAATTGATCAAAGGCATCGAAAAGAATGATGTCAAAAACTACCAAATGAAAAAAGTGACTTATCATGGAGAAAGTATCAAACGTTTGAGGCAAAGAAAATGAAAAGTTGGGATACAAGTTAGAGGAAGAGAGAGCAAGATGCAGTGTGAAGAAGTCAAGAAGAAACCAAAAACACAGCAGCGCAAGTCGGAAGCAATTTTGTGACAGAGAAGCACACTATGCAGTTTGCCAAGATCCTGACCTATCAGCCGCCCATAAGGCAGCATTTCTACTAGTGTGGGAAATATTATTCTTGAATGTAAGTCATGAGAATGCAAAATCGCAATATTGAATGCAATTAAGCTCACAGCTCAATTACAAAATTTTAAAATTAAGCCTAATCTTATTGAAGCCTGAATAATATACTCTCGTGTATGTGATATCATTTTCTTGTTGTTTCTCTAAGAAAATGTATTTAAGAACAACTGCAACTGTTCAGTAAAATAGTGCAATGATAGTAAACATGAAGGACCAAAAAAAAAAAAGAACATGTCTTGCTGATGCAATATTGTTTTGGGTTTTAAGCACAAAGCTACGCAATGAGTTATTTGCGTTCTATCAACAGCAGTAAATCCAACCTTCCATTATACTTTGTATGTCCGTAAACTTATTTCTTACTATGAAATAAAGTAATGAAAAAATGTGAACGTACTGTATAGAAATTTTTACTTTGGTCGTAATAGGGAACTCTCAAGTTTGCAGTACATTCAAATTATTTGTTTGTTAGTTTTTGAATTTCGCACCAGGCTACTGGAGGGCTATCTGTGCTAGCCATCCCTAATTTAGCAGTGTAAGACTAGAGGGAAGGCAGCTAGTCATCACCACCCACCATCAATTCTTGGGCTACTCTTTTACCAATGAATAATGGGATTGACCGTCACATTATAACGCCCCCACGGCGAGCATGTTTGGCGCGACGGGGATGCGAACCCGCGACGCTCAGATTACGAGTCGCACGTCTTAACACGCTTGGTCGTACATGCCGGGCCGTACCTTCAAATACCAATGACATTATATTTGAATGACCTTCTCTTAAATTATTTTGTAAAAAAATTATTGTACCAAAATTGTAGAATCTAGGTCTATCACAATTATATTTTACACTTAACATTAGAAACAATACAGAAATAAAGATTACGTGTATCAATGTTTTATTGACGATGCGTTTATTTATTATAAATCATATCTATTAAAGTTACTTAACATTATAAATCAAACACGGTACACATTCGAATAAACCTTGTGAAGCTAATGTGTACTGGCAAAGTTTTTCAATAGTTTTCAAGTTGTAAAATGAACCAAGATGATTTAAAAAGGGCGAAACATTGTTCCGTACTTGATTTTAATTAAAGTTTGAATACCCACGCCAACCGTCTTGAGAATACATTTTTACTTCAAGAGGATTTCTCGTCATCACGAAGAAATGGCATCATTGATTTTACTTTCATTGTTTCCATAACGACTTTCGAAGCTAGAACTTTGAAAGCTAAAAGGTTTTGGCATTTGTTGAAGAAGCTACAAATATCAAAGAAATTTGTGACATCGTGTTGAGAAGAATAAAAAACAAACAAAATAATGGAAACAATAAAACTGAAAGACTAGGAGGACTCCATCAAATCCAATAAAACTGAAAGACAAGGAAGACTCCATCAAATTTAATAAAACTGAAAGACTAGGAGGACTCCATCAAATCTAATAAAACTGAAAGACTAGGAGGACTCCATCAAATCTAATAAAACTGAAAGACTAGGAGGACTCCATCAAATCTAATAAAACTGAAAGACTAGGAGGACTCCATCAAATCTAATAAAACTGAAAGACTAGGAGGACTCCATCAAATCTAATAAAACTGAAAGACTAGGAGGACTCCATCAAATCTAATAAAACTGAAAGACTAGGAGGACTCCATCAAATCTAATAAAACTGAAAGACTAAGAGGACTCCATCAAATCTAATAAAACTGAAAGACTAGGAGGACTCCATCAAATCTAATAAAACTGAAAGACTAGGAGAACTCCATCAAATCTAATAAAACTGAAAGACTAGGAGGACTCCATCAAATCCAATAAAACTGAAAGACTAGGAGGACTCCATCAAATCTAATAAAACTGAAAGACTAGGAGGACTCCATCAAATCCAATAAAACTGAAAGACTAGGAGGACTCCATCAAATCTAATAAAACTGAAAGACTAGGAGGACTCCATCAAATCTAATAAAACTGGAAGACTAGGAGAACTCCATCAAATCTAATATAACTGAAAGACTAGGAGGACTCCATCAAATCTAATAAAACTGAAAGACTAGAAGGACTCCATCAAATCTAATAAAACTGAAAGACTAGGAGAACTCCATCAAATCTAATAAAACTGAAAGACTAGGAGGACTCCATCAAATCTAATAAAACTGAAAGACTAGGAGGACTCCATCAAATCTAATAAAACTGAAAGACTAGGAGGACTCCATCAAAACTAATAAAACTGAAAGACTATGAGGACTCCATCAAATCTAATAAAACTGAAAGACTAGGATGATTCCATCAAATCTAATAAAACTGAAAGACTAGGAGGACTCCATCAAATCTGATCACTTTTCTGTGCATGGAAAGTAAATATAAAGTGAAAACAGTAGAAAGCAAATGAATTATGAAAAAAAGTTTGGTACTGTTTAAGTTTATATTTCGATAAATATTTATTTGGCGCTTCCTGGTTACAATAAATACTGCTTCTACAAAATTAATTGACTAAAGTCAAGATTTTGTCACAAATGTTATTTATAACTATTTCATTATTTCGTCAAACCAACAGCTTTTTGAAATAAGTTTAGCCGTTAAAGTGCTTTGTTAGATGTAAAACAAGCAAAGGAAAGAATAGAAAATTTTATCACCCCATAGGTACTGACATTGTTTAAGATCTGGTAAAAATGTTTCACCTATGTTAGTTAGGTGGACATTTTAATTCTTTTCTGGATGCAAGAGGTTCTTTAATTAGTAAATAAAAACCTTAAGATGTTGCCGGCTAATCAAAGTGCCATTTCATAATAGTTTAATAAATGTGTGTTGTTATAGAAACAATACAACTGCGATATTGTATTTTATCCACATTTATCATTTCCTCTTTGTGGCTCAAAATCGGAGGCCTGTAACAAATGACATTTCAGTTCTCTCCTTTGTCTCCCACAGTTCACTGCCGAATAAGCTCTTCGTTGAATACCAGGAATCGTCGGCCGGTTTAAACGATAAGAGGTAAAAGAAAGATGTTAAATAATCTGAAACGATCTCTACACACTTGATTTCGATCCACAATGGAAAACGTAAGAGAACAGTGGAGTAATACATCTTTAGTTAACTTGCATTTATGGAAAGAACAACCAAAAATGATTAGACTTATTGTGTGTTTTTTTTAATATTTCTTCGGCTTTCGGTATTTGTTGTTGTTTTGTTGTTTTAAATTAAGCACAAAGCTACACAATGGGCTGTCTGTGCTCTGCCCACCACGGGTATGGAAACCCGGTTTTTAGCGTTGTAAATCCGCATACATACCGCTGAGCCACTGGGGGGCATTTCGGTATTTAAACAGATTAATATGCATGGTTTACGCAAAGTTTCTGTACAGCTTTTTTCCCATTCCCTGTTGAACGGGCTATACAGTGAATGAACTTCACATTGTAATTGTACGTGAAGCGATTTTATAAAAAAATTTGTAAAACTTTGTTTTGGTCCAACTTTATATTGTTTATGTATTTAGTAAAATGTTTTACAAGCTCTCAGGGATAAATTAAATGTCCGAAAGGATAAACTACGGTCCATGTATTAGATGGAAATGTTCTCTAGTGACTACAGCGTTGTTAACAGTTCCCTTTACTGTACTTTGGGGAGACATACATCTTACAGTAAGTGGCAATACAATGTCCAGCAAGACTCCTGGTTATTGTAGTTAAAGATATAGAGTAAGATGCTTTTGAAAGTTTTCTGTACCAATGATATAGTAACAGATAGTACGTATCTTCCGCAGTACTATAACAGAGGATCTGCCCCGCGTATAGCAACACTAGATAGCTAGAAGGTAGTTGAAATAATGTTGTTTTTTTATCTGCTCAAACATCGTCTAGGTTCATGTTTTGAAACTGTTTGAATTGGTAAAGAAACAGACATAATCTTTTAAATTTGACCTATGGGATTATACTTTTTGCTTTGTTTGTTTGTTTTTTGTGAAACACAAAGCTATACAACAATGGGCTATTTATACTGTGCCCATCGCGGATATCTAAAGCCAGTTTTAGCGTGAGGAGCCCAGAAACGTGTTGCTGAGTCATTAGGAGACATACATATATACAAACTGAAGAGCGTGTTTGTGTGTTTTTTTTTTGTATAGCGAAGCCACATTGGGCTATTTACTGTGTCCACCAATGACAAAGAGCAACACTGAAACGTGCGATACACTTAGATGACCAAATTAGGAAGTAAATGTTTGTTGCTATAAATTGGTAATTTACGTTAGTATCTTGCGTACAGTCAACACAGTTTATTTGGAATATATTGTACATATTTGTGGCGCATTTCAAAAGTACCGATAAAAGAACATAAAGTTGATATAGCCCCTTAATGTCAGCAATAAAACCTCTCTCTCTGTGACTCCCTTTGTGGCAATAAAAGTAGCTTTGTGGAATATGATATTCTGATTTTTAATAAAATATAATTGTACATGTAATTTTTGTGGATATCAAAGAAACAGTCAATGGATGTAAAGCTATCTCCATTTCGGGCCTTTTTTTTCATAATTACTCTGTTAAGATTGTTTTTTTCTTTTTTACTTTCGCGCATAACTACACGAGGACTATCTGCGCTGGCCGTCCCTAATTTAGCAGTGTAAGACTAGATGAAAGGCAGCTAGTCATCATCACCCACCGCCAACGAATAGTGGGATTGATCGTAACTTTTTAACGACCCCACGGCTGAAAGGGCGAGCATATTTGGTGTGACAAGGATTCGAACCCGCGACCCTCAGAAATGCTAAGATAAAATGATGCAAGATATTCATGAGGTTCAAACTTCTGTCGACACATCAGGAAACTTCATAAATCACGTTTCGTTATGTTAAATCTCTATACGGATTATGAGCAAATTCGGGCAAATTGTACAATGATATATAATCTCCATTGTTGTTCATCTTTTTCCCCTTTCTTCCCCCCTCGTAGTTAAAATCTGACGAATATATGTCTTAATTTAGAATACATACATAATTACTCATTATGTATCTGTGCGAATAATTTACACAATTTCTTGCGAACTGCGAGAGAATTAAACACGCTTGTTCATTCATTAAATTTCTATCTCAGATGATTCTAACAAAATGAACGATCTATCAGTAGTAAGTTACTTCTACCTCTAATAATTCTATAAAAGCCAGACAAGTTAAGCATTTCCTCCCCTTTCGGGTACTTTCTAAAATACAAATTACTTGTTCTCATAAACTGAGTATATGTATATTAGTTTGTTATAACGAAAACCAAGCCGAAACAAAGATAAATAAAAGAAACTCTGCACTAATTGAAAGATCCCAGGGTGCAAGCTATATTAGTATTAATTTTTCTCTTATAATATATATATGTGTATGTGTGTGTCATACGCATAATAACTACGTACTTTTGAAGTGTTATAAAAATTTACATTCACTGCTACATGTCTACACATTTTTTTTATTTACCCGTTTGTAACGCGATGATGATTTCCAGATCTAATTTAAAAAATACAGTGAACAACACTATCAAAAGCACGAATATGGAAATATGAAAGATAGAGGTCGCTGAACTAATTCCGAGCAACAGCATCTCACAAGAGGAACTTAACATGATATTTTAACTTAAATGTTTTATTTTTATATTCCGACGAGGAATGAGTTGAGTGTTAAAGCTTAGCGAGTAAAACCAGGTTAGAATGAAAAGTGTCCTGAACATTATCTTATCAGTTCAACCAAATAGCCATTCCCGTGTTAGCACGTGCAACTCAAATATTTTGCAAATACATACGTGTGCAATTCATCATGTCGTAACAACTACGTTGCGATAACGCGATGGTAGATTGGTGAAACTTACGTTTTCAAGACGTTTTCCTATTCTGAGTGCGTTTCCTGTGGAAATATTTTGGGAACCTGCAACTTAGTCTGATAAGAAGTTCGTGCATGCGTATTAGAAAGATGTAAAACAAAAAATGAATAAATAAATGTTTTGATCGTTTTTATGCCATTCTTAACACTAATATTTTAGTGCTTGTATATTTTTATATACATAGTGATATATATTTTGTAGGTTTTAATAATATGGTGTAATTCAGGGCTTATAAATATTGAATAGTAATTACAGTTGGTTACTAGATAAAGCTAGATTAGTTCCATCAGACAACAGTCGAATTTTAATGATGGACACAAGCACTTATACAATGGCAACAAATATTCGGCACCTGTGAAACGACAACAGATACTTAATACCTGAACGTTTCGAAATATAGATATCCCATATTCAAGGCAGAAGATAAGTTAAACTAATTCTACATATACGTAATAAAAAATTCAAATAAAACACCAGAGAGAATGTAATGAAATTAAAACGTTTTGAGCAAACCACAGCATATCATGTTAAAATGTCTAGCGATTTGTTCGTTTTGGAATTTCGCGCAAAGCTACACGAGGTCTACCTGCGCTACCCGTCCCTAACTTAGCAGAGTAAGACTAGAGGAAAGGCAGCTAGTCATCACCACCCACCGCCAACTCTTGGGCTACTCTAGCAGCAAATAGCGGGATTAACCATCACATTATAACTCCCCCACGGCTGAAAGGGCGAGCATGTTTGGTGCGAGTGCGACCGGGATTCGAACCCACGACCCTCAGATGACGACTCGAACGCCTTAGCTCACCTGCTCATACCAGGCTGTAATAATAACGAAAAAATAGTTTCGTCTTCTAATGTTGAGCATTAACATTACTTTGAAAGTTACAACTTAAACGTTTAAAGCTGACAAAGTTTTAGAACGCAATAAGTCTAAAAAAAGTTGCTAAAATTAATTTAATATTTTTAAATTGACGAATTCTAGTATTGAACAAAAGGCCACGCGAACAATGTCTTGTGAGAGACAAACTATAGACCTAAAATACTATTTTTATATGCCTCTGATTTGGGGTCCAGAGCGTACAGAACAAAACGAATGTGGACAAAAAAATTAAGTGTTTGTGATTTTTACCACAAATTGTACGCCTTGGTACCATAGAGATGATTACGAAATTCCATATTTTAACATCAAATTTAAGCATTACGTGTACAACAGCTAACAGGGGCCTGTTAACACAACTATTTAATAAAGTACCTCTTGATTTAATATAATGTGTTCACAGAAGACAAAAAGTTGTCACTGTTTCAATGTTCAAAGGTTCTGTGGTTATCGCATCATTTAGCTTAAAATTAATGAAATGAAACAGAACGTTTTTGTTTTCCTTCATTTCGGTTTTAAATATCCATTTTTTTAAATCTAATTCTAAAGATCTTCCTCTATCTTACTGTTCGTTTATTTTAGGCACGAGAAAATATTCAATTTGTAAACCAACCAAAGATAAACACACTATTTTAATTATTATTCATTGATTTATTTAGTTGATTATGTCAATTAGAGAGATATTTAGAGTTACCTAATATGATGGCGTATTGAACAACCAGAATAACTAATTACATTTAACAAACTAATTAAAATATGCTTAACTACAGAATTACTAATATGCCCCACATGACTTTTAGATATTTTTATAAACTTCTCATAAGGTAAATTGCTTGTGGTTAGTTAAAGGGTCCTTAATAATATATGAGTCACATAAAGTGTTTAAACAAAACTATAATTATTTTTGTGATTAATCCAACTAATTTCTATTATTGTTGTTTAAAGCTAAGCACAAAGCTACACAATGGGCTATCTGTGCTATGCCCATCACGAGTATCGAAACCCGGTTTGTAGCGTTTTAAGTTCGCAAATATACCGCTGTGCCACTAAGGGGCAATTATTACTCTAGTCGCGTGAAAATTTCACCTAAAAATAAGTGTGTTTTTTTGTCTGTTCTTTACAATGAGTATTCCATCACGCAGAAACATAAAATTACTCAATAGAATGTAAGCTCCCCTATTGGGTTCAATGGCAGGTCTGAAACTTTATAAGGCTATAAAGCGGGTTTTGAAACCCGTGTTGGATACAGCATAGAAAGTTCATTGTGTAGCCTTAAGCTCAGTAAAACTATTATGATGTAATGTAGTGACCGTGCAGGTAGAGAGCAGTGTTAGAAAGAAATCGAAAATCGAGGGTTAGTTAA
Organism: Tachypleus tridentatus; assembly: GCF_004210375.1. Taxonomy (NCBI): domain Eukaryota; kingdom Metazoa; phylum Arthropoda; class Merostomata; order Xiphosura; family Limulidae; genus Tachypleus; species Tachypleus tridentatus. The sequence goes on from NC_134830.1 coordinate 41,758,705, forward strand.
CTGAAAATATATCAATACATTTACCAAGATATATGAATTTAATTCTAATGTAGCAATTTGAATTCAGTTTGGAAACCTTTGGTAAAGTTGGAACATAAAAATAACATGATTTAAACTGTGATATTTAGAGGATTCTACGTATAGAGTCTGTTTTAATAACTTCTTCATCCAACCTGAGCATTGTGTTTAAGTGTAATGCTAATAATAATGTATCAGAGTTTTACGAATATTTGGGAATAAGATATATTATTTATTACCTGCTTTGATATTTTCAGCTTGATATCCATAACTAATTACGTGCTACACATACTGGATATTAGGTATTAATAACATTACGTAACAAAATTTTTACTTTTTCTTGTTCCTGGGCAGAAAGTGTTATTTCCCAATTGCTTATGCCTAAAGTAAATGGACCTAGGAACGTATAACGAAAACATGATGGGTGACTATATTTGGGAGCTGATACGTGAAAGTGATTTACATTTTAGTCGTAAATCTCGATAAACTACTCACTTCTAAACATTTTTGTATAACTTTAGTATAAATACATGTAGATCTTGATTCATATGTTATTTTATTCAGACCTTAGGTAAATGAAAATGTGCAAATTTGCCCGTTTTTACTTAGAAAATAGATTAATTTATAAATTTCATTATCCAGATCCCAAAAGTAAAGTTAGAAGGAAATAATGGCCATTTTAAGTACTTTTACATGTGTGTTTTTCTTATAGCAAAGCCACATCGGATTATCTGCCAAACCCACCGAGGGGAATCGAACCCCTGATTTTAGTTTGTAAATTCGTAGACTTACCGCTGTACTAGCGGGGGGCAGTGCTTTTACAACATAAGCAATTAAGAAATAACACATACCATCCAGAAACAAAATTTGTGTTACGTTGTTTAATTATCTCAATTCGCTGTCGTTTCTATCGGAATATTTGGCATACCTGAAAGCTGAAATCTTAGATGATTGGTGTTTTGTTTTCTTTGGAATTAGATTCATCCCCTAAGGAAAATAATTCTAAAAAGCTATAGGTTGGACTATCTTGGGCAATTAATTTTCCGACTGTTCAATATGAGGAAAATCCATTATAATGTAAATGAACCTTTGGCGAGTATCTGTAGTATATAAATATGTGTTTACGTGTGTATGTGTATGATTGTTTGTATCTACATGTCATACTAGTCGTTATATGTATTCATCTACGAATATTTAAAACAAATATCCATCATTTCTAACCATACATTATGGTTTATCATGCTTAGATTAAATTTGGGGATGCGTTATTAAGGCTTTATTTTGTGTGTCGTTTCTTCAGGTCTCTCTAGAAGTTTGATAAATCAGATGTTAATTTAAATTTGCTCATTTCCAAAGTTATAAACGAGAATTCATTTTCATAGTAATTTCACACTCGAAAACTTTGCTAAATAGAATCAATTTGATATACCTTGTTAACTTTCTCATTTCGTTTGCATGGTCTGTTATTTCGATCTGAATTAATTCAAATATAAACGTTTCACAAACCATATTCAAACGTTTGATTGGATAAAATATCTAATGTTACAAAAGCCAATAATTTTTCTTTCAAGTTTGTTCTTAAATACTATAAAACAATATTTTTTTTTCTATCTGAGATATTCTATTTTGATTTTTAGGCAAGTGATTTAAACCTTACAAATTGCATCAATATGATTGCATTATGAACTACGGTTAGGAAATATAATAATAAGGTTCAAAACCCAACTTTAAAATTATTAACTTAATGATGCTTGAACCCTAATTTATAGCATGGGATTGCGTTTAGAGATTATATTTACAGAAACTATTTATTCTCTCTCTCATTGTTCTAGCTTATTATTAAAGTAGTTAAGATTTATTTAGATAACAGTAATTGCTTATAATTTATGAAGTTACGTTTTAACAGAGTTTTATTTCTTTGAAATTCTTTCGGTACTGTGATGGTTATCTTTGAAATTTTAGAGAAATTAGAGATGAATTATTGAGTGTTTGTTCTATACAGTAGGCTTCGCTAGTTACAACAAATACGACCACGCCATAACTTTTAACACCTCGAAATTAAATAAAAGATGTAGTGTTTTTAAACAGTTTTTGTCAAATTTGTTTTTACTTTCTCGTCTATAGTTCTAAACAAATTTTACTTAATTCAGAAGTCTATAATGAGCGAATAAAAAATAGATAAAACATCAGATGCTGCTCTCTTTCACTAGTGATTAATGTCTGAAACCTATTTTTGGAAAGTAATATTTCTTGTTAGAAAATCTATATTTCAAAATAATGCCTATATTCGTTACCACCTCTTTTGCATCACACAAATGCATACTTTAATTATAGTACACAATGACTAATATAGTACTGAAAGTACGTTTGTGTGCGTCCTATATCTGTCGGGTAAGCGGATGAATAACCGATTCAGAACTTTGAATAATTATAGGAAATTCCATCACTGAAATATGCCGGTATTATACTAAGGATTAAATACGGTTCAGTTACCATGCATAATTATCATTTGTTATTTATCTGTGTAGTTAGTGTACCAAAGAACGACTTAGGAAGCTAATTGTCGGCTCATGTCACGGTGAAATGAATAGCTTAAATCGTCTTAACGGAAACTTTTAAATTTCAGTAATGATTGTTTTCCATACAGTGGAGTTGAATAATATGTACATTCTTTCAATTCTGTGCATGCGTCAAGCCATCACAATAGCAGTCAAATTCATTACCTTGAACCTTAATTTGTGTATACGTTTATGAGTGCACTTTTGTTTAGAAAGACGTATTGAGCGCATGGGAAGTGAGAGAGTTTTTATCTTAATGTCTTTTACTGAAAAGCTTTATTTTTTTATATTCTGTAGGATAAATTGTACAAACCAATGCATAATAAAGATGATTATATTTGAGTAAATCTCTCCAAAATTCGAACTCAAAGCATTTCTTAGGTTTAATTCATGCTCCACTTTCAGAATTCTCTCTTATTCCTGTCATATAAAAAGGCACAATGACGGTAAAGGAAAAAAGCAAAAAACGTTTCCGTTATGTGGCCTCACATACACCCAACACATTAATAAACTTATCAAAGCCAGTTTAACGAATTATCCAGAAAGTTGGATATAAGTGAGCACTGACAACTTTTGAAACGTTTTTCAAAGCAAGCTTATTGTAACTCATTCATGGGCACTTTATTTCCGTCTAGAACTTGCTACAAAGTAACGAAATTTCTAATAATTTTTGTAAAAGTTGTATGCTCACACTATCCATACACATGCGTACACATTTTAAAATGTATTGACATTAAATAGAAGTAAATATAATGGAACATAATAGAGTTCATGTTGGTTTATATACCACAGGCTTTATACCAGCACACCTCCATTTTACATATGATGAAGAGTTTGTGCACGTGTTTACCATTAATCAGCAATATTGATCAGTAGACACTTGAAGCTACATAATTACTCCTTCTTTAGTTGTTTAAACGTACATTTGATGTTTCGCATGGACAACAAAAAATCAGTAGTATTTAGTCTAAAGAGTAGACAACAAAAATTCAGTAGTATTTAGTCTAAAGAGTAGACAACAAAAAATCAGTAGTATTTAGTCTAAAGAGTAGACAACAAAAATTCAGTAGTATTTAGTCTAAAGAGTAGACAACAAAAATTCAGTAGTATTTAGTCTAAAGAGTAGACAACAAAAATTCAGTAGTATTTAGTCTAAAGAGTAGACAACAAAAATTCAGTAGTATTTAGTCTAAAGAGTAGACAACAAAAATTCAGAAGCATTTAGTCTAAAGAGTAGACAACAAAAAATCAGTATTTAGTCTAAAGAGTAGACAACAAAAAATCAGTAGTATTTAGTCTAAAGAGTAGACAACAAAAAATCAGTAGTATTTAGTCTAAAGAGTAGACAACAAAAAATCAGTAGTATTTAGTCTAAAGAGTACATCACCTAGAATAACATCCTACTTTAACATTCGCATGGCCAAGCGTGTTAAGGTGTGCGACTCGTAATCTGAGGGTCGCGGGTTCGCATCCCCGTCGCGCTAAAGATGCTCGCCCTTTCAGCCGTGGAAGCGTTATAATGTTACGTTAATCCCACTATTCGTTGGTAAAAGAGTAGCCCAAAAGTTGGCGGTGGGTGGTGATGACTAACTGCCTTCTCTCTATCTTTACACTACTAAATTAGGGACGGCTAGCACAGATAGCCCTCGAGTAGCTTTGTGCGAAATTCAAAAACAAACAAATTTTAACATTCTTGTGATTTGGTAGGCTAGTGTCGAATTTCCCGCCTTGCAAGAACAATTAGGAACCAATAACATCCTCATACGTGAATATTTTATATGTAAAGGATTTTTCGTGAAACAGTACACACAATACCCGACTTTAGGGCTAATTAAACATGATTCATGTTTCCCTTTTTCCTAAATTTAGCAGCTATGTCTTCAAAGTGTATAGAATATTGTCTTATCAGGCAAGAAAACGCAGTTGAAGAACATAGCGACAGCGTCCATTCAATTTAGACGTGGTTCTTATTACGAGAATATATCAAACAACCTGAAGTTCGTACACACGAAATATCTTAAACTTTGTGGTTCTTGTCAAGTTTAACAAAGCTCTAACAGTCTTATTATGGCTACGTTGAAAGGTGTTGAGTTGGTACTGTATTATACACAAGTAATCAAAATATCCTTTATTGTAGAAATTACAAAATCAACAATATTTGAAAAAAATTCTTCATGCACTTTACTTACAGGTTAAAACTGATCTTCAGTACAAGGACACATATTTAAAATGTTGACAACTATTGGCTATAGATTTTTTCTTGACCAATCACGACGAGAGGGTTTTACCGATCATTCAAGAACCCACGCGAAACATACCTCTACCATATAAACAGTTAACAGGAAACTTTGAATCACTTTATGTCACTGCTAATAAATGCACTATTTGATAATGGCTGTTCATGGTAATTTTGGAGTTGGTAAAAGACGAGAAAGAATAGTCTTGAATTATGTATACTGCAAAACTATATATATATATATAGAGAGAATATTAATAATGATATTTGTTTTAGAGTTCAACAAATTGAAACAAATTTAAAAGGACTGCGTTGAAAACAGCAAAATTCAAACCTCTGATTAATTATATGAGTTTGTTATAACTACAACAAGCCGAAACAAAATTCAAAAAACACTGCACTTATTGAAAGGATCCCAGGATACAAGCTATAATGTGGGATATAAAATGTACCCTAGGTTTTGGAGGCAGCTAGGAAAGTAGGACCCACATTGAGGTGGGGATACACCGTCTATCAGTCTTAATCTCCATTCGCCAGTCTCACATAAACAAACAAAATAAAGTAAAGGAATAGCAATAGAAATTAAAATTAAAATCATAAATATAAAAATGGAAATTAGGAGAGCGAGATGTGGGTGGGTGCTCTAGCCCACAACGTCCCGCATCTATATCACCCTTCACTGCTTACAGACAGTTGTAGGAAGGTGACTGCTCTCCAAAGTAAAGAAGAAAAAATTAATTGAAAAATAAAAAATAAGGTACTACCACGGTTCGAATCCCTGTCACACCAAGCATACTCGTTCTTTAAGCCGTGGGGCGTTACAATGTGAAGGTCAATCCCACTATTCGTTGGTAAAAGAGTAGTCCAAGAGTTGGCAGTGGGTGGTGATAACTATCTGCCTTCCTTCTAATCTTATATTGCTAAATTAGGAACAGTTGCTAACATAGTTATCTTAACAGAGATAAAAGGGTGAATTCTAAAATGTTTTAATTCTATAGAATTCGTTAAATTGTTTCTAAATTGAGATCTATGCAAATTTATACGTATGTCCAATGGGCATGATGTCTGACCCACAGATTCTTTCTTCTTCTTTACTTTGGAGAGCCGCCACCTTCCTACAACTGTTTTCAGGCAGTGAAGGGTGCTACAGATGTGGGACATTGTGGGCTTTAGCACCCACATCTCGCTTTCCTAATTTTATTTTATTTCTTCATGTGAGACTGGTGAATGAAGGTTAAGACTGATAGACAGTCTATCCCCACCACAATGTGGATCCTACTTTAACAGCCACCTCCAAAATTTAGGATACATTTACATCCCACATTATAGCTTGTACACTTTGATCCTTTCAATTAGTGCAGCGTTTTTTGTTTTTGTTTCTTCTTGAGCTTTGTTTATAACGAACTAACATATATATATATTTGCTCAGCGGTCTCTATTTTGGACTTTGTTTTTAAATTCTAGAATTTTGGTTTTGGTAAAGATTAGATGGACGAAATAAAATCCTTGAGATTCTTTAGGCCAGAAAATTGTGGGATATCAAATAATACTTGTATTTCATTATGTTTTTGTATTTGTTTGTTTTCTTACCGTTCAACTATGAAAGCGTACTTATAGTGAAACGCTAACTCACTTTTTAGACAGACTATGTTGAATTCCCTATGTGTGTATTGTGAAACTGACACGAGCCTCCCCTCGAGTTGGAAAATAGATACTAATGTTGTGAAATATCGTGTAAATTACCTAGTCACATGAGATGTAGCCTCGTGATCTAACCACTAAATAAAAACTCTGTCTTAAATTCAAACGAGTTAGTTGCAAAATGTAGTTACAACATATTTTGGGTGACTGTTGCTTGATGATGTTTGACCTTGGAATTATGTTTTCCTTCTTCTGGTTGTTTTCTTAACTGCCTTATTTATTGAAGCAATTATTAAGGTTAATATTTATACTGTATTGTCTATAAATAGTTTTATTAAGTCGTGGATTTATTGACTGTTCTTTGTAAGTGATAAACTGTTTATTTCAACTCTATAGAAAGCTTTACTTTAGATTTCTTTGGTTCTCAAAGCTTAAATTTGTTTTCTTTTTGTTTAACTCTAGTTGTAGTTGTTGTGTTTTAGTCCATTACAATATATTTTCCGTCTTTGTTATTCAGCTAAAAAGTTGTTACGTTTCAAAATGCCTATAGCCGTTTGTATTTACCCTGTTTAAGGTTAGATTGCAATATAAAATCTAAGACAAATACATGACATGAAATTAATCATTGCTTTTAATATGATTTAAATATTTATCATGTTTTAAACGACACCGTAAAAGAAATACAATTTCTATTGTAAGTTGAGACTGACTCTTCCTTATGACGTATACAGCCGTATTCTAAATATTTTTTTATGAATGTAAAACAGAAACATGCAAGTTTTAAATTCTTCGAGTAATTTATTTTCTCGTATTTCCTTTTAAAGTAATTCTTTTCAAAAAAACACTTTTCAAACAAAGCTTTAAACACGCGTAGAAGTTCATAAATCTTTGTAAACATCAGTTATCGATCACGTATATGTATGTTCTATGTTCCATTACCCTGAATGTAATAGTGAATTTCAACATAAGCAGAACGTTTCGAATAAATCAAATTTTGTCATTTTATTTATGGAGACTTAATACAGGAACAAGGGGGAAAGATATGTCTTGGACGTTGATTTTTTTGTACCAAAAAACAAAAGGAAACAACGAAAACAAATTAACTATATCATTTGATACGATCATATATTCCTATTCACGCAATTTACGTAATTAAATTTTAATATCAGACACGTAATCTAACCAAAGTTTAATTACGGTGTCTGAACAACCTGTATAAGACTAACTAATATATGACGTATGAATCCATTCAGTTTGGGCCATGTAACGCAAAAGATACTGTTTATAGTTAAAGTATCATTATTAACGAAATTTCAAATCAAAATACTCTTAAGCGTAAAGAGTACTTTTGAAAACTAAACAAACAACAGTTCTACTAGTATAGTCTTCTTAGACGTTATACCGATATGACATTAAACAAGAATTATAAACAGATTACAATTAAAGATAATTTAAATAATGACTATACACTATTATATATATTATGATAGTACTGGTTATATTCAATGAAGTGAAAGGCAGTTTCTTCCTTATTACATGAACCTACACAATTTGAAACCAGAAATTACCGCGAACTATGCTATAGAAACTGTAACATTTGTTATGACAAGCTATATAAATGAAGTTACGAGTTCTCTAAACAGTACATTCATTATCATAAGTTGTGCATACAGAATCACAGGATTTCTAAATCTAATACTTTGCTATGACAAGTTATATATATAATAATAGAAGTTTTATCAATGTAATATCTACTGACAAGCTTTACATATATGATAACTAGTTTTATAAATGTAAGATTTACTATGACAAACTGTACACATAGAATCACTAGTTTTATAAATGTAATATTTCCTATGACAAACCGTACATGTAGAATCACTAGTTTTATAAATGTGATATTTCCTATGACAAACTGTACATGTAGAATCACTAGTTTTATAAATGTGATATTTCCTATGACAAACTGTACATGTAGAATCACTAGTTTTATAAATGTGATATTTCCTATGACAAACTGTACATGTAGAATCACTAGTTTTATAAATGTGATATTTCCTATGACAAACTGTGCATGTAGAATCACTAGTTTTATAAATGTGATATTTCCTATGACAAACTGTACATGTAGAATCACTAGTTTTATAAATGTGATATTTCCTATGACAAACTGTACATGTAGAATCACTAGTTTTATAAATTTGCTATTTACTATGACAAACTGCTACTAGTTTTGTTAATGTAATATCTTCTATGACAAACTGTACATGTAGAATCACTAGTTTTGTAAATGTAATATTTACTGTGCAAACTATATCTTTGGAATCACTAGTTTTATAATTGTGATATCTCCTATGACAAACTGTACATGTAGAATCACTAGTTTTATAAATGTAATATTTCCTATGACAAACTGTACATGTAGAATCACTAGTTTTATAAATGTGATATTTCCTATGACAAGCTGTACATGTAGAATCACTAGTTTTATAAATGTGATATTTCCTATGACAAGCTGTACATGTAGAATCACTAGTTTTATAAATGTGATATTTCCTATGACAAGCTGTACATGTAGAATCACTAGTTTTGTAAATGTGATATTTCCTATGACAAACTGTACTTGTAGAATCACTAGTTTTATAAATTTGCTATTTACTATGATAAACTGCTACTAGTTGTATTAATGTAATATTTACTGTGCAAACTGTACATGTAGAATCACTAGTTTTATAAATTTGCTATTTACTATGACAAACTGCTACTAGTTTTGTTAATGTAATATCTTCTATGACAAACTGTACATGTAGAATCACTAGTTTTGTAAATGTAATATTTACTGTGCAAACTATATCTTTGGAATCACTAGTTTTATAATTGTGATATCTCCTATGACAAACTGTACATGTAGAATCACTAGTTTTATAAATGTAATATTTCCTATGACAAACTGTACATGTAGAATCACTAGTTTTATAAATGTGATATTTCCTATGACAAACTGTACATGTAGAATCACTAGTTTTATAAATGTGATATTTCCTATGACAAACAGTACATGTAGAATCACTAGTTTTATAAATGTAATATTTCCTATGACAAACTGTACTTGTAGAATCACTAGTTTTATAAATTTGCTATTTACTATGACAAACTGCTACTAGTTGTGTTAATGTAATATTTTCTATGACAAACTGTTCATGTAGAATTACTAGTTTTGTAAATGTAATATTTACTGTGCAAACTGTATATGTAGAATCACTAGTTTTATAAATGTAATATTTCCTATGATAAACTGTAATGAAGAATCACTAAATGCAACAATTGTTTGCTTTTTTGTCAGACCTTGACAATGATGAGAAAATACTCTCACAGAAACATGTTGACGGAACAGTTTATGGTTTGCCTTCTAAAAATTATTTGATTGTACTTATAAAATCACTGTAACTTTTCAAAGTTAAACTCAATATAACAAACGCTTTTGAACAACATTTGTGCTAAACAGGACTGACTGCACAAAAGTAAGTCCACTTACTTTAAAATTTTGGTTTTAAAGTAAGTGAATTTCTTTAATAATGGCTGACATACTCTTGCGTAAAAGAGAAAAGAAAACATGCAAGAAATCGCAATTTCTCGATTTTGCGTAATAAATTTATTAATTTAGTCTGGTGGAAAGTACACATATATTTGCTAAGTTGTAATTTATTTAACAGATGGTTTATTTAGAGTTTACGAGCACAGATTTGTCTGATGTTATCTGTATTGTTTAGTGTATATTTTATACAAACAAATAATAGTTTTATTATTGCGTGAATGAACACTAACCATCAGTTATTATCATTCGAAAAATTCCAACAGATTTTACTGTTGTTATTTAACCTAACTGAAGCGGAGAAATAAAACAAGGATAATGTTAAAAATACAATTCGTCTATTAACTTCTTAGTGGACATTGAGTTAATTTATATATTATTCTTTGTTTTTATGTGGACTAGAAAACTCCAGGTAATGATTTAATTAGTGATAAAATAAAGGATGTTCTAAAGTCCAACTTAAATTATCTTGTATGAATCAGTAATTTGTCAAATTACTGCAAGTCTGAGAATGGTATGTGTTTAAAGGAGGAACATACATAAATTGGTCCGTTGATACAATAACAATAGGGAATCTTCAATAGCTGCGGCACTCGAATTTTTGTTTATGCATGATTAAAGAAAATTAATCTTTCAGACCTGGGCGTGGTCAAATACACCAATCGAAAGGATTTGACCTCCTGAGTTCAATTAAATCTCAAAATTATGCTGTAAGAGAAGTTTTTGAATATGTCATGGTTTTTTCTATGTTTATAAAAATAGTTTAAAGTATAGGTGCATATTATGTTATACACTTAATGATATGTACAGATTATCCAAACGTAAGCACTTATTTCCGGCGAATCAATTCGAATTACATATTAAAACTGTGAAGTGGAGTTTTACAATAGCTTCTGGACAATGCTTTATTATTTAAGGTGGCAAGAAATTAGAAACCAATAAGCCTAGATTTTATAATAAAAATAAAGGAAATGAGTAAATTATAAGGAATGTGAAAATAACTCTGTGTTTGGCCTAACAGTTTATTATAACCATTACTTTAACAGACAACTTAGAAGTTGTTATTGTTGTTGTTTTGAATTAAGCACAAAGCTACACAATGGACTATCTGTGCTCTGCCCATCACGGGTATCGAACCCCGACTTTTAGCGTTGTAAATCCGCAGATATACCGCTGAGCCTGCCCCCCGCTAGTACAGCGGTATGTCTTTGGATTTACAACGCTAAAATCAGGGGTTCGATCCACCTCGGTGGGATCAGCAGGTTGCCCGATGTGGCTTTGCTATACGAAAAACACACACCGCTGAGCCACTGGGGGGCGACAACTTAGAAGATTCTTTGTTTGTTTGTTTGTAGTTAAGTACAAAGCTACACAAACGGCTATCTTTGCTCTACCCATCACGAGTATCGAAACCCAGTTTCTAGCGTTGTTAGTTCGCAGACATAGCGTTGTGCCATTGAAAGTATATTAAACATTGCTTACTGCTATCGTGCTAATAAGGGTTTCGCTCTCAGATTGTAATCTTTAGAGATTGGTTTGAAGATGCTCCCCGTTAGTGCAGCGGGATGTCTCCGGACTTACAACGCTAAAATCAGGGGTTCGGTTCTCCTCAGTGGGCTCAGCAGACAACTCGATGTGGCTTTGCTCTAAGAAAACACACAGACATGGTTTGAAGATTTTAAAATAAAAGAATTAATTTAAATGTAAAAAAAAAAAAACATTAAAATTAAATTCTAATTTCTACAGAGATCATCTCCAGTAAATCCCTATGTGTTGGAAAGAATCTGAAAAGTAACTTAAAAATTATGAAAAAATATTTTCTTCCATTATCATAAAAGGGTTAAGGTTTTAATCATGTTTTTTTTTTTAAATATACAGATGCGCTCGAAACAAAAAAGAAATGAATAGTGGTTTAAATAAATTGTTTTCAAGCAATTATTTATAACCAACAACATTTCAATTACTCTATTATGCTTACACTTACTTTTTAACACAAAATATTATTCGAGATACATTCTCAAAGTTCCCACAAAAAATTACGTAAACTATTATATCACCTATCCATAAAAATGTTGTGCAAATGTGATGCAAGGCGGAGAATAATAGGTGCATAATTTTCTCTCAAAACAATTTCAGTGGTATTTATGGTTTCGTATTAGTTAGAGTTCTTTATTGTTTTATTTTCTGATAAGTAAACGAGTTAATAAGAATAGTTATGATGTTAAAATTGCTTTTAGACAAGTGAGTGTGCGACACTGTCAAAACTGTAGACATTCATACAGGATAGCAAGACCCGCTTGTATTACTATACAGTTACGTTCTTCATACTATACTCCCCTTGCGTATCGTAAAATTTATCACTCAGTTATTATTATGTATTTAGGATTAATATTATATAACTGATCACTTTCCACATAAAAGGGCGGCCCGGCATGGCCAGGTGGTTAAGGCGCTCGACTCGTAATCCGAGGGTTCGAATCCTCGTCACACCAAATACGTCCGTCCTTTCAGCTGTTGCGGTCAATCTCATTATTCGTTGGCGGTGGGTGGTGGCTGTCCTCGATTTAATCTTACACTGCTACATCAGGGACGGCAAGTGCAGATATCTCTCCTGTAGCTCTTCGCGAAATATAACGACAAACAAACAAAAAGCTTCCCTTTCACTACTAAACCAAAACAGAAGAAACGTTTGAAAAAGTGGTTATATTCGAGAATCTTCGCTGGAACGTAGAACTGATGCTTTCGAATAACTTTCGTGGTTTAAAATTAACAAATATAAAACATATCCATTATTCTCTTTGCAGAGAAGTTCATATAAGTTGGTTTCTCGTCGAAACGGTGATAAGTTCTTATTATATTACAAGTTACAGTTTTTACATAAAGAAGAATATTTACGGTTGTTACGACCATTCCGAAGTGTACATATTTTAATGGTAAAGACAGTCTCAGTATTTAAATCAATAATCTCATAACGTTTTGGCCCGGCATACCCAAGCGTGTTAAGGCGTGCGACTCGTAATCTGAGAGTCGCGGGTTCGCATCCCCGTCGCGCCAAACATGCTCGCACTTTCAGCCGTGGGGTCGTTATAATGTGACGGGCAAACCCATTATTCGTTGGTAAAAGAGTAGCCCAAGAGTTGGCGGTGGGTGGTGATGACTAGCTGCCTTCCCTCTAATCTTACACTGCTAAATTAGGTACGGCTACCACAGATAGCCCTCGAGTAGCTTTGCACGAAATTCAAAAACAAACAAACACAACATCAAGATGAAATACAAGCTATCCTTTTAAAAAAGGGCACTCCGAAATTGTTTGACCACCTAAATTCACTTTTTAACCTATCTCTATCCTCAGGATACATCCCAGTTTCTTGAAAGCTTGCAAATATATTAATGTTTCATAAGGAATGAAAGCCAGCAAATAAACCTAATAGCTACCGACCAATCAGCCTGACTAGCTGTGTAGGCAAAATTCTTGAAAGAATAATCAGTAATAGACTCTCCATATTCTTGGAGATAACATCAAAATTACCAAAAGAACAAAATGGATTCAGAAAATTTAGACAAACGACAGACCACCTAATCAGATTAACCGAAACCATAATAGATAGCTTCAATAAAAAAAAATGTACTGTCGCTTGCTTCCTTGATATCGAGAAATCATTCGACACTGTATGGCACGATGGTCTAAGGTTCCGAATGAATGAAATGGAACTACCGCGAGGAATTATTTGCTGGTTATCTAACTTTTTGTAAAACAGAAAATGTAGAGTAGATGTTGAAGGAACTTTTTCTGAATACTTTACTCCACAAGCTGGTGACCCTCAGGGAGGGGTGGTTAGCCCTATACATCATGTATGTAAACAATATGCCACTGAAGGATCCAAATCATGGATTCTCTTCACAGTTCGCAGATGGTGTGGCAGTCTGGAAAAGTGCCGCAACACCCACGATAGCAGCCACTAACATACAATCGCAACTAAATAGAATAAGTGAATACTGTCAAAAATATAGAATAAAAATAAACACAGCAAAAACACAACTCGTAGTCTTTACGAAATTGACAAAACACAAAAAACAACAGCCAGAATTATATATGAATGGCACACTACTCCAGACTGCCCCATCGGCAAAAGTTTTAGGTCTGACCTATGATTCAAAACTAACTTGGATCAATCACGTGAACAAAATTAAAAATAAAATCTGGCGAATAACTAACTATGCTCGGAGTCTAACTGGTAAAAACAGTAGAGCATCTACAGATAGCATACTAAAAATCTATAAAACATATATTAGACCTGTAATAGATTATGCAGCTCCAGCATGGATAACTGTAAGCAATAAAATAATTAAAACCAAACTACAAACAATCCAAAACACACTCCTCACAACTGCATACAGAGTTCCAAGAACTATATCATCTCAGTTCATTCACAAATATTCGAACATACCAACCATACCAGATAGACTCCTACATAGTGCAATAATGTACTTTAATAAGAATTGGATGAAAAACGAATTACTATGCGAACTAGACAGGTACCTCATACATGATGAAGCTAGTCCTAAATATCTCTCCCCAGTTAACTTATATTTTAAATATAAAAATAAATAATATATATATATATATATTAAATAATAAGAATAAATAATAATAATACATATATATATATGTATATATATTTTTATTATTAAACAATTAAAAAAAGCCACCAACAAATGTGCTGATATAATAAAATAATCACTATATATGAGCCACAATACATGGACATTGCCCTGAAAAGGATCAAAATAATATTCAGTTCTACAATTATAAATACCAATCCGTCAAGAACATAAGTACGGGAATGAGGAAGAAGTCACAGAGAACCTGACCCTTCAGGGTATGAACTTTTCTTACCCAAACACCGACAGACATTCATTTATAGAATAGAAGTCTTTAATGGAATTATCCTTCACGTTTGCATTTAGAACAAATAAACACGTTACTCTGAGGTAGCTATTTTGATTAATAAACATTGATTTGTGTTTGCAGCAAACTCAAAGAGGACTGTTTTGCTAAAATAAAAGAATTTTTATGTAGAAATACCAATAAGAGTTATATATATAACCATCAGGAAGGAATATTCACTCCTAAATGTTTGTTAAGCACAAACTGTAAGGAGTTTCTATCCATTACAGTTGGATTTTTTATTAAAAAAGCAAATTGTCTAAAATGTTTGTAGTTGTTTGTTATCGAGCACAAAGCTAAACAAAGGGCTAGCTGTGCTCTGCCCACCACGGATATCGAACCCCAGTTTCTAGTAATATACGTCCACAGACATAACTCTGTGTCACTGGATCGTAAATGTTTATATTAAATGTTATATTAAACTACATCTGCAGAGAACTCTGGTGAGAGCTATTACAACTACGTGAAGGTTGAGTCAATACAGATTATAAAGTGGATGAAAATATCTCCTTAATAATGTTTCTATGGAAATGCTTGCATACATTCTCATTTTGCTTTGAATTTCGAATTGTAAGCCCAACAAACCAACTAATTAATGTTGAAAAAGCCACATACGTATAAGTAATACATATCTGGAAGGGAATAAGGAAAATAGCAGAATTATTGACTTTGGCAGATAGGCTTACATGTCATTTGTTCGTGAAATTAAACCAAATCAACTCCATTATATGAAAAGCAAAGTAAAATGAAATCCTATTTTGATTTACTTGTTTTATTCATTCTAGTGGAAGGTTTTTTAATCAGTAGTGACTGGATCCTCAATGTTTTATTCGTAGTATGCACTTTAGATTTTAGTACAGCCATTTTAAAGGTTTGTAGTGATAAATGATTATCCGCCGCTAAGCTATAACTGAAGTTTGTACAGAGCGTAATTTTGATATAAAAACATCAATACCAAAGTTCTTACACATGAACATTGACATTTCTTTGAATTCAAAGGACAATTTGATATTACTTTAAAGGCAAACGTTTTCTCTTCAGAAATAACATTCTTACCAATGAACTTTAAAGAGCTTCGAAGAATGAGTGTGTGTGTTTTTTATAGTAAAGCTGCGTCAGGCTGTCTGCTGAGTCCACCGAGGGGAATCGAATCCCCTGATTTTAGTGTTGTAAATCCTTAGAGGTATCGCTGTATCAACGGGGGACTCGAAAAACGAGTGTTTTCCTTTTAAAAGCACTACCAAACATTGAAGGTACTAGTGGTATAGCCCCATATGGCTTTGCTATAAAAAACACACACACAAGTAATGGTACAATGATAAAAAACATATTACAAAAGAAATCCTTAAATCAGCAACTAATAAGATTATATATACAATGAACAAACTTATAAAAGCAAAAGAGATTAATATTATATTATTTCTAATGTAAACTAAAATATAAAAGTAAGTTCACGTTATGATATGATATTATAAACAACAAAATACCATTTCTAGTGTCTGTATATGTGATCTAGTAGCTTACTTTTCTTACCTTTATTCACTTGTAAAATCTTAAATAATTTTGAATAAATTGCAGCAAATAGAACTGAACAAATCAAGTGAGTTTAGGCAGTTGATCAAATATAGTCTTTGTCTTGTTGTTATTAATTGAACTAACAAACTATCCCATAACGATACAAGTTATGAAGTATATTGTCAAGTTTACCATAATAATACCATGAAAGCTTTGAATATCTCTCTGAAGCATAAGTTAATAAATCCATGTTTTCGTCATAGAGTTTCTTACTAATAAACGCATTCTCCTGTTGGATAATCTTTCAGTATGAGAAACGTAAGTAAAAGTAACCTTCGCTGACTTATTTTACATAATTGTTAAATATCAGAATACTGAAGCACAAATCTTATGTTTAAAATTTAAGGTTCTAGGTTACATGCATATCTTATTTAGCAAGACATGTCTCTCCGAATAGTTTAGAAACGCTTTGAATCCAAGTTTCATGAGTCGCGAGCAGCTGTCGCAAGCAAGTAGTCCGTACTTTGTGGAGATTCGTACGTTGTAAGAACGACTGTGAATTTCTAATATTCAATTAGACTAACTCAAAAATTAATAATGTATTTTGTTCAATATCTGCCTTTTTCCAGTCTATCTGTTAAAAATTGGTGTCGATTAGAGCAATTAATCTTTGTGTAGCTTTAGCGCAAACTTCTGAAACATATCAGACCAATAGAAAAGCATCTTTAAATTCATAACGTTTTTAAAATACTCTGCCATTTTAAACTTTCAAAATATCAGTACAGTTCTGCAATAAGTACTTCACTTTATTAGATTTAATCAACATAAAGTGTTCTATTAATAAGTTTCAAATTTCGACACTTTTTTCAATACTACCCGTTCAACGCTCTGGGAAGTGACAAAGGGCGCCAGATCCCAGATCCCATGTCTCTTTCTGATTCCTCGGGAGACTTGAGGGTGCAGGATACATTTGGTTGAGATAGATAAAAACTTCAGACGAGACAATAGGATACAAGCAGCGAGTACCCCTCGGGAGTGTCATAGGTCAGATAGGAATCACGAACCTCATTTATATTACTCTTCCCCGGCTACATAACAAATTTGTTTTGCTTGTTTGTTTGTTTTGGAATTTTGCGCAAAGCTACACGAGGGCTATCTGCGCTAGCCGTGCCTAATGTAACAATGTAAGAATAGAGAGAAAACGGTTGGTCATCAACACCCACAGCCAACTCTTGGGCTACTACTTTAACAACGAATAAAGGGATTGACCATAACATAACGCTGTCACGGCTGAAAGGGCGAGCATGTTTGGTGTGAAGGGGATTCAAACCTGCGACCCTTGGATTACGAGTCAAACACCCTAACCACAAGATTATGCCAGGTTGAATCTTTAAGTAGAGGTAAGGAGACTAACCAACATAACTCACCGCCAACTCGTAGACTACTCTAATTCACCGTCATTCTGATAATGTCCCCAAGACCTTAAGTATGCGCTGTGAGTTTTTCGATAACATAATGCAAACAGTGGAACATCGAATCCATAAGTTGTGCAAAATTGTTATAATGTATTCAGACTTTTACGAATTCTTTTTAACCTTATAAACAACATTTCTGAAACATTCAAAATCCAAATAATTATAATACAGGTTATAATTGTCTGCATAACAGATTAACCTTGATCACTGTAAAAACGTGTACCTTTATACAGGAAAGTTTCCCTAAAAATCACCAGTTTTTAGGCTCTTTGTAACAACGTGGTATTAGATAGCTGCAATATTTGGGCAGGGCACCCTCCTAAGTTATTAGTTTGACGTTCTCTCACAATACTGGTGATTGTTTCACAAATTTTAATTCATTGTATAAGTAAAGAAGCGTTTCATCGTCGTTTCTTCTTACTTCTTAGTTCAGTTGATTTGTGAAGATAGAGTCATTGAACCAGTATAAATCTCGTAAAAGTAAACCGTGTTTTAAATGTCATAGCAGTTACGTAGATTTAGAAAGGCTAAACTTTGTTTCAAATATCCTCACATCGATATTGTGCTTTGAAGGATAAATTGAATTTCATATATCATCAGAGTAGTATAAATCTAATGGGTCTGAGGTGATTTGTAAATGTTTCCATAGCAACATGAATCTTGTGAAGTTATGCTCAATTATGCATAACCAAGTTTGGCTAGATCGTGTCCCATATGTCATAAAAATTTAATGTAAAAAC
This sequence comes from Tachypleus tridentatus, assembly GCF_004210375.1. Lineage (NCBI taxonomy): Eukaryota > Metazoa > Arthropoda > Merostomata > Xiphosura > Limulidae > Tachypleus > Tachypleus tridentatus. Next base: position 41,777,428 of record NC_134830.1, read on the forward strand.
TACATCTAAAAACGTTAAATCTGACACTAATAATATTTCAAAAATAAGCACACCAATGTGAGTGAAGTAAGGCAGAAATGTAATTCATCCATTACCATTATCAGAATGAAGGCAGTAATCCTAAGATATGATACAAACATTATCACACGGAGTTTACCAATAAGTACACCTACACTTCCAAGATACAAATCAACCATCTCTATTACTTCGCGCGAAAATAACTCTGAAGTATCAATACAGGAAACAGTTGGTAAAAATCACAGAATAAAAATAGCCCTGCCATAAAGAAACAAAATGCTGAGAATTGCCCGTATTTTACCATTTCACATCGTTGGTCATAATAAATGAGAAACCGTCAACTCACATGGATTAGTATAGTTGACAAGCTCTGGACGGTTGGGCTGATAAGAACTAACAGAAAGGACCCTTAGTGCTGTGAGAAGAAGTCTTAGGACTGATTTGCAGCCACAACTGTAGTTATCCTTATTGTCAAAGCTACAATTGTGAAGTAGCAATGTAAGACAAGAGGGAAGGCAGCTAGTTATCACCACTCACCGCCAACTCTTGGACTACTTTTTTTAGCAACGAACAGTAGGATTGACTGTCACATTATAACGCCCCCACGGGTAAAATGATTACCATGTTTGGTGCGACGGGGATTCGAACCCGCGACCCTCATATTACGAGTCGGACGTCTTAACCCACCTGGCCATACCGAGATATTAAGAGTCGCTCTTCGTTTTGTCCATATCACTGAACATCTTTTATCATACAATTTTATAAATTGGAACACTAAATTTTTTTCTGATAATCCAATATTTGCACAGTTTTCTTGGATTATTCTCCCAGGAACTTTCGTTCAACCATCTGCAAGAAGTACTAAACTACAGTTGTTTCTCTTATGGTGTGAGTCATTCTATTTTTTCGGACATTTGACGTTCTTGGATTTTGTGATAATATTCATAAGAACTTTCGTTCAATCACCTGCAAGACGTATTAAATGACAGGGTGTTTCAATTCTGGTGTGAATCAGTCCATTTTTGCAAGTGGACAAATACATGAATGGACATTCAATGATACTTCGTATATCACAGTACTCAAGCAAGGTCTTCTTGTCTATCACAGTGATCAACTTACCAAACAAAGTAGTGTTTTGATGCAAGATGGGTTCCTGCTCTTTCAGCTTGAGTCATAAAAAGTTAGTTTAAAGGTCACGACCGTTTCCATCTAACCAGACACGAACCATATCGAGCACTCTAAAGCATCGAAAACGAGCAACTTTTACAGATCCTTAAGTTCTAGATATAAATCTGTAGTTGGATGTAATTTTTATGCATTGGTACAGATTTCATATGTAATTATGTACTGTTTGTTACAGGTTTGCTTATTTCATAAAATTACATTCTTTTTGAAATGTGCATCCAGTTATTGGCAAATTCTGAGTCATTTCTGAGCTGTTGTTTTAACACTAAAATTCCATTAAAAAATAAACTGTGATTCAAACATCACGATTCCGTTACTGATATAGTAATGTAGGATCCGTTACTGATATAGTAGTGTAGGATCCGTAACTGATATAGTAATGTAGGATCCGTAACTGATATAGTAATGTAGGATCCGTAATTGATACAGTAATGTAGGATCCGTAACTGATATGGTAAAATGGGATCCATTACTAATATAGCAGTTACTCATACAGTAAGGTATCAGTGATTCACACGTTATCCTGTCTGAACTGCTATTCGAACGTTTCCTTACTTATATAGGACGAAGAAAGTCTGAATATGCAACACCTCTTTCCTTTGGGAATTATTTATATCATCATAACAAAACGACGTGTTCGTGTCGGAGATGTAGAATTTGCATGACAGGGATATATTTTGTACTTGGTTGCATTGGAAGACACAGGAATATGGAACAGTTTGGGAAACCAAGACCATCGTTTGTCAGTTACGTAAACAGCTGATGTTACCACAGAGTTCTACGTACTTTTGTTTACAGTTAGAATATTAAAACTCTAACTTTACGATAAAATATCAAAGAAAACAGCAACAAGTACAACAAAAATATATTTGAAAGGACGTAAAGATAAGCAAAAGTGAGGAAGATCAAAATACTAAGACACAAGTCAGGGGATACGAAAAGGAGGCTGTTCTTTATTTTTAACAAATTAAATCTTGTGAAACAATCACTCGTCAGAATTAAAGTCGTAATAATATAGATGAAGTTCAATGTTACTATAAGAACAGCTCCAATAATACTTCATATTTGTTCAGTAACAAAAATCACAGTATTCCCTGCAATTGTATAGATATAAATAGGTGCTGCATTTGGCAATACAATCAATGTGTTTTCATATGGAATAGCATGAATATCGGTTTCATTCTTCGGCTGTTTGAAGTATGTGGTGCCCTCTGTTCAGCATGAGAATTCTTCTTGAACATGTTGTCCACTATTTCCTTGAGCATGTGGACGTTTTTACCACTGATCTTTATGTTTATGGACTGTTAAAAGACACAGAAGTTTATATGGTAGAAGTATGACTTTCTGCTGGTCTCTTTGTTGGTAGTCCTGGTTCTTGGTCATCTTATTTTGTTTTATTACCGCTAGGCACGGCATAGCCAGGTGGATAAGGCACTTGGTTCGTAATCCCCGTCACACCAAACATTTTCGCCTTTTCAGCCGTGGGGGCTTTATAATGTTACGATCAATCCCACTATTCGTTGGCAAAAGAGTTTGCGGTGGGTGGTGATGATGACTAACTGCCTTCCCTCTAGTCTTACACTGCTAAATTAGGAACGGCTAGCGCGAAATTCAAAACAAACAAATCTTACCGCTGATTTATGATACCAAATTAACGTGGATACAGCATACAAACAATATCCTGATAAGAATCTGGAAAAGAGCAAATAATGCAAGTCTTTCAGGTAAAAATCAAGGAACATCACCTGATAATATAATAAAAATCTACAAAACATACATCAGACCTATCATAGAATACGCATCTCCTGCCTGGATAAACATAACACAAAAACAATTACAGATACTACAAAGAATACAAAACTCAATTCTAACTTCAGCCTATAAAGAACCACGTAGCATTTCATCCACATTCATGTACAAGTATGGAAACATAGAAACAATATCTGTAAGACTTTTGTATAATGTTGTATAATAATGTTTATTATTATGTTTTTCACTGTTAAATATATATATAAAAATTATATACATTAAAGTAAAAAAAAACACAAGAAAACGAATAGAAATATTGAAAAAAGAAATTAAATAATGAAAAAAGGGCTAATAAAGACCATTCATGGACATTACCCTGAAAAGGGTCTGAGTACTGGGAAATACTCTGGCCCAAAAGCACTACAACAACAACAAATTCTTATTAGTAGCCGACATGAAAGTTAGGGATGGAAGGAAGAGGTCTTGTGCACCTGAACATCCTGGGTATTCAAAAATACCCAAATACCCACATAGAAGAAGCGAAGCTAACGCATCGGGAGAAATTTCCCTATTTAAAATTGATTTATTTCAAAACTTGAAAGGATTTTCCTATTAAAATATAATTTCTAAGATCCAACTAAAATAACTAAATAAATATTTACAATATACCGATGTATTTTAAAGTGTTGAATACGTATATTTTAGTTTTCTTTAAAGTGTAGTTATGTTTCTGAGATGTTTAGTTCAATTTAAACATTTTGTTTCAAATGGCGTACGAAAAACACTTATATAGCGACTCTATTCTGTCTAGTCAACATAGATACATTAAAGAAAGCAAAAGCTTAGAACTGATTTCCTGTTGAACTGATCCAGTATTCCCAGGGATTTCTAGAAAATACACTAGCAGTAAGTTTAAAAGTTTCAACCACAGAGAATGTATGGTATGTATTACACAGAACGTTATAAAAACACAAAAAAGTTTTTCGTTCTTTTTGTTTTTGAATTTCGCGCAAAGCTACTCGAGGGCTATCTGCGCTAGCCGTCCCTAATTTAGCACTGTAAGACTAGAGGGAAGGCAGCTAGTCATCACCACCTACCGCCAACTCTTGGGCTACTCTTTTATTAACGAATAGTGGAATTGACCGTCACATTATAATGGCCCCACGGCTGAAAGGGCGAGAATGTTTGATGCGACCGGGAAATGAACCCGAGACCCTCGGATTACGAACCGAACGCCTTAACACACTTGGCCATGCCGGGCCCACAAAATATTTAAGATAAGCAAATAGCTATCTACACTTTAGAAATCGAGCTCCGGATTGTAACATTATGATCTTACTGCTAGGCCATCAATCGGCAATACAAGTAAAAGGGAAACATGTCTAAATAGTTCTTATTATCTCTGTGTGTGTGTTGTGTGCTTTTTTATAGCAAAGCGACATCAGGCTATCTGCTGAGCCCACAGAGGGAAATCGAACCGCTGGTCTTAGCGTTGCAAATCCGTAGACTTTCTATAAGGTAATATTGATTATATAGATGTTCTAACAAATCTGTAAATATTTTTGTATAAATCATTTTCCCTCAGTGATACATCAGTACGTCTTCGGAATTATAACATTAGAAACGGGGTTCTGATACCCGCGGTGAGTAAAACGTAGATAGTCAATTGTAAAGCTTTATGCTTAATTATAAATATAAATCAGTTAACCTACATTCACTATTACGTTATGTTTAAAACAAATTTTTACATTTAAATAAATTTTAATTTTAAATACATGTAACATTTATTTTGGTTCCTGGCTGAACTTAAATAAATGAATATGTGATAAAATCAACTATGCTACATCAAAATATTCATAGAAAATGCTTCACAACTGGACCTGACAATCCACTAATTAAATGCTGACTAGTAAGCCCGACTTCCGCATGCACAACAAAATATATACCGCCATTGATATTATAGCAAGTTGGAGACGTTATACTTAAACGATATTGAATATTCAAATAAGCAGATCACGTGACAACAATCTGATATACAATCACAGTTAAACAAACACTTATCAAACTTACATTTAGAGCATTGTTTGGCATTCGTAGGTTGTGTTCACCACAAATTGATCACTTTTGAGAAAAGTATGTAAAATATCTTTTCTGAGGCAAAATGTTTATACACTTATAGCATACAGACATGTTCAGATAGAATATTTATAATTTTTAGAACGAGATATCAATCGTATTTAATTGCTTTGGAAAGTGAAGGAATATGAATCGACTTTGGGTACAAGGACCATTCAAAAAGAGACCTGGAATAAGTCGTACTTAGCAATGGTAAGCAAAAGTGCGACGTCTTGTAACAATTTAGAATATGCGAACACAAAAGCAGCAGTACTAAGTATAATCTAGAAAGACCTTTATCTGAAAACGAGGCCAATAGGGTATGTGTTCACCAAGATAATACTTCAACTCATATTTACAGTTCACCTGTCATCAGGTATTAGATTCACGAAAAGATATATTTTTATTGTTGTGCTCAATATAACTAGTACCTTTCTTTACTTATTATCTAGTTTCAGTAAAAATGTATCTAGTGCAACAATAACTATAAATTAGAAACGAAATATTTAGGACATGTTAAATATTTGCGTTATTCTATAACTAAAGAGAAGAAGAACTCTTATTTTTCTTCATTCTTTTTTTAAGGCAATTGCTCGAAAGGCGTTGTTTTTCCAATCTTGCCTAATATCACATATCTAATAGATAGGTGATTTAGAAAGGCTTTCCTACTTAAATTATTTTTACCTAGTTTTCTTTTTAGATGATAAAGAAAGTCCCTATAACATCCTGTTAAGATCGCGTCCTATTCCATAGATTCATTTTTTTCTTCTACTCGTGATTAGGTGTTCTTGGAATTACAGATTGTGATAATGACCCAAAGTTAGAATTTTTATCTAAAATACTCCTTTGAAATCAAACCTCCGTCTTCACATCTAATGGGCACGTTCACAGAGGCTGCGAAACGTAGATGGAACTGGCGACTGGAGATACTGTAGACTTAGCCTATTAACATATTCAATAGCTTTCTTAAGTAGGCCTATTCCAAACATCCGGATAACAGAGTAAAAATTCATCTGTCAGATATCACTTTTCTGCTATTCTGCTCACGTGGTCAGCAAAAATTATACAGGAGCGAGAATAAGCCTTTGAAGATTTTGTTTTATCGTTTTTCCTTGGCTTTCTTGATTGTATCAAGTTCCTTGAATGACAGTTAAGTTGTGAATTACGTTTAATGCATACAAATGCTGTATTGCGCCAATGAACTCTCGAGCATAACTATGCAATAATACAAAACTACGGCGCAAAATTTATTCAATAACAGTTGAAGTAATAAACTAAGTACCATATGCAACAATGTTCGTAAAACTCTGTGTAGATTCTTAGTATGTAGCCAGTATGGTGTGTTACGTTTCTCAGTGGCGTACCAGGTTTAATGTGCGACAACACAGCAGAGCACTAAGTTTAAAATGCGTAGTATTGATACAGTATTTAGCATGTAATAATACAGCATCACACTAAGTTCAAGGTATAATGATACGATAATGCACTAAATTTAACATGTATAATGCACCATTACACAACCTTTAAGGTTAGGTAATGTACATTAAGTTTCAATTAATTAGTATTTAGGTTTAATGATGTAGTGATCACTGTATTAACCAGGTGCAACAATACAGTAATAGAGTTAGTTCCACATGGAAAACTGGCGCTATAGTAAATTTGAAATGTAACAGCATTAGTGCAACAGTGCGCTACAGTTTCTATATAAATTTGTCACACAGGATTATTCACACTTTCTGTAAACATGCAAGTCGGTTCTCAACAAGTAACCATGCAAAATGTTCTCAGAGGCTGACGCTATAATAATCAATTACAAAATAGATTTGTCAAAGGAAAAACACATTGTGTTTTTGTTTCTTTATCTTTCCATTTATAAATGAAAGAAGAAATATCTGAAGGAAAGCCCTCTAGTAGCACAGCGGCTTATCTGCATGCTTATAACACTAGAAACGTGGTTTTGATATCCGTTGTGGACAGAGCACAGATAGCCCATGTGTAACTTTGTACTTAACTTCCAACAAACAAACAAACCTAAAAGAGAAACTCGTGAAATCCTGCAGTACCCTGTAACAAAATGTAAACAAAACTAATATCTATGTCTAGGGAGAAACTAATCTGTATTCGATTCATTTATTAATTCGTATTTTATAAATATCACAATATCAACAGCAAAGATCATATTTTAGTAGAAAACGAAACGTAAAACGTGAACGCGCTGAGTTCATTCAGTTTATATCTGTGAAATAAACAAAAACGGCTAAGATTTCTAAGAACGTAAAATAAGTAGTAGTAGTAGTTTGAGAAGATTGTTTGTTTTTTAATTTCGCGCAAAGCTACTCGAGGGCTATCTGCGCTAGCCTTCCCTAATTTATCAGTGTAAGACTACAGGGAAAGCAGCTAGTCATCACCACCCATCGTCTTCTCCTGCGCTATCTTATTACCAACGAATAGTAGGATCGACCGTAACATTATAACGCCCCCACGACTGAAAGGGTGAGCATGTTTGGTATGGCGGGGATTCGAACCTACGACCCTCGAATTAAGAGTCGAACGCCTTAACCCACCTGGCCATGCCGAGCCAGTTTGAGAAGTATTCACAACCAAAATGATAACAAAGATTCATTGTAACTATTGTACTCGAATATAAAATACTTTCGTTCCTCAATTACTTCCAATAAAAATGAATGGCCGGTCACAAATATGGTTGAATAGATTATATTATAACGATAATGAATATTTAAATCAGGAAGTACAATTACAGTAGTAGGGTTTATATGAAAACTATATTTTGACACTGTTTGATGTTTCATTGAAAGTGCGAAGTTAACGACAAGTTGCCGCTTTCGGGAAAGGTATGTAATAGCCCTTATACACACTCAGATTATTAGAATTTCCAAGACGGAACACCCTTATTCTTAATAGCATTCGTACAAAAAATAATATGGATAATCTTTGGCCGCCAGAACCATCTAGAAAGAGACCTATAAAAAGTCGTACCCAGCCGTGATGATCAAAGTGTGGCGTCTTGTAACAATGAAAATCCAAGAACAAAAGAAGTTTAAAAGCATTTATTCTCCGTGGTTCAGGTAACATTACGCAGCATAATCAAGAAGAATCTTGTAAGCACTTTGTAAAACATATCAGTTCAGATGTCACATGTCTCAAACAGTTGGGTAATGAAAGAATTACTCATTATATCACATATACACATGAAGACATATCCATCAAGTTGTAGAATGCAGTTTCTGTCTGTAATCGGATTGTCGAAAGAGCCTCTAAGAAACCTTCGTCTTCGTAGATTACGAAATCTGACGAGAAAAGCATATAAAGTCTTTTGCTATGGAAACTAAGCGCTAGGGTTATTGTCAACATGCACAGTCTTCAGATAGAGCGTGACTGAAGTTGTGGGAATAAGCTGTGTGCATTTATATTTTACGTATCAAAATAGTCGTGTCTTTATTTCAATATCCTTTCCTGGTAAAACGTAAAATATTGTATTTTTTTCTCATTACGAAGACCTCCCGGTGGCTTTGCAGTGAGGTACAAAGATCATAATACTAAAATTGAAAATTGGATTACTTTGGAGGTAAGTGCATATACAGCTCATTATTGAACCTTGCACCTAACAACAAACAAATAAGTTAATTTTTAAATGTGGATTAAGTAGTAGTTCAATAGGATATAAGCCAGGGGTGTGCAACATTTTTTCGTCGGTGGGCCATATAACCAACTTCATCAATCAAGCGGGGCCACTTAAAAAACAAGCTTATTCGTGTACATGCACAATAAATTAAAAAAAATTCTCAAAATGCAAGCAATAATATTTTATATTTTTGCATGAGTGATCATTTTAGTGCGACACTTGAAATTTAGAGTCCTTGCAGAGCTTGTCAATATCAGCTTTGACAGAAGTGGTTGCCACTCTTAACTGACTGGTCAAATGTTCATCAGTCAGCTGACTTCTACATTTGGTTTTGATGAGCTTCATTTTGGAGAAAAATTGCTCACAGCAGTAGGTGCTACCAAAAAGGGAGGCGATTCTTTGTGCATGACGGGACAAATTGGGAAACTTTTCACGTACACAGAGTTTGTAAAAGTCTAGCAAACTATTTTCAGAGAATTTCCTTTTAGTGTCCATGTCAGCCTGCAGTTCAATGAGTTCCATTTGGCAATCATCAGGACTGTCTTCCACTGCCAAATCAAAGGTTGAGCGAACAATTTCAATCTAATTTCAGTTTGTCTGAAATCTGGAAATCTGTTTGCAAACTCATCACGCAGCTTTTGTACACTGGTTCTATATTTGGTGCAATCCAGATTAGGAAATTCCAGTTTCCTGGTTGCAAGACATGTAAAATGGGTCAATATGGCTCTTCTCAACTGAACCTGGAAAAGTTCCAATTTCTTCTCAAAAGCACAAATATGCTCAAACAACTTATTCACAAGTTGACTTTTCCCTTGTAGTTTTAAGTTTAAATCAGACAGATGCTGTGTAATGTCTGTGAGGAATGCTAAGTCATTCAGCCAGTTCTCATTGCTCAAGAAGTCCACATTCTGACGTTTGCTCTCCATGAAGAACTTAATCTCCTCTCGCAGATTCCAGAATCTCTTCAAAGTAGCAGCTCTACTAAGCCAACGTACAGCAGAGAAGTACAAAACATCTGAATACTCACTGTCCAGCTCATCTAAAAAAGTTTTAAATTGTCGAAGATTTAATCCTCGTGTTCGAATATAATTTACGCATTGGACGACATTTTTCATGACTTCTGCAAAATCCAGAACTTTGGTGCACAAGCTCTCTTGGTGAATAATGCAATGGCTTACAATTGGTCTTGTGCTCCAATTGCAGTTAGAAATTTCTTGGTGAATCCATTTGTCCTACCTGTCATGGAAGGAGCACCATCTGTTGTAACACCACATAATTTATAAGGATTCAGTTCAAACTTTTCTACAACCTTAAGCACTTGTTCACAAATATCCTGTCCTGTGGTTGTGGAGGAAAGGCTTGCCATATCTAAAAACTCTTCGAAAACATCAAAGCCTGCAGTAACAGCTCTGATGAAAATGACAAGTTGGGATGTGTCATTGATATCAGTGCTTTCATCCAAAGCCAGACTGAAAGCTTCACACGAATTCAATCTCTCTTTCAAAGTTTCTTTGATGTCCTCTGAAAGATCTTTTGTCCTGCGTGAGACAGTAAAGCGGGAAAGGCTAGTTTGCTCCACCAAATATTTTTTCTCTGGACATGCATATTCTGTGAATATTGTTAAACAATTTTTAATAAATTCTCCATCACTGAAAGGCTTTCCCTTTTCTGCCATACATTCACAAAGCTTAAATCTCAGTTTTGTCACCAGTTCTGAATTTTTCTTGAAAGTGGTAAAAACACCTTGTTGCTTTTCAATGGATGTTTTAAATGTTCAATTTTGTCCTTTCGTGCTTGACCAACAATTTCATCAAACTGGGAGGAGTGCTTAGTTGCGTAATGTCGCTTAATATTGTACTCTTTCATGACTGCAATTGTAGTTTGACAGACGAGGCAGACAACACCTTGATTATGCGGGACAACAAGATATTTTGTGCACCATTCACTGTTGAATAATCTTCCCTCATCATCAATTTTTCGTTTCTTAACTGCTGACATTTTACTAGCCCTGAAATCAAAACAAAAATTATTCTCACGAAAATAGCAAAGTAGAAAAAAACATAGAATTTATTTACACATGGAACCTCTTATGGACAGAAACACATGTTTCTAAATTGGCATCCCGATCATAGCCTTCCGGTACTTAAATTAATTGAGAATAGCAAAATACAGTGTGACCTCGCCTATTCGCGGTTCGCCATTCGCGGCCCCGCATATTCGCGGGTTATGCGCGAACTGCGTTTTTGTAGGTCACAGAGACTGAAAGGGCTTTTCGAGGAGATTTCTGTTGTATTTACTCAATCAAGCCGTTTTTATCAATTGTCGTCTTCACCAAACAAGATTGGACTGCTATTGGCTGACTGCCTCAGCTTCCCCAACAACGCAAACGGCAAAGCACAGCCCGGTAACGCACGGTACAATTTAGTGAAATACATAACAGTATGCAATATTGCTACATTATTACTGCATCAATGAGTATAAGTATCATTAGTGTTTGGGAAGCATTTCATATAGTATATAATCGCATACATATACGTTTTAAAACTGCGTCCAATATTCGCGGTTTTCGCTATTCGCGGGAGGGTAAAGAACGTAACCCCGCGAATAACGAGGTCACACTGTACATAGAATCAGATGCATCTGAAAGCAAAAATTTTAATAAATTCAGTAAAGACACAACAATATGCTACATAATAATCAATTTACCTTCAATCTCTTGTAGTAACTGTAAAAGGTAATAAAATTTTCACCAATAATGAATGACGGACAGCAGAGGTTAGGGAAAATTGTCGCCAGCGGGCGAAGGCGAGGTTCAGGACATGACGTTGAGTCGTAGACAATAGTGCTAGTGCACGTCACCTATTCATGCCCTAAGGAGGCCGACCAATCGAATTCGGCCTGCTCCTCTCTAGCAAAGATAATTTTAGAAGTTTGTCGAGTCGAAGCCTGGGAATCCCGTAGGATCGATGCTTTTAAAAATATTCCATTTGCGTTGGATTACAGATCAGGCCACATGGTTTGATTACAACAACTAGGGCCACACTAAATGGCTTGGCGGGCCGGGTTGTGGCCCGCGGGCCGCCTGTTGCACACCCCTGATATAAGCTAATATTACTCTTTAATGAAGCGGTGAACTTTCGATTGGAAGTATTAGCATTACTTAGAAAATTGTTAGTTCCGTTTCTTTGTAGGCTATGATATATATATGTATGTATTGACTAAAATATATTAGCAGTATATTAAGTTCGTTGTAAGTGTTATGTTAATACTGTCTGCGAACCGTAAAACATTAGCAGTAGATTTCATGCCCTTCGCTTGAACTTCCCTTATTCTATCATTTTCACGCACGTCATTTAAGGTGCGCTTTCTCACAGGCATTTTGTGTTAGACGGATAAATTCTGGTTTATTTGAAGGAGGTTTACGCGGTCATATCAGCAGACTCACGTAAACGTAATTTCATTCGATAAAATTACACGTAAAGAAACAATAAAGTGTAATAATGTTACTTATAATAGTGTACAGAGTACAAAACAGCTATGAGCGCTCAACGTATGACACGGTTCTGCGAGTCAACACAAAGAAATTCACAAAAACGAATAAAAAAAACACAGTAGTATAGACAAAAATAGCTAAAAGGTGTTTACAGCAGTCTATGAAACCAAACAAAGCTAAATTACTGCAAAACAAAGTAAATGTAAAGTTGTAATAAAGGCAAACTTAGCGGAATATGAGAAAACGTCTGAATGTGCATCCACAAAATGAACGGATTGCTCATGAGTATTTTAAACGTAAATATATCGAGAAACTCACAGAAAATGTATTTACTGTAATGTTGTTTTTTAGGAAGCTACGCGCGGGTTAAGTATTATTTATGTGAAATATTTTGTAAATAAACGCTAAAGTTGAAATCGAAGTTAGCCGTCACGTGATAATAACAACAGAGTGCCATCGTGTTCCGTAACCGTTGCATTAGAAAGTTTAATTAAGCGTAAAACAGGTAAGATAGTTTTGAATTGAAAATAAAATATTAAGTCAGGACTCCTCCGACAACAGTTTTTTAGTGATGTTAGATTTGTATAAAATTTCGGATCGATGAACCCGAAAGTATTCTATTATATTAACTCTTAGTTCTTCAAGAAAGTAATAAAGAGTAGTGCGTGGGTTTGATATTTTGAGACAGAAAACTCATGTTTTCTTCATTTATCTACTTTTTCTTTCCGCAGAGTAAAAAATATAAATAAAAGTAAGTTTCATTCACGATACAGAACACGTTGGATGATTATTTAAATTTTAATTTCACCGGAATTGACTAGTTTCTATTAAATTTAATACTTCAAATATGATTTGAAAATAGTTAGAAAAATGAATTGTTTGTTTGTTTTTTGAATTGCGGGCTAAAGCTACGCGTGGGTTATTTGCTCTATCCGCCACTAATTTAGCAGTAGAGGGAATGCAGCTAGTCATCACCAATGACCGTCAACTCTTAGGCTACTCTTTTACCAACGAATAGTGGGATTGACCGTAACATTATAACGCCCCACAGCTTAAAGGGCGAGTTTGTTTGGTGTGACGGGGATTCAAACCCACGACCCTCAAATTACGAGTCGAATGCCTTAACCATCTGGCCATACCAGCCCAGAAAAGGTGAAAGTCACATCTCATGTTTCCAAAGAGTATTATTTGAATAACTTATTTTCCAATTGGAACAAAAATAACTTTTTCAGTTATCAAAGAAAGTCTTAGATAGAGTTCTGTCTTTTGCTGTTTTTTCACTCAGTTTCATCTTAGGCGGTTTCTGGCACTTTTTTACCAACTTCAAAAGTAGACTGTCACATTTTATAAACTTGGATCAGACTATATCAGTTTTTTACTTGACTGTCTTCTGATTATACATTATGGCACTTTGGCATGATCTGACGTTTGTGACACCACTTGCATGTCGCAGATTCGAATCCCATCACTCCTTCTCCCAGTAGTATATCTGCTGACTTATACTGCTAGAAAGCGGGTTTTAATACCTGTGGTGGAAAGAACATTGTGTAGCTTCCAGCTTAATAACAAACAACAACAATCGAATCCATCACAGTAAATGTTCGGTCTTTTAGTGATGGGGGTCATTTTTATGTGCAATCAATTCCACCGTTTGATGAAAGTACCCTAAAAGTTGGTAGTGGATGGTGTTAATTAAAAAATGGATAGTGATTTGTTTGTTTTGTTTGATTTTGTTTTTGAATTTCGTGCAAAGCTACTCGAGGGCTATCTGCGCTAGCCGTCCCTAATTTAGTAGGGTAAGACTAGAGGGAAGGCAGCTAATCATCACCACCCACCGTCAACTCTTGGGCTACTCTTTTACCAACGAATAGTGGGATTGGCCGTAACATTATAACGCCCCCACGGCTGAAAGGGCAAGCATGTTTGGTGTGACCGGAATTCGAACTCGCGACCCTCGGATTACGAGTCGAACGCCTTAACCCACCTGGCCATGCCGAGCCAGTTTGAGAAGTATTCACAACCAAAATGATAACAAAGATTCATTGTAACTATTGTACTCGAATATAAAATACTTTCGTTCCTCAATTACTTCCAATAAAAATGAATGGCCAGTCACAAATATGGTTGAATAGATTATATTATAACGATAATGAATATTTAAATCAGGAAGTACAATTGCAGTAGTAGGGTTTATATCAAAACTATATTTTGACACTGTTTGATGTTTCATTGAAAGTGCGAAGTTAACGACAAGTTGCAGCTTTCGGGAAAGGTATGTAATAGCCCTTATACACACTCAGATTATTAGAATTTCCAAGACGGAACACCCTTATTCTTAATAGCATTCGTACAAAAAATAATATGGATAATCTTTGGCCGCCAGAACCATCTAGAAAGAGACCTATAAAAAGTCGTACCCAGCCGTGATGATCAAAGTGTGGCGTCTTGTAACAATGAAAATCCAAGAACAAAAGAAGTTTAAAAGCATTTATTCTCCGTGGTTCAGGTAACATTACGCAGCATAATCAAGAAGAATCTTGTAAGCACTTTGTAAAACATATCAGTTCAGATGTCACATGTCTCAAACAGTTGGGTAATGAAAGAATTACTCATTCTATCACATATACACATGAAGACATATCCATCAAGTTGTAGAATGCAGTTTCTGTCTGTAATCGGATTGTCGAAAGAGCCTCTAAGAAACCTTCGTCTTCGTAGAACACGAAATATGACGAGAAAAGCATATAAAGTCTTTTGCTATGGAAACTAAGCGCTAGGGTTATTGTCAACATGCACAGTCTTCAGATAGAGCGTGACTGAAGTTGGGGAATAAGCTGTGTGCATTTATATTTTACGTATCAAAATAGTCGTGTCTTTATTTCAATATCCTACCTTGGTAAAACGTAAAATATTGTATTTTTTCTCATTACGAAGACCTCCCGGTGGCTTTGCAGTGAGGTACAAAGATCATAATACTAAAATTGAAAATTGGATTACTTTGGAGGTAAGTGCATATATAGCTCATTATTGAACCTTGCACCTAACAACAAACAAATAAGTTAATTTTTAAATGTGGATTAAGTAGTAGTTCAATAGGATATAAGCTAATATTACTCATAAATGAAGCGGTGAACTTTCGATTGGAAGTATTAGCATTACTTAGAAAATTGTTAGTTCCGTTTCTTTGTAGGCTATGATATATATATGTATGTATTGACTAAAATATATTAGCAGAATATTAAGTTCGCTGTAAGTGTTATGTTAATACTGTCTGCGAACCGTAAAACATTAGCAGTAGTTTTCATGCCCTTCGCTTGAACTTCCCTTATTCTATCATTTTCACGCACGTCATTTAAGGTGCGCTTTCTTACAGGCATTTTGTGTTAGACTGATAAATTCTGGTTTATTTGAAGGAGGTTTATGCGGTCATATCAGCAAACTCACGTAAACGTAATTTCATTCGATAAAATTACACGTAAAGAAACAATAAAGTGTAATAATGTTACTTATAATAGTGTACAGAGTACAAAACAGCTATGAGCGCTCAACGTATGACACGGTTCTGCGAGTCAACACAAAGAAATTCACAAAAACGAATAAAAAAAACACAGTGGTATAGACAAAAATAGCTAAAAGGTGTTTACAGCAGTCTATGAAATCAAACAAAGCTAAATTACTGCAAAACAAAGTAAATGTAAAGTTGTAATAAAGGCAGACTTAGCGGAATATGAGAAAACGTCTGAATGTGCGTCCACAAAATGAACGGATTGCTCATGAGTATTTTAAACGTAAATATATCGAGAAACTCACAGAAAATGTATTTACTGTAATGTTGTTTTTTAGGAAGCTACGCGCGGGTTAAGTATTATTTATGTGAAATATTTTGTAAATAAACGCTAAAGTTGAAATCGAAGTTAGCCGTCACGTGATAATAACAACAGAGTGCCATCGTGTTCCGTAACCGTTGCATTAGAAAGTTTAATTAAGCGTAAAACAGGTAAGATAGTTTTGAATTGAAAATAAAATATTAAGTCAGGACTCCTTCGACAACAGTTTTTTAGTGATGTTAGATTTGTATAAAATTTCGGATCGATGAACCCGAAAGTATTCTATTATATTAACTCTTAGTTCTTCAAGAAAGTAATAAAGAGTAGTGCGTGGGTTTGATATTTTGAGACAGAAAACTCATGTTTTCTTCATTTATCTACTTTTTTCTTTCCGCAGAGTAAAAAAATATAAATAAAAGTAAGTTTCATTCACGATACAGAACACGTTGGATGATTATTTAAATTTTAATTTCACCGGAATTGACTAGTTTCTATTAAATTTAATACTTCAAATATGATTTGAAAATAGTTAGAAAAATGAATTGTTTGTTTGTTTTTTGAATTGCGGGCTAAAGCTACGCGTGGGTTATTTGCTCTATCCGCCACTAATTTAGCAGTAGAGGGAATGCAGCTAGTCATCACCAATGACCGTCAACTCTTAGGCTACTCTTTTACCAACGAATAGTGGGATTGACCGTAACATTATAACGCCCCCACAGCTTAAAGGGCGAGTTTGTTTGGTGTGACGGGGATTCAAACCCACGACCCTCAAATTACGAGTCGAATGCCTTAACCATCTGGCCATACCAGCCCAGAAAAGGTGAAAGTCACATCTCATGTTTCCAAAGAGTATTATTTGAATAATTTATTTTCCAATTGGAACAAAAATAACTTTTTCAGTTATCAAAGAAAGTCTTAGATAGAGTTCTGTCTTTTGCTGTTTTTTCACCCAGTTTCATCTTAGGCGGTTTCTGGCACTTTTTTACCAACTTCAAAAGTAGACTGTCACATTTTATAAACTTGGATCAGACTATATCAGTTTTTTACTTGACTGTCTTCTGATTATACATTATGGCACTTTGGCATGATCTGACGTTTGTGACACCACTTGCATGTCGCAGATTCGAATCCCATCACTCCTTCTCCCAGTAGTATATCTGCTGACTTATACTGCTAGAAAGCGGGTTTTAATACCTGTGGTGGAAAGAACATTGTGTAGCTTCCAGCTTAATAACAAACAACAACAATCGAATCCATCACAGTAAATGTTCGGTCTTTTAGTGATGGGGGTCATTTTTATGTGCAATCAATTCCACCGTTTGATGAAAGTACCCTAAAAGTTGGTAGTGGATGGTGTTAATTAAAAAATGGTTAGTGATTTGTTTGTTTTGTTTGATTTTGTTTTTGAATTTCGTGCAAAGCTACTCGAGGGCTATCTGCGCTAGCCGTCCCTAATTTAGTAGGGTAAGACTAGAGGGAAGGCAGCTAATCATCACCACCCACCGTCAACTCTTGGGCTACTCTTTTACCAACGAATAGTGGGATTGGCCGTAACATTATAACGCCCACACGGCTGAAAGGGCAAGCATGTTTGGTGTGACCGGAATTCGAACTCGCGACCCTCGGATTACGAGTCGAACGCCTTAACACGCTTGCCATGCCGGGCGCGGTGGTTTAACTATACTGTCAATGTTCTAATCGTAGACACTGTTTAATCTAGTACACTGCTTAACAAAAAATCGAATTACATTTTGTTTGTATTGTACATTCAGTTATATCGACATTGTAACTTCTTTCATTAGCAATGCTTTTCACGTAATTCAATTCGTATTTCAAATATAAATACTATATTTATATTCGTACGAACGCTGCTAGTTTATGATTTAGTGAGCGACATAATCTTTTATTGTACATTTTAAACGTTGAACTTTTTTTGTTTTCTAATTTTAAATTTTATGATGCACAAATTGCTATAACCGAATCTTAACAAAATTATATTTTGGAATATGTTTAAAATGTGCTTTCGCAACGTGCAAGAGTATCGTCGTCTGTTATAGAAATGTATGTACATACAGATGATGTTTAAATGAATTTTTAGTGAGGAGACAAGAAAATAGTTCTTACATATTTCAACTAATGTCAAGATGCAATTTCAGAACCTCAACTTCACTAACAAATTTTCAGATGTAAAAACAGTTAAATTCAGAGATATAGATATAAGAAACAATAATGCAGAAAGGTGTTCGTGACATGAAGGCTCACGTGAAAATGTTTTTTAGAACGGTTCGTTGTACATGGCGTGAGAATTGGATACTACAGGTTATTGTGTAACCGAAGTTCAAAGGCAACCAGGTGTATAATTTCCTAAAACGTTAACTCAGATACTTGAATCGTTAAAAAATTACGAAACAGTAAAATCAGAAGATTATTTGTTTGTTTGTTTTTGTATTACCTATGAGTTATCGATTCCCTTGTCTCAGTATTTCGTTCTAGTTTCTAAATGCACTAAATCGTGCGTAGGAGCTTTTATGGTTTCGAAGGACATTTTCAAATCTTTGTATTGAAACATGTATTCGTCAAATTAGAACAATTCCTAAGGGAAGGATGTAACCGATCTTTTTTTATAAGAGTAGGTAAGCTCTCTTTGTAATACTAGAACGTAGACAAACGGGAAACTTAGGGAAATAACATTCATAAATCTAAACTGGCGTGTGTACAGTGAAGCGAAAAATATTTTTTTTAATTTTTAAAACGCTAATGTTTTGGTGTATTTAGTCTCGTAACTGTGTCTTTTCCATTTTAGGTTGTAGAGGCTTTAGCAGTTTGATGAAGATGTTTGGTTAAACACGATAGCTCCTTTTATATATAAATATCGTAAAACTGTATTTTTGTCAATTTTTTCGTAATTTTTATATCTAGAAATCTTGAAATGAGGTATTTTTGCACTCAAGCCCCATATAATACACTAGATAAAGTATTTTCTGAAGTATTATTTATCTGTATGTATTCAAGACTGTGACAATCCTAGCAACATGTATCACTTCAAAGCAAAGAAGGGTACCGTGTTAAATTAATGCCGACTTGCCCATGTTTCAACAATGTGTACTATATTTCTGTTACCAGAGATATATATATATATACATAGCCCTTTCGACTGTGCATCATACAAAGTACCATCCTGACAAGTCCCTTACATTTCAGTCGATCGGTGGCAGCAGAAACGTCATCGTCTTCGCCATCAGAATGATTAGTTAACGTTTCCTTTGGACGATAACATTTGTCTTCTCCTTCAGATACTAGACATTTCTAATCCCAAATTTATCGACACGACTTTTCTCCCAGCCATCATTTTCCTTTGACGTTAACCATTCTTGAGAGTGTATGCTACATTTTTAGCCGAAAGCAACTGTTTCAAAATGATCATATCAATGAAATCCATTGTAAAATATGGCTTTGTTTGTTTTAGAGCGAAGCTACACTAGGCTATCTACACTATGTCAACCATGAGGAATTAAATCCCCTATCTTGAAATGGTAAGACTATAAAATTATCACTTACTCGACTGGAAACAGTAAAGTTATTGTGTAGGTATTTTTAAATATAGTATTCGTACATTATTTATCTTTTGTTTTCTAACCATTAGAGTTCTTAAATAATGGAAATATCGTGGTATTTTGCAAAAAAGTAGAAAACAGTTAGACAACTAAAATTAGATCGTCTCGGTACCGTAATGGTGTAAAAGAAGTGATTTATGGAGTAAAGGTGGATATTAGTTTAGATGAACTAAACAGAGATACAATCAGATAAGAACTGAAGAACATGGTATAGGAAATGTGCTTTATAACGCAATAAAATTCTATAACCGGGTTTTTCACCGCAATGCAAAGCAAACAGTCTTACAACAAGTTAAACAATGAAAATAAAGGTGGAAATGAGTTAAATTGGCGGAGGAAACCTGGAAGGAGAACGGAGGAGAAAGGTATGGCGAAAATTGTTAGGAGAAATACAATAGTGATTGGATTTCAAAAAAAAACAGACAGAGGTAACAGAAGAGACAAAGGCAGTGAATAGACTCCAGTTAATGGGCTACACAACAAAAGCTTTAAACGTTTTCGACACAAAGGAACAGAAAGATGTAGAATATTAAAGATGTTGTGGAAGCTACAACAAAGTAACTAAATATCACTGAAATTTGGTTTAACCAGTAGATTTTGTTTTGGTTTTGTTTTTTTAATTTCGCGCAAAGCTACTCGAGGGCTATCTGCGCTAGCCGTCCCTAATTTAGCAGTGTAAGACTAGAGGGAAGACAGGGGATTGACCGTACCGTTATAACGCCCCCACTGCTCAAAAGGCGAGCATGTTTGGTCCGACGGGGATGCGAACCCGTGACCCACAGATTACGAGTCGCACGCCTTAACCCACCTGGCCATGCCGGGCCTTAACCAGTTGAATGCAACGGTAAATCAGTATTGTTGTTTAAGTCAATCTTAATCATCTTGGACTTGATAACGAGTTGTTTGTTTGTTTTTTACTTGTACTACGTAATCATAGAGTTTTAATTTCAGAATGGTTAAGCCTTAGCAACTTATTAGCAAGTTTTCTGAAGCATTAGATGTAATATTTGTTCAGGAAACCATTCTTGAAGTTTGTAATTTTTGAATGTAAAAAGTTTGGGTGGAAGGTGTTGTACATTTATTAAAGGAAATGTTAACTACAGAGTGAAGAATGATTGTGTTCCGAGACGTAGAATGTAATATTATTGAAGTGTGCCAAAATAATAGTTCAGTAGTCATTCTTCGTTATCTTAACCCTTGTAATGATATACGTTATGCACAACTGGAGAGTTTAATTAAGAGTGTAAAAGTTCTAATAATTTGGTGCGGAGATTTACGTGCTTATGATACAAAATGGGGTTGTGATTATTTCTGTACTTCCTACATAATACACAACAAATATTAAGGTATTTGGGTTTAAAGATCCCAACCGTAGAATTGGATTGACATATTCCAGTAACCCTATGCCCCTGACCATGGGAAATTTATTTCCGTGTAGTTTGTCGAATGTTTATCGCCTTGTTTCTTCTCAACGATATCATGTCATCAACTTTGATATTTATTTTTACTGGACACCCCGACTTCTCTCACTTCTTCATACTCCAATCCTAAATCCTTAAACTCACACATGCCCTCGCTTTTCTCATTTCTTCATACTCCAATCCCAAATCCTTAAACAACTCACACATGCCTCTTTTTCCCTCATTTTTCATACTCAAATCTCAAAATATTTAAACTCACTAGATAACGTAGGACCAACATCTCCAACAAAAAAAAACAGTTAAATATTTCACGAATATAATAAACAAAATTATCGCAAGAGGGGGTGAATTGAAGGAAAACAAAAGCTTTGAACACCTCAGTTGAGGAAAGTGTCATTTTTTTAAAAACTAAATTCCTCTCACGAAGTTTCCTGTTTTTCTGATAAAAATGGGTTTAATGTAAAATATATTATCGTGAACTTTGATTGTTATTTAAATTATAGTAGAAGCGTCAGATTAAAATGTAATTGCTAAAAATTCGTTATCTTTAGATTTGTAGCAGTTTTACTGGAAAAGTTGAAAGAGATATTTATAAGTAAACAACATTATAAAGTAATAACTTTATTGTAATTTTACGGATAGAAGTTAATTTATGAAGTGATAAAACAAATGAATAAAAAGGTATGAAAGATGTCTAGTCAACACTATCCACTGCTAACACTTGGGTTACTCTTTTCCCAACGATAACTGGAATTGACCATCACCCCACATCACTCCCACGGCTGGAGAGTCGACCATGTTCGAGTGGGTGTGTGTTTGTTTTCTTATAACAAAGCCTCATTGGGCTATCTTTTGAGTCCACCGAAGGGAATCGAACCCTTGTTTTTAGCGTTGTAAATCCGTAGACTTACCGTTGTACTAGCGAGGGACACCACGTTCAATGAAAGGGATACAGTCAAGAGAAAATGGTAGAACATGACGACAGAATATCAGTTCCATGTTGAAAAGAAACTGAACATAACGACAAAATATCAGTTCCATGTTGAAAAGAAACTGAACATAACGACAAAATATCAGTTCCATGTTGAAAAGAAGCTAAACATAACGACAGAATATCAGTTTCAAAAAACTGCAGTAGTTCATACAAATGCAGAGTATTTAAAGTGAGAATTTCATGACAAGTTGGTTTGAGAACTTGTACATTCTAAAAGTAAATGTATAGATAAAAATAAAGATTGTTTAGGGCGCACCAAAGAAGGTAGCTCTCTCATTAATGATAATTTTATAAGGAAAGACTTGTTTGTTTTAGAGCAAAGTTACATAGGACTATCTGCTGTGTCCACTGTGGGGAACTGAACCTCGGACTTTAGTGTTTAAGTCTGTCGACTTACCACTTCCCTAGCGAGGACATCATGAAAGGACTTAAGGGTGTAGCAAATCTGTTTATATGTTTGAAGTTAAGGAAAAAGCTACACAATGAGCTGTTTGTGATCTGCCCACCACGGGTATAGAAACTCGGTTTTTAGCGTTGTTTGTCCCAAATATACCGCTGTAACAATGAGAGAAAAGATGAGATAAAAGGCGTAATAATACAGTTTAGAGACTATTGTATTTGGTTGTTTTTAAGCATAAAGGTACGTAATACTCTTCCCACCGCTGGTATTGAAACTCGGTTTTCAGCGTTATAAACTCTTACACTTACCATTTAATAGAAAAAAAGAAAAATATTACGAAATTATTGATTACGTGAGTGGTGGTGGATTGAAAGTATTTAAAAATGGTTTTATATGAAGTAAGAAAAAAGAAAAGATACTGAATAGGTGGAAACATTCAATTGTAATTTCACCATAAAAACAGCAAAAGCATTTACCTGTTAGCTTTTTACCATGTCCTTTGTAAACTGCACCCCAGTAGCTCAGCGATATGTCTTCAGACTTACAACGTTAAAAACCGGGTTTCGATACCCCTGGTGGGCAGAGCACAGATAGCCCTTTGTGTAGCTTTGTGCTTAATTCAAACCAACAACAATAACCTTTGTATACTAGTCAAAAAATTATAAGTAATGGAATATATTTTATTTGTAGAAGCACAGATTTTTCCTTCCGAGTTCAGAGTTCATTAAAAAAAAAAAAAAAGGAATACGTTATGAAGTTTGAGAATTAGGAAATATCTAGCTTGTAATCAAATACTGGTGACTGCTACTACCTGATGCTGATAAATACTGGGGTATGTTGTGAGAGAGAGTGTTAGTTGAAGTATGGAAGTTTCATTTAAAACAAAAATTATTTTTCTTGTATTTACTTTTTTTTTGCTCCGTAATTTAGGAGTATAAGAGGAAAGGCAGCTATTTATGACCACCCACCGCCAACTCTTGAGCTACTCTTTTACCAACAAATAATGGAATTGATTGTCAGATTATAACGTCCCCACGTCTGAAATGATGAGAATGTTTGGTGGGACGGGGATTCGAACCCGCGACATTCCGATTACACACACTGGACTATCTGTGCTGTAATAACCACTGATATCGAAACCTGGTTTTTACCACTTTAAATTTTTAAATTTATCGCTGAGCCAATGGGGAGGGACGTGTAAATATATATATATGATGGCATTTATTTAATGAGATGTATTTCCGGAAATAGTTGAGGTTCCGGAACATAAGAAAAACCTTCTTGAAAGTATAAACCGCAATGAATATATCATTGGTAGATTATGGTAATTGAACGTACGGATAAGTGCTTGGATACATTTTAACCGCACAAGTTAAGGTTCGGTCTAAGGCATTTAAATTGTGTTGCAGAGCGCTCAAAACGTCATCAATACCAGCACTGCAACCCAGAACATGTATTGGAATCTGAGAACGATGAAATTTCTTTTAAATTAGTAGGCTAGTTTGGAAACGCAAGCGTGGGAACATCCAATTGTAACGATTTTAAAATATTGTTACAGAATAGTTTCAATACATACGGGAAATACGTTAATGTTTGGATAATCCCACGCACTTCTATAAAATACAAGATATATCAGTTTAGATGTATTTCAGCTGCTTCAATTTTAGGAGTATTAGGCCATTTAAAAATGTTAAGAAAAGAAAAACCAGATTGCTCATATATGGAAATAGTGAGAATACATAGCGGAGTTGTCTGCAGTATCTACTCATGTGATCAGTCTGTGTGTGTCATCTAAACGGACATTTCCAAGT
Organism: Tachypleus tridentatus; assembly: GCF_004210375.1. NCBI lineage: Eukaryota > Metazoa > Arthropoda > Merostomata > Xiphosura > Limulidae > Tachypleus > Tachypleus tridentatus. Next base: position 41,801,698 of record NC_134830.1, read on the forward strand.
TTTGTTACAGATAACAGAGTTCAAACACTAAAAATAATGTGCCGTAGAGAATTGTTAGCAGAGATAAATGTAGTATGTATAGTTGTTGTCTGTTAATATAAACTCCAAGTAGACTTTAAGATATAAGATATGACTCAGTTTATTGAGTTTTAAATTAATTCTTGCTAACAAATTTAGCGTACTGGAGTTCAGTACATTTTATTCGGAAGTCTTCTCGTACTAGTGTGCATGATAATAAAGCAGTAAACAATTTATTTATAAATATAAATGCTCTTCTACGTAGAAATGAAAGTAAGATTCTAACTGAAAATCCTGTAACTTCTTTGTAACACAAACGGAAGAAAACGAGTACAAAAGAGTGGGAATTATTTCCTATCCAGAAGGATGTGTTCTTGTTGTTTTTTCTGACATCGCGAAAGATTCTGTATTAATTTGGTTTGGTTTGGTTTGAATTTCGCGCAAAGCTACATGAAGGCTATCTGCGCTAGCTGTTCCTAATTTAGCAGTTTAAGACTAGAGGGAAGACAGCTAGTCAGCACCACCCATCGCTAACTCTTGGGCTACTCTTTTACTAACGAATAGTGGGATTGACCATCATATTATAATACCCCCACGGCTGAAAGGGCGAGCATGTTTGGTGCGACGGGGATTCAGTATTAATGGTGGATTGTACCAGGAAACAAGACGGTTCAATACCGAAGTGGTATGAACAATGAATCAGGGAGAAAGATGGTTGGGTGACGAAGCTTTAACGATTAGTTAAACATACAGTTATACAGTGAAGCACGGAAAGGAAACGAAATGATATTGTAGCAAAACTGTTAATATAAAGTATCAAAACGTAAAGCAAGATAGCAGTGTAGTGGTATTGAATATGTAGAATTGGCATAGGGTATCAATAATTCATGGATCTGGAATCAAGATGGCGAAATGGTGAAGGAAGTATCAACAAGAAATGCATGAACACAAAAGCAAGATGGCTAAGTAACAAAACTGTAAATATTAATTGAACAAAATACAAATGATGTTTATATCGGAAGGCAAGACAGCTAAGCAGATAACCTATAAGAGTAAAGTTAACATATGTAAAAATGTAGTTTGAGTTAAAATGTTTAACATTAGTTCACAAGATTGTCAAGGTCGCGGGTTCGAATCCCATCACACCAAACATTCTTGCCCTTTCAGCTGTGGGGACGTTATAATGGGACAGTCAATCCCACTATTTGTTGGTAAAAGAGTAGCTCAAGAGTTGGTGGTAGGTGGTGATGACTAGCTGCCTTCCCTCTAGTCTTACACTGCTAAATTAGGAACGATTAGCGCAGATAACTCTCGTGTAGCTTTGCGCGAAATTCAAAACAACCAACATTGTCTATTAATAATTCGCAAGCCTGCAGCGAGATAGCTGAGCAATAAAACGGTAGCAAACCAATCAGAGTAAATCGCCAGTAGAAATGAAATTCAAACTATGTAAAGGTATTAAGAATATTATTTTGTTTTTTTTTTGCTATATGTTTTAAAAAATCCTAGAGGCATTAAAAACCACCATTAACATCCTCACATCTCATGTCAGTAAATTTTCAAAGTAAAAAATTTCACCAGTAAACTTAATATTCGTAATTCTTTTATGAATATACATGTTTTAAATGTCATAAATTATTTTTTGCAAGTTTTTATTAACAAAAATATAAGAACCACCTCTATCGTTCGCACGCAAAATAGAAATATAATATTGTTTTTATGTTAAAATTTTTCAGTAATATTTCTTTCGGTTCTTGTTTGTATCTTGCAGAATTAAAGCATTTTTGTATTCAACTATCAAACGTGTCTAATTTCTACTACATATGAAAAAAGGAAAAACTATTTTTCTTGCTTAGTTTGGCTGAACAGAGATGTTTTAGTTTTGAAATAATAATTTTTTGTTTAATTAAAGATGTCAATATTTATGGGGGAAATGCAACATGTCTCTGTTAGGCAATCCAAACACGGCCAATTTTGACACCAGAAATGTTGTAAAGATAAGGAAAAATCGCAAACTATCTATATCACTACTTTACAGCTGGAAGAAGGTGTATTTTTATTACATTCCATGTAAGTTGGTTGGTATACACATGAACAGTTCACGAAAACTTGGAAGAAATTGCGCTTTTTTTTGGTGAAAAATTGAGCAAAAAAACAAAAATTACAAAGTTGTCTATATCTATTTTTGGGACTTACAAAGAGTGTCTTTGTAGTAAAACTAACGAATATTGGTTAAAAAATGGACCAAAACCCTTAAAAATATGTTTTTGTGACTATTCGATTTCCCTCAGATAAACCAAATTCGACATATTTCACATTCTTCATGTGTATTTATGGAACTCGTGAAAAGGTATTTTTGTAACAAATCCCACGTAAGTTGATTTACGTTGAAAATTTATATTTGTGCCAATTTTAATATTTATTGCAATAAATATGACTGCGCAGGAGCCTGAAATATACTTATTTGGGGGGATTATATGACGTTTAATCTATAAATAATTAAAAGACTCTAGTAAAACGTGACGGTAAACTGAGAGAAAAAAAAGCTACAAAGAAATATACACTTAAATTATGATTATTTTAATTCAATGTGAATTGTTTGTTTTGTTTTGAATTTTGCACAAAGCTACTTGAGAGCTATCTGCGCTGGCCGTCCCTAATTTGGCAGTGTAAGATTAGAGGGAAGGCAGGTAGTCATTACCACCCACCGCCAACTCTTGACCGTCACATTATAACGCCTGCACGGCTGAAAGGGCGAACATGTTTGGTGTGACCGGGATTCGAACCCGCGACCCTCGGGTTACGAGTCGAACGCCTTAACCCACCTAGCCATACCATTTCCTGTTTAATATGCTCCAGTTTGTTAGTGCCACTCTCTTTCTCAAACACAAAAGGAAAATAGTTAATGTTTAATTTACATAAAACAATTATAAAGAATAAACTAGAACTCGTTCCCAATTAAGACTACTGTTACGAATTCTAGACAACAAATGATATATGTACGTACTTATATATATTTACGTTTCTGTGTGTGTGTGTATTAAACCCATAAATTTTTAAGCCATAAACAAAAAGTATTAAAATTAAACAAAATACGCTGCATATTTTTAGAAAGATCCTAGGGTACAAGCTACAACGTGGGATTATAAAATGTATTCTAAGTTTTAGAGGTGGCTGTGGAAGTAGGACCCACATTGCGGTGGGGATACACCGTTTATCTGTCTTAACCTCCAATTTGCTAGTATCGCATAAGAATATTAGAAATTAGAAGAGCGAGATGTGAGTGCTTAAGCCCACAACGTCCCACATCTATATCACTCTTCACTGTCTGCAGACAGTTGCAGGAAGGTGACTGCTCTCTCAAGTTAAAATAAGAATAAGAAAAAGATAAACATAAAAAGATCAAAAATAAATAAATAAATACGATAAAAATAAAATAAAAAATAAGCAAAATAAGGCACTACCATTTAGGGGTAAGTAAGATAAAAATTACCTCTTGAAGTTAGCATTCCTACCCCCAATATGGTAGAGGCAATAATAAAAACAACATCAGTAAGATGATAGTTTAGTGTGACTCTCATGGTCTTATATGCGGTTTAAGGTGTACATCCGCATAAAGTAGTGTGAAGTTCTTAAATAACCTTGTTTTTGACTAAAAGTAATTTTTAGCAAAAGTTTTCTTATTTTATTTCTTTGTATTTATTACAGAATAATTTAATAATTTTATTAATTTTTTTATTAAATCCATTAACTATTAATTTTCGTTTCAGTATATCAACATTAATATTTATATACTGCACTGTTCAAGAGTATTAGGACAAAGTCAAATATTAGATTTCAAGTTGCTTTCAATAAAAGGTAAATCACAGGGAAGACATTAAATGATTAGTCTTCATACTTAGTACAACAGAAACTCAGTGAAAGTGCTTGAGTTTAGCAAACACTTAATATTTTGTGTGTCTCCTTTTGCTTTAATAACTGCAGACAGTTTCTCAGGCATTGTAGCGACATATTCATTCAAAGTGGCCTTTGGTATTTTACTTCAAATGTCTCTAATACACTACCATATACTTTCTTTGCAAGTAACTTTTGATTTCTCAAGTTTTTAATCTATCAAATCCCAGATCTGCTCATTTCAGTTAATATCGAGGCTCTTTGAAGTCACTTAAATGATGCAATAGTTTTTTTTCTTAGTTAAATCATTTCTGTATAGATTAGATGAGTGTTTGGGGTCATTATCTTCTTGGTAATAGAATCCTTTACCAATAATGCCCAAATGACTAGGTTTACCATGACGGATCAGTATTTACGCTGATCTATAATTTCATCTATTTTGCAAATATCTTCTGTAGTCTCAATAGAATTTACCCCAAACCTTCATACTGCTTCCTCCTTTCTTCATGGTAGGTGCTAAGCAATGAGATAAGTATCTTCCACCCTTTCTTCGACCAGACGTACAACTTACACATTGAACCAAATAACACTTTTTTTTCCAATAATCAACAGTTCAGTTTTTATTTTTTTTGCAAATTTGAGTCTATTGACAGTATTTGTAAATCGAAGTAAATCATTTTAATCTGCTAAGGAACAAATGTTCCATTCTCGTTGAGTCTTCTTGATAATGTAGATCTGGACACTTTTCTGACATTTGGTACATGGTTCTTTACCTCATGCTTGAGATAAGTGACAGTCTTCCTTCTGTCCTGAAGTCTGCATAAACAAAGATATTTAACATCAGTATCATTACGTTTAGATGTTTTGCCCCTTCCTTTCCGATGTTCATATTTACCTGTCTCGGATTCACGATCTATAGTGTACTTGACAGTGTTCGGGGAGCATTTCAAGCCAACAGCAATTTATCAGAGAGTCCAACCAGTATCACACAAAGCTTTTATGTGAACTCTCTGCTTTATGAACAATTTTCTACGCTCTTTGGGCCGTGGCATGACAACAAAACATAATATGCAGTGTTAAACACTGTTTTATATCAATGTTTATTTGTAGAGTGATATTAAATTGATTTCTTCTAACAATTACTGGTACCACGGGCTTGCTTCTTGCTATCTTATTTGTATATAGTGAACACATTACATGGAGTACCATGACAGTTATTTCAGACCATAAATGTGATCAGTGTGTTCGTTCAAGCAGAACCCTTACCACATGTCCTTGGTAGAGTTTCAAAAAATGATAAGTTTTCTCATCCTGGTTCATTCATTTCTCGACAGGGATCCGTGAAGTATTACTATATTTACATTTTGTAATGACGTGGAAGAATTAGCCCCATAAAATGGAAATAATAACAAAATATTCTCTTGCCCTAACACTTTTACACAGTTATGTAAATAATAACAAAATATTCTCTTGTCCTAACACTTTTGCACAGTTATGTAAATAATAACAATTTACCTTCTGCCAATTTAATTTTGGCGTAGTTTTATAAAGTTCAAAAAGCTTTCCACTCAGACACACACGTTACTTTTGATTTTACTCATGAAGGACCTTCTGCATTGACTTATAATCAAGACAAACAACGACTTTAAGCGACCGCTCTATTGATTAAACTTGTATCACAAAATAAGAAACGCTCAAGCATAATGTGAAAGGTATTATGGGTGCATTCTCTGTAGTCTTAATTAGACTAATCATTGTATATTAGATGCAGATATACGGAGATTTTTCACAGAAGTTATTGTATATTATCCACTAGTGTTGACATGCTGAATTGTAGATCGATAGAAGGATTAATGGGTTTTTTTTCCAGATAACTTTTAAATAAGAGTTTCAGTTTTTTTTACTTATTACAACAAATAACTCTGTCCACTTAGCAAGATAGTTTATAATTATCGGTATATTTCTATAGTCTAACAGATTCAGAAAAAGAATACATGCGAATGACTTATACTTTGATCACAGTTGAAAATCTTCACTCTACTTTTTCAAAGACAACGAATCTGGTTATACGTGTTTTCCAAAAGTTTTCTTAACAACAAGTTCGAGCAGTTTAACAGAAATTTAGGAAAATGAAATACTTCTAATTAAAACAGTTTTAGTGATGTTGAAGTCATTTTTTTTCATTTCCTTTAAGTTAAGTAGCTTCCAATATTTATATCAAGAAGGTGCCTAACAAAAGACTCAGTCTTTGCAAATAAATATTTGGGTATAAATGATACCTCGTAGTTTTTATTTTGAGAATAACTAAAGCTAGTTTAACTGAGCAGTAATGTTTTTATTTCCAAAGCAGCTAAATAAATCACCATGTAAGCAAGTCTTGTTCTTTTTGCTTAGTTGTTTTAATTTTATGTTTAAGAAGCGTAATCTCACATTTGGTGGATCTACAAAGCTTAAGACTGAAAAATACAAAGCTGCCTCGGTTCTGTTTCTTTACCTGAGTTTAAAGGACCGCCACATAAACATTTTAAGCTAAATTTAATTAAATGAGGGGATTATAATTCGTAATTCTTTTATGCCTAACGAACCCACCGTTAAAGTCTTACTCATGCATTTTTTTATCAGAAGTTCAGATACAATAGAAATTAAAACATCGTATGCTTCAGTTAGTTCCTTAACTATAATATTTTAAAACACTCCAATAAATAAAAATCCACATTCTGTAGTCTTTCTGCAATTTTTCAACATGAATTGTCATACAGAGACGGTAAAGTGTAGAGTTTTTTCTTTACTTTCGTCTTTGTATATGCATACCTAAAAACCTCTCTAATATGTACTTGCGAGGAGCCACCAAACAAATCTAGGTAATACTTGTTCAAATTATGTGTACTACTTTCAGAAAACATTCTTTTTTATCATAACAAAGTTTTTCAGGTCGTTTATACGTACAACTATGCGTATGTCATTACTCTATTAATAATCTTAAACTATACGCCATTCTGAACCCACTGTAGGTGACTTTTGCACATGAATTCAGCACTTGATTGATGAAATACTCGCACATATTTTCCTGACAAACATTTAGAGAAACAAAAGTATATTGGCAATATTGTCTCCTTTCCAAAAGAACAAGTTGAATCACAATAAACAATACGATACGACTGACTCTTTGCTAAGATATTTTTTTTGCTTTATCGAATCAAATAACGCAGCATAATGTTTCCTCAATATACATTTATAGAGTCAGGAGTAGCTGTACAATATTGTGAAACCCCAGAAAAGTGTTACATCTTTCAAACTATTTAACAAATCGTTAGACACCGTAAGTCAGACACGGAACGTCATTTGCTGTTACCATTCAAACGTCATAGCAGCTATAAGCTTCAGGTAATCGATTTTGTCTAACTCTGTAAGAAATAAACAAACTACATAATGGTCATGAAGGAGAGAATAGTCCTGGTATGAGATTTTGCAAGGCATAGGATAGGATAGGATTTTTAATTCATTGAATCGATGATGTATTTCACAATGTAAATGTCGCATCAAAATATAAGTAAAATAGTTTAAAAAGAGTTTAAAAAACGAAGACTCGAAACTAAAAGTGTTTATTTTAATTACTGCTGGCCCGGCATGGCCAGGTGATTAAGGCGTTCGACTCGTAATCCGAGAGTCTCGGGTTTGAATCCCGGTCGCGCCAAACATGCTCATCCTTTCAGCCGTGGAGGCGTTATAATGTGACGGTCAATCCCACTATTTGTTAGTAAAAAAGTAGCCCAAGAGTCTTACACTGCTAAATTAGGGACGGCTAGCGGAGATAGCCCTCGAGTAGCTTTGTGCGAAATTCCAAACAAACAAACAAACCTATTTAATTTGTCAAAATAAAAGTCAAGTTAATTCACATAAAAGGATAAGTTTAACTTCATTATTCCTATTTGATTTGTTAAAATGAGAGAGCCGTTTCATCCGTAAAGATAAGTTTAACTTCTATATTCCTGTTTGATTTGTTAAAATTAACACAGTTGTTTTACCCGAAAAGATAAGTTTAACTTCTATATTCCTGTTTGTTAAAATAAAAATAAAACTTTGATACGTACAAAACCCACAATAAAAAAATGAATTATATGTGGAATATGGGTTAAGAAATTATGGAAACAACCAAAATAAGTTGTAAAAATTACGTTAAGCAGCAGGTTTGTATTTCACACTTCAAGCAGCAGGTTTGTATTTCACACGATAAGCAGCAGGTTTGTATTTCACACGTTAAGCAGCAGGTTTGTATTTCACACGATAAGCAGCAGGTTTGTATTTCACACGTCAAGCAGCAGATTTGTATTTCACACGTTTAGCAGTAGGTTTGTATTTCACACGTTAAGCAGCAGGTTTCACAGCAGTAGGTTTGTATTTCACACACACACGTTACGCAATAGGTTTGTATTTCACACGCTAAGCAATAGGTTTGCATTTCACACGTTAAGCAGCAGGTTTGCATTTCACACGTTAAGCAGCAGGTTTGTATTTCACACGTTAAGCAGCAGGTTTGTATTTCACACGTTAAGCAGCAGGTTTGCATTTCAGACGTTAAGCAGCAAGTTTGTATTTCACACGTTAAGCAGCAGGTTTGTATTTCACATGTTTAGCAGTAGGTTTGTATTTCACATTGCTTTTGATTTTCAGATCTCAAATCAGAGAAGCAAGATATAGGATTCTGAACATTCTTTTTTCTGATGAAATAAATTAGAACTCGCAAACTGGGGCTAAACCATATATGAATGTCAAGCATATTATGTATATAAGCACTACTATAAACCTTAAAATAACAGCGTTGAAGCTCAAAGTTAATAAAGCATTGAAAATCAATAACACTAACATTGTCGTTAGAAATTGCGCTCAACTTCAGATACTTTTACATACTCTTAATTTGTTCTTTACGAGTTTAAAATCGCAGATATGTAATGAAACATCGCTCCCCCTCACAGTAACTTAAAACAAATCACAAGATAATGAATAATTTATACCATTCGATAAGGGATCTGTTAAAAGTTCAAAAATCATAAAATTTACAGAACTTTTTATGTAGCCGTAAGTAACAGAATGTGTCGTGTTGTTCTAGAAACAGAATCTGCAGGTCGAAATTAGTGGAGAATCAAAGGACATTTATCATAAGAAAACAGCATTACTTTCACAATGCTTCTGGAAAACTGAAAACTAAGGAGTAATAGAACCAGATATTATTACTACTGTGTAATTAAAAACTCAATTATTTTCAGTAACAGCGAACCACATGTCATAAATTCTAATATATGTTCACACTGTGAATAAAACCAATCAATAAGTGCCATTAAACTAAAGGTATAATATTATTGTTAATACTTTTCAATCACTGCAAATCAATTCTCATAAGTTACTTTAACATATGTTAACACTATGAAAAAAACTAAAGTGCCGCTAAACTAGTCCACCGCTGATACAGCGGTAAGTCTACGGATTTACAACGCTAAAATCAGGAGTTCGATTCCCCTCGGTTGGCTCAGCAGATAGCCTGATGTGGATTTTGCTATAAGAAAGCAAACACTCAAACAAAGCCTGGCTCGGTATGGCCAGATGGTTAAGGCACTCGACTCGTAATCTGTGGGTCATGGGTTTGAATCCTCATCACTTTAAACATGCTCGCCCTTTCAGCAGTGGGGGCGTTATAATGTGACAATCAATACCACTATTCATTGGTAAAAGAGTAGCCCAAGAGTTGGCGTTGGGTGATGATGACTAGCTACCTTCCCTCTAGTATTACACTGCAAAATTAGGGATGGCTAGCGCAGATAGCCCTCGAGTAGCTTTGCGCGAAATTCAAACCAACCAAACAAAGCCACTAAACTGAAAGTGTAATAATATTATTAATTACATTCGGCAACTCATAGTAATAATTAAGAAGAGTAATAGTTAGATCTTTTAACGATGATGTCTGGTTTAATTTTCGGGATTTCTTTATCTGTCTGAATTGTTTTCTTATTTAAAGTTACGTATTCGTTGTTATCAATGTTTGTACGTAATGCTGTTTGTTTATTTCATAGTAATAGGTGTCTCTATTAATTATTATTTCAGTTTTATCATCTAATGTGTTATTACCATCTTGTTCTGCCTTGTGTGTATGTTTGTGACAAGTGTATGTTTTTTTAGTAGCACTAAAGTATTTACGTCACTGTCCTAAAAATAACAACACGTATGGCGTAGTGAGCAGTGCGTTTTTTAAATTTTGTTTCTAGTGGTAAAACTGAAATTTTAAAATCTGAAATCACTTAAAAATTAAATGTGTTTTCTCATACGATGATAAATTAAAGAAACTCGAATGAAATAGAATGTCAAAAAATTAATTATACTCGCCCTAGATTGTAGAAAAAATGTTTTAAACAGATTCTGTTAGATGATAGAAATTTTTTTTTGTTTGTTTGTTTGGGAATTTCGCACAAAGCTACTCGAGGGCTATCTGTGCTAGCCGTCCCTAAATTAGCAGTGTAAGACTAGAGGGAAGGCAACTAGTCATCACCACCCACCGCCAACTCTTGGGCTACTCTTTTACCAACGAATAGTGGGATTGACCGTCACATTATACACCCCCACGGCTGGGAGGGCGAGCATGCTTAGCGCGACGCGGGCGCGAACCCGCGACTCTCGGATTACGAGTCGCACGCCTTACGCGCTTGGCCATGCCGGGCCCCAGATGATAGAAATAAAAACGTTACTAGAGAGAATTATATATTAAAGACAAAAATATAAGATTATTTCTATTTACGTGCTTTAGTCTAGTAAAAACAATTTTCTTTTTGAGTAAGGTCACATTGAACTATCTGCTGTGTTCACCGGAGGAATCGAATCCGGATGCTAACTTTTTAGTTCGTAAACTTAACGCTGTTCCACCGCTACTTATTACAAAGAAGAAACAAAATCTCTGGATTTTTTTCGACCAGCGTAATCGTAGATTTAATCAAATATAATATTTCATGAGAAATAGTTTTGAATATGAGAATGAAATATATTGTGTTACTTTTTTTACTGGTTTTACGCTCAACAAGAGCATTTTTACTGCACTGTTATCAATATTAGATTAATTGAGCGAGAAATCTCCTGTCCAACAATCGATGATATAGATATATATGGGTTTAAAATCGAGTTTTGCGAAGATTAAAACTTTCGTAACAGAATTTTTCTTTCTGACATTAGAAGGATAAGAGTAATAAGCAGCTGTACAGAAAAGAAATGATCTAAATTTGAAGTATCAAATACCAATATTTTGTTTTTATTGGCGCACATGTAGTTATGTGATAGGCCTAAAACCGAGATAATACAGTCTCTGAATTCCACTCACTCTACACCAAGGAGAATAATAAATTCCCTCAGTTGATTAAATTCACTACGTTTCGTTATCTTCTTTTGTTTTGATGTTCCTTATCACTAACTTTTTATGACATCGTATATATTAGTCTGGATGAATCTGATAACCGTATAGCTGAACCATTTCCAGCAACTTGAAATCGCGATATGCTCTTTCGCGAACTTCGTCAGATTCTTCCCTTTTTTCGATTTTTAAAAACTGCTCGAGAAAAGAGATAAGGAGCTACAATATTCTAGATTGACGTTTGTTTACCCTTTCGTCTGTAGGAGTATTTCAAGACAGTTTTTGGTACTTATGACAACAAAGCTTCGAAGCATATTTAGCGTTGTTCCTTTCTTTGCTTTGAATATCAAACAAAGCTATACTAGGGCCGTGTGCGCTAGTCGTCCCTAATTTAACAGTGATAGACTTGAGAGAATACAGCTAGTCAGTATCACCTACCGCCAATTCTTGAGCTACTGTTTTACTAACGAAAATGGGATTGACCGTGATTTTATAACGCCTCTACGGTGGAAAAGGTGACCGTGTTCGGTGACGGGTATTCACAATATTTTCTTATCATCTACAAATATATACATTTAACAGCAAATGGAACCAATGAGTATGATACTATTTACTTCTGAAATTTAAACTAGTGAGATTATATTATTATTACCAACTTAACATAGTAATTACTTATTTCTTTCAGATCTGGTTTTAGTTTGTCAGCCATAAAAACCCTCTCATCACATCCTCTAGCGAGAATTACAAATGTACCGTATTGTATACATATATACATATACCTATGTCACCTTCACCAATCGCAATCACGAATAGTTGATTTGTTAGTCAACGTTAAATTTACGAGTTTCTTCGCGTGTGTTTCCAAACGTCTTGTAGTCAAACCTACATACCTAAAATTACATTCAGGACAATTAAGATGATATATTTCTTTAAATGTAATAAAATTTAAAGTATGAAATTTGATCTACCTCTCAGAGCTCCCCAGTGGTTCAGCGGTATGTCTGTGGACTTACAATGCTAAAAACCCGGTTTCAATACCCGTGGTGAGCAAAGCACAGATAGCCCATTGTGTAGCTTTGCGCGAAATTCAAAAAGAAAAACAAACCAACGGAAAATAATAGTATAAAATCTTAATTCCATTATTTTTAATATTAAATCTTTATATGTGCTTTAGTTTACAAACTTAACGCAGAATCCAATCGTTTCTATTTAGCTATATTAGAAACTGTAAGTCTAATTTAAAGAATGACAGGATCAAACGTGTAGAGCTCGGCATGGCCAGGTGGTTAAGGTACTAGACTCGTAATCTGAGGATTGCAAGTCCGAATCCACGTCCTACCAAACATGCTCGCTCTTTAAGCCGTGGGGGCATTATAATGTGGTGGTCAATCCCACTATTTGCTGGTAAAAGAGTAGCCCAAGAGTTGCCGGTGGGTGGTGATGACTAGCTCTCTTCCCTCTAGTCTTACACTGCAGCATTAGGGACGGCCAGCGCAGATAGCCCTCGTGTATCATTGCGCGAAATTCAAAACAAACCAAGCCAAATGTATAGTGAAAGACACAGAAAAATAAATCATTCAACGAAACGGTTGTGAAATCGCAGCGTTAAAATTACAACGTTTTCATAAACATTCACAGTTTCAAATTACAGAAGGTCAGCAACGTACATAAAAATGCTAACATGTTAAAACCCTTAGCAATACCAAAAAAAAAGTGTAGATAAGTATTTTGTTCTTTGGATCTCAATTTCCAAATCAAATACGCAGAATTGAGTACAATTGATTGATTCGGCATGACCAGATGGTTAGGGCTCAGTACTTATAATCTGAGGGTGACGGGTTCGAATCCTAGTCATACCAAAGATGCTCGCCCTTTAAGCCGTTGGGGCGTTATACTGTGAGGGGCAATCCAACAATTATATGAGTTGGCGATGGGTAGTAATGACTAACTGCCTCTCCTCTCGTCTTACACTGCTAAATTAGAAACGGCTAGTGCAAATAGCCCTCATGTAGCTTTACGCGAAATTCCAAAAAACTAACAAACAATACAGTTAAATACAACGTATAAGAAAAGGACGAATATATTTAGAATAGTAAAATTTTACTATCCTGACTGAAAATAAAACTTAATTTTTATCTATGAGTGAAGCTATTACTCCACAGTAAGAACGAAAACATGTTTTAGAATAAGAAATAAATTAAACTTTTAGCCTTAAACATATACACATTATGACATAATTAAAACTGTTGGAAAGAACGGGAATAGTTTTAATATAAAAATAAAAACATTAATGAGAAATATTTTTTAAAATCTTATTTGAAATTGTAAAAAGATTAAAAATAATATCATGAGCGAGGAACATGAGACTTTGATTAAAACAAATTATCTTGATTTTTAAAGTAGTGTCAAGTGTATAAAAACATTAAATAAATAACATGCCTACAAATTTAGACTTCATAAAAGTGATTTTGGTTTTAATAACTGACTTCCCATCAAGATGGCCCGGCATGGCCTAGCGCGTAAGGCGTGCGACTCGTAATCCGAGGGTCGCGGGTTCGCGCCCCCGTCGCGCTAAACATGCTCGCCCTCCCAGCCGTGGGGGTGTATAATGTGACGGTCAATCCCACTATTCGTTGGTAAAAGAGTAGCCCAAGAGTTGGCGGTGGGTGGTGATGACTAGCTGCCTTCCCCCTAGTCTTACACTGCTAAATTAGGGACGGCTAGCACAGATAGCCCTCGAGTAGCTTTGTGCGAAATTCAAAAACAAACAAACAAACCCATCAAGTTATTTTGTTTTAATAACTAAATTTAAACTAAATTATAGTTTATAATTTCGAAAATTATACTAATTATACTCATCTTTTTTTCTGTCACGTAAGAATTTTTTACAAATCGGGAATAAAAAACTCTTACTTAGATGAAATTTACAACAAATTTATCACAAATATAACAGAATGTGTTTGGGTCATGTACGCAATCTCTCGTTACCATAGCGACTAACGAGTAATATGGAAAAGGGAAAAAAAAATGTCAAAGTGCGCACAAAAAAATGTTATTCAAAAATGACGTCAAGTGTTCTGTTAACCGGTTTGTACTAACGGTATGTTTCTGGTTATAGAACAATCGAGAAGACTCTCACGTCGCGATTGGTCTGGAGAAATCCATAGCCAATGGCTGTCAACATTTTAAGCATAGCAAAATGTGACATTATTTCAATGAAAATGATTCACTTATGTGGAAGTACATATGTGAAAAGTCTGCACGTGATGGAAAAAAAAAAATGGATTCTATTTTCGGATTCAGCGTACAGGAATTACTGTAGCACACGTAACGATTTCAAAACAATAAAATCATCACAGTTCTCTCTTATTCATAGATGAGGCTTACTATATTTTTAAAAGTGACCCTAATAACAAATTCCATAAAAGTGAATAGAACGATTCATTCATATCTATGTAGTTTATCTGACAAAGAAAACAAAATCTCGTTCTCTCTAATTTCATAGCTCTTACAATTTATGATTTGCCCTAAATGCGCTTATTTCTTTTTATCAATGCCACATTGGACTATCTGCTGTAACCACAACGGGGAATCAAATCTCGGACATCAGCGTTGTTCCTCTATAGACTTATCGCTGTCCCACGGATGACAGAGAAATGCATAAGAATTACATTTTTTTTTATCATTCGGAGTCCTTCATTGCAAAATTTATAGCAAATAAATGCGTATATTTATGTAATGTGTTCGAATTTATTTCCTAAGATGAACAAGTTGTTGAAAAATACACGTTTAACTTAAAATCAAATTACAAAACATCTTTTAACTAGTTGAAACTCCGCCTTACGAGCGGCTGTTCGGTCAGAATCTCAGCGAGATGAACGGTGTGCTTCCCCAACTTCTTCTAACTGTATCTAGGCTGGCAGTTTGAAGTATTTCTGTATTTCGGGCTCATTCTACGCTTCTTATCATCGAATCTTGTCTCATAATATGATGAACAATCTTACTCTATCTTTCTCTAACTTGTATCCCGACTTTTCATTTTCTTTCTCAAAGTTTCAGATGTTCTCCATGAAAAGTCACTTTTCCGTTTCGTAGTTTTTGACATCATTATTTTCGATGTTTTGATCACTTTACGCCCACAGTGAAGTTAAAAAAAAAAGTATTTGTTTAGGTTACGAAAATGGAGCTACTAGAAAGTGCCTGTATATATGTATGCAATAAACTCCGTACGAAGGACTTGCGGTTCCTTCGGTCACAAAACAATTCAACTCATAAAGTACGGTTGGATTCTCCTGCATAATAAATCACTTTTCTTTAGAAATATCACAATGATTCTCCACGAGAAGGACTCACTTTGAATACCTGCATCAAACTAATTTTACCATAATTTTAAAAATGTTATCTAAAAAATTTCACTGATAATAATAACTGTACAAAATTAATGTACGTTATTCTAAGGAAAGAAGCACCGGTTCTATATTGAGGAAGAAATTTAGAAAAAAAAATTGTAAAATAATGTCTTATTATGTTTTAGATTTTAGCGGGAGTCCATTTTCGAGTATTTTTAATTTTGTCCAGTCTAAAGCTGTTACTGAATTATTTCTTTAAAAAAGTTGACAAATGCACTAGACAAACTATTATAAGAAACACAATTCTAATAAAACATTGCTAAGAACATTATGATGCTTAAAAATCTTTCGAAGTTTCATCCAAATCGGAATTTGGGAAGAGATTTACGGATAGACGGACATTTGCTTATTACGTATAAAAGGATCGTGGGTTCGAATCCTCGTCGCACCAAACATGCTCGCCCTTTCAGCCGTGGGCGCTTTATAATATGAAGGTCAATCCCACTATACGTTGGTAAAAGGGTAGCCCAAGTGTTGGCAATGGGTGGTGATGACTAGCTACCTTCTCTCTAGTCTTACACTACTAAAGTAGAGACGGATAGAGCAGATAGCTCTCGTGTGGCTTTGCGCGAAATGCAAAACAAAACAAAAATTTATATAAATATGGTCACTTTGTCTTCGAAATTCCAAGTTAGAGAAGCAGTTAAATGTTTTGAGAACACATTTATGGAAGAAAATACATTAATTAAAACTGGTGAAGTTTACTCTTTAATTAAACTTTTTGTTGGTTTTTTTTTCAGTTTAAACAAAATATTGCAAGCAGTATAAAGGCTTTCCTATATAATTTTATCATTTTCTCCACTTTGGAAAGAGACTGTTTGAAAACACACCGATACAACTAAATATGTGGATGAGATATGTAGACGATACATCTTTTTTGGTTTTACTTTTATAGAGGATTGGATACGTTATATTAAAGGTAATTTGTTTAAACATCAGAAAGTACGGCAACAAACAAACCTATATAAATAAACAGTGTAATAAAATATGTCAGAACGACATTTTTCCATTGCTTTCTGCATCATTCACAATGTAATGCCATTACAAACTGGTCAGTTTTTGTGAAAGCCTTTTGCGATTAAAAATATCTGTTCACTTAGATCATAAAAATGTGTTCATGTAGGGGAGTTATAATCTTCAAGATAGGAATATATTTTGAATTTCTAAGTTTTCCAAAACAATATAGAAATTTGGATCAAGTTACAGCAACAATACCATTCTGAAAGAGACCCACAACGAACCATTCTCAACCAAACGGAATCCTTTACAATGGAAACCACGCTGCAAGATTTTCGGTCATCAGCAAAATCATGACCACACATGGCCACGTGGACTGTAAGAGCATGGTAAGGCCTGAAAATCGTTTTCATACAACGTCAGCCACTGCATAGCCCACACGAATAATGTTGAGTCCACTAAATCTATTCAATTTGCTTACGAATTAGATAATGATTTAACCACATTTTTATTGATGTTCTTGTAGCATCAGTACAACAATGTTTAGAAAATCTACCAAACCCGTGGGACAATAAGTCTACGGACGTACAATGCCAAATTCCAGTGTTCGAGTCGCTACAGTGAACACAGCAGATAGCCAATGTGATACCACATGCAAGATCATATAATTTATCTTCACAGACTAGTAGCGCATTTAACACGTATGTACAAAGAGCGATTTTGATTTGTAGCGAACCTAAACATTTGAAAAAATAAATTTGACTAGAGATATAACCTCCCAGTGGCTCAGCGATATGTCTGCGGACTTCCAACTACAAAACCCGGGTTTCGATACCCGTGTTGGGCAGAGCACAGATAGCCCATTGTGTAGCTTTGTGATTAATTCAAAACAACAACTACTGTTAATAAAAGACGTTCTGTTAACGTTACTACTGTGTTTCATAAAAAACCAGTTGTTTTAAAAAACGTATTAAAATCAGTAACATAATTGGGTCTTTACTAAAGATAAGTGACCTGGTTTGAACAAATCTGGTATTTACAAAATTTCCTCTGATTGTAGTGCAAAATATACTGGACAAAAATATATTTAGAATAATACTATGTACATTACAATTTATGTACACCATTATAGGGCATATGCTTCAGGCTTAGCTGTAAGAGAAGTTAAATAAAACAAGGTCATGCATCACCTGGTTAAAAGGTAAAGTTAAAAGTCAAACTGTGACGCAGCTTGTTAGATATATTATTGAATCTACTAAAATAATATTGAATGAAAAACAGAATAATTTTAAATAAAAATCAAGATTCGAGAAGTTAATATTTAGATAAATGGTTAAACTCGCTAAGTTTGTCTTTTAGATAGTTCATTTGAAATGTTGATACAACTTGTCTGCATTGTTATACTATATTATTAATGATTGTTCTGAGGTAACATCAAGACATGTGCAATCCTTTCCATCTTAGCAATATAAGTTTTTATCGTGCATTAACTTGTATAAATTTCCTTTACTAAAAGTTACGTGAGGTCTATTTTATTTAATAAATCGATTATACGTGACCACGTGTTTAATGAATGTGGTATGAACTTCCGTCAAAGTATATTTAAAGCTATCGCTACATAACGTGAAAAGAACAGACTTTACGTATACAAGAGCCATCACTCATTAAAAACTAATACCACGAACAACTATTGTAATATATTACCGAAGTTAGTAAAAGCATTTGAGTGAAAGTAAATAAAAGTTCACAATAATTACCAATCATTCTACCTCTAAAACAACCAGTGTTTGTGAAATCTTTGACACTACCATGGCTGTTTAGGCTGGCTGGGATAGTGGTAATAGCACTATAAAATGGTTATATTAAAATGGTCACAGAGAATTAAACTTTGTTAATATATGTTGTTTTCTTTAACATGCCAAATTTATCCTGGGTAACTAAAAGCAGTGCATGGTCGTTGATGGGTAACTACAAGCAGTGCATGGTCGTTGATGGGTAACTACAAGCAGTGCATGGACGTTGATGGGTAACTACAAGCAGTGCATGGACGTTGATGGGTAACTACAAGCAGTGCATGGTCGTTGATGGGTAACTACAAGCAGTGCATGGTCGTTGATGGGTAACTACAAGCAGTGCATGGACGTTGATGGGTAACTACAAGCAGTGCATGGACGTTGATGGGTAACTACAAGCAGCATGGACGTTGATGGGTAACTGTGCATGGACGTTGATGGGTAACTACAAGCAGTGCATGGTCGTTGATGGGTAACTACAAGCAGTGCATGGTCGTTGATGGGTAACTACAAGCAGTGCATGGACGTTGATGGGTAACTACAAGCAGTGCATGGACGTTGAATCTCGTTAATACAACCAGAGCCCTTTTCGCAGCATATTTTATGAGTAGGAGCCATAATATATTGATTTATTTTTAAAATTTGCAGATTAGGTATTCGTAGTTATTGATCCAAGGATCTCAGTACTCTGTTTGATATAGGAATGTGTATAGTAATGTCTACTAGATTATTGGCCTACAAAAATAATTGATATTGATGTGGTGGATTAGCGAAATAAAATATACAAGATACAAAGAGGTAAGGCTTAATACAGCTATCTATTTATGGGGTGAAAGTTAATACAAGGTATTAAAAATTAGCTTAAGAGCCGGTTATACAATTGCAACAAAAATATGTTGACACACACGATGGAGATAAATGGAATGAGCACAAAGATTTTCTCCGGTCATCCATTTCAAACACAGGATACTTAATAGCAGAACTTCAAGACCATACAACACAGGATACTTAATAACAGAACTTCAATACCATAAAATACAGGATACTTAATAACAGAACTTCAATATCATAAAACACAGGATACTTAATAACATAACTTCAGGACGACACAACAGAAGATTACTTAATAACAGAACTTCAAGACGACACAACACAGGATACTTAATAACAGAACTTCAAGATCATACAACACAGGACACTTAATAACAGAATTTCAAGATCATACAACACAGGACACTTAATAACAGAACTTCAAGACCATAAAACACAGGATACTTAATAACAAAACTTCAAGGCCATAAAACACAAGATACTTAATAACAGAACCGACACAACACAGGATACTTAGTAACAGAACTTCAAGACGACACCACACAAGATACTTAATAACAGAACTTCAAGACGACACAGATTAACTCCTCCAATATTAATCCTACAAACATTCACAGTAATGGATCCATGTTCAAGCCTGCTACAAATATGGTGTGCAGATATTTTGTGTATTTGTCCAACTCTTTAGTAACTTTCATTCTGTTTCTATACATTTTCGATATAAACACATGATCCAGAAAACCGTTAAAGTTGTTTCGTACTAGTTGTTTTTATGCTTTAGTTCTCTATAGCTACTCTATCTACTCTTCCAGAAGGGATACTACAGTAACGTCACATGTGTGTGTTAAAAGGTTAGGGACTGAAACGTCCTTTTCTGCCTCAGTGGATGACGTCTGTATGTTACAGCCGACGAAAATGCTGTGAAAGAATTACCAGTCACGTGGGAATGCTACCATAAGAGGAAGAATACAAGGTTTCTTACAATATTGGAACTTCTATTCTTTCAAAGTTATATCCAGTTATCAAAGTTATTGGTTCAATAAAGACAATTTTTCACATGTCTACGCAAGCATGGATGTTTTGCTCTATATCATAAAAAATGATTGATTTATATTTAACATCATGTATATTATGTTCTAGTCTAATTACTTTTCACTGGTTGAAAGGCAGTCAAGTTTTTCATTCTGATCACTCTTAAAATTTATTGTTTGATCCTGCTGTTATAAAGTGAACTTTTATAATACTTAAGAGGAAATCATCTAAGAATACCACGTAAAACAAACCAGCTACAGTATCGTTCTTGCAGTAGCCTACATCTTTTGAACACCATGCGAAGGATAATCACTTAAAACGTTCAATGTTACCAGTTTCAATTACCTGAAAAACACTGAAATGACACTCTATTTAATTCCTTTTGAAATAAAGATAAATCCATAAGAAATTTCTGTCAAGATGTTTACAGCTGCGATGGCTCTAGTTGATCTTGAATCCTACTCTGTGGTTAATTTGATTATGTGCATGATCAAACCTCTAATGAGACACTTCTTCAACCAAACCTTAATTATCTAATTTTACTTCATCCAGGTCCACTTCAGCAAACAAGACTAGATAACAGAGATAACAAAAAACTGCTTCGTTGCTGTCTTTTACGTCCAAACATTCCACACAGTTACCTCTCTAATATACCCTAAAATATGGTCTACATCTGTCTTCACAGAACCTTTGTTAGCTAGACCTATTTCTTTTACTTTTCCATTCCCTGCTAAAGACATTCTTTCTTCTCGTGTAAATATGACTGAACTAACGGCAACAATAGTTCTGAACAATCACTTGCATTCATGTGAATGCATATCACACACGTTAGGTTAAGGTGGATGCTGTTATAACGAAACATCTGAAAGCCACTCCACTTTGGAAACGATGACATTTAACAGATGCTGAGCCTTAACTTATTCAAATCTTGCTCCACTCTCTTTGGAATCAAAAACAGTCGGTAAGATGAAATTACCGACTCTGCCGTTTCTCAAATTTTGTAGACATTTCTGTACTACTTAAAGAATAGGTATACGAGAATTTGACAGTCAAGAACCACAACAGTGTTCCTCACTCCCCACGGAGAACGCAGTGCACTAGGCTTGCTGGCTACTGTGCGCTGTCTTATCCTGCTATCATCTTCATATTAAAAGCTATGAACCAGCTAACATAGCCTGCATACCCAATCCGACTCATGGATCGGCATTATCAGTGGTATGTTTGAAGGTCAAAGAGTCTGTCTTTACTTAAGTGAAGGATTATCCCATAGTTAAAGAGTCTACCTTTATTTAAGTGAAGGATTATCCCACAGTTAAAGAGTCTGCCTTTACTTAAGTGAAGGACTATCCCACAGTTAAAGAGTCTGCCTTTACTTAAGTGAAGGATTATCCCACAGTTAAAGAGTCTGCCTTTACTTAAGTGAAGGATTATCCCACAGCTAAAGAGTCTGCCTTTACTTAAGTGAAGGATTATCCCATAGTTAAAGAGCCTGCTTTTACTTAAGTGAAGGATTATCCCATAGTTAAAGAGCCTGCTTTTACTTAAGTGAAGGATTATCCCACAGTTTTAAGATCGTATCACTACACTTGTTAGCTGTCCTTCTAACTTAGTCCAACTCCAACACATCTTTCTTACTCTTGTCTATAACTTTCTAATTCTTCAGAAAGATACGCTATTATAATTACTTGTAACAAAAGTGAATAAATAACCAAAACAATACACAATGAAACTCTGATGTTTCATTCGTTTTTTTACCTTAACTTGCAACTAATGCAATCTTAATCCTCAATTATGGCGTCAAATTTATATGATGTTTGGTATAATATGGTAATATATATTTCGTTACTGAGCATAAGATAAAAAAGATGTCTACAAAACCAAAGATCCTTAAAATGTATTAAGATTGATGTGAATATTTGGCGCCTTTTTGAGTAATGCTTAATCAAAATCTTATTATGATACATTTGGGTAAACAAGTTTGTTTACTTGAGTTCTTTTAGAATATAGTACCCACCATCACTTCTTGGGCTAATGTCCTCAAAGAGTGAAGTATGACTGTTGGTGTTATAAAACATACATAGACGGAGCACGTTTATGACAATGAGTTATGAATGGCAATGCTGCGATTCACAGTGCAGCTACACCAGTCATTAAGCCATCCTGTTACTTGTGTGACCAAACAAAATATTATGAAATTAGGTTTGGAAACGCACTGCTTTTATTTTTAAAGTTTGCTAAAATTAATGCCAAGCAACACAAAAGAAGCATATACTCTATCTACAACGGGGGGCTTATCGTTGTAAGCCCATAAACTTATTGCTGATCCACTGAGGGATTTTTGAAAGAAGAAATCAAATTACTTAGGTTTGACCTTTGTTTGGTAAAAGGACGAATGATAAGTTAGTTGTAAATTATTTTTCAAATTAGAACAGTCTTTTTAAAGACAACTTTAAAAATATTTTTATGTATACCCAACTAAATTTTGAACAGTAGTCGAGAATCTAACAAAATGACTCTTATTTATTAAAATATCAAAGTATTATTTTCAAACATTCAACAATGCATGCTGTATACATATTTGTGTTTAATTATTATTATGTTGCTGTTGTGATATATCTACAATTCATGTGCTCTCGAAATACCGTAAGTGATGAAGTTTTTAGTGTTAATAGCATAAATTAATCACGTCAGATGAAACGATTGTACAAACAAAATTATCAAGCTAAGCTTGTATGAAGAAAAACAAAGAACGTTGACAAACATATCACTGCCACTTTCTGCACTTTTTGACAGCTTTATTAGCTTTATGAAAAACCTTCTAGTGTCTTTGCTCTTTTTCTATGACACCTGTGAATTGTAAATTATTATTATAAAAAGGTTGTGCGCAATTTTTTGACAAAGAAAACGCTAATTAATTTTTTTTCGCTAACCATTGACGCAAGTACAATCCATCATCACGATCACTTGTTTTTGATTCATCTCAATAAAAAGGACGTGGTCCGGCACGGCCAGGCGGGTTGAGGCATTTTTCATAACATTGCAATAACATGTGTTTCATCGTTTTTTTTTCAATTTACCATGGTTGTTTATTATGTCCACCATTTTCGTGTATAAAACGTGTGTTTATTACCACTGTACTGGGATGTGGGTCTGAAGATTCGTGGTTCGCCTCCTTCGCACTTTGAGGTCGTGAATATGTTTTAAGAATGTCAATCAATCCCACTATTCGATTAGAGTAGTCCATGAGTTGGCGGTAGGTGTTCTTAATTAGTTGCGTTCCCTTTGATCTGTTACTTCAGAATTAGGAACAATTAACGCATATAGCCATGGAGTAGCTCTGCGCAAAATTCTCCCTCGCTCCCCCTAACTTCTATGAAAGCGTTTACGTTAAATGGCGGTTTTTTTAGAGAGATATTACTGGCAGTTAATTATTATTATAAACAGGGAACTAGTATAAAGAAAGAGGTGATTAAGTCCACAAACTTTGTCACTAATGTTCAATATTTATGGCCTGGCATGGCCTGGTGGTTAAGACACTCGACTCGTAATCCGAGGGTCGCGGGTACGAATCCCCGTCGCACCAAACGTGCTCGCCCTTTTAGTCGTGGAGACGTTATAATGTGACGAACAATCCCACTATTTGTTGGTAAAAGAGTAGTCCAAGAATTGGCGGTGGGTGGTGATGACTAGCTGCTTTTCCTCTAGTCTTACACTGCTAAATTAGGGACGGTTAGCGCTGATAGCCCTTGAGTAGCTTTGCGCGAAATTAAAAAAACAAACGAAACAAACAGAAAGGACGTACTATATATGTGATCAGTAAAAACAAACTCACGGATTATCACCCACTGTACTCCTTTTATTTGTTTTTATACTTACGTGTTATCCTTGTGTCACCCAAATAGACAAACTAATAAAAAAGAAGTGTAATAAAAAAAAACGTTTTGATATTTTTGTCCGCTTCCGTTGGCTGGCTTTTGTAAGTATATCCCATCATTATCTGTTGTGAGTACTGATGTAGATATAAAGAAAAATGAGAAGAAAAAAAACCTGCATAAATCCTCTTTCTTCTAATGCCTTCGGCGCTATATATTTCGTCCAGCAAATTGTGCTCTTTATCTGTACAATAGCTTCGACGGACATAGCTTCAGGTATATCAGGTTATATATATACACATAAAAAAAGACCGGGATATTATTATACATTACGGTATAATTTGAAGTTATTAGGTTTCACTTAAGTTTATATATGTCATATGCATAACAATAAATATAGTTAATTACTAATGCAATTAGTAATTCGTCCCCTTTCTCGCAAGAGCTTCCTAATATGAAATAAATTCTGAACTAGAACAAGTAAAATGAATTTTTCAGCTGTAAACAAACTGACCATATCTTTGGTGTCGGCTCGACATGGCCAGGTGGTTAGGGGCGCTCGACTAGTAATAATTCGAGGGTTGGGGGTTCGAATCTCCATCACACCAAACATACTCGCCCTTTGAGCTGTGGGGTATTTTATTTTGAAGAGAAATTCCACTATTCGTTTATAAAAGAGTAGACCAAGAGTTGATGGTCAGTGGTGGTGGCTAGCTCCCTTCTATCTTGTCTTACACTGCTAAATTAGAGCGGATAGCCCTCGTGTAGTTTTGCACTAAATTGAAAACAAACTAATCAGAATATAAGAAGTTTTTTTTCTAAACTTTTGTTCTAAATATAGACTAAAATAACAGATGAAAATGTTTAGAAATTTTAATAATTGGATGTGTTTTAAGCTGGTAAAAGTGCCTGCCTAGCGCTAGTAGGTGGAAACCGGGTTTGGTCAGATGGCTAGAGTGTTCGACTTGCAATCTGGTCGTCACGAGCTCGAATTCCCGTCTCACAAAATATGCTCCTCCTTTCACCCGTGAGGGCGTTATAATATGACGTGTTAAAAGAGTAGCTCAAGAGCTAACATTGGGTGGTGTTGACAAGTTGTTTTCCCTTTGGCCTTTCATTGATAAATTAGGGACAGCTAGCACAGATAACCTTCCTGTAGGTTTACGAGAAATTCAGAAAACAAACAAATAGTAGATAGGCTAGCCCTTTGTAGCACAGTTGTTAGAGTATTCGCTAAATCATAATCAGTGTGTTGGTATTGGTGTGATATTTCGTTGGAATTATCGAAACAATGGAAATGTTGACACCTTCTGACAACAAAAATGAATTTTGATTAGACAATGTTTGAATATTAACTATTGTATTATTTTTTAATCACACGTGTTGCCAGTCCTTCTATGATTTGAAGATTTCGATTACTCATGCCCTTAAAAGAACTTGTAATTTTTTTTAATTTAAATTCGCACAAAGCTACTCGAGGGCTATATGCGCTAGCCCTCCCTAATTTAGCAGTGTAAGACTAGAGGGAAGGCAGTTAGTCATCACCACCCACCGCCAACTCTTGGGCTACTTTCCACCAACAAATAGTGGGATTGACCGTCACATTATAACGCCCCCACGGCTGAAAGGGCGAGCATGTTTGGCGCGAAGGGGATGCGAACCCGCGACCCTCAGATTACGAGTCGCACGCCTTAACACGCTTAGCCATGCCGGGCAGAACTTGTAAAACATTGAAAAAACAATAATCACAAATTTTATTACTTATCATTCAATTAGGTAGTGACTGTTTAACATTTATTTATCACCTATGAGATATAAAATCCTTGACTCAATTAATTTTGTACTTTTTGTGTGTTAGAAGTTAAGCACAAAACTACACAATGGACTATCAGTGCTCTTCTCACCGCAGGTATCGAAACCAAGTTTATGGCGTTGTAAGTCCGCAGACATCCCGCTGTGCCACTGGAGGACTCACTCCACAACTACTTGATTACCTGGGAAGCGAAATGATTAATTAAAAAAATATTATTTTTCTGTTATTTTGACAGATTAAATAATAAGATTTATAACAATCTGTCATTATTTATAATCATAGATACAAACTATGGTCATTCTACGTGTTATTTTAATTGCATGTCAGCTCTGCACGGTATTTAATAAATCGATAAGTCTTTATTCTCATTATAATAAAGTTTTTAAACAGCTGATGATTATAGTGATTAGAAGAAGTGAAGAAGCCAAGTGTGGGGGATTTTCGTTTGAAGAGAAATAATTATTGAGGAGTAAACTGATACTTCACTCTTTTATTCCTTAATCTTTTACTATAATGTAAGTCTGGAAATGTGGCGTAGTCAGTTGAAATCATATCAGGCGTATATACAACAACTAGAAGTTCACTGACCTTTTCCTTGCTTTCTTCGTGTGTCATAACTCAAAGCGAAAAATATGATATATCTTCACCTTACTGGTTCGCCAATTCTTCCGAATAATAAGCCAAGGTAATCCAGTAAATTATAATTTACAATATATTCTATCAAAACAAATAAGTGGCATAATATCATAAATAATTTCCCTAATACTGCTTTGGTGTGACGCAAATAACATTAACGAACAATTATCCTGCACCAACTTAAATCCATTTCACATTGTAACAATTATTCTCACACAGTTTTTATTAAAAAATAGCTTCTCTGAATCCTTCGATTCCGAGCCTGCTTGAGAAAGTCTAGTAATAGGGACAGGTTTCGTTGGTACTATATACACAATATGTCCTGTAGTTGACGTATTATTATATCCTCTTCTTTAATATTGCTTATAAGTTCCTATTAACAACCAAAAATAAAAAAATCTAACATCTGTGTAAATGTATCCAAGAACTATTTGTAGTAGGCACCTCTAATGTTAAAATTATAGGCGAGAGGGAAGACCAACGACATTCAATCCCAAGCTAATCAAATAGAGCGATATGACAGTCACTGTTACACCACATCCCCAAAGTCCCAGACACAATTATTTTTTGCAAACGAAAAACGTTCCCTGTTCAAAGAGACGCGAAGCACGTGACAAGTGTTTAACCACTTGGTCATGCCATACTTTTAGGATTTTATTAGAGTTACAGGTAACTCAAGTTCAGAGTCAGAACACTAGGCGAATAATTCCCCGAAACAACAATATTCACCATTCTACACTCTCATTTAGATTATAAGTTATCAACCACTAATCACTAATTCCTGTTACATGATACCTACCATGACCAGAGACAGTTCCTGGCTGATCATAACTTTAACTTTGCTTTCTTACGTGAGCAAATATAGTTCTTGAATTACACGAAGCGGAAGAAAATTCGAAAACTAAATAATCAAACTAATCATTTCCATCACTACGCAACGGAAAATTAGTGTACGTGTGTAACTGTATATAATAATGATACATCTTGAATTTCATACACAATGAAAATCACTTTAGATAGAGCTTTTTCTTTGACTTGAATTCATTCAGCTCAAGTTAAACATCGTTGAAGCAAACAGTTATTAATGTAGCAGAAGTGGAATCTATGTTAAATAGACTCTACTGTATAATCCTGGTATGTTATTGTTTGTGGTTTAGTTTGAGTAAGAATATGTTTCTGGCTACACCCGTGATATCCAAAGTACATAAAAAAACATTCAGAGTGAATTAGTGCAGCGAATCCTGATTAAATCAAAAGGCACTGATGTTGACTTACAGGCAAAGATCGATCCTGGGAAACTTTAAAATGCACATATATATGTGATAAGTAAAGTCAAGCAACAACGTCTCTTGACTCTTTTGAAAAGCATGTATTTGTTCTTAACGTTAGCTTATATTTATTTTACAGGTTATTTACCATTTATTTTACTCTATTTTTTTACGTGTGTACACATTTTTTCGATTCCCTACGGGAATGTCACATCATGTATCTAATTGAAAAGTAAGTCTGCACAAAATAACCCTCTCCAATAAATATTTATATCTCCAATTGACAAGTTCATGCTGGCTTGACTTTTTATTTATTCTATTTTTTAATAAGTTGGAATGAGCACAAGTAGATTGTATGCACTTATATCAGCTTTAGATTAATTTGATTGCAAACAAAAATTGCACTGCAAATGGTCATCAAACTTTGTGTTAATCGTCCAGTCATCCGCAGCCATTTTGATTCTTCCACTCTCCGTTCATTACTCATCCGAAAGTATGTTGCTCAATTCATACACACACACACGTATATGTATGTATCTGTGTGTCCTTCTGTTCGTTAAAGAAAATGGGTTACATGTTTTTTGAAGTACACTATCCATTATTTTTTGTACGAAACAATGTAACGGATTCAGTGATGTCGAGAAAACCCACTTGTAGAGAAATATATATGTAAAAGCGTCTCGTTTGGGTTGTGAACCTGACGATAACCGAAAAAGGTCGAAACGTTGTTCGCTTCTCATCGTAAAATATTTTCTCAACCCAAACGAGCCGTTTTTACATATATAATGTAACGGATAATCTGCATCCCTGAGTTTAGTGTTGGTTGTCGTATACTAGCCGCTGATCCACCGGTGAACAAATAATTCGGAATAACTACTTTGTTTACTTGTTTTAACGTTGGTTATCTGCTCTATGTACGCTACGGGAATCGAGCCCCCGAATTTCAGCACTTGAGGCCACAAACTTACCGCCGACCCTTTGGAATGGTATCATTAGTTCTCTATTATGCCTTATAAGCCTCACAAGACTCATTGATACTATTTTGACTGATTAATACTTTGAATTTCATTTATGTATTCCACTTAGATTAACGTATTTTCAGTCCTTTTACACCTCATTACTTCTTTATTACGTTTAATCCACTTCAGTTACCTTTCTTATCTTTGATTCATAGAATTTTAATTGTCTTTATGAGTAATAAACCATCCTTTTATTTTACCTTGTTCTCCGTTTTAAGCCTCCAGGGGCCCGGCATGGCCAAGCGTGTTAAGGCGTGTGACTCGTAATCTGAGGGTCGCGGGTTCGCATCCCTGTTGTGCCAAACCTGCTCGCCCTTTCAGCCGTGGGGGCTCTATAACGTGACGGTCAATCCCACTATTCGTTGGTAAAAGAGTAGCCCAAGAGTTGGCGGTGGGTGGTGATGACTAGCTGCCATTCGTCTAGTATTACACTGCTAAATTAGGGACGGCTAGCACAGATAGCCCTCGAGTAGCTTTGTGCGAATTTCAAAAACAAACAATCAAGCCTCCAGTTTGTCAACAACTTTAGTTTTAATATCCTCATGTCCATTTACCCTATTGGTCATACTTGTGTTTGTACACACTTACTTATTTAAACATACATTGGTTTATTAAAACCAGTTTTCTGTAGTGTATGTGTTTGCTAGTCTTTCTTTTAATTTATTGTGGTGTTTTGATATGTTAAACATCCTAATACTTTCAGCTGTGTCGAAACTATCTTCCTTAGATTGCTGATTCATCTACTTTTCCATCTATCGATCCAACCTTTCACAGTTAGTCGATAGTTCTAAGATTAATCCACCTTTGCGTGTATTCATTTATCTATAAGCACTGTTTTGATTTCCATGAATCTGCATTGAAACGTATTTAGTTAGCTGAAATAAAACCAAGCACAACTCTACAAACGTCGAATCATATTATTTGCCTGTATGTCATAATAAACTTCAAAGAGTCTGCCATATTTTATCTAAACAAAGTTATATTGAATTTTGTTATACTCTTAGAGAACAATATTATGCTTTCCTTACTAAGAAATGAATCCATTTACTGTACAATATATTTGTGGCATTTTTTCTTCTGTTTGAGAATAGAAGATTGTCTTCTGAAAAATATACTTCACTTGAGTCTTCGAGTTACTTTTCTCTACTATATTCTGTTTTCATATTCTTCGTGCTTTTTAAAATTTTAAAAAGTGTGAAATAATCCATTTTTGAACACTTAAATTCATACTGGTTTCACGTAAATAACACATTCTATTTTAGTATAAAACCTGGATTATAAGAAAGAAGCGCTCATGATAGACCAAGATAAACTGGTGCATTGTTCTTGAACAGAATGTTCAGATTATTCTGATTAAAGTTCGTTTAAAGTTCAACTAACAAAGCTGTCTTTTAGTTATTCTTTAATGATGTTCCGTATATATATAGACAAACTATCAAGTATTAGTTTAAATTTGTTTGTTTTGAATTTCGCGCAAAGCTACTCGAGAGCTATCTGCGCTAGCCGTCCTTAATTTAGCAGTGCAAAACTAGAGGGAAGGCAGCTAGTCATCACCACCCATTGCCAACTCTTAGGCTACTCTTTTACCCACGAATTGTGAGATTGTTCGAAACATTATAACGTCTCTACGGCTAAAAGGACGAGCAAGTTTGGTGCAACAGGGATTCGAACCCGCGATCCTCGGATTGCGAGTGAAATGCCTTGACCAGCCTGATCATGCCGAACCACGTCCTTTTTATCGAGATGTATCAAAAACAAGCGATCGTGATGATGGGTTGTACTTACGTCAATGGTTAGCGAAAAAAAATCGCACACAACCTTTTTATAATGATAATTTACAATTCTTGGTTGTCATGGAAAAAGAGCAAAGACACTAGAAGACTAGAGGGAAGGCAGCTAGTTATCATCACCCACCGCCAACTCTTGGGCTACTCTTTTACCAACGAACGGTGGGACTGACCGTCACATTATAGTATCCCCACGGCTGAAAGGGCGAGCGTGTTTGGTATGATAGGGATACGAACCCGCGACCCTCAGATTACAAGTCGAACGCCTTATCACAACTGGCCATGTCGGGCCGATATACCTTTGTAT
This sequence comes from Tachypleus tridentatus, assembly GCF_004210375.1. Classification (NCBI taxonomy): domain Eukaryota; kingdom Metazoa; phylum Arthropoda; class Merostomata; order Xiphosura; family Limulidae; genus Tachypleus; species Tachypleus tridentatus. The sequence goes on from NC_134830.1 coordinate 41,832,721, forward strand.
GAACACAGTAATTAACTTTATTCTCTGGAACAGTATCAGAAAGATAGAAGTATCGTAAGGAACCCAGAACTGCTGTTTCCCAAATGATACATATTGAGTAAAACTTATGTGCGTGTTTTTCTTTTAGCAAAGCCACAACAGGCTATCTGCTGAGCCCACCGAGGGGAATCGAACCCCTGATTTTAGCGTTGTAAATATGTAGACTTACCGCTGTACTAGCGGGGGGCTTTGAGTAAAACTAAAAATTTCATTATAGGAAATAAAGTAAGCACAAAAGCTATGCACAGCCTTAATATAACAGTCCCTGCATGGCCAAGTGTGTTAAGGCGTTCGACTCGTAATCCGAGGGTTGTGGGTTCGAATCTCTGTCGCACCAAACATGCTCGCCCTTTCAGCTGTGGGGGCGTTATAATAGTACAGTCAATCCGACTGTTCGTTGCTAAAAGAGTAGCCCAAGAGTTGGCGGTGAGTGATGATAACTAGCTGTCTTCCCTCTAGTTTTACACTGCTAAATTAGGGACGGCTAACGCAGATAGCCCTCGAGTAGCTTTGCGCGAAATTCAAAACAACACTTAATATGACGTGTGTGGTTTAGGATATGTTTCAGCTCCTACAAACGCTACTATTGAGTTTATTGTTTACTTTCAAAATGATTATAATAAATTTCATCTTGAGAGTTGCTGAAGAAAGCACAGAAGAACTTCATAGCGCGTCTCTTCTATTGGTTTCAGAGCGATTTTTTATCATCATTTTTTTTTGTGCCACTAAAAGATAACACCACTGAAGTAAGTTTCGAGAACTTCAAGCTGGCATAGTGTCAATAAGATCATAAAGCTCACGATCTTCCTGGTAAACCTGTCTTTTGCAGCTAAAAGGCCGGAATAAACGATCTTTTAAATCGCACACTTTTTAACGACTTCTGTAGAAATTAAAGAGTTTCTGTGCGAGTTAAAACCTTGGGTAAAAGTGACAGAGATTTATCTCGAGAGCATATCGAATAGTTGACACAAACTAAACAATGTATCTATACACAGTCTATTGTAAATACAAAGCCTGATTCACAGTTATTTCAGATGCAATGCTTCGTGAAAGCGAATTTGTGAATATGTGAATTAAAAACTACAAATAGTTATTATGATACGAATAGAGTATATTGTATATTTGAGGCTTCCTAATGATTTAAACATCATAAATATGAACAAATTGATTTCATTTTCTGTCAATGAATATAATACAGTCTTGGACAAAACGTTTGTATATTTGTACATATCAATATTATTAAGGTAGAATACAAATATGCTTAACGCTGTCAAACTGAGAAATGCATCTTATATTAAACATCTACATATGTAATTTGTATAATGAGGTAAGTTCTATGAACATTATAAGCGAGTTATTAGAACAACATACAATTTTATCGGGTACCTGTGGAAAGATCTATAATTCAGCATTTCACCTATCACAACGGAACCTTACCACAACATATAAAATGACAAAGTATAATATAAAAGTATTATAAATAGCATCTGTAGCCTTATACCTGATCATATTAGCCGTTCAGTACTTGGTTGGTATTCCTTCTATTCTATCTAATACCCTCCGCAAGGCAATGCGGGTAATTTGCGTAACTCTGACAACTACGATACTAAAACATGTTTTTATTGTTGTCGTTTTCTTCGAGAAATTTTATAGAAGCTGTTGTTTTTTTATAGTTTCTTATAACAATAAGGTGTCTACTATGTTCTGTTTACTGCGAAAAGGCTGACCCTGGAGCCTGGTATTCTAATCCAAAAATTTGGATTGGCGACTTACGTTCAGAATGTGGCTGTTGTTTATTTTGGATTTATTGTTTGTGTCACCTTATTCTAGCAAATAGTTTTGCACAGTAGGCTGTTCAGAAACACACGTACGTTTCATACAAACCTAACAAGGTAAGCATGTTACTGTGTCTGTTTACATTACATTAATTCGTATTATATTAGAAGAAACATTAGCTTATTCTAATGAGGGTACTTTGTTGCTGCTTGCCCTTTGTTACATTACATTGTAACATTGATGGAACCGAGTCTTTCAATCAGTGATGGTGCAATCATTGCCTTCCCGGTGGTCCTTTGAGAATAACTTTTCTTTTGCTCGTTATAGTTGCATACTAATACATGTGTTTATTCTTCGTTGTACATTTGCTATTTATTTGAATAAGTTCAGTGTGTTTGTTGAGTGAAATAAAGCCAATAAATACATCAGTACAATGTTGAAAAAGATGTGGCTTTCAACAGAATTCGTGTAGCTTCACATTTGTTCTCTATAAAAGGACATTAAAAAGCTTAAGAAACAAAATGAGTAAAAACTGTTAATTTAAAAAGTGATCGTCAAATCGTACAGAAACATATTGAATCAACCAAGGACTCTAAAAATGTAAACAAACTAGTCTGGAAATAGTGTCTAGATTGTATTGTCAAGCTGCAAATCCCTATTTTGAATACATGTCTACAGTATTTAACTAAGTTTAGTGAAGTTTATATAACATCATTAATGCTTTCAGAATGTTTTATTAGCTTCATTTTCATACTACTATAAGACAATTCTGCTGAGGTAAACTTCTTAATTTCAACTAATATCAATGTAAACCAGAGTTTACCTTCCTTAATCTGCCCAACACTCGCGTAAATCTGCATTACTTTCATTCTTTCTCTCTTATCAGCAATACTTCACTAATAATCAGCAACATCAAGTGTATTTTGTTTGATCTTCTGTCACTGAAAGAAGACGGAATGTGTCTTGGCGACTGTGTAATTCAGTTATCAGAATAATGAAGAGTGTATCTTGGTGACGATAGAATCTTAGATACCAGAAAGGAGGAAACTGTCTTAGTGATGGTGGAACACTAGATACTAGAAAGAAAAAAACTGTCTTAGTGATGGTGGAACACTAGATACTAGAAAGAAAAAAACTGTCTTAGTGATGGTGGAACACTAGATACTAGAAAGAAAAACTGTCTTAGTGATGGTGGAACACTAGATACTAGAAAGAAAAAAACTGTCTTAGTGATGGTGGAACACTAGATACTAGAAAGAAAAAAAACTGTCTTAGTGATGGTGGAACACTAGATACTAGAAAGAAAAAAACTGTCTTAGTGATGGTGGAACACTAGATACTAGAAAGAAAAAAACTGTCTTAGTGATGGTGGAACACTAGATACTAGAAAGAAAAAAACTGTCTTAGTGATGGTGGAACACTAGATACTAGAAAGAAAAAAAACTGTCTTAGTGATGGTGGAACACTAAATACTAGAAAGAAAATAAACTGTCTTAGTGATGGTGGAACACTAGATACTAGAAAGAAAAAAAAGTGATGGTGGAAAAAACTGTCTTAGTGATGGTGGAACACTAGATACTAGAAAGAAAAAAACTGTCTTAGTGATGGTGGAACACTAGATACTAGAAAGAAAAAAACTGTCTTAGTGATGGTGGAACACTAGATACTAGAAAGAAAAAAAACTGTCTTAGTGATGGTGGAACACTAGATACTAGAAAGAAAAAAAACTGTCTTAGTGATGGTGGAACACTAGATACTAGAAAGAAAAAACTGTCTTAGTGATGGTGGAACACTAGATACTAGAAAAAAAAACTGTCTTAGTGATGGTGGAACACTAGATACTAGAAAGAAAAAAAACTGTCTTAGTGATGGTGGAACACTAGATACTAGAAAGAAAAAACTGTCTTAGTGATGGTGGAACACTAAATACTAGAAAGAAAAAAAACTGTCTTAGTGATGGTGGAACACTAGATACTAGAAAGAAAAAAACTGTCTTAGTGATGGTGGAACACTAGATACTAGAAAGAAAAAAGTGTCTTAGTGATGGTGGAATACTAGATACTAGAAAGAAAAAAAGTGTCTTAGTGATGGTGGAATACTAGATACTAGAAAGAAAAAAAACTGTCTTAGTGATGGTGGAATACTAGATACTAGAAAGAAAAAAAACTGTCTTAGTGATGGTGGAATACTAGATACTAGAAAGAAAAAAAACTGTCTTAGTGATGGTGGAATACTGGATACTAGAAAGAAAATAAAACTGTCTTAGTGATGGTGGAATACTGGATACTAGAAAGAACAAAAAGTGTCTTGGTGATGGTGGAATCTTACACACCAGAAAGGAGGAAACTGTCTTAGTGGTGGTGGAATACCAGATACCAGGAGTATATATTAGCGATGATGGAATCCTAGACGCCAGAAAGAATTCAAGTGTCTTGGCAATGATGGAATTCTAGATACTGAATAGGAGAAAGAGCGTGTCTTAGTGATGGTGGAATCCTAGAAGATAAGTACAACGTCTACACCAGGTGTCACTTTCTTTACTTTTGAGTAAAACTTGTCACATAATAAGAACTAATTGATACCGGTTCATTAGTTTATAAGTTTGTTTGTAAACTATTACTCCGCAATGGACAATTCAAGCTCATTTTGTGTTGTTTTCCTATACTTGCTATCTTAAAATATAATTTTAGAGCGTATTGTAATATCACGTGTACACCATTTTGCTTTGCCATCTTCTTTGTTGGATGAAATGTTTAAATTACCTATACTGTTAAAGAAAGATTTCCAGTGTCATATGGTGAGCTATAAGCATACCCTTCTTATGTATACTTAACTTTTTTAAACAACCAAACTGTTAAACAGCAGTGAAGTATATTAGTTCACATAAAGCATTTCATCAATTCAATATTTTAATTGCTCTTGAGAACAAACTGAAAAACTGTTTCACATTTACCAACTATACAAACAATCCTGAATAAAATGAATGAAATTCAACGAACGAATAATATGAAAAGCTGTCAAATTTAATTTATTGGTTATTAAAAGTCTGTCTGTTTGTTCTGAATTTCGTGCAAAGCTACTCGAGGGCTATCTGTGCTAGCCGTCCGTAATTTAGTAGTGTAAGACTAGAGGGAAGGTAACTAGTCATCGCCACCCACCGCCAACTCTTGGGCTACTCTTTTTCCAACGAATAGTGGGATTCACCGTCACATTATAACGCCCCCGGCTGAAAAGGCCGGCATGTTTCGTTAGACGCGAATTCTAATCCGCGACTCTTAGATCACGAGTCGAGTACCTTAACCACCTGTCCATGCCGGGCCTGTTATGAAAAGAGGAAGAACATTAATAATAATTTTAAACAATCATAAAAGAATCCAAGTCTAGGTAAAATTATTTTTTATGCTTCAAATAACAGGTAATATTTTAAATATAAGTATTAATACAACTCATTTTAGCGCGTATCACTAATGCAAGGATATCTGGTTTCGTAAAGTTATGGTCCGGCATGGACAGGTGGATTAAGGGGTTCAACTCGTAATATGAGGGTCGTGGGTTCGAATCCCCGTCGCACCAAAGATGCTCGCCCTTTCAGCCGTGGGGGTGTTATGATGTGATGGTCAATCCCATTATTCGTTTGTAAAAGAGTAGCCCAACAGTTGGCGATGGGTGGTGATGACCTTCCATCTAGTCTTACACTGCTAAATTAGGGAGGGCTAGCGCAGATAGCCCTTGTGTAGCTTTACGCGAAATTAAAAAGAAACCAAAAAACCCTAAAGTTACAATAGGTATTTTTTCACTAGTTTAGGTGATGCCTTAGATTTCTTCTTGAGCTAAAAAATTGTATTCGTCATCTAATAAGACAAGTTTCAAAATCTCAGCAGCATGTTTGCAAATTACACCAATAGAAATCGGGTTTCGATTTCCGTGGCGAGCATAGCACAGATAGCCCATTTTGTAGCTTCGTGTTTAACAGCAACCAACCAACTAATAATTGGCATTTTCCTGAAAATATTAGATTTCTGGCTTAGTTACAGACTTAAAAAAATAAAATCGTCAGCAATGACTCCTTTAAGGCCATCGTAGGCTCGTATTTATATTACAATATGATACCAGAAATCAGATACCCACCCTTAATATTGAAAGGCAACCAATCAACAGCTCCCACCGCTCTTAAAACCGAATAGCTTCACTGAATGTCTGTTTCATAACTTGACCAAAGCTGAAAGAGCGGAATGTTTTCAGCAGTATCATATTTCAAACCCTCTACCCTTTTATATGCAGTACAATATCTAACCATTTGGCCACTTCTGACTTCGGCGCGTGTAAAATATACAAGTCAGTTGTTGTTTTTTTCGTTTTACCTTGATTAATACTCATATAATAACATATATGATCAGTGACAGATGGCCACATATGTCACGCGTTTTAGCTCCGGTTGACATATGAGAACAAAAAATTCTAAGCTACTGCAGTAGTCTTAGATTTTATGTTACGGCCATCGATTAAAAAAATTAGCAATTTCTTTATAGACACGGACTGTACAGCGAACTTGATCAATATCTTTGATCCAGTGTTTTCACTCTCTATACACAACAACCTTCCTAGTTTTTAAGACAACATATTCAGATGCATATGTAGCTTAAATATTAATGATTTGACAATTTTTACAACCTAATAGCTTCTTTCATTCAAACCTGCTTCAATTATATCAATGAAGACAATTAAGTTGACAAATATACAAATGTTCATAAACCTCAGTGACAACAATTAACCTTGATAAATATTCAAACGTTTGTAATCCTCAATGACGACAATTAATCTGACAAACATAGAGATGTTAATACAGCAATGATAACAATTAACTTGAACGGTATACAATCCGTAATCTATCTTGTTAGTCCAGTGCGAAAGATTTGAATTATAGGTTTTAAAGAAACTAAACCCAGTTTACTTTCCCTGCCTTCAGTAGAATCAACAACAAAGGGCTCAATATAAACTGAATTGACATATTTATTTAATTTGGAACATAAAATGTAACACTTGTATTTGATTTTATATATTTTAAGGGATCTATAAACATGCAGAAGCTTGGTTCTGCCTCCAGCGATTGGTGAATCATCTGTTGTCAGGGTTTTCAAGAGTACAGAGGATCATATAATTAAACCTTTATTCCTCAGGTCTTACAGAATGACAGCTAATTAGAGGGGATTTGTATTCTACTCACATAAGCACATATAATTAAGTATTGCATATTCATGGCGCAGCCGCTTCAGACAGCCCAATATGCATTTATTTTTCATTTGCTAAAGATGTGCATGCTGATATGTAAGATATATATTTATGTACAAATTTTAATATAAATATATATGCATAACTCTCATAATAACTTTGTGATGAAACTCCATAATCAACAGTCTATTTCTGATGTTATTAATTAGAATAGCCAACTTTATAACCAACAAGAAAAGCTAATTTAAAAGCAGTTATATGGATATAATTGGTATATTGCTCGCGTAAACTTCAAGGGTATTTAACGTTAAACAGACTTCGAACTTCGATTGCTTTCTAATTACTTGTCAGACTCATCTTCTTCTAATGCATATCTCTGAAATAAAGAGGGAGCATCATATTTAAGCCAGTGCGTGATTTTAAATAATTTTAGATACACAAAACGTAGCCGAAGGTTTGAATGTTACTCGTGAATTAATAGGATTATATTCTACTGCCTGAAAAACCATAAAAATGAAACAAAATATACGTCAGAAGAAAGTAACTGAACAAGATTAAATGTGGGAAAGTTGTAGACCAAGAGTTTTCTAAAATATCGATCGCCCTCTTCAGTTTTAATATGGTACTAAGGACACTTCGCTGCTTTCTGAGAACAAAATAAACTTGAAATGCACGTAACCAGCAGTTCCAATAATCGACACGTCAGGTTTTATTCAGGGTAAATATTCCACAGAATAATGTTTCAATACAAAAACAGGTTATTTAAATCTAGTGCAAGTTCGTACATTAAGAAGACGTGAATTAATTATTTTTAAACAAAAGCATTTAGACTACGTGTTCTTATCATTATGCCTGATTTACAAGCGAGGAATGTTTTTTTTTTTTCTTATAAGCAGTATATAATTAATAACCTGTTTGCAAATGGACTAAATCATATTATGGAAAGGATTTGCTGAAATAATATGTATAATATATACGTATTGAGGATTACGGAAGAGACTGAAAAATAGAACTTGTGAAATGTTAACTGATAGAACTCTAATGCTGCAGGGACCATACGCTTGAAAAAATATAATTCATCAGAAAACCGACAAAATTAGAAATCTGTGAAGTGAAAGAGCAGAACATTTCTTTTCAACGGTTATCATTCGATCTCAGCAATATTCCAAATAAACATTGGGCATCTCAAAGAAACACAACTTGACTATTTGTAAAAAAAATATATATATATATATGTATTTTAATTATTCAGTAACAAATAAACAAGTAGATAAAGTGTATATATGTATATATTTTTATCATTCAGTAACTAATAAACAATTAGATAAAGTGTATATATTTTTATCATTCAGTAACTAATAAACAAGTAGATAAAGTGTATATATGTATATATTTTTATCATTCAGTAACTAATAAACAAGTAGATAAAGTGTATATATGTATATATTTTATCATTCAGTAACTAATAAACAAGTAGATAAAGTGTATATATGTATATATTTTATCATTCAGTAACTAATAAACAAGTAGATAAAGTGTATATATGTATATATTTTTATCATTCAGTAACTAATAAACAAGTAAATAAAGTGTATATATGTATATATTTTTATCATTCAGTAACTAATAAACAAGTAGATAAAGTGTATATATGTATATATTTTTATCATTCAGTAACTAATAAACAAGTAGATAAAGTGTATATATGTATATATTTTTATCATTCAGTAACTAATAAACAAGTAGATAAAGTGTATATATGTATATATTTTCATCATTCAGTAACTAATAAACAAGTAGATAAAGTGTATATATGTATATATTTTTATCATTTAGTAACTAATAAACAAGTAGATAAAGTGTATATATATATATTTTTATCATTCAGTAACTAATAAACAAGTAGATAAAGTGTATATATGTATATATTTTTATCATTCAGTAACTAATAAACAAGTAGATAAAGTGTATATATGTGTATATTTTTATCATTCAGTAACTAATAAACAAGTAGATAAAGTGTATATATGTATATATTTTTATCATTCAGTAACTAATAAACAAGTAGATAAAGTGTATATATGTATATATTTTTATCATTCAGTAACTAATAAACAAGTAGATAAAGTGTATATATGTATATATTTTTATCATTCAGTAACTAATAAACAAGTAGATAAAGTGTATATATGTATATATTTTTATCATTCAGTAACTAATAAACAAGTAGATAAAGTGTATATATGTATATATTTTTATCATTCAGTAACTAATAAACAAGTAGATAAAGTGTATATATGTATATATTTTATCATTCAGTAACTAATAAACAAGTAGATAAAGTGTATATATGTATATATTTTTATCATTCAATAACTAATAAACAAGTAGATAAAGTGTATATATGTGTATATTTTTATCATTCAGCAACTAATAAACTTAAACGTAATGAGAAAGTAATCCAATGTTTTTGAATAACCTGTTGTAAGTCCGCGAAGCTAGTTGTTGCAGAGTATATTTATCTATGAGCATACTTCGGTGAGTATGTTCATAGAGTCAAAAAATGTTAATTCAATCATTAGAAAATATACGAACGCACATACAAAGTTAAATAGCTAATGTGAAAAAAAACAATAGAAAATATTCTTATTGTTTAGTTATGCAAAAACAAAATTGATGCACTTTATTAAAGAAAGAAAACGTGTTGAACTCATTATTTTGTAAAGGTAAAAAAAGTTAAAGTTTTTACATGTTAGTCTCTTTGTTACAAATACAGCCACAAGTTATTTTTATTATTAAGCATTCTGTCACAAAAATGTCACAATTCACAAAAAACGATCATCAACTATTGAACCAACAACCAAGCTGTATGTTCTAGAGAATACTCAGATTACCTGTGATTCGTGATGACGAAAAAACACACTTGAAGAAGAAAAATGTATATGTAAAAACGGCTGGTGAGGGTTTTGTAGAGAAAAGAGTTTTCTCAACCCCTACCAGCCGTTTTTACATATAACTGAGATTACCTGTTGCATACTTTAAGTCACCACTAACTTGCAACATTTTCTGTTTGCATGTTTTGTGTTAGTTCCATTGAAACCAAGTCGTGTCCTTATCATGTTCATGAAGGTATTGTGCTTTGTCATAAATTAACGCTACTAAGTTCTTCTTCGATTTTATAACTTCTAAAGAAAAGTTTAGTTGTGGTTAGTATGTTTTACCTCACCACTGAGAGCAAGTATTTATGTTTCAAAGAAAACTGAGTATACAAATAATTTTCAGTTACAACAGAGATGTTACACACATAAAATATAAAACACAGTAAAATGTTATATATAGCTTAAACGATAATGTTCGCAACAAAAGAAAAGAACACACGTGGAAATCATTTAACAAAAGGTACATAATGATCTTATAGAAGATTCGTAACCTTTTCAAAAGTACTCAACTTCAGATACTTTTAAACTATAGGATACAAATTATGTGACCCAAAATTATTGGAGATAAATTTGCCACCTAGGGTAGTGTTTTGTCCTTAGAAACTTATCGCTAATCATTTTCAAACTACCACACCAGTATATGACATCCCTACAGAAGAGAAGCTGGTGATTTTTAGCCATTAACGATTAATGAAAGTTATTATGGTAAAGAAAATTACCAACTTAATTGCATACTGGTCTATTCATGTTATTTATAACTGGGGTTAATATGCTTGAATAGAAAAATAGGCTTCATTCTCTCACGATCGTAAAAATGAGGCATACCGTAGTAAACATGTTTTAATTTTCGGCAGGTATTCGTTGTTTAAACATTCCAAAGATATTTTCATCTCCAGAAACACGTTTTAATCTTCCTATTGTAAGACTACCGTAAATAACGCTGTACAAATGCTGTAAAACATAATATTGAGTAGGTATGGGTAAAATACACAGATGTGTCATTGCCGAAAACTAACTGTTTGGGCATTATATATATATATATATTTATAAAAGCGAGTTCTTTTTTCCTAAACGCCTTCCGCAATACCCATGAATATAGTGCTATATTTTTCAACTCAAATTATTTTTTCTGTATTTTATCACTATATCACAGTAGAGCAATAGTGTTGTCAGACAGACTTCCATACTCCGAAATGTATACTTAACAGTAAAGATATTGTAAACATACAAATATGCAGTATATATTTTATTACACGTTTTGGGGTTTCATTTTTATGTAACAGAATTGTACTCTGTGAATAGCCCATCGACGACTCAGCAGTAGGGGTTTATATAACTATAAATCTGCGGTTCGAATCCTGGGTACGCATAACGCAAAAGCCCATTGTACCACTTTGTATTTAATAAGAAATAAGTAAGCAATATGGATACTACTAGGTTAATTTTTTCCCCTTCACCCCCAGTAGAACAGTGGTGCGTGTGCAAATTTACAACGTTCGATACTCGTGGTGAGCAGCGCATAGATAACCCCTTGTGTAACTTTGTAACGGATTTACTATTACTGTGTGTTTCGAATTTTGCACAAAGCTACACGAGAACTATCTGCACTAGCCGTACTTAATTTAGCAGTTAATCATCACCACCCACCGTTAACTCTTACGATACATTTCTGCCAACGCTTAATGAGATTGGCAGTCATATTATGTTTGTTGTGACAAGGATTCGAACCCACAACCCTCAGATTACGAGTCCAACGCCCTAACCAGCTGGTCATGCCAGGACGATTTACATTTGTATATTTATTTTAATATCGATATTTGTTACAGTTAAATATATATTTAAAAATTCAATTTACAGAATAAGTAAATTCTGTATTGCGAAATTCCCGCTTATTCTTAAAAGTTGTAAAAGATTCTCGAGTATAAGAATCAAAAACATATATATGTATGTAAATGTCAATATTGCTGTATTAGTTGAAATTTCTAGAATCTCGCCTAATGCTTGTAAAAGATAGCAAACACAACGTGCGGAGAGATAGTATATATATTATTGGTTTACTGCAATTGGTGTGCTACAAACTCGGAAGCTAAAACTGTAATTAACGCTTATTAATCGAAATCTTCAGATATTTGACAAGGAACATTTATAGATTTCGAATATAACAAACCGTTTAACTACAGCGGATTAACATCGGGTGTGAGTGTTTTCACTAAGACATCATATAACTGTGAAAACTATCATTAACGAAGAGCTAGCTAGTTCCTCGTCATGCCTTTGTCTAATCGAAATTAATTCGCTCCTCGTGAACCCTCGATAGGATATTAAGAAAGTTCCAGATCCTACAGAAAACTCAATATTCTTTGTATATTTGTAAAACCTTTGAATATAAATCATTATTCGAAATAACTGTTATTATAAATTGTATTATTGTTTGCACATTATAATATATTTGTATTGAGAAAGAAAACTGTATGTATCGATTTTGTTGCCAATCATAAGTTCGATACATCTTTACATTTAATTAACTTCTAAACTTAAATTACAGTTTAACTCGGTTTCAGTCTATTTGAAATCGTAATACGTAATATAATAAACTAGGGGCTTGTCTGTGATAAATTATAATATTAGGTTGAGGAATAATTCGTGAGCGTTTTTAAATAATTTCATTCAAGCATTACATGCAAGACTATACAATATTTCAATTCATGAACACATTACACCCAAAACATTTATTATGATACTTTATTTCATGTAATACCTAGGTATATAGTATGCATTGTTTTAAACGAAATTGCAAGAAATTAAATGCGAATAGCAGATGGTGTCGAAAATGCTCGATTTTGTCCACTTGACATTCCATTTAATGAGCTGAAAATGAAAGCAAAAATTAAAGACATATGAAAATCAAACACACCATCTATTAGAGCAAAAATTTATCTACCAAATGACATGAAATATTTTGCGAAAGCGTTTCATTTATGAATATATTTTTAACTTGAAAAAACGCTCACGAATTATTCCTCAACCCAATACATAACACTCTTTTACAAATGAAACACATTTTATTCCCTAACAAGTCATATATGTCATATTCGCCGAGTCATTGTCAAGCTTTAATATGGAAGGTTTTCAATATAATATATAAGTTTAGTCCTTTTGTGATGAACCATCATAAGGCAAGTCAAAGTCATTTATTATCAAACTGTATACAAAATAATGTTTAAGCGATAACCATATGGCAAACAGAATTAATTAGAACAACAACTATAACGTACACGTAGGGAAAAAAAACACATATATCTTACTTCAGAATAAGGTTTTATAGCCACCAGGTGTTGCAAAAGAAACTTTCTAATTAAAATATAAAATCCACAATTCAGTTTGTTTTTTAATTTTGCGCAAAGCTACACGAGGGCTATCTGCGCTAGCCGTCCCTAATTTTGCAGGGTAAGACTAAAGGGAAGGCAGCTAGTCATTACCACCCACCGCCAACTCTTGGACTACTCTTTTTACCAACGAATAGTGGGATTGACCGTCACTTTATAACGCCCCCACGGCTGAAATGGCGAGCATATTTGGTGCGACGGGGATTCGAACCCGCGACCCTCGGAATACGAGTCGAACGCCTTAACCCACCTGGTCATGCCTTACTTCAGAATAAGATTTTATAGCCACCAGGTGTTGCAAAACAAACTGTCTAATTAAAATGTAAAATCTACAATTCAGACAGTTTTTTTCCGTTATGTTATTTAGAATCCACAAGGCACTTGAAGAGTTAATGTAATGTTTTTACTAAAGAACAAAATATAAGTAGATAGGTATAGCACTGAAGGAAAAATGTCATAGAAACTCGTAATAACCCAAGCGTCGTTGTTATACGAATTACAGTGTTGTGACACCGAGTAGTTGAAGTGTGTTGTAGTGACGTAGATTGCCGTTAGAGGGCGGTTCGTCGTGATAGGACAACTCAAAAAGTGCCTACACAGTATTGATATGCTGGAGAGAGTCATAAGATGAAGCTTACCAGGGTAAATGTTGAAAATACACTGATTATATTTGTGAAACTGGATACCTAGAGTGCATTATACTTATCTAGATCCTCCATGAATGTCGTCATGATATATAAGACTATCCAGAGGGTCTCATACTGGTTAATATTACAAGCACTACGTTTTCGTGATACTCGTTAATTGGAGAGTGTCGTTTTCACATTACACGTACAAACAATGCACAGAGTTGTAAGAAGAGTCGAAAATAAAGCTCATGGACAACCTTAAGACCACCAAATTATGTATAACTCTTAATGCATTTTTAGAGTGTGTGTTTTTATTACTATATTAATAAACATTGTTCAGTTTGTTCTTTAGTTCTAAACCTCTCTACAAGTCTAGACAAGTGTCATTTAGAAGAAATACCTATTAACAGTTCTCATGAAGAAAACTGGATTGAGATATAAGTTTCAGACTGAGCTAACAACATGTGATAATTGAAGAGAATTAGGTTATACTTCAGGAAATATCAAACTACGTTAAGATGTTTTTGGAAAACCTTGATGGCGCTTTTAGTTGAGACTTAAACTGACGGCAAGCATCAATATTACAAAGGATTAATGTAACCAGTTTTTTTCTTTCATCAGACTCGAGAGTAATATAACCAGAATTTTATCAAATCAGAGTCAAGATAAAATGTAACCAATATTTGATTAAATTAGACTTGAGAGAGAAAAGTTTGATAAACTTGATTTCGATGGTGAATTTAACCAGAGTTTGAATAAACCAAATTTGAAAGAAAATGTAACCAGGGTTTGTTTAAACCAGATTGTACTTAAAAATAGACTAACACTGAAGAAGACATCCAATCTTCATGATTAATAGCTCACTTTTCTATGTTGCAGAACAACAGTATTATTTCATGAAAATACAATGGAATTGCTGTGAGTATCAGAACAAAAGTCATTCTTTGGTTTTGTCTGGCATGGCCAGGTGATTAAGGTAATCATTTCGTAATATGAGGATCGCAGGTTCAAATCTATGTCACACCAAACATCCTTACCCTTTCAGCTGTCGGAACTTTATTATGTTATGGTCAATTCCACTATATGCCCAAGAGTTGACAGTGTGTGGTGATCACTAGCTGCCCTCTCTCTTCTCAATTAGGGACGACAAGCGCAGATAGCCCTAGTGTAGCTTTGCGCGATGTTCAAAACAAAGAAACAGACATGGGTTTTCTGTTTTATGCTATAAGGACAATCAGAACCCGATTTTGAGCATTATAGGCCCTTAGACTTACCGCTGAGCCACTGGGAGTTAAATAGATTTGTAGGAGTAACAGCAATTCTTCTTTATATACATAACAAAACTACGAACTGTAACTTACGCACATTATAAGTGTTAAGTAGATGAATACGAAATTTAAAGTATGTAGGTGTATGAAACATAATAAATGCTATATGTTTAAAATCAAGGCCAGTGTTTTGTGATTTTTATAACCCTTAATACTGAGATATTTTAATTACATATCTTAGTTTGAAAGCGATACTCAATGGATTTCTTCAAGTACATGTGGTCAGACAGTAACATTAAGGTCGAATTGAGTACAATTCTGAGAAATTGAAAAGTAGAGTTCTTGTATGCAGCTATTATAGTTTTAAACCTTTCATGAACGTAACTTAGAAGATGAAATTACTTTTCCTCAGTTATGATCAGATTGAAGTTTTTGAAGTTTCTGTACAGGTTGCCTGTGCACTAAATTTTCCAAGTTCATAGTGAATAGTTTGTGTCCAGCTGTGAATGATATTCAATCTCGACTTTAGATTTCCAAGCGTGGTCAGTGGTAGTAACAAGCGTATCTGCTCCTTTATGTGGTCGGTACAGAGGGAAACTTGTTTTCTTAGCATGTTTGAAGTTTTAAACAGAAACAAAGAAATAAGAAGTTTGACTCCTTACGTTTTTTGATAAGAGGATGAGTGTTACGATGTACGTGTGATGGTGCATTCTTCTTTTCTTTTAAACTTTATACATATTGCTACGGTTAAAACATAAATTATTCGTATATTATTATAGTTAAAACATCAATCAATTGTATATTGCTACGGTTAAAACATAAATTATTCGTATATTATTATAGTTAAAACATTAATCAATTGTATATTGCTACGGTTAAAACATAAATTATTCGTATATTATTATAGTTAAAACATTAATCAATTGTATATTGCTACGGTTAAAACATAAATTATTCGTATATTATTATAGTTAAAACATTAATCAATTGTATATTGCTACGGTTAAAAAATAAATTATTCGTATATTATTATAGTTAAAACATTAATCAATTGTATATTGCTACGGATAAAACATAAATTATTCGTATATTATTATAGTTAAAACATTAATCAATTGTATATAGCTACGGTTAAAACATAAATTATTCGTATATTATTATAGTTAAAACATTAATCAATTGTATATTGCTACGGTTAAAACATAAATTATTCGTATATTATTATAGTTAAAACATTAATCAATTGTATATTGCTGTGGTTAAAACATAAATTATTCGTATATTATTATAGTTAAAACATTAATCAAAAACATAAATTATTCGTATATTATTATAGTTAAAACATTAATCAATTGTATATTGCTGTGGTTAAAACATAAATTATTCGTATATTATTATAGTTAAAACATTAATCAATTGTATATTGCTGTGGTTAAAACATAAATTATTCGTATATTATTATAGTTAAAACATTAATCAATTGTATATTGCTACGGTTAAAACATAAATTATTCGTATATTATTATAGTTAAAACATTAATCAATTGTATATTGCTGTGGTTAAAACATAAATTATTCGTATATTATTATAGTTAAAACATTAATCAATTGTATATTGCTGTGGTTAAAACATAAATTATTCGTATATTATTATAGTTAAAACATTAATCAATTGTATATTGCTACGGTTAAAACATAAATTATTCGTATATTATTATAGTTAAAACATTAATCAATTGTATATTGCTACGGTTAAAACATAAATTATTCGTATATTATTATAGTTAAAACATTAATCAATTGTATATTGCTATGGTTAAAACATAAATTATTCGTATATTAGTATAGTTAAAACATTAATCAATTGTATATTGCTACGGTTAAAACATAAATTATTCGTATATTATTATAGTTAAAACATTAATCAATTGTATATTGCTACGGTTAAAACATAAATTATTCTTATATTATTATAGTTAAAACATTAATCAATTGTATATTGCTACGGTTAAAACATAAATTATTCGTATATTAGTATAGTTAAAACATTAATCAATTGTATATTGCTACGGTTAAAACATAAATTATTTGTATATTATTATAGTTAAAACATTAATCAATTGTATATTGCTGTGGTTAAAACATAAATTATTCAAACTTTTCATCCTCACAACGTTTCTATTTAAACAAAGAAAATTTTCATGGATTTAATTGTATAATTTTGTAGTTCTCATATAAAGATAATTAGATCTCTTGATATATTTTAAGTATGTGGGCTGTCTGATATGTAGTCCTAAGTCCTAATTTCATTAAGTGTGTAAACCGTTAGAATTTTTGTCATACCTTAAACATGTAAATACATTAAATTTCAGTCTCATATATCTACGTCTTTAGCTGATGAACTTTAAAAATCAGTTTTATTCGCTTCTTTAATATTAAAATCCCGTCTTAAAATTCACACTTTAGGACGCTCTAACTTTTATACAATGTGGAATACAAAATTCAAGTTTATTTTCTATAAATATGTTTAACTTAAACAACAACCAGCTAGCGTTGTTTATTATGTAGTATTTCACATGTAACTATTATTTTATAATTTTACCGGTGTTTTTGTTTTTACTCTTATAAGCATAATTGTTACATTTTAGGTTTTCATTTTCATTTCAAGCACACAAAGTTTGGTCTACTCTCTCTTCTGGTAACATCTTTCAGAGGATGCCCCTGAGCTACCGTGTTTCTCCGATAATAAGACCTACCCATAAAATAAGACCTAGTGTGATTTTTGGGGATAGTTTTAATATAAGCCCCACCCTTAAAATAAGCCCTAGTTAAGAGTAGCAGGAAGAGGAAAGAAATAAAAAAATTAATTTATTAATTAGTTTTATAGTTAGTTCATTAGTTTGTTTAAGTATTAATCAGTTAGTTTAATAGTTTAATAATAGTTTATTTTAAATGGTTAGTTTAATAGTTTTACTTTGTAACTTCATTTTTTTAATATATCAAAATAAAACATCCCCCGAAAATAAGCCGTAGTGTCATATTTTGGAGTGAAAATTAATATAAGCCCTGTCTTATTTTCGGAGAAACACGGTAGTTCCCAAATTTTTGGTTTAATTTTGTTACAGTGAATAATTCTTCTATCCAAACTTTAATCATCTTTTTTTTTTTTCAGAATAGGGTTCAGGTCTCAGTCTACTAGAAGGCCTGCCCCCTGACAGTAGTATTTCCATTAGAAAGTATCTGTTTGATACGGTATAGAAGGGACTCTGGCATTATAAATTTTATGAGTCAATTGGTGTCATACTGAATCATTATATTAGGTTGAGGAATAATTCGTGAGCGTTTTTAAATAATTTCATTCAAGCATTACATGCAAGACTATACAATACTTCAATGCATGAACACATTACACCCAAAACATTTATTATGATACTTTATTTCATGTAATACCTAAGTATATAATATGCATTGTTTTAAACGAAATTGCAAGAAGTTAAATGCGAAAAGCAGATGGTGTCGAAAATGCTCGATTTTGTCCACTTGACATTCCATTTAATGAGCTGAAAATGAAAGCAAAAATTAAAGACATATGAAAATCAAACACACCATCTATTAGAGCAAAAAATTATCTACCAAATGACATGAAATATTTTGCGAAAGAGTTTCATTTATTACTATATTTTTTTAACTTGAAAAAACGCTCACGAATTATTCCTCAACCCAATAGAAGCAGTAACTAATGTGTCCCCTAGGGTATTATAAAAATAAGTGTTCTTCCTTCTACAAGACATCTAAAGCCCAAGAAAACTCTACTTTGGAAGTATTGTCAGCTTTTACATGATATATGATGTCACCCCTGTGTTGCTTGATACCACAATACGCTTTCTAGGTCTCATCTTTGTTTTAAATGGTTCAATAAAAGAGGCCTAGGAAGCTAGGATACTGCTCTCTAAAAATTCCCATCAGTGATAAACGACTGGACAACATGATTGTCAGTGCGGGCTTAAAGACAACTGATGGATTCATCTGTAGCAGGTTATTCTTGTAGATTCAGTGCAACTAATGAGATCTCTGAAGACCCAAAAACTTTGAATTTGAGTGAGCAGCAAGGACAATAAGGTAATAAAACAGGGTTTGATGCTTATTAAGAATTAAAATTAAAATAGCCGGAGGTCAGTACAGAAAGGAAATTCCAAGGTCATTGTGTCTGTAAGGAAGGTGAGAAGTTCGTTAAGAGATACAGAAATAGAGATGAAGTGCTTCATCACTATAAACATCTTTATAAGAA
The DNA here is from genome assembly GCF_004210375.1 of Tachypleus tridentatus. Classification (NCBI taxonomy): domain Eukaryota; kingdom Metazoa; phylum Arthropoda; class Merostomata; order Xiphosura; family Limulidae; genus Tachypleus; species Tachypleus tridentatus. The sequence continues at coordinate 41,852,275 of NC_134830.1, forward strand.
ACTATCATAAGATTCTATCTGGAGTGTTATACGCCGTTTTTCAAGACTGTAATGTGCTAGTTATACAGGTTGTGAGATAGCAAATTATATTCTTTTTTTTTTATTATTATGGCTCTGTTTATCGTTCATATATTATTTTCTTCTATCGATAGTTTATCTATAAATGTTAAGTTGCATTAAAACGATAACTCACCTTCTGCATAATTATATATATATATATGTTGAGTAAATTATATACGTATCTGTGTGTATGACAAAACTGACATCAGCTTTCCTAGCTGTTAATGTAGCAGAAGAGTATGTAAATTTATGATCACATGACATATACTCTCGTGACCTGTTCTCTAAGAGAGAGTCACGAGACTGTTATTGCTGTTTTTTACTCGTTACTGATATTGAAAGTAGTTTTGGAAAAATGCTTTTGCTGTATTTTGTGCGTGTGTGTGTTGTTAGTTTTTTTATTTGTGGTTCTTTTTCCTGATTCAGTTATTTCAGATAATTTTGCCATTATTAATATTTATGATATAGTTTATATTAATATTGATGTGGAGTTCTGGCCAGACACTTGTTTATTATCTATGTGTTAATAAATGTTTGTATAAATTGTGTTTAATTGTTAAACCGTGCTAGTAGCGGCGTGTTCATATTAGACCGTTACAATGCTGTTCGTTATTATATTTCTTATGTCTACTACTGAAGTGTGGTCAGCAGTGTTACAAACTTTGGCCACCTCTCTTGATCATGCAATAAACAACACCTACACAGAATAAATTTCAAAATATGTTTATACACAACACTAGAAAAACTTAAACATTTTAGAGTTTTGTAAATCGAGTTCATTCTCGCCCAAAGCAAAAGAGGGTTAAATTGTATTTTGAGAATACAAAGAAACAAACAACCCAAGAGTCATAATTTCACTTTACTCAGATATACATATAATTTATGATTACTTAAATTATGTTTAAAGTAACATATACTTTCACCATTTACTCATATGAAAACCTTTGTTCTGACATTTTTTTTTCCCTTTACTTTCAAAAAACTTTAAGTTTAGGACTAAAGTTGTCACCATTACAGTTTTCATTTTATTAAATACCTAGATAAAAAGTGATCCCCTTTTTTACAGGCATTGTGATTTTATTGGCATTATTAAAATATTGTTTGACTATTCGGAGCACCGTGTACAATTAGACCAACCATATTTTTCATGGCAATGAAGTTGTCACAAAGCATATGTTTCCGTCTTAGTGTGGTCTTAATTTGACGTAAACACCTCAGTGTTCTAACCACAACTCTTTATTATATGTAGATAATATATTTTTTTTCATTCATACATGTAACACAACAAACGGTGAAACTTTCTATTCATAAAAGTAATTATAGTAGTGTTCCCAAATAGGTGTATACCTGCAAGAAGTTACCTTCTGTTGTCATTCAGTGGCGTTTAAAAACATATTATTAACATATATTATGATAGTAAATCCACAAAGCAAGTAGAGACCTCTGGAAAAATATTTTAAAGAAAATAAATCTAATGCTTCAAATGTGCGTGATAGTCTTGGTGAGTTACCACAACTTTGCAACCAACATTCATATGTTATTTATTCATCCTTGAATTATTTCTTCTGATTTACCTTTGTATGAATATCAAACAAAAGTAGTTCTGATGTAAAGTACAAGCTTTGATTGGAACTATATTCCAATTCAATCTTTATTTTACTAACACTTCTAATCTTTATTCACATTATCAGTTTGCTTGACAGTTGTGAAACACAAGTGATCATTTATTTAGTTCATTGGTCATGTACAAAAACAGACACATCTCAGTTAGCATTAGCCGTGTATGTGAGCCTCAGAATTAAGCATCACAACTAAATACGCCATGCCTATGTTCAAAGTCAGACTAAGTACACACAAACTGCATTGACTTGTTATCTGAGTAGACTTAAATAAGAATATATTTGTTATCGATGAAATGAAAGGGCTAAAACAAGAATATCTATATATTTGTAAATATTTTGTGAGTTTTATAGTGCAAGAAACAAAGTTTGCACAATAACGTGATGAAAACGTTATTAAAAGAGTTGACTCACCATGCCATCTAACGCATGTTTTGTTCAAGAGATGTTTCTTTCATGGTGTGTGTGTTTTCCTTATAACAAAGCCACATCGGGCTATCTGCTAAGTTCACTGAGGAGAATCGAATCCCTGATTTTAGCGTTGTAAATCCGTAGGCTTACTGCTGTAACACCAGGGGACGTTTCTTTCATTCTCAGCTTTGTGATATTTCTAAACTCTAAAACCTCTTTTTACGACATTGCACTGAATTGTTTTTTATCTAAGTATGGTTTCGAAATAACACAAAAATATTCTTTGTTTTCATTAATTCTAATTTGAACTCCATGCTTTGATAAATCTTTAAATTGTTCCATCATCTACGATAAAAAGTGCTTATAAGAGATTAAGAAAACAATACCACAAAATTAAAATATAGTTATATAATTAGAGGCTGGCTGTACCGCTGTTCTACTGGAGGGAATGGGAAAACAATAACCTAGTAATATCCATATTGCTTGTTTATTTCTTATTAAATACAAAGTGGTACAATGGGCTTTTGCGTTATGCGTACCCAGAATTCTAACCGCAGATTTATAGCTATATACATCCCTACCACTGAGTCGTCGATGGGCTATTCACAGAGTACAATTCTGTTACATAAAAATGAAACCCCAACACGTGTAATAAAATATATACTGCATATTTGTATGTTTACAATATCTTTACTGTTAAGTATACATTTCGGAGTATGGAAGTCTGTCTGACAACACTATTGCTCTACTGTGATATAGTGATAAAATACAGAAAAAATAATTTGAGTTGAAAAATAGAGCACTATATTCATGGGTATTGCGGGAGGCGTTTTAGAAAAAAGAACTCGCTTTTATAAATATATATATATATATAATGCCCAAACAGTTAGTTTTCGGCAATGACACATCTGTGTATTTTACCCATACCTACTCAATATTATGTTTTACAGCATTTGTACAGCGTTAGTCATGGTAGTCTTACAATAGGAAGATTAAAACGTATTTCTGGAGATGAAAATATCTTTGGAATGTTTAAACAACGAATACCTGCCTAAAATTAAAACATGTTTTACTACGGTGTTTGCCATATGGTTATCGCTTAAACATTTTTTTGTATACAGTTTGATAATAAATTACTTTGAGTTGCCTTATGATAGTTCATCACAAAAGGACTAATCTTATAAATTATATTGAAAGCCTTCAATATTAAAGCTTGACAATGACTCGGCGAATATAACATATATATATACAAGTCAAGTATGACCAGTTTCTCACCTGGAGATCTGCGAACATGCGACTTCTTTGACCCTGTACGAAGAAATGAGCCTCGTTACTGAATAACACCTTTCTCCATTGTTCTTGCGTCCAGTTCTTGTATTTCAGACCCCATTGATACCGTTTTTTCTTCATAGAGTTGGTAAAAAGTTGTTTATTTGACTGGTCTCCTTGCCCTTCTAACGCAATTTCGAATGACGTAATATTCCTCAAAATTTCGTCATATATCCCAAACATAAATTGACCGTTTCCAAAACACAGCTAATGACGCAGTATATGTTAGAAAAATGACTATTAAAGGAAATCAGCGGGTCAAGCGAACCTACACCGGCCGCCATGCTGAAAATATTGTAAAATGACCATTTGTTTTAATTAATTTGCACAAGGGTGTATATAAACTGAATAACTTGACACTGTTTACATAGTCAAATACCTGTTTAACAGTTGTACATCGTGATATCACAAATTTAAAGTGCAACCATCTTGTTCTGCCATATCTTCCTCGGAAGTACATTTTGTGGCGATGGCTTTTCGGTAACAAACGAACAAAAATAACTTCCTGGACCTAAAAGCTCTTAAAATATTTTAGAGACAAGCCCGCTTATGTTATAATTCCCTAGTGAAACGTAACTATGTCGTTAGCAGAGCGTTTTAAAGTTAGCTCATCGTTCCCAAGTTCCACATAAAAATTCATATAATGTGTTTACCGAGCGAAGCTAAGTTTTCTGAGTACCATAGAAGTGTGATGTTGCGACTTTCTGGCACCTTTTATCTCTAAGTCTTACCATATTCTTTTAAGCATTAACGAGTAACTGTAGTCGAAAGTTACGAAATATCACACTTACAAATTCGACTAATGTCCTTACATCTATTCCAAAGTTATTTTATGTATTTTAGAACAATGAGCGTACTGTTTTTTGGTGTTTTTCTTTGTGTTAGAGCAAAAGCATAGTGGATTATCTGCTGTGTCTACTGTGAGAAATCTAACTCCGTAGAGTTACCTTTGTTCATAAAGCTTGTGGAAATCAAAGGGTAGTTCTGTTTAAACTGAAATCCTAAAGCAATGAGAAAGACAAAAAGAAGCAACAATAGATTATTGTTAAGCAGATAGTTGCACAATGAGCTGTCTGTATTGTACCTACCAGGAGTATTGTAATATGAGTTTTAGTTTCTTAAGGCTAAAAACTTATCGCCGAGCCACTAGAGGGAGTGATAATCATGATGATAAAAGTTTGCTTCTTTTTTTTTAATTTTGCGCAAAGCTACACGAGTGTCATCTGCGCTAGCTGTCCCTAATTTAGCAGTGTAAGACTAGAAGAAAGGTAGCTAGTCATCACCACCCACCGTCAACTCTTGGGCTCCTCTTTTACGAACGAATAATGGGATTGACCGTCACATTATAACGCCCCCACGGCTGAAAGAGCGAGCATGTTTGTTGTGAGAGGGATTCGAACCCGCAACCCTCGAATTACGAGTCGAAAAGATAAAAAGAAATTTAAAATATTTGTTCTGTCTTAAGAGTGTCGTAAAGATGATGAATAAAATATGAAACGTAGGCCTATTTCCAGTTTATAAGGGAAATTGAACACACGCTGGAAAACACCTTCTTTGTCTAAGTATAAAATAAGCAATCTGACAATAATTCTACTGCGTTAACGACGGCTTTTCTTTGTGAACAGACAGTATTTAGATATCGCGTTTGCTACAATGTATCAAAGAGTTTGACAAATACAACTTGGTTCCACTTTATACGATTCTCAACTTACAAACAAGGTGATGTGGTGTTAGCTGTAGATTCTCATCACTATACACATCTAACGCTGAAAATTTGGTGGATTCTCTGTATGCACTTGAACTGTTTAGTTTGTTATCATAACTTGCTGAAAATAAAACTTTTGAATAGAGAAGTCGATAATTCCTAAAACTATTTCAAACATTGTGTCAAAAATGCACGAGTGTCTGAAAAAAAATGGTCGAATTTCTTTCAACCATCTCACACACAAAAAAAACAGCATAAAATAAGTTTCAATGCAAAATTCAAATATGTTGGTTAAATCGTTTACAGAAACCTCAGTATATAAACATCTTGAATATCATACAAAAATATAGAAAAGCTCTTTCCATAAACCTCGCCTTTTGCTTATTACCTATGTCTCACCAACCACTAAAGTTCTAAGTAAGCAAACTAACTAGTAAATTTTTAGGCCAAACTAAAATAAAAACACTGACAAGTTTAGTAGAATGATAGAAATAGGAAGACAGTTAAACTGTTAAAAACCAAGGTTAACATTCATCGTACTTTAAGGTGTTTTGTTTTTGCAGACTGATGTTTAAAGAAGTATCGAATGCTTTTTCTGAATGTTCTTAAAATTCGCTTTGTCGTAAATCGCTTGTACCAAATTCATGGACTGATAATTGTAACCCCACTCGTTTATGTGGCTCCTCTTGTCTGTTGATGTTATTTATGATTATTTTTTTTAATTATTGAAATAAATGTTATTAAGATTAGTTATATTATACCCTCATATTTTGTTATGTAACTGTTTGATTATAAATGAACAAATGTTTAATGCAAAAACTAGGACGGAAAATAAAAAACAACATAAGCGCAGGAAGAGCAAATACAACTGTAACTCGCAAAGATAAGTACATTGAATAGTCAAATAAAGAGACACGTGAAACAACATCTAGACACATTTCTCATATGCGTATCTTAATAAATGCAATAAAACACACACACACCATTTATGGACTCACTATTAACTGCGTTACTTCAAAAGAAAAATATCTGAACATAAATAACTTGCGCCTACTTTCCCTGTTAGAGCAAAATGGAAATTACGTGATTTGCTTTTAAACGCATCGTATAAATATTTCATTCATCGCATGCCATGTTATTTCACTCGCGTGAGGAGTCGTTTTAGTGTTTTACACCAACACATAAAACATTTTGTAAAACATTTAATTTCATTGTCTAAAGTACTATCGCAATAACCGCATCTTTGTTTTAAGGTAAAAAATATGTGTAATTTCATTGGGCAAACACAGACGAAATCCAAAAATTTTACAATAATTAAAGTATCTTTGTGCAACTTTGAAAAGCTCATGTTCCATTATAATAAAGCTCATTTCTGTCGTTAATTTTATCATCGTAGAATCTGTTTTCTATTTCTCGTTTTCTTTATTTTGAAATTCGCGCCAAACTAGGCGAGGGCTATCTGTCCCTATTTTAGCAGTAATACACTAGAAGTAAGCCAGTTAGTCAACATAACTCACTGCCAATTCTTGGGCAACTCCTTTGCTAATGAATAATGGGATTGGTTGAAATATTATAACTACCCTACGGCTGGTAAGGCGAACATGGGACAGATATTCGAATCCGAGATCTTCGGATTGGGAACCGAATGCTATAACCACTAGGTCATGCAAGGCCCGTATTTCTGCCAAACTTACTAAAGTTATTTACCACTGTCTATAATCGTGAACTATAAACTAAAGGGAATTCAACTAATCACTAGCACCCTACCACCAACCTTCCACTCAAAGAATTGGTTGTCACTCTTGTTGTGCAACCACAACTTAAAGCTTAAAGAATATTTAACGGTATCGCAAAAAGTCGAACCCGGCTGACCAGCTCTGAAACTTATAGCTCTACCACTAGTATTATTGTAAACAATACCTCTACCTCCTAATGATGGATAAAGATCTACAGATTCTATCGTGCATTATGCGAGCCGATGAAGCACAGTTTTCACTTAATGGTGTATTGAACATTGTATTAGTTTGGTTTAGTTGCTACTAGACACAAAGCTACACAATGGGTTATCTGATTATCTGTGCTCAGTTTACCACAAGTATTGAAACCCGAATTTTAGCGTTCTAAGTCTGAAAACGTTTCTCCTGATCACTAGGGAGGGGGTTGGCAGCGTCATATTATACTAAAACAGAAATGTCGAATAATTCTGGCGAAACGTCGGGAATGTGAAAACAAACAAACGAACTGGATAATATATTTTCCTTACTCAATGAAAATCATGAAGACAAAGAATTAGCTCAAACAGTTATGATTAATTTTGTATTGTTTAACAAGATATATACAACAATCATCATTCATAATGTTTAAAATTATTTCCAAACAAGTAGGCTTTATAACACAAGTAATCTAAAACACAGTAAATCTAGAACATTGTGATAGTAGAGCGGTAACTCTACGGATTTACAGCGCTAAAATCAGGAGTTCGATTCCCCTCGGTGGGCTCAGCAGATGGCTCGATGCGGCTTTGCTATAAGAAAACACACACACAAAATCGAAAACATTTTTATGCGTATTTTTATAATCCTCATAATGAAGCTTCCATACCTTTTATTACAGTTATTTCACGATACAGCGATTTATCTATTAAAATAACATTCCATTAGATTTAGAACTTTACTGTATGATGCCAGATGAATTATTTCCGGTTAAAGTGATAGGTATCTCTGATATGCAGTAGTTGAAAAGTCTAAATATAAACATAATAAAATGGTGTTCAACATTAAAAAAACTAATATTGTCCTATAAAAAAAAGCTTAAAAGTTATTTGTTACAAAAGGAGTTTAAAATTCAATGAATGAAACTTAGAATGATTGGATGTCTAGCGGGTTGATATGATAGCAAACATTTTATGCTTTCACACTTACGAGCACGAGATTATTTTTTCTTTCAAGCAAAAGAAAATGCTTTAATCAAATGAAAATGGTGTTTAATTTTATTCTGTATTTTTTAGAGTTAAGACTTTACCTTTGTTGTTTTCAGTTCACGGAATTATATAAGAGAAGTCAAAGTTTATATTTTCACTAATGTTTGTTTGTTTGTTTTGGAATTTTTCGCAAAGCTACACGAAGGCTATCTGCGATAGCCGTCCGTAATTTAGCAGTGTAAGACTAGAGGGAAGACAGCTAGTCATCACCACCCACCGACAACTCTTGGACTACTCTTTTATCAACGAATAGTGGGGTTGACCGTAACATTATACGCCCCCACGGCTGAAAGGGCGAGCATGTTTGGTGCGACGGGAATCCGAACCCGCGACCTTCAGATTACGAGTCGAATACTTTAACTTACCTAGCCATATCGGGCCATTTTCACTGATGTGAAATAGTCATAGAATTTCGAAAACTGGCTGACATAGAGTAGGCCATTTGTTACTTAACATTATATCATGACGTTAAGGTCACGTGAAGGTCAATAAGATATTTAAAAGTATGTCTTAAGCAAAAATGTGTCAATCAATTCGAGATTTGTACCCAAAACTTATATTACCTTAGAAACGTTATTTTCATTTTCATTTTGCATAAATTTGTATAAATTTTAAATAAAAATGTTTCACTTTAATACAGAGTGAGTAATAAAATTGTGTAAATTTATTCAACTCAGCATTTACCACCTTCTCTTACCTTTTTCTGGAACTTACTGTACGTTTCTATACCCACTTTGCTTTCCCTGGCCATCCTGCATAAAGTGGAAAAAAGTGTTCCTCATAACCCAGAGAAGCAATGGTCATGTTCAATGTACTGATATGGTTCTCTTCTTTATAGAGAATGCTGTAGCAGTAGTAATAATATGGGCAGCGACACCCAAACTCGTCCACGATTTTATGCATTGTTCACCATCTCCAAGAAACAAGCTCCACCAAATCACGGCAGAGGTCAGGTCAGACATGAGCAGCAGTGCCTTCTTCAGTCTCCAACTTAGCACAAGAGCTATTGCCTTAAAACGTGGCCTTAGTCAAGGATCAGTAGTACGTGTACTATATTATTACAAGTTTCATCTTTACAATGTCCACCATCATCAAGGTCTTGAAGAACAAACTTGCGATTGAACTTTTGTTATTGGCTTATTATAACGTTAGACGAAGGCCCATTGTGTGATTCTACATGGGTTGATGTGGTTAACATTTGCAGTTCGAACTACTAGGCATTAAACAATCCACACTGGCTTCGGCGACACTAAAATATAATACAATGGCGTGGATGTAGTAAACTGGACCAATGTGTTACAACAGGACATTAGCAGAGTGAACAGCTCTTCTTTCTTAGGTGATTTTGCAAGATGTGGCGACCTCTCAGTGGAGTGTGTGTTTCTAGATGGATGGTTGACTGCTCCAGTTCGTTAATGTCCATGTTTGCAATTACTTTCATGAAATTTTTAGGATGATCAATCTGAGGTTAAATAAACAAGGTATGCCAACATACACAACTCTGCCAAATTTATGAGAACTAATTCGTGTTGCGTGTTTAGAAATTCCCATGGAATTCTTTGCGAAGGTTCAACAGTCCGTCAGACTTGCACATAAGCACGTATGCTGTGAGTTAGAGTAAATTTCACACATGCACCCTGTATCTTTGTTATTATTATCAACTCGGGAGGGAAAATTTGAATAAAGAAAAATTTAGCTGACCTCTACAGATTTTGTACCAGTACATTTGAATTCAGACTGACAGCTTCAAAGACAGCATTTGAATGACCTTAATATCATGGCGGCGAGCCAGATAACAAATGGCCCTATTATGTTCAACCACCTTATGTCAGCCAATTTCAGACACTACACTCCTAATTTAGAGTAGGAATACTCAGGACTTTTGTATGTTTTATTTATCTTTATTCACACTTTAACTTCTTTGGCTTTAAAAGTTTTTGGCTGAGTTTTGAGTGTTTTCTTTTTTTACGATCAAAGTACAATTCACATTTTCTTCCAATAAAGACAAACTTCTCGTCAAAATATTTAATAAGTGAATTGAAATAATGATTTTATTAATTGTTTGTATGGAAAATAAAATTTGCGTAATCCGAGCATTCTCTTTTGTGTGTGAGAGATGCAAATGTTTCTTGACATTTATTTTGTTATTATTTCGAAGCTTTAATATTCCCTTCATCATACATTCTGTGTTAGAACTCAAGAAGAGGCTGTCACTTAAAATATCTGATGACCTTACGAAGCATCATTAGAAAGTACTTATTAAACCTTACACAAACAGTACATTTATAAGCTCAACTTTATTGTTTTTATTATCATTTTGAGCTAAAGTGTGTGTGTTTTCTTATAGTAAAGCCACATTGGGCTATCTGCTGACTCCCCCGATTGAGCTAAGGTATAGAACACCAAAATTTTATTTCTGTTTACGAAATGTTAGAAACGTTCATATTTCAATATATTCATTCCTCAGTAGTTAGCCTAACTCAGCGACAATTTGATTTAAACTGTATTAGACCGAAGTGTTTCAGAATTCATTTGTGAAAGTAAAAAAAACAACAAAAGATGCGATATGTTACAAATGTTTGCTCGAACTGTCAGACTTGTATTTATTACAGTATGTTGGATGTACTTCTATCTAAGTGTTACACTAATTTAAATCCAACCATACTGGACGAAGTTTCACACTGTCATTTCATTTTATGAGTGTATAATCCTGTACTATAATGAGATGACTTATACAATTAATGGCATCAGACATTTTGTTCAGTGGTAGGTCTAATGGTCTATAAAGCTAAAAACCGTGTCTTGATAACCATGGTGAGCGCAGCACAAGCAGAGATTGTGTAGCTTTCTGTTTAACACCAAACTAACAAAAAACATCACAGTATGCACTTTAAGAATTTAATAATAAGTTTAGCAGGTCGCAATACATAACTCAAGCGTTTCAAAGATTAGCCCCAGATGGTTCAACGATAAATCTGATGGCTTGTTTTTAACGCTAAGAAATAAGGTTTCGATTCTCACGGTGAACACAACGCAAATAGCCCATTGTGTAGTTTGCCATTAACAATAAGTAAACAATTCAAAGATTAGTGTCCCCAGTCACACAGTGGCATATTTATGGGCTTACAACACTAAAATCCTTGTTTCGAAACCAGTGATGGGCAGAACACAAATAGCCCAAACAAAATCAAAGATTAGCTTCCTCTTTCGTGAGAAAAAGAAGTTAGTGATGATAATTCATGAAATAATTTGGTTTATAGGTTTTGTTTTATTAAATACAAATTTTAATAGTTATGAACATTTCTTAATTTCCACTCACTTTATTAATATTTTGTTTAATTCAAGAGATTTTATTGAACATACAATTGTCGTTTGTTTCTCTTTAGATTCGTTTGAGGTCGCTTTTTCTTTACTTTTTTAAATAGCTTCTTAGTAAGTTACAATGGTTACTCACTTCACTCCACTGGTGGGTCAGTGATAGATGTACGGACTTACAACTCTAAAACCCGGTGATCGATTCCTCGATGTGAACAGAGCGCAGATAGCCTATTATGTAGCTTTGCACTTAAAAAACAATGTGTCCTTCAATATGATAAAGCATTTCATGGCCAAAACATTGCGCAATTGTGCAGTCATGTTTGTATTTGTATGTTAAAAGTAACTAACATGTAAAAACACGTGCAGATTTTAGTTAAAACTCGGAAAAAAGTATTGAGATTCAATTCCATGAACAAGAAATGCAACGTGATCAAATTAGGAGCTTTGTTTGGTTAATATTATTTTTATACTTATGGCTTTAGTATATTTCATACAGGTTCTTTGCTTATATATATATATTGTATAACATTTCTTATTGTCTTCGATCGTTCGCCTTAGACTTTTTTTTAATGTTATCTTAAAGTGTCGAATCGATCACAAGAGTGCAGTGACTGATGGATACGCAACTAAAATGTCCAAGCTGGAGATAACCTCTGAGAAGAAGACGTCCTTAGAGCCAGAAAAATTAAGGAAAATTTAGTGATGGCCTCTAAGTGAATTTCAATGAGCATGTTTTCTTTTTCAACTAAACAACAAAAGGAGTAAACGTAATGGCAAATTTAAATACAAGCTCCATTATCTCGGCTTTTAAAATACATTAGAAAAATAAACCTAAAATATTTTCAATAAAAAGTAAATAATCTAAAATCTAAATTTGATTTCGATTAACATTAAACGTCTCTCCTTTACGAACTGACAAAGCTGAAATTCCGGACTCGATTCCCAGTGATGAACACAGTACATAGTCTAATGAGGATTGTCTGTACAACAAACAAACAATTAACATTCGTATATTTAATAGTGGTAAATAGACCTGGATTCGCTCTGAATATTAGGTTGATATATATTTTAGCTTACTTTGTCAGTGACTGTATTTTATTCTATTGTAACATAGAAGAACAACAACAAATATTTTAAACATTTTTACTTTCTAGAAACATAAAAAAGCCGTAAAGAAAGTAGAGTTAATTAAGAACTATTTATTATCAAAAACTTTATCATTGCATTAAATGTTTTACATTTATCAGAATCTATTACAAATTTTACCTTTGAAGTGCTTCAGATCAGACAAATTGGTTGATTTCCCAAAGTAATTACAAATATTATTTTATTTTCTAATTATAAAATTATAATTAGAATAGTTCCATAGATTACAAGCATAAAGCATTTTTAAAGAGGCAATCTAGTGAAAAAACACATATATGTTTGTTTGTTTTTGAATTTCGCACAAAGCTACTCGAGGGCTATCTGTGCTAGCCGTTCATAAATTAGCAGTGTAAGACTAGAGGGAAGGCAGCTAGTCATCACCACCCACCGCCAGCTCTTGGGCTACTCTTTTACCAACGAATAGTGGGATTGACCGTCACATTATAACGCACACACGGTTGAAAAAGCGATGATGTGTGGCGCGACGGGGATGCGAACCCGCGACTCTCAGGTTACGAGTCGCACGCCTTAACACAGTTGGCCATGCCGGGCCTCACACACATATGTACATAAAATAAGTGATTCCTTATATAACAATTTCTAATATACAGCACCCAGGTGGTTAAGATGTTCGACTCGTAATCCGAGGGTCGCGGGTTCGCATCCCCATTGCGCCAAACATGATCGCCCTTTCAACCGTTGGTGCGTTATAATGTGATGTTCAATCCCACTATTCGTTGGTAAAAGAGTAGCCCAAGAGTTGGCGGTGGGTGGTGATGACTAGCTACCTTCCTTCTAGTTTTACACTGCTAAATTAGAGACAGCTAGCACATATAGCCCTCGAGTAGCTTTGTGCGAAATTCAAAAAACACAAACACATAAAAATAGCCTGTGCGTTCCAGTAATGACTTTTATATCACGTTGCTTAGCTCAGCGATAAAAGTATAACAATATTGTTGGTAAGAGTTTACGTGATAAAAGTATAAAGTGAATTGTACAAAGTACAAAACTGAAAAAAATATTTGTTGTTTTTTGTCTATCTGTTTATGATTTTATTTATATCTATAATTTGTAGCATAAAGAACCATTCCTTTTCTATGGAGTTTTCCGCGAGTTTGTCTGATTAACAAAAATACACACAGGCATGCGCGCACGCACGGAAATAACATAATTAATAATACCCATGTGAAAACCCATAGGGACTACTTAGTATGGGTGCAAAATTTCAGGTTTCTAGGTTCTTTCTTCTTTGAGATGTGACGGTCACATATACCCAGACACGCACACGCACATGCGCGCGCGCAAACGTATCTGTTTGTCTGTCGGCAATTTATATTTGTAATATAAGTAGCCAATTATTTTCTACGTGTTTTTCACTAAGCTTGCCTCAGATGGAAAATACCCAGCTGCACACCCTCAGGGTCCTCTTAGTACGTTTGCAAAATTTCAGGTTTCAATGTTCTATCATCTTATGAGTTATGGGGGTCACAGATGTACAAAAAGACACTCAGATACGCCTTTTTAATATTATAGATCATTACCAAATATACGATATATACCTAATATACAAAATTATTATTTTCATAGCAAACACCTTAAAATAAGCAACCAGCTACAATCCCTGTGTATAGCTCAATTGTAAGTTTGTGATAAAGATGCGTTGACAATTTTTAAAATTTTAAAGAAGCGCCTCACAGTTTTAGTTGCAGTTTAGGTGACAAATGCAGAAGACAATGTATGTAGTGAAATTATTATATTTACAATTGGCATATTATTTTGAAGAAATTTCATTATAACACTGACTATCCTGAAACATCGACCTTATGACATTATGGGTGACAATACTCTACGTCATTCTCTCAGGTTATGCTTAATCCGTTTCCTCCTTATCTATGTAGTTTTCTAGACACTTACGGTGAACAGTATGAGGTTAAGACTTTTAAATCCTTCTTACTTGTTTCCTCAATTCAACTACCTTTCACAATCGATGTCTTTGTCTTGATCAATTAAACTATTCATTATTTCTGCACACAATATTAAAAGCACTGTGTGTGCTTTTAGCAACGATTATACAAAATATAAACGATATCCTTCAAACATATAAAGTGTAATAGTTAATAAAAACGTTGCAAGTGTTCTTGATGGAGGAATTAATGGACAGACTAAAGTGTCTGCAGTAAATATTCTGCCTTAAAAGTGCCATTAACAAAATCTTCTCTTTTTACAGTCTCGATGGCTTAGCTTTAAAATCTCAGATGTCTGAAAGCTTTATTTTAATGATGTATATGAGATAAACAATTCGGCCTTAGTGTTTAAGATAATGTTTCATATACAGCGGTAAAATAAATTTTACGTAAGCTAGAGTATACGTTTCTCGACTCAACCAACATACGTCTATAAGTTATTTTGCCTTAAGAGTTGTTATATAGTGTTGAAACGGCATTTTCATCGACGTCTTTATCAAATTAAACGCAGTAATTAGTTAGGCAGAGTGTCAAATTTTGATAAAATGGAATGTTTATATTTTATTTTAGTTGAAATAGATGGCACCTCAATGTTTTTAAACCTTCAAAGCTAAAATTTCAACACTATTTAGATAATTATACTGAAATTTTTCATTCATTTCTATTGTTTTTATTAATATACATTTTCGTTATTATCCAGTTTCTTCCTTTTTTAAGCTATAATTTTACCGATTACGAAATTATTGAAACCTCTATTAACAACAAACATAACATTATCAACGTATTATATACATCAAGAATGCGTTGCAATCTTTACCATCGCACAAATAATACAGAACATAATATCGTTGTATTTTTCAAGAGTTAATGACACGAAAGTATCTTAGAACCAAGAATAATTTATTTTGTTCATTTATAGCTGGCGTTAGAAATTCAATTACAAGTTTATGTTGATTCTTCAGTTGTTCGATACCCTTAGTTTTAATAATTGTTTTGAAGTTGTTATCGCTCAATTAGAATATGATGAAGCCCGGCATGGCCAAGTGGGTTAAGGCATTCGACTCGTAATCTGAGGGTCGCGTGTTCGAATCCCGGTCGCACCAAACATGCTCGTCCTTTCAGCCGTGAAGGCGTTATAAAGTTTCGGTCAATCGCGCTACTCGTTGATAAAAAGAGTAGCCCAAGAGTTGGCAGTGGGTGGTGATGACTAGCTGCCTTCCCTCTAGTCTTACACTGCTAAATTAGGGACGGCTAGCACAGATAGCCCTCGAGTAGCTTTGTGCGAAATTCAAAAAAACAAAAAAAAACACAAACAGAATATGATATGTAACGCATGAAATAAATGCCGGTGGACATCTAGCGGTATAAAATGTATATTCTTCCAAACACAAATTCATATTTAAACTTTTCAAGAGCAGATATATGACTGTATACTTTTCAAAACTACGTATTATACTTCAAGTTAAACATAATTTTTTGTTAAAAAACTAATACAACTAATTTATACTTACAGACACATTATGTCTAAGTCTCACTGAAATGTCTTCTTAACCTAATAACATGATTTTACACATTTTCTCTTTATGTAGTGAATTATGATTAATTCTAATACTGTGAGCATAACACATCAAACGTTTCACCAAATGAACGTTAATTATTGCAGAAACAAAACCACTAAAATGAGCACACAATTGTAAAAAGTTTGGTTTTAGATATACACTTCAAAATAAATGGTTTCATTTAATTGTCTACAAAACGGGTATGTTTGATTAAGAAACATAAACTGCTATATCTCTATATGTTCGATTTTCAAAATCAGTAAAACTCACAAATGCGTTTTAAAGACTAAATTATTTTTTAATTTTGCGCACAGCTATACGAGAGCTATCTGTACTAGCCGTCCCTAATTTAGCAGTGTAAGACTAGAGGGAAGGCAGCTAGCCATCACCACTCACCGCCAACTCTTTTACCATCGAATGGTGGGATTGACTGTGACATTTTAACGCCCCCAGGGCTGAAAGGTTGAACATATGTGGTGTGACGGGGATTCGAACCCGCGAGTTACGAGTCGAGTGCCTTAACCACCTGACCATGCCAAGTATAAAGACTGTGAAATAATATAAACATATAATCAAAATATCGTTTACTTGAACTCAACAACGTTCATTTCTAACCCTTTTTTGTTGTGTGTGATAATTCAAAGGAAGAGAAGGTAAGAGTTCGGATTACATTCTAACCACATCCACTTGATGATAAATAAACTCGATCGATGTAAAACTTGTTTCCTTAGTCGCAAAGGATATTTAAGTGAAAATAAAATGTTTAGAAAAATCATTAATAGAATCAAAGTCAAACAAATTATACAGTGAGTTATTTGCGCTTTGTCTGTCACGTATGCTTAAACCCGGGGTATTTTAGTGTTTTTACTCAGTAAACTTATAGCTGGCTTCTTGCAAATGAATATTGACGTGGACATTAAACACTGCCAGATTACACATTAATGTGAAAGTAACTTTTTTTTTGTAGAATAAAAACACTTGAATTGGTTACTCTTATATACTTGAACAAAGCTTACTAGAAACCAGAAAAAATTATAACTACTTATATTTCATATTATTGGTCTGATGACCTGATCAGATCTGTGCATTGTTGTATATCGTTCAAGTAGCATGGAAACCACAAGGTTTATTTCACATGAAATACTTTTTGCTGAAATTTCACCTTTATTCAACTCTGGAATCTAGTTTCACGTGCAAAAATTAGATCTTTGTTGAATTTGACTGACATACAGTACTTTTAATAGAATTTAATAACTCGTGTTTATTTCCAGGATTTACCAGACAAATTACATGATGAATCGTAATAATGTAAAGATGAGTGAACCAGATAAGTTTTCACGGTGTCAAACGTTTTGTCGGCATATGGAGATAAAGATTATTTAAATACGTCAATAATAATTAAACAGAAAACAAATAAGTAGATAGTTTTTTAAGAGCGTAAAAGCACTTTCTTCGAAGGCATTGAGTAGCAGGAAGACTAATTAATGATGAAATTACCAAGTTTGTTCATGTTGAGAAGATCGAGGTTCACCTTCTTTGAAAACCTATATTTTTTTTCACCGTTAGAAAACATTAAATACTGGAGAGAAACTGTAGAACTGGTTTGGTTTTTGAATTTCGCGCAAAGCTAGTCGAGGAATATCTGAGCTAGCCGCCCTTTATTTAACAGTGTAAGGCTCGAGGGAAGGCAGCTAGTCATCACCACCCACCGCCAACTCTTGGGCTACTTTTTTTACCAGCGAATAGTGGGATTTACCGTAATATTATAAAGCCCCCACGGCTGAAAGGGCGAGCATGTTTGGTGCGAGGAGGATTCGAACCCGCGACTCTCGGGTGACGAGTCGAACTCCTTAACACACCTGGCCACGCCCCCCTCTCTCGTGTAAGCAAACGATTAAATGATAACTTATACAGCTTACAACAGTATTAACCTACAAATCTGTAATGTATATGTAAGAAGAAATGGTAATACCTTTCTCTAACTGCTTTTGAAATTTTTGGACCATGTAATTTAGCGTGAAATATAAAATTATCAATTAGGCTCTCTGAATAATTTGTTCGGAAGAAGGAGATCATTCTTGTACCTGACTCTCCATGTGCATTCTGAATAATTTGTTCGGAAGAAGGAGGTCGTTCTTGTACCTGACTCTCCATGTGCATTCTGAATAATTTGTTCGGAAGAAGGAGGTCATTCTTGTACCTGACTCTCCATGTGCATTCTGAATAATTTGTTCGGAAGAAGGAGGTCATTCTTGTACCTGACTCTCCATGTGCATCCTGAATAATTTGTTCGGAAGAAGGAGGTCGTTCTTGTACCTGACTCTCCATGTGCATTCTGAATAATTTGTTCGGAAGAAGGAGGTCATTCTTGTACCTGACTCTCCATGTGCATCCTGAATAATTTGTTCGGAAGAAGGAGGTCATTCTTGTACCTGACTCTCCATCTGCATTCTGAATAATTTGTTCGGAAGAAGGAGATCATTCTTGTACCTGACTCTCCATGTGCATCCTGAATAATTTGTTCGGAAGAAGGAGATCATTCTTGTACCTGACTCTCCATGTGCATTCTGAATAATTTGTTCGGAAGAAAGAGGTCATTCGTGTACCTGACTCTCCATGTCCATCTAATTCCTTATGAAAATGAAGGAATAACTCGTTACGTTAAGAGGTCTGATTGAACTTTACTCTACCAGGTCGCGGAAAACAATCGAGTACCATCCAGATATTTCAGCATTTTGTATGTATTTTAAAAAAATCAATAAAAAATAAATTTATTTGATCTAATACTTCTTTCTTTATGTTAATGTTTAGAATCGGTGCAGTTTTATTTGCTAACGTATATGAGACAATTTTTGGAGTGTTAAAGATGGCGACATTTAATACCTGATTAAGTAGGGAATTTCTCGGTTTATAACCAATATAGATTTATGAAGAGTCAATTAATATATCATTTGATCCCCAGTGACTCAGCTGTGTGTCTGCGGACTTACAACGCTAAAACCGGGTTTCGATACCAGGGTGGGCAGAGCACAGATAGCTCATTGTGTAGCTTTGTGCTTAATTTAAAAAAAGCATCATATATCATTTGTTACGTACACGAAAGGGTTTGATTTGTCCTGAATTTCGCGCAACGCTACTCAAGGGCTATCTGCGCTAGCTATCTCTAATTTAGCAAGGTAAATTAGAGGGAAGGCAGCTAGTGATCACCACCTACCGCCAACTCTTGGGCTACTCTTTTATCAAAGAATAGTGGGATTAACCGTCACATTATAATGCCACTACGGCTGAAAGGGCGAGCATGTTTGGTGCGACGGGGATTCGAACCCGCGACCCTCAGATTACGAGTCGAACGCCTTAACCCACCTGCCATGTTGGGCCTAAGTAGTTTGGTGGCTCAGTATCGTGCTTTCCTCCTCTTAAGTCCTAAATGTGTTTCTTATTCTAAAAAAATATTCACAAGTATTAAAGACACACCTAATTCCCACTGTACATGTTGAGAATTAGGGAAAAAAAATTCATTATCTAAAATGAATGCACACAAGGCCTTGAATGTCTTCACAGTAAAAAACTGATTGTAATATGCTATTAAGTGTTAATGCGCATGAAATGAATATTTAATGTTAGATTTTAAAAGTGTTCATGAAACTGATTGAATATTAATGAAAATGGACTTCTCGGTCCCCAGTCTCCCCTAACACATCCCCCCTATTATAAAGTCTTACTGTACGATGCTTGGAAAGTTCCTTTTTTTTTTCCTCAATGAGTCCCTACCTTTTCCATATCCTTGGCACGTTACTGAATATATCCAAGAACTGTATCATTTTATAAGGTTTTGCGAAAGTGAGTTTAATGTTTGGATCTAGATCATTTAAAAGTTGAACATTCATTTCAAGTAGTAAAATAATCGTCAATGTATTTGAGGTAATGTGACGTTAGATATGAGCGTTAGCTAGCGTTTGGTTTCATTTCTACTGATTAACAATGGTATACATATTTTCTTTTTTTTTTAGAAAAAACACATTTATTAAAATAGCATAGATAGATGACGTTATTGTACCCATGGCAACCACTCTTATCTGATGGTAAAAACCATAATTATAGACAAAAATAATTATTTTAAAGTACTAATTCAACAGTTCGAATTAAACGTTTATTATCAATTAATTTAAAGCTATAATATCAACTTCATGTTCAATAATAGCGCATAATTACAAGTGTAATTAAGCTGGTTTTGTAACTAATTTCACAAGACAGTTTAGACATAAAATCTAAATCATCGCTTACATAAATTTTAACTTTAACAATAAATGTTTTTAACACTTCATCCATTTCTCGATGGGTTAGCGATATGCCTGCAGACTTTACAACGCCAAACTCTAGAGTTAGATTGGTTTCCTACAACAGTATGTATATAGTGCATAAGCGTCATTTAGAATGACAACGTCAGTGAATGTCTTTTATGTTTTGTTTTGTTTTGGAAAAACATAAAATGCACTTAAAACAAAAGTAATATTAATTATTTCCTATTGATTAAGTCGTTCCATGTATTTATGTTTTCTTATAGCAAAGCCACGTCGGGGTATTGAACTCCAGATTTTAACGTTGTAAATCCGTAGACTTACGGCTGTACTAGCGAGGAACAGGTAGTTGTGAAGAAAAGGTTGTATTTTGTATGTTATATCTTTATCGAAATAATTTTACTCTTGTAAATATAAGTTGCAATGTTCCATAAATGCTCTATAACTGCAAAACATTTTGGGCATTGAAACTATTGTGCTCCATTTATCGACTTTTAAAATATAATATTTAGAACATAGATTACGTAGCGTTTTTCTCTTAGTATTACGAAAAATGTTTATATTAAGGTATAATCAAAGATAGTTTTGTCTGATTACCTTATGTATTCAGAGCAATACTGAAATCAGTTGTTGGTATGAAATTTGGCTTACTTCTAAAAATCGTATAATCTCGGTTATGAGTTTGATTTTGTCGTACATAGAACTCTCCTTCAATGGCACAGTAGAATGTTTGCAGAATTAAAACACTAGAAACTGGGTTTCGATACTCTTGGTGGAGCAGAGATAGCTCATATGCTTAAACTACAAACAAACTCTATGAACCTGGTTCATCTAAAAAAATCATTTACATATTTTTCTTTTTTGTAAGTGATAAGGATTGTCGAAGGGACAGTAAGATAACCTGTCTTCTAGTATAAATGTCTATTTGTTTTTAACACTAACATTAGGTATATTTTATTACAATGGACTACCTACGATCTGTCCACCGTGAGAAGCAGATCCTCGAATCGAGGTGCTGTAAGTCCATAAATTTACCACTGAGGATACTGCTAGTAATAAAAAAAGCATAAATATTGGTTTGGTTTGTTTCGAATTTCGGGCAAAGCTACACGAAGAAAATCTGCGCTAGCCGTCCCTAATTTAACAGTGTAAAACTAGAGGGAAAGCTGCTAGTCATCACCACCCACCGCCAACTCTTGGGCTACTCTTTTACCAACGAATACTGGGATTTATCGTGACATTATAACGCCCCCACGGCTGAAAGGGCGAGCATGTTTGGTGTGACGGGAATTCGAACCCGCGACCCTCAGATTACGAGTCGAGTGTCTTAACCACCTGGCCATGCCAGGCCATAAATATTGGACATTAGTGACAAAGTTTGTGGACTTAATCACCTCTTTCTTTATACTAGTTCCCTGTTTATAATAATAACTAACTGCCAGTAACATCTCTCTAACAAAAACCGCCATTTAACGTAAGCGCTTTCATAGTAGTTATGGGGAAGAAGGGAGAATTTTGCCCATAGCTACTCGAGGGCTATATGCGCTAATTGTTCCTAATTCTGAAGTAACAGATCAGAGGGAAAGCAACTGATTAATAACACCTACCGCCAACTCATGGACTACTCTAATCGAATAGTGGGATTGATTGGCATTCTTAAAACGTACTCACGACCTCAAAGTGCGAAAAAGGCGAACCACGAATCTTCAGACCCACATCCCAGTACAGTGGTAATAAAGCACACATTTTATACACGAAAATGGTTGACATGGTAAACGACCCCTTATCTTCCCTGAAAAAACTACGAAATACACGTTATTGCAATGTTATGAAAAGGATTAGCCATGATTACAAGAAGTGTAAAAATGTGTGTGTTAACAATCTCGTGTGTTGCTGAAACATATTAATGCAAGCGTTCGACTTTACTCGTATCATTTTTTTATTACATGAAGACAAAATGAAGCTACAACGTATTTCGCACTTCTGAACTGACAATACGGATAGCAGCGAAGTACAAAAATTGGCAAAGTATATATAGAAAAAAGAAGACACTATGTACACATATGAAGTAGAATATAAACAGACTAATCGTGCCTTCAACAACACACGAAGTTATTATAACTAGTGATGAAGTACATAATAGGTTTACACGTAATTGTTCTGCACACGAAGGAAATAATTAAGTCTTTTTTACAACCCACGTTAGTACTTTAAAACTCTAAGAATTTTTCAAGTTGCTACTTTAGCTTCAACAATATAAATAATTAAATCACAATCATACATTAAATATCGTCACACTTCTTAAGACATAAGATTATGTACAGTCATTTACAAACTTGCAGTTTTTAAGTACATGATAAATACATTCACATATACTTGGAAAACATTATACATAATAATACATAATACTATTATTTCTTTATTGTATTACGTTTCACTCGTTAGAACAAGCACATCCATTTTAAAGCTTTCTTTTACCTGTACTTTGAATTATCATATTTAACTCTCATTTAACGAATACCAGTTTGGAGTCTTGCAATGAACCTAAATAGTTATTCCATATGTATCGCCATCTGTTGTTAACTTTAGAAATGCTATTTAAATTAATATATTGAAATGAAAAGTAGCCTAGCTGGAATAAAGTTTTCGTGGAAATGCTCATTACATAGGCTTTTCTAAAATGCTCAACAGATGGCAATAGGTTTGACATATATAACAGAGAATAATATCGTTGATAACATACAGCTATTCATTACGTTTATAATTTATAAACCACCTTTTGTCATTACAGTTAAAATATCAGTTTTCCCATGCGTTAGCATAATACATAAACGTCCGTTAAGTACAAATAACTGCAGTTCTTGTTATATCAATATAGCTAAACTAATGGTATCGGAAATATTTTCTCTTGAAACATGTACATGTTATTATTATAACCCATGTTTATGAGAAAGCACCTCTGACCTTAACATTTTCCTGTACAAAATACTTTGAGAAGTTTTTCTATAAGTGTTTAATTTGCAGGGTTTTGGTGAACTTCTGAAAATTAAATACTGAGTAATTTATATAAGAATACAGAGAAACATTCACCTTATGAACATGTCCAGTAAAGTTTAGACTGACAGTCGCGTTTTTCATATCATCCCATAGTATTACATCTCGTGGCAAGAACAATGCTTGCCCGAGTTCCATAATAAACTTAATAACATCGAATTGTCTTCTTTTGAAAAACGACAATTAGCTGAATTATTAGATAAATGTATACTGTTAATGATTATAATTTTGCATAAATATATAGATGTGAACCATAAAGTTGTCTCACAGTAATTGATATTACACAACTAATGGCAGTTTTTCACAACATATCTGTGAAGTACCAATAAATACATTAAACACCGTTAACACATTAACCACCGTCTTCTGTCCCAATCTTCTAACGACACGTGGAAACGTTGGCTTTTACTTTGTAACATCAAATAACAGTGCCATCGCACTGTGTTTGCTAAATAAGTATAAACTGCATTGAAAATGACAGTAATAGAATGTAATAATAATAACGTTTTTTTAAATATTGAAACTAACAAAGAATTAAAGAAAATATCTATATTATTGTTTTAAAGAACACAAGTAACTTAAAAAATATATAAATACGACAATTTAAAAAATTAATAGAGATATATGAATTTAGTATTATTCGTGGATTCTTTCAAATTTCGAGCAAAGCTACACGAGGACTATCTGCGCTAGCCATCCCTAATTTAGCAGTGTAAGAGGGAAGGCAGCTAGTCATCACCACCCACCGCCAACTCTTGGGCTACTCTTATCAACGAATATTGGGATTTACCGTAATATTATAACCCCCCTACGGCTGAAGGGGCAAGCATGTTTGGTGTGATGGGGATTCGAATCCTCGACCTTCGGATTACGAGTTGAGTGCCTTAATCACCTGGTCATGCCGGACATTACAAATTCAAGCGAATAGGGCCTGGCATGGCCTAGCGCGTTAAGGCGTGCGCTTCGTAATCTGAGGGTCGCAGGTTCGCGCCCGAGTCGCACCAAAACATGCTCGCCCTTCCAGCCGTGGGGGCGTTATAATGTGACGGTCAATCCCACTATTCGTTGGTAAAAGAGTACCCCAAGAGTTGGCGGTGGGTGGTGATGACTAGCTGCCTTCCCTCTAGTCTTACACTGCTAAATTAGGGACGGCTAGCACAAATAGCCCTCGAGTAGCTTTGTGCGAAATTCCAAAACAAACAAACAAACAAACAATCAAGCGAATAAGTTATTCAACAACAATTAAATGTAAAATAATATTAGTTGTACGCGTAACTGAAGAAAAATATTGTTGTTTCTTTACACTCACTTCTTAATTGACAGATCAGTGTGAGGTTTAGACACGAAGATAAATTTAGAAATAATTGACAATTTCTTGAGATGCTTCTCGCTTTCGCGGAATCAATGACTGTATACATGTGAAAAGGCAGAGAAAGAAAAAAAACGTTTTACCAATCCAATAACTTATGCTCTTTTGCACCACTTACGAGTATCATGCTTTTTGGAATATTTTCATTGAAGGAAAATATAACTTTGTTCGTTATTTGCTGTTTTTTTCGGTCTTCTATTTATTTAGTGTTGTCGTACATATCCTCAAAGCAAATTATAGTTGTTTACCGTTCCACAAGGTGACTTTTTGGTATACTTTTTCTTATTAGATAAATCTTTTAGTTATCTGCACTTACTTATTTCATAGCGTCCATAATTAGGCAAGGCAAATAATAAAGCATCATAATTTTTTCTTTGCGTAATTACGTTACGAAAATAATCTATTAAATAAAAAGACGTAAGAGAAACTTACCGCATCTCAACATAAACATTTTTCTAATAAATAAATAATTTCTGATTAGCCTTCCCTTCAATATATCAAGGCAATGTGCCTTAGACAGACTAGTGTCATCTGACTACAACTACTAGTAGAATACTTCCACTACACAAACGTCACCATCAAATACGCTGCTTATATAACAAGCTGATAACATCAGGCTAGAGAAAAACAAAACGAGATTTATATTTCTAAAATCAGTACTATCTTCACTATTGGCGTAAGCACATGGACATTGTTTTCAATTGCATGTTCAAAGTAATGGGTAAATATTTTTTGTTAACTCTTTAGGGATCAAAACCTGGACAGCTGCCCATGGTGAGACTGTAATAATTATAGTAAATTCATTAAATAATTCGCTTTTAATTTTTACTTTGGCACCAAAGCACATAATTCTTGTACCCTGTTTTATCAGGACGAAAAATTTAGTTTTTAACAAAAAATAAAATCACGACACAATCCTTCATCTTTCAGATAAAACACATTAATAAAAGGAAATCTGTTAAAGTATGTATGTTTACTGTATCTGTCGCATTATTCTGCCTAGATATATTGCAATCAATTTATACGTTACTTTTTATTACAACAATTTTGTAAAATATTTATGGAAAATATAAAGAAACTTTTAATAAAATTGTTTCCTGCTTAGCTAGATTATTATAGCACTAATAACAAAAATGTCCTGGTTTCTCTGCAAATATTGAACTATAAAGATTGACATACATGCTTTTCATGTGTTTTGTTTGTTTTACCTACAATAAAATAACTTTCTCAGTAACTGCTTTCAAACCACCAATATTAAAGTAAATGATAGAGATTAGAGCAGATTTATAAATCTCTTGTGTGTGTGTGTGTACATACATGTGTATACACACACACAAATATATGCAATTTTACATGTATATGGATAAAAAAAATCTTTTTTTTCGAAGACAATAACGGTATTTTTTCCCTACTTAAATTGTATATACTATATGAAGGTTACAGATATTTTGGGTTACACAATCTAATTACTTCAAAACTTCCATAAAATGAAGCCTATAAATTTTCTTTTCATTTTACTTGCTGATACAAATTTTAAAATAAGTTTACAATCTCAGAATGGATGTCCAGAAAAATGTTTCTGTTTTCTATGACACTACACAAATATGTCGAAACATTACCCACTAACACAACCTAATCAGATTTAAGACAAATATGGCTATTTCACACATCATGGACATATTCATGTTTATGCCTTGAAACAGTTAATAATTATAAATGAATCTCGTTACATAAAATGTAAAATAATCAGTAAATTCAATGTATACTGCAAATGCACAAGTAGCCACTATGATTACAGAAACACCTGGAAACCAATTTGTCTACAAAAACATCTGTCAACCACTACATCTTCAGATACCCTTGGCAATCAACATGTTTAGAAAAATCTCTAGCAAGAGAAATGTCTCTGCAACAACTCCTAGCAATCATATATCTACAGCCTTTAAAAATTGTCAAGTTATCTAATAAAATAACACAGGTACCCTGAATAATCACATTTATCTGTAAACATAACAGCTCAAATCACAAATTCATATCCTGTTTTTAGCTGTAAGATTTACAAATACAAAGAGTACTTTAACCTACATGCATAGACTTTGCACCTTAAACTTTAATCAATTACTCACTATATCCTCTACATTTATTAGTACTGGAAGGTAGTGACCAAAGTGTCTCTGTAAACTCTTGTCATTACGGCTCAGAAACACTAACACTAGTTAATGGTATGATTTCATTCTGTCAATATAACTACAGTACACATGCACATTCTGACAACTGATAGTATTCAGAGCATGCAAATTCTGGTGTTTAGTGTGTTGTTAGAACTTAAACCTCAGTAATTCCTGAACTCCTTAAGTTATCCTATTTAGATTAACAATAGGTGTTATTGCATATTGGAAATTACTAGTCTAAACACACATTATTATCCTGCCATTTAAAAATAAACTTTAGACTTTAGCATATATTGCATTTGGCATGTTTAAATATGTTAGTTCCTCATTTCAATTCTAACTACCTTCTTCTGTAAGTAGTGTCTTTACACAGTAAATTTCTACTGAGGAATTTCGTTCACATCTAGTCCAATAACAGGCTTTTGCTACAATACCTAGTATATTTATGTAACATTCTTTCTTCACACCTAATCTTACAACAAATAATAGCCTTTACTAACTGCAACTCTACTTGATATTTTTACGCAATGTCTGTTATTCACAGCCCATACTTAATGTTACAGTAGTTGTTAGGCTTAAACTGCTATTATGTATAGTATATTTACATAATGTTCATTTCTCACAGCTCTTTTAGTAATATATGCCTTAGACATCAGCAGTTACCACACACAGCATTTTTGCACAGAACTAATTTTTCACATCTAATCTAACAATATACGTTAGATTTCAGCAGTTATGTTCTCTCTATTATGTTTTCATAATTTTTTACACCAAGCCTTGACAGTTTTTACACTTTGCACTCTGCTTAACATTCAGGCCTAACTTAGGAACAGATTCTTAACCTTTGTAGTTAGTTATTGTCATGTATACAGTGAAATCCTGAGAACTACTCTGACTAGGCACATTAAATCTTAGCTGTTGATGTTCCTCTTATACACAATTTGATTTGTGGCATCTAGTTTAATTACAGATCCTAGACCTTGGCTATTCATCCTGAGTGTCTAAAAAATTTGAATTCACCCATATACTATATCAAATATTGTAGTATGGCCACTTTTGAACTAGTGCCATCTGTCTATATAACCTTGAACAATTAGAACAAATACTACAAACCTTAAAGCCAGTAGCCAAAATACCATAAACCTTAATAGCTACAGAAATACAAACACACAATTTATTATACATAGCACTTACTGACATATGTACTCTGTAAATTCATTATGACTGGTGTTACTTTAAGATAACAGAAGTATGTATAGAATTTTAATTAGAAAATGGAATGCTTGTAGCTATCAACCTTAAATTGCAACAACTCGGACATCTGCATGTTGCAAATCCTAGTTGCTATATAGTAGCTACAAAAACATATATGTTGAAGTATCGTGTTCTAATTTACCAGAACAGGTAGTATAACTACAAACCTTCTAGTTATCTCAAATTTCATTTATATATTGTACCTACTAACCCTTTCTTATAAGTTACAAACTAGGGCATCTAAAAAAACCATAAAATAATACAGATTTTCAACAGTGTTGAGTAATATAGTACTCAGGAAATAGTAACATTTCTACTGATCAGTTTTAATATAACATACACTAGTCTTTATATAGTAGTGAGAATTTCATTAATTTTTTTTCAGTGTAAACATAATTGCAAGATGAAACTCCTCAGTTTCAGTAAACAGATAAGGCTAGAACTATCCCCTGAAGGAATGACATTCAAATTACATGGTCTCTACAGTTAATGTTCAGAACTAACTGTTTGTCATTCAGAAGGAATTATTTTCACTTCACACAAATTACTCAAGTATAAAAAACTGTACAAAATATAAAAATTCATAATATTATAATTAAGTTCACTAAACACATAATGTTCATCAATTTTTAAAACATGAGCAAGTTAAAGCACTTATTTTATAACTATTGATATATATCTACTAAAGAAATAGAGAATAAAGAAAACCATTCACTGAGTATTAGAACTAATTTGGTCAAGATACTCCCAAACAGAAATACAATAACAAAAAAAAACATTCAAGTAAATTGCAAAACAATAATTTGCTTTAAAAAAATAGAACAAGTGGTAAAAATTGGTATCAAAGTCATGCTTTCAATTAATCTGAGTAACATACAAGTTCCAAACTTTAAAATGTTTCCCCTAGCACTTAGCTCAATTACTTGGTACCCATAATGTTAGAAAATGGTCTATTTTTTATTTCTACCTGTAGTAAAATAAGCAGATTTCATGATAGAAGTGATGTTTTATTGTATTTCTAGTTACCCATCCCTCCATACTGCATTTATCATATTGTAGTTCCCCACTTATCCATACTGTATTTTATCAAATTTATAATTACCCCATACTGAAGTTTCCTATGCAGTAATATCCATACAGGAAATGACTATGCAGTTTCATAACTAACTTGCAATACTCACACCTAAATTATTAAATGAAGTGACTGAACAGAACAAAGTGTTTATAAAATCATGTGGCAGAAAATTCCTATTTCTGTATATATATATATATATATATCTGTCTGTGTTATCCCCATATAGTGATATTTATTTGTCTTAACCTCTAGTTGTGTCTTTGTTTTCTAATTGTATGTCTCTAATTGAGAACTAAGTCAACCATTCATATCAGCAATTTACATGCTACATGTATGAATAGAATATTACTCAAACAATTGGTCCAGTTTGGTTAAACTGTATTCTGATGCCAGTGAACAAAGTTAGTTTTCAAAACATACCTTCTTTATTGCAAAGATGCTTACACAAATTTATGTTTTTGCTAGTCATTGTAGTTGCACATTGGTGTAGCTTAAATGTAGACATTTTTAAGCTACCATATATATGACTGCCACATTATGTAAAGGAACAGGTTATTAACATTAATAGATTGTACAACTATTTTGTGTTTGCCTCACAAAACATTATGTAAACACAAATGTGAAATCCATTCTGTAGCATTTTCCTCCAAGTCCATATTGCTTCATATTTCACTGAAGAAGGAATTTGTAGTTGCAAAGGAATAGACAAAGTGAGGGGAATTAACCCACTGTAAGACAACCCACTAAAAAGGGACCTTCATATGTAACAAGCTTACACTCTATTGAGTTTGTACACAGCTGCATTTACCTGTTATGTTATGTTGCTAGCTTGTATTTGAATAAGTTTCACATGAAAAGAAAACTGCTTCTTGTCTGTAATGTAGACATTGAAATAAACCTATCTTGCATGCTTTCTGGTCATAAGCTGCTGAGCATTATTCACAATGGGCAGAAAGTGTAAAATATCTGGTTCAAAACAAGAACCCTTCTAATGTCACCCATGTATAACCTTCTTCTGAGAGAACTGTTACTATTGCTAGTTATGATGAATTATTGATTGGTGTTTGATACATAGAATATGTCAGAGTATATCACAAAAGTTTAATTTAGAAAAAAATTATACAGAGTACAAAAATGGGACAAAAACTATAATTACCAACACAGAACATTTTCAGTTCAGTGCAATTCATGGACAGGATGGTCTCAAATATAGAATTTCACCTGCTTTATAAAAAAAAAAAAAAAAGTTAATTAGCTTTAGGCAGAAATGCAAAGTAGACACACTTTCCTACATTTTGGTAAAAATGAGGTGAGCTAAATGGTGAAGGGTATCAAGATTCAAAATTATGGACCTTTTTAAAATAAATTTAATGGACTATACCACTAGTAACAAAACAAAAATGTTTTTAAATGTAAGAAAAAATTAATAAAAAAATACAAACTTTAAAGTTAAACTAATTAACATTTATAAAAAAAATAGCTTTAAGTCAAACAATTATTATTTGCATGTACAAAAGTTCTAATAAAACTTAACCAATTATCCTTTACATGTATCCAAACCCTACAGAAAGTGACTAATCATTTTTTTCATTATTCAATAAATAAAAATCCTGAGAAAATGAACTAGTCCTTTCTTGCACACATAAAGGATAAAACATTTACAGAACAGGGTTAAATAGCAATGCTTTGCTTTGTTTGTTTGTTGTTTTTAATTTTGCGCAAAGCTACACGAGGGCTATCTGTGCTAACCGTCCCTAATTTAGCAGTGTAAGACTAGAGGGAAGGCAGCTAGTCATCACCACCCACCACCAACTCTTGGGTTACTCTTTTGCCAATGAGTAGTGGGATTCACCGTCTCATTATAATGCCCCCATGGCTGAAAGGGCGAGCATGTTTGGTGTGATGGGGATTCCAACCCACGATCCTCAGATTACGAGTCGAATGCCTTAACCCACCTGGCAATGCCCAGCAGTTATTTTTCATAAAGGTATAAAGCAGCTTATAAGCACACACTAATATTTTCATTAAATCAGTTCTAGTATCTTAAGAAATAAAAATTATGAGACTTATGAATGTAGTTTGTTTGTCAGGAAGAATTTGGCCATGTGAGAGACATCATGCCTCAACTTTAACAATACCACAAATGCAAAAGAAGTAAAATACAGTATTCCCACTGCTGGCTTGTTAGGTGCAACTCCTATTACAACACAGTGTCAGTATAAGTTCCTAAGAAGAATGTATGTAACTAGTTTTAAGACAGTTAATTCAGAAGTTCCATGCAGTTTGTTAGCAAGAATTTCCTAATTTAATGACAGTACTATCCACACAAAAAATACATTCAGTAACTGACAAAATAACAGGAAACTGGCAATAACAGTGTTAAAGAAACACAAGCTAAAATAAGGTTACTAGAAGTGACCTTTGGGGGAAAAGTCCATTTTAAATGCTAAGAAATATTTCAATAGTTAGAGTAACAAGTTCATAAGAAGAAAACCGGATAACTCATTTCAAAACAGTCAATTTAGGTTTCTTTGGTTTTGGCCAGCAAGAAATCACTAATTCACACAGGGAATCTCAGGAAAGATCCAGCAATAACAAGTGAAATATTTGTGGGCTAGCAGAACGTGCTCACCATGCTATCAAATGACACTTGGAAGCCAATAATAGTAACCCAATCCCCCCAAACAGGCTAGTGACCACTATAAACACTCGAAATATGCAATAATAGTTCTTGTTCATAACTAAAAGTTATCTCAAGATCTAAAATTAAACTCTTCTACTACTATACTCATAGGTACTATTTAAAGATAACTATAAGGAAGGTCTTGTGAAGAATACTAAACCAGTTCTGCAACTGTGCATGAAATGTTAAGAGACTATCACAACTATAATGTAACAGAAATGAAACTGGGCAGTTATGTAGTAGTTGACCAGTATACTTTATTACAATTGTTTTATATAAAAAAAAACCTTAAAATTTGTGATAGCACTTTTTTTTTATTGTGCAGATCTGTTGGTTGGATACTATTCAACTGATTTTCACATTAAAGACTTACAAAACATGAGACTTAAATAAGTGTGAACAAGTAACAATAACAGTGAAAAAAAAAACATGGTCCCTTGAGAAGAAGCTTATTAAGTTTCAACTGTACACATTGATGAGTGTGGAACACCTGATTAATATAACTGTACACATTGATGAGTGTGGAACACCTGATTAATATCATTTAGAAAAAATTAAATCCCTTCAGTAATTAGTACATAACATTACCAATTCTTGAACCTGAGAAACATGTGGTGCTTTCTAATAGGATACTTAAAATTACATCTCATTAGACAAGCAATCAATCCATAAAACTACCACAAAATGGACTGCTTTACTTCTTCACTGAAACAAAACAAAACAGACTATTCAAAAAATCTTGCACTAGGTACACAATTCTTTGTCATTTTAAACAAATTTCATTGAAATTGAAAATTAGATTACAGAAAACATTTGTCCATAAAATAAAAATTTCATAATCAGGACTGTCATTAATTTAAATGTACTGTGAAAAAAATTACAGAAACAAAAAGGATTATTTTTACAGCATTAACATTCTTCAATCATTCTGTAACTTCAAAATATATGAATTATTTGCATCATATAAACATGTCTTGACTACAGACGCTTTTGTCTGCATATTTCTCTAAAGAAATTCAGTTTCACAGCACATTATACAAAAACAGAAAGTGATGTAACTGTAGGATATAAAGATGATATGCATTAAGCTCTGAAATAACTTTTGAGAATTTTACAAAAAATTACACCAGTGTTATATGTGGCTATAAAAACTAAACATACTTTTAAAAATTAATTTAACCTTACAATAACATTTCTATATTATTTAATACATTTTAAAACAATCTATTTACAGATATAAAAGATAATCAAGTCAAAGTTATGTGATTGCAGTGGTGATCAGAAGTTTTGTTCAAAGAACAAAATTAAACTTACTTACAATACAGACATTTCACAAGTGAAATATTATGAACATAGGTAATCTCCTACAAATCTCTATAAAATGATGTTCAAGGTGTAATCAAGAAGTAATTGTAGGTTACACCTTTTTACCTGCAAATATTAAAGAATTTTAAATCCTTAAAGCCGTAACTTAAAGATTTTAAACTGCTTTTAGTGATGTGGATTTATTGTTTGATATATAACATGAATATCATAGATGTTCCTCAAAAAACAAGGTTAAAACTATTAATATTTCAGAAAAGACTATTGATGTATTGTTGTTTTTTATTACTACAACTTTATTGTGTCTTTCCTTACCTATTCTTAGCTCATACATTGCATTAGTTATAACCTGACTTTCAAAATTCCAAAATCTCTCAAATGTCCAAAAGGCACCAAGATGTGTTAAACAGACACATTCCAAACCTTTAATTAACTGCATAACCTATTGTTTTTTTCCAATCAAGCTAGTTCTTGCATTGAGAGTGAAGGTGCAGGCTTATATAATATGCTGACAGGTCGTACCCTCTGACTATTTGAATCATCTGTGTTTAGTTCCTGCATTTTACGCCTCCTCGTCACTTGTACAGGACGACGTTCCATGACTAGAGCATTTGCGTAGTCTCGTATTAGATGAGCTATCTGTGTGGCCTGGAATACAGAAGTATTTAGTAACACTTTTAAACACTCAATCAGACATAATGCAGAGAGGTTAACAACTCTGCAAATAATTGTTTTTTTATATATTTTCTTAAAAATTCATGTTTAATTATAACATATAAAGAAAATTAAAAACAGTTATTTGATTGGAGATTAAAAATAGCACAGGTTTATTATAAAATAACAAAGAACACTTACAGTACTGGGTTTAAATTTGGATCTGAAAACTAAACAAACTCTCAAAAAAATAAAAAAGACAAAATTAAACAACACACAAAACTGAACAAAGACTAATTGCTTTGTTTTTCAGCATTTATCATTATATTTATTTTATATTTAATATTGGATATGTTTGATGACAAGACCTAGAACACATGTTTGCTCTATATGCATTATTGTATGATAAGTACACTTCTGTTGCCTTGTATAAATTTTAAGAATTGTAGATGTTTTTGTTTTTCAGTTTAAAAATCCTTTTTTCTCTGTTGTGTTAACAACAAACAACACTGGCAAATGAAATAGAAAATATTTGGCCACTTTAGAAAAACATTATGATGAAAGTTTTGAAACATAATTCACAATAATGATAAGACAAAAAATTACAAAACTCACATGATTAGTGGTAAAAATGTACTTGCAACCTTTACGACCAGTTCCTGTCACAACCATTAGAGAATTCAGTGAAGGACTGTAGTTTATGATGTTCTCATATTCACAAGTGCTCAAGATATTCTGTTAGAAATGGGAAATAATACCATTGTAAGCTTTAGTAGTAACTTATAAAACATATGCACATTCATCTAGAGGGTGAAGATGAAGAGGCTGGGGGTATTTTCTTAGAAACAACTGCAGTGGCAAAACTTGTGTACAGAATGTAACAAATTAACACAGAAATTTTGAGTAAGCATTAGCACTGCCTTCAATAAGTGCAAAAGAAATAACATAATCAAATCAAGTTTAAAAATATTATATATAATCTGAAATTAAAGCAGCAGAAAAACAATAAAAGGTCTAAATATAACTGAGAATTGGATTAACTAGTATTTTACAATAATAAACATTTACTTTATAGAATGTGCAAAAGAAAATGAAATATGTTCTCCACCTAGGATGATAAAATTTCCAAACATACTGGTTATCCTAGCACTCCATTTCCATTGTAATTATATACAACAAATAAATATAAAAAAACTTAAAAATAAAACTACTGATGTAATACATGTTTCACAGAGTTGCACACAGTACATAACATGGGCAGACTGAAAAATGTAGTGTCAGCTCTAGTTGAGATGCATCAACTGTATGGTTGTTTGAAGTTAATATCATACCTCTTAATTCATGTCAAATACAAGCATAACATAATATGATAGCTCATGA
Organism: Tachypleus tridentatus; assembly: GCF_004210375.1. NCBI lineage: Eukaryota > Metazoa > Arthropoda > Merostomata > Xiphosura > Limulidae > Tachypleus > Tachypleus tridentatus. The sequence goes on from NC_134830.1 coordinate 41,887,627, forward strand.
ACAATGCAGCATCAACAAATAAAAAATACAAAGTAAATACAGAGTCCTGACACTTTCTGTTTACAGCTTTGATAACCACCATCGCTAACCTTCAACATGAAGGTTTTAGAGCAGTCTACACCCTCCTGCACCGTTAAGAAACCTTTTGTGTCTTAATAATATTTGTTAAATGGTTAAGCCTTTATCTTAGTAGATACAGCACTTGCCTATTATCCAGAAATAAAAGTATTTGATTATCACAGAAAAACCATTACCTAATGTTTGGTCATCTCAAGAAATAACGGAGATAAGGTCTAACTATGAGGAAAACATGGGATATTTTCAGTTACAAAAAAAAAAGGAAAGTTGTTTGAAAGGAACTCTAGTGGGTTAGCTATCTAACTTAATTGGTAGAATACTTGACAACAGTGGCATAACTAGGGTTTTCAGCACCTGGGGACAAAGTCAGTTTTCATGCCCCCTCGTGACAAAATGTAAGTCATAATTCCTAATTATGTAACATCAATTTGGCACCCCCAGATGCTGTGCCCAGGGACAGATGTACTACCTTGCCCCCCCTAACTACCCCACTGCTTATCAAGCACCTGGGAGGTCTCATGTCTGATCAACACCAAGAAAATACAAAAAATCAGGGTTATCATATAAGTAAACATTTGTACTGAAGAAACAATCACAATAAATGTATACAAGACTGATATACACATAAGAACAATAATCAATACAAGCTACATACACATTGATAAAGGAACAGAGAATATTTTTAAGAAAGAAGATCACACAATTACTGGAGGATCAATATACAACTGTGGTAACTCAAGCCACAATACTAGTGTGACAGAAATAAGGAAAGGTAATTTGGCCTGTTAACTGAAATTCTAAAGCAACTGAACAGACCCAAGTGGACTTTTGATAAGAAGAAGAGACCCATATATACATATAGTGTTTACAATATCCCTATGATCTCTATAGTTTCAAATGTATATATTATTTTGACCACAAGTGGAGTGCATGCTGTTCATTTAATGTCAAATTTATCATTAACAAGTCACAGACACCTACTGTAGAAGAATCCCAAGTTCAACAACAGCACAGTCTACATCTATGAAGCATAAGTATTTCAAACTTGTGCTCATCCATCCATAACACCCTTTTCCGATCATTAACAGTCAAGTTTTTGTACTTTTTATAAAATTTCAGTTTCTTGACAATATTTCGAGATTAAAGTAAAGTTGTTTTTAACTGCTACACAACCAAATATTCCATTCTCATCAAGTCTTCTTGATACTGTATATCTGGACACTCTTCTGTCGTTTTGTACATAGTTGTTTATCTCATGCTTGAGATCAGTGGTAGTCTTCCTTCTATCCTTCTTAACACCTGTATTAATAAGTTTAGGTATTTTGTCTTTTCCTTTCATATTTTCAAACTTATATCTCTCTCTATCTCATGATCAAGGATGTACATGACCAACCAACATCACCTTTAGTTTTTTGTAAACTCTTTCCTCTACTGACAATTTTCTATATTTTGTAGGTTGTGGCATGACATCAAACTTTAATGTAAAGTGTCAAACACTATCTTTATTATTTTTTGTGTGGAGTGCTATTAAATTGATTTCTTCTAGCATATACCAGTACCATATGCTAGCTCCATGCCAGCTTCTTCCTATATCGATAAGACACTGCATGTGGTACCACAACAGTTATTTCAGACCCAAGTTTTGATTAGTATGTTCATTGAAGCGGAATCCTCATGACATGCCCTTGTTACGAATATATGGAAATTCTAAAGAATAATAAGTATTCTCACTCTGGCTCATTTACTTGTCCACAAGTAAAGTGACAGTATTGAAATATACATTCTGGAAGAACTAGACTGATAAAATGGAAAGAATGACAAACTATTCTCTTGTCTTAACAGTTGCAAGTATTGTAGATATCCTGCTAGTACTAAATATGGATTAGATTATATCAAAATTTGCAGCAAAAAAGTCAGAAAACAAATAATCTAATTAATTATGAAAAATTAGTAAAATTTTGAACTGTTACTGTGTTTTCAGTTGTAATAAATTGGTATAAAATATTGTGTTTATTATTAAAAAAGAATATATACACACACTACAAATATTTAACTCAATATAATAATGGGCCTCCCCAAGTAAACTGTCCCAGGACTGCTGTTGCCCCATATTACCCCACACAACAATCACTATGTTTAAATGGATTTAATGTGACAAACTACACTCATACCATCCACACAGTGAAACTGTAACAATCAAGAATTAACAAGTTTAGTGAGATCGCCAAAGTTCATATAAGTAAATACACACACATATTCAAATTACAGGCCCATAGAATACAACTGTAAACAAAGCCATATTGTTACTGGTACAAGCATGAAATTACAGCTTAACAGACATATCAACATGGGATTGTGGCAAGATAGAAACAATGAATTAAGACCTATACTAAATATCTTATACATTCCAACTCTTACGTTATCAAATCAAGACAATCTTTGAAAGTTTCCAAAAGACAAACAAATCAATACCTTGTTCAACTGGCAGGTACATGGGGAGTCCCTAATTCAAATTCCAAAGCCTCCAGTGTCTATTATAAGAAATTCCAAGTGGTTGTGGCCACGCTAACCTCAGAGTGAATTTATTTATAAGTATTCTTACGTGCTTGGTTGTCAATGATGTTATAATTATAACATAAAATTGTGAAGACATATAACATGTATGAAGGCAATATAACAAAACACTCAAATATACAAATGCATGCATCATCTCAAGGGTAAATATCAATTTTCATATATTCAAGTACTGTGCATGAGAGAACTAATTGTCTATGGGAATGAACATGTGTGTGATTGGGTTTCTGGATTGTTCCTTAATCTGTATCAAACCGATTCACTTGGAAGTGCATAAAACTCGGATTTTGTTAGGATTTAGATTCAAAAAATGAAATTTTTTAGCTGTGGCTACAACTGCACCACCGATAAATCAAGCCCTGCTTATTTCACACATTAAGAGTAAATATAACACTTACCCTGCTTCGCAGCTCTAACAGATGAATACCAATTTGATCAACTGCCAACCATAACATCTTTGGCCATGATGATGTGTATGATTGCTAAAAAAATAACCAATCGTTTTACACTTTTAATATATTATACACAATAAATCAGCAAATCAAAAGATATCTGAAAAAAGAATACTGTATGTAATGAATGTGAGAAATGCTTTAATTTACATAACTTAGAATTTACCAATTTGAAATTGCTTTAACTGTGAATAGAAGATTAAGTTCCTATGAACAGATTCTTATTTATACTGAAAAAAATTATCAAAAGGTTATTTGTAATGATTATAATGTGATTATGTTAGATGAAATGGATGTTAATGTACATAGGTTTTCTTAAAACAAAATGATGCATTTTATTTCTTACTATGTGCAACCTAAAAACAAAAAAATAAACATTTTATTTCATATTAAGAAACACAAATGTGTGTATTTATAATTTTAACAAAACAATGGTACATAGTTTTACCTGGTGACAGAACTCTCTTAATGCTTATGAAATAACTTTCTCCAAATGATGCAGAAGTGTATTAAAAGCTAAAATGTTTAATAAATAATGATATGACACTTTCTTTAACCTGTTGACTGTCAAGTATTTCAGTTGCTACAATACAACTCTAATGCTTCTTCATTTTGTAACTTTTTTCGTGACACCATTTTAGATCGAAAGTGAAACAATTTGTAAGTAGGTCAAATGCATGTATGGTGCTGACATCTAGCGTTGAAGTTAGGTATTATCGAGGACGAATTAACTCGTCCGTGGCACTGTGTTACCGATCAGCTTGGACGAGTTATCTCGTCTACGGCACTGAACAGGTTAATTTTTGGAATCTTAGTTCTTCCACTGTCTTTATAGAATAATGAAGTGTTAGATTGCTTAATAGATTTCATATTATAAAAAGAAGTTTTATTCTTTGACGAGATACATTAATAAGATGTATACAATCAAAGAATTGGATTCACAGATTTGTCACAAAAATTATCCTGTACTAAATGTCATAAAAACGGTCATTTGATGCTTACATTTCAATTTATGATGATGTAACATATTACTTCTTGCAACAAATGTTTATCGCATACCAATCCTTTAAACTACTCAATTCTTATAAAAGCATCTTCAGTTTTAACACATTTTGTTCCAAAGGTAATATATGTGGAACTTCATTTCAGCCCAACTTCATTATTTATGCCAACTAGTAAATCTTTTACCAGGTTTAAGGTTAATAAGTATAAATGTGGTTTTTGTTAATTTCAAAAAATTATACATGGACCTTTATGAAAGTCTATTTACTTCCAAGACCATGTCACTCACATCGTTTTTGTTCTAATAAGAGATATATTTTATTTTTGTTATAAAAAACCCAGTTGAGAAATAAAAACAACAAAGAACTTATTTTCAACAAGGAATTACAAATCAAATGTTTGTTTTATAACACACACACACGTGTGTACAAGGTTTTCCTGCATAAACATTATTTTAAAAACATAACAAAAACTTATTCTTAAGTCTTACAAGCCAGACTCAAATAGCTCCTTAAAAATTTAAAGTACTGTAACTTACAAGTGCATGACATGGATTTAACAACATACTGGGTATCATTTGTATGTGACTGAAGCAGTACCTAACCATAAATCTACATCTCTCATATATGTGTAACATAGAAGCAAGTGTTTTAACAGTTAAATATGTTTTAACATCATAAACACAAAGATGTTTTGTCACTGACTCTAAGTTATTTTTATAGATTAAAATTAAAAATGTATCAAAAAATGGCACAGTATGCCTAATTCATTTAAAATTCTCATCTAGCTGTGTTTCCATATTCATCTCTTATATTCTAGAGTATATTATGTGTACTAGTTAACAAATAATAGATTTTTCTGTAATATTACAGCTGCTATTTATCAATAGATCATGTTTTACCAGCAAACGTATCATACATCATAAAACTTGATATTTCACAAATAACTAATACATTCAACTTACAATAAAGTATTTGGCCTACAACACATGTTAATATAAGCATTACTGTGATATAATAACACACACATATATTACCTACATTATTTTCAGTAGGCATTACATGTACTAAAAATATAACATACCGTTACTTCAAATATAGTTGCCCAGTGAAGTGGCCATGACTGGACAAGGGCTAAGAATGCTTGTTTACTCTGGTCAACATCCATCCCTCCAAGAATTTGATGTTGTACCACAACAGATTCTGGTGGGATGGTAGTAAGCAGTCTTGGAGGAAGGCAATCTGCCATGATGCTCCTGTGATTTATGTTAGTTGTAAACGTTCAGACCAAAGTTACATAAAAATTAAACTAAAAATTACAGTTATATTTAATGTTTAATACACTAGTGTTTTAAATGAAGTATTTATGTTTATATAATAAATTTGTTAATACAATGATAATCAATATACTTCTTTACTTAAAAATGTAATATCTTACAGCTTCATAACTTTAACCGATGTCATTAACCAGTAGCCTAATGCACTTATAGTCACTAAATTTCCTTTCAGTATTTGTAACTCTATTTCCAATATAATTACTTATGCTGTTTTACTTCACAGCTCAAATAAAGATCAGAATAATTTCAAGAGATTTTACTTTTATAGTAATAAGCTTCCTTGTCATAACTGATAGTTCATGCACCTAACATACCGGTAATCTGCTAGTCCCTCTTGAAAATCTCCAACTTCCAACTGTGCTTTTATGGCACACAACATAAGCTAAAAATGTAACAAAACAAAAAATAAATGCTTGTTAGAGGTGCAAACGATTTTTCGTAAGGTATTTGTAGTTTACTAATTACAAAAACACTATTACTACAGTATTTTTTGTAAATATCAGTAAATTTTGGATGAATAACTTGCAAGGACTCAACAAATTTCAAAAGAAAAAAGACTCAAAACTAGTCTTATTCAGGAATAGTCAACTATATGAAAGTGCTCAAACTTTGCATCACACACAGGAGGTGCAATGGAAAAAGACTCAATGTGCTAACTCTTTCATCAGAAATGAAAAGGCTCTAATATGTTCTTAAAGCAAAATAATTTTAACTAGTTTGCAATGGTGTAAACAAGGGGGCTTCAGCCCTTCCAAATTTTCAACCTTAATGTAAAACCAATTATCCATTGATACCATAGTTGCTATGCTCACATCTATTTTTAACTCTTATTAACACACAAACCCCCCCACTTTCCAAACTGTGTCTTCACTCTTTGGCTTTGTGTAAAACATATTTTCTTTGTAATTTCAATCAGAATTTTTATAAATGTATTAAAACAGATTTCATTACTGAGTGTTCAGTTTCATGAATTTCAAGCTTGTTTAGATTTTAAATTCACTATCACAGAAAACTTTTTTAAAGCAATAACTTGCAATAATCTTTTTTTTTCCAAAAAGGGATTAAATGGAAATGGTTAAAACATAGCATGGTATCTAGAAATAACTATGGAAATATACAAATGATACATATAAAGGAGTCACAAGCAAGATGAAATGACAACAAGATGTTGAACTAATAAAAGCAAATAAACTGTACAATGTACTAATATTTTGAATGTGTTTGTTCTCTTTCCTTCAGACAAAGCATAACACATTGTCTGCCTACTGCTATACAATTTATAAATGTAGAATTGTGGAATATTGTTTCAAATGCCCTTTATTACTCTTCACAATTCAGAAAAGTTCTTTGTTTACCTTTAAATGTTCTCAGATTTTACATAAGCATATAAGATCTCAAGAATGGTCATATTTTGTAAGCGAAGTTATAGTGGGTAGCATTTTGTTGGTCTCTTACCACCAAGATACCATTCCACTATATTTTTGGTGTATGCTTGGGATGAATGAATTCCTGACTGAAGAAATGTGTTTCTGAGGAAATAACATGATGGATCAAAATGAGCCTGTATTTGTCAGCAGTCAAGATGTCATCAGTTTTGTGGAGATCACTAAAAATGATGGCCAAGATGCAGCCCCAAACTTTTAATGACTGTCATCAAATGATTTGTACTGCTTTGCTCATTCTACTCTTCTTGTCTATTTAAATCTTTTGGTTTGATTAACTCTTTACAACAACAGTTTTCACACAGCTACACGTCCATTGAGACCTTGTGTTAATTGTATCTTAATGTTCTTAAAGAAACGTTCATATCTTCTATTAACACTGAAGTCATTTGTATGAACTATATTTAACCACTGTCTACCTTGTAAAATACATATTTTAAGATACTTAATATCATTTTTGTAATTTTGTACATCTTTTTAAATCTTGTATACAGTTTAACTCTTAATTGCTACGATTTTTCACATGAAGGATGTTTCACCACCAAAAACTTTGATTTCTAAATGCTCTTCAAGTTATATTTAAATCTTGGGAGCCACAATTTAGTCAACAACAGTACTAGTAGCCACAGTACAGGCATCTGTGTTTTCGGATACTTTATACTGGTGGGTCATTTTCTGATAGTTGGATGACAACCATTTAGTGTAAACTTACATATGAATATGCTCAAGTACAAATCCTTTTTCACAATAATAAAGGGGTGGCATTCCTATATTATTTGTTTTTTTTCCTTACCATTTCCATTACTATATATATACAAATAAGTTTATGAACTGTAAATACAAACAAGTTCAGGAATTAATGGATAACATAGTTACTCATGTTATCTTAAAACACCATTCAGTATTAAACTCTAAAATGTCTTGGTTTATCGATTTTATGTACCTATTGTATAGCTTGTATTAGTGCATTGCAAGAAAAAACTGTTATATGAAATTCTTGAAATCTTGAAATGAACTTTCTAAAACTTATGTACCTTTTAAAAAATGAATTACTTTATTTTTATATGTAGCATCTCTATGAATTTGCAGTGTTGAAAAATTGAAATGATTTTATATTTTCTTAAGAAATAATTAAAATTGCTCACCTTTGTTGTAATTTTAATTAATTATTTTTGTGTTGTCTTATATTCTTATAAGACTGAATTCTATCTCTATTATGATTTCAAAAATACTACAGAGTTTCAATATGTTTATGATCACTGGTACATAATAAAAATCAAGACTTTTTATTGTACCAAAATTATAAGCAAACCAACATTTGTTTTTTCATATTGTTAATCAAAATGTGTTACTTAATATAAGTAATGAGCTTTTAGATAAATCTGATATACAACTATACAAGTTAATTTTTTTTGTAATTTTCTTTACCTATTCAAACAGTTACTTAGGTCAATAAGACCTAATATAAACATAGCCTAATAAACAACAGCCATGTTAAGAATATAATTTTGATACAACCAAGTGAAAAATTATCTAACTTGGCCTACATTCACTTATTTCATGAAAATACATTTATTGTCCCATCACAATTCAAATTAAGAATGAAATTACAAAGAAGGATTTTAATAACCTTCAAAAAAAAAGGAAAAAAGGCAGGTCTGTAATTGTGGTAGATGTCGTTCACAAACATCTTTCATTCTAATACCGTATCACCAAGCTAAGACTTTATCATTTTGTTTTTATTTCTAAACCATATTTAACTTAACTGAAATTCTTACTGATGTATAACAATAAAAAGAGTGGAAAAACATTTTCCAATAAATGTTTGTGCAACAGTTTATGATTTTACATACCTAGGGTATATGCATTTAATGACACCATAACAAGAAAGGTTGACTAAAATTGATAAAACTATATCTCTTTTGGAGTTACAAGGTTAAATTTGAGGTTATTTTGTTCAAAACTATTTTGTCTCCTCTGAGAATACAAACATAAACAATTCAGGGAATTTACGAACACTTTTGTTTTTATTCAGAATGCACTGAAATCAACTAATAATTAAAATATTTGATTTTTGAAATCTTTATACATGCAATGAATTAAATACAACTTTTCACAAATAAGTTTCAACTCTGAACTGTTCTTAATGTGTGGAAAAATGAGTATAAATTTGTTTTCTATAACATTTTTTTAATTCAATGGTGCAATTATGCCTTCATAGCAGGGTGCACCTGGTGGAAAACAAAGAATTAAGTATAAAAAAAATAACAGAAACATTCCTCTTAAAAGTTCAAAGTTTTCATTTGATTATTTATTTAACCCCTGATGTATTAACAGATGCAAAATGAAATCATTGATACTGTTTGTTAGAAGATTCAATTTATTTAAATGTGCTTTACTACATTAATACCTGTGATAACGGATTGATAAAAGTAAATGTTTAAACATATATTCTGAGTTTCACAAACTTATTTGCATGCATAAGTTCAAATATTTTTTAAAATATTACAAATAAAATCTTAAACAGTTCATATCTGGATAAGTTATTACTATATATTATTTGTAAGTTAGCAAAAAGTTGGATAAGTATATTTATTGAATAATAAATTGCATTTTGAAAAATAACTAAGTTTTGTTGGAGCAAATAATCATTTTATGTTAACAAAAAACTTACAGCTTCTTGGTGAGTGACTGGAAAACGATCATGTTGAATATTATGTACAACCTGGTGATAAAGTAGTTCTTTCTCCACAGGATCATTTAGATCAATATAATTATCTACAAATAGGTGTTTCTGTGACAAAAAGAACAACAAAAGAACAAGATGGGCTGGAATCATGTTACAAATTATCAAAATGAATGTGCACTTTTTTGAAATTACACGTTTTATAATTACCACCAGTCAATAATGCATTTAACAACAACAAAATACAAGATATGACAACAGGTGTTTTTTATTTAATTATATAACATTAATTTCTCATTATATAAAATGTAAATGAAGCATTCTTGGTTTGGTTTGTTTTGAATTTCACACAAACCTACTCAAGGGCTATGTGCACTAGCTGTCCCTAATTTAGCAGTGTAAGACTAGAGGGAAGGCAGCTGGTCATCACCACCTACCGTCAACTCTTGAGCTACTCTTTTACCAACAAATAGTGGGATTGACTGTCTGTCACATTATAATGCCCTCACTACTGAAAGAGCAAGCATGTTTGGTGCAATGGGGATCCGAACCTGCAACCCTCAGATTACGAGTCGAATGCCTTAACCCACCTTGCCATGCCGGGCTGAAGCATTCTTGAATTTTGTTTGTTGGTTTGTAGTAAAGCACAAAACAAAGTGTGCCATCTGTGCCCACCACATGTATCAAGACCCAGTTCTTAGCAGTGTAAGCCTGCAGATTTTACCACTGGGCCACTGAGGGAGCTCAAATTATGAGTCAAGCATCCTAACCACCTGGCCATGCCAAGCACAAACTCAATTGTAATAAGTGTTCAATAGAGGCAAAGGGGGAAATCCTTTATAAATATTTATATTAGGTTTATGTATTTTCATTGATGTTTCTTTTGTGTACATCACATTCTTTATATTTCTGTAGATTATGTTATGGTAACATATTTTTAGGTGTTCATTTAGACGAGATGATCCTTATAAATAATCACTAAATGTGTTTTGAAATTTCTGTCATTCATAATTTCCACATTTAATTTGATATATAGATCTGCTTGTGTAAATTTCACTATTGTAAAGTTTGTTTAATAAGTTCTGTATTCTTCACCCAGGTTTTGCTTCACTATCTTTGTTGTATTTTTTACAACTTTATTTCATACTCTCATAAGTTGCTGAATTCAGTTTCCTGTGTATGAAATACTTCATATGATTTAATTATTTATATTTTGTTTTCTTTATTCTCTTGTGTTTTTATAAGTTGTTGCAATTATGGTTTGTCTTGCTTCTTGAAGCAACTTGTAAACAATCTTGAAATATAATTTATCTTTTATTTCTTCAAATGAACAAAAACAAAATGCAATGTTGTATAAGCCTTTTAATCTATCTATTTTTGTTATTCATGTGATGTAAGGTCTGCTATAAGTGTGTCTTTAAGTATTTTTATGATGAACCTGTTGTAAAAGTTATACAATATTTACAACCAGGAAGTTTGATTTGCTTCTTTCTCCTCTATAGTTGTAAACTTTACATTAGAATGGATGTGTTTCGTTATTCACAGTTACTAAAACTACATTAACTTATGTCCAATAAGCCCAAGTTTCATTTTATTATTTATGTTTTAGTTTTTCTATTGCTATGTTAATTGTTTCAAAGGTTGGTATTTATGGAAACACTGAATTTACATCAAAAACTACATTGTTGTTTTTTGTTGGTGGTCTTTAACAGGTTTTTGGTGATTTTTACATGGACCTTTCATTGTTGTTTCTAAGAGATATATGTGTAGGTATAATGTTAAATGATGCAACTGTGTTTTTCGTGTATTTTTAAACTATCATAAGCTGTTAATGTTGTAGCATCCCTATTTCAGAAGCCCTTATAATTTCAATAGGGTTTTTATTTTCGTTGGAAATTAATGATTCAAATTGTTTTCACATATCTTCTTTATAAGTTCTGTACTTTCATAAATGTTTCTTCATTTAGTATGTCAAACATAAGTGTATTGTATTTTACCCTATTCATGATCACAATTGTATTGCCACTAAAACTAGCCTTATGTAAAATAATAAAAAAAACAAGTTAAAACTATAATTGTACTTCCATAAAGCAAAAAAAAGAGCAAATGATCATTGAGATATAAGTGGTTATTAGAAAACAGATACAAACGTCCAAATGTACCATGAAAACCATAAGTACCAGTTGAATCTATAGAATTTCAATTCCAGGCTCTAGATACTTAAAACATTATTTCTCATTACTTTCAAATCATTATATATTAACAATCTCACCTTAAAGATAAAACAGTGCTGTTTTGTAGTAATGTTCTTTCCTTGTCCTTTCTGCCATCTTTCCCATTTTGATATAGCATCTGCTACCTTTTCTCTTGAATGTAAAGCTCTTTCTATAGATGAAGAACATAAATTTTTATGTCTGTGAAATTCAAACATTTCCTAAATATAATAATGGAAAGATATATGTGGTTGGTTTTATTTCTCCTGTTGTATTCCCCAGTCTGAAATTACCTAAAGTAAAAACTACAGTATTTTCAGCACACTTGATTTCTATAAATTATTATATTATTATTATTTATCAGGCATTTTTACACAAAGAAAATACTCATTTCACTTTCTTAAATGATACATACTGTTAAAAATTCACAGCAAACATTTTTAGAAATACATTATGGGTAAATAAAATTTTAAAATGCAGATATGACCCTTGAGGGACAACTACGAGATGGCTGGGTTATTAAATTTTGTTTTTTCTTCAGTTTATATGATTGAAGATTTTAAACAGTATTCCACATTTTGAACAGTTGATAAATAAAAATGAGATAAAAAAAATAACTGCATTAATTCTAAGCTGGATAAAAAAAATTGGGAAATTTAAGAAAATGATAAGGCTTTGCACCAGATAATATTTTACAAAAGGTTTTGAAGGAGGTTAAAGGTTGGATATGTGAGCCACATTACTACTATTTTTTGTCGATCCTTGAATAGTGAGCATGTAACAGAACATTGAAAGTTAGCTGTAATTCCTCTTGACAAGAGAGGTGATAAAAAATTGACCCATTAGCCTTACATCAGTTGTGGAAAAAGTTTTGGGAAGTTTGTTAAAAGATGCTTTGCAAAGTCATTTAACAACATTAGAATTTTATTGGATAGTCAACATGTTTTTACTAAGGGAAAATATTGCCTTACAAATCATTTGACAAAAAGATTACTGTTTACCTAGATGAGGGCAAGGGTGTAGATTTGATATATCTGGATTTTCAGAAAACGTTTGATAAAGTGCCATATGAAAGACATGTGATAAAAATTATCTCTATGGTTGTACATGATAAATTAACAAATTGAACAGAAGAATGGCTAGATGGAAGAAACCAGAGGGTTGTTACAAATGGAGTTCAGTCAAACTAAATTAATGTCCCAAGTGGGATACCTCAGAGCTCAGTCTTAGGATCTCTGCTCTTTTTCATTTACATGAATGACATAGATGAAGGGTTTAGATAATTTATTGAGTTAGGGAAGTAAATGGTAGATGGGTTTTAATTATAGTAATTGCAAGATAATGCATGTGGGTTATTATAATTTGAATGAGAATATCCTTAAAAATGTCATCTAGAAAAAGGATCAATCAGTTTTAAGAGCCAGTGGTTGAACATATAGAATTTTAGGTTGTATCTATAGAAATACTGAATACAAGTTTTTAAAGACTCTATAATTTTATTGCACAAGCTATTGGTTCAGCTACATTTAGAATATTGTGTCTGGGTCTTGGGTTCCCTTACCTCAGGAAAGTCATTGAATTGTTAGAAATGGTTGCTTGAATGGTGCCTAGGATGAAGAAGTTGTTGTACGAGAAGAGGCTTAAATTTCTCAAATTGTCTCTTGAAAAAAGAAGAGTTGGGGGGAAACTGATTGAAGTGTTTAATAAAATTATAAAGAAAAGTGAGTGTTGATGCATCATCTTTCGCCATATTTAATAGTGAGAACAGTAGGACTAAGGAACACAAATACACATTTTGGCAAGGTGGGAGTCATCCTCAGCTAGTACAGTTTCATTTTTCTAAGAAAGTGGTTGGCCTTTGGGATGGGTTGTCTTCGGACATTGCAAAGGCAGTAAATTTAAGCAAGTTTAAAAAGCTTGATAACATATGAATCATAAAGGCTGGTTTTAAGATTATTTTTAAAATTACGTCCTGTGTTGTTTAAAAATGTTACATTAACCCAAAACTATAATAGTTAAGTTTACAATTCTGGTCAATTTATATTCAAAGTTTTATTCCAACCACATTCTGATTTTTTTAAGAATACTAAAACTCGTATCTCTGAAATACTGTATTATATCTTTGAATACAAAAACAAACATACGTTTTTACTTTCTCTTTCAGTTCCTGATTCAAAACATCCTAAAACAATTACTTAGTTGGCATCTTCACATAAAGCAACTACTCATTTCACATCATTTAATGATGCATACATATAAAAAAGAATGAAGCTTCATGAAGATACTTTTGCCTTATATATTATATACAGGATAAGAAAATTTAGCCTAACACAACAACCACGCTCCTTATCACATTATAAAAGTGAAAGTAGTATAGGTAAACAAAAGATCTATACTTATTAAAGCAAATGAGTGATGCATGCTTGTCACATTACATGCAGAAACGTACATTTAGGTTAAAAAGCCTTGCTTTTCATCACAATACACAGGTAAGAACTTTTTAAGCTAAATAAAAAAATTACAATCTTTTTATTTCTATATGTACAGCAAAAACGTTTTATGTAAAACAAAAGGACTAAAAATATCCATGTTAACTCAGTATCCATACTCAGAATACTTTCTAGGAGGACGTAATACTTTTGTTTTTCTCCACATCAAACAGATCACAACATCTTGGGTTAACAAATACCTGTGCTTCCCATGACATCATACAAGGCATATCCCTCAGCATCTTCTCGCAAGCCAATCTTCATCTTTACTTTCTCTAAGACCTAGTGAAAGGATAGAGAACAGCAAAATTAAACTAGAAAGAATAACATTTGTAAATATAACTTAGCATTTCATGCTGCTAATGGTATCTGTGATACAGCAGTGTGAAAAAGTCAATAATTTAATCATTAATTCACACTGTAATACATCCTGGATATTATTTTCACAAATAAAATCAAAATGCAACATGTTAGTAACCTTTTACGTTCATCTGTTTATACATTATTAAGAACAGTCAGCAACAGGGGACACAAACAGACAAACCAAAATTGAATGTGTTGGGATTTTTTGTTTATCAAACAAGATTTCTTTCATAAATCAAATAATAAAAGAAAAAGTTTATAATGATGAAATATAAACGTAAGGACTATTTTTTATAAACTTTCTCAAAATCTACTACATTTACATAAAAAATATGTTATTTCACATTTTGAATGTACAAAAGAAACAAATTACATTTCAAAAATTCACTAAGAAGTTGAAAATCAAAACTGTTACCTATCATAAGTAATCTAATTTTGTTTGCTTGAATATCAACATCTCAACATTTATTTAGATATTATAAAGTTTAAAAAATCAAAGGTAACTTATT
The DNA here is from genome assembly GCF_004210375.1 of Tachypleus tridentatus. Taxonomy (NCBI): domain Eukaryota; kingdom Metazoa; phylum Arthropoda; class Merostomata; order Xiphosura; family Limulidae; genus Tachypleus; species Tachypleus tridentatus. Next base: position 41,902,771 of record NC_134830.1, read on the forward strand.
ACAATAGCCAAATACAATAACATGGTAAAATAACAAAACATTTACAGTGCAGTAATTGTAGGTCATTATACTGTTATTATATAACTATTACTTATAAAGAATTATTGGAAATAGTAAATTTAAAAAATTCAATAATTAATTTACATTTTACAAAACTGACTAGAACAGAAAGCATGTTCTTGTCACTTACCTCTAACATACAAGCACAAGGATCAAAATCAACAGTTAAATACTGTCCATCAAGGAAGTAAACTCGAGTGTGAACTGGACGACGATTTATGGTGAAGGCTATCTCATGTGCTGAAGGTGGCCACTTCCTTCCTCGTGTCTCCAATGTCCGCATCAAAGACTATAAAATATAAGTTTTGCTGATCATAAACTAATAACTGAATGAATTAATGCCAGTAATGAGGTAATTGTTCTTTATAAAAATGATGTGTCAGTTCTTTAAACAAATTCTTTCAGTCACTACAGCCATGATCATACACTATTGCCTGAAACTGCAATTTCTATTTTAACAAGCTTCTGAAAGCATGGTTACATCAATCTTACACCATACATGCTGAAAAAAGTGTCAAGAGACCATTCACTGTGCATGGACACCATCTTCTAAGACCATGTTTAAGCACATCAAACATAATAAAGTCCAATGAAGCTATACTGGGAACTGTCTTTTGAAAACAGTCATAGATTATGAAGTGTGAACAAAAAATGATTAACTTCCAATAACGTTAAGTTATTGTTTACATTATTCACAAAATCAGGAGATACTTGCATTTTCTGCAATTAAATTCTGAGCTAAAAAGAATTTCATTTCTAGCCATATCTAGGAACTGACCAAGAGCATGGTTTGAAAGCCTGCCACTATCCTTAACATTCTGCATTTGTAATTTTAAATGCTTCCATGAAGGATAAAGAAATCTTCCATCTTCAAGCACTGTATCTTTTGATTTTAGAGCATACAATAATCTCATCATAATACTTTCCTTGGAAAGGGCTGTTCTATATGATAAATCCAATTGTATAAGAATATTTTGATGCTAAATGTGTTATTTGTGGTGCCACAGATCACATTAGCAGTGGTAACATCACTGAATTATTATATGCAAATCACTCTTATGAAGTATGATTAACCCTTCATAAAATAGATGTCAAGGAAAAATTGTTCAATTAGAGATAAACTTTCCATGTTTGACTAAAATTTCTTTACACTGGTTTTTCACAATCAGGCTTAGAAAGAAACGTATTGCTAACTAACATAAAATCTAACACTTAAACTAATCTTTAGAAGTTTCCATAAACCTCTGAATGGTAGATAACATATCTAAGCACAATGAAACCTGTTAATACCTTGACAGCAAACTGTGCAAACTGTCCTTCCTCTGTAATATCATCAATGGCACAGCGCCTCAGGTGAGCTTGAAGATAACTTAGAATTCGTCTCTCTGTAGGAGCTACCACACTGCAAGCAAGGGCCATCAACTGCCAATGTCGAAGATTCACACGGCTATTTGGATCTACATAAATAGAAAACATAAGTTTCTTAAAGTAACAAGTATTTCACGTGCCTGTATATTTGAAAACTTATACATACACCAACATATTCAAAGTGCTTCAATTTTTAGCAGTATGTTTGATAATTCACTAAAATGAAATTACTTATTATTTGCACAAGATAGACTTCAGCAAAATTCCAAAAACAAAGCTTTAATTTTACCTGGATGATCAGTTGTCTGCTTGATTAACTGAAGAAACAGTTCATTTAAGAGAACTTCTTTCTTCATACAGCTACCAAGTATTAACTGTGCCAGCTGTGCTGGATCTGCCTTTCCTTTCCATTCCGTAGTTTCTGACAAGCAGAATAAATGTTGTACTATTTGATGCAAATATAAAGTATACAAACACTAGCATCTATTGTACAAGCATTTTCTCAACCTTTTTCAATTACTCTTTAAATCATTAAGTTTTATTATTGTATGACAAAAAAATCATAAATTTAATCAAAAGTAGTATAACAATTAATTTTATTTATTGCATTAAAAAAAGTTTAAATTTCTGCGAGTATATTAACAAGCAAATGCTGAAAACCATCTATCATTTTACAATAATATACTTAGTTATTTGTAACCTTCCCCCAAACCCTCAACTGTTTGCATACAAGCAACTCCAATTAAAGTATACAATTTAAATCTTTTGATATCCTTTAAAATAAATATTCTTTCTTTTAAAAATATCACAGAAGCATCTCAGTACCTGGAAACGTAACTTACCTTCTTCTAAAAGACCAGAGTAGGCCAAAATGGAAGCAAAAACTCTTGTTGCTGCTACTTCCACTTCTTGGTCCGATATCACTAATAAGCTGTGTGGTAGTTGTGTTTTAGTAAATGCCCAATAACTATGGCGAAAAGAGTCTGTGTCACCAATTTCCTGACGGAATTTTTCTAACTTGTTTCGGCTGATTCTGATACAAAATTTAATGTTTATTACTAAATAGCAGAATAAGATCTTTATGGAGAGAAGTAATAAAACATTTTTCACAAAATTTCATTCCTTCAGATCTGTCTCTCACACTGAAGTCCAATAAATATTTTAATAAATTAACATTCTTAAATACCTTCGTAAAGTACTTCTAAAAATTCCAATATTTTCACATTGAGGTTTCCGCAACATTCCACTGTCAACCAATGTGCGACGGCAGTTGATGACATCATGATGTAATTTTTGTCTGTCTTCAAAAGTTAATTTCACCTAAAACAAACACGAATTTAATATCCCTTTTAATTCTTTTAAAATAATGCTAGTAAAGTATATATAACATAATTCATCCAGGTTAATCAAGGATTCATATGGGCTTTATAAAAGAAATTTCTAGGGCTTTTTTTCAAGACCCACATATCTTATTTTTAAGAACTCCTAAATAATGCTACCTAGGTTTAAAACTTGGACTTAACTGGCATTTTTGTCCAATATGCATGCCTACCAGCAGAAATGTCAACAGCCTCAAGTCTTCTTAGTCATAAGATTTACAATAACTTACACAGTATGTAATGTAACCCATCTGTAATACACAAACATTTTTCTTTGTTTACATTTTAATTAAAAGATTTTTATGATGAATTTTTAAATTGAACTTTAAATTTCAAGACTATACCATATATTCCAAGGATTTCCAAAACTAAAACTTTTAAAGCTAACTTTCCATGACTTTTCCAGAAGTTCGAGGACCAGTAGAAACTCTGTTAATCAAAACAAAACATTGTGTTTGTTCTATAAAATTCAACCTATGATGGTAAAAAAAGTGATCAAAAATTCATGATAACCAGAAAACTCACTTGTAGAGAAAGTTATATATGTAAAACAAGGTTGGTGTGGATAGAGAAAGCACAATGTAGTGGTGCGAACAACAAAGTCGAAATGTTGTTCGCACCACTACATAGTGCTTTCTCTACCCATACCAATCGTTTTTTACGTATATAATGATCAAAAGTTCGTTAAAATATGCAGAATGACATTGCAACATTTAGATTCATAGGTATTAAAACAATTCATGACAAAGACAGTGTATGTGTTATCAAACTTTGTCACATGTTTCACTTAGATATTCCAAATAGGTTCAGTAAAGTCAAAGTAGTACTTTTGAATCTGTTATCTAAACACTATATCCCTCTTCTCTCAGATATGATTAGTCAACCCATGTAGGATAATTCTGCCACACTAATAAGTAACTAGAAGATACTTACTCTCCTTCCTAGTTCATACGTAGGTTTCAACCAACTGGCATGTGCTGGTGAATAACTAGCAATTAGATTAGCTACTTCATATTTTTGGGAAGTTTCAAAACTAAAATATTTATGTGTATCTGGCAGGCTCTTTAACAAACAAATGGAAATCATGTCATCACTTGGGTCCACCATGACTGAGTCAACATCACAGTAGCGGTATGCATTCAAGATGTTCTTGTCCTCAGGGCTCACAATTAGTATTCCCTCAGAATTCACACCTAACAACAACTGATGGCCTACAAAAAAAGAAAAAAAATTAAAAACTCTGTAGTAAGATAAGCTTTACGCATAAAATGTAAAACAACTTTTGTGTTATTAACAACAAAAAACAACACCAGAACAAAGAACTAACAATTATCTTTTATTCTGAGGATGTCAAAAGTTTCTTTATTATTACAAAAAGTAGCATAATCTACAATAAAATTATACTTGATTAGCCAAAAATTGTTTGGCTCCCAATTTTTACATTATGCTGCAAATATGGAAATTTTTTTTACCAAATTTTGTAAGAAGTCATATGAGTACACAGGCAAAAAACTTCTCCATAGAAAAACTTTAACTAAGATTGTATCTACCCAATGTTATTTTTAAATGTGAGATTATATAATATTCGAATATTTTAATGATTATTCCAGAACAGCAGTGTATTTCAACAGAGTAATTCAAATTATGTTATAAAAGATATACACAAAGTAATTTCCTCATTGAAGTAGAATAAAATATTACTTTAAAAAGAAATACAAATATAATACATACACCTGCAAATGTTTACAAAGTGATAATACAAAAAGAAACCAACTAAAACCACTGTAAGGAAAAAAGAATTTGGTCAAGCAAATATGAAGGTCATTTGGCTGGAATGTTGATCCCCCTTTACACTTTCACCTAACAGCTATCTTAATCATTTGTCATGTTTAAACTGTATTTATTTATTGTTCATGGTCTATTTAGTAACTAAACTCACCATAAGATAGGTATCCTTTGTAGATCACTCTGAATAAAGCAGTTCCATAGAGAGGATATTGCATAACCACAGACAAATACCAAACTCTAGCTACCAGCTCAGACTTTCCACTACCATATACCTATACAAAAATCAAAAGGAAGCTCCTGAAGTTTATGATTAATTGGAATTCTGGGTTGATTAACTCCAGTTTGAGGACACAAAAGAAAATTATATTCAGTACTTAAAAACTAACAAGTTAATATCATAACTTTAACTGCACTTCTTTCGAGGTCTTACTGTAAATTCAAAGTCAAGCTGTCTAATAAACAATCTAGTTTCAAAACTACAAGTTACTACTGTGAAGTTATACAAAATTCACAATTTTAAAAATTAAATATTATAATCCCTTTTTGTTGCAATTTAAAAATATCATACAGAGAAAAACATTAACATATTTTTTGCAATGAACTATACCTGTATACTGATCAGCATAATATATATATGCATAAGCATGACAAGAAGAAAAACCCTATAACCCGAGCTCTTTTGAAAGGCGTTAGGGTTATAGAGCTCATGCTCATTTCTATCAGGACTTCTTGAACCTATGTGTTTTTCTACAAACATAAATATAAGCATGACATATCTTTAAACTTATTATTGTTGTTAGATGTTTTAAAAGCATGGTATGCTATATTTACACTTTTAAGCACAATACCTTGTGAGCTTCTGATATTTCTCTCATCCAGTCCACATCCTTTTTAGCCTTACAAATTCGAGGGCACAGGTAATTTTCCACATCTGAATATCTAAGTTTTCACATAATTTTCAAAAGTAAGAATTCAATGAAATACACTTATTGCTGAAATTTTGCATCACAAAAAAAAAACAGAAAGGAAAATATACACAAAAATTATTACTTTACAGATTTAAAACAAGTAACACAATAAGACAGTTAAAAACACATCTTTGTTTTTATAGAAACAATGAGTAAGATTTAAGGAAGAAAAGAGATTACATCGGAGCTACTTAAAATACTTAAGTTGGTTGGTTGGTTTGGTGTTTTACAGCACAAAGCAGCTAGGCTATCAGTGCCAAACATCTGGTAAAAAGTTAAAATTCAAGTAAATTTAATAAAATTCATAAAAGGAAATTAAGGTAAAACAAAACAAAGTTTAAAAACATAAATAGCAATAAAACCAATGTTTACGTCTAGTCTACAGTGGTAAGAGAAAAAATACAGCAATTCCTGTCATGATAATTACAATTATGCTACAGCAATACAAGTTGTAAAGAACTTTCTGTAGCATAATTGTAATTACCATAACTCACCATGAAGACTAATAGGTAAGTTCAAAAATCACTGTCAGTCACCTGAAGTTGGCCTTCCCAGTCCTGGTTCCAAGTTATTTTATGTTATGGCCATTTTCAGAAAGTAAAGTAATAAAAGTTTTTGAAAACTTGTAGCAAAATTTTAATTATAACTTGCCAGGATGATTAAAGGGTAGTTCAAACAACAGCAATAGTCACCTGATGTTGGTCTATCTGGTCCTGGTTTTGAGTTATTTGATGTGATAGCTGTTTTCCAATTTCAAATCAAACTAGATGGACTTCAATTCTTAAAAGGGAATCGCATTAAAAAAAGGTCTAATGTATAAACTAAAAAAAACTTAAATAGCATTAAAAAGATTAATGGCCTTTAAAAAACTAAGTAACATTTCCAAGGTGGACAGTGTCGCTATTACTAATAACACGGTCTAACATTATGGATAAACTTTGGGACAGAATGTTTAAAATGGTGTTGTCATTGAGAGTCATAACGACAGTGAGATGTGGCTTATTGTGATCTGAATGTTACACAGACAACACATTGGTGCACCAGTCCCATATAAAAGAAAATGATAAGTTAAAAAACTATGACCAATGCGTAGTTTAGATAGGACAACTTCCTCTTTCCAATCCTTATGGAAGCAAGACGGTCAAATTACAATATAGAGTTTTATTTGGAAAAGCTTGTTTTCACGTTGCTCACTCCAAGTTGATTGTCAACTGGCATGGAGCCGAGTTTTGAAAACAGGCACAGCGGTGATAGTGCCAGAGCAGATAGATTTAGCCGCAATGTCAGAGAGCTTGTTCACATGAATACCAATGTAGCCTGGTATCCAGAAAAACTGGATACAAGTAGATGTTAGAGAGATATGGGCCAGTCAATTTTGAATATCTGCAAGAATAGGGTGTGAACTAACATGACGCAATTCCAGGGCCAGTATAAATAGTGTAGTTTGAGCACTGCTTAGCTTCTACGTGATCCAGGGAAAGAGAAATGGTGTACAGTTCAGCAGTGAACACAGAAGCTGTAGTGGGGATTCTGCGTGCAACCACCAAACCACAACAAACCATGGCAGAGCCCACACAGTCACTTGATTTCGAACCATCTGCATAAATAGAAATGGAAGGATGGTTCGAAAGATGTTCAGCAAATAACAGACTGTATATCCAATTGGGAGTGTCCGCTTTTCTCAGATGACTTAAAGATAGGTCACATTTGGGAACTGTAGTAAGCCATGGTGGGATGGGTTGACCAGTAGATATAGCAATGTTATCCAAAGACAGACCCAATTCATCCAACTGCAACTGGGTATGAAGGCAAAAAGGAGCAATGGCAGATCATCTGTTCTGAAAAGGTATGGCCCACTGAGGAAGGAAAACACAACCCCAGGTGGGATGCTTTGGTAAGGAACGAAATTTCAAAGCATATAGTAAAGACAGTTGCAAATGGCAAAGGTGCAAAGAAGGTTCATGTGACTCAATGTATAAGCTCTGAACTGGGGAAGTGTGGAAAGCCCTAGTGCACAACTTAAGTTCTTGATGATGAATGGGGTCCAGCATCTTTAAGGCCGATGTCTTAGCAGAGCCATAGACTAGTGACCCATAGTCAAGTTTCGATCGAATAAGAGCACAACATATCTTTAGCATAGAACATCGATCCACTCTCCAAGTGGTGAAAGAGAGGACACGGAGGATGTTCAGTGCTCTTGTATATTTGACCTGTAGCTGCTTAATGCATGGTATAAAGTTCAGCTTACAGTCAAAGATAAGCCCCAGGAACTTTGTCTCAGGGACCACAGGCAGTACAACTTCACCAATACAGAGTTCAGATTCAGGGTGAATACCTCATTGGTGTCAAAAGTGCATGCAAACAGTTTTAGAGAGAGAGAAGTTAAAGCCATTTGCTGTGGTCCACTTCAGTAAATGATTGAGGGCACTCTGTAGCTGCCACATCTCATGTCAGTCATCAACATAGAGCCCATTTGCAACAGTAAGAGGGAATTGTTTAGTGATGGCATTAACATTTATACTGAAAAGTGCGACACTCAAAACACAGCCCTGAGTGACTCCAAGTTCCTGTAGAAAAGAACAGGAGAGTGACGAACCCACATGAACTTGGAATCTCCTGTCCATTAAAAAAATTTAATAACAATGGACAAATGGCCACATAACCCATATATACGGAGATCTCGCAAAATGACATACCTCCATGTTATCGTTTCAGAAAAACTTCTCCAATTGATGTTTCAAGTTGAATCAGGTGGTCCATGGTGGATCACTGTCATTAGAACCAACACTGAGTGGGCAAAAGGAAATTGTTTGATTTGAGGAAGAAAACAAGACAAGCATTAACCATCCTCTCTGAGTTCTTACAGAGACAGTTCGTCAAAGCAATTGGGCAGTAGTTTGAAGGAATCTTGGGATCCTTTCCAGGCTTAGAGAAAAGTAGGGAAATAGCCAGGTGCCAGGCATCAGGAAAAGCATTCTCCTGCCAGATCCAGTTAATAACAATCAGAAGAATGGCAAGAGAAGCAGGATATAGATGGTGCAGCATTTCACAGTGTACATCATCAGGTCCAACCAATGTACTGCCAGATCGATGAATGGCCAGTTTGAGTTCCACCAGTGTAAAGGGACGATTATAGTCATAGAGACAGTCAGCTCGAAAGGAAAGAGGTAATCGCTCTGCCCAAGTCTTGATAGCTAAGAAGGTGGAGGAAGAAGCAGAAGTACTAGATACCTGGCAAAAGCTTTCACCTAGTGTATCAGCGATACTCTGAGTATCAGCTACTTCCTAGCCATCAGAGAGCAAGATCAAGAGGGGGACAGAATTATATTGCTCACTGACTTTTCAGATCTTGTCCTGTATGACTTTAGAACTGGTGTTTGAAGATATGCTGGTTGTGAACTTAATTGAAGATTCCTTCTGACTTTGACGTTCCCACTGAGCATGTGCACGGATTTACTGGAAAGCGATGCAGTGCGAGAATGTGGGATACCTACAAAAAGTATACCAGATCTGTTTTTGAACTTTCTGTGCCATGTGGCAGGCATGATTTCTCCATGAATGAGGATATCATGAAAAATGTGTCGAGGTTTTTGGAATACATTGAGAAGCGGCTTGTATAATACAGTCAGTTACTGCTGCCATACAGTCGTTTATTGATGGCTTACAGATGATTGCAGGATCAAGTTTTGCAAGAGCAGTGAAAGAGGGCCAGTTTGCTTGATCCAGCTTTCATGGGGGAACACGGGTCAGGTGGCATCAAATATGGCCAGTCTCTCAAAATGTTAGGAAAATTATCACTGCCTCGTGGATTATTGTCAACCCTCCATGAAAAATGAAAAAATAGCAAAGGGAAGCAAACTGGGAGATCAATAGCATTAAAAGACTGACTCGGTGCATGAAAATAAGTAAAAGAACCAAAGAAAAGGTTGTAATCAAAGAGAATATGCTCTATGCAGCAAACCCCTCCCATCAATATCAGCACTTCCCCAGAGGGAATGATGTCCATTAAAGTACCCCCAGGATTAAAAAGGGAGACAACTCTTTAATGAGAGCATAAAGGGCTGACTGGTCATAGGTCTCTCCAGGCGATAGGTAGAGAGAACAAACAGTGATGGTACGACCCAAAGAAACAGATAGCTACAGGGTGGGCACATGCTGATCATCCAACAGTGTCACCCCTCCATGCATTCATCCATCACACATCCTGTCATTTCTGTACAAAGAAAACTGGCAAAAGGTGACTGTATTGGCAGGTTTCAGAAACGTTTCCTGTAAGGAAAGACATACAGGATTGTAGGAAGCAATCAGTGCTTTGATGTCATCCAGATTGGAATGGAAACCTCGACAGTTCCATTGTATAAAGGTGGCCATTTTTATTTATGTGAAGGCAAATTTGGTAGAGCCCTTCTGTTTATGACCATGGCTTTTTTTTTCTTTATTCTTTATTTGAGGGAAGTCTTTTGACCTCCATGAATCCTGCCCTTGGTCGATTGGGCAGCTCTTTGTTGTTGGAAAAGGATTTCAATGACTGAGGACATAAACACATGATCGTCTTGCATTTTGGGGTGAGAGAAGAAGATGTACCCAAGGAAATGCTGTACCCAGAACCAAAGGAAGTGGATCTTGGATTTTGCTGAAATGAATTTTAAGGACAGAGATGGGTGTTGGTTGACATTGATTCATCAAGTTTTTTTTAACCATGGAGGTCAAAAGACTTTTCATTTGGTTTGATCCATCTGCACTCCTACTGTAGTAGTGGAACTAAGTGCAACAGCATACATCTGAGATGAAGTGGTAAACAGCAACTTTTGAGCCTCAGAGTAAGTAATGTTTCGAATCATCTTCAAATGCTGCATCTCTTTTTCATCCAACCATTTAGGGCATGAACAAAAGTAAGATGGGTGAGAGCCATTGCAATTGACTCAATGAGGGTCAATATCACACTTATAAGCATCATGGTCCTTGCCACTGCAACAAGCACACGTCAAGGAACCATGACATGACCTCCTCAAGTGATCAAACAGCTGACACTGGAAACATCTGACAGGGTTTGGAATGTATGGCCATATCTTGCAATTAATATAACCTGCCTTGATGGTGGCAGGTAAACGTCGTGATGTAAATGTCAGAATGAGGACATTGGTTGGCATCGTAATTCCATCTTTACAAATGGAGATACGCCTCACTGCAGAAACTTCTTGGGTTGAGAAACCAGCAAGAATCCCCAACTCAGGGATGCTCTTCAAATCCTTCTCAACAATAACTCCTTGTGATGAATTCAAAGTAGCATGAGGCATAACCTCAATAGGTATATCCCCAATCACCTTTGAATGCAAAAGGAGTTCACTGTGTTGAGATGTGGATGTTTCTTTACTGACTTTGGAGAGCCAGCAAGTCTCTCTATTCCCTTCTGAATGAAAAAGAGAGATATCTAAAGGCTTGCCTGAAAGAGAATGTAGTATAATAAAATGAGGTACAGGTGTTACAATGTTGAAGATTGCTGCTCAGAATCTTCAAGACGTGGTTGTTTTCCTATGGACTGTTTTTTCACGATTTTATTTAAGTTTTTATTTGGAGGATCTATAACAAAAAAAGGAATATTTCGGTGCCCACTAACCCCACCCACCATGGAGCCCTATGAGGGGACACACTACAATGCCAAACAAGGACACTACAGCAATGCCAAGGTTTCATGAGCTCTATGCCCAAACACCAGCATCAAATACAATGTCCACAACACCTGTTGAGAACATCCAACACCAGCACTTGGTTGACCCTAGCCCAAGTAGACCAGCCAACTGATCCTAGAGGGGCCACCCCAAGGCTGCCCGTCTACAGGAATTTAAGGCCAAAGTGGTGTGTTAGGGTTGGTCCTCTCAACCACCAGGATCCTCTCCTCCCCTTCACAGGTCACCACGCACGGCAAACACATGGGTGGATGTTTAAATCCCAAAGGAGGTAAACTGAAAGCAGAACCTTCCCTGGGAGGTCCCCTCACCATGTACAGGAATCCACAATGAGGGGTAAAATACATAAGATTTTCTCTTGAAGAGTATTGCTGTAATAATGACTAATAATCAATTCAATAGACAGTAGTAAACATGTTAAATTTTTTATCCTAATTAACATGTAACTAAAAACCTAAAAAATGCATACATTTTCAGTAAAATGTTGCTGCAAGTCACAATTATTATATAAAAATTTAATACTAAACTTTACATAACATTCAAAACAATTTAAATGTTACTTTGATTATTACATATAAGGCATGTATCAAACAATGACTGTAAGGACTGCCTCAATCATCTGATGTTATCAGTAGTTCTTTCTGAACATCATAATTTGATATGTGCTAATTTAACTTTGAGATCCCCTCACTTTACAAATGAACTGTGACTTGAGAGATAAGTTTCCAGTTTCACTAAATAATAATGTTGTTTACATAATCAAGTGTAAAGTTTTTACAGTATATTATATTCCACTTTGGTACCTCTTCCTAGACGTTGCTTGTAGTAGCGGTTCGTTTGTTGAGAAAATATTTACATAGAAGGTCAAACCTCTTCCTCAACTCGACATCACTGATTATTATTCCTTCACAGACTTATTGTTTCATGACAAGTATCACTTTCACGGCAGATGTTTTGTATGCATACTTCACTAGTTTTGTCATCTTGCACCTTAATGCCATTTTTTATTGTGTTTGATCAGTTATTTTTACACTTTATGGTATCTTTACCACAATAAGTTTATACATTTTACGTTTTATCAACCGGACAGAATAGAAAGTGCTGTTATAATACAACTGAAAATATATTTGCAGGCACTAATAATAATATACTTTAACCTAACCATCTTTTACAGATATTTTTGTCTTGAAAAAGATAATTTCTTGCTTCAGATATTGACAGTATCACAGCTAATATTCACCTTTCTAGTTTTCCTGTCTGCGGTTCACCCACTGCCACTTGGGCTTGAAGACCAGCTAACTGAAGAGCTATTCTCTCAGTTACAGGAAACTCGTCTGCCTATAAAAATTGAAATATTAAACAATTTTGAATTACAATTTACATATATAAAAAAAATTGACATTTACATAAATTTAGTGCTGAGTCAAATAATTAGGAAACTGTGGTTTTGTGCTGAGAAAGGAGCACTGTTAAGTCTCCTCTCTATGGAAATATAAGCATAACAAACCTATTGGCTTAGGTGGACTATAGGCTGATTAGAGTTTGGACTTCTCATTTCTGAGTGACCAGTGGTTTCTATAACTAAAAAAATACATTAAATGCTTTTAGAAATCATGAAAAATCCAACATGCATACAGAATCATTCTGTGTATAACAAGCACAGAAGACTCCAGCTCAGTAGTCTACTCAGCATGCTGAACAACAAAAGAAATACCAAATGTTTTTCATGAAAAAATTGTAATTGTTAAAGTTTCTTCTAAGACAAATGCTCACATTTAGAAGCCATGAAGAAACCAATGGCAATTTGCTATAAGTAATACAATGCAAAGCTGAAGATGCACTGCAGTATGCAAGTATGTCTCTCTAGCTGTTATCAATAAATAAAACGATTTGATAGGCAATCTAATTCTGTGAAAGATGCTTTCAGAGATAAGAAACACTAAATACAAAACAATTTTGCAGATGAAATTAGAGGTTTGAGAGAAAGGAACAACTTGATTGTAGATATTTTTTCAGCCACTAAACAAACAACTGGAATATTAAAATACTTCTACTAGTAAAACACTCTGTCCAACAAAGTAGACAATAAGGGCACTTATTCTTAATGCAGATATGAAAAACTACAGAGTTCTTTCTAATGAACTTCAATTGTGATAAGGGGGATTTAGCAAATTAGCTCATAGAACAAATAGGTTGTTTTCAGTAATGGAGAACTTATTATTACTTTTTAGCCTTCATCTTGCAAGCATGATTTTTCCTACTACAGAACAACTACCAAGAACCTTTCAAAAGGATACTTACTGTATCAGATAACAGAAGAACTGTTCAATTCTTTTATGAAAGCATACTTCATCAAAAGTGGCATACCCACCACTATTTCTACCAACGACTTCCCTTCACTGATGAGACAACATTGCAAAGTTTTTGAAACCCAACAGAATACTTTTGTTTTTATTATTATGAGGCATTAGATCAAATAGCAGTAAAAATGCCAAGAAAATTTGATAAATGTGCACTTACAGTTCTAGGTAAAATCCAAATGTGCTCAAAGATGACTTTGGGGTCATAGAGGATATAAAAAGTATGAGAAAACATACTTTTTTATATCACATATAGTACGTTAAAATATATACTATGTTCTTGTTGGACTTAGACTTCTTCAACAGTAGGTGTGAGTTGTTGGTGATAAATTCAGCAATAAATAAACATTACACACTCTAGTTGTCTTCAAAATATAATATGTATATAATATATATATATATATATATATCCTGAAAAAGTTACAGATGTGTACAACAAATGTTTTACACTATACAGATTATAAGCATATCATAAATGCTATATGTAGTTTTCTTCTTGTCAAAAGTTAACTTAGGCCTATTCAATTGTTTTAGAATTTCAGTTGACAAACCAAACTATCTTCATCTATTTCTATTGCACTAATATTGCATGGATAATTCACTTAAAATTGTGTTACAAGTTACTCAGCTGTATAGTGCTCTTCCAGTACTCATTTTGCCTTCTTTCTTCTAAAAACACTGTGTTTATTTTGTCAAAGTGCACTCAGGTAGGTTCCACTGTTCCAGAACTATGCTTTGATGAAATAAATTATTCTTATTATCTCCTTTTCTACAGTTAACCTTACTCTAACATATTAAATGTTAGGCCTATGTTAATTGGTAGGCCAAACACTTCAACAGCAGTCAACTTCATGCCAAACATTATCTTGATTGTGACTTTAATCTCTTCTGCTATTGTCTGTCTGTCTGATGTTTTCAGCTCATCTCATATAATTTATATGTTTATTACTAAATTGTCTGCTTGCTGTATATTCTTGACATCAATAAATCTCTTGTGACAGTCTATAATCTAAACATTGAGTTATAAGCACAATGTATGACTCTTACCGAGTTACGTAACTAAATATTTCCAAACATACAGTCTTTAATATCATAACAACAAGCCTTTATTGTACTCTTGTGTATTCTTGACACCATTCATCCTGGAAGTGTATATGGCTATGTAAATTTATCTAAAATAGCTTAATTCAATAGCATTAGACTTCATACAAATTCAAGTATAATGGCTACATGAGAAATTCTAAAAAGCAATAATTTAATGAAAAATATTGTAAAGTTAAATTACAGTATGAAAGAACGTGAAAGATTATATCACCCAAGTATATTTTGCAATGAAAAAGTTTAATAAGATCACAAACAACCCCCACTAAACATTTGAAATTGTAGCCCAGCTAATACTTTACTAATGCTTCTGCCCAAGAATTGAACAAATATCATGTATTAATTCACAGAATAAACACTAATGCCAGCTTTTGATTCTGGTATAAAGGGCATAAGCCAACAATAAATTAAGTTTTAATGTGATAAAACGTCCAAATAGAATTACATGTTCATTCATTAACCCACATGTAGTATAAAAATACTATGTACTTCAAACTACTATAGTAATATTTCATATCAAATTTGAATTATCTGAGTTCTGATTTGGGACATCCTAAATCCAGTTTAATTCATGTGCTAAATTCAGCCTGAAATTTTAGTGTCAAGTGAAGCTAACTACTGTTTTATGGTATGTTTGCATTGTACCCCATTTAACCTTGTGTAGAAAGGATAACATGACAGTCACAGGAAGCAAAAATACTTCCACATTATGGTGTCCTTTCTCTGACTGGTTAGTACAGAGAGAAAGACAGTTCATTTTTGTAACCTCAGAGCTATATTTCATTGTAAAAGTCTTGTTACCTTTTTAACTCTCCCAAAACAAATTGTTCATGCATACTTTGTTTATCTACAAGCCAAAGTTTATTTTCTCCCCAAAGTTCACCCATTTATTTTTTCCATTTTCCTTGTACATGACAATTAAATTAAATAAACTGTTTTCCTTTATTTTGAAATCAACTTCATGTCTTATCTTTCTTATTTCACCTATAACAACAGACTACATCTATCCTTCCACGAACTTCTAATTATTGGAGAGACTGAATGACTGTGTGTCAAGTATGTCTTTGAATTCTAAGTTTTAAACATTAATAAAAAGGTAAGTTGCTATACTATTAAATACTCTATTAACATAGATTGAGATAAAACACTATTAATCTTAAAGAAGTCGAGTAAGTACACTGCATTATTTAACCTCTCACCACAATCTTGTAGAGAGAGATAATGTATAGATATCATTCATTAACTGTAGACTTTCACCCATCAATATTCTAATTCTGAATCTTAAACTTCTTCAGTGTTATTTATTGGTCTTTGCTCTGTCAACACGTTAATGAAATGCCTCGAAAAGGCTAGTCATATTTTTAAATACTTCATTTCTTTGCTAGCTCAGTAAGGTATACTAGAAGTTGAGTAAACATTTTATCTGTCATAGGTTTTAACAGTTATGTTCTTTGATCAGCATAAGAGTTTATAATAGTCACAAGACTGTAACTCTCAAAGACTTGGGTAAAACCATAATTACATTATTCAAATATTAGACAATTTATATATATCTATATATAGTTTATACATTCAATGAATTATTCTGAATATAAATAGGGCTCAAGTAAGGCTTTGAGAATTATAACCCATCCAATGTGAACAATAATACTGAGTTAAAGGTTTATGCAGGAGCTCAAAACATATAAAGTATACTTTTACTTTATCAATTAAGTGTTTCAAAACATTAACCTCATATTATCATGTTATCTTAGCAGAGCATTTTCAAGTAAAAATTTAGGTATTGCAACTTATTCAACATATATAGAAACTTCTTTATCAAAGACTACAACTTAAAAGGTGTAGTTAAAACACTACTATAAATCCTTCTTTACAAGATACATACAAAAGCTCAGTTACATAAACTGCTCAAACATTATCCAGTCATATTGTAGTGTGATACCTTAACCCTTTTCTAATCAATGTCTTGGGTGGTTAAAAGGGCAAAATAATGATATCAAATTATGTTTGATCTATCTTATCCAAACTATATATGTAACTAAAATGAGTTGTTGAGACTTTAGATTTTCTCTTTAGTAATATTTGTTTTGAAAGAAGTAATTTAAAAAAATTGAAATTGCTAGCATTAATTTTCAAATTTTTTCCTTCTGTTGTGCTTATTATTAAAAAAAGTTGAAATTGTTAAATTTCCACCTGCTCACATAGAACCTGTGAGTGAACAAAAGTAAATTCCAAATTTATGAAGCTGACAAAATTGTAAATATATTATCTGAAACCTGAGATTATTTTCTCATAATCAGAGATCCCTTCCTTCCTTGTGTATTTATGCTAGATTGTAAAATGTAAAATTTCTTATAATGTTATGAGAACCTACAAGACCAAGTGGGACTCACAGTTTTCCATTAATTGCAAGCCACAGAAAGGTAATAATTTAATGAGTTTTTCTTGTTTATTTATTTTACTGAAGTAACTGTCTTGACAGTTAAACATCTGTTTATGATAAATCAAAGTTTTGTTACTCAAGTCAATCATCAATATTTTTGTGATGACAAGAAACCCATTTGAAAAAGACCTAATAAGGTCAAAACATTGTTCTGTACTTTTATTTCAATTAAAGTTTAAATACCCATACCAGCAGTCTTGAGAATACAAGATCATATTTTGCCCTCAGGCGAAGGTAAAGAGACATACATAATTTTGAGCAAATATGGATAAATTTGTAAGAGAAGGAATGATTAAGTTTATGTGTAAAATATAGTGTAATAAATATTGTCTCTTTATATTCATTTTAATAATTCAGATGATTTTTTTACTACAATTATTTCAACAAAGAGGCCTAGCTCATCCCTAAGCCTACTATGGTATATGTATGAACATTACCTTTCAGATCAATAGTTATATGATTGATGCATAATAACATAATAAATGTTAAGTAGCAGTTCCTATTGTATTTCAAGTCATCTATGTATCAAACAAACTTTATTTTATATTTTAAAATGACCCATCATTAACTTTTTATGTTTGAAGTGTCAAAGTTTACAGATATGGTGAGTTATATCCACCAACAAGCTGTAAAGGGTTAAAAAACAATTCTGAGTCATTCAAACCATTGATCTCTCCAAAGTAATATTACTGTTATATCTTCCTACAAAGTATGTAAAGTAAACTATCTAACTTAAAACCTCATTGCTTGAAACCATTTGTAAAAATAAGACCGTCTCATACTAAATGCTTTACAGGCATATTGTAATGCAGATAATTACAATAACCCTTCTATATAACCCAATCATCATGTAAGTTTTCAAGAAGTTAAAATACCTTTACAACTCCATATACAGCCTGAGCAAACAGAAGACTAACTTCAACTGGATCTTGTGGTATCTCTCTAGAGGATCGGAATAATCTTTTACGAAACAAAAACTGACATTCACCACTTCCAAGAGCTTCCTTTGGTCCCTTCCTTGACAATGTTGTGTACTTTGTCAATGTAGCTGATGTTCTACGACATCTAAAAATAATAAAACAGACCACTTAAATATACCTAAAAAATATTTTTTAATTCTATCTTTTATTATTTTCTTGTGATATTTTTCTACAAAACTAGAAGCTCACTGAATGTATTAAAAACAAATCAAACCAAAAAAGTATAAAAATAACCAAAAATTGGCAGACTCCATTATCTTAAATTCATCAATGTAAACAATAGTAAAATAATAGTAAGAACAATATATTGAACAAGCTATACTCATTTCCAATTTGATTAACTGATATCACACTGCATTTTTAAATATTCACGTGGTATGATATAAAACTTATAAAATACTGTATTTCAATAAAATGAATATTTACTTTTTATACAGTACTGTGCAAAAGTATTAGGACAAAATCAAATATTAGATTTCAGGTTACCTTCAAAGAACAATGGAAGGTGAAACATTAAAATTTTCTTAACCTTCAGTAGAAGTGCTTGAGTTTAGCCCACACTTAATATTTTGTGTGTCCTCCATTTGCTTTAATAACTACAGACAGTCTTTCAGACATTGTTGCAAAATATTTAATCAAAGTGTTCTTTGGGAATTTACTCCAACTGTCTCTAGTACACTCCAATAAAATTTCTTTGGAAGTAACTTTTGAGTTCTTAAGTTTCTGATCTATCAAATCCCAGATCTGCTCAACCGGGTTGAGATCAGGACTCTGTTTGAACCATTGTATCATAACTCCATCAGCTTCTTTCTTAGCTAACTACTTTCTGTATAGGATGGATGAATGTTTGAGGCCATTATCTTCTTGGTGGTAGAATTCTTCACCAAAAATACACAAACCACTGGATGTACCACGATGAATTAATATATGATGATACTTGCATTGGTCCATTACTCCATCTGTTTTCCAAATATCTCCTGTTGCCTAAGCAGAAAAACACTCCAAAACATTACACTGCCTACCCAATGTTTCATGGTAGGTTCTATGCATTGATGTAAATCTCTAACCTTTATCCATTGAATGTACAACTTACGCTTTGAACCAAATATTGATGGATGAGTCCAAGTTTGAAATAACACCCTTTTCCAATTATCAACAGTCAAGTTTTTATACTTTTTAGCATATTTCAGTCTCTTGACAATATTTAGAGATCAAAGTAAAGGTTTTTCAACTACTACACAACCAAATATTCCATTCTCATTGTGTTTTCTTGATACTGTAGATCTGGACACTATTCTGTCATTTTGTACATGGTTGTTTATCTCATGCTTGAGATCAGTAGCAGTCTTCCTTCTGTCCCGAAGGCTGTATAAACAAAGATATTTAACATCAGTATCACTGAGTGTAGATGTTCTGCCTCTTCCTTTCCTATGTTCAAATTTACCTGTTTTGGTCTCACCATCTAGAGTGTACTTTAGTTTGTAGAGCAATTCATGTGTGCAGCAATTTGTAAGAGAGCCAACCCAGCATCACATGAAGCTTTTGTGTGAAGTCTTTGTTCTACTGACAGTTCTCTATGATTTTTAATTGTAGAATGACAACAAAACTTGATATATAGTGTTAAACACTGTTTTTATAAAGGTTTATTTATGGAGTGCTATTAAATTGATTTCTTACAGCATACACAAGGTACCATCTGCTGGCTCCATCCTAGCTTCTTTCTACATAATTAAGACACCATGAATAATAAGTATTCTCATCCTGGCTCATTCACTTGTCAAAAGGGATCAGTGAAATATTACCACTGTGTTTAAATTTACACTTTTTAATGACATGAAAGAATTAGCCCCATAAAACGGAGAGAATGACAAAATATTCTTTTGTCCTAACATTTGCACAATACACCTGTTAACTATACTACAATTTATAAATCATTTTGAAGTAAGCAACACAAGTTATAAAATGAGGTTAAAAATACATCATCATCTTGAGATTAGCAAATTAATGCAATACTGAATAAACATGGTGTTTATAACCAGGGGTGAAATTCTTAAAAAAATAAATAAATAAAGGTTCTCAGTTGGGTGAAGTGGACCTCTTTTTGAAAAAAAGAAAATTTACAAGTAAATACAGAAAATAACAAAGCAGTCAAAATTAGTGCTGGTATTATTACTGCCTTAAAAAATAAGTTCCAGTAGCAGTGAATACCTGCAGAATTTCAGCCCTGTCTATAACAATCTCTCTTAATAGACATTTTCAGTTAAATGTTCAATAAAATAAACTTCCACCACTTCACCACAAATTACTTTGCCATTTACATTATGAAAGATATGTTTCTAATTCTTTTCTACAAGGTTCAAAAAATATTGTACAGTTCTAAAGAATGGAAATGTACACAATCTGCTTTTTCTATTAATCAGATGCTAATGCCTAAAAGTCAGACATTTTACCTGCTGTTGTTCATTAAAAATGTTCTGGCTGACATTACTTTTAGTACTTATATCTTATTTGTCTATCATTCAATATAAACACATTATTATACTTCATTCTGTAAACTCATTACCAAGAAAGCTTCATCAATGAAATATTGTTATTACTGTAATGTTTTAATATTTTAAGTGTAAGATATGTGGAGCTGAAGGTTCAGTTCACTCTCATATGTTTCAAGCAAAAAACTGAATAGGTATTCATACTACTATTGTTTTTTAAAAGTTTTATTTCATTTCTTAAGCAACAGACATCATTAGGTTTCAGCTTTACAACTAGGTATTTGAAATATGTACAAATTATGTGCAATTCATACTAAGAAATCTAAAAAACATTTAATTGTTTCAGAAAAACATGAACTCTAAATAATAAACTTGTATTCAATTATGTTTTTATCAGATCACAATATAAAGTTAAATCAGATAGCATAGCATAAACAGTAAAACCTGTCTAAACCAGAAACTGCATGAGGCAGAAACCTGTACAAGCTGGAAATATCAAAATTTTGCAGTATTATCTTGAGATTTCTCTTATAAAAGCCCCTCTACATGGCAGAACCTGCATAACATGGATAAAAAACTATCCTTCACTTACCTCATCTATCAACAAGTAGGAATAGAATGTGAGTAAGGTGGAAAAAATGTTTTTGATTAAATATTAATTTCTTATTAATTAATAATTTGTTTAAATATTAATAAATTCTCAGACATTTTGTTACAGTAAGTATTGGTTAAATATATTCTATTCTTTTTTCTGATGTTATTATTCCAGAGGTCACTACACAAAAGAACAATTGACTGTACTTTTGGTCGCATTTGTTGATGGAAAACTAGAGAAACCATGGGTAACAGGAAAAAAAAGAGAAATTTGTGCTGTTTCAAAAATTTAAGGAAGAATCAACTTCCTGTGAAATGGAAAGCAAATAATAAAGCGTGAATGACAAGTGCTGTACTCGAGGAGTTTTTGAACAAATTAAACAAAAGAACGGAACAAGAAAATAGGAATATTCTACTTTTCCTAGATAATGCAACTTGTCAACCAAAAGTTCAACTTTCAAATGTTCATTTAGTCTTTCTACCTCCACGTACAACATCAGTTCTACAGCCACTAGATAATGAAATTATGCAGTTACAGTATATAATTTGAAACACAGGATATTGATGCCTCAGCATATTATTGTAGACATGGATGACTGTAAGAGAGCATCTGAAATGACCATCAAAATTGACATCTTAGATGCAATTGCATTTTTAAGTCATTTAATCAAATACATAAAAGATGAATGCATAATAAAGTGCTTTTGAAACTGGATTTATTCTTGATAATGGCAGAGATTGTGGAGAAGTTGTTTGGTATGACAATTCTAGTGAAATCCATACTCTGATTGAGAAGACTGATGCAGATGATTCTTTGAACACTGAAAGTTTTGTGAACATTAACAAAAATTTTTTAACAGAAACTGATGAAATTGATTTAAAATCTATAATAGAATCACAAGATGGTAACAGTGTGCGAGATTCAGAAGATGAACAAAATGGAGAAGATAGTGAGAAAATAGAAATCCCTACTTCATCACAAGTGTTAAGTTGTATTAACGCTATCAACTTGAATGCAAATATGAAGGGGTAAAATTAATTTCATGAAAAGGCCATAGAATTGACATTCTCTTTCAACTGCATGAGAAAGCCATTAAAAAACGAAATAGTTGAAATTGGACACTTTCTTCAAATAAATTTGATTAAGATTTTGGGTGCTTATGTATATTTTGGAATCTGTTTTTGTTCTTATTCTAATAAATATAGCATAAACAGTATAATAACTTTATTCACAAACGTCTTACTTCCCTTGAGTCAAGCAAGTATAACATTCTGCTCAAAAATTATATATAATTAAGGAAATGCATGTTCACTGTCTAAGCTGGAAAGCCTGCTTAAGCAAGAAATTGTACTCAGTCCCATGCAATTTCACCTTAGACATGTTTTTACTCTATTATAATTTAAAGTTCCATACCAGGAGATTTCACAGTTTCCTCAAGTCAGATTACTTGAAAATGCTGTTATTAACAAAGTAATTCTTAGTTACATTTTAGAAATGCTCAGATAAAAATGAGAAACTCTATAATGTGAACACTTTGGATACGTAGAACTTTCTTCAATAGAGGCAAAATGGGAATGTTCGAATATTTAACATGATGCAATTCTATCAGTTCTAGAGAACATAACAATAATAAGTAATTGAAACAAGTGTATGTTGCCAAATATTTTATTCCAGAAAAAACAGAGGCCATGTAACAAAATATTAAATAAATTACATGAAACAACTGATTTCAAAGTGACATATGCTTGATACTCAAACATATGTATATTAAACATTTTATTTTTTGCAGTTTTCAGTACATCTCTTCAGACATAAAATACCACAATCAGTAATTGAGAGCACTTCTGTAATTGTAAATAAACTCTGTACAAACAGAATGTAACACTAATATAAAATTTTAGCAGAACTATTCGTAAACTATGACTCAAAGTCTGTTAAGAATTCATCAAAGCCATACCTGAACAAACAGGATTCATTCTTTTCCTTGTATAAATGAACGTGATGAAACGTAACAAAATTATACTGAAATAAAGCTTATATATGGATTTTTTTAAGAAAACCTTTTAAGAATGCTGTAAAGCTAAACAGTTTGGAAAAGTGCTTCACAAGTAATATAATAAGTGAAAACGTGTACCAAATTCAAAACTGACAATGTGTCATAACAAGAGGCTACAAAATATTTCATTGTAGTCAAAAAAAGAGATAAAAAACAAAATAAAAGATCTTCTCTTGAAGATAGACAAAGAAGAACAGATAAAAATAATAAGTTTTAAAGTATCAGAAAAAAACTTAAAAAATAAACGAACACTTGAAGTATAATTCTAAACTATAAAAATAGGATAAATTGGGTAAAAAAAAAAAAACAGAAATAAATTCCGTGAATCTGTAAGTGGTGTGGCATGACAACGTCTGTTTGGGTTAGTACAAGAGAAGCCCGATCACTAATAAAGAAACGTGAAGTGGACAACATCATTTGAAGCACGAGATAATGGTTAAAGATTAATACCTCATATGTTTATAGAAACAATGATTGGGCAAATGGAAACATTTATTAAGATAACAATGTACAATTTATTGTTTAAGGATGGTTTTATAAATGAATACGTTTGGTACTATTCTTCACATTTATACAGAAAAGATACTGACATCTATGAAGTAGTTAAAATGTTGGTTCAGTATAAATTACTTTTAAAAGTCAGTTTCAACAAGCTAAACTTTAACCCTGAATGTATAACACTAGTTTAAGAAACAACTGTTTTTTTATTGTTATTAAAGTTATATTTTTTATATCTTGTTCATAAACATTTCTCTTTACAATAGTAGAATATAAAAAATATCTGGCAAAAATACAAATCTTACATTTCCCACTGATAAATTATATCAGCCAGGTATTCATAGCCTTTTACAACCCTCTCACCTTCAGGAGTCACCTAGCAGAAAATAACAATTATATATCAACAACATAAGCCACAATACATTAGAAAAGATTATACTCATTAGATTTTTAATTTCTTACACCAGTAATAATTAATAAACAAATAAAAAAGTTCAAAACAATAATATTTCCTGAACAAAATTATTAAACTGTTTAATATTTGGACTTACAATTGAAACAAGTTGTTTTCTAAAACATAAAAGTTTTTTTTTTTACATCCAACAGAATTAAAACTCAAAATTGATCATACATGATTATTATTGATTTCAGGCAAATATATATAGAATATGTAATATATTTTTTAAAGATATCATTTACCTAGACCTATAATTGTTTTAAAAAATCAATCAATAAAATCATTCAAAGGACTTTCTGCACTGAAACAGGAGTAAATAACATACTCCCTCATAAAACCTGATTAATATGAGTCTTTTGAATTATTTTATTGTTTAATTAAATATTATTGTATAATCTATATATTTATAGATTTTGTAGGCTTAAAATGCTAAAAACGTATCTCATTTACAAATATTATAGCTTACTTCATATAAAGCCCATCCATCTAACGACCTTAGACCAATTTTAAAAGCTAATCTTTGCATAGCATCAGTAGCAGTATCTGAAGGATGTAGGTCTATAGCTTTTGTTCTCCCATCCATAAAGTAAAACCTGCACACTAGGTGATCCATGTTTCTTACAGCCTATAAAAACAATTAATAAAAAAATTGTAAAAATTGCAGGCATCTTTGAATCAGTATAATCAATATATTTCTGTTTTCTCAGTTTTCATTCATGTACTAGCAAAAGGCCCAGTTACTGAAATATTTCATTAATGTTTAAAGTTTTATAAATTAAACCTTTTAAAACAAAAATATAGGACTGAAGATGACTATATAGTCCAATGCTTACATGGAACTTTCTTCCACACTCTGGGCACTATAAATGAGCATGAAGTTGAGACTTGGTTTGCTTTTTTTTTTGTTTTTTTTTAGTTTCTTGAATCTGGCTTGATTAAAAGGCAGCAGTAGATATACAGGTTAATGACCACTAAGATATATTATACTGTGTCTTTTGCTCCCACCTTGCAGCAGGTAAGTCACGTTTCTTACAATGAGTTTTAGGTAATTTTGACAATGCAATGGTACCTGCATGTGATTTTTCAATATAGTGAGGAAGATTCGTGCAGAGTTTGGCCTCTTTCACCTGTTTTTCAGTGGCTACACAGTCAAAACAACTGAAAGTGAGTAATTATAAAATAATAAAGGTTTAAAATCCTGAAGATGAAATAGAAGATACTATTACACTACACCTGTCCTTTAATAACTTCTGCATAACCAAAAGTAAGAAAAACTAATAATGGAGCTGCACACTCAATTGAAAAACTAACAATTATTTTTAAACAAGCTCCAATGAAAATAGTTCTGAACAAAGAAATATTTTCTATGAGAATGAAGTTGATAAGCCATCACTCCCATTTATTCTCAACAGATTTACACCAAGCTCAAAAGTACTTCTAATCATGTTCAAATTTCCACCTTAAGTCAGAAAAGTTTTACTCATGTAGCTGAAGCAGAAGTATGTCTGATGGTATTGGTTGAAATGACTATGATATTGTGATAGACTGAGTTAAAAAAAGTTGAATTTAAAGATAAAGATAACTCAACAATCACCAAAACTAATGAATAAAATGTTAAAATATGACTGACTTTGAACACTGAATCTTAACTCCTTTAGGATAAACATGAATGTGCTCTTTCTGAAGAAATAAATAAGTCTACATGAAAATTACCAAGACTATATTCACAAACTCTATAGCCAACTAACCAGAAAACTGAATAACATGAATGAGAAGTGTCATTGACCTAAGTGACTGTCATAAAGCAGTCCTCAATACACAAGATCAAACAGAATAAAACTTTTTTCCTTGAAACAGTAGATAAGTTCCTTATCCACTCATGGTTCAGAGAGTAACACTGGATTTAGCATGTATGAAATATATAGACAAGAGGTTACTTAAATATATAGTATTTACATATTACAATGTCTAAAAATAAAAACTGCTAAATTTTTATAGAGTTTTTTACTTTCATAAAAAAAATCTATGATACACAAACAGACTGTATAACTAAGACTAAGCTTCTAGCATATGCTTGTAAGCTATACTCACACAAATCTCTAAAGATGATGGTGGCATCTTTCGTACTGTAACCTTTGTACTACGCAGGTTATCAATACACCACTGAGCATATCTCGCAATACTAGGGTCACCTGGTAGATTTTTTCTTAAAAAGCAGTAGAAGTACTAGGAAAGAATCAACAAATAATTTTGATATTAAAAGAAATATAACCAAATAAAATACAATTTAATTTTAATACCAAAAACAAATATTTCCTGGAAAACAAAAATATTACTCATATTTACAAACAGCTATACAAGAAAAAAAAATGTTATTCATATTTACAAACAGCTATACGAGTAAGTAAAATTCAGATTATTTTCAAATGTGTATAAAAAATGTCAACCATATGTACTCACCTAACCAAAAATGGCATAAATATTTCTTAGTTTGCTAACTATAGATACAACCCCAGATTAAGGCATAGGCTTACCAGGTGAAAGCCCAAAGCCTCAAGCTATGGCGATAAATGTATTGCACACAAGGAGGCCTCTATAAGTTGAAAAGCATAGGGCCACTAAAACCCTTAATTCAGCCTTGTATAGATAGGTTAAGCTCATAAACTTTTATCTTTATAACAAGATGAACTTCCTTAATTCAGTTTAGTAAATATTGAGAGATTTACAGCAAACCACTATAAATAAATTTTGGTGTGTCTGAAACTGCAGAGAGAAAATATGTTTTTATACATATACTTAAATTATGCTGCAGGGTGATACAAACATCAGAAACATCCAAATTAATTTTGAGTTCTGTCTTTAATGTGATTTTTTCAAGTTCTATTTCTGTGATCACTACCTATCTGTCTTGTTACAATAACTGGTTACAGTGTTGTTAACCTTGCAAGATTGTAAATTATCCTCTCACAGCATTCTATTATGATATCAACAGTGCACATTTCAAATAGCTACAAAAGCTGAGCTTGGAAAAATCAAATCATGCACAAATCTTACACCAGCTTACATTAACACCAAAAATTCATTGATATGCAAATTTTGGTTTGAAAATTATTATTAATTATTGAAGTATTCTTCCAGACAAAATGAAGCATAATTACTTACATGTATGTAATTATATATATCATTATACAACTATCTTAAAACTACGTCCAAGTACAGGGCAGGAAAAAAAATACTACATATTTTGTACTTTATGGGTGGTACGGTTTGTATATTGGGCATTATACAGTTGATACTAAAGAAAATACTATGGCAACAACTGAGCCAATTTAATTATTGTTTTGTCAAACTAAAATGTTAGAAATTCAACTATGTTGTAGTTGAACATGTATTATTACTTTTTCCTCATCCTGTACATTAGCCACAACAATTCTGTTGAATACCAAAGGTCTTATTAGAGAAAAAAACTACAGACTATCAGCTTAGAAATATTACTTTAGCAAATGTCTTGCTAGGGTAGAAGGCAACAACACAGAGACACATGAGGATCCAAGCTCGAAGGGTGGCTTCTCTACAAGGATTATTAGTTGACTGACGGACTAATTGGACAAGAATTTCATCCCTTAGTTCTTCACGGTCAATTCCATAACCGATAATGCTCTGTATAACCTGCACTTCTCCTTCTGGTTTCATATCTCCTCGCAAATATTTACAAAGATCCTAGGAACAAACCACAATGATTAAAATTTTCAAAATCTTAGGTTTGTATTTGTCTTCATTATTTTGTTACAAAATAGATAATGAAACTAGGTTAAAATAACTAAAAAGAACTAAATTTTACTTATTCACAAATAAAAAATGATGCATTGCACTTTCATTAATTTGAGCACTATGAAGGGCCTTGCTTTTCTGTAAATGTTAGAAATTATGTTAGGAAATGACAAACAATCGTGAATTAGACAACCTGTATATAACTTATCATTCCTTAACCATTTTTTTCACTATTAATTAACTTAGCCTAACATTTAGTACGTGGGAAACAATCTTATTTCTTATTAGTTACAAAATCATTAAGTCAGAGCCACATGTTCTGATGTTCTTTTAAATATTAATCATAGTGCTTCAATTTTTATATTTCAAGAATAATATCTAGGAAGTGTTATTCAAATATGTCTAACTACAATAAAGTAATTATGGTAACTGAAATAAACAGGTCTCTTTAGGCTTGGCAGGGCAGAATTTATTGTGCATGATGAACATGAAGCCCAGAAGTGTCAAACCTAATAACTGTGCATCTCATTAATGAGATAATTATATTCAAATTTTCACAATTTCTACAATAAGAATTAAAATAACAGAATTTATTACTTTTTATCCATAAAATCTCTCACCTTGAATATTGAACAAGCAATGGCAATGTTTTCTGGGTCATGTATTTGAACATGTGAGGTAGGGATAGTACTATTGCGAGTATAGGTCACCATTTCATACTTTGGCATTAAGTCTCCAGAAGACTTACGTCGCCAATTCAGAGTTCGCATCACAGTACCACCAACACCACGCTCGTGAAAATTAAAGTATTTTTCAGCAAATTCAATCATATCAAAATGGTACTGGTCAATTTCATCATCCCATCTTCCCTGTTCTTCTGCTTCTATTTCATTTAATCTTTTCTCAACACGTTGTTTTCTCCTGAGAGTGATATTATAAAGTTAATAATACTTTTACAACCTGCTCCCCAAAGGACAAAAAAATAAAAATAAAAATAAAAGGTACTTTCATTAATATATCCTTATTTCAATTTTATAACTAGACAAAAGCATTACCAACATGTACCATTAACTTAATCTTATGGGTTCATAAAAATAAATTCATCATGTTGTTTAGTTGTTTCTTCTTAAAACATAATTTTTAACAAAATATGAATAACAATAATTTAAACACTCCCATCTGACAATAAAGATTACTGCCAGTCGTACCTGATTTCTCTCTCCTGATCTTCAAGATCTATGTCATTTAAAGAACGTTTGATACCACTAGTTTTTTGCTGGCCCCTCATGTCACACACTTGTAGCTCCTATAATGGTGAAAATTGATGCAAATCATCATTCATGCTTACTTAATGTTACTGAGAAAGCATTACATAAAAAATATATCACTTTGGGGAATTACATGAAATAGGAGAATTCAAGTTCCTGTTTTAAAGTTCCTAACATTTGATTTTGACTTACAATTTATAATAAAAGAAGATTTTTCAACAAGTGTTTTCTAATTCTCCAAGTGAAAAAATATGACATAAAATCATGTACACAATGAGAAAGCACATGCATATACAATACAAACTTTCACGTGCAACTGATATATTGAAGAATTATAATAAGGTATTATATACACTTGGCAATAGAATTCTAGCTTAAAAGACTAAATGAACTTATACTAAATTCATATTCTACTGTTTTAGATACAAGTTTTATGACCCAATTAGCATCATTACTCATTTATAGAACTTCTATACATGAGTACTCTGTACTCTGCCCACCTTGGGTATCAGAACCTGGTTTCAAGAGTTGTAAGTCTGTAGATATACTGCTGTGCCACTGATGGGTGTTTGCTTCAGAAGAGCATTTTGTTGAAAAAGAAATTCCAACACCGACTCAAGGCAGAAATACTTTTCAAAAGAACTACATATACCTCTAAAAATGCATGTAGCCAGAATTCAAGATGAACTGTTTCTTATTTTTTTAAATAATCTACAAAGGTGAATTTTAAAAGGCTTTCATTTAGTTTACAGGTTGATATCTGTAAAAAAATTAATATATAATATTTTAAAAACGTTCCTGTTGACAATAACAATCAAATATCTTGAATAATATTAAACAAAACTGCAGCTGCTTACTGTAACTGGCCTTGCTAAGTGCCAGTCATCCTGACTCCCTGTAGATAATGTTGGTGATGCAGGAGCAGACAACCCTGAACTCTTGCCATTAACCAGATCAGGTGAAAGAAGTTGCTGAGGGACTTCCCCATTCACTATACTTTCCTCAGTAGTGGGTGCTGGTGGAGGTAGTGGGGAAGGCGAAAGTTGTTCTCTGCTAGTAGATATATCAACAGGCAAAGACTGTTCTGGGGACTGACTAGTAGATACATCTGGACTTGGAGGTGGAAGAGGACTAGGACTAGGAGATGTTCTACAAGAAGGAGCATTTTCCTGTTGCACTTTAGTTGAATGCTGGAAAATACAAAATCATATAAAATTAGAACAATGTAAAAAGGTTTTTTCTTTAGTTAATATCTCAACTTTGGACAAACAAACAAAAGAACATATGGAAAAGTAAATGGCATATAATGTTGACTTTCTTTTCCTTTTGTCAAGCACTGCCTTTATTAACAAATATGTTAAGATTCTGCAAAAATGTATGTAAAACACATAAAGACTACATGTATATTATTCTAAAAGATGCAAAATAATGTACAATGCTAAGTTCTCAAAACAAAGTTTTGAATTTTAAATAATAATATAATGTGGTTTCATGTTTAAGTGAAATATCCATTCTGTTTGTTTAAAGTTTTTTCATTAGGCATACTTTCTTCTCTAAAGAAAATCCCAAGAGAGAGAGGGTAGTTAGTCAAATTTTATTTTCTTATTTTCTGTTTTTAAAACTGAAACTCATTTCCTATACAACATTAATTATATTTGAAAGTGCTAAAAAGTAATTAATTACAGGGCCTGACAGAGGGTTTAGGCCTAAAATGTTTTATTTGCATCATATCATTTTTTTTTCCTTCTTAAATTTAGTCTCTCATCTTCTGTGCAGTTTCTTTATATTTAATGTTTTGTTAATTTTTGTGTCTGTGTTTTAATCTACAAGTTTTCTCAAATGAACTCAAAAAGTCTAAATCTCAATAACCGATACTTTAAAAACACAATTTTTGTTGATTAAATCTGCACCTGAAAATACTAGTAATCAAGTTCAATGTATTATATTTATTATACGATAAAGTCTGAGGACCAAGTACATTTACTTAAATACTAATTTAATAACAAAAATATGGCCTGCATCCATTCTGTGCATAAGTAATTCTTACTAACACAGCAAACACTAACTATATGGTAAAGCATTTAAAATGAAATGCATATTTTAATACAGTTTTAAAACATATCTAACATTTATGCTCATAATATAATTTGGCAGATTTTCCAACACAAATAAATAAGATAACATTCATCTTTTGTGCATGTGTGTTCATGATCATTGATCTTGGTCACTTTGGTGTTTATGAACATCATGGGCTTGGGATTTGCTGCTTCAGTTTTTAACAATGTTTCATTAAAACCCTGTTGTAAAGATGAGATATATGTCTACTGTTCACTGTTATGAGTCAAATTCATAAGCTGACTATGTTTGTCAACCCAAATGTAATATACTGATTCTGGTATTTTAGCCAATTTTCATTTATCTTGGAGGTAAGCGTAGCTAATGAACTGGAGCCTATGATTTATAATTTGATTATCTTTACAAAAATACATATAACTAAATTTGTCCTGAAGCTTAACTCTTATGTAAAGCACTCACATGTAAAAATCAAATTGAAAAAGTTATTTACTGAGCAATCATTCTCCATAAATGACTATTTCTATCTTTCTTTCTTTGTGAACCTGACGATGACCAAAGAAGGTTGAAATGTTGTTCTCTCTTCTACATAAATAATTTTCTCAACCCAAACCAGCCGTTTTTACATGTATATTTTCAAAGTTTTTTGCTTACACCCGAGAACTAAAAATGTAAGCAAATGACATTAATTTACCTCATTTAGATCTTTCAATAAAGCATCCATTTGTTCACCTATTTCTGCTACAATATCTTCCATGTTAGCACGACTTTCCTGAACTTCACTGAGGAATGAAAACATTTCATCGAGGTCCATACATTCTGATGCTTCATGTGCACGTCGAACATTTTTCTCTACTAAACTAGCAATAACTGCAAGTTCTTCCTGTGTGACTCTATAGGAACATAAAAAATATTAAACACATATTAAAACTTTCGCAAGTTATGTTAACAGTTTTTGCTATTCAATATTATTAAATGTTTAATGCCTATGTCAACTATTAGGTTAATTAGTAGAAACTCACTAAAAATTAATAGAAATGATAAACTACAACAAATTAAATTTATATATATTGACTCTTCTTCAGAAATTTTTCGAGACATGGGAATAAAATGCAATTGTATAGATGTAAACAAATTTAGAAGTTTAAGCAAACAGTTATCTAAATCCACCTGCTGAAAGTTATAATTTTTTTTATGCACACTTTCATCTTCTCACATTTCCCACCCTTCCTCCACACCCTCTTAAGATGCTTATGTCTTCTGCTAAGCCTTAAAGGAATAGTTTGGTATAGAGGAAGTCACATGCATCATATGAGTAGGTTATGCTCCTACTGGTGGTGAAGTGATACATGATTATTTTCATGAGAGACATGCTGGAATCATTCAATTACAATAGGGAGGAGCAAAAGGATTGGGAAATGTAAAAAGAAAAAACAGCATATAGAGGGCAGCACTGGATGATAATAACTAATCTTATAAGATGAAGAAGGTGCCACATTAGAATTGCAATTATAGGTGCAAAAGTAATAATAAAAAACAACTTAAATTTTCAATTATTTCTTTATTGTATCTTATTTTTTATTTAAAAAATACCACACTTTAAGACTTTTAATTCTAATTGCATTGTTAAACTCACCAATATTCACCTTTTTTATTTCTTTTACTAGCACAACTTTAAATCTATTGAACAGTAATGGAAAATTGCTGCAACTTATAAGAATCAAGATAATGTTATATATAATCAAAAATAAAGTTATTTAATTTTATCTTTATTTTTTACTTAAAAATAATTTCTTTAGAAACTTTGCTTGCTACTTTGATATGATTTCCTTTTCAAAAGACCTATAATATTTCTAATTTTGTTTTGCATGAATGATATACATTAGTGGCAATAGAAAATGACTTCATTTTTCACAATATTATTCTAAAGCCCAAGTTTTATGAGGAATATTTGAAATCAGGAACTTACAATAAAAAAATGATTGCAATAACAGGTCAATATTTTTCCACTACTAAAAGAATCATATATTACACATCCATGATAAATAGTATGCAATAAAATTATAAAATAGCAAATGCAACCAGCACTAGTTTTGAGCAATATTTTATAATCAAGATCGCAACAAACATGGAGAATTTATTGTGTTTCACTTCTCAAACAATGTTATCATCAGTGAATCCTGGCATGGAAGATGTTCTGCTGCAACATAATCATGCCACCCCTTATACTGCTCAATGAGTAACGACTGTAGATGAGACATACAAATTAGCATTGCTTTGGTGCATATTAGTCAGTTGAAATATGGTATGACTGGATTACAAGAAATAAAATTGCTGACTTGTACTTGACTCTCACTTATCTGTTATTATTTAAAATATATTATAATAATTATGTTCTCATCATGAGGCGATAATTGCAAAACACTGAAAAAAAAACTACAAAATCAGAAGTTTTATATCATGAAGTACAGTCACTTACAATTAATTACTATGTTAGGATAAATGTCCACAACCTATTTTGTTCTCCACAGTTAATTTAATGATAATATACCAATTGGCTTAACATATGTTCAAAATATTGGAGGATAATTTGGCATAAACAACAACAACAAATTATAACTAGACTAAACAAAAAAATCCCTATTCAACTTACACTCGTTCCTTTACACTTTGCAAGCTATTAAAAAAATAAAACAAAAACATTTAGACCAGAATAAATGAGTATTATCATGTAAAACTGTATGTGAAGTAAAATTACAGCCATGAATAAGTCCATTAATAAACATTAAATAAAAAAGATAGCATTAAAAGGACAGTGAACTAATCCAAAGATAAATTAAATGTAAACACCACAGAAAGGATAAGAGAATATTTAGTAATAAAAGGAAAATATATGCTAAGGTTTGTAGTTGCTAGCCTACATTTTTCATGTCATCTGTCAAATAGGAGAATTATGGACTTTTTCATGTCATTTGACAAATAGAAGAGTTATGGACTTTTTCATGTCATTTGACAAATAGAAGAATTATGAACTTTTTCATGTCATCTGACAAATAGAATAATTATGGACTTTCTTGGCTACAAATAGTTACTAACATGTCATTCTTAGAAATCTTATTTACTTCACAACCCTAAACTGTCAGATTCTTGACAGAAATTTCTAGTTTAGCAGTTCCACAACCAAACGCTGTCACTTTCCTAACAATATGTTCTAATGTCATAGTTACACAAATAATAAACTGTGAGGTTCATGAGAGAATTTTCTTTATAAATTATTTCTTTTCTCATTATAAAGCTTTTTACCTGACATAGGATTCCATAGAAGCATATAAAAATTAGAATTAAAATAAACTAGCTGATATGAATCATTAATTAGTTTGTTTGTTTTCTGAATTTCTCACAAAACTACATGAAGGCTAGCTGAGATACCTTCCCATAATTTAGCAGTGAAAGACTAGAGAGAAGGCAGCTAGCCATCACCACCCACCACCAACTCTTGGGCTACTCTTTTACCAACGAATAGCAGAATTGACCGTCACTTATAATGCAACTACAGTCGAAAGGGTGAGCATATTTGGTGTGAAGATAATTCAAACATGCAACCCTCAGATTATGATTTAAGCGCCTTACCCTACCCATGCTGGGCCATTAATCATAAGAAACCCAAAGTTATCAGTATTAATTTTAACAGTGATACCTTAAAATGTTTAAATTCTTTTATTTATACCATTTACATATTATATTAAAAGATTAGATGATGTGCTCATAAGTCTATGGAAAGTCTTTTATCACATTTTTATAACAACAGACTCTTTCTTTTAACATGGAAAACAGAACATGTCATAATGTATCTGCATAATAGTCACAATTTGTAAACTATTTACTAATGCTTTTTGTCTTGTTAAACGTATTTTTTGATAAACCTTTTACTTTTTCCATGTACTTCGCTTTGATGTATTTTCCTTTTTCATTAGTTTTTGTTTGTTTATTTTGTATTTATCAGTTTTGTTTAGATCTTACTGAAAGGCTGCACTTTAACCTCCTACATAACTTACTACTAAAGTAAGTCTTTTTTGTTTCATAAAATTTTCTTAAGCAGTATAATTTGCTTTAGAAATACTTTCAAAACTACTCTTAAAAAACTGAAAATTACATGATAACTCAGGTAATCAATTTTGCACTCACAAAAATTATGAGCCATTTTGCTTATATATTTTGCATGAAAGCTAAGTGCTAATGTATTTTGCATGAAAAGCTAAGTGTTTTTTGATAAAAGATGCAAAATTTCAGTACAACTTTAGTGTCTTAAAATGAAAATCAATATCAATTTCACTATTCAACATAATTTTGTATAACATAACAATGCAAGTTGTAAGTATTCATAAAAAGCTATAGAAATGTATTTCCAATGCAATAAATATTCATATTACAGCAATGCTAAAGAACAGTTTATTGAAAGCTGGGTTGTAAGTTGTGAAAAATCTTCTAACAAAAGTTTATTAATTTCTTCCAACTTATAATAATTACAATAATACATTAATCTTGAGGGAAATTATTTACTATACCTGGGAGACTCTTCTACAACTTGTGGCTCATTCTCTTCTTGTTCAGTTTCACGCTCTCTCTGTTCCTCCTCCAGCATTCGCTCCTCTTCCTCCTCTTGCTCTTTCCTTCTCATCTCTGCTTCCACTCGACGCATCTCTCTTAAAGCAGCTGCAACTTCTCGAGCAAACATACCTCGTATAAAAGCCTAGAATAGTATAATCCCATAATACTTACTGTTAGAAAATAAAACATAAAAAAACATTCTTGTTGAAAATTAAAGAATACATTTAAATAGATTCTGGTATCTTTTTGCCTCAAAATCAAAAAACATATTTCAACATTTTGTTACAGTTGTTACAAATTTACTTATTTTCCAAAAAGATTATCATTCTTATCAATAATTAAAATTGCAAATAATATATATTGATTTGTTTTCCATAATTTATTGTAATACATAATAAGTTTTTAATTGTAGTAGTGTCTGTAATATATATTATAATTTATTGGTGAAATCCTCAGAGTAAAGCATGAATGTCTTGTATGTAAAAATTCCAAAAATTAATTTCAATCTCCTTGTTGTTTGAAAGCTTTACAAAACCCATAAAATACATACATATGTGTGTGTGTAATTCTCTAGGCTTCTTTATAACTCAAAACATTAAAAGCTCAATAATGATATACAGTTTAACAAAAATGCCCTTAAATTATAGTGCATTAAGGAATGGTAAGTTACTATTGTGTTTTATTCATTCATTTATTTGTTTGTTATGATTTATTGTATCATTAGTATTTAAGCCTGAGGTTGGTAATTTACAAAAAATATTGAGTTTGTTGTGGATAAATATTTTACTTATTTATCTATCATTTAACTCTGGAGTAGATACTTTACGCTATTCTTAAGAGATTAGTTTGAATTTCATACTTTTATGTTTCCAAGTTCATTTTTATTATAAATACAGGTAGGCTTAAGGTGGCAACATCAGGCCCAGCAATGCATATACTTACTCTTTGTAGTTTTATCTTTCTTGAATAATAATTACTTTAACACAGACCTACCAAACTTTGGTAAAAGTTTAGCATTTATATTATAAATATTTAACGTATTATGTATAAAACAATATACATCAATTAATTAATATATAAGGCAGCCTAGAATTAGAAGAGCAGAGACTTCAAAAGTCAAAGGACAGTTGCTACTTAAATCTCTTTGCTGAGCTCTATTATTAGAGAAACGTTCATAAGGATATTATTGAATAAAGGTGAACTGCTGCCAAGCTTTTCAATGTATAACAGTAGTGGAAGTCACAGTATTAAATCATCTTTTTTATGTTGGGTACTTAATATTAAAAAATATTTTTTCTGTTTATTTCAGCACAAACCTACACAATAAACTACCTACACTCTGTCCACCATGAGGAAATCAAAATCCAGATTTTAGCATTATGAGACATTAAACATACTACTGAGGAACTGGGAAATCAAAGATATATTTATGAAAATAATAATGAAATGAATAAAATTGATAAAATTATCATATTACAAGAAATAAATACACATAATAAACAAGTACATATGTGGTTTTTGCTACCATCCAGTTTCCTCCCTGAAATCAGTGATTTGGAATCAAGGAAAATTCCACTTCAACTCAACGTAACACTAACAAACTGATGTAACAAGACTGTTACTGGAGGAAGTAAAACCTATTGTTCAGCTGATGCTATTCTCTTTTACATTCAATTATCATTCATTTAATCTAATCTTTAAAATGATCGACAGGTGTTTGTGAAAGATCTTTTTGAGGTCTATTAATAAGTATTAATTTACTACATGCATAGATATAGATCTAATTACACTGCTGCCAACTGTTAAACTATGGATATAAGTAAAATTTGTCATGTTTAGTTTAAATATGTCACAGAGTTACCAACTACAAATGTTTAGTTTTAAGTACAGTTAGTTTGTGCTTTATTTTCCCACTTATATTGTTCATTTATAAGCACTTACTTTTAGATCTATTGAGAGATGAATTGTAAGTAGAACTTATCACTATTAATGTTAACTTAGTTCAATTTTAGCACATGCTAAGGCATGAACTAATCTGTTGATAAGCTAAGTCTCAGTGTTAACCACTTGAAGTTTGGTTGTGGATGATGCTGTGAAATATGAGACATAAATGGCCAAAACAACTTACGTCTGTAAGATGTACCACATAGTGCCAAACCTAAACCATAGGTTGACAGAGAGAACACTTGGCCACACTCTGTTACTAGAGGAAGTCATAAGCTCAGCTGATCAGCATAAGGTTCTACTTTTAATAGTGGGAATGTGTCTTTTACCTTAGTAGACAATATGCACCCTCCTCAATAATAACAATCCAATTCTAATAGGATAATAAATTGTCATCACTCACTTTCTTTGTTAGCACAGACAGAGCTAAGAACAGGATTTTAAATGAGTGGTTGATGTTGTTACCTACAGACAATGATACACCAAAAAA
Organism: Tachypleus tridentatus; assembly: GCF_004210375.1. Lineage (NCBI taxonomy): Eukaryota > Metazoa > Arthropoda > Merostomata > Xiphosura > Limulidae > Tachypleus > Tachypleus tridentatus. The sequence goes on from NC_134830.1 coordinate 41,941,154, forward strand.
CAAGTGTCTACAGAAGAAACAAATATTGTGTACTCTGTAGGAGGCCTTCAGATGCCACCAGTAAAAAGAAAAGAACAGGAAAACTGATGTCTAAACACCAAGTTGGTAAACAATACATGCATAAAATGTGCACAAAACTCTACCAGTCTCAAATTATGATTGGTAACTACAATGTTATGGGAACTACAAAAAAAACAAATACTGCCTTTAGAAGCTGTATGAATTCTTTAAAATTGTACTTCTTTTAAGAGAATAAACTCTCAGACCCTGAGAATTTCACTTTCATTGGCTTTAACTTCATACCAAATGTTGATTCAGAGGTTGAGATGGCCATTGCAGTTCGACAATATGACAGCATCTGCTACGAGCATTACAACAGCTGTCAGTGTAAAAATCATCAAGGTCCACATTAAAAGTAATACAGCACATGATGCTGAAGATTGGAGGATACTATGTATCTAGTAGTAGGGGTCTTCAATAACAGACATTCCACCAGGGATACAGATGAAAACACTGATGATAATGGTTTACATTATGTCATCAATCTTACAATGTTAAACTAAGTTCAATGACAAAAAATTCTCCTGAGTGTCAAAGTGAAAAAAAACTCCCATATAGACCTTGCTTTTGCCTACCCCACTTTCAAAGTGATCTATACCTGATATGCAAGGTGTAGGTGAAAAAAAACAAATTGGTATAAAACGTTCTATAAATCTATATAAGGATTTCAAGCTTTCCAACAGCACTCATACTCTTACGATTTGATTTCACTAGTCCTTTTTGGTAGCCATAAACATCTGTTTGAAACAACTCTTATCATGTATATGTCTACATAATTTTGTATATTTTCTTATGTATTAGATACAACAAAAATATCAATTTTTAGAATACATTTTCAAGTAGAATAGTTAAACATTTTCAAAACGTTTGGCTAGTAGAATTTTGTAAAAATGTTCTCCAGTTGGTATTCCCTTCAGAAATGAAATGTGCAAGAAACTGGTGAACATTATAGTCTTGCCTGTCTTGGAATATTTTTATTTCCTGCTTGTTCATAGTTTACTTTATAATTTAAAAAATGAAAAATAGCTTTTTCAAAGATATAACAACATATTTAAAGAAAAATTATTCCAAAAATGTAAAAGTGTTTATTCTTTATCATTATATTTCAATAAACATCTAAAAAATGTTCAGAAAAAACTGACTGTTCATATATATTTTTTTAAATTTATTTTACATCTGCAACACCTAATTTTTAACTTGAAACTTCCTTCTAATGTTCAAATAACTCTCATACACCTCTTTATTTTCTTTTGTAGGTCTTAAGTTTATATTTTACTACAATATTCATACTACTTTATCAAGTACAACCTTTTTATTTTTATAGGAATAAAAATTCCATATCTTTTTTATTTGTTTTCCTTTTAGAGATTGTATAAAAATTTGAAAACAAAATAAATCATTTTATTTTGTTTGTGTTCACTCCTAAAAACTTTACAGAAATAAATGAAAGTGCTCTTAATCTTTAATACTCAAGTAAGTATTTTTGAACTAGCTTTAACCAACATTGACTATTCAAAACACACACCTGTACAGTTATTGCTGCTCGTTTCATCCGAACAAACCTTATTCGTTGCTTGTGACCCCTAAAGTACCGTTGAATTGTAACAGCTGCTTGACGATGGTACAGAAACACTGGAAAAACATAGTGTTCTGTGACTTTTAAGCAACTAAATAATAAATAGTTATTAATAAAAACATTTTTATTCAAAAATGTTTGAAAAATATTGAAATTTAATAACTTAATTATGAATCAATAAACTTTTTCTGGACAAAAATGAATAAATTCATAAGGAAAAGTTTTGACAGTTCAAAAAAATAAACAGCCCCACACACTTTAATTTAAAAACATTAATGTTTTGTGCAGCACTGAAATATATATATAAAAACATACTTTCTATTAGATGGCCTTTAGTTCAAATTTTAAGGCACTGGTTCTAGTGAATAAAAAACATTGCAATACAAAACAATTTACTGAAATACAGAATCTAAAAAATTTTCAGCAACAAAATGTTTTAATAAATAAGACGTTTCTTAAAGAAAATTAAAACAATCAGTCTATTAAATAACAGAATTAATATAAGGGCATGTTTAAAATGTTCAATATATTGCATACATTCTAAACTAAAATAAAATCATAAACAAAAATACATCACAAAATGATTTAGAAAAACAAACACTAAAACAATATTTTTACTTTTTCTATGAACATATCTTTGCCAATGTTTCTGTATTACAATAGCCATTGTCTTGAGTAGAGCCTTTCTCTTATCTTCTAATGGTTCATGAACACAGCCTCTCAGAAAAACCTATAAATTAAAGTTGTACTTTATGCCAAAAACATATTACAAAATTATTTAAAAGGTTTAATTTTTTATAATAATAGTAAATTTCAAAGTTTTATTAATAATGCTTCTATAAAAGTTTTATAAGTAATTGCATTTTGTAAGATGCTGCACCAAAATTCACATATATGCACAAATCAAAGAGTATCAAAGTTATAACAAGTCATTGTCATTGTTTTAAAATAATTTGAATCACTCCCTTTGATTAAATTCTATGTAAATGAGGCATTCAATATTGAGTCATATCATCTGATATACAAATGACTGTTCATCCATCTCATGCTATACACAGTTGTTTCATACATTCTTTCCTCTCAGATTTTGTTTTTATGAGAAATACAGGGTTTACAATTCTCCATATTCATTAGAACTGTGGACATACCTTAAAAGAGACATTGGAATTTTTCACTCTCATGGAAAGCCATTGTTGAATAATAGTCAGTAAATCACAGCAAGCTATTGAGAATAGGCTATGAGTGCCATTAATAGATTATAGAACCATTTCCAAACCACAAGCAAGCCTGAACAATGAAAATTGTTATCAACAACATTCAAATGTTTGCTATATACTGATTCTGGATTGCATATAAGTGTACTTAAGTGTTCTATACTCTAACACTAGGTCAGATGGTTATAAATTCAACTGACTAATATGTCATTGTACAGATGATTAGAAAGGTTTCACCAGGTAGGTTTTTACATCATTTAAACACTGCAGTGCATTTCACTTACAACAAAATATGAAACAGCTCAGCAGCATGTGTAACAGTTGTATTTCTACAAAAAAAACAGCACATCACTGAACAGACAAATAACATGCGTATATTTACCTATAAAAATTTGAAACTAAATCCAACTTTATTTTCACATAAGATCATGATAAATATAACAATGGTGGATGTATGGTTTGGATAAGAATAAGTATTGGTTAGATATATCAACTTCAAGGATAGAAACCAGCTTTTTTGGCCACTGGCATATGCTTGACAGTTATATTAAAAGTTACTGGCAAAAGTGAAGGCCACACTATCAACATGCTAAAAAAGACAACTGTCTTAAAAATATAAAATTTATCATTTATTTGTAATCAAATTTGAAGATTTGCTGATCTAGCTTGCATGGGAATTGTACATACTGTATAAGTGTCAGGCTCCATTGTTCGTAGGCTTTTTTCCATATCTCATGGCTCATTTCATTTTCTAGTTTCTGCTATACAGTGAACAATAGGCAAACTTATGTGAGTATTAGACTTCATATGCTATTTTGTTAAATTCTTTTCAACTTTCTTGGCACCAACAACATAATACATTGTTTGGTTAGGACAGCAATGTTGGCATAATTGCCACTATATGGTCTTAATAGTATCTTGCTTGTCTATCTTCATACTATATTACAATTAATCAGTTTTATACTTTGTAAATGGTTCTGTGGACAGTGTTTGCATATTAGGTGTTTTTTTTTCTAGATGATGTTGGGAGATGGCATGCTGCTCTGAAGGTAAAGGACGTGCAACAACTTCTAAAGCTGCAGTGTTAAATCATCAGATGTTGAGAATATGTTTGAATGAACAGAAAAAAAAACAAGGGTATTGTTTAATAAAATGTACAAAAAGTATAAATAACAAAACATATTTTAAAATAAGATCAACAGGTTTTGTTTTGTTTATTGTTAAGCACAAAGATGCCTGTATACTTACATGAGATGAATAGAAAGAAATAGGCAAGAAATAGAAAATTAAAAGCAATATACAAATTACAGTAGTGAAAGAACTTATGTTACAGTAGTGAAGGAACTTATGTTAAGATGTCAGAAGTAAGACTGTATTTAATATGATATACAGGTCAACATATTCATTATGGTGGATTTGTTTTCAGTAACTGAAAATCTAAATGTCTCAAAACTAGACATGACATCTGAATAACTCATTCTTTTAATTCTTTGCTGGGAGACTGGTCTCCTTATTCTTGATTATATAACCAAGCAATACAAATGAGATGTAAGCCTTTATAATAACTGGTTTGTATGATGCAATTAATAAACCACACAAAAAAAAAAAACTTATAAAAACCAGTCTTTAGCAGGAACAACTACTTAGCTAGCATAAATTATTAATTTGCAGTAACATTATATTTCTTATTTCATATTGTTAACCCTTTCTTGATCACAAGAGTCTATAAAACCATCCCAAATATACTTTCTCTTCATACAAGTATATTAAACCAAATTATATAAACCCTGGTAAAAGTTGATGAAATAGTACCTAGTTTCTGAATGAAAGACAAAAATCATAAAAGCATTTAGTGTATATATAATTCTTTATATTATAAAGCTTTTGAAATTTTAATGATTGAAGCAATAAACATAGCTCTATAAATTATATAAAGAATGACAATGATTTACTGGTGACCAGTGACCTTACCATTTAACATGGTGTCACTATTACTGTTATTGAATGTCATAGTATGATACTGTGTTTCAAGATCAATACCTTCAGTCAAAAATAATTTACATCTAATAGTTGTAATTGGTTTTATACAGATAAGAAGGTCTTATGTTTTGTGTTTTATTTTAATACATGAAATTTAAAAATACCTTTAATAAAAAAATTATATCATTTGAATAGTTTACAGTTACAGACTTCACCAACAATATTCACCACTATGCTATCAAATTTTAGGTATATGTTTGTGTTGAATGTTGTACTCGCAGCTAGCTTTGTTATAGCTAGTCTAAATACTCCTAATCATGCAGGGCCCAGGATGACCATGTAGTTAGGGCACTCAACTTGCAATCTGAGGATTATCAATTCAAACCCCTGTCTCACCAAAAATGCTTATCCTTTCAGCCATGGGGGCATAATAATATTTTAGTAAATCCCACTATATTTGTTGGTAAAATAGTAGCTGAAGAGTTGGTGGTGGGTGGTGATGACAAGCTATCTTCCCTCTAGTCTTTCACTGTTAAATTAGTGATGGCTTGTGGAAATAGCCCTCCTGTAGTTTTGCGCGAAATTCAAACCAAACCTATTCATGTCTGAAATATCAATTGTGAAAAGATAGGCTCAGAAAAAAAGTTTAATAACTTAAGCACTTTTGGTAAATTAATTTGCTTTTCTGTCCCTAACTTTTTCTGTTGATTTTGACTTTTAATGACACAACTAGCAAAGACAAGAAACTACCATTTCATTTGCTGAACACAAGATCTCATTGATGTTTTACTAGATGTCCATCATTAATTTCAAACACTGCATCTCTCTACATCCTGTGAAAAACCACACATTATAAGAACCATATCCTACAGCATTTGTGCTGGTGCAGTTGGCCCTGTCTTCATCCTAATAGCTGATGATGTGTCCAATTACATCACAAGAAGTACATTTGACTAAATAGGATAACTTGTCTGTTCACAAGATCTCTTTCCATCACATGATGGAAAAAACTCTTGAGAGTCCCTTCACGTCCTGTCAAGTAAATTCAGACACTAAAGATGCCATAAAAATAATTCTTTCAGAATCACAAGTGGCCGAGAATACCCCACAACATTTTCAATACTTGGTTTTAGATGTGCATCATTGCTCTCAGGCTGTCACTGCTGTCCATATGAAATTGTAATGCCAGAAAATGTGAAGATAAACATTCACTTCTACCAGAACATTTACAAGTGTAGGTTGAATGATCAGGCATTTGCACATGAGAAATCAGCAGATATCTGATTTCTATAAAAGAAATTAAAAACAAGAATTGAGGAATGACTGACATCATTTTATACCAATGTGTTTGTTTTACCTTGTTAGAGCAAAAATATTAAAAATTTAAATTATCTTTTAACTGTTTGTAAAACTTATTAGCAGTTGAATAAAGAAATATATATCTTTTCTGTTTAACAATTTTATGAACACAGTCAAGCACTAAATAAACAATTTAGAAAAGGTTTTATTTATATTTTACTACTGAATTATGACACATGCCACAATAAAAATCAGAAACCTACAGGGATAACTCATAAAGCCTATTATAAGAACAATTATTAAAACATTTATATGGTGTCCTAAGTCTTTAATGAACAGTCAAACATTTATGTTAATATACTTGTATCTATGTATATTATTTCATGACAAAAATGCTCTAATTACAATATACAGAAATTGAAAATTTTTGAAGACAGATGTTGTTTGTTATTAAACACAAAGGGCTTTTTGTGCTTTTCCACCACGGGTATCAAAACCCAGTTTTTAGTGGTGTGAGTCCGCAGACAAACATCTGTGCCACTGGGAGACTTGAAGATAGAAACATGAAGAGTTTACTATGTTAAAAACAAACTTATAAAATTCTTGAGAAAATTAACAAATACCTTTGTTTTCCCAATTTGCCATTCTGTTGCATCTACACTAAGAGACTTTAGGATGATCTCAATTGCTTTATGATCTTCTAGTGACTTATCTAAATTCCGAACCAAGCATCGATACTTCTGAAGAAATTCCACAAAAGGTAGGTGGATTGGGAAGCCCTTTGATACAAAATCAATTATGAAACACAAAACTTATTTTTCAATTACAGTGCAACACACACAAAAGTATTATTATTTTATATTTATAAAATCCAAACATGTGCTTACATCCACAAGTTGGAACACAAAATAAAAGGCCTTAAAAGTTCTAAAAATATTGAAAGAAAGCCCATAAACTGTTACTTAAAAATATGTATGATGCCAATAACATTTTAAACATACATTCTAAGTTCAGTTCTATTTTATTTTTAGATACAATTAAAATAATATTTTCATAATTAAAAAGGTTTAAGACAATGAAATACTAGATGAATATATTTCTAAAAACAACTTTCTTCAAAAAATGTATGATAGGAGTGTCATAACTCAATGGGGCAAAAATGTAAAATGTTTGCTCTAAAACAATTTTCTTCAAAAAATGTATGATAGGAGTGTCATAATTCAATGGGGCAAAAATGTAAAATGTTTGCTCTTCTATTGTTGTACAATTTTTGTTCCTTATAGCATTTCATTTATTTACAAGTTACAAACCAATTAGAACTGAAACATAGTAAAACAAAGTAGCAAATGTATATATCCAGAAGAAAAAAAAACAATACTACAATTACAGTTTTTTCTTAAAACAACTATAAAAGACATGAGAGTAAACCTGAATGCCACAAAACTCAGATTACCTCTTTCCGGATCCGAATAATATCCAACATTCCCAAGTATCGAAGCTGCAACAATACTTGTTCTGTATCATAATTGTTTGGTAATTTTTTGGTATTAGGTTTTATGCAGCGTACATACCTATAACAGAAATATATTTATATACACTAATACTAAAGCATCTATGGGTTTAACTGCAAACTTCTTAATTTATATTAAAACTGAATTCCAAGTGACATTTAGGCTGCAATCAACTAACGATTTTTTTTTGATAAGCTGCATTATTTATTGATTATTTTATGTTATTGAGTCTATACTATGATTAATTAGAAACTTAATTTTATTATGTTACTTGAAGCAGCCTTGGATATTTCTGTAAATATGTTAGTTTTGCTCTCTAAACCAACTGGGTGCTAAATGCACAGTTTACAAAAACATTTACTTGCTTCAAATTTAAAAGTGATTATATTTTAAAAACCAATTTTAACTCTTAAAAGTATCCCTATCCCTCTCATGATATATGCACGTACTGAACAGACCTGAGTAAACATAAATGATGCTTGTTATCTCTATATATCTTCACAGATATATAAAGATCAACTCTTTTTTTTAAATAACAGTGACATTATTCTTTAAGATTGATTTTACATAATAGAATATCCATACTCCATGACCATTCTACCATTTTACTAGAAAATAAAGCAATGTTATTTCATGAAGGCAGTTTTCATTAATCATAATAACATTAATTTATTACAGCTGATCTTACAGACTTTCTCGTTCAGTTTGATTACCTCATGCACTGATTGCTTAAAGTTAACAACAGTATTACGAAGAATAAAGTAAGCATACATAATATTTAATTAGTCCAATAAAACATCATATGTTTAGAGATCTACTGGGGAGAATAAATATTCTATGGTACTATGCATATGAAGTACCAAGCAGTCTTTACTTGTAGCATTTCATCTAATTTTTTCACTTTTGTTTGTACTCACTGCACATCACAATAATACTAAAAACTTTCTTTTTTTGAAAGTAGTAAAAATTGCACATTGAAATTAATTAGCAAATTTGATTTCTACTTACATTTGAGAATAAAGGAGTGAACATTCATGAAGTTACACCGTAAAACAAGTGAATTTATTTTTCAAGTATTTTAATAGTTTTCTGTATTAAATTTATCTGAGTAATGGAATTATAAACCTAAAGACCATAATATCCTAAAGGAATGTATAAATATAAAACAGAACTACTAAAATTTATCATCTTTTACCAGCAACTATACCCTGCTTCACCATATCAAGTTATACTTCATTAACCTTAATAATTACACTGAAACTGCAGACACTTATTGTACTAGTGATATATAATTTTCTTCAACATAAAAAAACAGAATATACAAACTTGAATTTCATCATATTAACACAATATTCTGAGAAAGAAACTAGAATATGAAAACTAACATTTTCTATTAGAAAACAAAATGTACCTTTATAATTCACTCATTTTTAAAAGTAAAATGGACAATAGTAATGTAATCAATGTAAAATAATCAATCATCATAACTTTGATTTGAAATAATAGTTTGTTCTTTGTGCGCACAGTGTGTATGTTTCTGAAAACATAAGCAATGCTATTAGGATGAACAAGTAAAGCATCAATATTGGTTAAGTAAATCGTGTTATAAGATCCACAAAACTGCTTTATAAGACTGTATAAATATTAGTTACCAAGGGTTAGTTGAATGCAAAAGATCTACTAGAGCAGTCAACTGATATCTAAAAGCATCAGCAACTGTTGGACGACCTTTGGTCAACGTGCGAGAAATAGTACTTGCTCCACTGCCTAAAGGAGCTATGGTAACCCCCAGTAAATCCTGCCATACAATAAAAAAGAGAAATATACAGTATTCAAGAACACAGACTAAACTTTTGAGTGATTAAACTAAAAATTAGACCATGTGGTTCAGAAATATTTAATTTTGTATTTTTGAAAACAGTGCTATGAACACAAAAAATACACAAATTTTATTACATAAACATACACCAAAAAACTTGTTATTTTAGCAAAAGCTATTACCTATATTCTAAACACAATATATACACATATACATACATATATAAATGATGCATAAAATCACAAACCCGAAATTTTGTTAAGTCTTGAACAAAAACACTGGAAGACTTTTGCATTAGTTCAAAAAACTGATCCTGTTGGACGTCTTTATTTTTCTCCAAGAAACCATCAACTTTGTATATAACATCTCCAGCATAATGTTTGATACCAAACTCTAGGTCCCAACGTCGACGATCTTCACCACGAATGTAATTAAGATGACTTTCAAATTCTTGGTGAAGTTTGTTAACATAACTACAGTCAGTTCCCTATTTCACGAATAAAATAAAAATATTGCATTTTCAGAAAAAAATGTTACTTTATATTATAAAGTTACACACCCACATAGATTTATACATACTTTGTCTTATCTTTAACAAATTATCAGATGACATGAATCAAGCAGTGAATTGTTTGAAACTAAGATCTGTAGAATTCCTACGTATTTACTCAGCTTGTACAAACAAGTTAGAAAACAAAAAGTATGAATTACATGTAACCTCTCATTTTGAATAAAACTGCTAATTTAAAACAGGAACAAAACTCACCTTTGGTACTGTGCACTCTTCTGTTAAAAGTCTTAATATACATTTTGGTGGCTAAAAGAGAAAAATTGAATGGAAGGTACTAAACTGATTGCCTCCATCTTTATTTATTATTATAAGCATAACTCAAAGAATATTATAACAAAATACATGTGGGAAATATTATCAGTCTATAATTGTTCTTGAAAATATTAACAAAATTACTATATTTTTTAACAGTTTTCTTCTTTTTCTTGGGTCATTTTCTTCGTCCTCTTTGAAAAATTTAAAAATGTTTCAGAAACCTTTAAGTTATAAATGTGATAAGAAAAACATTTAAAAGTAATAGACTAATATAAAATATATTGACATTTGGAAAGTTTCATTACATGTAATCAAATTTAACTATTTTATAGCAATTTATTTGTATTTAATTTTAATTGTTTTCCCTTGTTAACTTACTGACACTACATTCTTGACACAAGTATATCAAATCCATTCTATTTCTAAACTTCCATTTTAGTAACAACAGTAATTTATATATACATATGAACCTGTGCATATGTTAATTATAAAACTTAATTTAGGCTAAAGTACCATGTAACAAAAGGTTTTAGTTCAGTATCTGACAAAATTCAAAGAGTCTGAGCACAAACACCTTTTACAAAAATGTATATACTATGTCAACAATCAATAGTAGCAGAAAAGAATTTCTTATTTATTATACTGAGGTTGTTGTTCTGTAATCAGATTATATTTCAGATGCATTGGCAACAAACCAACTGTATTATACAACTTATATAATTTCAGACATTCTGAAGTCTTCTTAGAGCAATACTATGAAATATTTATTGTTTGCAATATTATTTCTGTTTAAGTAAAAGTATTTATATTAATTTGAGAGGACTGGTTTACAATGAAAAAAATACTAATGGTGTAATGCATACCAAAGATATCTGGAATTTTTAAATTGTAATCTTCAAATGACTTCCTCAAAATTAAAGATTTAAAAAGAACAAACTGAGCTTTAAAAAGTAAAATTAATTTTGCTAAAGTTCAAACACAAACTTGCAACCAGTCATTGAAAAGGAAATATACAAATAGGTTATATGTATAGTAAATCTATAAATTACTTACCAACTTATTTATATCTGAGTAGTAGATTGTACTGTCCATTTTCATGTTAAGTATGGAAATCAAATCAAACAAGACAAATCTCTTTATTTAACCAAGTACAAAGAAATGTTATCCTGATATGAATTTATTTTGTGTTTATATGCATAAGCTCTCACTCACCTTTTCTAATAGTTCAAGACAAGCAGAATTGTCTGTAAAAGTAATGTGAGAGAAGAAAATTTCTTCTTGTCTGTACTGTAAAAATACCATTACCAATACATCAGTATTAACTATCAAGTATTTTAGAATACAGTTACTAACAAGTTAAGTATACTTCAAATGAAAATAGTATGAAGTTTGTATTTAGTTTCTCCAGCAATGAATAGCTTGATGAATAATTCTTTTGGTAATTCACTTTTCTTAGCAACAGGATAAAGAACATGAACTAAATGATATAAAACAGAATATTTTTCAATATCATAAACTTGCTACATTACCTTAAAGTCTATAAATAGGTCATATGCATATATACAGTAAAATATTCCTGCACACTATTTGTTAATGAATTTAAAATGTATTCAATAAACACTATCAGTTTAACACTCAAGAAATATTGCTTCTGGACTTAAAAACTAAATTCCTTTGATAGAATATTTTTATGTTTTTAAAATGTAAACTGTTTTCAATTGTAAAAATAATCACATTATAATAAACAAAAAAAAAAGTTACCGTTTCTTGTTCCAGGGCAAACACGTAATGGTTGAAGAACTTATGTAGTTTTTCATTAGTGAAGTTGATACATAGTTGTTCAAAGCTGTTTACCTAGAAACATTTTATAATAATAAAGTTTTGAGATAGCAAGAAAACATTTTTTTCAATATCACAGTTGTTAAACAGTATAAGAAAGAAAAGAAAAAAGGTTATCCTACATATTTTTATACCTGTCCTTAAAGTTATATGGCTTGCTTTTCATGTTGTTACTATATACATCCTAGAATCCAATACTTTATTTTTCATTTACACTTATCAAAAATTCTAAATTATTTACAGTGATGTAGGAAGCAGGAAGGGGACCACACTCCATCAAATGAACCATGAGCCTCCTCATATTTAGTTTGCCTCCTGTACCTCTGATTTGACAGCTTTTATTTATATACAATTTTAATTTATCAGTATTAATTACTTGTAGATAGTTATGCTTTTGTATAAAATTTAACAGAAATTAGTACTTTCAGAAACTGCATGATTTAAAATTTTGTGTAGGTCTTACTGATAGAAACAAAAAATTAGATATATCAGTAGTAAGTGGTTGTCAACTAAAACAAAATACAAATTTACAATCAGAATTTGCAAAATAATATCGTTTTTATAACTACATGCACTGGAATGTACTGTTCTAATGGAATCCTTAAACATAAATATCATTAGTAAACCAGAAAGACAATTTTGGGTTAGCATATGTAAGTGTTGCATGATTTCTCAAGTGAAGTCAAGTTTAAATGAGACTAATGTATCTTCCTCAAACTGTAAAAAAACTATTGATACAAAGTTTCATTCTTTCTTGGAAATAATTTTATTCTGATTATGTATCATGACAGTTAGTACATTGCTTTTAACATTTTAATGAGAAATGGCATATGAAATTTTCAATTAACAAATCATTGTTTTCCTTTAGTATTAGAATACTGATTTAAAATAAAAACAAATATTAAATAAGGTGTATTCACCATAAAGACATAAAAAACACCATGAAATAAGTGTCAAACTTACTTAATGAGTGTGGTGAAGATTCTTTCCACAGTATAAATACTTATGCAATTAAAATATTCAATTAATGTAAGTTTAATCAACATTTATAAATAAATTCACAACTACAGTGATATATTTTAGTTGCATACATCAAATGAAAGGGTTTAACTGAATTTAATATTTCTAAGTAAATCACTTGGAAACTATGAAAATATTTATATAAAATTAGAACAAACACAAAAGAAACACTTACAGTGAAATTCTCAAAACCAAAGATGTCTAAAACGCCTAAAAATCTTTTGCTGTCTTGACCTGGATTAGTACAAGTATTGATAAAGTTCACAATCCAAGCAAATGTCCGAGAATACAAAGCTTTGGCCATAGCATGTCTATTATCTTGAGCCTAAAATAATAAACCAGTAACATTAAAAATATGGATGAAAGCTAGATGAATAATTACTTCTAAAGGTGCATTTGATTGGACTTTACAGTTGTAATGCTTAAATATTTTATACATTTCATATATGTAAAATTACCCACTTCAGTTGAAGTTTAAATTTAAAGTTTCATTAAATTTTATAATATGAAGGTTTTCATCCGTTCTTAATTTTATATTTATCTTTTAAGAGGTAACCAGATGATTAGAAAGGTCATACATGATACACCACAACTTGTTTCACGAAGTTTGGTTTGTTTTGAAATTTGTGCAAAGCTACATGAAGGCTATCTGCGCTAGCCGTCCCTAATTTAGCAGTGCAAGACTAGAGGGAAGGCAGCTAGTCATCACTACCCACCACCAACTCTTGGGCTACTCTTTTACCAACAAATAGTGGGATTTACTGTCATATTATAATGCCCCCATGGCTGAAAGGGTGAGCATGTTTGGTGTGACAGGGATTCGAACCCTCATCCTTTGAATTACAAGTCAAATGCCTTAACCACCTGGCCATGCCAGGCTGTTTGATGAAATGTAGTTGGCCAAAAAAATTGAGTCACAGTGTTTATGATAAAATATTATTTTCAAGTTGAATAGAGTAACTAAAAACCTATCCTTACATGTTGCAACAAAGTTTTCTAGTTTCTCTGTGATAAAATGTTTAAGATAGTATTGTATTATCTAAGCTATTAAATAAACTCTAAAACTACTAAAAAACCAATACAACCCATACGAATGACAAAGGAAAATCAATCAAAACATTTGTCAGCATGTATTTGATAAAAATACTATAACGAAAAGATCCTTGTATATCTCTATCAAGTATAAACAAAATAATTACACATCATTTTCAAATACAAAATATGCATAATATGTTTATTTATCAGTTTTTCTCAATTCAGATCTCAATACAGGACATTAAAAAAAACAAAATTTCAAGTTCCTGTTTTCGAACGACAAATGGAAATTTAATACTAATTTGGATGAAACTTGGATTAATTAAAATTACTATAATTATAGTGTTGGAAATATTATTATGTTATACTGAAAAACCATTACACTAATGCCAAAATAGATATGATATTTAGAGAAATACAAGTAAGTCAATATAAATGTAAGTTGCAAATGCTAGGAGTTGCTTAAAGTGTAAAGTGATCTCTAAGTATGGCAAGCAGAATCTTATTTGGCTCAAAGATATTACATCTCCTGTGTCACTATAGCCTGACAAATTACATCACATGAAGGGCTTCTAATGTATTAAAATGTATGCATGTACTTATCCAAAGGAAGAGAGACCCAAATGTAATTAAAGCACTTAATCACTAGTCATGCTTTTAAAGCACTTGATACATCATTAACAGAAAACTTTTAGTCTTGTATGTCCTAATAAGCCTCACCACATGTAATCACCATATTCAAAGAGAAGAAAGCTTAAAAACAAAGGTGAAATCAAACACAGCTTAGAAGTGAAAATCCTCATATATAATCTGTTTTACAACAAGTTGTTTGTCAGACTGTGAATTTAAGTTACGTTGATAGAGAGAGCACTCTAATTATTAAAGAAACAGAGAACATAAGCATCAGAAGTTAAAACAATATTTGCAGATCAGTCAAACCTACAAAGATATCTTTGTTCATAAATCAAAATGTACAAATATATACATGTAAATGAAAGAATAATGGTAAAATTAATTACCTAAAAATGCTGCTTCATACAACTGCAAATGTTTTTCACAATTGCATCTGTAGCACTAGCAATGTAATCAAGCTCACATGTACCATTTATAACAAATCCTGACTATACTTAACAGACTATCATTAATATTAAAGAAATTGTTTCTCCATTTGTTTAACTTTCATACACTTCTTTTATGAAATAACATAGAAACACACTAAAAACACTTTATGGAATTATAATCAGCATGGTTTTCAAAACAGGCTTTTCTGTCTTACCACTTTATTAGAGATTTTGGTAACGAATTTTTTATGTGGCATACTGTTTAATATTATTCATATTACCTTTGAGAAAGTCTTTGATATAGTGGTTTTGAAAGGTACTGTGTTTATGAAAGTTTTGAAACTGTTAAAAAAATAGACACTTGGCAGAAAACTGTTGCCTTATGGACATTTTTTGTTGGGCATAAAATTATTAGTGAGGTTCCTCAATCTGTTTTGTAACCTTTGATGTTGATCAGTTACTACACATATTTATATAACCTAAAATGTAAAGACAACAAGGGATCTCTTTGTCCACCCACATACCATCTACTTACATTTAGAATAAAGTTAGCACTTATAATTCATTTCCAAAACCTTCCCTTAAACTTTGTTAATTTTTTGGCATCCACTACATCTGAAGGTAACCCATTCCAAAACAACTAACCATCATATTAGATAATGCAGACCTGCAAATTTAAACTTCATAAAAGTTTTTTTGGTTTTAAAAATACATAATTCAGTTACACAGACTTTGAAAATAATATTCATGTTTTTCTATCACATAAGGACTTTTTTATGAATAGGGAAGAAAAAAACTTACTTGGATCAAATTACTATTTTGTCTATCACAAGTAATATTTTATATTATTGTGTTTGTGAATAAAAATACAAAGAAACTGAATAAAATTAAAAAAAACATTGATGTTAAAGAAATATGCATCTTCATTCATCCTGATATTTTTAGTGAAACCTACATCTTCTAGTCTCAAAACTAAACGTTGCGTAAACGTAAATATGATGTTTTGTAAAAAAAAATATAACCGTGATGGACAAAAATGTATATAATTTTTAGATTCAGTGCACAGGAATTACTGTAAAAAATGTACAAATTTCAACACAATAAAACCATTGTAATTAAAACTGTATTAACTGAAAGTTACTCTTTCCTTGCTAAAGTGTAATAATTGTATCCCTGTCTTCCCATTCTCATTATGAAGTATGCAAAAAAAAATGATGCATCAACGTTAGCAATTCCTTTAACAACCTTAAACATCTCAATCAGATTAAGAGAGCATTTCAAAGTGCTTAACCTCTCCTTATAATAACAGTCTTTTCATCTTAGTAACCACCTTCTGAATCCTTTTCAACAATTCAGTGAATTTTCTAAGATAAAGAGCCCATAACTAAACACATCATTTCAAATGTGGCATAACCAGTGACCATTACCAGTGACATCTTTAGGCTTGTATTTAATACCTCTATAGATAAAACCTAAAATCTTACTTGTCCTACTACTAGTAACAGCACACTGTTTGGATAGCTTACAATACTCTTCAACTATTACACCAATATCCTTTTTTTGCATAACATTGCTTAGTTTATTCCCACCAAAATTATATACATTACTTTGTATTCATCATAATTAAAGCCTATCTGAAATTTATTTGTCCAACTCACCAACTTTCACAGGAATATATTCAAATTTAAAATATGAAATATGAAATTTAAAATATGAAAACATTATTAAAGGCCAATTCTGTGGCAAGTTTTGAAGGAGTGGTTTAAAGTAATAACAATTTAAAGCTTTTGTTAAATGTTTTTAGCTGAGGTAAAACAAACATAATTTATATCAAGTAATTTAGGTTTAACACAAAGGTATAAATCTAAGAAATTGTTTCTTTTAAGGTTAAAAAAAACACTAAAGGTTACTAGGAACAAGTATTCAAAATTGTTTGTATTAGGAAATACTTACAATGAATGAATCACTTGAATGGGAGAATATTTTAAGGCAGTTAGTAATTACCTTTTAAGCTTTAAAAGCTAAAGTACTAAACATTTTATTTCAGAAAATTATTTCTGTCTTACAATTTGCCTAATGATATGTATTAGCTTGACTAATTTAGTTTTATTTAGTTGTTATTTTTTACAGACTGTGAAGTAGCAATCTTTATGGACCTGAAACTATTTTGTTACTTTGCTTGTTTTTATTTCCTTACTTTGTCAGATAGTAACATTACATTTAAGGCTAAAGTTTTGGCAATAAAGAAATGAACTTTCAATTAATATAATGCATTCAAATGAAAGTAGATATAAATTTTAAAACCCTTCCCTTAACCTGTAAAAAAGTCATACCTCTAACAACATACAAAGAAAAGATATTTATTTATATAAATAAAGCAAAATAGATAACAACCTCACTAAGTTTTAATGGAATTTCGGTAACATTCCCTCGAACGTTGATCTGACGCTGTAGAGTAACTTGAGTTAACCCCTCTGGCTCCACACCTAATAAAGTTGCAGCAGTCATGATCACTTCTTCATCAGCTAATGTTAGTTGGCATTTTTCTCCATCTACATCAGCAAACTGAAGATTTCCCAGCCACAATATGGCACTGAGTACACTAAAAATTCCATCACACATTTCTTGAGGAAGGTTAAGTACTGACATAGCTAAACGCAAAGCATCAAACATGGCAGCATCATCAATGCCACTAATTTTGATACATCCACTTTGATTAAGGTATGAATAAGATTCAGGAGGACCAACCATATAATGTTCTCGCAGCTCTGCATTTCTTTGTGCCCCAGCAACAAACTGATAGAACACATGATAATTACGTTCTTCTGGAGACTGAAATGTTATACGAGACTGTTCTAAAAGGTAGTCTTGAATTATGCACCCTTTTATTTGATAATTTAAGTCAAAGCATACTTGAATAAATTTTCCAAACCTGCTGGAGTTGTCATTGCGAACTGTTTTTTGCATTACCTGCAAAAATTAAATTTACAGTAATCAGAAAATAAAGCAGATTGAAGTACAAAGTGTAAAGAAATATAATTAATATATTTCTCTTATATCTTGAATTTGAAAAACACATCTAAAAAATTTCTTTCAATTTAAATGCATTTCTTCTAAAATTTAAGTCAAACTTTTATGTTAAATTAAGCAGTCAATAATTTTGCATCTTTACTCTTTATTTGTTGCTCAAAATCAGGGGAACACCAAATAAAATATCAAACAAAAATTATATATATTCTACTACTTAAAACATCTTATTCTCAGCATAAAATAAAAATAAAAGAGATTCCTAACATACAGTATCAAACTTTTCTATAGATCTACATAACCTGTAAAATTAATTTTAACATTTAACATACCAAGATCTAAATTGAAAATACACCAGTCTCTTTCTAATGAAAGAATTGATGTGAATTAGATAAAAAAAAAGCATCTGAGAGATGTTCTTTACATCTTGTGAGTATACAAACTGTAATAACAGCCAATCAGTTTTGACAGTATGAGGTGCTTGTTGGATGCAGGTGGAAAAGAGGAGGGTAAAGAACATTATGGGTTCTTCCCAGCAAGCCTTCCACTGAAAGACATACTGAAGATACCAAATTCTTCTTTAAATAATCAAACCAAGACAACACAAAGTAAAGAAAATTTTGTCAACAATGATTCTCCTATTGCAATGCCACAAATGAAGTGCAACTGATACATGAAAGTGTATGATAATTAAAGTTTTTATCTATAATTTTAAACAAAACAACCATTCACACAGACTTGACAGCATGCATTTTACAATAAAAGAATTTCTCCTGTGTCTTTCTTTCACATAAAGTAAGCAAAAGATTTTTCACAACGTAATCTCAAATTATAACATATTTTGAAAAGAAAAAAAAAAGTTATACATTATTTCTTAGGTGATTTCTAATGGATAAAAATTCTTTATCCTTACAGTACCTATTAATGAGCTAGCTACTAGAAGTATGAATACATGTGTATGTGTTAGGGAGGTCCATACACTCCCAATGGTAAGTAGTTATAGACACTTTCATCAAGCAGAACAACATTACAGTAAATCATCATTAATTGGAGCACATTTGTTATCAGTTATTTGTCTGGAATACTGAGGCATGCAGATACCCAAATCAGTCATTTTTACAGTGCAAACTAGTAAGAATGAGGTACACAACTGGTAAACAAAAAGCAAATTTATATACAATATAACTTATATATATATATATTATATAATCAATAATTATGCAAACTGCATAATTAAGGGGCATTTACTTATCATCACATAAGAGTTCATTTCTTTTCAAATCAATGGCTTGCTTACAGAATACAAATTCAGAGCACTGGACAAACAGATAACAAATCACTTTACAAACAAAGATGTAATCACTGTTTTGTTTGAACCATGTGATAGCATCTTTAAAACTACATCGTGCTTTATTCAGATTGACTTAATTGAATGATAGGTCACTTTTTATATCAGATTCACTATCCCCAGACTCTTGAAGAAATTCAATAGAAATCATGTCTTCACCATATACATTTTTGCCCACTTGAACATACTGAGACAATAATTAACCATTAGTTGGCTGACATAGCATCATAACTACCCACTGACTTGATTTTGATCAGCACTTGTTACTTCCTCTTCCAACTTTATCCTGTTTCTTCCAAATTATACTCTGAAGTATCAAAACTCTTTCAAACCAAGTTGTTGTCCAAGTTTATTAGCTTTCTTAAATAAGCATTTCATCATTAACACATGCATTTCTTGATGTAAAATCATACATCTAAATTCTAAAGATACAAAGTTTTGTCCATGTTTTCAGGCTTTGAATGTTTTCCCTTGTTTGTCAACCTGATGAACCTTTTGGAATATCTATTCACTTTCCTTTTGATGTAAAGAATTTCAGTTATAGTTGACTTGTTGATGGGAATATTTCTTTTTACACTGGAATTATTACTGATACTATCAAAACTTGTATTAAGTTATTTGAAAAATAATGGCAGATTTAAAATTGTAACTGTAATAAGAAATAAAGAAATTCAAAAGCAACTGTATTAATCAAAATATGAAACTATGAATCTATATACTTTTGCCACTGAGAAACAAGATTATTTATGCCATGACAATAAAACTCTGAAGTCTCAGGACACAAAAATTCTTTAAAGCCATTCTCTGTTGCTACTCTGTTGTTGAATCTTTTGTCCTGTAAAAAGTTGTCCAAATGCTTAAAAAATTGGCTAACAGGTTTGAAAAGTAAGAAGGATGAGGCAATGCTTCATAGCCAAATTTGTTGATCTTCTGGAGTGTTATTTGAGCAACATGTGGCTGAGCATTATCATGAAGCAAGATTGGTTCTCTTCAATTGACTAATGCTGGCATTTTCCATACAACTTTCTATGAATTTATTCCAGTTCTTGACAGTAAACCTCTGCAGTCATATTCTGACCCTGGTTGAGCAAGCTGTAATGGATAATCTTCTGTTGGTGCATCTTTGGCTTTGGGAAGTGTTTTGGACCTCATTACAGTTGACCCATTGTGCAGATTGTTTTCTGTTGTAAAGGGTCCATTTTTCATCAGAGTGACAATTCGATCAAGAAATTGTCATTTCTGTTGCACAAAATCAGCACAGAGCACAGTTCAAAATTGCAATTTTCTGATTTTCACAGAGTTCATGTGAAACCCACTTTTAAAGCTTTTTCTCTTTTCCAATTTGCTCAAGAGGGTCCAAACTTGTAGAAATTACAATACTCAGTCTTTGTGCCATTTCTCAAACAGTTTGGCACAGGTTTCTTTCCACTAATTTTCTCAGTTTTCATTTTCAACAGCAGAATGAAGTTCTCTGCCCTTCTTATCTTCAAGATACACATCTTCATTACAAAACATTTGGAGCCAATGATGTACTGTACATTCAGAGGTGGTTCTTTCACCCCGGGCCCAGCATGACCAAGTGTGTTAAAGCGTTCAACTTGTAATCCGAGGGTCGAGGGTTTGAATCCCTGTTGCACCAAACATGCTCGCCCTTTCAGCCATGGGGGCATTATAATGTGACGGTCAATACCATTATTCATTGGTAAAATAGTAGCCCAAGAATTGGCAGTGGGTGGTGATGACTAGCTGCCAACTCTTGGGCTACTCTTTTCCAAACAAATTGTGAGATTGACTGTCACACTATAACATCCCCACAGCTGAAACGGCAAGCACATTTGGTGTGACAAGAATTTGAAGCTGCAACCCTAGAATTACATATCGAGTGCCTTAACCACCTGGCCATGTCAGGCCTTCATTTTGAAGCACTGTGACTTGACATGGTTATTGTACAAATCATTCTGGTCACATCTAAATATCTATCACAGTTTGTATGTAAATCCCTACTCTGAAGAGATCATTGTCAAAACACTGTCATAAACCAGTAGACACTGCAAGAGCAGGTGTCTTGTGGTCATTAATTATTATTTTATTTCTGTTACGAGCAACTTCTACTTGACTCTTCTTGAGTCACATATAGGTCACTGAATAATGGTTCCATAGTAAATCCAAGTTTCTTATATGGAAGAGCTGCTTAGAGGCAACAAATATGCAGATTATTGATAAGGTTTCTTATTTTAAAGATTTGTGAAAAATCATCTTGATGCATGTCTAATTAACAAGGGTTCACTGTATTACACTCACTGGTAAATATATAACATGAACAGATATATTCAGTTACAAATGAATAATAAAATTCTTTCATCAAAAGAAAAATAATTGTTCTTGCCTGTCAGGCAATATCTCAAGCTGTACCAGACAAGGACAAGTAATCAGATACCAGAATTTTAAGATGGAAAAGCTTTTATGGAAACAGGTGCCAACTGTCCAACTGAATAAAAAGATAACCTAAGCTCAAAGTCATTTGTAGTTTCATTTGTGTTGGTATCAACTGATTTTTCAGTAGTCCATTTCAAGTTTTCATTAAGCTGTATACAGAATCTATACACTTGAGAGAAACCATATGTGTCAAGCAAAATACAAACTCATTTGGCAAAATGAAGGAAACTTCTAGGTATAATGACATACAAAACTGGAGAGACTCCAGTTATTATGCACAAAATGGCAGAAATCAATCAAGCCAACTATAGGTGATGCAAACCAAATTTGTATAAAGAAGTGGAAATGTGCCGCATTTCTAGGACTTTATAATCCTATATTCTTGGGCAAAAATCCTAAAACAAAATAGCACATGTACACACACAATATATGCAGGAGAGTGTTGAAGGTGTGTGACTATATCCACTTCTCTTTATACGAAAAATTTATGCTTATATAGTTACAACACATTTGCTTATGGTATTTAACATTTTCTACATAGCTTACATTCTTCTGATGAAGCATAAGTATTTGTGGCTTGAAATAGTCACATGCCCCCAGACCCCCATAGCATTAGCATGCTTTTCTCAATATGTGTTGGCTTCTGATCTCACATATTAGAGCTCCCCCTTCAAAAATTTGCATGCAGACCTAGTACACTAACAAATAGTTTTCAGTTACAATACAAAAAATTGTGTTAATGAAGCAACTTAACTCTAGGTGATAGAAACTAATACATATACACAAATAGTGGGTCATCTCTTCTAAAGTGCAAATGCATCAGGGATGAAATTCTATTTCATCTGTTTTCATCTATCTCACATGCTATCTGCCATGCTATCAGAAATCAGTTACATCAAAACTCACAAAACTTTTAAAAATTCATTAAATATTCTTCAACTTAACCAGTAAGTGCACTAAAAACATTAGTTCTAGTTGACAATAAAATCATGAAAGTCATTTCACATTTTCTACATCAATAACTATCAGCCCTATCGGAGAATCTCATCTGGCTGTGTAAATAAGATTGATCAATAATGATAAAACATCCAAGTAGCACTTTTTATTAGCTAATGTACTATGATTTTTACCCACTCCTGATATTAGCCTATAAAATGTCTTTTTTGTTGTTTTTTTCCTTTCAATGCAATTGTAAACTAAAAAAAAAGTTGAGGTAAATTTACCATTATGCCTGTTTAACTATTTCTGTTTTCTTAAAACAATGGTTGTATATAGAGTATCTCTTGTTTTTCTTTCTTTTTAGCAAAATATATACAAAATCACATATATTAGTGAAATTCTTTGTATGCATATTGGCATAATTTGTTCACAGTTTCAGCCCTGAAATGCATATTTAACCATATTCTTTTCTTACCAAAAGCTTCCAAAATAGTGTTGGCCTCTAAAATTTGTTGTTCTATCCAAGTGGAGACATTAGTTGTAACTGTACATAAATACTGGAGTATGAATTTGGTGCTCTCAGTCTGGAAAACACAAAGTAAACAAAATTAAAAGCTCTTTTGAGCACAAATTAATTTAATAAAGTTTTTCTTAATAGCAGAAGACTGTGTTATTTAATATTTTAAGTCAAATAAAAGTCATCAATTAAAATTTAGTTTTAAAACTTTAACAAATAAACAGTTTTTTAGCCATGCAAATACAATATGGTTGACGCTCATGGGGTTTTTATAGCCTGTATACCACAAAAACTAATTAATGAATATTTGAGGTATTAACTGTACATCACGTATCTTAAAATTTAGAATAATATCATGTTAAAATGCCATATAACATTCACTGAAAATTATTATTATTCCTTGGAAAACTATTCAAAACATGTGAAACTACTCTGGCTTTAGCACCTCAAAGTTTATTATCATTTATCTATTAACGCTGCAATTAACATTTTAACAGCTCTTGTGAGTGACTATTAGGATATATATATATATATTTATATAAAGCAGCAGCAGTATACATTTAAAGGTCATAGTCTGGAGAAAACATTAACATTTCCTTTTTAATTACATTTAATGAGTGTGTGTGTGTGTGTTTTCTTATAGCAACGCCACATTGGACTATCTGCTGAGTTCACGGAGGGGAATTGAACCCCTGATTTAAAAGTTTTGTTTAATTGGTCTTTAAGAGCTTCTTATGTTTTCTTTATTTATGTAGGATATTTTGTTTTTGTGATGTAATGTCGATACTTGTGTCGATACTTGTAAGTGTGTTTGTGTGTGTGTGTGTGTGTGTGTGTTTTCTAAGAGCAAAGCCACATTGGGCTATCTGCTGAGCCCACCGAGGGGAATTGAACTCCTGATTTTAGCGTTCTAAATCTGTAGACTTACCGCTGTACTAGTGGGAGGCCGACATTTAATATAAATTTTACAGGTACAGTGTCTACTTTAAATTAAAGTACAACAAAATGTTTAAACACAAATAGGGCTGCAAAATTATTACATGCACATTAAAAGGAATTGAAGTATTAAAATACCGAAAATAACAGCTCATTCTGTTGTTATAATAATAGTTATTTATATCAGTTTTCACCAAGTTAATTCACATATACGAATTGCACTCACGTTCGGTACCAGGTTTATAGGTTGATTTTAGGTATATTTTCGACATCTTCCTCTTTCCTGAATTAATGATTTAAGAACTGTTAAATGCTACTGATAGCACTTTAACACAATACAGTGATTTAACTTCTTCACTCTTTAAGGCCTTGTGCTGGTATAAAATACTAGTAGCATTTAGTGCAATTATATATTTTTTCTCTTTGGTCGCACAAACAGTTGGTACCGTAGTATTTCGCTTCCTTTTATTTTGTACGTTCACAAACAGCTCCGAAATCAAATTACATTTGTTTACAAGATATACTCACCAGCGTATATTAATACATAAAATACCTATTTTAAATACCATGATGATACTTAACTGTTGGTAAAACAATATTAATGTCTAGTACAGGTGGTCTCATTTCTAAGGTGGTAATTCAAAGGTGAGGGGTACTTAGCTCTCTCAATATAATGTACGATATAGCGATCTATTTCTGTTTAACGTATCATTTTTCTATGTTTTTTTATTAGAGTAACGGACTGAACAATATACCAATCTTTCTTTTAGTGGGAATAGGCTTCCATAAATATGTAGAAATGTTGAGTTTGTGGTGTTTGGTGTTCTGAAAGCTGTGGTGAGTATTGAATTTTGTATTATTTGCAATTTCCGAAAATTTGTTTTTGCTATATTTGTATCTCAGAATGCCTAGTATGGGTATTAACACTTTTACTATTAAAGCAGTAATTTTTTTTATTTTACTATTTACTGTTTATACCCATACCAGCCATTTTGAGACACATTTATATTTCAAGTAGGTTTCTCGTCATCAAGAATTTTGCTATATTTAAACATGCTGGGCATGCATATTGTATTACTCGTACAATATATTATTTATAAACTATAAAAAAAAATTCTGTGGTATCTCCTGTGTTTTTGCCTGTTTGTATTTTGAAATAGTTTGCTCGTTGCGACACCTTTTTCGTAATTTCGCATACGTTTTCTCCTAGTTCTAGTCAATTTTGAATCATATATTAGGCCTACAAATTTTGCTGTCAAGGCGGTGTCAAAAAGAGCTCTGCTCAGGTATAATTTAGGAATGTTTCTAAGCGATTTTGTGAATAATATAAATTTTGTTTTCGGAATATTAATTATGTTCCTACATTTTTTATAGTACTCAACTGTTTGTAAATTACTTGATGCTACTGAGGGTGTGTTTGACTTTTTCCAGGCGGCCACATCATCAGCACACTGTGAAACTGAAATACAATTAATGTAATTTAATGGCATGTCGCTCACATACATGATGTAAAAGATAGGGCTAACTACCTCCCTGAGGAACACCCGCCTCTGGAATAAAGTACTCCGAATAGGTGCCCTCAACATTTACTGTATATTTCCTATCGTCAGAAAGGTGGACAACCAGCGAATAATTCCTGTTGGTAATTCCATTTCTTTTAATTTGAATCTTAAACCATTATGCCATATAGTGTCAAATGTTTCTTGATATCGAGAAAGCAGGCGACATTGCATTTCTTTTAGTTAAAGCTATCTATTGCAGTTTCAGTAAACCTAACTAAATTATTAGTTGTTTGCTGAAAGTTTTTGAAACCATTCTGAACTTCAGGTAACTTCAGGTCATCTTTAGATAATTTGATATCCTATTGCTAACTATTCTCTCTAAAATTTTGCTCAGACAACTAGTTAAACTGATTGGTCTGTAATTTTCTGGCTTATTCGTTGGTTTTTCTTCTTTCAAGAACATAATTACAATTTCTTGATTCCAAGAGGTGAGAATGTATCCCTAATTTAGGGATATATTAAATAAAGCTGTTATGTGATCAAACAGCCCTTGAATACCTTTTTTTAACAGTATTGTTTGTATTTGATCTTATCCTTATACTTCGTTTTACCGATAGTATAGCCTTGTATTTAGTTATTACGGTTACGATTTTTTGTGCTAGATCATGATTCTTATTTTGGAGGATTGTTGGCCGGAAATTTTGGTGTAAATCCGTCTTGATTTTTGTGTACATGTTCATTAACTTTAATGCATAAATGGGTATTCGTGTCTGGTTCTTGATGTGTTTTAAAAGTTTTGTTTAATTGGTCTTTAAGAGCTTCTTATTTTTCTTTATTTATGTAGGATATTTTGTTATTGTAATGTAATGTCGGATACTTGTAAGTCTTTTGATTGTTTATGAATCACTAAGTATATATTCATTTAGCTTCGGACAGTAACTGTCCTGGCTATCTTAATGTAGTTGTTTAGTTTAATTTCTTATGAAGTTAATTTGTTTTTAACACCTGTTTTAACGTATCGTATTCCGAGTAATATCGTTCTAACATGTCTATCATATGTACATGTGGTTTCCAACGTATCGCTCAATTCCAAACAATATTAGTTTAATTTTGAGTTCACTGACTAATTTGAGCGCCACCTCTTAATCATAAGCCCTAAAGTTGATTGAAACCTTGATTTATAACAGTTTTTTTTTTTTTCTCATATCGTTATACGCACCATAA
Organism: Tachypleus tridentatus; assembly: GCF_004210375.1. Taxonomy (NCBI): domain Eukaryota; kingdom Metazoa; phylum Arthropoda; class Merostomata; order Xiphosura; family Limulidae; genus Tachypleus; species Tachypleus tridentatus. The sequence continues at coordinate 41,968,323 of NC_134830.1, forward strand.
CCTTATTATGGCTTGTATTTCTACCTTCCTGCGCAATAATGAAACTTAGTAATCATTATGTTTTCTTTGAAAATAACTTCTTAAATTTATATTTATGCTATATTACTATACATTTTATATGAATAAAACAAATAGTAACCGACACAGAATAAGTACTAATATTTACTTTGCCTGCCCCACTCTCTCCACTGATAACGCAAGCCTGGTTACAAGCCATAGATTGAAGACTATTATACGCAGCCTCAGCGATAGCAAACACGTGAGGGTCATTGTGACCAATCTTCTGTCCACTGTACCGCAGCACCCAGTCCTATAAAAAAAGATTCAGCTGTTATCACAATGTAATAACCACTCTCTCTTATAATGTGTACATTATGATACAACTGTAGCTAGTCCTATGTAATTAACATTCACACACACAATCATATCTTCCAAGTTCTAAAATGATGTTGCGAAAATGATTATCATTTGAACTTTGAAGTACTAAATGCAATATTCTTTCCGTTGTAGCGTTTAAAATATGTAATATTCCTTTAAAGGTTACGGTTATGACGTCAGATGTCAGTGTCTGCCATTAATACCGTAACATTTAAAAACTTGTATATAAATAGTGTATTATACATAGTCTTTATTCTCTAACTTCTAGCCCAACTGATGAACTTTTGTATTGAACATTTTTTCTTTGGCAGCGACTTGTAGTGAGGGGGGGGAGAGAACGACTTGAAATTCTGTTTTTCAAACCTTTAAGTAGAGCCGCAATGGACAAATTAAAACCGGAGTTAGCTTGATTTTGGTAAAAGTGTAGTTTTCCTACGTATTTTGAGAGTGAAGAATTTTCTTTAAAAAGTTAAAAGTGTTTGTTTTCTACTACTTGAAGGCTTAACTGCTGGAACCACAAGAGCTACAATCACAATACAGCAAGCTAATGAAATACCATATTATAAGAATCACAATAATTTCTACTGCTTTATTGTTTGTTTGTTTGTTTTCGAATTTCGCGCAAAGCTACACGAGAGCTATTTGCACTAGCCGTCCCTAATTTAACAGTGTAAAACTAGAGGGAAGACAGCTAGTCATCACTACCCACCGCCAACTCTTAGACTACTCTTTTACTAACGAATAGTGGGATTGATAGTCACAATACAACGCCCTCGCGGCTGGAAGGGCGAGCATGTTTGGTGTGACGGATATTCGAACCCGCGACCCTAGAATTACGAGTCGAACTCCCTAACCACCTGGTCATGCAGGACCTGCCGCTGTTTTATTCAGATCGGTGTACCATCCAATGAACTTGAATACTTGAGAACACTTAAATAATACAAATTACGTGTAGCAAAATAAGACAGTTAAAGGGTACCTAAATAGATGACTTCACATTTAATTTATCAACTTGCAACTTTAAAAGGTTTCTGGGAGTGAACATTTATAATAAAATGTCACTAGTTCCAGTAACAACGCTTTGTTACAGTATTGTGATCTGAAGAGGTTTGATTACAACAGTTTATAGAATTAAATCATTGTTACAGTGAAACGTTAACAACTAAAAACATCAAAACAATTAATTAATTAATTAACAATAATATCTCAAATCGGAGTAGCTGTTTATAATTTAAAAAATATATTTTCATATCACGACCAGTTATAATAATATGTGTATAAACACATATTCGTTTGTTATACAGCTATAATATTATACAACTAAACACGACCTTTTCAGATCATTTCATTAAAAGTTCTTGTGATTGTACCTTTTGTACATTTTGTATATATTGTATATATCTTCTTAATAAATATACATAAAACGCTGAGTTTTAAAATGAAATTATGGGGTGAAAATAGCCATTCTTTTTTGTTTACTATATCCAAGTATCTTGAGTCAGTACAAGTATTTTAGTTTTTGTATTTTTTTCAGACTGAAAAAGTTTAGTTAATATATTATTTAATTCATAACTCAAACTGTAAAATACGTAGAATACTTCACATTCCTCAAACTGTAAAATACGTAGAATACTTCACATTCCTTAAACTGTAAAATACGTAGAATACTTCATATTCCTTAAACGTAAAAGTCGAGAAAGAAAGTTTTTGTCCTTTCGTTTTTATTAATTATTTTTCCTTTTTAATAATACTATATGCAAATTTTTAAATCGTTAGGAATCTCATAGTGTATGAAAACTGAAGTTTAGTTTTAACATAAAAGTTCCCAATGCAGTCCTCTCCCCGCCCCCCCACGCACACACCGTTTCATTCTAGTTTGTAGTTTAAGGAACGGTACACATATCTTAAATATGTAGTTTTTTTACAGTCGCTTTTATGTAACGATTTGTGAGCCTGTACTTTCGAGTACAAGTTCCACAGCCCTTATCACTTCTCATCGCAATCCTAACTTGTATTGTTTTAGTAATTTTATTATAATTTGATTTATAAGGAACATAGGAAATAACTGCGTAAAATTTTGATTTTTTTCTGTAAAACAACAACATTTACGCTTAAAGTTGCCCTCCCTTAATCTCTCCCTCTTCTACTAAATTCTGAAGTGGCATCCCTGGTAGGTTCGCGTCCCATTTGAAACAAGTTTTTTCAAAGAAAACATTTTATGCTATTTGAAGTATCACGGACAACCAAGTGATTTGTATCATACAAATAAAATGCTTCAACTTGGATGAACAAGATAAAACTGTTGTTAGTGGTATCAGCTTAGTTGTTCAATCTTGTATGTTTAGTTCAGATCTAAATAAAGTTGTGTAAATTTAAATATGGTACACTAAAACGATTTTGAAGCCTCACCATGTCGTTACAGTTCATGCCACCACGTCTTCAGTCATGCTCTGTCTGACGACAGCTTATCTTGAGAATATTCATCACTGTAATTTATATTTTAAAAGGCTCCATTGTAACATTGTCATACCCCAAAACATGACCTTCCTTATCTACGCTTTCCATTAGTCACTTGACGACAGCTTCCCAGCACCTGTTTCAACAGTCCAGTCGCACAGAAATCCATAAGTGTTACATCTAGACACTTCAGCGGTGTGTCTTAGTGCAGAATAGCAAAAACAACCATTTAATTTTCCAGCTGCTTATGGTATGCACGGTTGAGCGAGTATGCTGTGGAAGCAACTTCCGTACACGCGAATTGCGTCATTTTTACAGGCAAAGGCCCTTCTTGATTATTTAGTGTTTGTTGACTGGGACCGCAAGTGACGTTTGTGTTTCGGGACTGCTATCTGTTACAAGACACCACATTTTTCTTACCACAGCTATAGGATGACTTGTTGTAGGTCTCTTTCTGAATTTTCCTGGTTTTCCAAAATGATCCACATTCCTTTGTTTTCCATGTCCACTGCGTACGAGGAATATCTCAATTTTGAAAATTTAAATATCTGATCTGCACACGTCTTTACAATCTGAACGAATTAATATTTTGCGATAGAAAGAGCTGTTATATACCCTTCCCAAAAGCGATCAATTTTCGGTAGCATCACACTACTTACATAATGCCAAACAAAGATAAAATGTTGCTTCAATGTAATCCTTTCCACTAAGGCTCTGTATCAGCTATGATTTTCATGTTACCAACTGATCTGCATATTCAAAATATTTTTGATGTAATATACTCAACCCTCTGAATAAGTAAGCGTAATCTGAATATTACTAATCCAATACAACTCGTCTCAAGTGCCTTTTCAAGAACTCTTGAGGATTTGTTTTTTAAATACATCTCTAACTCGCATAAGTTACAAAAAAAAAAAACGACACAGTGAAAAAAAAAAGCTGAAATAATTCATGAAACGATCATCATATGAGGTGATCTCGCTACCCAACAGAGTTTCTAGATGTTTGGTTTAGTTTGTTCTGAATTTCACGCAAAGCTATACGAGGGCTATCTGCGCTAACCGTTCCTAATTTAGCACTGTAAGACAAGAGGGAAGGCAGCTAGTCATCACCACCCACCGCCAACTCTTGGGCTACTCTTTTACCAACGAATAGTGGGATTGACCGTTACATTATAACGCCGCTACGGCTGAAAGGGCGAGCATGTTTGGTGTGATAGGGATTCTAACCCACGACCCTCGAATTACGAGTTGAGTGCCTTAACCAACTGGCCATGCTGGGCCGTTTTTAGATGTATCTGGTTCTCACTGACCACAGAAAGTCAACATAATTCAGCGCAAAATATTTGGGATATCAGCAATGCGACTCTTTAAAGTTTCCATACAGACTCGTGTAAGCAGCTTTGATTATACTTCGATCGGTAATTGCTTCTAAGGCTCTGTGTTATGAATCTTCTCTAAATGTTCAAACACTGTCCACGTATATTGATAAGATTAGGGGGTCGACGTCAAATAAAGAAAAGTGTCAAGTTTCGTCGTGAAGGAAGGGAACAATTCATCAAATAACTTGACACACGAGCTTGTATCCATTAGTGGATGGAATTCTTGACGTAATGTTTGTTTTAACTTGTAATTTATTTTCATTGATTTAAGCTCGTGATTTATTTTACTTGTCTTTTTTTCCCCCCTCTCTAACATTCGTGCCTAACTTTATTATCTTCATGTTGATTCGTTAGATTAGTGGATGTCAGACGAAGTTGTAACGATTTTATAGTAATAAGCTGAAAAATAAAGTAGTGAATTTTAATTCAACGTTTTTTAAATTTTCCTTTATACTTGTTTGGCTTCGATAGTTAAAGACATTATCAACCATACTTACCGATGGCATAGAATTGTTGTTGTTTTGAATTAAGCACAAAGCTACACAATGGGTATCGAAACCCGGGTTTTAGCGTTGTACGTCGGTAGACATACCGCTGAGCCACCAGAGGGCGGCACGGAATAATTTACACTCTTGTAAGTCATAAGAAGACAATCAGTCATCAATTTGACGTTAGTTATCTGGTCAATAAACTTGATGGCTTAAATATCAATTAGGACTAACTAAGCAGAATTCACTGTAAACGAAGGTAAGTATCTTGCATTGTTTCCTTTGTTGTTGTTTTTTAGGGGTAAGTCGAGTGTTGTCTTCTGTTTATTTTTGTGCAACATCTTATTCAGGTTTCGAACAATTTATTAATGCTTACATTTACTGCAACATTTCGGTGCGCTATAAAAGTTGCCCCTATACCCCGGTAAATCAGTAGTAAGTTTGAGGATTTATGGAACTAAGATTTAAAGTTCAATCCCTGCGGCGACTTAAGCAAAGATAGCCCACTTGACAGCTTTGTTCTTAGCAGTATACATAATTTTTTTCAATGGACAAACAGTAAGTGTACAAATTCACAACGCCAAACCTTAGGGATCAATTTCCAATGGTGAATCCCCGTCACACCAAACATGCTCACCCTTTCAGCCGTGGGGACGTTATAATGTTACGGTCAATCCTACTATTCGTTGGTAAAAGAGTAGTCTAAGAGTTGGCGGTGGGTAGTGATGACTAGCTGCCTTCCCTCTATCCTTACACTGTTAAATTAGAGACGGCTAGCGCAGATAGACCTCGTGTAGCTTTGCGCGAAATTCAGTACAAACCAAACCCATGATGAGCAGAGTACAGATAGCTTACTTTATATCTCTGTGCTGAAACAAATAAATAGGATAATTATTCAAGGAATATTAACCTCAAAAACTTTATCTCAAAGTATATTTTAATTTCATGACAAGATAATTAATTTATTGGTACTTAGATGACGCTAAAAGGTAATATCTTACTTTTTCTTCGGTTTTTATAGAAATGCACATAAAAATGTTATACTTATTAAGAAATTAATTTCTACTTATACAACAAATTATCCTTACATTTTTTTAACATCACACTTCATTAAAAGTATATTTCACCAAGATATTTTTTTCATTGTGTATTAATTACTTAGGCCTGGCATGGCCAAGTGTGTTAAGGCATGCGATTCGTAATCTGAGGCTCGAGGGTTTGAATCCCTGTCGCACCAAACATGCTCGCCCTTTCAGGATGTTATAATGTTACGGTCAATCCCACTATTCGTTGGTAAAAGAGTAGCCCAAGAGTTGGCGGTAAGTGGTGATGACTAGCTGCCTTCCCTCTAGTCTTACACTGCTAAATTAGGAACGGCTAGCGCAGAAAGCCCTCGAGTAGCTTTGCGCAAAATTCAAAACAAACATTAATTTCTTACTACTACACCGTTTTTTCTGTACTTGCGCAGAATTCTCTTGAAACTGTGAATAGTCTTCTTGATATTATGATCACCTCTAAAAATGTGTAATGCCCCCTAGTGGCAGAGCGGCATCTCTGCAGACTCACACCGCTAAAAATCGGGTTTTGATGCCCGTGTTAGGCAAAGAGCAGGTAGCCTATTGTCTTGCTTTTTGCTTAGTTCCAAACAAACAATTTGTAGTTGGTTAAACGAATTACAGATTTTTATGTCCACTAATGGGTCAGCGGCAATTTTACGGATGTACAACTGTGATAAACACAGTATAATTAGCCATTTGTGTAGCTCTGCGCTAAGCAAACAAATTTATTCACAGCAAAACAAGACACAAGTAAACGTATGAATTGCTAACTACATTTTCTGTGTTTGAAGTGAAGAAAAAAAGATATATTTAAACATTTTTATGTGTTTTTCTTACAGCGAAAACACATTGGGTCATCTGCTGTGTCCACCAAGGTGAATCGATGTCCTAATTTTAACGTTGAAAATCCGGAAACTATAATATATATATTTTGTTTCTTACAATTCGATTTGTTAGCCAAAACTGACGCAAAATAAAAACACCTTAAGAAAGCTGTTGTTGTTTTGAATTAAGCACAAAGTACACAATGGGTATCAAAACCCAGTTTTTAGCGTTGTAAGTCCGCAGACATACCGCTGAGCCACTGGGGAACGTGAGAAAGCTTAATGTATTCAGCATGATACATTTTAATATAAAAATCTAATCTCGAAACCTAACTTTTCAATATTCTTATCTATATATATTTATAGTCACAGATGTATACATATTTTAAAAAATCTAACGCTTTTTGGAGAAACACATTTCTTTCCTCTGGTGATACTCCTGGCAGTAAGTTCACACTTGTGTCAGACTCCTTCACCCCTTTATCAAACTGTCTCATTTTTACCAATTAAAACAAACAACAACACACAAATAAACCTACAATATGAGTTGCCTGTACCTGTTCTGTGCTCACACACATCAAACTACGATATTTAGTATCGTAATCCCTAAAGCTTATTGTTAAGACACAGTGGACAAAAATGTATGTAAACCAAAATATCTTCAAATGTAATTATTTTATGTATTTCTTTTCTGTCGTTGTAATATGGACGACGGAAACTGGTATCTTTATTCTACAACTAACTTTATTTATGTAAAGAAATGTTTACTTTTTTAAATTAGCATTGCCACTTTTACGGCTTATATATCCTTCCAAGACAGACTTCCCATTTCTGTGGGTAATAGTGAAGGAAACCGAACACGAAGATACATATACGTTGTCCAAAAATGGTTAATACGTGCACAAATAAATACATATAATATCTCCGTCAGTTGTCAATACCTTAGAAGTTTGTGACAAATATTGAAAATATAACTGATCTAACGAATTTTTAATCTAATTATAATTCATTGATCTTTAATTTCAAGTCCCACAAGGGCTCAGAGGTAAGTTTAGTGTCTTACGAAGCTAAATATCTGGTTTCGATACTTCTAGTGGGAAGATCAGATAGCCCACCGTGTAGCTTTGCACTTAACAACAACCAAACCAAACTCTGATTTAAAAATAAGTGAAATAACAGCATAATTCAGGCAGGTATGCAAAATGACGAATAAAACATTTTTAAGTTACTTTTCAGTCACATAATTCGCAGATATTAAATATATAATTTATGTTAATTCTTCAGTACATTCATATTCTCAACAAAGAGTTAGAAAAGTTATGAGTAATTATGTTGTTTTTATCAGTTATTTCTGGTATACGATAAACATAACCAGAAGATCTCATTGAATTCGGGTTTAATACATTTTAATCGAGTTAAACTTTCAGAAATCTATATATATATATAGGATTATCTGTGCTCTACAAGTAGCGAAACCTGATTTTTAGCGTTATAAGCCCTCTAATATTCCTGAACCACCAGAGGGCTTTTATACATGTTTTTATAAACTATCCTGTATAAGCATAGAACAAAACTCTCTCTCTACATATATATATACATATGTATATACTCCAAGTTATTAAAAAACTGTAAACGAGTGAAAGTATATCAGAAACCATCAGTTTCAAGAATTATATATTACAGAATAAAAATCAATACATCAGTATAGTAAGCAATAACAGGCAGTAAAACTATAATCTTTGTGCTGTATCTGTCAGTACTTTTCAATTTAATAAACATCAATTCTTTTACGTTTAAATGAATCTGAATATAATAGAAAACTTACCGTATCGTAAATACTAAGTTCTTTGTAAGGGTTGACAGCAACGAGAATGGTACCTGTGTAAGTCTGAAAGTTTGGTTAAGAATATAGTTTCACATGGATCGCACAACGTAAACTTCACGCATATAGATCAACTACTGATATAACTTTAAACTTACATTAAGATTTTCCCATAACAAAATTGTTTCTAATTATACTTCTAAGGACTGAAAGTGAAATACTCCATATTTATGAATAATTCTACAATGTAATTTTGTGTTTATAAATACTTGACTTTCATTACTTTTTTGACATAGCAACTTCTAAGGCCCTAAGATATGGAGTATTACTCACAATTATACATTTGCACTATACAGAAAACTGGGCGCCTTTAAGAGTAAAACAACTAGATAAATATCAAAACCAGTTAAAAACGCTGGGATTTTTACTGAACGAATAATAAAAATACCAGGAGTATGATGAAATGTCTTAAAAACGTATCTGTAAGGCTTAGACAAACACTTGCAGGTTTAAAAAAGTGGGGATTCTGACAAATGTTAAACTTAAAAACATACGGTGTTGTATGAGTAATCAATGGTACCAAACTTAATATCCGTCAAAAGCACGAGGCTTGATATTCTGAAATGTCACTTTTCAACGCCACACTTGTCTTCAGAAGTTATGCGTTGGTTTGTCACCGTTTTGTGAATATATATTTTAAACAGTTATACAGAACGATTCATCGAATTATTATTCACGCAAACACATTAAGTTCTAATAAAACTGTTTTGTTATGATGTTTAAAAAATGTTTATGCGCAATAATTCATTTTAAAACTTTTCTTGTTTATTTTCACTTCAAATAAAGTTTTTTATTAAATATTATAATTAGCGCGAAATTGAAGAATCGCTAATATTCCTTCTGTATCGTCAGAAATATATCTTTTTTCATGTTCATACGCCTAACTTGCTTTTCAAAAATTCCACGCAAGTTTTCTTTGCTTGGTTAGCTTTACGAATATGATGTAAAATGTTACAAGTTAGAATTAATTCTCTCTTAGAACTAATGTTACATATCTCAGTGATAATTTTACTTAGGACTAATGTAACATGTCTCAGTGATAGTTTTACTTAGGACTAATGTTACATGTCTCAGTGATAGTTTTACTTAGGACTAATGTTACATGTCTCAGTGATAGTTTTACTTAGGACTAATGTAACATGTCTCAGTGATAGTTTTACTTAGGACTAATGTAACATGTCTCAGTGATAATTTTACTTAGGACTAATGTTACATGTCTCAGTGATAGTTTTACTTAGGACTAATGTAACATGTCTCAGTGATAGTTTTACTTAGGACTAATGTTACATGTCTCAGTGATAATTTTACTTAGGACTAATGTTACATGTCTCAGTGATAGTTTTACTTAGGACTAATGTAACATGTCTCAGTGATAGTTTTACTTAGGACTAATGTAACATGTCTCAGTGATAATTTTACTTAGGACTAATGTTACATGTCTCAGTGATAGTTTTACTTAGGACTAATGTAACATGTCTCAGTGATAGTTTTACTTAGGACTAATGTTACATGTCTCAGTGATAATTTTACTTAGGACTAATGTTACATGTCTCAGTGATAGTTTTACTTAGCTTATATCTGCTTGATCCTGTTCTCGTTTCATCGAGTGTTATACTCAATGCATTGCTACAGAGAAGTGTACAAGTTTGTATAAGTTGGGAGGGTAATCTCCCCTTGAATATATATATACACACATGATGGAACTAGTCGTTCACGTAGGTAATCTAAAATTGTGAGATACCACACAACGCAGATTGTATGACTTAATAGTGTTTGTTTGTTCACGTAAAGTTACACGAGGCCTATCTGCGTTAGCCGTCCCTAATTCAGTAGTGTAAGACTAGAGGGAAGGCAGCTAGTCATCACCACCCACCGCCAACTCTTGGGTTACTCTTTCACCAACTAACAGAGGAATTTATCATCACATTATAACTTCCCCACGGCTAAAATGGCGAGAACCCTAATCATTTAACAGCATGGTATAAAAACGGTCATTCAGTACTTTCTGAACGAAGAATTATCATACACATCCTTTCTTGTTCTAACGGTCAGTAAGCACGAAACTAATCGTTAATAGTAAGACCCTAGAATTTTCATGTTCGTGTTAAAGGTATAAAGATTGTTGTCCCTTGTTAACTTTTCATGTTCGTGTTAAAAGTATAAAGATTGTTGTTCCTTGTTAACTTTTCATGTTCGTGTAAAAGTTATAACGACTGTTGTCCCTTGTTAACTTTTCATGTTCGTGTAAAAGGTATAAAGACTGTTGTCCCTTGTTAACTTTTCATGTTCGTGTTAAAGGTATAAAGATTGATGTCCCTTGTTAACTTTTCATGTTCGTGTTAAAGGTATAAAGACTATTGTCCCTTGTTAACTTTTCATGTTCGTGTAAAAGGTATAAAGACTGTTGTCCCTTGTTAACTTTTCATGTTCGTGTTAAAGGTATAAAGATTGATGTCCCTTGTTAACTTTTCATGTTCGTGTTAAAGGTATAAAGATTATTGTCCCTTGTTAACTTTTCATGTTCGTGTAAAAGGTATAAAGACTGTTGTCCCTTGTTAACTTTTCATGTTCGTGTAAAAGGTATAAAGACTGTCCCTTGTTAGCGAAAGTATTTGAGTCTTCATTCCATTGCCGTTTGCGTTCTACCTATTCCTGAATCTGCTCTTTATTGTAATCTTCAAACTAATCTGTTGGACATCAGCGATCGCATTAGTTACGAACGGTAACCAAAGGTTGGGTTTTCGTACACTCTTGTATCTGAGAGTACTTCACTATGTACGGTGGAAGCTACGGAAGTCTCTATGACATAAACGACAGCTTGATTGATGTCATTTTTACCTTCCCGAAGGCACTCACAATTCACAGCTTTTGGCTGTTTCAGAAACTTAAATGATGTATAACTTGAAACATGTTTAACAAGCCAGTGTTTACCCATATTACAAGAACAAAGAGTGCTTAGCTTATTACGTCAGCTGTCATTGTTACTTAATGACAGTTAATGGTAACTACAAACTTTCATGTGCACTGTGTGTTTTAAAGTTTGTTTAATACCGTTAGTTTACTTCAAATTAGCTAGCCTGTGACGTCAAGTGTTGTTGAATGTTCTTTTACTTTTAAGAGTTTAAGAATGTATTTTACTTTAAACAAGAAAAATATGTTTTAGTTTAGATATTTTGAGGTTATTCTACATCGGTCATTAGACGGAACTTTACAGTGACGTAAGTACGCCCTGTAGTCCCACTGTGTGCGGGTTAAAGCTTGTATGCCCTACCTTGTACAATGTGATATTTAACATGGGATTATACATTTGATATCGCATTTAACGGTGTCCTATTTTACTAATTTTGCAACAGTTCGCATTATAACAGAAAAAATATCAGATATGATCCTGGAAAATCTTTAAATATGCAATTAAGAAGTTGTGGACGCCATGCAAATATAATATGCAAACAATATGATGGACAAAGCCTATCTTCATTTCTCGAATAAACATTACCTTTCACTCCAGCTTCTCACAATCAGAATCAGAATGACGTTGACATTTTACAGACGTATCTTTAGTACAAAAACGTCTGTAACACCTCTGGTTTATTCTGTATAAAAACTTAACAGTTTTCGATAAAAGTTTATCACATTGCGTGACAATACACTCAGTAATTCAGGATTATAGACAACGTTACTTCTCCAGTAGATGTTCGCTTCAATGGCTGATCACGTGCTCTTTCCGATACGTAGTTGTAACAAAAATTATTATTTATTTCATTGCATGTGTTATTTGGAAATGCCCCCCCAGTAGAATAACGGTATGCCTGCGGACTTATACTGCTAGAAACTGGGTTTCGAAACCCGTGGTGAACAGGGCCCAATGGCCATTTGTTTAACATTGCGCTTAACAACAAACAACAACATTAAGAAATTTAGTTCAAGTGTTGTTGTTTTAGTACGTTTGTCTTTAAACTTTTAAAAACAATGAAGGTCAAAAAACAATGTTTGTTTTTTGAATTTTGCGCAAAACTACACTGGGGCTATCTGCGCTAGCTGTCCCTAATTTTGCAGTGTAAGACTAGAGGGAAGACAGCTAGTCATCACCACCCACCGCCAACTCTTGGGCTACTCTTTTCCCAACGAATAGTGGGATTAACCGTCACATTATAACGTCCCTACGGCTGAAAGTGCGAGCATGTTTGGTGCGAGGGGACTCAAACCCGCGACCCTCGGATTACGAGTCGAACGCCTTAACCCACCTGGCCATGCCGGGCCTAAAAACAATAGAATCAAACTGAATCTTTATAGTTAGAATAATTTAAAATATAATTAACTTCTAAATCAACATCTCATTTTCACATCGCCAATATCACGACTTCTTTTTTATAAAATAATAGAAAATGACGTGTTAGGGTTTGTTTTCTACAGATATAGATCCCTTATAAACTGTGTATTATTTTATTAAGCACTTAAGTAATATTTCACTCGTAAAGTAGTTGCTATCCATTACACTTCTCAAACCTACCAGATCTACTCTGCCTGAAGTTTCACTGAAACTACGTTTATACTCTTGCTAATTTTATCGGGTTAGTTTGGTTGTACCTGCAACGCAAATGAAGAAAAAAATAATTCCAGTGATTTCCATTTTCTACGTCGACCGCAACATCGAGTGATAAAGATGACTTTTTTTTTGTTCTACATCAATACGAAAATAGAAAATTATTATAAGATGTAAAAATTAATAACGATACAGATTGTCACCAGTAAAAAGAAAGCCTATTTATAATTTATACATAAACTTTTTTTTAATTGCATCAGTTGCAAAATATCTATCAAATTATTATAACATGTTAAAGTTGGTTTAAATTGTATAACATTTAATAAAGGAAATACTAATTTATTTATATAACGTTAAATAATATATATCATTCACACTTGTATGACCCGGCATGGCCAAGCGTGTTAAGCGTGGGATTCGTAATCTGAGGGTCGCGTGTTCGCATCCCGGTCGCGCTAAACATGCTCGCCCTTGGGGGCGTTATAATGTGACGGTCAATCCCACTATTTGTTGGTAAAAAGAGTAGCCCAAGAGTTGGCGGTGGGTGGTAGTGACTAGCTGCCTTCCCTCTAGTCTTACACTGCTAAATTAGGGACGGTTAGCACAGATAGCCCTCGAGAAGTTTTATGCGAAATTCAAAAACAACAAACAATCACACTCGTATGATCTTGTATTTTATTTTTATATTAAATGTTGGTGTTTGTTTGCATGTTTTTTAATTTGGATACAATTTGAAATTTCTTTGTAACAAATTAAGGTGTTACGTTATATATATGAATCATAGTTCCTAAATGAAAAATCCTAGGCGCAAACTATCTCATACAACAATCTGTAATAAGTTGAATGTTGCGATGTGTCTATGATATACTCTCTCTCTCTTGTTTGGGTATTGACATTCATCTACCCAGGAGGTTCAGGTTTCGTTAACCTCTTCCTTCTATTATATACTTCTAGATGTTCAACTTTGGTTTAAATTTCGCACAAAACTACACGAGGGTCATCACCGCTCACCGCCAGCTGTTGAGCTACTCTTTTACCAACGAATAGTAGAATTGACCATCACTTTGTAACGCTTCCACTGCTGAAAGGGCGAGTATGTTTGATGGGACGAGAATTCAAATCCGCGAGTTTCAAGTTACGAGTCGAGCGTCCTAACCACCTGCCTATGTTGTCAAGGATAAGTGTACATTAGATGACTGACTTAAGTGATATATTTTCTCCAACATTATTTTACTATTCTACAGGGTGTTCGGAAAGTCACTGTGCACTTATATATTTATTAACAGACATGTTTCAATATAGAATACAGGAGGTAAATATGAATGACAATTATGAACAATGTTGAAAGTGACCCCCGTTGGCATCAATACAGGCTTGGATCCTTCTTATTTTGTTTGTAAACACCGCTATCAGTTGCTGGCTTAAAATAGACTGAATAAAATATGATTACAAAACTGCACAGTGACTTTCCGAACACCCTGTATATTTGAAGATGGAGTGACTGAAAGTGTTTTTATTGAACATAAAGCTACAAAAAGAGCGATTAGCGTTTTGCTCAACAAAGGTATCGAAACCCAATTTTTAGCGTTATAAGCCTACAGACTTACCGTTTAGCTACCACGGGTTGTTTCCTTATTTGTTTTAGAGCCAATCTACATTCAGTTATCTGCTTTGTTTAGTGAGGGGATCAAACCCCAGTTTTAGCAATGAAGCTCCGTTAACTTATCACTATCCCACTGGGGAAACCACCAGGGGGTGATTAGTATTGTAAAATAAAAAGACACAGAATATGTTGGAATATGCCAAAAGTTATATATCATACTTATAAGCACCAGGTTACATAACTGTTTGTTTGTTTTATAATTTCACGCAAAGCTACACGAGGGCTATCTGCACTGGCCGTCCCTCATTTAGCAGTGTGAGACTAGAGGAAAGGCAGCTAGTCATCACCACCCACCATCAACTCTTGGGCTACTCTTTTTACCAACGAATAGTGGGATTGACCGTCACATTATAACGCCCCACGGCTGGGAGGGCGAGCATGTTTGGTGCGACGAGGATTCGAACCCGCGACCCTCAGATTACTAGTCGCACGCCTTAACCCACCTGGCCATGCCGGGCCTAATGTATCACTACTTCTGCAAGTAACGGTAATGTTCTGTATATGTAACCATATTTGACGTAACAAATTATAACGAGAGTGTTGAGTTGTTTCTTTTCTGCTAACCCTGACATTAATTAATAATTGTTTACATAAATGCCAGACATTCTTCAAGGAATTAGTGACCATTTGTTATAGATGTACATCAGTCATGTACACATTTGAGAAATACGTGGCGTTAACCTTTGTATCAAACAAGATCAAATATGTTTGTGAGTTGTTCTTTTTTTAACCATTGTCAGAGTGATGCGTTTAACAGCGTCAACTCGCGTCTGTTTATCTTTATAGTCATACTACAAGAGCTGTATGTTTATCACGGACGAATTCCTCTCGATTTTATAATGACCTTCCTAGTACAACATAATTATTATGACATCAGTAGACTTTTATCAAGGATAACAATTTTAATGATTGAAGGTACACGTTTATGTGTGTTATGAGACTCAGCAGAGACAATAATAAAAAAACACGGTGTTAACAATACTTCCATATCTCAGGATGAGTGGGAAAAATTATATTTTTAACAAGCAAAGTAAGGTATAGAAAACACATCTTCGGATTAATTAATACATGCAATAGAATTTTCTGTTTAATCAGATTATTTTCGTCTCCCGAAGGAATGAATCGGCGCGCAAATTATAAAATATTTATTGTTTACTTACATATATATCCATATTATTAATGACTTCTTAACATCCATTCCATGGTTTACGAACGTACGCTGATAAAATCACAAAAACATAAGCAAAGATGGGTTAAACACTATATTCGTGAGGGAATAATATACCAATTAATATGCACTTTCCAGTTCTAACACTTTTTTTAAGTACAGCTGTGATAACAAGCAAGACAAAATGTCCTGTTTTATAGTATTCAATTTTGAAGTTGAAAAAAAACTGAATATATTATTTTATAAATCGAAAGTTGCTTCAAAAATTAACATCCAGCATTTAAGCAGTCGTGACACCATCTATTGAGTAGTTATTCCCAAGTGTTTGTTTCAGAGCGAAGTCACACTTGGAAATTTGTCGTGTCCATCGTGGGGAATCGAACCCCGGATTTAGTGTTATAAGTCCGCAAACTTACCACTGGCTCTACGGACTATGTCCCTCAGTGTCTTAGGCCAAAAAATCCTAAAACTCTCGATTCAGTACCCGCAATATGTACAGCACAGATAAGCCATTGTGGAGCTTTGCGCTTTAAAACTTATAATTAGTAATATTGTGTGAACGATTTCTCAGTGAACAAAAGTTTTCAAACAAATTTAAAACAATATTTTGCTTACTGTATGTAATTCATGTTTGGTTTGAATTTCGCGCACAGCTACACGAAGGTTATCTGCGCTAGCCGTCCCTAATTTAGCAGTGTAAGACTAGAGGGAAGGCAACTAGTCATCACCATCTACTGTTAACTCTTGGGCTACTCTTTAACCAACAAATAAGGGGATTGGTCGTCATTTTGTAACGCTGAAAGGGCGAACATTGGTGCGGTGGGGATTCGAACCCCCGACTCTCAGATTACAATTCGAGCGCCTTAACCACGTCAAGTAATTCAGATTTTGGTCTAGTTTCCTTTAAAAAACATAAGAAGACACGTGAAAATAACGAAATTCTTTGCCTAATAACGTTTAAGTCCCTCCAGTGGCACAGCGACATGTCTACGGACTTACAACGCTAAAAACCGGATTTTGATACTTGTAGTGGGCAGAGCACAGATAGCCCATTGTATAGTTTTATGCTTAACTTCAAACTGATGTTTCTTAATGTTTATGAGAAGCGAGAAAACATAGTGAGGGTTGTTTAAACCAGGGGTTCTCAAACGTTTTTTATTTTGTTGTTGTTGAACCGACTTTGAAAATATTTCAGGCTGTGATAACCTCCACGCATACACGTACAAAGTGGTAACAAATTAGTGTAAATACTATAAAATATCCGTCATCATAATATTTTTTATTATCTCGCAACCCTCCTACGATAACCTTATGGTACCCTTTCTGGTCAGGGCTCCAGTTTTATAAACGCTGGTTTAAACGATAATAAATTTAGACTTTTTTGAACTAGCGAGGGCCTTCTTCAGTTTGTCTTCTTTCTACTTCTCTTTCAGTTAAATGAAAATACAAATTTGCTTTAACAAATACTGCTTCATATTGTCTAACATCAGAACATTAGGTACATTGAAATGTTTTACGAATTAACTACCTCCAGCCCGGCATGGCCAGGTGGGTTAAGGCGTGCGACTCGTAATCCGAGGGTTGTGGGTTCGCATTCCCGTCGCGCCAAACATGCTCGCCCTTTTAGCCGTGGTAGCGTTATAATATGACGGTCAATCTCATTATTCGTTGGTAAAAGAGTAGGTGATGACTAGCTGCCGTCCCTCTAGTCCTACCTTGCTAAATTAGGAACGGCTAGCACAGATAGCCCTCGAGTAGCTTTGCGCGAAATTCAAAACAAACCAAACTACATCCAATTTTGAGGAATCATGTCTTAGGAATTCAAATAACAGGCTCAGAATGACCAAGTGGTTAGCGCGTTCGATTCGTAATTTGAGGGGGTCGCCAGTTGGAATTCTCGTCACGCCAAACATGCTTGCTTTTTTCAGCTGTGAAGAGTTATAATGTGACTGTCAATCCCACTATTCGGTGGTAAAAACGTAGCCCAAGAGTTGGTGATGGGTGGTGACGACTAGCTGCCTTCTCCCTCTAGTCTTACACTACTAAATTAGGGACGACTAGCGTTGATAGCCCTCGTGTAGTTTTGCGCGAAATTCAAAAAAATAATCAAGTAACATACCGAACACTGCTATTTAACACGTTTATACGTGTCACAGGTTAACAGTAAATCGCTCTCAAGTATATTTTATTCCTATGACCACAACTCTACAGCTTAAGTTAGAGTTCAAAAGAAGGTTCTGTAAACGTGTGTGTTTTCAGTGGACCAATTTAGAAATGTATAAATAGCAAGAGGTCAGATCAGTCACTTATTAATCATAGTATAGGTATACTTTCTGAAAACACCTGTACTCTGAAGCCTTTACATTACTATTTTACTATATACCTATACTCAAATTCGTGTTTATTCAAATAGAGAGACAGTACCCTGGTAAGAATATATAATGAACACCAATCGATCGAATGACACATTCTCTCGCACGTGGCTTATAAACAGACTTCTAAGCGCTGATATCCACATGTGATTATATGTAAATACTCTTTTTAGAAGAAGTATAATAGCTTTTTTAAAAAAAAAACTATTGAATTTATTTTAGAATGTACATATAAATCACTGTTTAAATCACTCGAGTTGTTTCTGATATGAACGTATGAGAAAAATGTAACGTATGAAATACGTGGAATGATAAATTTTAACTGAAGAGGATTTCTCGCATATGACAAAAAATGTCAGACTCGATTTATACATCTGTGTGTGTATAATTTAGACGAATCCACACAAATATCTCAATAAGAAATTACAGAAAGGAGTTAAAACTATGGACAGTAAAGTTTGTCCTGGGCAATTTCAGAGTAACTGATCAAGTCTATACAAACACATAAATCTAGAAATAGTAGTCGTTAGAGTGGGTAAGCCTTGACGTCACCACATGGAGGCTCTTCGGGATGGCTAGCTCGTGCTGTAAATCTATTTTTATTGCTGTCTCGGCTGGTTTGGACCAGTAAGGCCACATATTGAAAGAATGATAGTTGCATTTTTAGCTTGTGTGTATCTCTGGTCATGAATAGAAACGGCACCCATTCTGTAATACAGGCTCTAGATTTGACTTTATGTTAACCACGCGTTTTATCATTTTACTCACGAGCTAATCTCAAATGTGGGACTTCGCAATAATTTCAATTCTTCAACGAATAAACAAATTCAGTGATTTTATAGTAGAGAGTTTAAATTTATATTTTACTACATGAAATTATCCTATTGATAAATTGGATGTGATACTCTGTATCCGGTTATTTATGAATAGGATAATACAAGTCCATGATAATATATTTTTTTCACATTCGTAGTTATGTAAAGATATTTATATATGCTTGTTTATATAATAAACAATAGACTGTTGGGTATATTTATGGTCTTGTTTATGTGTATGGATAAGGTTGTAAATGTAAACTTTACTGTTTATGACATGACTATACTTCACTACCAATCATGTGACGTAGTTTTTTTACGGTCTTGGTTAAGTATAACAAAAGGACTGTGCTAGTAAACATGAATGTTTAGAGCTTGATTATACGGTTTAGGTTTCTCGGTTACTTATTTATTATCTTCAATATCTGTAAAGATAAGATTTTAAATTCAAACTTTATTTTGTTTCCGTCTTTATTTATGTATAAGGATGAGAGTACACAACTTGGCTGTTTACAGACTTTGTTGTATATAACAGTAGGGTCGTAAAGGTAAACTTGGTTGTTTATAGACTAATTTGTGTATAACAGTAGGGTCGTAAAGGTAAACTTGGCTGTTTATAGACTAAGTTGTGTATAGCAGTAGGGTCGTAAAGGTAAACTTGGTTGTTTATAGATATGCTCGTATGTGGTTTTATTTGTGTTATATAAGTAGAGGAATAATAAGGTCAAGTAATAAATCAGTTCTTTAACTCTTGGTGATACATGTAACAACATAAATGTAAGTAACAGATCAGTTCTTTAACTCTTGGTGATACATGTAACAACATAAATGTAAGTAACAGATCAGTTCTTTAACTCTTGGTGATACATGTAACAACATAAATGTAAGTAACAGATCAGTTCTTTAACTCTTGGTGATACATGTAACAACATAAATGTTCGTAACAGATCAGTTCTTTAACTCTTGGTAATATATATAAGAATGTGAATGTAAGTAATAGATCAGTTCTTTAACTCTTGGTAATATATATAAGGACGTGAATGTAAGTAATATATCAGTTGTTTGCAACCTCCGTTTTTTTGGGTTTTTTTTGTAGCTCTGTAAGAAATAATATTCGCAACAGAATGTTATCGTTTGTTAAATTACTGTAAGAACAATCGCTTAATAAGAGTCGTAGAATATATATATATATACTGTGACAGATTTATTATTATATATTTATATTAATATCTATGTTTGTTTCAGTTTAATATATATTTAGAAATTATGTAACTTATGTTGTTAAATGTGTATTACGAAATTACCGTCTATTCACTAAATTTATAGAAGATTCTCGAGTGTAAGAATCAACAATATATATTTTACGAAAGCACTAGCGTATCGTCAGTATTATTGTGCAGGTTGAAATTTCGAAAATTGGCCTAACGCTTATAAAATGTAACTAATGCAAAGCGCCAAGAGACAGTATATATTGTTGGTTTGCTACAATTGGTATATTGCCCTCCGCCAGAATAGCGGTAAGTCTACGGATTTACAACGTTAAAATCAGGGGTTCAATTTCCCCTCGATGGACTAAGCAGATACCCCGATGTGGTTTTACCTCAAGAAAAACAAACACACACAATTGATATAATATAAACCTCGGAAGCTATAATTGTGATTAACGCTTATTAATTGAGAAACTACAGATATTTTACCAGGAATGTTTAAAGATTTCGAACATTACAAACAGTGTAACTGTCGGACGTTAGTATTTTTACGAAGACATTATATAACTCCAAATGCAAAATACTCGCGTGTGATCAGCGAAGAGCTAGCTAGCTTTCCGTTGTGTGAATTGTACCTGTATCAGCTCAGAATTAATTTGCTCGACGTGAACCCTCAATAAGATATCAGTAAAGTTACGGATAGGTTAAAAGATTCAGTGCTGTTTGTAAGTTGGTACAACTTTTGTACATAAATTATTATTTGTAATAACCGTTATTATAAATTGTTTTATTGTTTGTACAATAAAATATATTTGTGCTGAGAAAGAAAATTCTGTGTGTTAATCTTCTTGGCAAATATAATAAATCTGATACATATCAACATTTAATTAATTTATAAATCCAAATGAAAATTCAACTCAACTTTAGTCTATTGTAAATCATAATACGACGTAACAATGTATTTATTTTATGACATCTTAGATTGCTAAGTAACCATTCAGTTTACAAACGCAAAAAACAGTTATTGAAAACTTATAAAATCAAATAAATTCAAATTTATGCGTAACAGCAAGCTAAAGGTAAAAAACATAATTCATAAGTTAAAAAAGATTACCTGTGCATCACACAGATATCTTTAACAATTAGATACGTATTATATGTCTTAACGTTTTCCTTCCACGTCATTTCAAACAGTCAGTTGGTTTGTTGTGTTGTAACATCGCAAGCATAAATAAAAATGTGTTTGTCAAAAAGAGTGAGTGATACAAGAAAATCATGGATGATGAATGTCTTATGATGTCATGTCCTGTTCATGATAAGGAAGAAAACAGGGATTAACAAACGAATGTGGGAAGAGAAAAGAGTGAAACTTGAGAGTTTTAATAACGAGAAAATACCACATTGACCAGTTACCACACAGCATTGTCAAACACAGTTATAGTCTCTGCCACTTTCCTCGCTGCTATGGTTAACATCACTGAAAAAAAAAATAGTGGCGTTTTATTTCTCCACAATCACCACTCCCTCCATTCCAGATTGAAGATACCAATCAGTCACGTTCACGACGTACTGAATGCACGTGAAGAAGAACATGAATATTTATTTTTAAAGTGGATCAAAAACGATGTCAACGCCACAAAGACCACCATAATCCTAAGTCTGTTTGTATTGAATTTCGCGCAAAGATACACGAGAGCTATCTGCACTAGCCGTCCTTAATTTAGCAGTGTAAGACTAGAGGGAAGGCAGCTAGTCATCACCACCCACCGCCAACTCTTGGGCTACTCTTTTACAAACGAATAGTAAGATTGGCCGTCACATTATAATTCCCCCACGGCTGAAAGGGCAAGCATGTTTAGTGCGACCGGGATTTGAACCCGCGCCCCTCAAATTACGAGTCGAACGCCTTAACACACTTGGCCATACCGGGCCATAACCCTAAGTAACATGTTTCGTTGGCTGAGATAAAACAGAATTTTTCATCACAAGCAGACCTGTATTTCGTCTTTAGTCATATTTCTGTTTTATTCACTTTACACACAAAGCTCCAAATAAAGACAAACGACATGAAATAATATAGTTCTCACTAACATAATCCAAATCTACGAAAATCGAAATATTATAATTAATTAGCTATACAGCATATCAGTTTATATTTATATTTTATATTTTTTTTATAGCTAAGCCACATTGGGTTATCTGCTGAGTCCACCAAGAGGAATCGAACCCCTGATTTTAACGTTATAAATCCGTAGATTTACCGCTGTACTAGCGGCGGACCAACATATCAGATACAGATATTAAGATTGACAAATATTTATTTGGATTGATACTGTAAATATTAATAGTAAGTTTATTTCTTTTCGTCAACACTACACAGTACATATTTTTTATGCAGTGTCTCAAAATCATAAAATAACTATGATCTTTATTTTGTTTTGAAATTAACAGACAAGAGTCAACATTTATGAAAATTCTATGAAGTAATAATTGTATTTCCGAAAGTCGTATTTGAGTATAATAGATACAGAATCTGTTATGTTTTTAATTAAAAATAACAATCCGAGTGACCAGTAATATGAGCTCCCCAGTGGCACAGCGATATGTTTGCGGACTCACACCGCTAGAAACCGGGTTTCGATTCCCGTGGTTGGCAGAGCACAGATAGCCCAATGTGTAGCTTTTTGCTTAATTCTAAACAATCAACCAACCACTATATTAATAAGAATGATTCACAATATGTAGGCGATAACGGCGTGTAGTGTACTATTGTATAGATTTCTGTCTAATTCACTCAGATGGTTGTGCTTATTTCAATTTTTAACTAAATCCGACAACGTACTGATTCAACCCTCGTTAGGAACAAACATGTACAATAATTGATTTACTTTACCAGAAAAACCGACTTGTGCAGACTGGTTTTAAACGCTTCCATTCCTGAATATATTAAATCCTTATAAATAGTTTGTAATACATGCAAAGAGAGATATGTTAGTATAAATTCAGTATTCCTTCAGCAGCGTTATGGTATCAAAGAAAAAAATCCTTAGCCTGTTCTGACGACCATGTTATAACAATCGTTCATAATAGATCTTATTCAACCTGCCCGAAATTGAGTTTGAATGGTTTAGAAATGTCGATAAGTAAATACGTAAATCAAAGTACTTTATCCTTCTGTTTTTACTTTATCAAAGTACTTTATCCTTCTGTTTTTACTTTATCAAAGTACTTTATCCTTCTGTTTTTACTTTATCAAAGTACTTTATCCTTCTGTTTTTACTTTATCAAAGGACTTTATCCTTCTGTTTTTACTTTATCAAAGTACTTTACCCTTCTGTTTTAACTTTATCAAAGTACTTTATCCTTCTGTTTTTACTTTATCAAAGTACTTTACCCTTCTATTTTTACTTTATCAAAGTACTTTACCCTTCTGTTTTTACTTTATCAAAGTACTTTATCCTTCTGTTTTTACTTTATCAAAGTACTTTACCCTTCTGTTTTTACTTTATCAAAGTACTTTATCCTTCTGTTTTACTTTATCAAAGTGCTTTATCCTTCTCTTTTACTTTATCAAAGTGCTTTATCCTTCTCTTTTTTACTTTATCAAAGTGCTTTACCCTTCTGTTTTACTTTATCAAAGTGCTTTATCCTTCTCTTTTTTACTTTATCAAAGTGCTTTACCCTTCTGTTTTACTTTATCAAAGTGCTTTACCCTTCTGTTTTACTTTATCAAAGTGCTTTATCCTTCTGTTTTACTTTATCAAAGTGCTTTACCCTTCTGTTTTACTTTATCAAAGTACTTTATCCTTCTGTTTTTACTTTATCAAAGTACTTTATCCTTCTCTTTTTACTTTATCAAAGTACTTTATCCTTCTCTTTTTACTTTATCAAAGTACTTTACCCTTCTGTTTTTACTTTATCAAAGTACTTTATCCTTCTCTTTTTACTTTATCAAAGTACTTTACCCTTCTGTTTTTACTTTATCAAAGTACTTTACCCTTCTGTTTTTACTTTATCAAAGTACTTTATCCTTCTGTTTTTACTTTATCTAAATACTTTATCTCTATCCTTCTGTTTTTACTTTATCAAAGTACTTTATCTCTATCCTTCTGTTTTTACTTTTTCATCAACAGAATTGATGTTAGAAATAAAAGCAATATAAATGCTACTTGGTATTTATGTGTAGCTACAAAACGATGATCTTGTAAGAATGTTTTGCATGTGTTAATACAGTGGCGTGACGCAACAGATGTGAGCCAAGGCACCACGAACCACATGCTTGGCACCTACGTATCTGACTCAAAGCGAATTCCTGATTATTCGCTGGTGCAATCCTGCCGAGTTGACTTATGTTTGGGAGCTTAATTCACGGCTTTTTGACGATTAAAATTACACATATAAAGAGTTAGTGAAATGACTTATAGCCAAATAACACAACGTTGTTGATGAAGCCGAGTGCATATCCTGGTGCCTTTAACCAAGTTAACCAAATAAGAATTCTAGCTGACGAAGATTCACTAGCTTCCAATCGCATTTATAAATCAGCACCTCTTTCATGTGAAATATGACCGGAAAAAAAGAGGAATCACTACAGAAATCCGAGTTGACAATTTGTGACTTTGGGCCTTTTAAAGGTAACATTTGAAAACGACGTCAATGTACAGTGGAGGGTCTGTGAAAAATATGCAACTTTTGTCAAAGTGTATCGTCTGAGGAGCGTGTTACAATGGAGATTTAACTGCCAGGCAATCTTGTAAATAATGGCCACCAGACTGCAGCATGGGTGACGATGAAGAAGACAGTTTTAACGGTAGCATCGGACTAGAACATCGTTCTTATAAAATACTAATATCCGTCAGTAAACCGGGAAGTAAACTGATACGACGTTTCACAGTGAAATTATTTTGGCTACGCATCGATAATGCCGAATGCCGCAAGATAATTATTTAGCATCGCACAATCTGCGCCACAATCACGTGTTCGGTCTGACCTCTGCATGATTATTTTATATCAGCAAATCACTAACGGCTTTCTCACCGCTAATCAGATCTGTTTGAGATCAGCATAAGTAAACAGTGTCAGATCAGATACGACAACCAATACATCGGAAGCATGAATAAAGAATCTGTCTGTTAGATAAAACTGACACGTTTGTTGGAAGGACTTGCAGCTATTTTCGAACACCCTTGTCAGCTGTTATATGTAAATCATGCCCCCTAATATACGGTACAGCAAGGAAACAAAGAAATCAGTTTTAACATATGCATTTCCATTTATTTCCCCACTTTGAATCCACATGAGAAACAACGTCACGTCTTTCATGTAAACATTTGATCAAAATATAATTTTATTTCATTCATAGAGCAATAGCTCAGAGGTGAATGACATTTACAGTACCAACCACATGGAGTGTATATGTATATTTATATATTTGTTTAAGAAGAAAGTCTCAGTGAAGACTATATACAAAGAAATAGATCAGTAAGATGGGGCTTCTTGAACGTTTCGTACTATTTTCATAATGCAATCCTTTGGAGTAAATTCAGTAACATAAAGACCTCATAAACAAGTATATTCTGTAGAAAGAAACACCTGGCTACTGTGGTTGCATCTGTTAATAACACCTGGAAATCATCTACACTGTTATTTCACAGCTGTCGTTCCCTTGCATTTCACAAATGATATGTACGTACAAGTTTAAACGTATTTCTCTTACAGAGGTGACATCTATAACAAGCTTATTCTCGTGCTGTTTATTCGTGATTATTAGAAACTTGAACTTAATATTATAACATACACTGAGAGAGAGAGAGAACCGCACAAAAGTAAGGTCGATAAGGTAAACTTGCTCTGTTCTTGATGGAGAAATGAATTATATCGACAGGAAGACTCAAGGTCGTCCACCATGACACCACAATGTTATACTCTGATGTCTTCCAGACTCACCAGCTGCCGGCAGCTGCCCTCAGCACGTGGCACGTGTATGCTATTTTGCTTCACACGCCATGAACGTAAAATAAGAAAGAAAAGGACCTACACTTGGAAGGGGAATAAATTATTATTTAAATAACCCCAGAAACAACCGTCTTTCATATTACAGCTGCAGTTGCTCGAAAAAAGAAAACTGTATGTGGTCCATGAAGCTAACGATGGCTGTATAACGAGGGGGAAGCTCAGTTAAATTTAAAATAGTGGCTGTTCAAGTGTGCATTTTTGACAGCTTTCTTTAGGTCTGGAAGGGTTCAAAAAGAAAACTAGTTTTATGATGAAAGAGTTAACACACTGTAACAAACCAACGCTGTTAGAGGATTAGTAAATACAGTTATTGAATTCATCAAGTTTCTTTGCATGATCAACATAGCAAAAGTTCTCAGCTATTGCTCCCCCTGAACAACATAACTGAACTGAAACTATTTTAAAGGTTCCGAATAATAATGTGTGACTTCCACTCAACTTAAGGAGTGAGTAGTTATTGACGATTATAACTTGTGTTACAAGGAACTCAATCAAGACCAATTTCTGCAGAAGGTTTTGACAGGAACTTCTTTCACGTTCCCTGAAGAGGTTGCATTGCCAAACTGAAACCATTGAAATTTACTGCAGAGTATCTATAGTCAATATAACTGACTACAGAAGTCTGTACGTAACATTTCTCCAGTCCCTTTCAATATACAGCTCTGTGTTTTGAATTTTCGCACAAAACTACATAAGGGCTATCTCTGCGTTAGCCGACCCTAATTTAGCAGTGTAAAACTAGAGGGAAGACAGCTGGTCATCACAACCTACCGCCAACTCTAGGACTACTCTTTTACCAACGAATAGTGAGATTGACATTATAACGCCTTCACGGCTGAAAGGACGAGCATGATTGGTGCGACGGGGATTCGAACTCGCGACCTTAAGATCACGAGTCGAACGCCCTTACCAGTAAATTCCGGAAAGTCTGGTATACAGTTGATATCGGAATCGTTTTAAGGAAGTTAAAATACCTTTTCTGTTGCAACCGACGAAGCGAATATACCTTCAGTTTTAATTTCACAACGAACATAACACGAGCTCGTCATTTGGTTTGTTTTGTTTGTTTTGGAATTTCGCACAAAGCTACTCGAGGGCTATCTGTGCTAGCCGTCCCTAATTTAGCAGTATAAGACTAGTGGGAAGGCAGCTAGTCATCACCACTCACTGGCAACTCTTGGGCTACTCTTTTACCAACGAATAGTGGGATTGACCTTCACATTATAACGCCCCCACGGCTGAAAGGGCGAGCATGTTTGGCGCGACCGGGAGGCGAACCCGCGACCCTCAGATTACGAGTCGCACGCCTTAACACGTTTGGCCATGCCGAACCCCGTCATTTGGACGTCCCGCTCTTGACGTTTTCTTTTTCTTTAAAAACAGATTTTTCAAAGTTTTAATATTTACACAAAAATATGTTTTCCACGCTTAAAAGAGAACACACGAAGTTTCAGGGCCCATTTAACCCCGAGATGTATTTAGAATTATGACTCATTGTAATGATATTTTTGCGAAATCACAAACGTAAAGCAAAATAACGGAAACGTGTTTACTCCTATTCCGGCCAGGTTGATTAGAGCGTTCGACTCGTAATCTGAAGGTCGCGGGTTCGCATCCCCGTCGCACCAAACATGCTCGCCCTTACAGCCGTGAGAGCGTTATAAAGTGTCGGTCAATTCCACTATTCGTTGGTAAAAAGAGTAGCCCAATAGTTAGCGGTGGCTGGTGAAGGTTTAGCAACAACTTGATTAACTATTGTGGTTTCTGATGCATTTCGATACACATTTACCATCTGAATCACACTTGAGCTTGAATATTTGTATGAATCTATTCAATTGTTTGTTTCCCCTAAGTTAACCCACATTATTAAGATTTTAGTGCTTTACGTAGTAATGTGTTAATAATACTATAGCTTTGTAAATCAGATTTAAACTTGTTGGTGTTGTCTTATATCTTTATATTGAAACAAGCGATCTTTAATGAGTTTATCTGCTGTGTTTTTTTTTATCTACTGTGAACATATCAAGTGTCAGACTGGACGCCAAAAAATGCTTCATACTAATTTATCGAATGGCATCTTTACTTTTAATTTGCAGTTCATATACCTGGCTAGCTCAAATTAACAACTGAAGATATCTCTAAACAGTATAAAGCAGTAGTTTCGTTTTGAGTTTACTTACTGATAAAAGTACATTTTATCACAATTTTACAGTAAGATTAGCTTTTAGAACAGGTACAACGTTTCGATCATTGGTGCAATCATTATCCAGTGCACAAG
This sequence comes from Tachypleus tridentatus, assembly GCF_004210375.1. Lineage (NCBI taxonomy): Eukaryota > Metazoa > Arthropoda > Merostomata > Xiphosura > Limulidae > Tachypleus > Tachypleus tridentatus. The sequence continues at coordinate 41,996,853 of NC_134830.1, forward strand.
TTTGCCCAGAGTTGTTTTTTTTCTTCTTTTGTACTGTTTTTGTTTAGCCACACATAAATAATCTCTCAGATTCACACAGATTGATATTTACATGAATAAGTGAACACAATCAATCTTAAAATTTAAATACGTTGTTGGATTTTGAATTTTGAATGAAATACAAAAACGTTCTGTACCTTGAAAACTTGTGACCTTGGTAATGAACGTACCAGTGAACGTCGTATTCGTTTTTGTTTTAAGGCACCCGACTCGTAATCCGAGGGTCGCGGGTTCGAATCGCACCAAACATGCTCGCCCTTACAGCCGTGGGGGCGTTATAATGTGACGATCACTCCCACTAGTCGTTGGTAAAAGAGTAACCCATGAGTTGGCGGTGGGTGGTGATGACCATCTGCCTTCATTTTAGCCTTACACTGCTAAATTACAGAAGACTAGCGCAGATAGCCCTCGTGTAGCTTTGCGCAAATTTCAAAAAACAAACAAATTAAATATACCGATAGAGGGATTCGGCCATCTAAATATCGTTTTATTTTTGTCCTAGGGCAAAATATTTTAAATGAAAGATTTAAAACAACGTAATCACTACAGAAGTTGTGCATGTCCGCTAGCCAAGTATGTGTATTTGTTTGTTTCTTGAATTTCGCGCAAAGCAACCCGAGGGATATCTGCGCTAACCGTCCCTAATTTAGCATAGAAGAGAGGTAGTCATCACCATTCACTCTTGAGCTGCTATTTTACCAACGCGTACTGGAATTTGCTGTAACATTATAAAGCCCCCACGACTGAAAGTGTGAGCATGTTTTGGTGTGATGATGTGACATGGATTTGAACAAGTGACATTCAGATTAGGAGTCGAGCGCCCTAACCACCTAGGCCTAGGTGCATGTGAGAATTCTCATTATATGTACATGTTGTAGGTCAGTATAATAAATATTTCGATAATTTGCGAGTCTTAAAAAAGAAGGGAGAAAGAGTATTTATGTAATTCCATATCCATAACTTTTATTTATCTTCGGTATTTTAATACATTAATTATACACCCACGCACACACAACTAACTAAACGCCTTGCCTAGAGCAACACAGGTACGTGTGTATAAGCACATGGACACATCTGCACGTTCCTTTCTTTAAGCAGTCTGAAAGATAATTAAAAAAGAGAGAGAGAGATACACTGAATCGTTGAAATGACTACTTGTAATATTTGGTAAGGCTTTGTGTATGCCTAGCGTGTTCGTGATATATTACGAAACGTTTCAACTTTCAATCAGTAAACCTATGCGGTTTCTTACATCTCAAAAATTCGTGATTATGACGATCCCTAAACATTTAAAACTCTACATTGGATCAATTTATCCTCGAGTAAAGTACACGTTCGCCCTTTCCGTTGTGCTGACGTTACTATGTTACGGTCAATCCCGTTATTTGTTTGTAAAAAAGTAGCCCAAGAGATGGCGGTGAATGGTGTTGGCTAACTACCTTCCCTCTTATTTGCCCCCCGCTAGTACAGCGGTATGTCTCCGGATTTACAACGCTAATATCAGGGGTTCAATTCCCCTCGGTGGGCTGAGCAGATAGCCCGATGTGGCTTTGCTATAAGAAAAACACACACCCTCTTATTTATCACTATTAAATTACAGAGGGCTCGCGCAGATCGCGCTCGTGTAGCTTTCCGCAAAGTTGAAAGCAAATCTTTAGTCAAACTTTCTATTCAACTAATGCCCAATACATCAATACATTTTGAACTTTAAAATGTGTAACTTGATTGAATTCTGTATTTTTAAAGCTTTTACTTCAAGAATTTCAGTCATTATACAGCAGTCTGACACCACATAGTATGTTTACTGGTGGGTTTTGTTACTCCTTTATTTCCATCCAGGTGGTGGCTAACACCTGCTTCGTCATAAAAGTTATTAAAAATGTCACGTGACACATATATCAAAAAGTGCTTATGGAATTTTCGATCTATCTTGCTTGTAACTACTAACAAATATATAATAATCATATCAGGTTTAAGGTATAACAACAAACAAGAACATGACAAATGAGACATCTTTCGATATGGTCAAATACACAAGAGGACGCACAGTTTGCAAATAAGAAAAATCAGTCATAACGGTTCCCCCGCTAGTCCAGCGGTAAGTCTACGGATTTATAATGCTAAAATCAGGGGTTCGATTCCCCTCGATGGGTTCAGCAGGTAGCCCGATGTGGCTTTGCTATAAGAAAACACACACACAGTCATCACGATATGTAAAGAAATTACAAGTTTCATCTTGGAACTCAGTTTCGTGTCTGACGGGTTCGGGTCGGATAGTGCTTGTGAGAACTTAACACTTACTAATGATTAACAAAGTGCTTTAACTTCAAACAATAGAAAGATTCGCCACTTCATCGCTATGTCCGAGCTAATATGTTTCACCCTGATCTGCTTTCTTCAATTTATCTTTTCTAAATGTCGTAGGAAGGAAATTTTGTAGTTCCTATTTTGCAGTATTACATTACATAATTTCGAAACATATGAAAGAACTTACTGGGTGAAAATATTGGAAGAAAAAATGGAAGGAGACGGACAGTTGATGAAACGTCGGGCACAATTTACAACAGCTGGTTGTCATCATTATACAATACCACGAACTTCCTACATGAAAGAGTGTTTTGTTCTTAGTATGACACATGAAATGGCCTATTTTCACAGATGGGAGTGATGTTCTACAAAGTGTGTGAAAACTGCAAAGTGAACATAACCATATTAAAATAATGTGGTGGTTAGAACGCTTGACATGTGATCTGAGGGTCTCGGGTTCGAATCCTTGTCACACCAACATGCTGACCCTTTCAGCCGTGGAAGCGTTATAATGTAACTATCAGTTCCACTATTCGTTGGTAAAAAAGTAACCTAAGTTGGCGGTAGGCGGTGATGACTAGCTGCCTTCCCTCTAGTCTTACACTGCTAGATTAGGGACAGCTAGTGCAGATAACCCTCGTGTAGCTTTGCGCGAAATTCAGAAAAACAGAATATTTTGAAACAAAAGACGTATATTGTAACTTGTGAAAACAAGATTATTTATACATATGAGACTGTTTCCATCAGGTACCCTAGTTTGATATACTTGTACGGGTTATGCCTTGACCAACATTAGCACATAAATTCTGATGATATAGAACTAACAGATGATTAAGTAAGTAATTCAGTAAATGTTGTATAGTCACAAAACGTTTGTAAACAGGTGCGGAAATATCTTTGAGTGATTATACAGTGCTAGACCTTAAATCTGACAAGACGAGAAGTCAATTACAAAAGCATATTTTTTAATCCTCTTCAGGGTATACGCATACAAACAGATATTCCTATTAGTACAGTAAATTAGAATTATTAAAAATCCGAACGCAGAAAGCTACAAAGTCCAGCATCTACACTTCACACCAAACGAAACGTCACAAAACACTATATTATATCCTTACATTAAAACCTTAATGTATGTTTCAGGGTAAACGAAGTACGTATCAACATTCTTGTAAAATGTACATGGTGAGGAAAATTCTGTGGGGGGTCTAAAGTGGGAACAGGCTAGAAATAAAACATCTTGATAATCTTCAAGAGTAAGTCATTAACGTTTACCTCCTAAAGCGGAAATACTTGGAGAAAGGACATACTCGTATGCGTTATTTAAACACGCTAATATCAACTTTGTACGTGGAACAACTCATTTGTAAATCATTAATAGCGGCTCGGCATAGCCAAGCGTGTTAAGGCGTTCGACTCGTAATCCGAGCGTTGCGGGTTCGAATCTCGCTCGCACCAAACATACTCGCATTTTTTTCCGAAACAGTTCCTTAATCTACCCTTCATAAAAATTCTTAATTCCTGAATTTTATTTTGAGTAAATGTAATGTGTAGTCTGCAGTTAGAGTGTTTCTTTCACTATTTGGTTCTTAAATTATATGAACATAATTCGACGTCCAGCCCACGTAGCAGTAATAAATTACGTTATTTCCTCCTTTAATGTTTCTACAAACTTAAACACTTGTACCATTCCGTAAATTGCTGTAGACCTACGTCACAAATAACATTAACTAACGTAAAACAAATCAAATTACTTGTAAAAAGTAACCGCGATAGCTAATACAATGATGGTGCGCTCTCTATCTAGAAATCTCTCTCTTGACTTCACAACTATCTCGTATTTATAAACGACCTTCGAATGTACTATGACAATTTAGGTCACATCGTTAGGTTCTAAATGTTCTGAATTGTTAAACCTTCTGATTTTAAAGTCATCGTTGAGACCTGCAGTTTCGTGTGACTAACACTTAAATTGCACATTAAATAAGTAGGTTGCAACAGTATAATTTATAAACATGACATTTAAAGCACGTGGATAACGAGTGAAAGAGATTCTGAATAAACAACGATTCCTTACATTGTATTAGTAATTTTTATGTTCATATCTGATACAGTTTTACTTATTTTACAGCTAAGTTATCCGTATAACTTGACAATAAATGTGAAAATCCGTAGAAAGAGATCCGATCGATAAGTACCACGCCTAAGCAGAACAAAGAGTGCAAGACATGAAAACAAATGCAGAAAGCAAGAGTAAAATATCAGCTGGGTTTCACTACAGAAAAGCCACAAAATCCAGCAAACACGAAGTTTTAATCTCAGCATTATTCTGTGCTTTTATATGATTTTAAGAACGTTTCGACCTATTTATTTATAAATACCCATCCCCATTTTATCAACACAGTATAATTCGAGACAATAACAAACGGTGAAACGTAGTCACATTTTAGCATCTTTTAACGTTTGCAAAATTGACTGCAATTAGTTTGTTTTCGAATTTCACGCAAAGCTACTCGAGGGCTATCTGCGCTATCCGTCCCTAATTTAGCAGTGTAAGACTAGAGGGAATGCAGCTGGTCATCACCACCCACCGCCAACTCTTGGGCTACTCTTTTACCAACGAATGGTGGGATTGACCGTACTTGTATAACGCCCCCACGGCTGAAAGTGAGAGCATGTTTGGTGGGACGGGGATGCGAAACCGCGACCCTCAGATTACGAGTCGCACGCCTTAACCCACCTGGCCATGCCGGGACTGTTATTACTTCAAGTGATTGAATTGTAACAAATTAACAAATTCAGTTAACAAATGGCACTCATTATGTAAAATAAGAACAACTTCCATACGAAAACGAGTGATTTGTATGTTGTTTTCTATGATATTTATTTGTACTGTTTGAAATGCTGAAGATTAATAGCACTTTTCACGAAAACGATACTCTGGTTGTTACACTTCTCACGGAACTACTTCATTCGTGGTTGACTGGTATAGCTATAATTACACATTATTTCCCAACACCACAGTACTCATTGTAAACGGTTTCTAGGAAAAGCAAGGAGGTGAATTTAGATAACACATCTTAACAAACCTTTTATAAATACTTCACTATATTATAACGTCGCCTTTCAAGGTCTTATTTAAACAGACCAAAGACAACTGGAACTGCAGAAACTTGAACACAGCTGTTACTCTCGAAGTGTGTTTGTAAACTATGTGGCTTGTAAGCCTTCATCAGTTTCAAATCACTCTTTACTATTATGTTAATGGTTCCAGAAGATAACACCTAGCTTCACTGCAGTACCTTCTGAGATCTGAAGTCCTCTTTATTAACCACAGTCCTCCCTTTACGAATGAGGGCAATATTTTGAGCACGGCTTCGTTCTGCTAGTCTGTTATTGACCCTTTGTATGCTAATAGCTGTCTTTATTTATATACTAGTATACATTACTTATATGACAACAGTTGTCCGACGTTGTTTGTAGTTAAATATGAAACAACACAAATGAGTAACTGTGCTCTGCCCACCACGGGTATCCAAACCCAGTTTCTCGTGTTGTAAATCCTCAGACATAACCATACTTTTTACTGCTCCAGTATAACTTAACCGGTTACGAGTAGATTTACAATATGATTAAAAGTTAAAGATGATTTTAACACTATTTCGTTACTTCTGATCATCTGACAGTTCTCTGTAACACTTTAATAGTTTAAATTAGCAACTGAGATCTTTCATTTGCATACACGACTTTTATCTTTACTTGTAATACAGTTTCTTTTGTTCTTCTCAGGAAAAAAACTTCATGATAAGAAATGAGATTACTCATACTCTTCAAATATCTTTAAGAAATAAAATAAAAAGATATTTTAACAATTGTATAGTATAAAAGATTCTTCAGTTGTCTCTTACAAAAAGAGGTTTTAACTACAACAACACACAATTCACCTTATGTCGTAACACTTAAAGACAGTTCTGGACAACGGTAAGAAATGACCTTACTCACATGACACTCTTCAAAACAACCTTTAACAACCAAATACATTTTATACTACAACTCTCGACGACAGTAAAACACAAAACATTTTGTGTCATACCTTTCAAGACAGTTTTAACAGGGATTAAGTGAAATACATTATTTCGTGTCTTTAACGTACAGCTTTTAACGATGGTAAAACATAAATTATCTTGTATCATTCTAATATTGTTAAAATTATTTCTCCAATTTCTTACATCATAGATTCAAAGATTCGTTTAATAGTGGCAAAATATCGGGTATTTTACACCACATCCTATAAAAAAGTTTTGTAACCAGGGTTAACTGTGAAACATATCATACCTTTCAATCACAGCTTTCAAAAATGGTTAATTATGAGCTACCCTAAATTATGGATTTCAAAATCAGTTTTTTAACGATAGAAAAATAAAGTATATATATATATATACACACACGTGTGTAGAGAACGTGCTAAAGGATTAATTTATGATTCAGAAGGCGTTCGTTAATATATTCAAATATAACAGTCTAATTACTTTCTAATGATGATAGTAACTTAAGAAAATAAAACATAATTTATTTAAACAACTTCTTTTCATGCTTACACATAAATCAACAGTTTTGAATGTCTTTGTCAATTGCCATGTCATAAATACAAAAGAATGGAAGCAAGTTCCCCCCTTTTTAATCTATTGGCGCGTTATAAGAGTGACAGCCAATCGCTCAGTGTGGATTTTTGGACGCTGTTGAGTAGTTGCCGTCCCTCTGATCTTTAGTTGAAAATTATAGACATCATACATGACTGTGATATATTAACTACTAGTTGCCGTCCCTCTGGTCTTGAGTTGAAAATTATAGACATCATACATGACTGTGATATATTAACTACTAGTTGCCGTCCCTCTGATCTTTAGTTGAAAATTATAGACATCATACATGACTGTGATATATTAACTACAGTAAGAGTGCGAACTGACTCGTAATTACTGTGAAGTTACAACAACTAAAGGGAATGAAACAAATACATAATAATCCCACGAGGACAGAAGGAAGAAACTGGGCGAGTTTAATCGGTAAAGCCAAATTAGGAATATAATTTATTAGCTGTTTTAATAATAATTGGTTAGTCTAAGTTTAATTAAGTTAGAAAGATGTTAGTCTTTCACATTTATTGGGAAACTTCTTGTAACTATCGTTTCTACAGTTGAAGAAAATCTGAAATGACAAAGAAATTATCTGTAAAATGTATATTCATTTGTAAGATTTTCCCATTTAAGTAAGTCATGCAGTTCCTTCCCATGGGAGTAACAGAATATCTATTTGTTTCCTCTTCAACTGACCGTGATTTGACATGAGAAATGAGTCATCACTGTAACGATATGTGGGCCACAACAGAGGGAAATTACAAGCCTGAAATGGCACTGGATAGTGTTAATACAAAAGCTGAGAAACGGTCATACTCGACTCCGTATATACTGGGGTAGGGGGCCATTCAGTATACTCCTCTTTCACCTATTTCAATACGTTAGACTTCTTGGCATGTACAACTATTTCCAGGAACTGAGAATGTAAAGTATGCGTTTCAATTCCTCTACATTAACCATAGGCCTCACTGACAGATGTAAGAAGAGGGCTGTTTTCTTACGGGATTAAGTTTATCAGGACAAATGACCGAACAGACGACCTAGCAACAGAAATTATAAAATAATGTTAGAAAAAAAAAACAATGGCTTAGTATTTTCGTTTTGGGTTTACTTGTAATAAATATCTTCGTTTATTTCAGTTTAAAATTGCAGGTAACTTATATTGTTAAAAAAGCCCACCCGTTTTCTAAATTTGTACAAGGTTTTAAATTGTTGCCGACTGAACTTTCGAAAACCTCGTCTAAATTCAGTAAATCAAGTACACAAGACCATACCAGTGATCAAAACGTCCTACCTGTTCTAAAAAACTACTAGTGTTTACTGTAAAAGCCGTAAATTGTAATAAAGTGGCTTAGTATATTTGACGTAAATAGCGTATATTGGTATGGCTGCTGCACAACGTGACGTCAGAATGACTAGGTTTATGCCTGATATTTGCCTTTTACTCCTGCCCATGGTCAGCCTATGTGCATGTACTCCACACACCATGTGTGTTTGTTTGTTTGTAATTCGAATAAAATATATTAATTGATAAGAGTATTTCATGCAAACAGTTCTGTCAAGAAGTGAGAAGCTATACCAACCACTGCTGACATTCGTCCTTCTCCTCTAGCATGTAGCTCAAGTCTGACGCACGTCGAAACGACTCAATCGATAACACTGCCGCCAGACCAACACGCCCTGTGTATATGTGTAAAGGAGTGTGACGTTCTACGCTAAGAACGAGGCTTTCCCAGCCCCTCGTGAGCTGGCCTCATCCTTCTTTAAATCATACAAAATATCTTTGAATTGCCACGAGAAAACTGAACACAAAGGAATGCAGAAAAAAGCGTAAATGCACAAGTTATATATTCCGCTGGATTTAATTAATTTGTAGTCAAGCTTGGTAGGTACGTATAATGGGATGATAAAGGGTAAAATGATAATTTGAATATGAAAGGAGAAAGCTGTTCGAATTACTGAAGCGGAAAATAGTGATTAGATTGGACTATTATTTCAATTTTCACCTCCTCAATCGCATTATAAACGAATACGACAAAACCAGCCTCGAATACTTAATAAAGCTAAGGTTAAGCGTTAGGCTTAGATGCAAGTCTACTCCAATTAGCTTGAATGTTCTTTCTGATTACATAAGAAAGACAAAGAAACGTATCCCTCTACGCATATTTATTTCTTGTTGAGCAAACACAGTTATAAAAATAGAGGTATAGCCATTTTAACTTTTATAAATTAAAAGTCAAGGATACTGTTAAAATTCAATAACTATTTATTTGAAAACAGTCGTCTTTTAATAAAGTACGACAGGAAATGTGTTTAGACTGGTTGAACGTAACCTTCACGCACACGAGTTGAATCAAAACGTTATCCATATTTAAACATACAAGCCATGAACACTAAGACGAGAGAATAGGCCTCTATTCATTACAAAGTATACTTGATGAGAGAGTAAAAAAATTAGAGATGAAGGTTAAGACCCTCAATAAAAAAGGCCTGTTTTACACAACATAGCAGTCACAGTTATTGAATTGTTCTATTAAAATTAAAAACATGCATTTAGCACATGTACCACCAGTTTCGAAATTGAAGTTTCTTGTTTGTTTGTTTTTTTGCAGCGGTTGAATTAACCAGGACACAGGGTTCGAATCCCCGTTGCACCAAACATGTTCGCCCTTTCAGCCGTGGGGGCGTTATATTGTTACGGTCAATCCCACTATTCGTTGGTAAAAGAGTAGCCCAAGAGTTGGCGGTGGGTGGTGATGACTAGCTGCCTTCTCTTTAGTCTTACACTGCTAAATTACGGACAGCTAGCGCAGATAGCCCTTCAGTAGCTTTGCGCGAAATTCAAAAACAAACAGACAAGGACACAGAAGTACGTTAGTCCACGACCATTTGTCCATTTTGGTGGAAAAAAAAATTAAAGAATTTCCAACACTAAAAACTTGAGAATGAAAGTAAAGACGTACACAACAATAATGTTAACCACATTATATCTTCTACATCTAGTGCCGAATAGTCTTTTTCCCCCAATACGAAGTCTCATCAGGCCAGTTTGGATATTATGACGTAGTAATGGTCAAGACTACTGCTTGAACGACAACTGGATTCGATTAAATTATTACAGTTAATCTTTATGTCTACGTAGGTACTTCAGTCGTTACACAACATAATTAGCTTTATGATATTTATCAGCATCTAAATATTTATTTATTTTAATACCAAACTGGTTGTTCATAATGTTATTCACTGACGTGTTTTATTTGAATGAGCTTTAATCATTAGTCTTATCAACTAGCAAGCTAACCCTTTTCTTGTCGTGTTTTACACTTATAGACATTTCATGGATAATACTCTAATTTACATTAGTTACGACAGTAATTTGAATATAGCCACCAAAATGATGGAGGAAGAAAAAAAAACTGGTACACATTTGGCATCCAGTCTGACACCTTTTATGGATTTTATAATAAACACAATACATGTTCCTCATTGCTAGACTTTATTCTGTCCGTCACGTTAGTTCGCTTTTATTAAGTACGAGACGAAAACAAATAACATTTCGACCAATTATCTCCAGGAAAGTGCGTAATATTGTCATGAGCACAGAAGCAGACGACTATTTCGAATTCTAATCGCGCCGCGATGAATATTATTGCTTTCGGTCTCCGTTAATAATAAGTGACGTTTTATCAAGAACAGCTGTGTACAAAAAAAGACAAGACGCTAAGAAAAAAAAAAAAAGCAATAATACGCTGTTTACTTTATACTATCACTGAGTGCGCATGCGCCAAAACTAATACCAATACAACTTCAATCAGGAGGATTACGACAGTAAAAACATATCAAATGATGGTCAGAGTCCTACGTAACCAGTAGGCGATCGACCTCACAAATGATTTCTTGTTCTAACAATTAAGAAACCCATCACGTAATTCACGTTGCATACGCAGGATCAAATCCGCAGTACAGTTAATCAATTAAACTTATAATAATGAACGAATACTATGTATTCTTGGCACTGACTGGATCACAGGGAAAAAAATCGACCCCCCCAGTGGCACAACAGTATGTCTGCGGACTTATACTGCTAAAAACCGGGTTTCGATACTTGTGGTGGGCAGAGCCAGATGACCCTTTGTGGTGCTTAATAACAAACAAGAACATCCCCACCAGTAGCACAGTAATATGTCTGCGGGTTTATACTGCAAGAAACCGGGGTGCGATACGTGCGGTGGGCAGAGCACAGATAGCCAGCCCTTTGAGTCGTTTTGTACTTGCTAACGAGCAGCGACAAAAAAACCTTACAATTATTATTTTCTTTTTACTTTTATTTTTTATTAAACTACAGTAAACAATGATGTTGAACTTTTTTATTAAACTACAGTAAACAATGATGTTGAACGTTTTTACTAAACTACAGTACACAATGATGTTGAACGTTTTTATTAAACTACAGTACACAATGATGTTGAACGTTTTTTCATTAAACTACAGTACACAATGATGTTGAACGTTTTTTCATTAAACTACAGTACACAATGATGTTGAACGTTTTTTTCATTAAACTACAGTACACAATGATGTTGAACGTTTTTTTCATTAAACTACAGTACACAATGATGTTGAACGTTTTTTTCATTAAACTACAGTACACAATGATGTTGAACGTTTTTTCATTAAACTACAGTACACAATGATGTTGAACTTTTTTATTAAACTATAGTACACAATGATGTTGAACTTTTTTATTAAACTACAGTACACAATGATGTTGAACGTTTTTATTAAATTACAGTACATAATGATGTTGAACTTTTTTTCATTAAACTATAGTACACAGTGATGTTGAAAAGATATTTTATTATTTTACTCATTACTTTTTGGGGTTCTTAATTTTTAAAATAAAAAATAGCATTGCTTACGGCATATTATGAAAAGAGGGAATCCTCATTAGACGCGGCACTTGAAATTCTTTTAGGTGAGATTAAAATAAATTAATCTTTCAGAAAGTTTTTTCCTTTTATTAACCATATTTTTGCGCCAGTAATACAATCGTGGGGCGCGTGTACACCCGATTCGGTGTTATTGCTCTCCAAGATTTCTATCAGCCTACCCTCAAACTGAAATTATTTTATGCAAAATTAAAGCAAATTAATCAATGGGCCCATGAGCGTATTCAAATTCATCAATCGAAAGGGTTTGACTTTTTGAGTCCAAAGCAGTAATTAGATCTAAAATCGGTCAAGAGATGATGTAGATATAAGCAAAACATTTGTAACTAGCAAATCTATTCTATGAGCCTTTATGCTGCGGCTAAAAATGCATTATAATTAATAATTAATAAAATACATATAGGATAACATTTTTGTAATTAAAATTAATGATCTTAAAAGCATCAGTCATGGCATTTTCTTTGTGCTTAATAAATATGTAGGGCTGGATGTGGTACAATGATTATTGGAGGTTTAAGGTTCGAGTCGCGATACACCGCTGAACACGCTCCACACTTTCATTTGTGCTGGTTATCCTACAGTTTGTCAATCCTGCTAACTTTAAAGTACCTGGTTGTGGTTTGTTTCATTTAATACACGTGTTGCATAAGATATGAAATCGTCCACGTAAATCTGTAAACTAACAAATAAAACTGTTGACACAAAGAGGTAAGTAATCATGAATCTTAGCTCTAAATTAGCTAAATGCACAGATTTTTCTTTACGTTTAAATATTTTGTGAGAATATCCAGTTAAATACGTATTTTACATACACACACACACACACACACACAATAAAATATTAGTTTGATTTTGTAAAAACAGAAAATGTTTAGATACCTCGTCAGTAAAACAGTCATATTAGTACAATATTTAAAAATCGGTACCAGTAGTGAAAAATGTATTTGATTGTTTGAAGTTAAGCACAAAGTTACTCAATGGTCTATCTGTGCTCTGCCCATCACGGGTATCGAAACCTGGTTTATAGAGTTGCAAGTCCGCAGACATACAGCTGTGATAAGTTAGCAGAATAAATGAATACGTGTTATGCGTGTTTAAACGCAAACACAAATTTGCAATTCTAATAAAAATTACAAAAAATACTTAGTTTAACTACGATGTTAGGTTAAATCATAATACATGCAATTTTGTGTGTGTGTGTGAAATGCCCCTTTTTGCGGGCGCCTGTGCTGACAGGGTTATGGTTTTGTTTGTTTTGTGGGTTTTTTTTAATTTCGCGCAAAGCTGCTCGAGGGCTATCTGTGCTTGCCGTCCCTAATTTAGTAGTGTAAGACTAGAGGGAAGGCAGCTAGTCATCACCACCCACCGCCAATTCTTGGGCTACTCTTTTACCAACGAATAGTTGGATTGACCGTCACATTATAACGCCCCCACGGCTGAAAGGGCGAACATGTCTGGTGCGACTGGGATTCGAACCCGCGACCCTCGGATTACGAGTCGAACGCCTTAACACGCTTGGCCATGTCGGGCCCGACAGGGTAACGGACGAACGGTTTGTTGTTATGGCTCAAAACACTAGAAGTGGGCGGCTCACACCCCTCATTTATAGCATACTTTTCAAGCTTGGTATTCAAGTAATAAAGTTGCACGTTAATTCTGTTTATCTTTCAGCTTGAAGTTCTCTTATACAAGATAGAATAAGAAAGCATCATTCCATGTTTTCATGATATTTTAGACAGACTTGGATGTACTGAAGTTAAATCCTTTATTATGTACAGCTGACTGAAGTCTAGAGATGGATGAAAGTTCGTTCTCTGTATTGAGGCTCTCGTCAGTCAATTCCACGCAACGTGGAAACCACATCCATAAAGGCCATAACACAGAGACTGAAAAATCTTCAACTTCTAGGTTGCAGGTAGATGCGGTTCGTGAAAAAAAATCAACTGTAAATGTCACATCTCTCAGTTAAATAAATAATAGTACCTTACAGTAAAATCGAGAACAACTCGTATATTTATCGACATTGAGATCATTAATTCCTCAACTGACTAATAAATACGTATTTGACATTTTAACTTCATATTGTATATAGATATACTTCTAATGTCTTTGACTTGCTAAAAAACATAGGTAATGTATATTCAATATATTTTCTGTTAACGTCATATAGAGGCAGTTATGCATGTACACATACGTTTCACCTTTGTTATAGCGCAAAATTAAACAACAGATTGCCTGCACTCTATTCATAAAGGGAAGTATAATCCTGGACTTTAGCATTGTAAATCCATGTTTTATGAATGCTACACAACTTGGTCTCCCAGTAAAACAGTGGCAACTCTACGGATGTACAAAATCCAGTGTTCGATTTCCCACGGTGAAATCGGCAAATAGCTGAAGGTGGCTTTTTGCTTTCAAACAAAGTGTACAATTTGTCAAGTCAGTAAGAAAGGTTGTCTTACTTCCGCTGGTAATATTTGTATAATTATTACACTCTTCAATGATAAACTACTCTGAACAGTATTCTTTGAACAAACTAAAATTTCCCCATATATATTTAGCCATTATGTTTTGCCGAAGACCAAAGAATGTCTTTTTATATCGTATTTTAAGCAGATATTTTAAGGTTTTACTGGCCTTAATTTGGCAATTAAAAATTAAAATGAGTTTGATAGTTCATTATTAAGCACAAAGCTACAGAATGGGCAATCGTTACTGTGGCAACTACAGGTATCTATACTCGGATTTTAGCGTTGTACATGTTCATATTTACTGCTGAGTCAGTGAGAAGCTTTAAAAGAGGAAAAAATATTTGTAATGTATATGGATTTCCGTTCGATATGATACACTTCACACACAAAATTAAAACATAATATATGAATTTTCAATATTGTAGCCATGAAAAAGCAACTCACTACTGTAAGGTAATAAAAATCACTCCATTAATTGAACATTATGTTAATCAAGCATTCTATATCTTCCATGTGAAATAATACGAAAATGATTTGTAATTCAGCCTCTGCTCTTTATGGTCGTATCTCACTAGAATGGAATCACTGAATTTAATGCGTTCCATATTGTTCACGAAATATGACAAAACATTAAGGAAGAAGAATTTTTGATATTTCACTCAAATGAAGAGCGACTGGACGAATTCAAATTAGCCAATCATAGCAAGGTGTAATTCAAGTCAGCCAATCATAGCAAGATGTAATTCAAGTCAGCCAATCATAGCAAGGTGTAATTCAAGTCAGCCAATCATAGCAAGGTGTCCGAAACTGACTATAAGTGCCTGAAGATGTTCTTAACTAAATGTGGAAATGCTTTCAAACCACCTGTATAGTTGTTTGGACACCCAGACAAGAAAGACAAATATCCATAACACGATTAGGCGGCCGCTATTATATAGGTTACCTGATCCCAGACCGAATCAAATCCTCGTAACCATAACTGAACACCGTAGCAGTAGTGTTCAGACGATTAGATACCCAGTGAGATGCATTTCACCCAGGAAAAAAGCTCAAAACAGATCGTCTGCAACGGTGTCCAAAATACTTCCAACTGACCAATAACAAACAAAAGCATATTCGTTTTAGTCTTATTACGTTTGACATAATAAAGAGATACCATTACCACAGTATATAAATTGTATATTGAAATAAGTTGAAACAAGATAAGTGTCTACGTTATGCCTGACTTAAAACATATAGGTACTGTCAATAAACTCTGCTTAGAGTTTCCTTAGCAGATAATAAATATAATTCAACCTAGTACCAGTATAGTTAATAGAGTATCCTGTTCTTACATTTTTACTTATAAAGGGCCCGGTATGGCCAGGTGGTTAGGACGCTCGACTCTTAATCTGAGGGTTGCGGGTTCGAATCCTTGTCACACCAAACATGCTCGCCCTTTCAGCCGTGAGGGCGATATATAATGACGTCCAATCCCACTATTCGTTGATAAACGAGTAACCCAAGAGTTGGCGGTATATGGTGATGACAAGCTGCTTTCCTTCTAGTATTACACTGCGAAATTAGGGACAGCTAGCACAGATAGCCCTCGTGCAGCTTTGCACGAGATTAAAAAAACAAAAAAAAAATACTTTTAAAGATTAACTTGCGTTGTTTCATCAATTATTTACGATATTTTCGACCACACACCGAATGCGGTTGGGCCAAGTTAAAATATTTAAATTACTCCTAAGTCCATATAGGAACCTGAGAATGCAAAATAATCTCTGTAATAAAAACATGATAACACAAGTAAAAAATAAAACAGAAATATATTACCATTCTGACAAACACTGTTGATGAAAGTAATATTAAAAAAAAAAAAGAGAGTATAATTTACGCACAGACATCTCGGTTGATGAAAGTAGGGTATAGCCATGAAAAAAACACTGTTGGACGTACTGAAAAAAACACTGTTGGACGTACAACACTGTACATCCCACCCTATGGCTTTTTATGCTGCCACATTTATAATTGGAACTGTTAATAATATAAAACTGAAATTCTCGGCCCGGTATGGCCAAGCGCGTTAAGGCGTGCGACTCGTAATCTGAGGGTCGCGGGTTCGTGGGTGGTGATGACTAGCTGCCTTCCCTCTAGTCTTACACTGCTAAATTAGGGACGGCTAGCACAGATAGCCCTCGAGTAGCTTTGTGCGAAATTCTAAAACAAACAAAACTGAAATTCTCAACGGTACGAGATAGATACGACAGTCGAATATAAATCCTGCCAACGACCTTGCTATAAATACAAGTGCGAATGCTACCGTAAGATACACTTTTAGAACCAATATTTTTATTGGACACGTAAATGCTCAAAAACCGTTTTTGAAAAGAGGTAACCTAGCGTGGAGATTAAAATGGGCATTGATCCACAAATAGTGGAATGAGCAAAGCTGTATATGTGTGTTCTTTATAAATGAGCCTGGCATGGCCAGGTGGTTAGGGCACTCCACTCACAGTCTGAGGGTTGCCGGCTCGAATCTCTATCACACCAAAACATACTCGCCCTTTCAGCCGGGGGGGCTTTATTGTGCGACGATCAATCCCATTATTTGTTGGTAAAAGAGTAGCCCAAAAGTTGGCGGTGAATGTTGACAAGTAGCTGCTTTCCCTCTAGTCTAACACTGCTAAATTATGGACAGCTATCACAGATATCCCACGTGTAGTTTTGCACGAAATTCAAAAACATAGTTTATAAATGAATTCAAGTACAAACTGTTTTGTTACAATCAACGGCAATTTGTTCGACGGTAGATGGGAGAAACATATCCTAGTCAGATTGTGATTCAAGTACTCTACCAGTTGGCCTTGGCAGGCCCAAAATATCACCAAGTAATTTGGCTGAATTGTGTGGTACAATACATAACATTTGGAATAATATTCCACAATTGTTCATAATCAAGTATATGGCAGCATTGTGTTGAGTTTGATTTGTTTCGAATTTCGCGCAAAGCTGCACGAGAGGGCGATCTGAGCTATTCATCCCTAATTTAACAGCAAGAGAGTAGAGGGAAGACAGCTAATCAAACACCACCGGATTGACCGACTAAAAGAGCAAGCATGTTTATTGAGGGCAACATAAAAGCAAGTGATAATATTCTGTTTAAAGCAAACGGCTAAGATATATTTGTGCACCCTGCACGCTTTGTACTGTTAAGAAATTTATCTAGTTATTTGTGACTCTTGTATGTTCATCACTTGTGCATTCCCATTACTGTATGTTCGCAGTATAATCATGACAAAAGTCACTGTGGAACAGACTGTAAAATACGCATGTAAAAGGAAGGTTCACCCTATGTCTATTGTTCGTAGTGCTTGTTTTTTGTTTGTTTGTTTTCATTTTGCCCCCTTTTCAGTGGCTCATTGGTTAGTCTAAGTCGTATAAGGCCCGGCATGGTCAGGTGGATAAGGCACTCGACTCGTAATCACACCAAACATGCTCGCCCTTTTAGCCGTGGAGGCGTTAAAATGTGACGGTCAATCACACTATTCGTTGGTAAAAGAGTAGCCCAAGAGTTGGAGATGTGTGATCATGACTAGCTAGCTGCCTTCCCTCTAGTCTTACACTGATAATTTAGGGACGGCTAGCGCAGATAGCCCTCGAGTAGCTTTGCGCGACATTCAAAACAAATCAAACTAAGTTGTTTAATTCTAAATTCGGGTTTCAAAACCCATGGTAGGCATAGCAATAATTAACCTTAACAACAAACAAACAAATTTTGCTCTGAGGCGCTAAAATACGGTATGAATTCAGATGTAAGAGCAAAGTTCAAGGTCAGAAATCCAACTTGAAACTTAAGAGGACTCTTGTTCAAAGATAAAAAATATGATACAGTCAATAATGTTTATACTTCTGTAGCCACTAATTAGAGCTCATATTTTTATCGTATTTACTTCCTAGAAGTCTGGTATTATTCTAATATCCTACCCACGTCTTCAACATAAAACAAAATCACCAGTGAAGTATGTAAAAAAAAAAAAAAAACCCGCACGCAGCATCTAACAGGCACACAAAAAGGCGATTAGTATCAAGCGTAGCATGATCGTTCGAGCTTCACGATTACATTTCCATAGGACTAAGTGAAAAAAAGATTACCTCAGAATCCCTAGTATGGTCTGGTGATTATAGCGCTCGATTCGTAATCTGCTCTGGATCACGAGGTCAAACCCAGTCACATCAAACATATTCGCCCTTTCAGCCATGGGGACGTTATAACGTGACGGTTAATCACGCTATTCCTTGGTAAGTAGTAACTCAAGAGTTAGTGGTGAGTGGCGTTGACTAGTTGCCTTTTCTCCAGTATACCACTTCAGAATTAGGGAAGGCTAGCGCAGGTAGCCTTTGAGTAACTTTGAGCGAAATTTAACAACGCCAGAGTAAATTTAATCTATGATTCGTTCGCTATAGAATCATTGGTCAAACAGTCCTTATGATTGTTTAAGGAGCCCTGATAATTCTTCAGAACCACCTACTTTAACCTACCTATTATCAATTTTCTCGTCTCTGTTTCTTTATAATTGTTACAATGTAGGTAGGTATCATACGAAATAAATGTTTCGTTACAAATATATAGTGTTAATACTCTTCACAACAAATGAAGATTTATCTTCCATTTCAAACATGAAAAGAAGGCTGCTCCTCTATATTTGAGTAACCAATAATTGTCACCGAGACATTATTTAAGTGTAAATGTATAAATAATTAAAAACGTCACAAGGCAGAAGCAATCAACTAAATGTATTTCAAAGGTACCCTACGAATTGACCAGCAAAAATTAAATAGATCTGAAGATATTTTTCTTTGCATTACAGTTGTCAAATCAACATTACAGTGATAGATTATACTACCTTAGAATTACATACTTTAAAATCAAAGTTCCATTCGCTCTAGGCTCGAAGTTATTAAGCCTATAAAACTTAAAACTAGGTAACAACTTTCGTCTGATAGCTTAAAATGCGAAAAACTAGACTTAGATACACATGATTTGGCACAGCACAAATAATCCACTATGTAACTTTGTGCTTAACGAAAAAAATTAATATTTTAAAATAATAGAGAATACTAATCCATTAAAATGTACAATTTATTAATTAATGTAACAGAGATTCGAACCCGCGACCCTCAGAATTCGAGTCGAATACCTTAACCACCTGGCCATGCCGGGCCGCAACAGAGGGTGCTTTGTGGAAGAGAAATATGTATTTGAATATAAATAAATAAATATTAGTATATTTCACTCATATATTACTACACCCCTCAAAAAAAATTACTTTCTACAAAAACCACTACATTAGAAGACAACAACAGAAAACAAACATTTCCGTTTCATAAAAGTAGCAACACGTTCCTGAAACCTCAAAGTAAATCTGAAGGATGGAAGAGTGACATACAAGAAGCTATTCTAAAATCTATTTATTCAGCAATATTGCAAATGTATTCTAATTATTATTCTGTTAATCTGTGTATTTTGTGGATGAAGTGTTCGATTTGCAGCAAGTTATAGTATGAAATAAGCACAAACCCAAAAATGACTTTAGGCCTAGTTCCCCCACCCCATTTTTCAAATCTTTTATCACATAGTCTTTCTTTGGAGTTTAACTTCGCTTCGAAGTGAAAGATAACGAAACCGAAACTTCAGACAGAAAAATAGAAATGTCCTATAAAGTAAAACATCGAACAGTTTGAGATTAACTGAAAGTTTTCAAAATTACGATACAGCAATAATTATGTATTGCAATAGTTGCTCTTGGCGTATGTTTAGTTATATAGGGTGTTAGGAAAGTCACTGTGCACTTATATATTTATTAACAGATAAAACTGCACAGTGACTTTCCTAACACCCTGTATAATAACTCTTAAATATAACCATTTAACAAATGCTCCAAGGCAGTTGTACCTAATAACTGTCTAACACTAACAAATGTCGTGACCGGACATTATTTGGAAGGCCCAAGGAATATAAAGGTTAAAAGATAGTGTAATACATAAATATCGAAAAAAAACAACAACAGGGAAATGATAAAAATATTGCAAATATTTCGCCGAGCGAAGCGTGGCGCACAAAAATACTTTACTCAACTATAAATAACATTATTCTAGAATCTAGAACTTCTAGAATTCTAGGTGAATTATTCTAGAAATTAAATATCAAACAGCAAATGAACGAAAAAGTTTTCCAAAACTTATGGAATTTATATAAGAAAAGTAACACCGTGAAAATTATGATAAACATTATCCATCTATTTATGAGAAATTGCAAACTTTTAGGTCATATCATGGGATTTTTGTGTTATAAAATTTAACCAAACAATCAATTAAATATTTTATCTGTTAACAAAGTAAACCTTAGATCATCGGACCGTCAGGCCTTCAGAGTAATGGTCATTCTGACCATGCAACTGACCATCCTCTTCGTACGCAATGGGTTCAAAATGTGAGTATATTGTATACGATACATTTTTGTAGTTATCCACGTGCAGCTGCACGTTATGGCTGTAGAGTGTGTAATGTTTTGTGTTTTCAATATTTTTGAAATTAGATATCGTGATGCCTTATTTGAGGATTTATGTGACGTAATGAATCTTGGGCGGAACGAAACCTAAACAATAAATGTGCTTCGCTTTCATTCGCCGACAGTGTTAAGCGAAATCGACCACTGAGTGAGGGTGTAAAATATAAAACAAAAAAAATGATTTTTTTTAAACTGGCTCACTAAATATGGCGACGGTACAATCGAACAGTATTAATTTTTATGTATATAAGAAATATATAAACAACTTGTTCTCAGCTTTGAATCACAGAAAAAAAGTTTATTGATCCTAATCCATTGATATTTTAGACCTGGCATGGCCAAGCGTGTTAAGACGTGCGACTCGTAATCTGAGGGTCGCGGGTTCGCATCCCCGTCGCGCCAAACATGCTCGCCCTTTCAGCCGTGGGGGCGTTATAATGTGACGGTCAATCCCACTATTCGTTGGTAAAAGAGTAGCCCAAGAGGTGACTAGCTGCCTTCCCTCTAGTCTTACACTGCTAAATTAGGGATGGCTAGCACAGATAGCCCTCGAGTAGCTTTGTGCGAAATTCAAAAAAAACAAAACAAACAAACCATTGATATTTTAACTTGTTCGCAAATAATCTAAAAAGTATAGCTTTGATGTGTAAGATTAAATTTATGTCTGTCAATGTGTGTATGTATCAGACAGAATAACTAATATGCCATTCAAAAACAACAATGTACGAAAGCAGTGGTAGGATGCACGACATATTAAATACATTTTTAAAATACTAATTGTTATAGAAAAATAATAATAAACTACAGTCATCACTGCTGTAGTTTCACTGAAATTCATGTATAGAAATTCTGCGGATTTTGTTCAAAAGTTTTTTTTCAACCTCTCACTACAGATGACTGCTACATGTAATGGGCCAATTGCGGAAGACTGCATTTTCGTGTACAGGTTTGTTTGTTGTTATTGGCAAGGCCACTTACTTAATTCCGAGCCGTCTACAACAAGCTCTTAGAAAAAGACAAAACGCGCTATTTCGAGTTGTAACATCAACATCACATAGTTAAAAAACAAGAAACTACATTAAGGGAAATTTCGCGCAGACGGTTACTCTATTAGTAGGAGTAGCTCCGAACCGTCGTACTGAAAGTAAACTGAAGATAATGTTTGTTTTCGAAATTCGCGCAAAGCTACACGAGGAAAAACAGGTAGTTATCGACACCCACCGCCAATTCTCGGGCTACTCTTTTACCAACGAATAGTTGGATTGACCGTCACATTATAATGAACCGACGATTGAAAAGGTGATCGTGTTTGCTGTGACGGAGATTCGAACACGTGACCCTCAGATTCGAGTTGAGACTAACAACCTGGCTGTGCCGGACCAAACTGAAGATAAACTATTATTCCTTATAAAGTTAGCATCACTTCGAAGGAAAAGTGTACTCGTATATTGGATGGATTTCTTAGGGATTACCTGGAACGAAAATTTTTGAAGTAAAATTGTTTTAACTCTTTCATAAATAATACGATTATCTTATCCTCCAGTTTATGAAATGTGCCCATATTCCCAACGTGAAAACTATTGCTTAAATAACGACTATCATAAAGTAAATCCAACAGCACATCAATCGGTTTTATATTACAAACTTTTTTAGTTATTGCTTCATGTCTCTTATTCAAAATATCTATTCGCTAGAAGCAAATGTTTCACAAAAATATGGCTTCAGAAATTACTTTTTAAAAAAAGACTGGTTGAGTTCTCACACTGGATTGTAGAAACTATAAAAAAATCAAAAAACAAAATTAGATTTAACAACTCAATTATGTTATACTTGTGTAAGATTTATTTCTCTTAAATATTAAAATACACAGTGTTTATTACATCTCGTCTTTAATGAGTGCACAGTTCGGTATCCTTCGAACTGAGAAAATATCTGTGCAAACTTCATTACAATATACATATATATCTTCACTTGTAGTAGCCCTAATAGTCTTTGGTGCATTAAGTCCTATTCACACATCCAGAAAAAAAAAATGTAATTATAGTAATGATTAGAACTACTTCTGAAAATATTTATGTCTTTTATTGGTTCTAGTATGGTCATTACTGATAAAGAAATATATATACACATAAGTCTTTTATTGGTTCTAGGATGGTAATTACTTATACCAAAAAAAATATATATATCTTTACTGGTACTCATACGGTAATTGCTGGCACCATCAACCAGTTAAACGTGCCATACTCGGTTGCTTATGATTAGTGCTGACCTGTATATGGTAATATACAATTTTAAAATTTAACTAAATAGTTGTAATATTACTAGTAATTTGTTTACATGATAACAAAAATGAACAGAAAGAATAAATGTTTCAATGGACTTTTACTCTCTCTTTTTTCATAAACTTTCAACCCCAGCACTGAAACCTTCAACAGGTTTTCAGTTTCTGTATGCGTAACAGTTGTTTTAAATAAAATCAAAACACAGGTTGCTAAGCAATAATATCAACATTGAAAAGTTCTCTAGTGTGCCATACATAATGGTTACACAAATATTTTCAGATAATTTTTAGAAATTAAGTGGTCCGGTGGTAAGTTTGTAAATTTACAACGCCAAAAAATCCGGAATTCGATTTCACGCGGTGGACACAGTGGATAACGTAATGTGACTTTGCCCTAAAACAGAATTTTGCCATACTAAAATTCTGAGTTCGATTCTCCCTAGTGAATATCATGAAGTTTTGTGCCAAACTAAATAGGTGTGTGTTTTACTTATAGCAAAGTCACATTGGGTTATCTGTTGTGCCCACCTAGGGGAATTGAACCCCTGATTATAGAGTTTTAAATCTGTAGACTTATCGATGTCACAGCGGGTAACAATAGTATATATTGTTTGTTTTGAATTTCGCGCAAAGCTACTCGAGGGCTATCTGCGCTAGCAGTCCCTAATTTAGCAGTGTAAGACTAGAGGGAAGGCAGCTAGTCATCACCACGCACCGCCAACTCTTGGGTTACTCTTTAACCAACGAATAATGTGATTGACCGTCACATTATAACGCCCCCCACGGCTGAAAGGGCAAGCATGTTTAATACAACCGGGATTCGAACCTGTGACCCTTGGATTACGAGTCGAACGCCTTAACACACTTGGCCATGACGAGCCATGACAAAAGTAACCGCACACAATGTATCATTACATTCACAAAAACATAATAGTGATGAACATTTGAAATCTTTAAAAATCTAAATATCACGTAAACTTTTGGGCTAATGTGCCTATTAAACTGGATCAGAGAACTGTTACAATAAGAACAACGGAACAGTTTAAAAATTAAATTATTTGTTTAGGCTAAGACAAACATTACATCCAATAAATCGTAAGGTTTTCTCAGAACAAACAGCAGCAACAAAAAATTCAAGGGATATAAATAGTTCTAATTAATGAATACAGAAACACCGCATCCATGTATCACTACACCAGTTGATTCGTTTATCTTCTGATATTAAGTTACATTTCTTTTCATTTATTTTATCCTATTTAAATCTATTTTGTTGTTATTTACTGGACGGTGTAATTCAAGTCTCTCTATAGTATAGTCTCTTTGAAGTTTTTATATATAATGCGTCGGCTTCTCTCAAGTATTCCTTCGTTTTTCTTTCTAGACTCACATGAGAACCAAGGACTATGTATCGTTGTTGTGTAACCAAGATGGGGTTATTTGTCAAGATGCCATACAATTCCGGAGTGCTCTTTAAAACTTTCTGCACCTTAATAATATTCATGGTCCATTTTTATTTAACTTTTAGTCAAGTCTCAATACATGTAGAAAAATGAAATGGTATTCACTTGAAGCTAAAAAGATGTTTTCGGCATGCCAATAATCTAAATTTCTCAACTTTACGAGCTGTTCAAACTGCATTATAACCTCAACATACCACAAAGATCAAATATTTGTACACTGGTTCAAATGCAACTTTGTAGGGATGTTATTAGCAATTTTATAACATGATCCCCACAATTCGAGTTCTTCATTAGATCCTCCTCTGAACAGTCTATCAAGACTATAAGAACATCAAGGTTAATGTTGATTTTATTGCGAGGTTTGAAGTCGTACCATTGTTCACAATAAATTAAATCTTTAACACTATTAAAAGTACAGAAGAAATGTTAAATATGGATACCTATTATCTTGTAGAACACAAATACCCCCAAACTTCTTCATATTTACCTGTATTCAAGTATACTTTCATCAGTTAAGGCGTGCAACTCGTAATCTGAGGGTCGCGGGTTCGCATCCCCTTTGCGCCAAACATGCTCGCCCTTTCAGCCGTGGGGGCGTTATAATGTGACGGTCAATCCAATTATTCGTTGGTAAAAAAGTAGCCCAAGAGTTGGCGGTGGGTGGTGATGACTAGCTACCTTCCCTCTAGTCTTACACTGATAAATTAGGGACGGCTAGCACAGATAGCCCTCGAGTAGCTTTGTGCGAAATTCAAAAAACAAACAAACAAACGTAAGTTTTTCGCGTATATAGAAATAGATTTTGTTTTCAAGATTGTAGCCCTTAAGTATTTTATAACGTTTTCGTTGGAAGTGCTGCTGGAGAGCTATCCGTTCCTGTATCGTGATTTTTTAGTAAAACCAATTATGTACAGGTTTCTAAGCAACATGGATGATAAATGCTCCCTACCTTCACTCATGAGATAACCTAGTTGTAAGTGTGATGCATGCATTCAACAAGGGATAATTTGTGTTTCTATATACAGGGTTGAGGACACTACATTACAATGATTTTCAATATGCAAATCAGGAAGTCACGTAACAACCACAGCAATCATTGGAATGATGGCATATATCAAGACTACATTTTAAGTTGTTTGGAGATACGTAGTTAATGTAAAGTCAATGAAAATTGGTTGCTTTGTAAACAGTATGTAAATATCCCTTTTGACGCGAAATATTCATACACTGTAATCATAAAGATCAGTGGTTTGGGATACCAAAGACGAGATAACCCTTTTAATTAATGGCTTTGAAAAAAAAATGGATGAAAGTGGGACGCCAAGACCATTGAGAGGGAGACCTGCAACAAATCATTCATCAGTTGTGGTAAGCAATGCATGACATATTGTAAAAGGTTAAGGAGACTATAAACACAAATGCTAATAACAAAAGTTGTCCATGCATCTCAGGTTCAACATCTGGAAGTCACGTGTAGCAGAGTTGTTTTCATAGCATATTATTTGTACTACTTTATGCCTCAAATAGCTAGATAATGAAACAGATAATCATATAAGAAGGTATAATAGTGAAGTAACAGATGCAGTACTTACGAATTTTTGTGAAACTCGATTGTTAAAACAGGTTTTGATAAACTCTCATTCTCTTATAATAATAAATAAGGGAAAGTTGGATAAGTAGAGATGTGTTATGAACACGGACACGACAGCCTATTGAAAAAAACCTTTTGCAATGGAAACTATGCTGTAGGACTATTGCCGAGATATATGGATATCAGACAGAGTATGAACAGATGTGTCGAGGTGACTGTAACAATGTGGCGAGCCTCCAAAATCGTTTTACTATAACGTACTAAACCTCTATAGTAGTTTACCCTGTCATTTTTCATCAGATTTGTTTTCCAATAAGGGGAGATCTCTAAATTCTAGAGAGTACTCCTGTATTATGTCTCTACGCATTTATCATGTTTGCTTTGAATTTTCACTTTCTTCAATGTGTTCAATCTGTCTTCTTTCAACTTAGTGACATCAAAAACTTGTTCCACCTGTTGTTGTGATTATTAATTAAATAAGTGTCTGTATACTCAAGAATATCTCGAAGTACGTTACGTTGCCATATTTCTTGTGCTTATGAAGTTTATCTGTCGTTGTTTTATTGTATATTTTTCGTGCTTCTTTTGCAAGCAGATTACAAGTCAAATTCCTCAACCCACCTGGCCATGCTGGGCCCACGAATTACTTCCTACGATGGTTTTGTTGCAGTACCTATTCCTAATGAATATGAACAGGATGACAAAAATATCCACTTAGCTCTGAGATGGGCTGCTACAAAGAGAAGTACTGTATTTTTTTCATAACAAGATTGATGAAACGGTACAATTCTTCTAAACTACTTATATTTAGCTATAACTGCTATTGATTCCACACTGGAAAATTAAAAGAGTCAAGGTAAGGTTTAACTTTGAATTAAAAAATGCAGTAAGTGACTTATATCAAAAGATTTCGCGTTCACTTCAACCCAACTGGAGCTGAATAGTGGGGATAGGTGTTGATGAGTTCCTGATTCACATAGGAGTCACCATAACATTATTCAACCTTTCAACGTGTGACAGACTCCAAGTGAAACTGCCAGCCCACACAGACTTTATTTCGTTAAATGATAACTGAGTAGGTATAAATGGTATGTGTCCAACTGAATAATTTACCTATATGACGAAAGTAGTTGATTCTGCTTTTGATTCGAATATTATTAAAACCTTGTTGATGAAATTGTTATGGAGATTGTCAACTACTTTTGTTTGTGCAACAAATAAGCTGTATTTCCAGTTGCACTTACTTGACCACTCATTTATTTAAGTTGTGGCACATTTTTGGTGATGGTTGCAATTACGTATAATTTTATTTAGTTTTCCATTGTACTTGTCATCAGTGCAGTGAATGATGAGGAAGTAACTTGAAGTAGTTGTATCAGGCCCATCATGGCCAGGTCGTTAGGGCTCTTGATTTGCAATCTGAAGGTCGGGGGTTCGAATCACCGTCATATAATAACGCCCCAAAGAGTTAGAGGTAGGTGATGATGAGTAGCTGTCTTCCCTCTAGTCCTACACTGCTAAATTAGGGACGACTAGCACAGATAGTCCTCGTGTAACTTTGAGCAAAATTCATAACAAACAAACTAGTTGTATTACTTTAGTTGCCATTATCACATTACGTCTGAAAGTTTCGAGGGGATGTTAAATCGACGGTTTGGTATTTATTCATATATTTTATTTATTAGGTCAATAGGCCTAATATTTCTGATTATAAAATGTTTCAGACTTAAGATATTTTCTTATTCTTTTTAATTTGCCTGTCATGTAATTCACACTGCAGGTGTGCATAAATGGTTGATGTGTCTTCCCAGGAAGCTTTGTTCATTTTTTGAACATGTCATCTGGGCCTGAAAATGAATGTGAAAACTTCATTTGGACCCTTTATGTTACCAACAAAAGAGTTCTAAACATGTTCAATGCTGAAAACTGGCTAAGCGTTAGAAACCAAAGAGCTTTTTATTTGTGATAACAATCATGTTAGACTACATAAGTTAATATATACTGTTTTGTGTTTCTTCACTTCGTAATTAAAATAGTTGAATAAAATTGACTGTTCATGTACAACGACTCCCTCTAATGATTATCCTGGAGGACTCTCCTTCAACACCGAGCCTGTCATGGCCAGGTGATTAAGGCACTGGACTCGTAATCTGAGGATCACGGATTCGAATCCCCATCACACCAAGCATGCTCGTCCTTTCAGCCATAGCGGCATTATTGACGGTCAATCCCACTATTCGTTGGTAAAGGAGTACCCCAAGAGATGGCGGTGGGTGGTGATGACTAGTTGCCTACCCTCTAGTCTTACACTGCTAAATTAGGGATAGCTAGCGCAGATAGCCCTCGAGTAGCTTTGCGCTAAATTCAAAACAAACCAAACCTTCAACACTAGAACCTGTCAGTTGAGCCTGACAACGAGAGATATAGTTTATTCGAAAATATATTTTTAAATAAACAGTATAATAATATTATATATTTGGTTATATACCAAATGCCTGGAAGCCATTAAAAACTAACAGCGCTAATTCTTGTCATAAAAATATCTCCAGATAGTTTTCTTTTTTATCATCTCAAATCATACATTTGTAAAAATCACATTTTATTTTTATGGATGGTTTCTACGAGATTATTCCGAAGAAGGAATTCGTTTAGTAACAAGAAATCGTCAATGGGTTTGGCAGATAATAAAGTTAAGTTTATCTGAAACACTTTTTATGCACGCAGCACAAATTTAAAGTTTAACTACCGTAAGTATGTGAAGTAATATTTTTTACCTTATATACGTAATATATCTGACAAAAATACTGTAAACTTGAAATATTTTGTCAAATTATTAAAATTAGAGTAGAAATATGGGAAAAATGGCATTTTTATATCTAGCTTCTAATTACCACAAATTCTTTTCAAGGAGGTTTTGTCTATTTAAAGATCTTGTCAGCCAGGAGGTTAAAGTTTTTCTAAAAGGCTATTTATATGTGTACAATAACTTGGTCCTTATAGCGTATTAGTGACGAATTTTAACAACTATTAATGGCTGATCTTTTTAATAATTTCACATATTCTGCTTTGGTATTAGTACTTTTACAAATAAAGCAGGGAAGCTCGAAACGTTGCTCTCTGCTTTATTAGTAAAAGTGCTGATGTCCATACCACCCGTTCTGAGATACATTTTTATTTCAAGTGAGTTTCTCGTCATCAAGAAAGACTTCGATCATGTAGATATTAATCCCTGACATATTACAAATAGATAAAGCACGAGGACCAGACAAAGATTCCCCCAGAGCTTTTCAGGAGATGAAAGATTAGATACCTAAGCCTCTGTCTTTTGTTAAGTTAATTGACAGGAGGCATGTGCGTGGGGACTAGGGAATTGCTAATGTTTTTGTTTTCCTATTTTTACAAAAGGAAATAAAGGATTACCCTCAACATTATAGACCAGTTAATCTTATTTTAAAGATAAAAAGTTATAGTGTTATCATAAGAAGCTATATTAAATCATTTAATAAAATTACACCATAATAAGGAGATCTTATCTTAATAACCTCTTAACCTTTATAGAAGGTTATTCTTTCTTTTTTTTATATGAAGAATAAAAAGGATGTGATAAGATGTTACACAGAAGATAGGAAAAAATGCATAATCAGAGATTAGGAAAAGACTAGTTAATTCGACTGTATGTGTTTCAGTGACACAAAACAACAAAGTCCACGCAAGCTGGGGTCTTGATATACCGTATTTTCCGGTTAATAAGCCGAATCTCCGAATAAGCCGAGGCCAATTTTCAGCTCTGAAAATGAGGGTTTTTGCTTATTACCGCCCAATAAGCCGAAGCCATTTTTAAGAAGTGACAAGTTTCTTCAAAATGATTTCTTAGTCTCGTTTCAGCGTCAGCATGCATGTTGTGTGTGATCATTGGCGTTCTGTAGTAAAGCAGAACGTGTCGTATTGAGACAGAGATGGAATCAATATGTCATTCGTTATTGGCTCCACTCACTGTAATTAGGTAACCAATGAAATTCCAGAAACAACGTTTCACTGTAGTCTTAACGTGCTTTGCTGATGGGACAAAATTACCGCCTATGGTAATTTTCAAAAGAAAAGCATTTCCTAAGAAGAAGAAATTTCAGAAAGGAGTGATCGGCCAATAAGCCGACCCCAAAAAATCAGGTCCAAAATTTAGGGCCAGAAATTCGACTTATTAGGCGGAAAATACGGTAAGTGGAGTACCTATCGGGTCATGCCTTGGATTTGATTTGGTTTGAATTTCGCTCAAAGCTACACAAAGGTTACTGCGTTATATTTCCATAATTCAGTAGTAATAAATTAGAGGAAAGGCAGGCAACCCTTGGACTAATCTTTTACCAACGTATAGTGGGTTTGACTATCACTTATAACGCTCCCATGGCTGAAAGAGCAAGCATATTTGGTATGACGAGGATTCAAACCCACGAGTCAAACACCCTAACCACCAGGCCATACTGGGCTCAGGGATTGGGCCTTTGCTTTATTGTTTGTTGTTGTTTTTTTAATAATATTGATAGAGGTATAATTAGAAAGTTTGTTGACAATATTAAATAAACTTTTGAATATTTCACTTTGTGCTGGAAATGTAGAGATACTACAGAGTGGCTTAGATCAATCGGTAAGTTGGTCATATATTTGGCAAATGATCTTTAATTACAATCAGTGCGAGGTAAGACAGTGTTCCTATGTGTTTACTATCTTGAAATGTTTACATGTTATACTGTAGCTCTTGTACGCTGAATCCGAAAATGATATCTATTTCTCTCCATTACGTGCAGATTTTTCACAAAAACGTCATTAGTACTTTCACATAAATGAACCATTTTCATTAAAATCAAGTCACAGTTTGTTATACTCAATATATATAGTTCTCTAGACTAATGGCAACTTAAGTTTGTTCGTTTATTCTGAATTTCACACGAGGGCTGGCCATCTGTGCTAGCCGTCCCTAATTTAGCAGTGTAAAGCTACAGCTAGTCATCACCACCTACGGCCAACTCTTGGGCTACCTTTTTTACTAACGAATAGCCAGCCCCTCCAGTGCTACAGCGATATGTCTCTGGACTTTCATTGCTAAGAACCGGGTTTCGATACCCGTGGTGGGCAGAGCACAGATAGCTCATTGTGCAGCTTTGTGCTTAATTCCAAACAAACAAACCAACGAATAGTGGGATTGACACATAATAAAGCCCTCATGGCTGAAAGGGCGAGCACGTTTGAGAATACGAGTCGGGCGTCCTAACCACCTGGCCATGCTGGGCCTCGCGACGTCAGAGTTGTATCGAGAAACACACTGCTGGTATATAAACAGTCAACAGGCCGCATGACATGTCGTTTCTAGATAGTAATTGTTTGTGCGTGCACTTTGACATGGTTTTTTTTACAATATTATTTATTCGTCGCTATGGCAACAACAGGTTGTATGAGTGACACAAACATATTCTGTTATATTTATTGTAAATTTGAGTAAGAATTTTCTTCTTCCCGTATTCTAAAACATTCTTACGTGATAGAAAAAAATATATATATATTATTTTCGAAATCTGCGTAGCTGAATTATGGGAAATTTGTTATAAAAACCAAAAGAACTTTTGTAAAGTTTAGATTTGCAGGCCTATGTAGCCGAACCCACTCAAGAGCGTGGCCGAAGAAAAGGAGATAGTGAATAAGTCACTCAAGACATGGAAGAAACAAACGCTTTATAGCTTGAAGCAAAAGTTAATACCAAAACCGCCACTTTAAAATTCTAGAGTTTAAAAGTGAAATGGATGATTTCGTGAAAAACAGAGGAGGAGGGTGTAAGGGTTAAATTCTGAGTGCGCAAGAACAGCTTTTATGAATCAAAGGGTCCATTGTTGTCCATATGTTACGTTAGTGCAAGAATTTTAACCTTATAATTTAAATATCAAAAGTTGGTTAAAAACGGAAATCAATATGCCAAATATTTGTAACAAAATCATTGCTATAAAATAAACAAAAAACAAAACATTTGCCTCTCATCACGAACCACAGCGGTAAGTCTACGGATTTACAACGCTAAAATCAGAGATTCGATTCTCCTCGGTGGACTCAGCAGACAGCTCGATGTGACTGGTTTTGCTATAAGAAAACACACCCACTTATCACTAATTTCTAGTGACTAATTCTTGTATTAGAACAGTAATTAGCTTGGCATGGCCAGGTGGGTTAAGGCGTTCGACTCCCCGTCGTACCAACCATGTTCGCTCTTTCAGCCATGGAGGCGTTATAATGTAACGGTTAATTCCACTATTCGTTGATAACTAGTTGCTTTCTCTCTACTCTTAGACTACAAAATTATGGACGGCTAGCGCAGATAGCCCTCGTGAAGCTTTGCGCAAAATCTAAAACAAACAGTACATTTTTTTTAGAAAAGTGTTTTTTTTTCATTTCGCCTTAACCCACCTGACCATTTTAGAAAAGATGGATCTTAAAGGCCATTTTTAACACGCTGAAAAAATAAGTGGTTTATCTCATTGTAATTGCGAATATTAGAACTACTGGTTTCTAATGCTTCGATAGCTTACGTTTAAATCGTAATATTTTAAGTATTATATCCTTGAAAAAATATATGCTCTTGTGGACGACTTGCTTTTCGGGAACAGGTTGAATTTCCTTATACAGAGGTTTCACTTTTTCAAAAAAACAAAATTTAAAGCAATGATTTGATACTGTAGGAAAGTATTTTAAACACAATTATTGAGAGATTACCTTTCGTATTTTCCAAAGTAATATTGTTGAACGTTAGAATTTCGTCTCTACATGTTAAATTAAAAATAACATCACCGCATTTACAAGGGAAATATTAATATGGTAACAACTTTAATTACTGAAAAGCAGAAGAAAAAGACAACAAAAATTTGTAGGCATCACAGAAATGTTAAACACGAATTTTTAATTTGTGCATCATTTGGAAATTTGCATCTGATAACTTCATGATATACACAAACTTTTTAAAGTATTGTTATCACCATCAAAATCCTATCTAATATAATTTCCTAATAGCTCGTCTCCAAGACGTTAGTTATAACTATATTTAAAAAGATGTATAATTTAAAATGCTATAAATAAAAATAAATAAATAATTTATAAAAATAATAGTATTACTGTATTCTAATAATCTATCAAGGGGCCAATTAAGAGCAATAAAGACAATAAATTTTCGATTATTAATTCAGTGTTTACCAGGAAAATATCCCAAATACACGGAATTGCATATCAAATACGTTGTTCACTGTTGTGTAATGTTTAGAAATATTTAAAATACGCCGAAGTAGCGTTTAAATCTTTGGTTAGGTTTAGAATTTCGCGCAAAGCTACACAAGGGCTATTTGCGCTAGCCGTCCCTAATTTAGCAGTTTAAGAATAAAGGAAAGGTAGTCATCGCCACCCACCGCCAACTCTTTTACCAACGAATAGTGAGATAGACCGTTACATTATAACGGCCCCACGGCTGAAAAGGCGAGTATGATTGGTGTGATGGGGTAAAATCTTTGTCACGGTGAATTAAAATTGTGCAACTAGAATGTCGATATATTCAAGTTAATATATTCATTTTCATCATAGTTAGTGCGCTCCCATATTATAAATTATTCCATGATTCTTATTGTAATTAAATTATAGTTCAAGTTTTGTGTACTTGTGGAATGGCCGACTTATTAGACAATTCTGAATTAATTTTAACAGTATTAAAACTATTTTATTCTTTTCAACATAACCACCTAACACGAACGCAAAGAAACAAGTATCTCTTATACCCATTGTTGGCCTCTACATTAGAAACTATTGCAATAGTAATTACATTTGTTATAAGACATTATGTTAGGCCTATTATATTTTATAACTAGCTGAACTACCAGTCTCTTGAGTGAAAGTTATGTAAATTCGTGATTAATTAAAGGTTACTTGAGGATATAAAAAGTTGCTTCTCTTATACGTAATTATAGAAAAACGCAAAAGTGCCCATAAAAACTGAAAAACATAAACCTGAACAAGCATAGGCCTAACTAACCTTCCTGCGAAATTTTGTGAAGATCCATCTATAGGAGGGCAAATCAGTGGTAAAATACACAAAAATGCCCATAAAACCTGCAAATTTTGTAAACTGAAAATTTGTACGTATTCTCCCATCAACCCAATGAACTTCCACATCAAATTTGATGAAAATCAATCCACACTCTGCGAAGTACTTATATGGAGGTACAACAGACAGTACTATTATTTATATTAATATATCCACTAAATTCCTAATCTAATTCCTTTTTGATTTTCAAGTATTAGAAGAATGTATAGTAATAGCATTTCAAACACCTTGTCGAAGGCAGTGGATATGTCCAATATAGTGTGGTTGAAATACTATTATTATACATTCCTACAATTCTTGAAATTCCATAAGAAATTAGATTAGGAAAATAGTATTATAATATAAAATATATTAGGCCTAATATTATGTCCTATGACAAACATAATTAATTATATTACACTTCGCTAGCTTCTGAAAGGCGTTCACACCATAACAGTTAATGCAATAATAACATGTTTGGCGTAAAACTGATAATTGAATATTATTAAATTATTATTTTTTTTTAGCAAAACGGTCCAGAAAGATACTGTTTATAATACTGAATATGTCTTGAAATATGTTTAATGATACAGATTTTACTGAAAAAATGTATTAAAACTTAACAATAGGCCTACCTTCCTCACATATTCTGAAAAGCGAGTATAAACTACAACGTGTGCTATTGATTCCATGTAATTTCCTACGGTTTCGACTATGGTTGCTGCTAAAATTTCTCTTCTGCTAGGAGTAACGAAGTAATTATTTTTATAACTTTGACTATTTGATTCCAATATAATAAACAAGCAAAATCAAATTGTGAGGTTTTACGAAATTTTACAATTGTAGTGTTTCCAATGTTTTTCAAACAGACAAATAAGACTTATCGACCTTTCTCCATTCCAGTCGATAGCTATGAATGGAGTACTAGGTTAAAAAACAGTAACGATTCAACACAGTCTGTGTTCGTTGGGTCTTCATAGTGATGTGATATTAAATAGTTGTCGATAGTGCAGTTCTTACGTTTCCTTTCTAACCACATGATAGCAATACCGGAACAATACTAAATTAAATAGATAGTTTTACTATCTACCCTCACATTAGGGCACGTGTACGTAATAAACACAAAGAAACAGTTATTAGAAAGGGTCGACCACAAAATTCAACAGGCGAGTAATATGGAACAAAAAGGCAAGAGTATGACACGTGTGAGCATGAGTCAAGCCAGGTGCCAGACATAGGGGCGTCATTAACAATGACTTTAAATGAAGGGTGTGTGTTTGTGATATCTGAACAAAACTGAAACTTATAATTTGAAATCGGAACACATTTCTTATTTGAGTGAAAACTTATAAATACTATTTAAACACCTATCCAGAGCTTTGCGAAATTAATAGAGACTATAACTGTGTGGTCGTCGACATAACAAATTTCTTTCTTTGTTTACTCAACCAATGAATCAAAAGTACTTACAATATAAAGCTCAATTGATCATTTAATAAAAAAAACGCACGCACAAAAACCACAGTTGTATTCGCTTGCCAAAAGCCCAAGATGTGCGATAAATATTGCATTGCTGTATGAACAAGCGTCTGGTGTGCGTCAAGCTTGAATACCTCACAACTGAGCTACTATGTTTACGAATTAAAAAAACAAATAAAAAACTATAGCACCGGAAAATGTTATAAACAGGTTTTTGGTTTTGATGTTTAGTAAATAGGCACTTCCGTTGCCGATAAGGTCTTCTACCCTAAATATACGTAAGATGTAACATTAAGACCTCCACTTTTCTTTTTCCTGTGTACAATATGCAGTAAATTTTCTCTTGTTGAACGGCTAATTCTACAACGGCATTCATACATTAATATTTAAACAAGAAATAAATATTTATTTATTTGTTATTAGAATTGAAAATATTGTTTTATGCGCGCGGTCAAAAAAAAAATGTTTAGGCTTTAACTACCTTTGATTAAAACCGACAAGTTACATAAAGTTTATCGAAACTATTACGATATGAACATGAAAACATTATTCCTCTTAAAATATTACTTTGTACAAAATATAAAGTATGAGAACAATAAGCACAAATGAATTAAGATTTAACTAAAAGCCTTCTACATACAGAGATAAGACATTAGAATAACTTCAAGAAAACATTAAATTCGTTGTTTTGTGATTTTATTTTTTTATACAACGTTAGTTGTATTAAACAGTGAATAAGCACTCCAGTGGTTCAAAAATAAACTTGTAAGCTTATATATAACCTTAGACTTTGGGAAATCATTTCTGCAGTGAGCCCACCTATAGCTCACTGAGAATCTTTATGCGTAACAACAAATAAACAAGTGACAATAACGAATAATATTATTAAAATAGATAGAAATTAGTGTTAGAAGTTTTCTATAAACTAAAAATTGTATTGAGAGCCGTAACAACCAGATAAACAAGAAGTAAGGCTGTTTAGATAAACCAGAAAGGATACGTAAACCTTGTCCTTATCGTATCGTACTTTCAAATTCGTGTTAATCCCATTTTCATCTATATCACTAATCACAGTCATATCTGGTACGCCATCTTCCGGCCAACACCCTGAAATACACGGAAATGATACCATACAAATAAAACAAAAACAGTAGCTTCAAAGAAAGAATACAAATAACAAAAATGCACAAGAAACACACAGAAAACATAGATAGCTGCAACAACTTTCACAAAGAGCGGTACATTACGTAACAGTTCTATGCTTTGTTTAAATATTCTAATTTATTAAATGTAAATATAGGAATGGTTTGGTTTGTGCTATTGTTTGTTCAGAATAAATCACAAAGCAACATAATGTGTTATCAGTGCACTGCTCCCCATGGTGCTGAAACCCGGTTTTTAGCGGTGTCAATCCGCAGACATGCCGCTGTGCCACTGAAGGGGAAGGTTTGTTCGAATTTCGCACAGAGATACACGAGGGCTATCTGCATTAGCCATCCCTAATTTAGCAGTGTAAGACTAAAGGAAAGGCAACCAGTCATCACCACCCATCACCAACTTTTGGACTACTCTTTTTCAACAAATACTGGGATTGATCGTCACATTATTACGCCCTTACGACTGAAAGGACGGACACGTTTGGTGAGACTGGATCCGGACTGGCTATCTTAGGATCGGTTTGTTAGCAAAGAGCAAATAGCCCTTTCTGTAGCTTTATGCGTAATAACAAACATCAATTTAAAAAGACATTTCCAAACTTTGCTAACCACGGGTATCTAAACCCTGTTTCTAGTGGTATACGTCCGAAGACTTACCACTATGCCACTCAGGAGGCGAGGCGTCTTCTTTTAACAATGGAATGAAATAACTACAGTAATACAGTACTGTTTCCCTCATATACTTTTTCTTTGTGATCGAGACAATACTTATTTTTCATAATTTCAAAATTAGATACCAAAGTAACTAAAATAAAAACCTCTATAGAAGATATTATTTGCATGAAAATGAATCATTGGAAAATTGGTATATGAAAAAAGATTACCATAAAACGTTTTAAAAATAATACACATATATTTTATTAATAATTATTATAGTAAAGAGCAACATTTATTTGATTTTATACAAAATACTTGATCCATGAATTGTTCCATTTATGTAATTATATACAATTATTGCAATAATTAACGTCTTTTCTGTAGCACCGTTCACTTGAACGAGATTATTAAAATATCCATTCTTATGAGGTCCCCCGCTAGTACAGCGGTAAGTCTACGGATTTACAACCCTAAAATAAGGGGTTCAATTCCCCTCGGTTGGCTCAGCAGATAGCCCGATGTGGCTTTGTTATAAGAAAACACACAAACACATATTCTTATAAAACGTTTAAGTAAAGAAGCTAGCTTATGTCTGATAAAATATATTCTAATAAAGTTGAGTGTTTTTCAAATTCACAGTCTTAATCTTATTCTCTATAACATCACGATTGAAAATATGTAATATATGTCTTCTTTTCTCTTGTTGAACGGCTAATTCAACAACAGCATTCATACATTAATATTTAAACAAGAAATAAATATTTATTTATGTGTTATTAGAATTGAAAATATTGTTTTATGCGCTCGGTCAAATAAAAAAGTTTAGGCTTTAACAACCTTTGATTAAAACCGGCAAGTTACATAAAAGTTATCGAGACTATTAAACTTAATGGTACAAGCAATCGAAATCCAAATCTGTCACAAACAAAATTATACATTGTTCATTTGATTCGTGGCGTGGGCCTGGCATGGCCTAGCGCGTTAAGGCGTGCGCTTCGTAATCTGAGGGTCGCGGGTTCGCGCCCGAGTCGCACCAAACATACTCGCCCTTTCAGCCGTGGGGGCGTTATAATGTTACGGTCAATCCCACTATTCGTTGGTAAAAGAGTAGCCCAAGAGTTGGCGGTGGGTGGTGATGACTAGCTGCCTTCCCTCTAGTCTTACACTGCTAAATTAGGGACGGCTAGCACAGATAGCCCTCGAGTAGCTTTGTGCGAAATTCCAAAACAAACAAACAAACAGATTCGTGGCGAGAGAGCAGGCTACTAACTTAAAAATTATGAGCTATTTCATCGCTTGATTTGGTCTTTAGATATTTTAAACTTTCAAGTCAAATGTTAATGTTAGCATAAAACTGAACGAAAACCCAAGCTTAACATACAAGTTTCGAAATCTAAAAATAAAATTGTTCATAGTTCACTTAAAATACACTTCTCTTTGTGGTGAAAACTCGTATGGTCTGTAATC
This sequence comes from Tachypleus tridentatus, assembly GCF_004210375.1. Lineage (NCBI taxonomy): Eukaryota > Metazoa > Arthropoda > Merostomata > Xiphosura > Limulidae > Tachypleus > Tachypleus tridentatus. Next base: position 42,036,005 of record NC_134830.1, read on the forward strand.
GTTTAAATTATGCTATGTAACACACTCTTACTCCAACGTTCAACCAACTTGTCCCTAAAATACTCGGCAGAAGTCTTTTTGTGCGTATATTAATTGTATCTATTTTTTGTTGTTGTTGATTATTATTAAAATAAGCGTATGCTTCAACCCATTTTCAAATTGATTATAAATAAATAAACATATATACACAGCATTATTTGAAAGGATAAACTGAATCACCGGCTTCCAAAGGCTTCTCATATGGGTGGAAAAAAAAAGCTTCCGCGGTATCCATTCGCGTCCATCCATACTAAAGCTTGTCTGTGTTTCGCCTAGCGTGAACCATGAGCATTACCAAAAATTAAACAGTTTTAAATTGAGCAAGTTGTTAAAATACTTTTCCATTACCTTGATAGCTGTCGTGTTCTTCCATCTTCTAATAAGCCTAAAATTTTCAAACGGAGAGGTTCACAAGACCAACACATCACATATTCGTTATTGCAGCTTCTCTTTAAACAAGCTTACCGTACACTGCATCTGGTCAGTCATTGTGTTACCGCTATGCATCTGTCAAAAATTGAGCATTGCCTGCTAGGAGTTTTGTTGCCATCTAGTGGTAAAAATCAAAATTACGTTTTAAATTAATATCTATGATCACGTTCTTATAAAATATAGAATTCAACAGAAGAAACATGTAAATTTTTATATTCTATCTCGGTAAAAAGTCCAAGTGAGTTGAAACACGACAAAACCTTCTTTAATTTAAGCTTGATGGATCACATACATCAATAAAATTTGCATATAAACTTGTCCAATCTCTTAAAATGAGAAAATTGTCTTTAATGGGACAATGGTAAGTCTTCGCATTTACAACGCTAAAATCGAAAGTTCGATTCTATTCGGTGAACACAGCAGTTAGCCCACTGTGGCTTTGCTACAACACACACACACATGAGAACACGTAAGCGGCTACATGAAAATATAACCTCTATAAAAACCAATGTGTGTTACACCACGCTTGATTTTTCGAAATAAATTTGTTTGTTAGTTTTTGGAATTAAGCACAAAGTTGCTCAATGGACTATCAATGTTCTATCCACCACGGGCATCGAACAAGGTTTCTAGTAGTGAGCTCGCAAATATATCACTGTGCCTTGAAATAAAAAGAGCCATAAAAATTTAAAACTTTGATGTTTTGAGGTTTAATTTGAAACAGTGTTTGTTGTTAAACAGACCTATGCTTATTATAGCGCATACAGTACTGGGAATTTCTAAAAAAAAAATTTCAATTAAAAAATTAAATTCATAACTCAGTGTTCACTGCGTCATCAAACAGGAAGCTTTCTTCGATTCATTACGAGTGGAACTGGGTTAAGTGAAAACGTAAGAAAAGCATCCTTCTGTGAAATTAATTAAACAAAAAAAGGTCTACGTATAGAAAGCGAAATCTCTCCCTTTTTTAATTCAATAGGCAGCTGTAGTACGTTAAAGTTTTCAAACATACTATATCTACTCTGCCTAAAATTCCATCAAAACAACAGTTTTTTTTCAACTCAGCTAGAAATGTTTATATATAGTATTCGTTGTAAGGACTGTTCTCTTAGTTTTGTGTTTCACTAGCGATAAGAGAGATGTGGGCATTTTTCCCAACGCTCTGAAATTTTCGCAACCTGAAGGTGCTAAGACTTGAAACATGATCAATTGAAAATTATATTAAATCGATTGCATGTTTTTATTCATCAAATTTCCACTTTATGAATCATCCTTATCTGCATTTTCATTAAGTTATACTCTAACTATATTCTCCCATTCTATTTGTATCACTAATAACTGGTTTAAAATGACATTTTTTTTAGAGGAGTTGCAATAACTATCCTTTACTTCTTCATTAAATTTGTTAGGTTAGCGCAGGAACAGTTTGCTGGAGCTATCCCCAAATATGGCTTCGTCTCCCCTGTAGCCCTGCACTTAATAAAAAGTGTGGCTACTTTTAAATCTGGTTTTCTTTCTAACTACTACAATATGCGGGCTCACAAAATACAACCCCCTCAATTTTTTGACCTAGTTCTCTTCAATCGCCTCACCCGAAAAAGGTTAGCCTGGCTTCCCCCTGATTAGCGTATACTGTTTTTAAAGTATTGCGTGATTCTAATAGGTTGATGTGCAGTGAAAAATAATTTAATTCATAGTTTAGGAATAGTAACTGCTGTCTTTCTACTAAAGCAAGTTAAAATTCTGTTTGATTAGGAATAACATGATACTTTATCAGGGTTAGTATGGTGTATATCCATACATCTTGGTTGTGATTAGAGCTTTCCTCTTAAAACGTTGTAGATTGTAGAAACCGCACAAAGTACACGATGTAAAATATATGAATACATTAACGTTACCCACACAATGTTTGCCAGGTTAGAAAAAAAAACGCGAACAAATATTTATATATTTTTTTTGTATTTCGCGCAAAGTTACACGAAGGCTATCTGCGCTAGCCGTCCCTAATTTAGCAGTGTAAGACTAGAGGGAATATACCTAGTCATCACCACCTACCGCCAACTCTTGGGCTACTCTTTTACCAACGAATAGTGGGACTGATCGTCACATTATAACGCCCTCACGGCTGAAAGGACGAGCATATTTGGTGCAACGGGGATTCGAACCCGCGACCGTCAAATTACGAGTCGAACGCCTTAACCCATCTGGCCATGCCGGGCATAAATATTTGTATGGAGGAATTTACAATGTATAAGGTAAAGTAGGGGAAAGCTTTGTACGGGGAAATAGATGTGTGATATTTTTTTCCTGTTAGAGTATTGAGATGTCTTTTCAGGAACTTTTGGTATGTAATAAACCTTCATAATACTAGATCCCATATTGCTACCAGTGTACAGTATTTCAATATATTAAACTTTGTTCGTTATACTGAAGGAAGTGCTCGATACAAATGAGTTGTAGCCGACTTCCACCCCATCCTTGTGTTATATGAATAGTGTGTATTTGAATTATAAGTAATTAGTAAAGAGAATAAAGTACATGTTTATAATATACACACTACAGACAAACATTAATTTGTTTCAATGAAAATAACTATTTTGGTTTCAACGAACCATTTTCCTCGTATTATTTGATTACATCAAATTTTACTGCACTTTACAGATGTGCTGCTCAGGGCACGTGACTAGATCTGGTTGAGGGTTGGTAGAAAATCTGGTGGGTGAAATCGAAGGGAGAAGAGCGAGAAACGAGCATGGATTCACTTGGTTCTATGACATTAGCGACCCGGCATGACCATGTATATAAAGCACTCGACTCGTAATCCGAGGGTCGCGGGTTCGAATCCCCTTCGCACCAAATATGCTCACCCTTTCAGGTGTGGGGCCGTTATAATGTGATAGTCAATCCCATTATTTGTTGGTAAAAGAGTAGCCCAAGTGTTGGTAGTGATGACTAGTTGCCTTTCCTGTAGTCTTACACTGCTAAATTAGGGATGGCTAGCGCAGACAGCCCTCATGTAGCTTTGCACGAAATTCAAAAACAATCAATGACATTAGAAAATGGATTGAACATGAGATGCTTGATTTGGAAAAAGCTCGTGAGGCAGCGAGAAACAAAGAACAATGGAAAAATCACAGTCGTCGATACTTAGAACTGGGGAAGACGCTATAATTCACTGACTGCACGTTATAAGCTACTTAGGTATGGCATGGGTAAATATTCTTAGGCAATGGAAATTTGCCCGGAATTATGTTGGAGCATTGCCATTTTCGTAAGTAGCTGTAATTTGCTCTAACCAACTGTCAATAATATTTTGACGATTTTTACTTACACTATACCTTCAACAGTAGCTCAGCAGCAAGACTTAGAACTTAAAAAACTACACAGTGAGTTTCCATATCTACAGTGGATACAGTACAGACAGTCCAATGTGGAACTTTGTGTTGAACAACAAACACACTCTTGCCAGACAAAATAATTCCGACTTTGCGGTCAAATTAAGCAGTCCAAGAGCAAGACGAGAAAAAAAATGCAAACATTTTATTAAAAACATGCACATGCGCGGAAGGGAAAAGTTGGTGAGTTTGCCGAAACTTCCTGTTTTTGTGATGTAAAAAAAAAATATGCTTATATAGTTATAGCGGAGCTACTTCTGATATTTAACGTTTCCTATATCGTCTGCAAACTACTGATGAAGCATTAGCTCTTTTTGGCTTAAAATAGTTACATGCAATAACTTTTATTTATACTTTTGTAATTAAATAACTTTAAATAACTGTCTCTTTTTTCGCCAAAGTCCACACGAGCTCATTACTTTGGAATACAACTGACGAGGCAAATCATTATTCTCTGCTCGGTTCTTGCAATACAGCTTGTAAACAATTTTACTTTGAAAATCGTCACTATACGCTCTTTATCACTAAACTCATAGTTACGCAGTCTAGAACTAAATAATAATAATATTTTGACTCAGTCTATAACATTCCCCACAATACTATATATTCTGATGAAATAATAGTCATTAAGATTCAGAAAGCTCTACTAACATGACGCAACAACATAATGATCACTAACTCATACCAATTGATGAAGACAAAATGGCTTTCTACACCTCTCCAGAACAAGCCTCAGATACTGACTGATCGCTTAAAAGCGTGCTTTATTGTACTAAATATTTTTATGTTATTGAAACTCTTTGCCACTAAGTTCATGTTCATATGAACGTTTGGCATCTGCTCCCCACCGGTTGAATAACTGAAGTGCACATAAACTTGAAGAAAGATTGAGTGTTTTAACTTTAATACATAATTATTATGGCACTACTGTCAACAATGAAAATGTATGTAAGTTATTTATGGGAAAGGACCCCAGAAGAATAGAGCACATTAATATGTTATTTCAGTAGTGCATACACGTACGTATATGATAGCCAATGATTGAAACAGCTAATATACTATTGTTGTACAGAATTGTTTAAATTAGTAATATAATTTGACAATTAGTAACTGCTTTGTATGTGAACAGTACAGTACTTTACTGTAATAAAACATATTTATGATAATTTAGGCCTAGCTTCCTATGCATTGTCACAACAGAATGATGATTTGTTGACTTTTCATCTGGATGTTTGTTGATTTTATGTGAACAGTCATGCAACTGTTTAAGCTATATTTCATGCAAAATTGCTTCCAGATTTAATCTTACAGCATCTACTTTCCACACATATTCTAAGGATGGGGGGGCATGCCCCTAGACTTCCGTCGCTTCAGCATGCTTTAAATGCTGATTGTGTTTCTCACAGTAGTTAGTGTAAAACGTGGTGCTAAATTTGTCACTCAAAATGCGATAACTTGGTGAAATTTGAGCTATTACGTCAAAGTTTGATTTTTCTCTTTCATTTATAAAAGGGGAAAATTAGTATGCCTATATCGTAATTTCGGGACCATGGATTCGGATCTCTGCCATACCAAACATGTTACCCTTTCAGTTGTAATGACGTTATATGTACTGTCAATCTCCCTATTCGTTGGTAAAGTAGTAGCCCAAGAGTTGACTGTGGGTGGTGCAACCAGCTGTCCTCACTCTAGTCTATCACTGTTATATTAGGGGCAGCTAGAGCAGATAGCCCTCGTGTAGTTTTGTGCGAAATTGAAAACAAACCAGATTAACTGGACCAAAGGTTGCCCATAAGTCAAATACTGTTGACATTTAACATTTATAGGTTAAAAAATATGTCAGTTGGCAAATGTATTGAGCGTGCAGTGCCTGTTTTTTATAAGTTCTTAAAATCTCTGCATATACATGGATAAACTCTAAAAAATAAGATAAGGAAAGCGTACGCACGTATTTATTTAGTTATTTATACAAGAGGCCCAACTCCCTTAAAGCTCGCGAGAAGGGACGTTCACCTTTAGTACCTTATTTCTGTCACAAGTACGCAAGTTGCCTTTTCATTTCTCAAGAAGCACGTGGTTGTTTGTCAGCTTCACAGTTTCGTAAAACATTACTTTCCGTTATTAATTGTGCTTAAGTTGTTTCTCATGCGCGATCAATAATAAACATGTCAAGGTTTTTGATCCCATGTTTAGAAATACTGTAGCTCCAACTAAATAAACGTGCTTTATTACAAACAATAACGATTTGAACCAATTCGACGTTACAAACGCTAAACAATAATATTTGCCACAGCTTATTATACGAGAACAAACCAGTTTTATGACAGCATATTTTTAAAAAAAATTCAAACAGAGAAGGTGAGATTTAAATTATCACGTCTTGACTTCTTTCGACTTTGTATTATATTTCATTTTGAATGACCAAGAAGGACCTGTGCAAAACATGTAACCACAAATCTCTAACCAAGGACTTTTCTTCATCTGTCTTCTAATTTTTTTTCCGTTTTTCTCTCTTTTTATTTTATAAATATGAAGTAATTTTTGTTCATTATTTAAAGCTGCACCAGAACGAGTCTACATTTTTTCTTCTTCTCTCTTTTGTGTGTTTTTGTTACAATAACTTTATAGAACAAAAAGAAAAGGCGAATTTGAAGTTTAAATGATTCAAACGAAACAAATTCACTCGATTTCACGTTTTTTCATCTTCTTAATGATGTCGGCAAAGGCACTTAGTCAAATCTAGTCATGTTTTAGAGGGAACTGTTTGAACGCCATATTAAAGCATCTGAGTGTATTGGCAAATAAAAATGATTTTGTGTTTGTTTGTAGTCAAGCGCGAAGCTATACAGTTGTTTACACAGGCTTGCTATGGTTTTATTGTCACGAAAGTTTTACGTATTCTAGAGTAACTCCTGTGCACTGAATTCGAAAATGATATGCATTTTTCCCCATCACGAATAAATTTTTGTTTGTTATAAAAAGTCATCACCAAATATGCTCGTCTATTCAGCCGTGGGGGCGTTATAATGTTACGATCAGTTCCACTATTCGTTGGTAAAAGAGTAGCCCAAGAGTTGGCGGTGGGTAGCGATGACTAGCTGCCTTTTCTATAGTCTTACACTGTTAAAATGGGAACGGCTAGCGCAGATAGTCCTCGAGTAGCTTTGCGCGAAATTCAAAAACAAACAAACGAAACGTCATATGTACTTTTACATAAGTGAATTATTTTCATTTAAATCGAACATTTTGTTCTGCATAAAATGTTGGCAGCCACTGACTATAGATCTCTCCACACCAATAAAACGCGAGTCTTATCGGTCGTTCTAGAGCCCAAACATAACAAACATAATAATAATAAAAATGTTCATCACGGTGAACAAAATAATAATTTAGTCTAACCAAGAGTTTTTTACTTCCTTATTTATAAAGAACTCCTTCGGTAATAGGAAACAAGTGAATATTATTTTCGAAATCTGTGTAACTGAATTATGGAAAACCTTTTACAAAAACCAAAACAGCTTTTATGAAATTTAAATGCGCAGGCCTGTGTTATCGGTGCTATACTAAATGGGGTATCGAAACCCGATTTTTATGGTTATAAGTCCTCAGACATACCGCTAAACGACTAAGGAGAAAGAGCAGTCAATAATAATTAAACATAAAAATAAACTGGGCATAAAACCTGTGTAAAACGGTCCCTCAAGAAGTCTGGACGTATTTCAGAATGTAATTTTAATCTTGACGACCTACAGCCCTCTGGAAAAAAAGTCGTTAATTAATGTACGATTTTATTTTTATTTTTTAACGTTAGAAAATTAGATTGAAATAACATATATACGATAACTAAAGAGCTTGCTTTGTTGGTTGCTGTCTGAGTAAATGACACGGTTCTGGTCTACCGATTCTCTCACGCTTATCAGTTTTATCTTCGCTGTCCATGGTGTCGACAACTTTCTTCGAGCGGGCAGTGAAAGTTTCTAACTGTTTTTAGTTGCTTACACCGCCGCTATAACTCACCGGGAAATGAACTGTATGTTCTTTATTTTTACGAGGTTAATAGTTAAGTAGTAATCAGTACACGTCGTTGGATAGTGAATGCTAAACACTGAAAAATAATGTGCATTTTAATAATCAAATCATTGATTTTGTCAACACAATGAAAACATAAACAAGTGTTACTTAAAACTGCGTCGTATTTTACAACCTATATTCGTCTTTATCTTTGTTTGTTGCAGATCGAAACATGAGAGCATATTTGAAATTAAATCAAAGTTTAAAATATATCACAGTATATAAATGTTTCATTTTCAAAGGATTATGATCTAGTTAGGAATGGGACATTTAAAATATTGGTAATTATTATTTATGTGAACTTTTCGCATTGTCTCGTTTAATTGGCCCAGCATGGCCAGGTGGGTATAGCACTCGACTCGTAACATGAGGGTTGCGGGTTCGAATTCCCGTCACACCAAACATGCTCGCCCTTTCAGCCGTGGGGGTGTTATAATGTGACGGTCAATCCCACTACTTGTTGGTAAAAGAGTAACCCAAGAGTTGTTGGTGGGTGATGATGACTGACTGTCTTGTCTTACGCTGCTAAATTAGGAACGATTAGTGCAGATAGCCCTCGTGTAACTTTGCGCGAAATCAAAAAAAAACAAACGAGTTTAATTTTTATGCTTTATCGGAATCAGCTATTTGCATTAATTTCTATAAAAAACTGTATTTGTAAATTGAAAGAACCAGCATCTAAGATTTAGGTTTATGTCTAAATTTAGATTTTGAGCATATTAAGTGCACAGAAGTTATTTTTCAGATTGTGTCTCACACATAGGAGGTTCGAATATAAAATATATTACTACGAAGTCAGAGTTATTTTACCTTTCACCGATTTTAAAGAAATAAACCAAGTACAATGGAAAAAAAATAGAAAAGTATTTTTTATTTATTTAAGTCAATCAAAGTGGCGAATAGATAACACAAAAGAAAGCATTTTTACCATATTTAGCTGGTTATGAATTTGTCTGGTGGTTTTTCTACCTGTGGATATATCTATTTGTAAATAAGTTTCAAATTTATAAAGGATTGCCTGATATACATGAATTTTTAATGCTATATATATTATATTACGCACGTATTACTTTATCCACACAAGCTGAGGTACCTATACTCTGGACGGAAGTTATGTAAATTCATGATTAATGAAAGGTTATCTTAGGACGTGAAAAGTTGTTTCTTTGATATATATATATAATAAACATAAAAACAACAAACCACAAGACGTGAAACCGTAAATTTGAATGTATCTCCTGATGGACCCAACAAAAGCCAAATTTGGTGAATATCCATCAACAGAGGCAAAGTATTGGTTTAAAACGCAAAAACCGCGAAATGCAAAATTGAAATTTATGTGTATTTCCTCATGGACCTAATTAACTTCCATACCAATATTGGTAAAGATCAATCCACACTCTACGAAGTATTTACATGACATACCACAGACAGTACTAATATATTTGTATAGATGGCGCCAGTGAATTAGATTTGCGTGTTATATATTCATGACGTCATATCCGCACCATGAGAACGGAGAAAAATAAAGTTTACCGTGACAAGAAACGGAGATGCACAGAAAAATCATGACCCCTATAACGAGTCTACATGCACAAAGGAAAAAAATTCGCAAAGTTGGGGGTTGCATATCGCGTAATAAAAAGGTTTTTTCCAGTATCATTCAAGCAAGAGTTCCAATATAGTATGATTACTAATGATCATTCCAATAGATTCATGAAAGTTGCTACGTCCTCAAGGTCTTACCTGAGTCGTCTGTGGAAAAGAACACTGTTCACATTTGCATATATAGTGTATACTATTTCACAACAATCTTTCTCACAATAAAGTGCACGCGATACTATACGCGAACGAACAAGAAAAACAAACAAACGTACAACTAGAACGAAATACTATATTGCTGAAACTATATTTACTAATAGAAATGTATAGTATGAAAAACGATGAAGAAAGTAGGTGAGGTTGAAATGTTCGCCTTATATATCGAATTTTTTCGAAATGCTCAGTGTGTTGAACTTGAGATCGAAGGTTTTATGGTATAAAACATTTGTATCTGAACACAAGTCATACTTTCAGCTTAAGTATAGCCTAGAAGGCCTATGGCAGACGTTCAATTCATTTGTGAGTAAAATCCAGTATAGGCTGAAAACTCCAGTGTATATTGTAACCATATCTTATTGACATCCAAACCACAGAGTTAAGAATTGTTTTTCACATATTTGGTTTCAATATACTCTTCTCTTGAAAGTAACTTGATTTCGCCTTTGTTATACCGTTTACTTCGAGAAATTAACTTTTCCATTTGCACCAGAAACTTTCCAATTACCTAAACCTCAATTAAATACTTTCTATACGTTCTCTGTACTACGTTGGCAAGTTCTTCTTACTTTATGATTTGTTAGTTTCTTACTGTATTTCTTCAAGTGCGTTTAGGCCTCACAAACAAATGACAGTCTCTCAGAAATTGTATATTTTCTTCACACTTTTCTGATTCACATCTTACTCCTTTAATGCATGTCTGAAACAGTTGTGTACTTGTTTTTCACACTTCTTTTGTAAGAAAAATATCTTTATAAATTGTCTCGTGTACGATTGATTGTTAAACCCGTAAATTAGGAACAAGAGGAAAAACACTGTACCAACTTTGGTACTGATAACGCCAGTCTTGCGTGAAGTGGGATTCTGTTAGTTTATTTTATATCCGCGAATGAGGGTCCTATTTTTTCCCCTTGTCAATGTTACACAGGAAAAATATGAAATAAATTAAATAAAACGATGTTGAAATATTTTACCTATCAGCGAGTTTCATGAGAAATATTCTACAGTTTTATTCGTAGAGTATCCTGTTTGTCCATATGGCTTAACTATTGCAGTCACGCAAAAAAAAATAAAAAAAAATCTACTTATAAGTTTCTGAAATAGCAAGATTGGCGTAACAGAAACTATTACTTGGAAGAGTGGACATTGAACTAGTACCTGAAATATAATTAGCTTTAAAAGAATCAACTTATAATTTGGGGTATGATAAAGTCTTATCTCAGTAAGTTACAAAAATAAGCGTTACGTATCCGGTTGGGTAAGTGGTAAGTTTATGGACTTACAATGCTAAAACCCAGAGTTATATTCGTCGCTGTTGACAAATATTAGGTAGCCCACTGTATACTGTTGTGCTAAATAGAATAACAAACGGTGAAACGTAGTCACATTTTAACATCTTTTAACGTTTGCAAAACTGACTGCAATTAGTTTGTTTTTGAATTTCGCGCAAAGCTAGCTGTCCCTACTTTAGCAATGTAAGACTAGATACAAGGCAGCTAACTATCACAACCCACAGCCAACTCTTGGGCTACTCTTTTACCAATGAATAGGGAGATTGACCATCACATTATAACGCTACCACGGCTGAAAGGGCGAGCATGTTTGGTGCGACGCGGATTCGAATCTGCGATCCTCGCATTATGAGTCGAGCGACTAAACTACCTGGCCTTGCCAGGCTATATTCTTGATATGTAAAAATACATATAGTGCCCATTCTGAAAATATAATAAAACTTTTTACTGTCATTTTTTCCAAATACCTTTATATCTACGCAATAGATCCACAGAATGACAAGAGATTCCATCAGGTACTTTTTATGGGGTAGCGCTAAACCTTTTATAACTGACATTTCTATCAATATAGATAAAATTACGACCTCTGTATCCAGAATGTATCTTTATTAGCTCAATATTTTGCCATTAAAGCTTCATCAGGAGCTCTTGGTAACCTACTAATTTAATAATTCAGTTGAGTTATGGAAGTTAACTAAAGAAGATTATCAAAGTAATTTGCGTTAGAGATTGGGGCAAAATATTGTAAATTTTAGACTATTTAATAATGAGTAATAGTGATATACATATACAGCAATGTATGTGTATAAATAAATGTATATTTGTGGTCTTAAACACGTATATCAATACGAAGTCTGATCAAAGTGTTCTAAGACTTCTTCTGTTACAGGTACCAGTACAGAGGCAGAGAGCTTCACTGAGGTGTGTACAAAGTACACATAGTGATCTACCCCACTAACAAGCCACTTCTCCAGACCTTATACCAGTGTGTCCCTGTCGTAATAAAAATGAACAGAAAAGAAGAACAACGTGTTTGCATCACGTTTTGTGTTAAAAATGGTAAAAGAGGAACAGAAATCATCGAAATGTCAGAGCTGTCTTTAGTGATGACTGTTTAAGTAAGGTTGTCGTTTATCAGTGGATGAAACGCTTCCAAGATGGCCGGGAATCGGTCAAAGATGACCCACATTCTTGGCTACCGTCGACATCGTCCATTGATGAAACGGTCGCTAAGGTGAAATAAAAAATTCGAAGTAATGGAGATTAACTATCCACGAAACTGCTGATGAGCTGGATACTTCATTTGAATCATGTCAGGTGATTTTAACTGAAAAACTCTGCTTGCGTCTTCATCAAGACAACACGCCTTCACACACTGCTGAGTTTGTTCAAAACTTTTTGGCAGAAAACGAAAACATTCCTGTGATACCACATCTCCCGTATTCTCCAGATCTTGCACAGTGTGATTTTTTTCTGTTCCTAAAAATCAAAATTAAGTTGAAAGGAAAGATATTTGGTAACATTCTAACCACCCATAATAATATGAAAGCAGAACGTTGTCGTTGTCGCATAATAGTTGAAGACTTCCAGCATTGCTTCCGAAAACGGTAGGAACGTTGGAACAAGTGTGTATCAGCTGGGGAGATTACTTTGAAGGTGAATTTTACAGAAAAAAAAGAACTTTGCAGTCAAAAGAACTACTCATACTGATTAATTTTGCAGGTTCACATTTTTTACAAAAAATATGTGCTAATAAATAAAACATAGAACTTGGTGCAGAAAGAGCCCTTTCCGAGCGGCAATCCGAACGTTTTAGTTTTTACATTTGCCGCTAGGAAAGGTACTGTGACGTAATAGTTGCCAAACAAACCGCCAACGCCAGTGCGTTGAATGTAAATAAACATGGGCAGTGCATACGGAGAAACAGAGGCAGAGTTTGTTTTGACTTTGTGTTCTGAACAGTGTCGAGTAGCGCCATATCAATTCAAACCTACTATGAACGAACCTAGAACAGTTACTTTTGACACAGATCTGACAAGTTCTAGTGATGAGGACAGTTCCACGAGTGAGAGTAGCGGAACTGTGAGTGATACTGATAGCGCCCAGGCCGGTTGCGAGTCGGTCATACCTCCAGTGGAAGAACGGTAAGCCTAAGTCATGACATTAAATATGGTCTGTATTATTTCACGTGCAATTTTAAGCATCTCGAAACCTGTCTGGTGTTTATAAATTATTGGTATCACAGATTGTGTTTTATTTGTTTATACTTTGCCGACTATGGTAACTAATACTCGGCCCTTCCACAATCATTGTACCAGGTATTTATGACTCGTAACAAAATGAATTTCAATTATACGTCATAATTCTGTCTATAAAATCAAACTAGATGTAGCAGTCTGAATAATTAATTTATCTTGAAATGTTAAATTTGAAAAATGTAATCCTTCAAACTTTTCCATATTTAAAAATGATACAAAAACATCTTCAGAATGATCTTCCAGCTTTAAAACTCGAAATATACTCTATTTGGGATAGATTTGTCCACTGTCTAGACCAGCAAATCAAGGTTTCACTGACTTTCAGGTGCCACAAATGCAAAACACGTTCATGAATGTGAAATGTGTATGTCTAGTTACATTCTTCAAAAACTTGTACTTTTTAAATTAATATATTATACTAGTTATTGTTTATCGCTTTATGCTGCACACATACCTTTAATTTTGTTCTTTTCGTGATGGCAAGGGATGGCTTCAGAGGGTGGAACCTGTACGCTGCAGGCTGAGATCAGTCCTCAGCTCTACACGAGGAAAGATGGTGGAGAAGATCCAATCTACTGCCGATGGTTTTTTCAGTCTCAACCTGCCTGGCTTGAAACCCACGGAATCCAAAACAGTGAGATCCGACGAAAAACATGAGCGTTCAAAATGAGCTTGACAAAGCTTTTCATGGTGTGAAGGAGTCCAGTTCTTCCTATTGACCATCCGCACACACTGTCGCCACCTTGCCGGTTCCTTCTCCTTGCACGGAAACGAAAAAAAGCTTTTGCCCAATGCCGAACCGTTTTTACAACCATAAGCAGGCCTGGCATGGCCAAGCGCGTAAGGCGTGCGACTCGTAATCCGAGGGTCGCGGGTTCACGCCCGCGTCGCGCCAAACATGCTCGCCCTTTCAGCCGTAGGGGCGTTATAATGTGACGGTCAATCCCACTATTCGTTGGTAAAAGAGTAGCCCAAGAGTTGGCGGTGGGTGGTGATGACTATATGCTTTCCCTCTAGTCTTACACTGCTAAATTAGGGACGGCTGGCACAGATAGCCCTCGAGTAGCTTTGTGCGAAATTCCAAAACCATACAACCATAAGCAACGCAGTAAATCATGTTATCATAAAACAAACATAAAGTAGCAATATCAAGACAAAAAATAGTTTCACAAAGTATGTAATCCGAAAAAAGCACCGATAGAACTACATAAAACACCAGCACTGAAAGAAACACAATGGTTGACGCGCAACGAAGCGTGTTTGGCAACTATTGCGTCATAGTTGTAAAACGTCACGGAAACAGCCGAATGACCGAGAGGAACTTGAGTTCGAGAACCCGCATATTTTGTTTTATTTTTTACTCAAAAACTAAAGTGTTTAAAAATATGGCAACCACACAGGGATTAAACCTAACCAAAGTACAGTTGCTAAGGCTATTATTAAATTTGTTGAAAATTCACCTTCAAGGTGATAGCATATGATACTGATGTATGTAGATTATTCTTCGGAATAAAAGTGAAGTCTTATAACGTTTTGATCACACCTCGTATTACATTACATTAAACAAACAGACAGCCTTGTCATGAGATCACTACACTCAACAATTTTAACAGATATTTTCATAGAAGGTTTTACAAAAAGAGTGTTCTCTTTTATACATGAAAAACCTAGATTTTACAAACACTACTACACTGATAACACGTGCGTCACTTACCCCATAGTCATGAAAACTTGTCTTCTTATTAAATCGTAACTTTATAGACAGCAGAATGCACTTTACCATGGAAATAAAAAATAGTAACAGCCAACCATTTCTTGAGATATTTACAACCAGACAGAATGGTGAACTTTATACAACCATAGTCATAAAACTACCTCGTATTAAAAAATAGTTATTTTCCTTATGGATTTTCATTCACCTTCTGTGGTAGCATTAAGTGCTTGAATAACAGAGTTGAAAACATTTATGAGAAAAATTCCATCAGACACATTGTTTTAAATAAAATGGGTGTACCCCTCTAGTTTCATCACCAATAACTTAAAGAACATAGAATTTAATAACCGATAAACTATTTACTTTTTGTATTTTCAGAATCTACGTGAAAAAACCCAATATACAACTAAAAAGTTCAAAATTGATGTTTGTTGGAAATCTTGAAGAAATCTCTGATTTATACTTGTCAAACCTGAGCAAAGAAAACCTGGAAACTGAAAACAAGCATACAAACGTCATTTATTAAATACCCTGTTCCTGTAGACAAACATACACTGGAGAAATTGAAACACTTTGGGGCAAGGATAGAAGAACACAAAACTGTACAAGACTGAAGAAACTCAAACTTCTTCCCTAGAATAACATAAATCTTTAACTGTACATAAAATAGTCTGGAACGATTGCAGACACTGTAACTTAGATAACGTTGAAAGACTAAAGAAAATCAAAGACTATTTTCAAACTAACACTATTTAACTATCACTAAATAGAGACTTTAGCTCGGAAATCAACAGTTTATCGCTATAATTGACCAAATGATCACTCATTTCACAAACTACATTATAAAAATCTCCAGCAAAATTCGTTTTGTACACTTCATTTCTCCTAAACGTCATATATAAACTCCTGGAAAAGCCAGTATGAGCTGACTTGAAGGTGAAAGGTAAAAGTGTTTGAAAATTCTGTCCTTTTCACCCGAGTTACTTCAGTAGATGAGTTTTCCAAGACTTGTTTTACAAGCGTCACTCTGAACTAACCACTTTCTACCCATTTCACTTTTGTTTCTTGACCATGAACACTCTACTCAGATAATCTTTAAAGGATTGCATAAAGACATTCATGAGTGTCAATTGTTAGGTCATGCTCGCCAGTTGTCAATTAAAGGCTTATACTTATGCCTTTTTATGATATAAGTATATATTGTAATGCTATTGTTGGACTTAGGATTCTTCTGTAGTAGGTGTCTGTGACTTGTTGACGATAAATTCAACGATAGATGAACAACACGCATTGCACTTGTTTTCACCTTTTTTCGTCTAATACTATATATTTAACACTTAATCGTCTGCTAGCCTTCTAGAAATATCCGTACTCTGGACATTAATAAATTTCATACCAGTTCGATCGATAGCCAAACATAAATGAATTATAAACCAATTTTGAATAAGAGTCTGCTTTTAACTCTCTTATTATAAAAACAAGCTAACTAAATAATCATTAAATATTAACTCACAAAATAATTAATTAATAATGCCAACATTAAACTGCCTTTTGTATCAAGACAATAACTAATAATTAACATAAATGAATAAATTACATAACAAGAATAAGTGTTTGTTTGGTTTTGAATTTCGCATAAAGCTACTCGAGGGCTATCTGTGCTAATTTAGCAGTGTCAGACTAGAGAGAAGGCAGCTAGTCATCACCACTTACCGCCAACTCTTGGGCTACTCTTTTACCAACGAATAGTGGAATTGACCGTAACATTATAACGCCTCCACGGCTGAAAGGTTACGAGTCGCATGCCTTAGCACGCTTGGCCATGCCGGGCCTCAGGAGTAAGTGACAAAGGTTTGATCTTAATGTTGAGAACTGATGAAATTGAGGTTAGCTGTGATAAATGAGCTAAATGTATTATTTGAAAATGTAGAGCACCTGTTATTTTCAATAATGCTAGGAAAGAAGTGTTTCAGAAAGAAGAACACCAGGTCAACGAGTACATTGTATATTCCAGTTGGCTATCATGACAAGTGCCATAGTCGTCCACACACAATGATGATACAATTTTGCATGCTATCAATACGATAAAGCAGTTTTACATCAAAATACATGTAAGAAAACAACGAAGAAACGTAAATTAAAGTGCAGAAACAAGGCGGTTATGGCTGTTTCACTCGTCTTTAAACAACTCAGTCCATCAAACTCAAAACTACAGTGGTTACAAGCTAAGCAAAAGTGTATGTTGAGCATGTGCGTTTTGTTGATAAATGTTGACCAAGAATAAAAAATGGTGGTGAGAATGAGGGCATTATGATTTCTGTTGCTAATTCAAATGATGTTAACCCAGTTGATGGTGAGGAAAGTACTCCATGTCCCTTTTTGTCTTTTCATGGTGGACCAGAAGAGAAACAGCTGAAAGAAAAATAGCCAACAATCATCCTCCAAGTCAATATGGCTTAGAGTGAAACTTACGAGCAGTTAGAATGGTGGAACTTCGTGCTACGTGTTCTACAAGCAGTTTAGTGGAGTTTCCAACGAAAATACTGTAGTATGGGGACATACTATATGTTTTACATCTCTTTATTTACAATGTAAAGTTTTCAAAAATATGTCGTTTTAACATAATTTTCGAGCTCGAATACAGTGGTGCCCAAGTTCGTTTTTATTAGTTGCTTTCCTTAAGGAGTAAAGTATATTGAAAAGCCTATTGAGTTATTCATGTAGGTGAATCAGAAAATAGTGACCAGTGGATTTGCCCTTAATCTTCACTGACTGCTAGTAAGCTGATTTAACAAGAAACAGTTTTCTTGTGTCAGGAAATTGAGGATTTATTTAAAAGAGTGTTGAGGATTCAGAAAATAAATGTTAATAGGAGTACATAGATTGTATTTAGATTTAAAACAGACTTACGCTGACTTAAGCAAATTTTAACCTGTTGATCAGGAGCAGATGTTTTCTTTTTTAACATAATGAGAGCTCTCAACTGCATATTTCTACAAGTTCGTACCTTTTCTTACGTTTTATTTCACGAGGGCTCCTAAGATTTTCATGTTGTATTAAGCGATCACTTTCCATAAACTAAGTTTAGCTCATTGTTTACTTTCATGATCGCCGCCAGGCTCTCGTTATTTGATTAAGAGTCGCCTATGTTCATCATACGTTAACAAGTTTTCAAGCTGGTTTCATTTTAAGTATGAAGCATAGTTAGTGGAATGTCGCTAGAGTCGTTTTAACGTGAAGTAAGGACTTGGATTTCATAGTTCTAGCATATTTACATAGATTAAAGTAAGAGTATTTTAACATAGCTTGTGTTTATTTTATTTAGTGCTTTCAGCTTACTTAGCCTAACTTACGAGAGGTGCATATGGATCAGCAGAAGTATTTTTCTATCAAAGTCTTCATTAACTCTTGTTGGTCTCACACTTTCTATTTGAAGCACACACGATCAAATGACCTCTCTATTTTATCATTATGTTTTGTGTTAGTGGAATATTGTTTATTTGTATTAACTGTGAATCATTAAATATTTGTTCTATGTATAAATCCGTATCTCTTTTCTTTGTGATTTAACTGTTATAACTCGTTGGGAAATAAACACCCAAGTCCGAGAATTTCCAATTATTGGTGAGCCTAAATAGTTACCATAATAACTAGGCCCGGCATGGCCAGGTGGATTAAGGCGTTCGACTCGTAATCTGAGGGTAGCGGGTTCGAATCCCCGTCCCACCAAACATGCTTGCCCTTTCAGCCCTGAGGACATTATAATGTGACGGTCAATCCCATTATTCGTTGGTAAAAGAGTAGCCCAAGCGTTGGCCGCGAGTGGTGATGACTAATTGCCTTTCCTCTAGTCTTACACTGCTAAATTAGGGACGGTTAGCGCAGATAGCCCTCGTTTTTCAAAATCAAACAAACCACAATAGCTATAGAATATTCACTATACTAGCCAATTGACTACATAGTTAGGGTTGTGATTAATAACTGAAAGAATCTGTCAGTTTTTATTTTCTGGAGTAATGTGGTGTTTCCTTGTCGCAAATTATTATTGCTCCCTAATGCTAGAGAATTAAGTCTAAAGGCTTATATTGCTAAAAACTGGGTTTCGGTACTCGTAGTGAGCGAAGCACAGGTAAACCATTGCGTAGATTTGTACTTAACATCAAACATGCAAATGAAACAAAATACATTGTTACTTGATGGATTCCAGGAGTTAGGACATTTGTGTAATGTGTAATCTGAATATTTATGAGATCAACAACTCAAAAAATGTTGTCATATTTTCCTTCAGAACTATCAAATGTCGTTTCACTGTAAAATAGCTGCAAGGTGATTTGTATTAGACATTTAATTATTGGTGTAAGTATAACTGAAGTTATTAGATTATCTCTTGAATATTGATGATTCATATTATTGTTGATGACTGCTAAAACTTGTTTTATACCAATAAGCTGAAAGAGCTTTTCAATTCTTCATTTTTAAGCAATGGAATTTTATAGTGAACATTGGTGTATATTAATCTAATAAACTAGCTCACATTTCTTGTACGTTTATGTGTGTGACTTCGCCCCTAGGGTAACTACATTGAATTTGGTGGGTATGTTCCAGTCTTACGAGTACCGAACAAGGTAATTGTACTTTTGGAACAACACAAGAAGTAACTTTTGCTGTGACAATTTCTTATGGAAAAGACTTTGTTTCATTTAATTCTGTCTTATTATTCTTGTTTACAATGTTGATCCTGTTGATAGCTCTTAAAGCATTTAAACCTACCTTCAAAGAATATTGCACTGATTAGCAAAACTTACTAACAATTTTACAGTTAAATACAGTGAAGATATTATTATAGGAGAGACAGCGAATGAGGCGAAAGATAATAGTTTGTACACTTTTTAGCAATTGAGATAATAAATGCTTTGACAATTAAATTGTAAGGTTGTAGAAATAGATGAATCGAAACACAGGGAAAACTTTTTACGTGTTGTTATTATTATAGTTATAATACTTTAAGGACAATATTAGACGCTCTCTAATAAGTACTCAAGAAAAACAGCTTCTTGGGTTTTACACCTATTATTATAATCATGCATTAGATCTTGAACTTTCCAAATCTACAATTGTGCATTATTTTTAGAAGGAATTTGAGATTATTGGAGGGAAGAGGCCAGTGCTAAAACCGATGCCGAACTCCTTGAGAGTTTAATAGCAGTAAATCTCATTGAATTAAAATAGCGTTATTAATATTAGGTACCTGGTATTCAAGCAAAATATTTTGAAATATAATGTACAATAATTAAAATAACAAAATGTAGTTGGTTGCCTAGATATAATCAGTGTTTTGGAAACAGACACAATGCGACGCTGAGTATCTGGAAAGTGCGCTGGCAAATATTTACAGAAAATGGAAATTTCTACTTTTGCCAGCGTGAAACATTTTTAGCGGGTATATAAAGAAATAAATGAGGTTAATACAAGCTATACGATACTTATGGCAAGAGTTCATCTTTAAATATTATTGGAAATCGCATCATTCAGAAATTTATGCTAAATCTAAATATGTTGTCGATTTAGTTCCATTCCATCATACTTGGCTTTAACTGTTTTCAATGACCGTAAGGTTTTGGTTGTAGAATTATTCTTTGAAAATTATATTTATTATTTGTACTTAAAACTTTAAAACCGTTAAAATAGTTAAAACTGTAAAGATTCGGTTTAAAGTATTATTTCTTTTATGAGTATTTTAATTAGCAAATTTTGGCATTTTGTTAAATAATAAGAATGAAATTTTGGCATTTTGAAAGACCTCCGCTAGTACAGCGGTAAGTCTACGGATTTACAACGCTAAACTCAAGGGGTTCGATTCCCCTCGGTGGGCTCAGCAGATCGCCTGATGTGGCTTTACTATAAGAAACACACAACATTTTGAAAAGCATATTAGTAAAATTAAAACCAAACAGTTTAGTAGTGACATCTGTCAGATAATACAAAAGGTAAACGAACAGCTGAGTGTGATGCGTCATTCAAGAAAAGCGTTGAAATGGGTCGCGTTGTATAGTCATGGTCGTACTACTTTTATAATGCTCAACAAAAGATATGCCTTTTCAGAGTTGTGAAAAAACGAAAGAGGCAATATTCAACGAATGAAATTATAGTTTTAATTGGAATATTTACATATAAACATTTGAGTACTTGAAAACAAGGATTTTCGTGGAGTTGTGAGAGACTGAGTAACTCAGCCTGAGGCAAAATACGAAATTGTGTTACTGGTAGGTTCTACTACTACTAATAGTGATACTTGGTAGCTTAAACAAAAGGAGTAAAATTAAAAGTAAAAGCTGATCTATAATTGTGTGGCTAAGCTCTATTCGTCGTGTAAACTTTAAAATCATTTTTCAGAAACTTTATTTAATATTTAAACAATTAAATCATATTTTATTAAGGTAACAATCTAGTATTAGTAGTGTAATGCTGTATTATAGTGTTTGCATCCCTATGATATAATTTAACCTGAAATATGTTTTTTTTTATCATAACCAAAATTTATAAAAACAAGATGGCAGCCAAAATTTCACTGTGGTATAATCGTTCTAAATAACTGAAAATACTGTAGTACAGGGTATTGTTATGAACAGAAAGAGACAACAGTACATGTTAAAAATGTAAAATTCATATGTATGTATATATATATATATATATATATATATATGTGTGTGTGTGTGTGTGTGTGTGTGTGTATCAGTATTGTGTTATTTGATATTTACTTGAATGCATGGTATGTGAGCATAAGATCAAATATGGAGCATAAAAGGTATGTATGTTATTTTCTATGAAAAGCAATAGATGTTATAAATCTTTACCAATGTAAATATAATGCACAATATCTGGAATAATATCACAGTAGAGAGGTGGTGCAGGTTTTAGGAAATTATTCATTTCAGGAGTTATCATAAATATAATTTATTTTAGTTTTTGCCTTTTTTTTTTTTTTTTTTTTTGTAGTCATTGGCCAGATAGGCAAGCATCGAGTGATGGATAATGGATGTAGTTGAAGTTCATACATTTTTCAGTTACTGTAATAGGATTTCACATATGGCTTTTAAAATGCCAATATTAAAGCTCAGTATAAAGCAGTGAGTGTGCATTTGTGTATATATGACATATTAGGAATGCATGGCAGAAATGCTTTAGTATTATCAGTCATATTCACAGCTGTACCATCTGCATTTTCTAGGTCTTGTTATTAAAAGCACTTATGTATGTTATTGTTGAACTGATATATTGTGGAAATATTGTGTTCTTTTTTCAGATGAAGGCTTGTCTTGATTATGTATGTACTGTTACTTGGGGCATGTCAAAGTTTTTAGCCATTGACTTTTGTTTTTATTGATTTTCATCTGTTTCAATATATTGGTCATCTTACCATGGCAAGGGTATGACTTGGCACATGTTTCTTTTTGAATGGTTGTGACATCTAAAGGTTATTCACACTTTCTTATAAATGGAGCTAAGTACAAGCAAGGGATTGAATTGAAGACAGGTTCAAGACTTGAATATGAATATTTTATTTTAGAAAAGGGTCTTACGTACTTTTCCTAAAGCAATCAATTCTCAGTGACCACACATTGCCTACAAATGTCACTTTCAAAACGTAGTTCTGGTGTATGTCATTTCACTACGATTTTACATTGGATGGGGTTATCATATCACTGACTGATTTACATATTCAAAGTAGTTTTAATATAGCATACCTGACTCTCTCTATATCATTGTTAGTATAGTTTCAGTTGTCTTGCATAAGTAAGTGTTCACTGTCATGTGTTACATGTAGATTTGCTTCAACTAGAAATGTATCAGGACAACATGTAAACATTCATTAGCTGTTTTGCTACAATATAGCTACATGTCAGACTTAAAAAGGTGTAATCAACACTGACAAAAAAAAAATTGTAATTGTATTAGGGCCTCACTATAAAGCAGTTCAAGGGGTCTGTGTTATGAGATTACATTATAATAATGTTTTTTTTTAAAAAGTGCCAAGTTAATTTCATCGACAAAGCTGCTTTCTGTTTCTAAATCTTAGTTACATGGTTTATCAAAAATTAAAGCATAACCAATAATCCAGCACTTTTTGAACATAAAGTATAATATTTATTTAAAGTCATATTTTCATATAAAGTGTGATCTAAAATGAGAAAATTTGACAATGAAGTTTCATTTTATTAAATTGATTGTTGGTTAGCACTGAGTATTATCTGGTAAAAGTTTGTAATTTGTGGAGCATTTATACTTCAACATAATGAAAAACAAAATGAAAGGATAAATGTATATAAAAATTTTCAGGCCTAAGACAGACCTGTGTTATACTGATTTCATTCCTATAGTGAACTTCATTATAGCAGGGTCCTGGTGTATCTAAAGCATAACCTTTTAAAAATGCACTAAAAATCACAGCTGACATCACATTAAGAAATGACTGTAGTATTTATAGTCACCATGTTTTTAAATGATATTATGAGTGTTTGAGTTTTGTGTTTCTCATATTCAACAAACAAGTATATACTAAAGATACATTTTTCTTCTTCCATAGTAAATGAAGCTTTGGAATTATTTACTTGTTTGTTATATCATTGAGCAAAACAAAAATTAACAAAATTATATATTGATTATAACATTTGATTTTGCATGATTTTAGCCATCAGTTTACTCAATAATTGGATATTAATGTTATTATTAATATTGTTTATTCTATCACACTTATGTAAATATTGCTGTTCTTATTTATCATTAATTTAGTGTGTTTTGATTTCTTCTTTCACTGTGTACGTTATTTTGAAGTGCCTTGTGTGGAATTAATATTTTTAAAACTATCTGTCTGTATTTTAGGTTTTTTAGGAGAGGTGGAGATGTATATATCATTAATTATATCAGATTAAAGACAGTAATAAAGATGCAAAGTAGTGAAGTGTAATGAGGAAGTTTATGCTCTTGTTTAATTGTTGGACTTTATTGGATACAATTTCTCATAAAACGTGATAACTGTAAGAAACTGAAAATCAGCAGACATACAAGTACTGACTTTATTTTGAATACATTTTTATTTATAAAATTACAAATTTGTAAGTTTTAATTGTTCTTGTGTAAATATGTAACACATGTAGATGTGCACAGTTTCATGTAGTATTAACAAAAGTTGAACATTTTTTGACAGTTGTATTTTCATGATGAGAGATGGTTGATTATGGATACCATCAGTATTGGAAGCACTGAATCATCTGAATGAGATTGGTGGGTAAAATCCTTTATGGTATGTTCTGTACCCCAGATTAGTGTATGTCATAATGGCACAGACCTTTGACTGTTTTGATACCAGTAGACTAGAAAACAAGTGATAGAAATTACTTAGAATATCACTGTTTAACAACTGTTTGTTTTGTTTTTGTTTTTTAACAAGCCAAAAAAGACAATGGACTTGTCCAGATGATTCAGTGCTTCCATCGCTGCTAAGAGCCTATAATCATTCATCTCAAAGATGAAACATCTGATATTGTACTGCAATGAATAATACACATTTCATATATACAAAACAATTAACTGTAAGTAATAACTTGTTTCATTAAAAAAAATGCAAAGTGTAAGATTTTTAAAGCTATATGATAATAGCAATTTATTTTAGTATTTTAAAACACTTTTATCCATAAAAAAGTTCTCAATAGAGAAATATGTTTTCCAAAGCATATCATCTGCTGACAGTATAGCTATTCAAAGTCCAGTTTTTCCATTCTTTGTCCATCTGAGCATTGAAAATACTTGCTCGAGTCTTTTATTAGTGTTTCTCTCATTAGAAGTGTTGTGATTATTCACAATTGATGTTTTAATTTTGATCATGTTTGGTATGTGGTTATCTTTTTTCTTTATATTTATAAATTACTGAATAACAACAAAAAACAAAATCCTTACCAATGGATATAAATACCTGAGTTAACATTTATACTATAAAAGTCAGTCACACCTCTTTCATTTCTGCTATCTGGTGTTTGTCAACAGCTAGTTGAGGGGTCACCCTCTGTTGAAGCTCTGTGTGATACAGAGGTATATATGCTGACCAAGGTTATCTCTCTGGGGGTGGGTTTTGATAAGTGACTTGGGAATAACTAGCAAAAATTTGAACTTGCTTTTTCTGGCTCCTTTTACTAGGTCGGCTTCAATACAGGATCATTTTGATCAGCTACCTTCAGCCTCTTCAGTTGGTTACTTGGGTTTACGAGGTTTTGGGATTCTCTCCTGTTGCATTTGATTCTATTCCTTCTTTGTTAGCAGAAATAACAGCAGGTGACTGCTTCATTTTTACTTCTGATATTACTGTTCATGTCGGGAGATTTAGTGTACTTTGGCTTATCACCACTAGGGAAGGCCTATTTCATATAGATTGTCAATGGATGGAACCCCTTTTGGACCTGTGGGTTTTTAGATTGTAATCTGTAATCACTTTAAACAGGTTACAGTTTTCTCAAATTTATCTTGCTTTGATGAGTGTCCTAAGATATTTATCTTTGATTCAACTTTTGTCATTACCCTCAGCAGTTTGAGGATGAGTTGGGGATTTTGCTGACATCCATGTCAGTCAAACTGTTTTCTTCTATCTTTCATTTTCTGACTGGTTTGTTGTTGGGATTTGTTGGGTAGAGGCATTTTGTTAGGTTTGTTTAGCATCTTCTGCCCATAGGAAGTTATAGGAAGCTCCTTTTCTTTATCCCATGCTATTTTCTGGAATTTCAGGGATGTTATAATCTTGAATTGATACAACCCCATTTACATTTGCATTATTTCTTTTATTGCCCTTGGCTTCTTACCTTTCTGATGCTAATTTGGGAGTATCTGCCTATAGTGTTTTCCAACCCCTACCTTCAATATCCAGTCTAATTATTAACATAATGTTGTCCATCCATATTCTGGAGGATTTTCTGTTTGGGCAGACTGACAACAGTGTCATCGCTAACTATCCTAGGGATACGGGAGCAATGGAAGCACAATTACATCACTTTCCAGGCATATAGAGTTCTTTCACCAGGGAGATATGGGTACTCTATATTTTGCCTTCAGGGGGGTTGTTCATTAAATTTAAATCACTTCCACCATTGTCTGCTCAAACTGTGGAGTAGAGCTTCATTCCCAGGCAATAACAAGGTTGTTAGTCATAAAGGCAGTACAAAGGGTCGAGAGTCATAAAGGCAGTAGAAAGGGTCAAGCCTATTCATCTTTGATTTTATTCCCATTATTTCGTTTTACCAGAGAAGATAAGAGATTAGCATCCAATCATCAATCCTACTTGTCTCAACCAATCTTTAAGTTCTCCTCACTTCACAATGGGGTCTTTTCTCAACCTACAATGGCAATTTGCAGCAGGGCTCTGGATGATCAAGTTCAATGTTACCAACACTTATCTCCATATTCCCATAGCAGAATCTGCCCAGAGGTTTCTTAGGTTTGTACATGAGGGCCAGGTTTTGTAGTTACAAGTTCTACCTTTTGGTCTTGTTTCAGCACCTTATGTCTTCTGCAGGGTTGTATAAACCTATTCTTGACACCTGCATTATATAGATGACTTGCTTTCTCTAGTTCAGCCCTGTTAATTAGCAGAATAGCACTCTCAAATTCTCCTTTTAGAAGTCACAAAAGTGGTTTCCTTATTAGGTTGGAGAAACCTGTCTTGTTGCTCACACAATATCTTATCTATCTGGGTGTGTTTTTCAATCTTCACTAAAGTAATACTCAACCAACCCTTGTCAGTCTTTAAGTCATATAAAAAGCCACCAGGTTTTACTTCTGTCTTCTTCTTCTACAGTGTAGATGGTTCTCTTTCTCTTTTGGGAATGTGAACATCCCTCGAGCCTCTCATTCCTGATCAGTGTCTCCAAATAACTCAACTGCTCAATTCACAACAGATAATTCTGTCACATCTTTTCAAAATATCATTATTCCTCATCTCCATGTGCAGCAAAACATTGAACTTAATAGAGCAATGATTATTTGCACTGAGATGTTCTCCAGTTTCCATTATTTTGATCATTTCTATGTTTGTAGTTAACTATATATCTAAAATAGCATTAGCTTCTTGTAGGTTCCTTGACTAATTGGTGAAGAAAGGTTTTGAAACTATTCTGGATGTCTTTTTCCCTCATGATTTCACAAGCATTTTCCAATCTGTATGCCTGAAATTAAAATCCTCCACAATTATGACTTTACTAACAGCTGAAATCATCATCTCATTGTAAAATATCACACTAATTCCATCAGTATCATTTGGTCGTCTTTATCAAATGCCCACTAAAATTCTATTCCTTTTATATTCCTTCACAGAAACCCAAGTGGATTCAGTCTCTTTGCTATTATCTTTAATATCCTCAATATCAACAGGATGTAACTCACATGTTACTTATAAAGCCACTCACATCTTTAATACTCTATCCCTATTAAATAGCCTGTATTTCAAAGAAACTTCTGTCATAAGAATCATCTGTGTTTAACCATTTTCATTTATTCTTATTATATCAAAATCCTTCATTCTTATCAATGCTCTAAAGTCATTTTTTTCATTTCTTATACTTCTAGCATTACAATAACAACAATTAAGTTTTTCCTTATACTTACTATCAATACTTCTTTCATACAAATGCTAAAACTGCCTCTGCTTCTTGTTCTTTTAAATTTATGTTTTCCTGGCTCTCACTGTTGTATAGTTCTAATTTAAACTTCCCTTACAGCTGAGTTAATAACCTTAGCAAACAAGTCATCCTTCCCTATTTGAATGTAAACCATCCATTCCAAAAAGTTTCCTTCTTCCTCTGAACTGATCCCGCAAGTCCAACCAACCAATCTGCTCATCCTTACATACTAACCTAAGTTTATCATTTAGCCCTAGTGATCTGTTTAACTTCATCCCCACATTTGATTCTGAGCTTTATTCCTTACAAAAGTAAATAACACCATGTAACACAAATTTTGTTCCTGGATAGTATGTGTTATTTCTTAATTGCTTATGTTGTAAAAGTACAGAAAATGGCCACTATTCCCTATAAACTTTGCTTTTGTGACCTGGAGCTGCAGTGTTCCTGCTGTCCCATAGGCAAAGATAACAGGGAAACTTGATAAAACTTCCTTGGAAGACCCATCAGGAATGTCACCATTTTGAAGTCTTCGATAATCTTCCAGCCATACACATCATACTTAAAGTCTTTTAGCAAGATCTAGACGCTGTTGTATTACTCTTTGAGATGCACCAAATGAGCCAGGGGAAGAGACGGATACTTATTCCCATTATGGAGCAGCATAGCTTTGAGGCTTCTGGATGTGTCTGGAGGATGCTTGCAGCTTTTTGATGCCATCTTTGATACAATCAGATAAGTCTATGTGTTCACTTAGGCAGCTAGAACTAAACTGAAGTGGTGAGACCCCGTATATATATATATATTACTATGGAAAGTTCTAGAAAATTCTAAAAGGTTCTTGAAAATTCTTGTAAGTTCTACAACATTCAAGAAAATTCTCTACCAGCTACTCAGCAATGAACCTACCTGGAATGTTCTGGAAAACAGGTAACTTTGAAAATTTCATTACCCATGTTACAAAAGCAAAGTTTGAAGAGAAAAATAGGTTTTTTCTATTTACTTCAGGCATAAGCAATTGGGAAATAACACTTCCTGCCTAGGAACAAGAAAAAGTAAAAATTTTGTAACATAGTGTGATAGTTATAGCCTTTTACTTTAAATGCCTTTATAAACCCCTTATACTAATTAATTAGCTCCTTTGATTTACCTTTCCTCACATCATTAGGCCCTACAAGCACCACAGAAACTGCATTGCTACTAGCCCTTTTTATTATATCTCCTGCTCTGTCAGTTATATCCTCCATCTGTGTCCTGGGACATAATCTGATTTTCTCCCAGTTTACCTCACAGACTATTCTATCCATGTGACTTGTTAAGGAATCATCTATAACTTTCTTATCATCCACATCCATTTCTATTCCTTTTTATTTTCCTTCCCTCCAATAGTTTCTCATCTGCACAAGCCAAGAGCAGAAATTTGTTGCTAAGCAGAATAGTCATAACTAAA
The DNA here is from genome assembly GCF_004210375.1 of Tachypleus tridentatus. Taxonomy (NCBI): domain Eukaryota; kingdom Metazoa; phylum Arthropoda; class Merostomata; order Xiphosura; family Limulidae; genus Tachypleus; species Tachypleus tridentatus. The sequence goes on from NC_134830.1 coordinate 42,065,133, forward strand.
TATGCTACTTTTTTACTCTTGGTATTTTAACTTCCTCAGTCATTGTTGGTTGATATATTTCTTGCAAGTGAAAGCTTAAGCTTCTTCTGAAATCCTGTTGTCATTTCCTGCAATCTACACTTCTTTTTTTCTATTGCTTTTACTTCAGTTAAGATAGCCTTCAACTTTTCCTCCAGCCTACAAGCTCTACTTAAAAATTGCACACCTTCGTTACTAGCTTCTGTAAACGTACATGCTAGTCCCAAGTTCCCATTACACCTAACAAACTGTGAATGCTTAACTCCTACACTAGTCTTAACCATTGTATTTATATTTATATCCTGAATATAAATACCCAGTACTAAATACTAGTAGTTTGTTGCTAACACAGTTACTCTTAAGCCTATTGTTTAAGAACCAGTTATATTATTTTTATCACTTTGTCTTTACACTATAGTAATAGCTTGTCTTTAGTTATATGCAACTTAGTAAAAATAACTTAATTCTCAAAACACCAGAAGACAATAAGCTAGTCTTCAGCTTGTATTTATTTAATAAAACAGTGTATTTATACCATTTTAAGATTTTCCAGTAAGTTGAAATATACCTTATCCTGAAGTACTATCACACACATTAAGCCTATTTTAAGGGTGTAATAAAATGTACAACACTAAACTTTAAAGTTAGAACTTTAACCATCTTACTTTTATTTATGAAAATTACTGTATCTAGTTATTATTGTGTTATTTAGCACAAATTGCTGCAAGTTATAATATTAATATTAACTAACTTTTAGAAATATATAACAGTATAAGAGTTTAAATTTTCAATGTCCTCCTTCCTCAGATTAGTGGTATAAAATTGCATGTAATTTTGTGCTCTGATGTATAACACAGAAGATGTTATGTAGTATCCAATGGTCATATTGGGGGGAAAAAAATTCAGACTAAAAGTAAGAGAGTGTTTGAAAGATAAAATTAAAGTATTTCAGTCTAATTATTACTATAAGACGTAACTATGTATAAAACTTCAGATGAAAGATTGTGTTCTAGTAACAGAATTTTTTGTTAATTCTATCACCATCTTACTATCTCTATATTAAAAGTTTCTTATTAGCAAGTTAGGGTAACTGACAAAGGCATTATGTAAATCATAATAACTGAGATTGTAGGTTTTATATGTTTGTGAATTTATTGCAAGTTTTATTTATTTATTGAGAATTTTTCAAGCTAACTTACATAGAACAATTATAAAAATTCTAAATATAAATTGTGAATAAAAATAAGTGTTGTGAATGCTATTATCCAAAAATTAATACATTGAGCTATGAAATTAAAAGGCACTACAATTCTGAGTTTAACAAGGAGAAAGCATGTACAAATAGCTTACATTCATAAATTCTACAAGCCATAAAATGTAGTGTTCTTACAGATACTTTTTTTACTCAAATTAACAAAATTAAAGATATTGATGCCATTGCAGATAAATGACATTATAATGAGTGCTGATGATGATCTAAAACAAAAACAGTGGAGTGTGTGAAGAATGTTAATCGTGGACATTGTCTTCATCACAGTATACCAGTGATAGTTGTGAAGTAGGAGTATCATATTATAATCATACTACATATGAAGACCATATGTTCTTTTATAACTTGAGTAACAAGTTAACTGCTGAGCTTCACTTGTTTGTTTCTGGTTCCATTGATAACAAGACTTTTGTATGTATAGATTACATTTATCATTCAGGACTTAACTGAATAGATGAGTTATATACACACTTGCAAGCTTGTGGTTTAGGTAGCGAAATTCAAAAATTATAAAAGTTTCTTTGGAGTACATATTTTTACTAAATATGAACTCAGTCAGACCTTGCATATACTTGTATGGTTTCACGTGAAGGGATGTTTATCTGTAAGGACTCTCCACCATGGTTTATTTCCTAGACTTTACAAGATATAATTGTATATGAATTTCATCAGAAATTATTTTAAAAGGCCTAGTTTTCCAAAGCTAATTTTTTCTAATCCAACCTAAAAGTGTAGTTGATAGCTGTGTGATGTTATTGCAGAGGCTAATTTGTTGGTGGACATTCATTTAGCTATTGTATTGCAGTTCATAGTTGTTGAGTTGTCGTGGCCTTACTTAGTGAGTATGTAGATATTGCACAGTTGCATTACATTGAATAATATTGCACTTAGATATCGTGAAACAAAGGAAAAATCCCGTGTGTTTATGACAGGAAATACGAAGTTATTCTGTGTTCAAAAGTTAATTACCATGTGATATAACAACACCCTCTTGTGACTTCTTGTATGGGATCTAACATACGTACATTGAAACAGATGATATTAATATTGCTCATTGGGTATCATCTTTATGTTTGTGAGTTATATAGTTAGGAGATAATGCATTAGAAATTAAAAATGCATTTTATGCAATTCTTTAAAGAAATGCTATGGATGATATGATGGGGATGTAATAATTCTATTAGTCTTGAATAAGTATTTCTGTAGTATCCTATTAGTCTTGAATAAGTATTTCTGTAATAATCCTATTAGTCTTGAATAAGTATTTCTGTAATAATCCTATTAGTCTTGAATAAGTATTTCTGTAATATCCTGTTAGTCTTGAATAAGTATTTCTGTAATATCCTGTTAGTCTTGAATAAGTATTTCTGTAATATCCTGTTAGTCTTGAATAAGTATTTCTGTAATATCCTGTTAGTCTTGAATAAGTATTTCTGTAATATCCTGTTAGTCTTGAATAAGTATTTCTGTAATATGCTATTAGTCTCGAATAAGTATTTCTATAATATCCTGTTAGTCTCGAATAAGTATTTCTGTAATAATCCTATTAGTCTCGAATAAGTATTTCTGTAATAATTCTATTAGTCTCGCCCCTCGGTGTGGATTCCTGTACGTGGTGAGGGGACCTCCCAGGGAAGGTTCTGTTCTATCTGGTTACCTTCTCTGGGATCTAAACATCCACCCACGTGTTTGCCGTGCGTGGCGACCCGTGAAGGGGAGGAGAAGATCCTGGTGGTTGAGGGGTCCAACCCTAACACACCACTTTGGCCTCGAATTCCTGTAGACGGCGGCCTTTGGGTGGCCCCTTGGGTCAATCGGCTGGTCCACTTGGGCTAGAGTCAACCAAGTACCAGTGTTGGAAGTTCTCAACGGGTGTTGTGGACATTGTGCCTGATGCTGGTGTTTGGGTATAGTGCTCACGAAACCCTGGCGTTGCTGCATTGTCCTTGCGTGACTTTGTAGTGCATCCCCTTGTAGGGCTCCATGGTGGGTGGGGTCAGTGGGTACCGAAATTTTTCCTTTTCCTATGGATCCTCAAAAAAATTTAAATAAAATTGTAAAAAACAGTCAATGGGTAGCGACCACGTCTTGAATACTCAGAACAGCAATCTTCAACATCAGTAACACATGTACCTCATTTTCTTATATTACATTCTCTTTCGAAAAACCTTTAGGGCAAATGTCCCCTTTTTTTATTCAAAAGGGACTAGAGGGACTTGCTGGCTCTCCAAAATCAGTAAAGAAACTTCGATCTGGTGACATATTAGTTGAAACATCCACATCCCAACACAGTGAACTCCTGTTGAAATCAAAGGCAATTGGGGATATACCTATTGAGGTTACACCCCATGCTGCCTTGAATTCTTCACGAGGAGTTATTGTTGAAAGGGATTTGAAGAACGTTCCCAGTCAGAGATTCTCGCTGGTCTCTCCACTCAAGGAGTTTCTGCAGTGAGGCGCATCTCCACTCGCAAAGATGGAATTACACTGCCAACAAATACCCTCGTTTTAACATTTACTTCACACGCGTGCACCTGCCACTATCAAGGCAGGTTATCTCATTTGCAGGGTTCGCCATACATACCAAACCCTCTTCGATGTTTCCAATGTCAGAGATTCGCCACTCAAAGACATCTTGTCGTGGTTCCCTGACATGTGCTCGTTGTGGAGGCAAGGACCACGATGCCTATGACTGTGACATGAACCCACATTGCGTAAACTGCAATGGTTCTCACCCTCATACTTTCATTCTTGCCCAAAATGGTTGGAGGAAAAAGAGGTGCAGCGTTTGAAAACGACACATAACATTAGTTATCCTGAGGCTCGGAAATTGCTGTCCACAACTCCATCTCGGACATATGCTGCTGCACTTCATTCCACAACTACAGTGGGAGTGCAGACAGATCTCTCTGTGCCTCCAAAAGAATCGTTTTCAAAACAAATGAAAAGCCTTTTGACCTCCGTGGTTAAAAGGTTGATGAATCAACTACCACACCTATCTCTGTCCCTCCCATACCTTCCAACACACCTCAAGATCCACGTCCTTCAGTTTCAAATACAGGCATTTCTTCTGATACATCTTTTTTCTCCCACCACAAGAGACAACACAATTATTCGTTCGCGTCCTCAGTCACTAGATTCCCCTTCCAATAACAAAAACCTGCCCACCCGACACAGAGCAGGATCCATGGAGGTTGATAGACCTCCTCCAACTAAAGACAGTAAAGAAAAAAAGACGTGGTCGTAAACCGAAGGGTTCTCCAGCCACTTCACCTACCCGTTCTTAAAATGGCCACCTTGATACAATGGAACTGTCGAGGTTTACGTTCTAATCTGGATGATATCAAAACGCTGATTGCTTCCTACCATCCTGTTTGTCTTTCTTTACAAGAAACATTTCTCAAAACTGCTGATACTGTCTCCATTCGGCAGTTTTCTCTGTACAGAAATGACAGGTTGTGTGATGGTCGAGTACATGGAGGGGTGGCACTGTTGGTTGATCAACACGTGCCCACCCTGTCTTTGTCACTCAACACACCCTTGAGGCTGTAGCCATCCGTATTTCCTTGGGTCATACCATCACTGTTTGTTCTCTGTACCTGTCCCCTGGAAAGACTTATGATCAATCAGATCTGGATGCTCTCGTTGAACAATTGCCATCTCCGTTTCTAATCCTAGGGATTTTAATGGACATCATCCCTCTGGGGAAGTGCTATTATTGATGGGAGGGGCGATCTGTAGAGCGGATGCTCTCTGATCACAATCTTTCTCTTTTCAATACTGGTTCTTCCACTTACTTTCATGCACCTAGTCAGTCCTTTACCGCTATTGATCTCTCAGTTTGCTCCCCTTCATTATTTTCCCATTTTTCATGGAGGGTTGACTGTAATCCACTAGGCAGTGATCATTTTCCAATCCTTATAAGAGAGACTGGCCGTGGTCGATGCCACCCTACCAGCGTGCCCGGTGGAAGCTGGATCAGGCAGACTGGTCCACTTTCACTGCTCTCGCAGAACTTGATCCTGCCATCGTAAATCAGCCATCAATAGACTACTGTGTAGCAGCGGTAACTGACTGTATTACACATGCAGCTGCTCAGTGTATTCCTAAAACCTCGACACGTTTTCCACGATATCCTCGTCCGTGGTGGAATCCTGCTTGCCACTTAGCACGAAGGCTCAAAGCGGGCCTGGGATACTTTTCGTAGATATCCCACACTTTCAAACCGGGTTGCTTTCCAACGGGCCCGTGCACATGCTAGGTGGGTAAGGCGTCACAGCCAGAAGGAATCTTGGATTAAGTTCACAACCAGTATATCTTCTACCACCAGTTCCAAGATCATATGGGACAGGATTGAAAGGTTAATGGACACTACAATTCTATCCCCTCTCGATCTTACTCTCTGATGGTCAGGAGGTGACGATGTTGAACATCGCTAACACTCTAGGTGAAAGCTTTTGCGGGTATCTAGCACTTCTGCTTGTTCCTCCACCTTCCTGGCCATCAAGACTCGGGCGGAGCGATCACCTCTTTCCTTCGAACTAACTGTTTCTTTGACTATAATCGTCCTTTTACCCTGGTGGAACTAAAAATGGCCCTTCATCGGTCTGCCAGTACATCTGTTGGACCTGATGATATTCATTATGACATGCTGCACCATTTATCTCCTGCTTCTCTTAATGTCCTTCTGATTGTTTTCAACCGGATCTGGCAGAAGAATGTTTTTCCTGATGCTTGGCCAGGCTATTATTTTACCTTTCTCTAAGCCAGGGAAAGATCCCAAGATTCCTTCAAACTACCGTCCAATTGCTTTGACAAGCTGTCTCTGTAAGACATTAGAAAGGATGGTTAATGCTCGTCTTGTTTGGTTCCTTGAATCAAACAACCTCCTCTCGCCCACCCAGTGTGGGTTCCGTCGACAGCACTCCACCACAGACCACCTAATTCGTCTTGAAACATCTATCAGAGAAGCCTTTCTCAACCGCCAACATCTTGTATCAATATTCTTTGACATAGAGAAGGCTTACGACACAACATGGAGGTATGGCGTTTTATGAGACCTCCATACATATGGGTTACGTGGCCATCTACCCATGTTTATTAAAAATTTTTTAATGGACAGGAGATTCCAGGTTCGTGTGGGTTCAACACTTTCCCGTTCTTTTGTACAGGAACTTGGAGTCCCTCAAGGATGTGTATTGAGTGTTACACTCTTCAGTATAAAGATAAATGCCATCACTGAACAACTCCCTCTCACTGTTGCGAATGGGCTGTATGTCGATGACTTTCACATCTCATGTCAGTCGTCAAACATGAGATATATTGAGCGGCAACTACAAACCGCCCTCAATTGTGTAATGGAAGTGGACTATGGCGAACGGCTTTAATTTCTCTCTCCAAAACTGTGTGCATGCACTTTTGCCGTCGACGGGTATTCACCCTGATCCTGAACTTCATATCGGTGGAGTTTTGCTGCCAGTTGTCCCGGAGACCAAGTTCTTGGGGCTTATCTTTGATCGTAAACTGACCTTTATACCACACTTAAAGCAGCTTCGGGTCAAATGCACAAGAGCACTGAACATCCTCCGTGTTCTCTCTTCTACCAGTTGGGGCAGATCGCTGTTCAATGTTAAAGGTATATCGTGCTCTTATTAGATCGAAACTCGATTATGGATCAATGGTCTATGGCTCTGCCAGACCCTCAGCCTTAAAGATGCTGGACCCCGTTCATCACCAAGGACTTCGACTCTGCACTGGGGCTTTCCGCACCTCTCCAGTTCAAAGTATATACATTGAATCTCATGAACCTTCTCTACACCTTCGCCGTTTGCAGCTATCTTTACAATATACTTCGAAACTTCATTCCTTACCAAAGCATCCCACCTGGAAATGTGTTTTCCTTCCTCGGTGGGCAGTACTTTTCAGAACAGACGATCTGTCATTGCTCCGTTTGGCCTTCGTGATCCGGAAGCAATTGGATGAATTGGGTCTGTCCTTGGATAACATTGCATGTTCCACAGGTCGCCCATCCCACCATGGCTTATTACAGCCCCCAAATGTGACCTTTCTTTCAGTCACCTAAAAAAGGCAGATACTCCAGATTGGAAGTACCGTCTTTTATTTAATGAATATCTTTCAAACAATCATTCAGTTCCTGTTTATACAGATGGTTCCAAATCAGGTAATTCAGTGGGCTCTGCTATGGTTTGCTATGGATCAGTAGTTGCACGCAGAATCCCTTCTACAGCTTCTGTGTTCACTGCTGAACTGTATGCCATATCTCTTGCCCTGGATCATATTGCAGCTGAGCAGTACTCCAACTGCACTATTTATACTGATTCGCTTAGTTCTATACTTGCCTTGGAATCGCTACACGTTGGCTCACATCCTATTCTCGCTGATATTCGTAACCGACTGGCCCATTTCTCATTAGCAGCTACTTCAATCCAGTTTTTCTGGATACCAGGCCATGTTGGTATTCGCGGGAACGAGCTTGCAGACATGGCAGCTAAATATGTCTGCTTCAGCACCATCACTCCTATGCCTATTCCGTACATGGACTATGGTGTTATCTTCAAGGGTCGGCTCCGTGCCAGCTGGCAGTCCACTTGGAGTGAGCAACGTGACAACAAACTTTTCAAATCAAACCCAAAATTGGACTTTGGCCATCTAGCTTCCGTAAAGTTCGGAAGGAGGAAGTTGTTCTCACTAGGCTACGCATTGGTCACAGTTTTTAACTCATCATTTTCTTTTATCTGGAACTGATGCACCAATGTGTAATTTGTGTAACACTCAAATCACTATCAGCCACATTTTACTTTCTTGCCATCGTTACAATTCTCAACGACGGCAATATTTTAAACATATTTTTTCCCAGGGTCAATCTGTAACATTGGACAGAGTTATTGGTGATGGTGACTCTGTCCACCTTGATAATGTTTTTAATTTTTAATGGCCATTAACCTTTTAATCTCATTTAAGTGTTGCATGTTTATTCATTACACCTTTTTAATTGTGGTTCCTTTTTTAGTTTTAATCTCTCTCATTCAATTTGACATTGGACAATAGCCAGAACATTAAATAACTCGACACCAACACTGGAAAGGCCAACTTCAGGTGACTAACGCTCCTGTTTGAACTATCCGTTTGAACTACTCGTTAGTCATCCTGGCGAGTTGTTATTATACTTTTACTGCATATCATTTCACACTTTTACTAATTAACTTTTAGTACTGGCCATATTGACTCATAACCCGGAACCAGGACTGGAAAGACCAACTTCAGGTGACTGACGGTGGTTTTTATACTTACCTGTTAGTCTTCCTGGCGGGTTACGATCATTACCATTCTGCTACAGGTAGTTCTTTACAACCTTGTTGACTGGATGTCAACATTGGTTTTTACGCCATTTTCTGTCTTAATTGACGTTTTGCTTCTATCTTCAATTACTTCTACAAATTTTACTCCATTTACTTGACTTTATCCTTTTACTGGACATTTGGCTACTCATTATTACGATTTTGCGGAGTGTCTTTTAAAACTTTTACTTTCTTTTACATTTTGATAATAGCTGCTATGACACATAACCCAGAACCAGGACTGGAAAGGCCAACTTCAGGTGATTGACGGTGGTTCTTGAACTTACCTGTTAATCTTCCTGGAGGGTTATGATCATTACCTTTTTGCTAGAGTAAATACCTTACAACTTCTTATACTCTACCTTTTATCTTAACATTGTAGACTAGGTGTCAACATTGGTTTTATACTTTTTTGTTTTACCTTCAGTTCCATTTATGTCTATTACTACATTTATTTATTTATTTATTTTTTTTACATTTTTACCGAATGTCTGGCGCAGATAGCCTCGCTGCTTTGTGCCATAAAACACTAAATCAATCAATCAATCAACTATTAGTCTCGAGTAAGTATTTCTGTGATATCCTGTTAGTCTCGAGTAAGTATTTCTGTAATATTCTGTTAGTCTCGAATAAGTATTTCTGTAATATCCTTTTAGTCTCGAATAAGTATTTCTGTAATATCCTGTTAGTCTCGAATAAGTATTTCTGTAATATCCTGTTAGTCTCGAATAAGTATTTCTGTAATATTCTGTTAGTCTCGAATAAGTATTTCTGTAATATCCTCGAATAAGTTTTTTAGTCTCGAATAAGTATTTCTGTAATATCCTGTTAGTCTCGAATAAGTATTTCTGTAATATCCTGTTAGTCTCGAATAAGTATTTCTGTAATATCCTGTTAGTCTCGAATAAGTATTTCTGTAATATCCTGTTAGTCTCGAATAAGTATTTCTGTAATATCCTGTTAGTCTCGAATAAGTATTTCTGTAATATCCTGTTAGTCTCGAATAAGTATTTCTGTAATATCCTGTTAGTCTCGAATAAGTATTTCTGTAATATCCTGTTAGTCTCGAATAAGTATTTCTGTAATAATCCTGTTAGTCTCGAATAAGTATTTCTGTAATAATCCTGTTAGTCTCGAATAAGTATTTCTGTAATATCCTGTTATGAATAAGTATTTCTGTAATATTTATAGTGATTTACAGTTTGTATCACTTGTTAACATGTTTGAATAAACTTTTGATAATACCAGTTTAGAATAACAATACTTAAATAGTTTATTTTTTTCCACAGTTTCAGATAAAGCATTAATTGATTGGACCATGCTTTGTGAAAGCACTGAAGTTATGAGTTTGTGCGTGTGTGTGTATCATACTGATGTAAATGAATTTTCTGCTATCTTTGAGCAGCTCATCAAAGTAGTGATTACTTTCTTTCAGAGCCTTAGATGCAGTAATTAGGAGTGAAATAACTGCTGTTTCTTTGCATATATATTGTTATCAGAAATATTCTGTTTTATGTTCTGACATAATTTTGTTTAATTGAAGTGTGATTTGGATAATTAAAAAGTACGTTTCAAATTGTGTGCGTGTCTCTCTCTCTCTCTATATATATATATATATATATATATATATATATATATACACACACACACATGCACACGTACACTTGCTTTGCACCTTCTTTGTGGTTTTATTTAATAGTGTTTTGTTTCTATATTAAATTAAAATGTTTACTTGGCACTTGTTTCTAACTTTAAAGTAAAAACTATCATTAACTTGTGTCAATTAACCAGAAGATTCTGCTGTATAATGCCATAAATGTTTTTGTTTTTTTAATTTCTATTTAAAACACAAGATGCTGGATTTGAAGTAAAAAAAAAACTTTAATGCTTTAAAAATTGGTATACCCTTTATGTGTTAACAGTAATTTAAATTATTAAATGTACTTCATTCTTTGGAAGTGCAAGACTTTGTTCTTCTAAACAGTGTTAAAGCAAATTACTGTTATGTCATATAATGAAGTTGATAATACCCAATTTTAGAACATGTATAATGAATATTTTTAGAACTTAAATACCTTACTATGCATTAGTATACACTGTAACACGTGACAATTAGGGTGCCAACTTCAGGACCTAGATTATGGTTTGTAGAAGTTTCTTGTAGTTGCCTGTTACCTGTAATTTAGATTATTACTAATTGTAATTATCATTGTAGCACAATTTTAGCAATTTGTCTGATTAAGTTATTAAATAATTACATATTCATGAAGCCATAAAACAATACATTTTAAGATTTAAACAGCTTAAATTTTATGAATACTTTATTATGCTGTTGTGTTTAAAATTCCTTATCACTATTGTTTTAAATTTAACTTTATTCCTTTCAAGTAAAAACAAGACAACAAATACAAAAGTACAAAGTTTTTCTTTTCTATCAATGCTAGATCAAGTACTAAACCCCTCGGTGTGGATTCCTGTACATAGTGAGGGGGACCTTCCAGGGAAGGTTCTGTTCTATCTGGTTACCTTCTCTTGGATCTAAACATCCACCCACGTGTTTGCCGTGCGTGGCGACCCGTGAAGGGGAGGAGAGGATCCTGGTGGTTGAGGGGTCCAACCCTAACACACCACTTTGGCCTCGAATTCCTGTAGACGGGCGGCCTTTGGGTGGCCCCCTTGGATCAATCGGCTGGTCTACTTGGGCTAGAGTCAACCAAGTACCAGTGTTGGAAGTTTTCAACGGGTGTTGTGGACATTGTGCCTGATGCTGGTGTTTGGGTATAGTGCTCACGAAACCCTGGCGTTGCTGCATTGTCCTTGCGTGACTTTGTAGTGCATCCCCTTGTAGGGCTCCATGGTGGGTGGGGTCAGTGGGTACCAACATTTTTTCTTTCTCCTATGGATCCTCCAAAAAATTTAAATAAAATTGTAAAAAAACAGTCAATGGGTAAGCGACAACGTCTTGAATACTCAGAATACTTCAACATCAGTAACACACGTACCTCATTTTCTTATATTACATTCTCTTTCGGAAAAATCTTTAGGGCAAATGTCCCCTTTTTTTATTCAAAAGGGACGAGAGGGACTTGCTGGCTCTCCAAAGTCAGTAAAGAAACTTCGATCTGGTGACATATTGGTGGAAACATCCACATCCCAACACAGTGAACTTCTCTTGAATTCAAAGGCAATTGGGGATATACCTATTGAGGTTACACCCCATGCTACCTTGAATTCTTCACGAGGAGTTATTGTTGAAAGGGATTTGAAGAAATTCCCGAGTCAGAGATTCTCGCTGGTCTCTCCACTCAAGGAGTTTCTACAGTGAGGCGCATCTCCACTTGCAAAGATGGAGTTACACTGCCAACAAATACCCTCGTTTTAACATTTACTTCACCACATGCACCTGCCACCATCAAGGCAGGTTATCTCATTTGCAGGGTTCGGCTCGTTGTGGAGGCAAGGACCACGATGCCTATGACTGTGACATTAACCCACATTGCGTAAACTGCAATGGTTCTCACCCCTCTTACTTTCATTCTTGCCCAAAATGGTTGGAGGAAAAAGAGGTGCAGCGTTTGAAAACGACACATAACATTAGTTATCCTGAGGCTCGGAAATTGGTGTCCACAACTCCATCTCGGACATATGCTGCTGCACTTCATTTCACAACTACAGTGGGAGTGCAGACAGATCTCTCTGTGCCTCTAAGAGAATCGTTTTCAAAACAAATGAAAAGCCTTTTGACCTCCGTGGTTAAAAAGGTTGATGAATCGACTTCCACACCCATCTCTGTTCCTCCCATACCTTCCAACAAACCTCAAGATCCACGTCCTTCAGTTTCAAATACAGGCATTTCTTCTGATACATCTTTTTCTCCCACCACAAGAGACAAAACAATTATTTGTTCGCGTTCTCAGTCACTGGATTCCCCTTCCAATAACAAATACCTGCCCACCCGACCCAGAGCAGGATCCATGGAGGTTGATAGACCTCCTCTGACTAAAGACAGTAAAGAAAAAAGACGTGGTCGTAAACCGAAGGGTTCTCCAGCCACTTCACCTACCCGTTCTTAAAAATGGCCACCTTGATACAATGGAACTGTCGAGGTTTACGTTCTAATCTGGATGACATCAAAATGCTGATTGCTTTCTACCATCCTGTTTGTCTTTCTTTACAAGAAACATTTCTCAAAACTGCTGATACTGTCTCCATTTGGCAGTTTTCTCTGTACAGAAATGACAGGTTGTGTGATGGTCGAGTACATGGAGGGGTGGCACTGTTGGTTGATCAACATGTGCCCACCCTGTCTTTGTCACTCAACACACCCTTGGAGGCTGTAGCCATCCGTGTTTCCTTGGGTCATACCATCACTGTTTGTTCTCTGTACCTGTCCCCTGGAGAGACATACAATCAATCAGATCTTGATGCTCTCGTTGAACAGTTGCCATCTCCATTTCTAATCCTAGGGGATTTTAATGGACATCATCCCCTCTGGGGAAGTGCTATTATTGATGGGAGGGGCTGATCTGTAGAGCGGATGCTCTCTGATCACAATCTTTCTCTTTTCAATACTGGTTCTTCCACTTATTTTCATGCATGTAGTCAGTCCTTTTCCGCTATTGATCTCTCAGTTTGCTTCCCTTCATTATTCTCCCATTTTTCATGGAGGGTTGACAGTAATCCACTAGGCAGTGATCATTTTCTGATCCTTTTGAGAGAGACTGGCCGTGGTTGATGCCACCCTACCCGCGTGCCCCGGTGGAAGCTGGATCAGGCAGACTGGTCCACTTTCACTGCTCTCTCAGAACTTGATCCTGCCATCGTAAATCAGCCATCAATAGACGACTGTGTAGCAGCGGTAACTGAGTGTATTACACATGCAGCTGCTCAGTGTATTCCTGAAACCTCGACACGTTTTCCACAATATCCTCGTACGTGGTGGAATCCTGCTTGCCACTTAGCACGGAAGGCTCAAAAGCGGGCCTGGGATACTTTTCGTAGATATCCTACATTTTTCAAACCGGGTTGCTTTCCAACGGGCCCGTGCACTTGCTAGGTGGGTAAGACGTCAAAGCCAGAAGGAATCTTAGATTAAGTTCACAACCAGCATATCTTCTACCACCAGTTCCAAGATTATATGGGTCAGGATTCGAAAGGTTAATTGGCACTACAATTCTGTCCCCCTCTCGATCTTACTCTCTGATGGTCAGGAGGTGACTGATGTTCGGAACATCGCTAACACTCTAGGTGAAAGCTTTTGCTGGGTATCTAGCACTTCTGCTTGTTCCTCCACCTTCCTGGCCATCAAGACTCTGGCAGAGCAATAACCTCTTTCCTTTGGAACTGACTGTTTCTTTGACTATAATTGTCCCTTTACCCTGGTGGAACTAAAAATGGCCCTTCATCGGTCTGCCAGTACGTCTGTTGGACCTGATGATATTCATTATGACATGCTGCACCATCTATCTCCTGCTTCTCTAGATGTCCTTCTGATTGTTTTCAACTGGATCTGGCAGGAGAATGTTTTTCCTGATGCCTGGCGCCAGGCTATTATTTTACCTTTCTCTAAGCCAGGGAAAGATCCCAAGATTCCTTCAAACTACCGTCCAATTGCTTTGACGAGCTGTCTCTGTAAGACATTAGAAAGGATGGTTAATGCTCGTCTTATTTGGTTCCTTGAATCAAACAACCTCCTCTCGCCCACCCAGTGTGGGTTCCGTTGACAGCACTCCACCACAGACCACCTAATTCGTCTTGAAACATCTATCAGAGAAGCCTTTCTCAACTGCCAACATCTTGTATCAATATTCTTTGACATAGAGAAGGCTTATGACACAACATGGAGGTATGGCGTTTTGCGAGACCTCCATACATGTGGGTTACGTGGCCATCTACCCATGTTTATTAAAAAATTTTTAATGGACAGGAGATTCCAAGTTCGTGTGGGTTCGACACTTTTCCGTTCTTTTGTACAGGAACTTGGAGTCCCTCAAGGCTGTGTATTGAGTGTTACACTCTTCACTATAAAGATAAATGCCATCACTGAACAACTCCCTCTCACTGTTGCGAATGGGCTGTATGTCGATGACTTTCACATCTCATGTCAGTCGTCAAACATGAGATATATTGAGTGGCAACTACAAACCGCCCTCAACTGTGTATGGAAGTGGACTCTGTCGAACGGCTTTAATTTTTCTCTCTCCAAAACTGTATGCATGCACTTTTGCCGTCGACGGGGTATTCACCCTGATCCTGAACTTCATATCGGTGAAGTTTTGCTGCCAGTGGTCCCGGAGACCAAGTTCTTTGGGCTTATCTTTGATCCTAAACTGACCTTTATACCACACTTAAAGCAGCTTCGGGTCAAATGCACAAGAGCACTGAACATTCTCCGTGTTCTCTCTTCTACCAGTTGGGGGGCAGATCGCTGTTCAATGTTAAAGGTATATTGTGCTCTTATTAGATCGAAACTCGATTATGGATCAATGGTCTATGGCTTTGCCAGACCCTCGGCCTTAAAGATGCTGGACCCCATTCATCACCAAGGACTTCGACTCTGCACTGGGGGTTTCCGTACCTCTCCAGTTCAAAGTATATACATTGAATCTGATGAACCTTCTCTACACCTTCGCCGTTTGCAACTATCTTTACAATATACTTCAAAACTTTATTCCTTACCAAAGCATCCCACCTGGAAATGTGTTTTCCTTCCTCGGTGGGCAGTACTTTTTCAGAACAGACGATCTGTCATTGCTCCGTTTGGCCTTCACATCCGGACGCAATTGGATGATTTGTGTCTGTCCTTGGATAACATTGCAGATTCCACAAGTCGGCCCATCCCACCATGGCTTATTACAGCCCCCAAATGTGACCTTTCTTTCAGTCACCTAAAAAAGGCAGACACTCCAGATTGGAAGTACCGTCTTTTATTCAATGAATATCTTTCAAACAATCATTCAGTTCCCATTTATACAGATGGTTTCAAATCAGGTAATTCAGTGGGCTCTGCTATGGTTTGCTATGGGTCAGTAGTTGCATGCAGAATCCCTTCTACAGCTTCTGTGTTCACTGCTGAACTGTATGCCATATCTCTTGCCCTGGATCATATTGCAGCTGAGCAGTACTCCAACTGCACTATTTATACTGATTCGCTTAGTTCTATACTTGCCTTGGAATCGCTACACGTTAGCTCACATCCTATTCTCGCTGATATTCGAAACCGACTGGCCCATTTCTCATTAGCAGCTACTTCAATCCAGGTTTTCTGGATACCAGGCCATGTTGGTATTCGCGGGAACGAGCTTGCAGACATGGCAGCTAAATATGTCTGCTTCAGCACCATCACTCCTATGCCTATTCCGTACATGGACTATGGTGTTGTCTTCAAGGCTCGGCTCCATGCCAGCTGGCAGTCCACTTGGAGTGAGCAACGAGACAACAAACTTTTTCAAATCAAACCCAAAATTGGACTTTGGCCATCTAGCTTCCATAAAGTTCGGAAGGAGGAAGTTGTTCTAACTAGACTACGCATTGGTCACAGTTTTTTAACTCATCATTTTCTTTTATCTAGAACTGATGCACCAATGTGTAGTTTGTGTAACACTCAAATCACTATCAGCCACGTTTTACTTTCTTGCCATCATTACAATTCTCAACGACGGCAATATTTTAAACATATTTTTTCCCAGGGTCAGTCTGTAACATTGGACAGAGTTATTGGTGGTGGTGACTCTGTCCACCTTGATAATGTTTTTAATTTTTTAATGGCCATTAACCTTTTTAATCTCATTTAAGTGTTGCATATTTATTCATTACACATTTTTAATTGTGGTTCCTTTTTTACAGTTTTAATCTCTCTCATTCAATTTGACATTGGACAATGGCCAGAACATTAAATAACTCGACACCAGGACTGGAAAGGCCAACTTCAGGTGACTAACGATACTGTTTGAACTACTCGTTAGTCGTCCTGGCGAGTTGTTATTATACTTTTGCTGCATATCATTTCACACTTTTACTACTTTACTTTTTAGTACTGGCCATATTGACTCATAACCCGGAACCAGGACTGGAAAGCCAACTTCAGGTGACTGACGGTGGTTTTTATACTTACCTGTTAGTCTTCCTGGCGGGTTATGATCATTACCATTCTGCTACAGGTTGTCCTTTACAACTTTGTTGACTGGATGTCAACATTGGTTTTTACGCCATTTTCTATTTTAATTGCCGTTTTGCTTTTATCTTCAATTACTTTTACAAATTTTACTCCATTTACTTGACTTTTATCTTTTTACTGGACATTTGGCTACTCATTATTACAATTTTGCGGAGTGTCTTTTAAAACTTTTATTCTTTTACATTTTGATAATAGCTGCTATGACACATAACCCGGAACCAGGACTGGAAAAGCCAACTTTAGGTGATTGACGGTGGTTCTAGAACTTACCTGTTAGTCTTCCTGGCGGGTTATGATCATTACCATTTTGCTAGAGTAAATATTTTACAACTTTGAAGACTGGATGACACCATTGGTATTTACACCATATTCTGTTTTAATTGCTGTTTTGCTTTTATCTTCAATTACTTTTACAAATTTTACTCCATTTACTTGACTTTTATCTTTTTACTGGACATTTGGCTACTCATTGTTACAATTTTGCTATGTATCTTTTAAAACTTCTATTCTTTTACATTTTGATAATAGCTGCTATGACACATAACCCGGAACCAGGACTGGAAAGGCCAACTTCAGGTGACTGACGGTGGTTCTTGAACTTACCTGTTAGTCTTCCTGGCGGATTATGATCATTACCATTTTGCTAGAGTAAATACCTTACAACTTCTTATACTCTGCCTTCTATCTTAACATTGTAGACTAGGTGTCAACATTGATTTTATACTTTTTTGTTTTACTTTCATTTCCATTTATGTCTATTACTACATTTATTTATTTATTTTTATTTTTTTGTTACATTTTTACCGAATGTCTGGTGCAGATAGCCTCGCTGCTTTGTGCCATAAAACACTAAATCAATCAATCAAGTACTAAATAAAACCTCCACTAAAAGATAAACTGGGTCAAACATTGTTTCCAAATATTATATTTTGGATTAGTACAGAACTCATTGGATGAGGATATATATTTGAAATAGCTAAAACTGTATGATAGTATCTAACATGTCAACTGCTGATCTTGGCTGTTGTGACTTCTGTCTTGTAGCTGAGTGGTTTACTTTGTCTGCAGAAACCTCATTCATTGTTGGAATTAACTAAGGCTTTAAAATAATTGTAAATGAACAGTTTCATCACATTCACTTAAGATGTGTTCAGTTATACTCAGTGTAATGACACATGTTCATATGTGTGAGTCTGTAGCTATCATGTGGCAGAACTAAAATGTAGCCTTGAGTAACAAGGACATGTATGTAAACAGATTACTACATTTGCTGTTTCAGTGGCTATTATTCTACAAATACTGTACTTTTACATGTTAAAATATATCAAAAATAACATCCCAGTTTGAAAAGGCATCTCAACTGTATAATTTTTGCAAACAAATTTAAACTTTTTTTTAAATACAGGTGTACAATTATGAATATACTATGTCTCCAAGGGAGATGTTGGTAAAACTATTACATGAGGCAGTTTGTTGTTTTTTAACACTTTAGGGTAACCTTCAAATGACCAATTTTTTTTTTATCTTATTTACTATTGGTATTATGTTTAGTGTTTTTGCCTGTTATAATAGACAGTGTATAAAACAGATTAAACTCTAGGATGAAATCTTTTATTGTCTATGTGAAACATAAGGAGTCCAAGTAATAGGCAGTGGAACTACTTGTAATATGGATGGAATTTTTGTTCTAAATTTTTTGAGTAACTACTTCCCTGGTAAGGACTCTTTCAAGGAGGAAAATTATTAACCAATAATTTGGTGTGTACATAACATATAAGCATGTGTTTAAAAAGCCATTGAGATAAACCGTAAGAACTCTATCAGTAGTTCTAAGGCTAGTTAAAAATTTGAAGCATGATACTCAATGTCAAAACCAATTATTCAGTAAGAATATTGCAGTGCAGAACTTTATTTTGTAAAATATCTTTTCTTGTTCTTTTTATAAAAGAAGCATAACTCTTGCAATTATAAACTTGCCAGCCCTTCAGTATTTGTTGTATTCACAGTTTAAATTAAATTTGGTATCTGTGACTTGATGTAACTAAGTACTGTAGTGATTTGAGTTTTGAATTTTAAAAGCCACTCTTAAATTTTATGTGATGAAGCTTTAATTTATTATCCACCTTATGCAAAGCAGTTAAAGCTTTAATTTTTGAGGTGAAAGTAACTTTATGCATGAAAATTACTTCTACTTACAAAAACATTTAGATTGAGACTTTTTGTTCTAGCGCATTGTTCAAACTTTCTGAATATTTGCTTTCAAAATATTAAACTTCTGTAGGGTCTGATGTCCCAAGCATTTTGAGTTTCATTGTTATTTTTAAAAAGCCTATTTTGATTCTCATTTCAGGTTTTCCTAGAAGTTCATAATAACTATGTGTATTTGAGAAGCAAGGTGTAATTATCAATGAATAGTTTAATTTTAGAAATTTTGGGCTACATATTTTTTCTTTTTTTTGGTGTGTTTGAAATATTTTATATTTTACTTAAATATTTAGCCTATGTTGAACAGTTTCTAGCCTTTAAGGCACTGGCTTAAGGAATGACCTAAGTTAAGATGTGGAACATTGTCACTGTCCTGTCCTACATATTTGTGTCATGGCCACTGAAACCATAGTATAAAATGGAAATTGTATGTTTCAGACATCTTGTACAACAGCTTAACTAAAACAAGATATGTATATTATATATTTTGTTGGAGTTGTTTAACATTTAAATTGTTGTATGAATTCAACACTTCTTGAACTTCTTGAAATAAAATATTAGTCCACACACAGCAACAAAGAACAGTATTTTGGAACCTCTTGTATGTGTAAATGTTACATCAGTATTAAGTTTAAGAAGTGACCACTTTTTGATATTCTGATCAAGTATTTGGTTTGTTTTTTGTCACCACACTTCAGTATTGCACAAATCAGGAGTTTTATTTTTGTTGTTTTGATGAGTGGGATGACTGTTATAGTGCAGAAAGATTTCACCATACACTATATGCTTGACCTATGTAATGACCTTTTATGTCAAACTTTGAATTAGTATGTTTTACTAAAGACACCATTATTATTGAGAAGTGAAAAACCTTCATGGTTTTCATGTGACATAAGGTAAATTTTGTGTGACTTCAAACCATTTAAGTTTGCAAAATTTAATATCGCATAGATCCCAAATACTGTACTGATGTTGATGGCACATTTGTTCTTTTGCTACATTACCTGCTTAGTTTTGTAGGTGAACCATGTGTTATTAATAAATGTATACAAGTTTAAAATGAATGTGTATGGTAACAGAAAATACCCCCTTTTTTCCATTGTACAAATGCATAAGTAAGTTTTTGAGTGTTTTTTTTCACTCTTAATTTTACAAGAACAAATTAAACTTTGAAGTGACTGCTCTTGGTGAAAAGCTATCTTTAACAGTTACACTGGTAGACAACAGCAATGCAGTAGCAAAAATGACTGGATGAAATCCTGGAAATTATTCTTTAATAAACAAAGGTAATTTTAGGAAAAGCAAAAACTGTAATGCAAATCTCTCATGAATTATCATGCATTATACATCAATATTAGCATAGCATGCTCATGTGTCTCCCTCTATACTTTACAAAAGGTTCACTTCTTATTTGGCAATGTTTGACAGGCTCTTTTATTTGTTTATTGCTTATTGATTTTTTTGACCTTCTCTTGGTTTGTCATGCATTACATTATTTCCTTTCTTATGCCTTTTGTTGGTGGTTCTGATTAACCACAAAGGGGATATTCAGCCAAGAGTTCTCTGTTTACAGACCTTGGACCTTCTATACTGGGCCCATGCACATCACATTTGTCTTTTTGCATGTCATGTGCAGGGTGTTTTCAATCCAGTCACATACTGCCACTCATACCTGGGCTGAACCTCTCCTACAAAGTGGTCATTCAATCTGTGCATTTTTAGGACTTTTGCCTTCAAGGGAGTTCTGCCCAACTGGATGATTTTACCATAGGCCTCAATATATGGTTGCCTCTCTTTTGGTTACTTCTACTTTATCCACAGGCTCTAGCTGTGTACCTTTCCATTCTATTGCTTTATCTGGTGCTTTTTTATGGTACACTTAACTTTTCTTTGGGTTCTCCTGATTGTGCTTCATTGGTCAGCACAAGCTTGGTTTCCTAGACTCCAGTTTCTGTTCCCATCAGTGTGGATTCCTGTATGTGGTGAGGGAAGTTCCCACAGGAGGTTGTGTTCTTCAGTTTACCTCCTCTGGGATCTAAACATCCACCCACATGTTTGTCATGTGTGGTGACCCATGAAGGGAAGGAGAGGATCCTGGTGGTTCAGGGGTCCAACCTCAACACATCACTTTGGCCTTGAATTTTTGTAGACAGGCAGTTTTAGGGTGGCCCCCGTTGGGTCAATCAACTGGTCCACTTGGGCTAGGATCAATCAAGTACCAGTGTTGGATGTTCTCAACAGATGTGGATATTGTATCTGATGCTGGCTTTTGGGTGTAGTGCTCACAAAACCCTGGTGTTGCTGCAGTGTCCCTGTTTGGCATTATAGTGCATCTTTTCATAGGGTTCCATGATGGGTGGAGTCAGTGGGCACCAAAATTTTTTTTTATTATGGATCCTTCAAATAAAACCTTAAATAAAATAGTGGAAAAACAGTACATAGGTAAACGACCATGTCTTGAAGATTCTGAGCAGCAATCTTCAACATCTGTATCAACTGTACGTCATTTTCTTATACTACATTCTCTTTCAGACAAACCTTTAGGGCAAGTGTCTCCCTTTTACATTCATAAAGGACAAGAGGGACTTTCTGACTCTCCTGAGTCAGTCAAAAAGCTTCGGTCTGGTGATGTACCAGTAGAAACATCCACATCTCAACATGGTGAACTCCTCTTACATTCAAAGGCAATTGGGGATATACCTATTAAGGTTACACCTCATGCTACTTTGAATTCGTCATGAGGAGTCATTGTTGAGAGGGATTGGAAGAACATCCCTGAGTCGGAGATTCTCGCTGGTTTCTCCTCCCAAGAAGTTTCTGCAGTGAGGTGTATCTCCATTTGTAAAGATGGAATTACGATGCCAACCAATGTCCTCATTCTGACATTTACATCACAAAGACCACCTGCCACCATCAAGGCAGGTTATATTAATTGCAAGATATGGCCATACATTCCAAACTCTGTCATCTGTTTGGTCACTTGATGAGGTCATGTCATGGTTCCTTGACGTGTGCTTGTTGCAGTGGCAAGGACCATGATGCTTATAAGTGTGATATTGACCCTCATTGCATCAATTGCAATGGCTCTCACCCATCTTACTTTTGTTCATGCCCTAAATGGTTGGATGAAAAAGAGATGTAGCATTTGAAGATGATTCGAAACATTACTTACTCTGAGGCTCAAAAGTTGCTGTTTACCACTTTATCTTGGATGTATGCTGGTGCACTTAGTTCTACTACTACAGTAGGAGTGCACATGGATCAAACCAAGTGAAAAGTCTTTTGACCTCCATGGTTAAAAAAAACTTGATGAATCAATGTCAACCAACACCCATCTCTGTACTTAAAATTCATTTCAGCAAAATCCAAGATCCACTTCCTTTGGTTCTGGGTACAGCATTTCCTTGGGTACATTTTTTCCCACCCCAAAATGCAAGATGATCATGTGTTTATGCCCTCAGTCATTGAAATCCTCTTCCAACAACAAAGACCTGCCCAATTGACCAAGGGATTCATGGAGGTCGAAAGACTTCCCTCGAATAAAAAATAAAGAAAAAAAAAGCCATGGTCATAACCAGAAGGGCTCTACCAAATTTGCCTTCACATAAATAAAAAATGGCCACCTTGATACAATGGAACTGTCGAGTTTTCCATTTCAATCTGGATGACATCAAAGCACTGATTGCTTCCTACGATCCTGTATGTCTTTCCTTACAGGAAACGTTTCTGAAACCTGCCAATACAGTCACCTTTCAACAGTTTTCTTTGTACAGAAATGACAGGATGTGTGATGGACGAATGCATGGAGGGGTGGCACTGTTCGTTGATCAGCATGTGCTTACCCTGTCTTTGATACTCGACACACCCTTGGAGGCCGTAACCATCTGTTTCCTTGGGTCATGCCATTACTGTTTATTCTCTTTACCTATCACCTGGCGAGACCTGTGATCACTCAGATCTCGATGCTCTCATTGAACATCTGCTGTCTCCCTTTTTAATCATGGGGGATTTTAATGGACATCATCCCCTCTGGGGAAGTGCTGATATTGATGGAGGAAGTCGCTCCATAGAGCCTATGCCCTCTGATAACAACCTGTCTCATTTCAATAGTGGTTCTTATACTTATTTTCATGCACCTAGTCAGTACTTTACTGATATTGATCTCTCAGTCTGCTCCCCTTCACTATTCTCCCACTCTTCATGGAGGGTTAACAATAATCCGTGAGGCAGTGATCATTTTCCCATAATTTTGAGAGAAACAGGCTGTGGTCGATGCTACCCAATCAGCTTGTCCCCGATGGAGGCTGGATCAAGCTAACTGGCCCTCTTTCACTGTTCTTGCAGAACTTGATCTTGTCATCGTCTGTAGGCCATCAGTAGATGACTGTGTGGCAACAGTAACTGACTGTATTATACAGGCAGCCACTCAGTGTATTCCTGAAACCTTGACATGTTTTCTGCAGCAAGCAGTTTTAGCTTTTCTCTCTCTAAAACTGTCTGCCTGCACCTTGGCTGCCAATGGGGTATTCACCCTGATCCTGAACTGTGTATTGGTAAAATTGTGATCCTTGAGACAAAGTTCTTGAGGCTTATCTTTGACTGTAAGCAGACCTTTATACCACACATCAAGCAGCTACAGGTGAAATGTACAAGAGAACTGAACATCTTCCATGTCCTCTCTTCCACCTCTTGGGGAGCAGATCAGTGTTCTATGCTAAAGATATATCGTACTCTTATTTGATGAAAACTAGATTATGGATCACTGGTCTGTGGCTCTGCCAGTACCTTGGCCTTGAAGATGCTGGATCCCATTCATCATCAGGGACTTCAGCTCTGCACCGGTGCTTTCTCCACTTTTCCAGTTCAGAGCTTATACACAGAATCTCGTGAACCTCCTCTTCACCTATGGCGTTTGCAACTGTCTTTACTATATGCTTCAAAACTTCAATCCTTACCACAGCATCCCACCTGGGGTTGTATTTTCCTTCCTTGGTGAGCCATGCTTTTTCAAAACAGATGATCTGCTGTTGCTTCTTTTGGCATTCATATCCAGGTGTAGTTGGATGAATTGGGTCTGTCCTTGGATAACATTGCTATATCCACTGGTCAGCCCATCCTACCATGGCTTACTACAGTTCCCAAATGTGACCTTTCTTTAAGTCATCTGAGAAAAGCAGATACTCCCAATTGGAATATTGTCTGTTATTTGCTGAACATCTTTTGAACCATCCTTCCATTCATATTTATACAGATGGTTCGAAATCAGATGACTGTGTGGGCTCTGCCATGGTTTGTTGTGGTTGTGCGTAGATTCGTCTCTATAGTTTCTGTGTTCACTGCTGAACTGTATGCCATTTCTCTTGCCCTGGATCACATAGAAGCTAAGCAGTACTCAAACTGCACTATTTATACTGACTTGCTTAGTTCTCTACTGGCCCTGGTTCTCATCTTGTTCTCGCCGATATTCAAAACTGACTGGCCCATTTCTCTTTAACATCTACTTCTATCCAGTTTTCTGGATACTGGGCCATGTTGGTATTCACGGGAACGAGCTCGCTGACGCTGCAGCTAAATCTATCTGCTCTGGCATTATCTCCGCTGTGCCTGTTCCATATGTGGACTATGGTCCTGTATTGAAGGCTCGGCTCCATGTTAGTTGACAGTCGACTTGGAGTGAGCAACCAGATTAATTAGTTAGATACATTCTTATAAATGAAAACAAATCCTAATAATCTTCAGAGTATATATTTTATTGATTTGAGATATAGTTAGTATGGAAGTCAAACAATAGCAAAATTATCTATGCTGAGAGAGTTTGGGTGTTCAAAAACATTGCCTATTTATAAGTGACAATTTAAATATGTTATGTTTATTTAACTGTGTTACTCTTGTTGTATGTGTAGCATCAATTTAAGTCATTATAAAAGTTAAACATTCTCTATCATATCTACAAAACGATATTTTGGAAATATATAGTTTATGAATTTGTTTTAGACGTAAGCTTTATTGTAATATGTTTTGGCACTTTGGTTTTTATTTGATATATATGTTACAGAAATTAATATCTCTGCTGTACTAAGTGCAAAAATATTGAGTATTGAATTTTTTAAGACTGAAGTGACTGTATGTTTTGATATTTTACCATTGGGCAGGAAAGGTTAAAATAGCATATATGCTGTTGTAAAAAAAGTATAAATAAAAAATTTTTACATAAAAAAAATTATACTATTGTACAATTTATCATCACTCAGTACCTGCTTACTCTTTAGTATATTTGATTTATTAGCTTCAGCTTTGAAACTAAAAACGTTTTTATTATTCATTTTGAAACTGAAAGTAAGACTATTTTCTTCCATAATAAATCATTTATGTAAGTTAAAATGTGTTTACAACTTTTCAGTGTTGGAAATTGACTATTTGGTGTTACCAGAAAATATATTACAATGAGTGAATTAACCCCAGAAGAGGTAAGTAAGACAGTTGCTTTTTGATTGTAATATCCTATTCATACAATAGAGAATTTAAAATGCTTCATTACTTAGTCATTTTAATATGACTAAAATGTTATACTCATGTTGGAGTGTTTATGGAAATCAAAATATGTATGTGTGTGTGTGTGTGCGTGCACGTATATATATATAATATATTAGTAGAATTACTTTGATTAAAGACAGTTGAATCATAATGCTTATATTCAAATACAAATATATTGTTGTGTTGTTTTTTGTGGTTTCTTTTAAACTGTTTGGTCAAAATAAGGTGAATTACAATACAATTTATGATAACAAATTAGTTCTCTTCTTCCTTATTGTTGGCTGCAGTTGTGGGTCCTTCAAAAACTCTTTTTTCACCTTCAACAGAAATTTGTTCACAAACAGTAATATGAATTACATACAAATAAACTTTTTAATTTCATGAGTTCATTTTGGAATATCATTTTTGTCGTAATTGTCACTGCAAATGACCAATTTGTTGTATTTGTGTTGATCCTTTTTTGTTTTCTATGGTTTTGAGTAATTTAAGCCAACTCTATCTGTTGAACTTGTTTGTGCCAAAGATATAAAAAGATTTTAGTTGTTGTTATAAGTGTTTTTTTAAAACTGAAACTAAGTAGGTGATTAATGTAAACAGTGAAAGAAATAGAGCTATACAAGTGCAATGACGGTGATCTTTCTGAGTTATTTTTGGTTCTAAAGATATCTTTAAGTGCAATAAAGTTCCTTTTTTGCATTCTATAACTAGAATAAAATAAAACCATGTATTTAAAAATTAAAGCTTGATGATTAACTCAGTTAAGCAATATAATAGTACCTAGGAGTATTTGTTACTTCAATTAGTGACATAAATCATATCATGTAAAATAATTAATTAGAATTAAATCAATGTCATCAAATGTCATCATTGAAATTGATTATTTTATTAATCAAGCCATCGAAGGAATTGAAATATTGCTGTTATTTTTACGTATTCTGGTTTCTTTAGATTAATAACTACTGTTATGAATAATAAAATCAATAATCTAATTTAAGTTATGGTTTCTGATTGCACTATGTAACACAAATTTAGTTCCTAGATAGTATGTGTTATTTCTTAACTGCCTATGTTGTAAAAGTACAGAAAATGGCCATTATTCCTTTTAAACTTTGCTTTTGTGACCTGAATAATGAAATTTAGAAATTAACCAATTTTCTATGTAAAAATGGTCAAATTTGAAGATTTTCATTTATATAAGGTCTGAATAAAATAACATTTGAATCAAGATTTACATGTATTTATACCAAAGTTATACAAAAATGTTTAGAAGTGAGTAGTTTTTCAAGATTTTCGACTGTAGTATAAACCACTTTTACGTATCAGTCCCCAAATATAGTCTCCCATCATGTTTTTGTTATATACTCCCAGGTCACAAAAGCAAAGTTTGAAGGGAAAAATAGGTCTTTTCCATTTACTTTAGGCATAAGCAATTGGGAAATAACACTTTCTGCCCAGGAACAAGAAAAAGTAAAATTGTTGTTACGAAGTGTTATTATTCTTTTCGTTTACTTCAACTATATGTGTGAATATAATATTGCTATTAGATTTCTCATTTTATTTTATTTTTTTGAGCAATTCAACTTTTGCCTGACAGGATCTGAGAATTCAGGGATTGCTTTGATGTTTGATGGTCCTGAGGTTGATTTCTTTTGCCACCAACTGTTCTTGTTTTTTCTGCCACAGTGGCTTTAAATTAAGGCTATCTGCCACTCCTATATGAACTATCTACCGTAGGGAATACAAGTAGTTAATAACACCGACTTCAACTATTCTGTTTTTTTAGCATTGAATATACTCTGAATTTACTGTTGTTTTTTCAAACCATGTTATATTTTAAACATATAATTACATAACTGCATCTTTCATGTTGAAGGTGTAAAATTACCTTTTTTATATTGTTGCATCACAATGTGTAGAGTGATTCTTTCCAGTTGTGTTTAATTAAAGTATAAATTTATTTTTTCTGCATAGTGTGTTATGTTTGTAGTGCTACACCTGTCACTTTGCTGTTTCTTGTTTCGTACTTTGATTTTATTTTTTGCTAATTCCATGTATCGGTTGCTAAGTCTGTTCAACCTTGTGTGAATGGGTGGAGCTCAAGATGTGAATGCCATGGTCCTTTACAGAGTGCTGGCATGGTATTATATATCTGGTGTCAGAGCTGTAATTTTAGCTTACATTAATGATTTAGTAACAGTTTGTGGCAGTGTAAATATCAGATACAATATACAGAGATACTAGCTCAACTGTGACAAACTTTTAAAAGTGTATAGTGTAGTTTAGAGAGTTTGAAAAATTAGGGTTCATTTTATTTTGTAGATAGTATCATTAAATTGAGTTTCACATGGAGTATGTTCACAAAATTTGAATTTATCTTGTGAATAATATTAACTTATTAGGAGTACATGATTGTTCATATAATTCAAAAGTGTTTTCTTTCATTACAGCTTAAAGAGACTAAGAAGTTTAACATTGCTTACATGTTACTTTGAAATAGCAAAATTAAAATATTACATTCTCTATAAATATTAACATAGTTTATTTGAAAGTTATTTTGTTAACTTGAATTTTGGCAATTTGTATTGAATAGGCATAATTGACATATGTAATCTATGATGTTTGTTAATGAATCATAATTATATAAAGAAAAACTGTTAACTGTTTCTGAGAAGTGGCTTTGGCATAGTACAATTTTCTTCTTTAGTGTATTTTATTTGAAAGTGTTTTTGTGCAACAGTGTGTTAGGAAATTGAAATTTTGACTTCAAACTATAACCCATAGACCTTATTGAAGGTAACTATGCAACATGTAGGGTTAAAACAACATGTTTAAAAACTAAAGGTAACTTTATTCTTGATTTCACTGAATGCATGAAAAACATTCCCTACTCAGTACCTTTTGTGTAAAAACATCATGTGGTGTGATTTTTTTCTCTCTTTCCCATACGCATGCACAAGCACACATACACACACAAATCTGTGTGAATTGTAAACACGTTGTTGTTGCTCGGAGATGGCAAGAAAACAATTACTTTTGATCTTTATAAATATTTGAATTGAATTAGCAGAGTTATGAATTTTATGAAAAAATAAAATATTGCACAGTGCTTATTTGTTCAAAAGTCTATCTTAGTTTTGATTTTTATGAGATCCTTGTCACACCTGGCTGCTTTTGTTTGTTGTTTAATTCAAGATTAGTAACAATGAACTAAAGATCTAATACTATTCTGCTTAATACGTTTTCTCAGATAACTAATTTCTGCTTTCCTTAGAAGTGTATAAACTTGTAGTTTGACGTGTGACTTAATATGGTCATTCATACATGTGACAAGTAACATATGGTAGTATTACACATATGATTATGTATGCACATGTGACTGCACACATCAAAGGAAAATGACTGAGTGTTTTGATAATGGTATATTATGGTGCAGTGTAGAAATGTTTAATTATTTCTTGTAATTGTTACCTCAAACATAATTTCTTTTGGCCTAATGTGAAATGACAAATAAGCATATATTTGTAATAAGGTTAGAAAAGCAATGAATAAGCATTTTCTTAGTTCAAAACTAATAAATTTTGTTCTCTTTGCACTATGATAATGCTGTGTACAAAATAATGATGCAATTTATACTGACAATAACATTATTTCTCAAACATTGTGTTATTTATTCCTTTGTACAGTGAAGATGCACCTACTTTCTACATGCTTGATACTTAAATTTAGTTTTGTATTGTCTTCACCATCATGTGATTGATAGATCTGATATCATTTTGTCACAAACAATTGTAAACTTGATTCAAAGAAATAAGTGTATATAACCTGTGTTAATCTGGACCTATTAGTAATTTCACTAGCCATTTTTGTATTTTATATTTTTATTTATAGCTATCATCAGGATATATTGCATAGTTTTCCATTTACAAAAATTTAGTAATTTAGCATTAACTGATGACAAGAGAAAGTTGTCTACTTAGATTGAAACCAGAAGTTAACCTAGTAATGAGTACACCTAATTAAATATACTTTTGTGTAGATAAAATAAATTATGGTATTTTTTAAATAATTTTGAAATATTGATACAAAAATTAATAGTTAATGGATTTAATAAAAAAACTTTAAATAAAATTATTAAACTATTCTGTAACAAATATAAGAATATATTAAATAAATATAAAGAAATAAAAATTAGAGAAATTTTACTAAAAATTTCTAAACTATTTTTAGATATGAATTAGGTCATTTAACAACTTGGCACTACTTTATGCAGATGTACACCTTGCTGCACATAAAGGCTTGTTCAGAGCATGGTAGTTAGAGTAAACTTAATGGATGGTGGTTGGGTGCTATACTAGTTTATTTAGATAACTGGATGGAACTCTTCATACTAGTATAATTTGTTTACTGGACTACCAGTTAGTGCCTTTTTAACATAATGGGACTGGAATGCTAACTTCATGAGGTAAGTTTTTAACTTATTTACCTCCAAGTGGTAGTGCCATATTTTTCTTATTCTTATTTTTCAATTAATGTTTTTCATTACTTTTGAGAGCAGTCACCTTTTCATAGCTGCCCATAGAAAGTGAAGGGAGATATAGATGTGGGTCATTGTGGGTTTAAGCACCCACATCTTGCTCTCATAATTTCTATATCTATTTCTACATTTTTATTTTTTTTATGTGTGGCTGGCAAATTGAAGTTAAGAATGATAGATGGTGTATCCCCACAGTAACATGGTTCATAGTTCCACAGTCACCTCCAAAACCTAGGGTACATTTTATATCCCACATTATAGCTTGTAACTTTGGATATATTTAATTAGTGTAGCATTTTTTGTTTATTATTTTTAAATTTATTTTTGTTTCAGTTTGTTTTTAGACTTATATCAATGTAAGAATCTTAATTCCAGGTAATTGATTTCTTCACTAAGTACAATACATTTTTCTTTGTTGTTTGGAATCAGATTAGTTTCTTTATTACCTCAATCTAATTTTTTGATAAAGAGATGAGCATCATATCCTCTAATATTATGAATGAACAGTTGTATAAATAAAGGAATTTCTAAACCATATATTACATCTTTCTTGTGCACGTCTACTATATTTACCAATTAATTGACCATTGTGGTGAATTTTCTTTTCAACACCTTTTGGCTTCAGATATGACAAATATCATTATTTCTAAATTTTTCTGTTTCTTTATTACTTATTTTTAAATGTTTCCATGAATTTAGTTTATGTGTTTGATCCTTTATAAACTTCAGGATTTCCATAATGTCCATTAATATACTTGAGATAATAACAAAATAATCATAGACTCACGTTTTTGATAAGCATTTGTATAATTCCTAGAGGGAACGTGGGTAACAGGTATCAGTCTTTCTATTTAAACATTTAAAATCAGCATATATTGAAAGCCCTGGAACATTTCTTTGTACCTAGTTAGTAGCTTTTCAAACCTCTTCCAGTTAACTTGATTAGTTTTGACTTTAAATGTAGTGGAACATCTTCAGTTTTTACCATTAAACTTTGTGTACTATATCACAAATATGGCTTTCACTATATCAAGAGGATTCCTTAATTATAAGTAGTCTGGCATGGATGAGTGTTTATAGCATTGACTTGTATCACCAAATATGCTTCCCCTTTAAGCTTTGAGGCATTTTTACATATGGTTAGTCCCACTGTTTGATTATAGATGACCTAAAACTTGTCACTGGGTGATGTTGACTAGCTGCCTTCTCCCTATTACAATGTTTTAAGATTATGTGAAGCTAGTTCAGATAGTCCTCCAATAGCTTTGTCCAAAATTCAAAACTAATAAACCTTCATACTATTTTCTTCCCATTGGTCATAGACTCAAATCTATCATATTTACATTCAACTGACATACTCTTGCTTTCATAGCTTTAAACCTTTAATCCATTTCTTACTTGAAGAGAACTTTTCTCCTTTCCTCTAAACTATACCATTTATTCTTGTTTCTTGAAAAGCAAGCAAACTTTACACAGAAAATTCTCTTATTTGAACATGCACCACTTCTCTCATTTGTCTACTTTCATGTGGGTTGAGCCTCTTATTGTTATCCTATCTGCCTAACACCAGCTAGGTTAACTTTTATTTTTTTCTGTGGTGCATATTATCTGACATGAGTTTTGTTTTCTTGAGGATGTTTTCTAAGAAAATAATGCCTTAACTAGGACTTTTTTTGCACAGCAATAACAAATATTAATATTTTGTTGATTTCTCCATTGCCCATGTAAGCACCATCTGTGGCTCTCAATTTCTTTTCATCTTAATGCCTATTTCTTCTAATGAATTTCTTACTCTGTGGGGCAGATGTTGATAAATGTCAAGCAGTGTGAAAACCAGTGTGTTTGTCCTACCAAAAACTTTTGATCAGTGGAACTTCTCGGTTCCAATGATTATTGTACACTTACATTACAAATCTTAGCATAGTTTTTACACTACTATTTCTTATGGTCTACCTTTTAAAATTCTGTTCATTGTGCTAATTTTTGTTTATTGTTAACCCAGACTTTTGCTACTTTTTTTAATTACTTATATCAAGTAATTTATCTTATAAGGCCAAGTAAAAGAAAAAAAATTATCTGGGATTTTTTAAGTAATTCACCTTAAGGCCAAGTAAAAAAAAAATTAGTGTCTGGAATTTTTGAAGAAGGGAAGGGAGGAGGCCTTTTTTTTTTACATCTGTTTAAAAGATACTTGCACCCTTTGTCTTGTTTGTTTCATTTTTTCATCAGAATGTTAAAGAATTTATGACAAAGAAAAGAGGCAACATACACTGCTGACCAAAATCTTAAGGCCAATAAACATACAGAAAAAATATGCATTTGGTGTTGTTAGACTCAACCACTTGTTTGAGTAGAGCTTCGAGAGATAAAAATAAGAAAAGGGAAAATAAAAAAAAATTTTTTTAGCATTTAATAGGGAAAATGTGAACACTATGAAATTAGCCTAAATACTAGTTGGTCAAAAGTTTAAGACCATACCAAAAAGAAGTCCTAAACAGGATAGGAAATGCCCAACAAGAGGTCTCAGTAGTGAGTTGCACAGCTGTCATTGCGAATAACTGCAAACATTCGCTTTGGCATGGTCAATATAAGCGTTTGCAGAAGGTTGGCTGGAATGTTATTACAAGTGATGAAGATGGCTTCATGAAGATCATGCACTGTTTGGAATTGACATTCATTTCTATAGACTTCCCTCGCCATCCACCCCAAACAATGGGGTTCAGTTCGGGTGAACACTCTGGATGGTCCAAAAGAAGCACGTTATTCGTCATGAAAATGTCCTTTGTCCTGCAGGCATTGTGGATTGCAGCATTGTCCTGCTGAAAGTTCCAGTCATTTCCATTCAAGTGAAAGCCTTCAGTCAATAAGGATGCTCTCTCCAACATGCCAATGTAGCCAGCTACTGTTTGACACCCCTGTATAACCTGAAGCTCCACTGTTCCATAGAAGGAGAAAGCATTCCAGATCATGATGGAACCTCCTCCACTGTGTCGTATAGAAAATGTCTTTGGTGGGATATCCTTATTGTGCCAGTAACGTTGGAAGCCATCTGGACCATCCAGGTTAAATTTTTTCTCATCAGATAACAAAACCTTCTTCCACTTTTCTACGTCTCATGCTTGGTGCTTCTCAGCAAAGTTTAACTGAGCTGTTTCATGGTGTGGAAGGAGGCGTGGCCTTTGAAGACGTTTACGGTTTTAAAGCCTTTCTCTCATAGATGCCATCTTTTAGTTCTTGAGCTGCATTCTGCATCCGTAAGGGCCTTAATCTGGTTTGACGATTGGCTGGTGTCTTGCCGGACAACCTGTCAAATCCTCGTGCTCAATGCCAGCAAAATTTTCTTGGGCGAACCACTTGATAATTCTCATTCCGTATCCCTGAGTGTCTTTTAAGAAATTTGCAACAGCAGTTTTACTACACCCAATCTCACCAGCGATGGCACGTTAAGAGAGACCTTGCTTTTGCAGCTCAAAAATTTTGCCACATTCAAACTCTGTCAACTTTTTCACCTTTGTCATGTTTTTACCCAGTGCAACATAGGAGATGTTGACAATGCTAATGCTTGAACACAAATGACTAAATTTCGTTGCGTGTTTACCGATTAACGCTTCGTTTCAGTATGGTTGTAAACTTTTGACCAGCTAGTATTTAGGCTAATTTCATTGTGTTCACATTTTTCATATTAAATGCTAAAAAAGATTTTTATTTTTATTTTCCCTTTTTTTATTTTAATCTTTTGAAGCTATACTCAAATAAGCGGTTGAGTCTAACAATGTAAAATGCATATTTTTTCTTTATGTTCATTGGCCTTAAGATATTGGCCAGCAGTGTATTACTAATTCATGTAAATCTTTTGTTGAGACACGTTATTTTTCAGAATGAAAAGGCAACTCTAGATGACTTCTAGGGAGCCATGGATTTCTCACCATGAATAATTTGGATGAAAAAAATAACTATCTCTATAACAATAATATGAAAAATATGATGTTCTCCAATAATATAATAAAGAACAGAAGTAACTGGTGTTGAAGAAGCTATTATTCAGAAATTAGGGTTTTATATTATTGCATTTTAATATGCTGGAATGAGTTATAAAACTTGGAGAGATCACTTCAGTAGTTTACCAAACATTGTAGTTACTAATCATTCCATTCTAATCATTAAATATTCCTTAAAATTAATTTTAAAAACTGCAATTTGTTTAAAAAATGACTAAAATCCATTATTCTTAAAACCTGGCTGTTTTCATCTCAACCATAGAACTTCATATTGCACAAAACTAGTGAACTTTGCAGTGAATATTTTAAGTTTTTCATACATTTGTTTTAGAAATTGAAAGAGGTGAAGGTTGTTTTATCTTTCAATTAACTAGCTTCGTAAACGGAGATTAGCAAGACTTATTGGAACAACAGAAACGCGAGAGAATCAATCAGCTAGCACCAGTAGTCAGGAAGGACAGCAGCAAGCTAGCTCTCCAGATGAACAGAAGGAAACACCACATACAAGCACTGCTCAGCAGTCCCAGGTTCAGGTATGTACTGAACAGACAGCTGAGGATGATGAGAAAAAAAAGGTGGCACCTTCCATTCCATCCACTCTAGGTGGTATGAATGAACGAGAAAAGGGGACTTTTTCAGAACACATTTCAGGCTCAAAGGAGGACAAATATCAGATTGGTGCAGGTGAGTTAAAACAGTATTGTTTGTGATGAGTGTAGGATTTATACTGTTAAATAAAGGAAAGAGAGTTAATATGACATTTGGTACAACTGAATTATTACTAGGCTTAAAGCATCACAGTTTAAAAAGTGAACAATGATTTCTTAAAAAGCATGTCAGCTCATTGAATAACTGTGTTTCATCAGTATTCTAATGTACAATCATCAGGAAAAGTGGTGAACTAACAGTAAAAGGTTGTTATATGTATATATTCATAGAGTTGTGTATCTGTAAATAAAAGTTTAGAATTATCCTAAAAAATCTGACTAGGTGAGATTACATGTTACAAATAATGTTTTGATGAAGCAGCTTCATTTCATGGTTCTTATACTGTATTTGGTTAAATAGTTCTTATACAAAATTAAGAGCTGCTGCCAGTCAAGCTCAGTGTGTCTTGGACAATTTCTTCATAGTTTTCATCTTTTTCCTGAAAAATTACATGATTTATGGTACATTCTTCAGCAGAAACATACAATTACTGTAGATGGCCATAAACGACAACAGAATAATTCTGTTTTCTTGGCATCACCCAACAGTCAGAATTATGTTGAAACATTTTAAAAGATGCTCTATTATATTCTTGATTCTGCCATCTTACTGTTTGTTTTATAGATGGCTTTAAATATATAACCTATTATATGGTAGTTGACACAAGTGCATATAATATGCCAAGTATTTACAATGGCCCTGTAATCTTACCCCTTTCTTAACCGATGTTTCCGTGACAAACAATTAATAATGGTCACTTTTTCAGACCTTATTCTCAACCTGATGATGACCTAAGGAATGTTATTTGTTTTGTGCTTTTCAAGTAAAGTTTTCTATGATAGACTTTATTTGTAGACTAAAATGTGTATGTTCTTACTAAGTAAATGTTCCAACATGAATTTCACAAGTATGACACGAATAAGCTTTGTTTTTAAATGCTTATTATGTTGGAAGATAGTATGAAGTTGTTTTTGTGACCACATCAGTTAAAACTTATCTTAATTCTGACAGTCTGACTAGTGACAGAGAGATGTGTGTATACCATTTTAGTCTAAAAATATGTATCATTAAAAGTATTTGAAAAGTATGTATCATTATAAAAAAATTGCCATATAATTTGTATATATAACCATAACTTTTGCAGTTTCCTTCTCCCATGAATCTAATGGGCTAATATGTCAGTATCTATTCTAAATCAGATACAATTGTAACAATATGGCTCTCCCACTCTTTCTTTTTTTCTTCTTATTATTTAACCAATCTGTATTTGTATTGAGCATACTTCAAATGTACAGGATTTTGTAAGCCATGATAAGACTTATAACTGTTATCATTTAATGATACAGTCCATAATTCCCAGCATGGGTATGAGATA
The DNA here is from genome assembly GCF_004210375.1 of Tachypleus tridentatus. Lineage (NCBI taxonomy): Eukaryota > Metazoa > Arthropoda > Merostomata > Xiphosura > Limulidae > Tachypleus > Tachypleus tridentatus. The sequence goes on from NC_134830.1 coordinate 42,101,309, forward strand.
CTGTTTTTTTTTTCTCCTTATTTGAATTATGTCTTTATCCAATTTAAAATTAATTTTTCAGTCAGACATTACTGCAAAAGACTAGCCTGCTAAGAATAATTGTTCATTTATTAAAATATTCCATTCAGTATTTTTCATTACAGCAAGTTGTGGTTGCTGAAATAAATCTCAACAGGTCAGGTCCCACATGAAACATGTTGAGTTTGTATCCCCCCCACAGCATTATTGTATAATCTCTAGTTTGTTTTGATGGTTTATTCTATGAATAAAATAATTATTCATAGTCACTTAACAATTTCCATTAACAATGTTTGGCTAAGTCTTGAAGTAGAAAGGTTAAGCAGTTCTTTCTGAGTGGTGTTACTGTCAAATGTTTATAAAATTTTGAATTGAATATCTCAAATAAACTGAATTTATGAGCTAACTGGATAGATTAAGTGTCTCAACCACCTTTTTTGTAATTAGAATAGCAAGTTTCAATGGTGTTATAAGGAGATGTTAATTTTTGAAATTTGTTTACTTTAAAACAACACTTACATTTTGATATTCAGTCAATGTTTCTTATATTATTGTATTATTTTTCACATGATGAAAGCTTTGTGACTTGGAGAAAGGGCAATCTTGTGTTGCAACTGTGTGAATTTTCTTAAGTGCACCCAGATATATCATATGTATTTGGTAGCTTGCATAATAAAAGTGTTCTACTCAATCATTTTGTCATTTAATTAATTTCTAATTTCTAACTTGTGCAGATACTCTTGTTTTATTTATTGAAATTTACTGACTCTCCTAGGTATACAGTACCACAAGACTTTGGCTATTGATCCTCAGACAGTAGAAAGTCAGATCATGGACACAGATGATTCTTGTGAAAAAAGGTACAGTAATATTACTGTATTTGAATAAAAAGTAAAGCTTCCTATTTTCATTTTTGGGTACACTTCAACATTAGGTTCATACATTTGTTATTATTTTCTTTTGCTAGTCTTTTGGTCAGCTCTCAATATTGTGATGGATTTGGTTACAAAAATTTACCATCCTTTGTATGTTTACAAATAGCAGCAGATGAAAATCCTGAGACTGGTATGAATTTCATTCAGGGTTTCAGAGTACTTTTTTAAAAGAAACTATCATCTTCAAAATTGTAAAAAACAAACCTACAATACCCACAAAACATACTGCTACAGTGAATGTGCTAGACTGGAATGTAATTTTAGCCACATATGTCTGAACAACTTATGTGGAACATTTTATGACAGTTGCTGATGTGATCGTTCATAGCATTCCTACTAAATGTTTCATAGCACTTGAGCTTAAGGTCAGTAAAGTAGTAGTTTAGTGTTTTAAATAGTTTAAGTGTGTATCATATGAAATTTATCTTATATTGTGATCAGTTTATTAACACACCTTTCAGGAAAAATTGTTGAACTGGTAATGAAAACTGCCAAAATTTTCAAGAGCTGCAGTGATTTCTATTATTATTTTAAAAGATTAATTTTTAAATCACATAGAAGCTCTGCATCTTCTGAGACAGATCAGTATAAAAAAAATATTAAGCCAACTGATTTAAACTTCACTAGTATATAGTAAGTTTAATAAACCATACTTATGAACAATTTCCAGTTAAATTATTTTATGTTGATAATAGATGCTTTACTCCTAAGCTCTATTGCTATGTTTTATTGAAAAGAACATCCTCAGGAAGCCTACTTGGCAGGAACTTTAATCAGTATTTGCATCTAAGTAGCATTCCATCATTCAAGGTTACAAAATTTTTGGGCTATATCCAAAATGAATAAAACAGAAACACGCAGTGTGTCACAGATTTAAAGTCACTTGGACCTACTTGCATTTAATTGCATCTAATAGGTCAAGGCTTTTGTAGGAGAACCATATTTAAAACATGACTTCTTTTATTAAAACTATTTAAAAATTATTTTGTAACATCTAACATAAAATCATCAAACATGCTTGAAATAATAAATCCTTTAAAATATGATAAAAATAACAAGTTATCTGAAGTAATTGCTTGTATATTGTGTAACACTCCTACGAAAAGTGGGGCCTAATAGGCCCCAGAGCAACTTGAAAGGTTATTAATATTAGGCTAATAAATTTGATGAAAAATGAAATCAAATGAAATGGAAATTTCATTTAAATACAAATTTATTAGCTTAATATTAATAAACTTTCAAGTTGCTCTGGGGCCTATTAGGCCCCACTTTTCGTAGGAGTGGTAAATGTCAAAGATATTGTGATTTCTCCCAACTTTCCCATTACAATTTGAGAAATTAACAAGTGAAAGCCTTTTAGTTGAAGTTATAAATTAGATTGGAGAAATCACACTATCAAAGGAACATAACCACAGAAATTGATTTTATATTCTTTATTATTCATAATTTATATGGATGCACAAAAAATTGCACAATGATGCAATAAATACGTAATGATAACAGTTTACTTTATATGACAGAGTTCCTTAAATTCTCTCGTGCTTAATTATGTGATGCCTGAGACCAATTGTTAAAATACTAACTATGATCTTTGAGGAAAAGGTAGATGGATCACCGTTCTTAGATGTTTAATATATCGGGATGCTGATGTGTTTTCTTTTTCTGAATCTCTCTTAGTGCATTCATTTACATCTTCATTTTAAGGATACAGAAAGGTTTTGATGTATGATACAAATAAGTGTTACCTTTGTGTTCTGTTCACTGCAAATTATTTATTTTGAAAATTTTGTTAAAAATTGGGGATTCTTAGATTAAAAGAAAAAAATTTAACCATCAGCACTTTCATATTATTAAAACAATTCTAAAGTTTGCCCCTGTGAAAAAAGGGTATATTGTATATTTATGAAATTGCAATGTTATAAAAATGAATTAAAATAAAATGTCATTCCCATGCCTGAGATTAATTGAAGTTAAAGGTATGAATATTTTTTTGGTTATATCATGGTGCTGGTCTTGAGTTGTAGTCTTTTACAATGTTTAAATTTGACTAAAATTTGATGCATTTTTGTAGCATGCTAACTTATTTCTTTAAACAATGGGAGATTTTTTTCAGTTGGTTAATTATAAATTTTAAAATTGCATTATACTGGGAGTGTGTAAAGATAAAAATTAAATTTCCATTATATTTGAATTTTAAGTCATTTGAATGCAAATTCTTTATCTTACCATCTTTTTATTATTATGGTTAAAAGAGGTTACTGTGTCAAATGCTGTTTCATAACAGTGAAGGTATTATACCTTTAAAAAAAACTTTGATCAATTTATTTCTTTCAAAATCATAAATATATCCTTACATATCTTATAGAGGTGCACCAATACCACTTTTGCTACTGGCATTGGCAAATTTTATTTGTTTCTGGCTGTTGGCTGATACAGATAATATTTTGAAAACCAGGTCGTTCACTTATCACAGTAGTGTATAAGCTCCGACATAGCCACCACCATGAAGAAATTTATATTTTCAAAATTAATTATTTTTTGTGTGGCTTAAATTTATACAGTGCCAGCAGGGTGAAAATATGTAACATTTTTAATATTGATTAATTACTTTTACACCATTGTATCTGTGGTAATTGGAATTACCAAAAGAGATATAGTGATGTGTAATAAAAGAAATGTAAATATATTTATTGACAAGTATTTCAACTCTTAGGAAAAGCATAGTAGGAAAGGCTGCAAGACGTGGAAATATAACGGAAGAAAGATGTTCAAAATTGGTAAAACGTACGTCTGCAACAAAAACTTTATTATTATTAGCAACATTCTGGGCAGAAGCCCTTTGTTAGGTATTTTAACTTGTTACATAGAAAAGAGGCTTTGAAGCCTTTTTCTTCATTTTAATTTTTACACATGTCTGGTAGTTAGGGTGCTAGATTCATTTTACAGTTTGTGAGTTTCAATCATGTCACAGAACATGTATGTCTCTTTTAGTTGTGGAGGTGTTCAATAATGGCCAACCCAACCTTTCATTGGTAAACGAGTAGCCCAAGAGTTGGTGGTAGGTGGTAACTAGCTGCCTTCCTTCTTCTCTACTCTGTCACTTCAAAATTATGGATGGGTAATGTGCAGTTAGCCCTTGAGTCACTTTGTGCAAAAATGCAAAAACAAACTTTTATGTAAATTTTGTGTTCAAAATTCTTATTTATATACTTCTAACAAGTTATATTTTAATTATGCATTGCTAAAAAAGTTTGACAATAGTTGTTTTTTAAATCAAATCTGAAGCATTGTAAAATATTAATGAAGTAATAATTTAACACCTTACATGAAACAAAGTACATACATTGTTAAGAAAAATAAATTTCTCTTTGCATAATATGTTTTATAACATCATATTTGTTTTTCATTAAATTGGAATCTATGAAGCACGTATGTAATGTGTAAAAATATAGGTTTAAACATTATGGATACCCAAATATAGTAAAGTAACCTCTCATATTAAATATAAAAAAAGGAAGTAATATTATATTGAAGAATTAAATAATTTCTTAACATTTAATCATAAAACAAATGTTTGTTTAATAGTATTTCACCACACTTATTGGTGTCAGCAGTAGAAAAAGATGCAATTTGTCAGGCATATTTGTCAGATTAGTTCATTTCTTAACCAACATTCAAACTACAGTGATCCTTAGTATGGGAAATTATAAATACACCATGCTGATGGAGAATTTTGCTGTCAGTGAAAATGACAAACTTCTATATCTGTGTATTAAATATGAAAAAGATTTTAAAAGAGCATCACATAACCAAAGGAATGGATAATACTTTCAATCATGTAATTAACATTATTGCTTACATTAAATGAAAACCAATGTACATAAATAATGCATGTACAAGTTCTGTGTATGAAGGTAAAAGAAATTTGTGTGCAGGTTTTGTGACTATGAACGTACAGTAAGTGTTAAGGAAATAAGTTTACATATAGTTTTGTTGTAATTTTGGAATATTGCGTAAAATTGTTTGTTTTGAAAATGTGTGTTAACTTGCTGAAAGTTTTAAGTGAATACTCCACATATAGTGTTTTTGGAAGTGAATAATATTATTTTTCTTTAGCTTGCAAATACTGATTGAATTTTTTGAAGACATTTCACCCATATGGGCCATATGTATCATTTTGGACAAATACAAAATTTTAAATGCTCTTAAGTTTTGTAACATTGTATAAAGAATGAATACTTGAAGTACTAAAGTATGTGTTGATTGTGACAAGAAAACAAACTGTTCCAAAAACTAGGTACAAAAACAATGAGCTTACAATAAAATGCATTATATTTTTATATCTAAAAGTAATAAAACAAATTCAGTATGTATTATGGAAGGTGGAGATTTAATATACCTTAATCCCTTTAAGTGTTATGATTTTGGAAATAAATGCTATATAGAGTACAACATGCTACAATTTATAATTAGAGAAAAATAAAATTGATTTGACAATGAGGATTGTTTTATAAATCTAGAATTGGAAACAGTTCAAGTAAACAGACCAGCTTTATGGTTGAAATATTAGTAGTTGTAAAATAAGTTTTAATAACTTTTGTAATTCTCCTTTTAGCTCTCTTTCCCAAGTGGATGTGGATTCTGGAATTGAAAACATGGAAGTGGATGAAGTGGAAAGGAAAGAGTCTGTCAAAAGACAAAGGGTTAATAACTTTCTTTTAGGGGGTGTTAATATTTGTATCTTATGTATATTTCATGTTTGCATGTACTGAGAAGACTTGTTTAAAATTATTTTTCCATATGAGTTGTTCCTGAGTAAATTACCTACAAGTTTACTGCATCATGGTAATTTTTGTATTTGTATTATTCTACTGTTAGTTTCATCAAAACAACAACAAAAACAAGTTTCATGCAGCTACTACTAGGTGGCACTAAGATGGAGTAGACTAAACTAACTATACACATGCCACAGACTTTTGAATGTAATGTATTTAGTACAACTACATTGAAATATTCGAGTATTTAATAGCAACATTTTTATGTGCCCAATTAAAAGCACAGTAGGTAATAACTGGAAAGTGATGCTTAAAAGATTAATACTTCCCAGATTAACTTGTAATATTCTATGACTGGAAGGTATACAAGGATGAAGCTCAGATTTGGGAGTACTGCATGAAATCCATGAGATAAACTGTTTCTATATAATTTGTTACAGGAAATTCAAAGGGATGTTAGTAAGAAATGAAGAATTACATCAAACTGTGAACAGATACTAATGACATAAATTATAAGAACATATCTTGTTTGATTTTTTTCATTCTGAAGCAAATTTGGTTTTGATCTTTGTTGTTGCCCTTGGTGGCTCTGAAGTAAGTCAGTGGCGTATAATGCTAAAATAGTCGGGTTTGATACTTGCAGTCAGGCAAACATATATAGCTCATTGTGTAGTTTTGTGCTTTACAACAGACAAATCTTTTTTTTTAGAAACCCAAGCTCAAAGTGATTCCATATTAATTATACAACCCTCGCTTTTTTTTTAAATAAGTTTGACACTATTCACTTTTGTTTATATACTATGACAAGTTTTATTATGCTCCAAAATTTAAATTATTTTTAAAGCATCAATAAAAATATTTATTTACTGCAAAGATGTTTCTTTTATAGCTTAGAAAGTAGAAAATAAGAAACAAAACTAGGTTGTCATATATTTTGCTTATATATGTTTATTAAAAGTTAATGAATTAATTATTAAATTAAATTAAAGTATTCACAAAAATGCATTAAAAGTACTTTGTTTCTGGGCTTCTGAACTTCAGGTTATTTGTTGTTAATAATGTGGTGTATGTTTTCAAATATAGTTTGTTTAGAAGTTAATCAGGTCCAGAGTAATACACTGATGAATCTCAACCTTGGTAATTTTTAACTTTTAATTAGTTTAACTTAAAGTATATTGGCAATGAAAAACTTTGTCTTCTTCATTCCACAAAAAAAAATACACTTATTTTTCACTAAATATCTAAATAATTGACCAGAGAAATGTTTTATCTTTTTAAATTGTCCTTGTTTTCATGTATGATTTTACCAACTGGATTTATCTTTTCTCATAAAAAAACAAAAAACATCTGAATAAAATCCATTAGTAACCAAAAAAGTGGTGTTTGTAAGTCATTCAGGATAAATAACTTGACAGCAGTAGTTGTATTAAGACACTTAATATATTTAACCATACATATCTTGATGCTGTTGACATGAGTAATATAATATAAGGGATTTGTTTGTGTTTTATTGTTTTATACATGTTAAATTTATTCTAAATGTTTTATTCTTTTATACTAAACAAGAAGGACAGTAGTATCAGCTGTGATTTAACTGAGGAACAAGTTCACTCGACTGTGAGTCGAATTTTAAGAGTTTCATGGAAAGAAGAAATTCCGGATACTGTGTATTTACCAGCAGTTGTAGAACAAGATGAGGAAACGGGTATTGTTTCTACATGTTTTTTTTGGTAGTTAGTAGAAGTTTCTGAGCAGTCAGAAGTAACAATTTGTTTGTGTTTTGTTTTCTGAAAGATTGATATTATTTTTGATTAAGGAAAGACATTTTTTCTATTTGACAGTTTTTGATAATGGTATAAATAACTAAAGCATGAAAGATCTGTCTCTAAATAAATAAATATGGGGGTTTAAAATGCATACAAATGTCCATTTAGCTGAACCTTACTTTTAATATAACCACTTTTTCTTTACGCATAATTTGCAGATATTGGAAGTCGTAAACAAATTAGACCATTAATGTTGATTTATGAAATTTTCTATTAACTGTTTTTAATATGTGCTACATGCTTAAACTATTTAAAGGATAAATATACTCATGTAGCAATTCTTAATTATTTTTTTTAATTTCTAAAAATTCCAAAGTATCTTAAATAGATTAAAAGAAATGTTCTCTTTGTAGAAAGCTGTGAACTAAACATTTTTCACAAACATGGCCATATACTCTTTCCTTGTTTTATTTACTTTTTAGCACAATTTAAGTACATTAGGATTGGATTAGGTTTTTATTTTTTCTACTTACATAAAGTTATAACAATAATAGAAAATATTATAGAATTAAACTAATTCACTGTAGGTGAGTAGTGTTGATGACATTACCAACAAAGAATTTGTATATTTCATCATTACCGAGTTAAGAGGACATTTTATACAAACTGATTTAAAATATTTTTGCTAATTGCTTAGCCTACCAAGATTTAATCCAACAGCTTTTGATGGAAGCTCTGCAACTGTTTATTGCTCAAGATGAGAATCTCGTACCTGTACTTCAAGACATGAAGTGCTCATCTCCTCACCTAAATGGTGAAAATAGACATTCTAGGTAGGTAGAATTTTTTGTGTGAGGAAAATTGTTGTTTCGTTTGTACAATTTTTTTTTAAATTTAAAAGTAAATATTAAAAGAACATATCTAAATATAGTTTAGTGAGTCACTGGTAGCACTGTTTAAAATTAGATTTTTTGTGATGTCAATAAAGTCTATACTTATGTTGTGCAAATTAGGAACCTGAATTACTAATATTGACAAACTAGAATATAAAATAAAAACCTCTTTTTTTTTCTCCGAGATCTGACTTGTATACTGAATCAAACACAGTGACCTTGTTCAACTATCTCAATGTTTTTAAATGGTCCCTTATAAACTCTTACTACAGTATATGACATATGAATAACCAATCAAGAATTTAAAATGTCCCCAGAGTGCTTTTCTCAGCCGTTTTGATCTGTGAGAAACCTACCATGTTCTTTTGATTCAAATTTTTTCCCCCCAGTGGTTCAGTGGTGTTTCTGTGGACTTACAACGCTAAAAACCGGGTTTTGATGCCCATGGTGGGCAGAGCACAGATAGCCCATTGTGTAGCTTTGTGCTTAATTTAAGAAAAGCAAAAGTAAATGATCCAAATTTTCAATGAAGTAGGTTTTGTCTTTAGCTGACTAAAGTTTCATATTTTTTTTAAATCTAAATAAATCTTAGTTATTAAGCTTAATAAATTATAATGGAATTCTATGGTATTAGTGTATTTATATATTATTTTTTGGTTATCCAATTGTATATATAAATGTTGTAGTGAGAAGAGCTAATTGTTTGCCTTTCATCTTGATTTATTATTCTATATTTTAAGAAAAACAAGTTTAATAATTTATTTATAAATAGTAATAATCTATATACATATATGAAATGTACAATAATTGAAATCTAAGTGGACACTACATAATACTAGTCCATGAAATGGCAGATTAAAGGCCAGTTTTATATTACTGAATGCGTAATCTGAGTGAATATGCACCATTTAGGTGTAAGTTAGGTAAAGTTAGCTAGGCATGACTAGAAGGTCAATATAACAAAAAAAAAAATATATATATATATGTAAATATATAGTTTTATAGTGTTATAAGACTTAAGCTATTTACACTGAACATTTCTATTTTCACGTTAAACATGTAGTCATTCTAACACAAAAAAAGCATAATTTTATATACATATGTATATGTGTATGTGTGTATTTTATGATGGTTACTAGATTGGTTAAGTGGCAGACCCCAGATAGTTAGAGTATAGAAAATGACATTAAATATAAAGTTTTACTGATAACAAACATTTGAAATGCATTGAGGAGGTTTTAGAAGTTATACGAATAATATTTAAGATTTTTGGTATGAAGAATAGTTTTTTAATCATAACATGAAATCACTTTGCACTCAGACTAGTAATGAAACAGACTATTTTCACAAAGAAATCTTTTGTAAAAATATTTCATTAAACAAAATTATTTTTTTATATTCAAAATACTTGTAATCTTTTCTAAAAGTTTACCAAATTTTGTGAAGATGCACTTGCTGTATCAACATTTATAGTGCAAATAATTAATGTGTGCAAATGTGTAGATGAACTTGTGTATATTATACCAAGCCTATAGTGAAAGGGTCAGTAAATGTTTATTTAGCTTTTTACAAGTTATAATATTGAATTGAAAAGTACAACAGAATTGCAAAACTGACTGTTTGTATCGTATTTTGCATTCACTTTATCAAAGTTGTATGAAAAGAGTGGAATCAGAATGCTTGATTTATGAAATGTTTATCAGAATGTCCTGAAATTCAAATTAATATGGCATTACAATCTAAAAATATAATTTCTTGTATATAAGGAGTTTTCTTAAGAATAATGATAACATAATGTGTGCACATTTTCAGCATGTCTCATAGTCCACTCCAGTCTCCATCAGCAACACCTACTCCAACTGTTCACCTAGAAAATTTAGCTCTCACAAAAGTGGAAGACTGCGTAGAATCCTTCATGTTGAACTACCTTATGGACTGTTATTCACGAGTTGGGATAGAGGAACGAGGTGCTCCTAAGGTGACTAGTTATATAATCTTTGGTAATAGGCTGGATTTTTTTTCTTTAATTCTTGTATGATGGTAGAAGCATGAAGGTAAAAAAAAAATGCAGTAAGATTAAATTTTGATTAATATAAAACTTAAAGTGATTTTGTGATTGGAAAATGCAAGATCAGAGGACATATTAGTTTGCACACTTACAGAATACCTAGTGTTTTTTTCTTTTGAGAATATATCTGACTTGGTGTCGATTTTTGCCAGTATTTTGCCACATAAACTGTGTATATATATCTATCCCCTCCTTTTTGTTTTTCTTCTTTCTATTAATGTCCATTGTTAGTGCAGTGGTAAGTCTACGGATTCAAAATGCTAAAATCAGGGGTTTGACTCCCTTCAGTGGACTCGGCAGATAGCTCAATGTGGCTTTGCTCTAAGGAAACACACACACTTTCTATTAATTATGAACTTTTGTTGTGTTTCTCATCACTTCTGGTATTAGTTGTGACTGAATTGACATTTTGATTCTAATTTGGCTCTCCATCTTATACTCTTTTTATGAAGTTTGTGCTTGTGATTTATGATTAAGGTGATTTTATAGCAATATTTAATATGACCATATTTTCTACATAGTATTAAAGTTGCTGCACTTTCCATGTCACTACTCATCCAAGAATATTTAGGGAAATTTGTTGTCACAGTTGCTCCAAAGTGCATTTACAATATTTTTAGGCTTACATTTATTTACTCAACAAATCTCTCTTTCCATGTGAGAGGTGTCTTTCCCCCTGTTGTCACTTTTTATTATTTCCTGTTTTGTCTGTCAGATCTTACTTGGTGGTGAAAACTGAGCCTCTCTTGATAAGAACTTTGTTTTTGAGAAAGAGTTCTTGTATCTCTAGTGTTTGTTTATTGAGAAAAAGCTGCATGTTTGATAGAATTAAAATAAGAAGCATTAAGTAAGTTCATTGGTTTATTTTAATTACTAGATAACATATTAATGTTTACATGTTTTTAATTAATTGGTAAGAACTAGATTTCAATATGCTATTAAAAAAAAATTCAAACTTGATTCGGGTGTTAGTTAACAGAAAGATGAATGATCTTTTCTTTGTAATTCAATTTTTATAGCCTTTTATGGTATATTATATAGACAAATAAAAGCTGCACTCTGAGCCATAATGATACTAGAAAACTAGTTGGCTCAAGTAACTATTATAAAACTAATTGGTTATACCCAGAAATGTCATTTGATTGAAGTAATCTGAAATGAATTTCACATTGTTAGAGAAAGGTTAAGGCAACATTGTACTGGAATGTTGACTTACAATGTATTAAGCAAACTTTTGTTAAATTTTATTTTCTCACTAAGTTTTGTCAGATTGCATCTACTTGTATTTAATGAATTAACTAGCATTGTATATATATGTATGTAAAATGGTTGTACCTTATTTTCAGTTTTAATTTATTTTTCTCTTTTTTTTATATATATTTTTTCTTTCTTATTCTAACTTGGGAGAGCAGTCACCTTCCCATAACTGTCTGCAGGGATTGAATGGTGATGTGGATGTGAGACGTTGTGGGCTTGAGCACCCACATCTTGCTCTCCTGATTTCTAATTTTCTTATGTGAGACTAACAAATTGGAGCTTAAGACTGATAGATGGTGTATTTTCACTGCAATGTGTCCTACTTCTTCAGTCTCCTCCAAAACCTAGGATACATTTTATAATCCCATGTTGTAGCTTCTGCCCTGGGATCCCCTTTTTTAAAAAAAATTTGCAGCATATTTAAAAATTTTTTTTAAATTTCATGTTAGTGTGTTTTGGTTTATGGCTTGAATATTTTATGGTTATAATATAATTAATCAGAGATTGGGATTTAATGTTTTTGACACAGTCCTTCCTCATGATTTTCTTTATTCATTTAACTTCACTTAGATATAAATTATTTAATTTCACTATATATTTGTTGCAATAGTTGAATAGATATAATGTAGGATAATAAAGACACAGTTTACATGAAACTTGTTTTTACAGAGGACCAGTGTACCTCCTTTAAGTGATATATTGACACAGATTAGATCACAATGTGTCCAGTTTACACTCTTAGTAGTTCAGGGTCAGCTTACAACTCTCAGGTATGTTGTGAGACAGCACTTTAACATTACTGTTTTATATGTGTAAAGGAATATTTAATTGCATAATGCTTTATTAACAAAATTTAAGTCTTTTTTTTTATGGTTTCCTGTGTAACTGTTTGGCACTAATGTTTTTGTTACATAAATACAAAAGTGGTGTATGCTATATAATTAACTTTTTCAGTGGTTTCAACCAGATATCATCATATTTATTTTGAACAGATTTATGTGTTGTGTATACAAACTTGTAGAAAATCCTGACCTCCATTTTGAATGTAAATATTCTTTTGTAGACATGTCATACAAAATTTGTAAACAGTTTTACTAAATACATATGTATTTATGTTGTGAATAGACGAATAGATGATGGGATGTAGAAATACAAATAATTTAAGAAAGAGGATAATTAAAGTATAGCTTTTGGAAAGCTGGGTAACTGTAAGTATACTGTGATACACATTAAAATGTTATAGAAGTTCCATACTTTATAAAAAGAATGTTTTTTGGTTGTTTTTTTTTCAGAAAGCTTTGGAAAAAGCATTTGATGTAACACAAACTTTTAAAAGAAAAAAATTGTTATTGAGACAGTTTTAAACTACTTGAACATGCTGCAGAAACTTGTCCTAAAACTGTTTTAGTTCTAAATTCCTTTACAACTAATTAGAAAGAGTCTCCTTCATAGAAAGTTTTATATGCTCAGAGGTCAATTGAAGTTTTATTTAGGTTTTGTTGTTTTAAGATGTATGTGTTTTTATGTCATTAAACAGAAATTTTTTTTAAATTAAGATATTGTTTCTGATAGAGGCTAAAAAACAACTGTAGTGAAAATAATTTACTGTAGCTTTCCAAGTGTAAACCACACTTTATACACTAAACCTTCTGCGAGTCAACATTACACAAAAATAAAATTCATGTATAAACTGTACTGGAATATAAACCATGGCTTTTAGTGTACAGCTATTGTTGAGCTAGTGGGCTTGCATGTAAACAGTTCACATATATTCCATGTCTTTTCACAGCAGTTATTTTTTCTTGAGAAAAACATTATAAAAGGAACAGAAGGAATACTGTAATACTTTTGTTTTGATATGCATGCTTTATTCATTTATTTAAACATAATAACTGATATAAAAACCTGGATGATAGCGTTCAAAAGCATTCAAAACTTAAATTTGTTTCTGTAACATACTCCACCTAAATTTCATTGTCCAAATATCCATTAGAGTCAGGTTCCAAAGAACCTCAGTGAAACAACTTGAATAGTTAATTAAATATGAATTTGTCATTATTGGCATTGGAATTATTTAATTAAATAAATAAAAAATTATTTAGTGGATACGGCCTGAAATTTATGATTGAAATATAACAATGTTGCTGGGAAACTTTTCTAAATTTAGCCAGAAAGATATCAGTGGCATACAATTTGTAGTGCTTCTTCTGAGAGAGAAAAAAAAAATCATATAAGATGCACTAATGTATAAGCTGCATTTTATGATTTTGCATACAAAATTATGTATGAACTACAGTTTATAATTAGAAAATTTTGATAATTTGATATATTTTTTGGGATTAGAGAATTAAGGTTTGTCATATATAGTTGTGTGTATATTAATGATTTTTTCACTGAAATCTTCCATACTTTCTAAGTATAGTTGTTCTTGGGTATATGCTCTTAAAGAAAGTGTTCCTGGAGTTCTATAGTAATGGATATTTATAGATATTATTAATTGTTCCAGGCCCAGCTGTAAGCCATCTTTACTGCTGCCAGTTTTATTTTCTCAAGGGTTTCCTCGTGGATTTCTTCCTGAGATGGTGTGTGTAGCTGCACAAGATCCATCAACATTAACCTCTGTGAGTCTTATAGTATACTAGAAATTGAATATTTCTTTGATATTGTTGTATATAATCTTTAAGTATATTGTTATCTTTGTTAAGGTGTGGCCTAGTGTTCAATATACTGGACTGTGTATATGAGAATTCATGGCTTAGCTCCTGTTGCGATGAAATTCAGTCATCACTTTGAGGCCATGGGTTTTTCTATAAGGGTGACTATCAAATTCCACTATTTGGTGAGGCAAAATTATCCCAAGAGTTTGCAGTACATGATGTTGTCTAGCAGTCTTCTCTCTGGTCAGTTCAAAATAAATGATGGCTATGTGTGACTAGCTCTTTTGTAATTTTGTGTGGAAACAACAGCATTGTTATTCTTCTCCTTTATTTAGTCTAAGCTTCCTGACATAAACTACAGATGAAGCAATAGTGTTACCTTACTTTAAATTTTTCAGACTGAAAACAAAACCTGTTTTAACCTACACTAAATAAATGTAGTTCTCATTCTGCACTTAAATTTTAAAGTGTGCAATTGATACTTTAAGCTCTAAAACCTGATTTGTCAGTGTTATTTAAGTAAATACTCATGTGATGGAAAATTAATGTGTATTTTATTCAGAAAATACCATACTGGTTTTAAAACAAGTTAAGTAAATACCAAATTTCTTAATCTAAAGACTCAAAATATTTGAAAATGATATACGAAATCAACAAGGATTATTTGACAAGAAAAAAGCGAAGAGTTTTTTGTTTTGTTTTTAAAGAGAAACTGAAATTTAAGAACTAAATAATTTATTTGTTGAAGGTTTTGGTTACAAGCTATTACTTTGAGAGTTAATCAAACTGGATATCAAACATTTCTGGAAGTTTATTATTTTTGATTTACCATCATTTTTGTGACTACAATTCATGATTAATTTGATTAATTGTAATGGTTCAATCAATTCAAATATTTATTCTGTATAGTAGTAACTAAATGGAGGGTAATACATTGTTATTATTGTAATCCCTGCTCAGCCACTCTAATTTTATAAATATTTATATCAGATTAAAGTAAGTGCAAAGGCTAAGCATAATTATAAAGCAGTTAAAATATTAAAATAGAAGATAATTAAATTAATTAGAATCTCATATTAAATATTAATTGTTAGCAACAAGCTGAAGAATATTAATTTGATTTACATTTATAAAGCTATCATTCATGTAGTAGACAATGTTACTACTCAAGAATAAGTTATAATTCAATCTAAAAATGTATTGTTAAGAGTGCTTTTGTTTTAATACACTGTATTGAGGTGTTGTTTTGTGGAGCAGGTGTTTAAATGATTGAGTTGTTTTATAATGAAGGTGGTTAAATTAATGAACTGTCATTATTAAATGTGTTAATGATAGATTGTTTTGTCGTGACACCTTTAGTAACATTTAACAAATCTTTCCTAAATAGTTGTAGAGACATTTGATTAGCTTTCAAAGAAAGAATTTTAACTTAAAAGTATAAGATTTGGCAAAATATTGCTTTAGCAGTTACATACAGTAGATAAAACTCAGAGAATAATGATTCAAGTCTCATTAAAACTGTAGGATTAATCATAAGAAAACTATTGAGATATCCTACATTAAGAAAATCATAAGTAAACTCTTTCTTTCTTTTTAGTTGAATAGAATTCTGGAAGGTTTGTGTGATTGATAAATAATAGGAATATTGTTTTGACATACCCTAAACATAAGAAATAAAGGAAACAATAGTCTTTTTTTCTCTGTTGTTGGAGCCTTATCATTTACATTTTGATGTGTGAGACTTCCCTAAATAAGACCCAGCAGATTAAAAAAAAACTTTCTGGCATATTTGACTGTGCTCACTAATCTTTAATGTCATAAAACACGAAACACGTGAAGTAGATGAATTATATTGGCTATATAAATCTGGATGATGACTCCCATTAGAGCACACACACACAGTTTTTAAGTTCACTTTCTCTCTGTGTTGATGAATATTTCATGTTAACCTTGACTTGCATATAAGTTACAAGTCATATACTCTTCAAAACAAGAAACACAAAAGGGATATTTTTTTTTATTTTAAAGAGAAATATATGTAATAACGTTACAAGCTTAGAGTATGTGATGTTACACGTGTTAAGGCACTGATTGTCAGACCAAAATGACAATAAACGTTGTGCACTTTGAAAATGGAGGAAAACATCGGATTTTTTGCCAAAACGTATTCGTGTCCAATAACTTTGTTTGAGAGATCTGCATGTTCTGGAAGTGCAACATTTGCAAAATCCCTATAAAAGTGACGGGTTCTTGGTTTCCACAGCTCGGTGTTAGGCCACCGACACACAGTTACGCCAAGACTGACTGAAGCACAACGCCATTGGTCACTTGGAAGCAGGCGAATCTCGATCAGATGTTGCCAGAGCTGTGAATGTCCACCCACGCATCATCACAAGGCTATGGAATTGTCACCAACAACATGGATCAACTCATGACCATCCACGATCTGGCAGACCTCGTGTGACCACGCCCGCACAAGATCGCAACATCCGGTTACGTCACCTTAGGGATAGGACCACCACTGCGACGTCTACTGCCTCAACCATACCAGGGCTGTGTAGTATTTCAGATCAGACCGTACGCAACCGTCTGTGAGATGCAGGAATCCGACCTCGACATCCAGTCAGAGGCATCATCCTCACCCAGCAACATCGTCAAGCATGGCTGCAGTGGACTTGGGCACATCGGGTATGGCCTCATTGACGATGGAGGCATGTTTGGTTCAGCAATGAATCACGTTTCATGCTTCGTAGGCAGGATGGAAGGACCTGTGTTTACCGTCGCCGAGGTGAATGTTTTGCAGCAAACTGTGTGCAGGAAGTTGACAGATTTGGTGGTGGCAGCGTCATGATGTGGGCTGCCATTGCCTACAATGCCAGAACAGACCTTTTGCACATTCTAGGGAATCTTACGGCTCAACGATACGTCGACGAGATTCTTAAGCCCCATGTGCAATCCATCATGGTGAATGTCAACGACGTTTTTCAACATGACAATGCCCGTCCTCACACAGCCCAACTCACCACTGTCTTCTTGAGACACCACAACATCAATGTTTTTCCCTGGCCCTCCAGATCACCAGATTTAAACCCCATCGAACATCTTTGGGACGAGTTGGACCCACGTCTGCGATGGCGACAACCTCAACTGCAGACTCTACCTCAGCTTACAGCAGCTTTGCAGGCTGAGTGGACAGCCATTCCACAGTATGTGATTCATCATCTCATCACTTCCATGGGCAAGAGATGCTAAGCAGTTATTGATGCTCACGGGGGGCATACTCGTTATTGATGTTAAGTGACGTTAAACTTCAACTAGTGAGCATTGACTTCACCTTTGCAGACTTTGGATGTTCAGCAGTGAATGTGCAACGTTTTACACGTCATACACAAGTACCCGGAATAAACTTGTTAACAATTTGTCTCAAATTTTGCCTTTTGCATTTCTTTTTTTGAAGAGTATATTTTGTTTTGTGAGTAGAACAAATTAATTAAAAACTGTGATAATTTTGAATATCATGTACGATAAAGTGTTATTCCAGTGATATTACTTAACAGTCTTGTTTTCAATATCATATAGGTGATAAAGTGTTATTCCAGTGATATCACTTAACAGTCTTGTTTTCAATATCATATAGGTGATAAAGTGTTATTCCAGTGATATCACTTAACAGTCTTGTTTTCAATATCATGTATGTGATAAAGTGTTATTCCAGTGATATTACTTAACTGCCTTGTTTTCAATATCATGTAGATGATAGTGTTATTCCAGTAATATTACATAACTGTCTTGTTTTCAATATCATGTTATTCCAGTGATATTACTTAACTGCCTTGTTTTCAATATCATGTAGATGATAAAGTGTTATTCCAGTGATATTACTTAACAGTCTTGTTTTCAATATCATGGAGGTGATAAAGTGTTATTCCAGTGATATTACTTAACAGTCTTGTTTTCAATATCATGTAGATGATAGTGTTATTCCAGTGATATTACATAACTGTCTTGTTTTCAATATCATGTAGGTGATAAAGTGTTATTCCAGTGATATTACTTAACAGTCTTGTTTTCAATATCATGTAGATGATAGTGTTATTCCAGTGATATTACTTAACTGCCTTGTTTTCAAATTTTGGTTGCAGAATCATCTTTTGTTTGAAACACTTGAAGGAAAAGTTATTTTTTGATAACTTAAATTTCTACAACAAATTGTAGGACCCATTATATTAGTATTTTTATTCTAATATACAACTATAATTCTTTTAATAATTACATGTTTAGAACTTCATTTTATTATTTTAGATTCCTAGAACATTTTCCAACCTTTCTATAGGTTTGTATTTTACTTCTACTTACTTTAGCTAATGTGTTTACTAACTTTCATAACCTGAATTAGAACTTTCTATTTATTGCTGAAAAATGAACATTCGTAACATAAATGTTGTATTGTAAAAGCATGTTATTTATACCTTTATAACAAATCAAAGAAGGCAGATATGGGCATATATCTTCACTAAAACATAGCAACTGTTTTTCATATGTTTGGGATTGAAACACATGTTTTTTCGTTTTGTTTTTTTAAAATTAGGTTTTCACTCCTCTGCTTGAAGGTCTCTATCATGTCATGAGGCAGTGTTCCCTTGACAGTGATGGTTTTAGACAACCTCTACAGGCACTGACTGAACTTTGTGAAGTGCGGTGTGGACCAGGAAACAATAGACCTATATGTAACCTGGTAAATATTATGACTATTTCCAATATTAACAAAGAAGAATAAGAGAATTCTTCTTCTTTCATGATAGTATTGCTAAATCAATTTCTGGGTAAGAGTAGATTTTGAACATTAAAGTAGTTTTTCTTAGAAATATGAATTTGTAAAATGCTATGTAATGGCTTAAACAAAATTTAGCTGAAGAAAGAGAGTTTGACTGGTAATGAAATTTAAGGAATATAAAAGAAGAGCTGATCTGTTACTCAACATTTTATAGTTTTTGTCTTTTCCAGAGTGAATCCAAGACTAAGAGACAGTCCATATTATTTACATTAAAGCTTAATGGAGATGTTTCAAAACATTATCCCATTTTTCCAATATGTTTTATAATACTTCAAGTATGTGTAGTTTCCAAAAGTAGCATTTTAACTATCAAAAAAATGAACACAATATATAAAATCATTTATCAGTTCAGTTAAGGCTGTTTTTCTAATATTATTGTCAAAAAAATTAATTGGTTGTTTCATGCCACAACTAAACTGTCAAAGTAATTTTCTGTTTCTGTGACAACTTTTAAAAGTCTTTTATTAAAGTTTTAGCATCTCAGTATATTGGGTTAATTGTCGTTAGATTTAATTTTTATGAGCTAAAAAAGTATAACACAACTGAAATTTAAATTGATTAAATAATACACCAGCTGTATCCTTGCATTAAATAGGATGCAGACTTGCAAGCAAACCCTTACAAATATACTGTAATCCACATGAATATGATGCATTGAATACCTTTGTACTTTAATAACTCAAAGTCTTGATGTTTTTGTACATGCATAGAAGATAGTGGTAAATGATTTAGAATAAATTTTTTAAAACTTAAAAATGATTTCCATAATAAAGTGTTATGTAAGAGCAGAGCTACAGAAACACATTTTGGACAGTTCACAAAAAAAATAAGGCTTTGTAAGTATTCCAAGCACCCACACATTTGTCCTCCAACAGTTATATACCCATCAGCTCTGGTTATTCTTATTTCATATTTTAAAAGTTGGCAGGTCTAATGATAGGTCATTTTAAGTATGTTTAAATATTGTGTGGTGAAATCTGGAGTTGTTATGGATATTGTCTTGGACATTGTTGTAACATGGTGTAAAAAATTTTCAAGTTTTCAAATCTGTTTGGTGATATAGTTTAAAATACAGTTAATTTAACACTAGTTTTCTTTTGAATGAGTAACATACGTATAAGCAAACATATCTTTTGATCCTGTGTGTGAAAATTTAAACTGGATGCTGCTCTAAAATTTTAGGAACAGTGTAATCATATAGCTGCATATTGACAGAGTGCAAAGAATATAGAGATGTGCAGTGAGACAGTTACAGTAAAGTATAATATTTAGAAATATAGAGTTAACTTCTTCATTGTAATGTGTATAGAAACAAAATCACTCTAGTAGTATTAAAATGTAAATTTTGTTAAGACAAATCAGATCTGGAATGATGCCAGCAACATAAAAAACACCAGTTCTATTGCTGCATCTCATTAGGGTCAGAAATCTACTTTTTTTAATTGATTTTGATGTTTTCAGAGCTATACACATTTTTACACATTTCTGTGCAAAATTGTCTGGTTTACTTATAGTTAACCATAAATCTTCTGCTACGTATCCTTCTAGCTAATAAACCTTCTTTGGTAGCTTCCTGAATTTGTGGGATAGACCTAGTTATTGGATGAAAATAAATTGATTGTTTAATAGGTGAACATTTAAAATCATTGATAACACACTGCGACACTTCTTTTGGTCAGATTTTGTATATTTTTGCACCATTTATAATGCAGGAGTCAGTGTTACATCATAGATACCTGTTGAAATCAATAAAGTTTATTGAACTAATATCTTAGAGTTTAACAAATACAATGGTCTAATAAATAACCTCATGAAAAATAAGATGGGCATTGTTGCTCTTTCTTGCAAGTGTTTTCAGAGTGACATAAATGTGTAAGACATGGAATTTATTGTTTCCAGTTGATATATGAGATTTTTTCTTGATCATTGAGAATTCTATGCAGAAGTGATACTTACAGCTGAGGTTTATGAAATTCAAAAGCTGTTGAAAATTGCTGCTTCCTCTTGTTTATTTCATTAATCTTCTGTTTTGTAAAGCATAGTAATTATTTACAAACTTTTTTTTTTCAGGTTGTAACAAATCGCCTATGGATGTGGGAAGGACTTTCTCAAGCTACTGGCCGGGAATTGTCTAAACTTTGTTTCATGGGACCATTTTTGAATCTCTCTGTGTTTGCTGAAGATAATGTAAGTAGAACAAGATCTTTTACACTTTTTATCCAAACAAATAGTACTGATAAACTTCAAATGAAATGTGAATAGGTTTTGATTAGTTAGATTTTCCAGCAAATACTCAGGATTTGGCATTTTTCTAGGAAATTTTAAATCTCTGCAAGAATAACATAAACCAGAAAACCTTACTTTTAATTGTTTTAACATTAAATGTATATTAGAGTTGCCACAAACTTGAAAATTTTGTAGACCTTGGGAGCTTTAAATTTTTAAGAAAAAACTACAACAAATAATAATGTTAGCACTTGAAAAACTGTGATCTGTGCACCTTTAAAAAAAATAACCTTGCTGTAAATCATTTGGAAATCATTAAAATATTAGTCTACCTAAGAAAACATTGAAAGTTCAGGAAATGTATTTGTGTATATGTGTCCTAGGCATTCTAGAAACATAAGTTATGTTGTTATTACTATTGATGAATATGAGCATATTTAATGTTAACATTCTATACATGTAAAAATGGCTGGTATGGGTAGTGAAAACTCTATACAGAGGAACGAACGATGTTTTGACTTTCTTCGGTCATCGTCAGGTTCACAAAGAAAGAAAGGGTTACTGACCAGTAGCTGACCACATGTTTGAAAGTGGTTGTGTAATTGAGTGTATGAATGTAGAGGGCATGCTTAGATGTTTGAATATATATTAATATAGGTATAAAGGTGTTCCTTTGTATTGGTTTATTTTGGGCTTGAGTTGTATAAGTAAGGCTTTAATTTTGAATTTGTTTATGTTTGTTTGTTTATTTAGTATTTGAGTGTTTTCTATGGTCATGTTGTGTTTATTGGATTTGCAGTGTTCAAAAACATGTGAAGGTGACTTTTTGTGTTCTTTGAATCTGGTTTCCATTTTTCTACTTGTTTCTCTAATATAGAAGTTGTGGCAGTTGTCACATTGTATTTTATAAATAATGTTAGTGTGGTGTTTGTCAATGTATTTTTTACATAGTACAGATCTCAGTTTTGTGCCTGGTTTTTGAATAAATTTTGTATTAACTGGAATTTCATATTTTGTTACTAGTTTTTGCCAAATGTTGGTTATTTTTTAAATCGTGGGATATATTTACTTTTGTTAGTTGATTTTACTTTTTGTCAAGGTGTGTACATATAATGTCTTCTACAGTTTGTGGAGGAAACGTATTGATGTTGATGAAGTATTGTTTTATTTTGTCTAATTCGTTGTTACTTTTATCTGGTGAGCGTAGTTTTATGGCTGTGTTTATTTGGTTTCTTAGTATGTTGAGTTTTTGTTTTGTTTCATGTGCTGAGTCCCAAGGAATGTATAGTCCAGTATGGATGATTTTTTGGTGGGCTTCTGTTTAAATTGCATATTGGTTCTTGTAATTTTGAGGTTAAGAAATGATATTTGATTGTTTTCTTCCTGTTCACATGTGAAGTTATTGTCGGGATGTATGGAATTAATGTGATTGAAAAATATTAAGTGTGTTCTGTAGATATGAATCCCGCAATCGTGTTGTCTACATATCTGTACCAGTTTAGTAGTGGATGTAATGCTGTGCTAATTGCTTGTTTCAACTTGTGTCATAAAAATATTAGCTAGAACTGGTGATATTGGATTGCCCATGCTTAGGCCATTTGTTTGTATATAGATGTGGTTGTTGAACATGAAGTTTGTCTTCATCATGATGAATTCTATGAGGGTTGCTAATTGGTTACTGTCTGTTGATGGGCTAGGGTCTCAGATATAGAGTTCTAAGGCTATCCTGCAGGCTTCAGCAGTTGGGACTTCTTTAAAGAGGGATATAATATCAAAACTGGTCATTAAGGCTTTATGATTAAATTGATTAAGGTTAGACTTGAAATTAAGAGTCTTTAATGAATGAGCTGGTTGATGTTACATATTTGGAGAATGCCCATGCTATGTATTGCCAAGATTGTAATTGAACGATTCATATGTGGACATTATTGGTTGTAGTGGACAATCTGGTTTATGAGGTTTGGGGATGCCGTATATTTGTGGTGTGCTTGAGTCAGTCTTGCGTAGGTAGGAGTAAAGTGTTTTTGAAACTGTGTTGGCTTTTTTCATTTTTAGTAGTATTTTGTTTAGTTGTGTTTCATGTGTCTGTTGGATTTGTGTTTATTGGTTTAAATTTGTTTGTTTCTGATAGGATGCTCCTTCATTATTCGGATGTATTCATTCGTGGTCATTATGACTAGTGTTTCCTTTATCTGCTTTTAGAATTTTTATGTTTTTGTCTTGTTTTAGGTTTTTAATAGAATTAATATCTGTTTTTGTAGGGTTGTTTTTAGTTTTCTGTTTTGTGAAATTATGTTGATGGTTTTGTAAGAAAATTCTTTTAAAACATTGTTTAAGGTGTTGTTTTTAGGTGTTTCTGGAAAATATTAATTTTTAATTTTTTTTCTGGGAAGTTTAGCTGTTGGATGTCAATGGAATTGTCAAAGTTGTCCTCTTTCTGTTGGTTGTTTTCTGTTGTTTCCTCCTTTTTGTTTTCTGTGGAAAGTATCACAAGTCTCCTGGCTAGATCTTCTAAACATGTTTTGATTTCTATGGTTGGAATGTACCTAGGTGCTATTGCAAAGTTGAGTCCTTTGTTAAGTAGATGTATCTCGTCTGTGTTTAATTGTCGGTTGGATCTGTTAATTATGAGGTTAGTCAGTTTATGTGTGTGTGTGTGTGTGTGTGTAATATACAAACTTCTGAATCATGAATCATATTATTTAGGATACAAGATGCTAAAATTCTCAACAAAAGAAATGTGAAAAGTAGTTTAATAAAAATGGATTTTCACTCTTCTGTCAATAACTGAGTTAATTTAAAAATTATTTTTTTGTTATAAAGATTTTTTTTTACTTGATTTACCCTTCTTTTTTCCTCCTCATTTCAAGAGCTTCTTAATTTTGAGATTTTAATGTGTTTTATTGGTCTAGTGTTTGTGCATTTCTTTATTGGTAATAAAATGTTACTTTATCCATGGTGTGAACAATCTTATCCTAACTTTGTCTCTGTATGTGTGTGTATATATACACCCCCTTTATTTCAGGTGGGGGGTATGGTGCATACAATCATCCTCCCTCTACAGTTTGGTGTGTTGAATTGTTTTATTGCATCACAGGCCTACAAATTGTGTTTGTTCTTGTGATTCTCGTGTTCTTACCAATCGAATTACATAATTAAGCCTAGATGTAGGCTTTTTCAGTAGCCGAAATGTACATCTTTAATATATGGCATGCTTCTAAGGTTTTCAATCTAAGCAATAGTTCGTAAGTATCAATCAGTAGGCCTAAGTATACATGCAAGTATCGTGGCAACAAGATTACTCTGTGACTGCATGTTTACAGCTTTCAGGTTCACGTAATCAGATATTACCAATTTGCAAATTGAACAGTCCACATAAGTGGTTGCAAAAATCATCTCTCCCATTGGGTGTAAAAAATCTACGCCCCTGGATGTATATGTATCTGAACACACACACACACACACACAAATCAAGACTGTCCACAATGAAACTAAATAAATTTTCCATTACCTCTTTTCATCGTTATTAACTCATATCTCTCATTGAGCTAATTATGACAAGGATTAATAATGGAAAATTTGTTTAAGTTGTTTTAATCTCATTGTAAACAGTATCGATTTGTATTAATTTCATTATTTTTATATAGTGCTGATATGTTTGCCTAATTACAATTAACATAACTTACAGTATATCTTTATTTTTACAATTAACATAACTTACAGTATATCTTTATTTTAATTACATGAAAACCATAACTAAAACACTACACAACCAAAACATACTGTGAATGCATTTTTATGTATGTTTAAACTCTGACTTGCAAATTAACCTCCATAATATTTGTTATTTTTTGTCCATGTAATTCTTAGTTCATCTTTAACATTAAATAACTATTTATATGCTTTGGTTGTTAATTCTGTAAGAAACATTTAAAAGATTTTTAAATAACATATTTGGTTAAATTTGTATGACATTATGAAGTATGCTTTTCTTTATTGATTTCTTATGGTATTAGCAGGATAATAACTTTAGCAAGAAATAGCTAATTTTAAAGAAAAAGTTGGTAAAATAGTTTGGAATTTTATAAAGTAACTAACTTCATAATCCTACCCTTGATAAGGAATCAAACTAATTAGAGAAAGTGAACATACCGTTTATCTTTCATTTGATTACTTGATTTGAAATAAGTAAATGTTAACATTTACAGGAAAAGGTGAAACCACCATGATACAGAATGTTTTAAAAAGAATAATAATAAATTATTAGCAGAAACACTAAACAGTATGGATCGTTCTAACATGAGAATTATAGCTGCTTCCCTTTTTTCTGCTTATATTAGCCAATTTTATAGGAGCAATGGTCATATTCAAAAGAATTTGTTAAACAGATTAACTGCTTATATAAAGCTATTTTATCTCCCTCTTATTTACATTTTCTATTCATCTGAAAGTATGTTTTATTTTTACTTTATGATCTTTAGTACTGTTTCTTTTTTTTTACCTCAATATCCATTTTAAGAAGAAAACTTTCTACTTGATGTAACATTTTTTATGTATATTTCTCTTTGTTCAAGTTATTTTAACTGCTTTTAATTGAGCACATTGGAAAACTTCTGTTACATAGTTGCTGTACATAAAGTTATAATCAAATTTGTTGTTCTGAGTAACTTTCATAAGTGATTTAAACAAATAATTAATTTAATCCTGGTTATTTATTAATATATTGAGGAATATATTTTATTTAATTTTATGAGTACTTTTTAAGTTTTCATTTTTTTCACAATAAAACAATTTGTGTATCTTGACTTTACAACACAGTTGAAAGAAAAAAAAAAAGTTTTCCTGTTTTGTTTCTAATGACAATTAATTATATGGATGGTGTTTGATTAATACCTTTCATCAGTTATTTTGTTGTCGTTATTAAGTAAATGTTGCTGCTATCTGTGAAAATAACTCGTATACATAAATAAGTGTATGGTGTTTGGATATATATTTCATTCATATGTGTCAGTGACCATGTTATTATTTCCAGCCCAAAATTGTAGATAAGTATTTCTCAGGAAGCACACTTACTGCTGATAACACCAGACTAATCAATCAGTCTTTGCAACACCACTTGGAGTTTTCTAGGGTGGGTACAGTATATTTTTTGCAAACACTAAGTAAACTTACAACTTGCAGAGAGATGGTGTTTTTGTCTATAGGATAATTTTCAGAAATGTATAATAATAGCTCTTTGAAATCCCTCT
The DNA here is from genome assembly GCF_004210375.1 of Tachypleus tridentatus. Lineage (NCBI taxonomy): Eukaryota > Metazoa > Arthropoda > Merostomata > Xiphosura > Limulidae > Tachypleus > Tachypleus tridentatus. The sequence continues at coordinate 42,127,987 of NC_134830.1, forward strand.
CTTCTCTCAATTTTGTCTGTTATTAAGAAGTTGATATTTGTTTTTGTAACACTTAGTATAATAAATTCATTTTACATATGTAAGATACATAATTTTAAACTTTGATAAAGCTCAGCTTCTTTCTGATGTAAATATGCTCACTATAATTTTTCTGCCCTAATGTATTTAATTGTTATTAGCTCTAACTAATATTCATAATCATGTTTTGCTTGTACATTTTTGCCCATTTGTCTCTTCCTTCTAACACTGTTTCAGGTTTTAAGTATCTTTACAACTGTGTTGTTTAGAGAGTTTATGGGTAATTATTATCCCACAATCTGTTGAAACAGGTGATTGATAATAGATACTAAGATGACGTGAGTTGGAGGATCTAGTGCCTTTCGTCTAATTTTATATGTAATCTATAATATATTTTATAGATACAAATTTAATCTCTGCTTGATCAACTTAGTATTGAAGTATCAGATTTATCAAATGACATTTTAAGTTTAATGACGAATTAAAGCATAGAATTTGATACAAGCTATACCTTTAACAGAATAAAAGATAAGGCACAAAAATTTCTAAGGTTGCAGTATTTTGTAATGAGGAATTTGAATACAAAGTAATAGAATCAAATAAACTTTAATAAAAGTTTAACAAAAAGGTATAGAGCTTTTATTGAATTACATAAGTTACTTAGAACAGATTTAACTGAAAATAGACTTTCTACACTTAAGAGTTCATTATTTAATGTTCCAGATCTAGTGATTATGAAATTTGTAATTAAAATGGGGATGGTTGTTGCTTTTATTATGTGAGTGAAGTAGGGGGATCTGGAGGATTTGAGAGTTTTTGTCCATTTCTGTCATGTATTTGCAGCCTTGTCAGTAACTGGTGCATTGTTTTGCTAATGAAAGTGGTATTACAGCGACCATATGAGTATTTATACGTGATCTATGGCTTAATGGGCAAAGGTAATAAGTAAAAAATATGTAGTGGCAGGTGCTGCTAATTGACTGTCTTTCATCTTGCAAGTAGTTCAAAGTTATGAACAAGTATATCTCTCCAGTGCTCTGACCTGTCCATTTAATCGTTTTCAGACAAAATGCATAAATTGAAAATACCAGTAACACTTCCTTAAGTCTTTGTTTGAAACAAATTTAGGGAAAGGCAGTGTGCTGTGTTATAAAAATATCCCACATATTACTAATGTCTATACACACATGTTTTTACCAAGTTTGGCTATTCAATTGTTGTATTAAAGAAATAGCTACATCCATTTAACTTTGATGTTACGAAACTTATAGCAATTTATGATATTGTTATGTCTTAGCCATAACTTCTTAATAACTAGGAATTTGTTTTTTAGAAAAAAATCACAAGGAAATGTTGATCTTGTTATTGGCATTTGTGTACATATAACAAAAAATTAGCAATTTTACTTCAGTTTGAAACTTTCTAAACTTCATTAAACTATTCAAAAATGAAAGTAGGAGTAGGGAAGTAAAGTCAGTGTCACCATTTGTACGAAGGAACAGTGTATGTAAATAGTACTGTGTGTGGTAATGGGAAAGGTATTTAGGGAATGGATCTATCATTTACTGTATCCCCATCTCAGAAAGCAATGTTTGTGTGTTAAGGTTTTTTCATTTGTTTATAGTCCATTATGATTGCTGGCATCATAATCTTGTTGAATTTTAATACTTACTCCTGATACCCAGGTTTTAAAAGTATTGGTAGACCTGATGTCTCACACTAGATGAGTCTATTGGTTTGTGATTTTTGATAACACCATCTGGCTTAAATTCCATTTTTCAATAGAGATGTTTCTTGAGATTTTTTGTGTTGTGAAATAGGTTCAACTTTTCAATCATACCGGACAGATTTGTTTAGAACATAAACTTTTATGAGAGTATTCTAGGCAAGTGATTTAACTGTTGCAATTTTTTTAAATACACACTGCATTTGTGTTTTATAAACTTTGTGCATTCAAGTAAAAATACCAAAAAATGAGTTTTTTCCCTAATTTTACATTAAAGTTAACATAGATATAAAATATTTATGTATGTTTGTGTTCTTTTAAACAATACTGTTATCACATAATTAGTAAACTACATAATCTGTGATTAAAAGACCTTCTTAGTGCTCAGTAAAGTGTCAAACAATTTTGTGGGTTTGTTCCATTTGGCTGTAACTCTAACTTTTCATTTATAGGTAATTATACTGCAACAGTGTTGCTGTCACATTTGGTTATCAACACATGCTCTCTTGTCATATCTTTTTTAAACTAGTTTTCATGCTTTTTTGACTGCATGAAATGACGTTAGTAAACTTGATTTGATACATTCTTAGAATTAAAAGTAAATACAAATATAGATAGTTCATTTATCATGTGAAACATCTTTGCAGAATGAACTCTTCCGTGTGTTCCATGCAATTTTAGTGAACAGTAGTAGTCGAGATGCAGCCTTGGAATTCCTCACAGTAGCATTGAAAACTAATGAAAAGAGAGCTCAACTGCAGGTAAGATACATTTGGTTTTTTTTTCATCTTCAATATTTTGAGACTGCTTCTGTAATAAACAAGATTACAAATTGAGAAGTGAAAATTTGTAAATACAGAAAGTAAAATTTTCCTTTATGTAATGTTAAGTAAAATTCTGTGAGTAGTGTGATGACCATAGTTTTTGCTGTAATAGGGTTAAAGATCTTTTTTCACCAGTAGTGAAAATGAAAATAATCTATTATCTAGAGTTCTAATTATTCTTTCACTGGCCACACCCTCTGCTGTGGACTGCAATTTTGCATGTTCAAGGCTCATCAGCACAGCTTGAGTCACCAAACCAAAAAAAATAGCATTAGACCTCTTATAATGTGTGTATATAATACCTATGGGGTTTTAAGTTCATTTTACTTCATCAAATGGTAACCTAAATTAATGTAGGTACGTGAATAATATGAATTTCATCAAATTCATCATTTAATAATATACAAATTTTTGATTTGTTTCACTCAGCAACACAAGTTCTCACTTTTGAACTTTGGTGTTTGTTTGTATGAAATTTAAAAGGTTACCATTACAGCTAGGTTAGGATTAACTTTTTGGTGGTAAGATGTATACACCACTTACAAAACATTATGTTGTTTGTTTATATCATCTGCTTGTGGTCTCTAGTGACATTTTTTATGGTCAAAATTTTCTTTTGTTACTGTTACTTCTGTGTCTTCCTTTTCTGCATTGCTTAAAATTGGCAAAATAATTTTTCTTTAAGTTCATTGATTTTTCAGTTTGTAGCTTTATTCTACTTATTTATATATATATATATATATATATATTATTGTTACAGAGTAATGAACGACTTGTAGCTGGTGATGGTTTTATGTTAAACCTCCTTTCTGTATTCCAACACCTGTGTGTAAAAGTGAAACTGGACAAGGTTAGTGAAAGGGTTTAATGAAAATGTATTTATTGCTTAAAGTAAACGTGTCATTTTATTAAGAAATAATATTCAGTCTTTGCTAATCATGAGGTGAATGCACAAACCTATGTAGATATTTTTGTTAGGAAAGATCGTGTCAAAAATGCATTTTTGAATATTCATTTGTAATGTCAGACATTGTCACAATATTTAAGATCTTGTGCATTCTCTTACAACAGATCCACATCCTTCCTTATAGAGGATATTGATAAGAAATTAGTTTCAGAAGTGTTTTGTAAAAAATTATGTTAACTTGTCATGTAAATGTTGTTCCTAATATTTTAGGTTGACCCTTTCTACCCATACCATTCCAAGGCCAGAATAAGTATATCTGGAGAAACAAGATTAAAATTGACCACTCAGGAAGCAAATTCGTGGGTTGAAAACCAAAGTATGCTATGATTATTTTTTACTTATATATATACTGTTGGAAATAATTATAGAAGGATACAGGCAATACATGAATAGGAGTCTCAAAAGAAATAATACCATCTAGGTGATAAACTTATCAATGGTTTTAAATATTTCAACAGAAAATTTAGGAAAAACAATTAAATAATAAATTGTGTGATTCACTATTATTTTCTGTGTTGTATGTATGCTTCACACAGAGCACTACACCCAATTTCCATATTTATGCTGAGATACAGTTTATCAGTATACATTTGAGGAATGTCATTTGAAATGTATAGTACTGCTCTGCATAAATCAGCCAAAATTGTTGGGTTTTTTTTTTGTCTTTTCATCTTCGTGAATTTTACGTAAGCCTACAAAGCCAGAAGATTTTAATTTCAAGACCTTCTGCAGGCTAAACCATAATTGTAAGTATTCACTCAGCCTTTTTAACATCAAGATATTTTTTTACCATACTTGCTGTGCAGTCATAATTGCTGTATTGCTGGAAAATGAATCCCTATTTAATGAGTTATATTCCTGAAGAAAGGGTATGATAGATTAAAGTTAGTACCTATACGTCCCAGAGTTAATATGTAATCACTTTCACTGATGGTTAATATACTTCCTCAAACTTGTACTGATTTCCCACTATTCTGCATATTAAAAAAAAAGCATGGACCTAGCTCTGTACATCCTAGTGTTTGTGGTCATTAGATATTTCAATCATTTGGTTTGGTTAGCTTTTCTCAGCTATTGGTACAATGAGTCTATTTTATGCTAAATGTGTATCTTACTGTTCTCAAGGTAATATCCTAAAATATTTAACAGCACTTTTGTAAATGTCTGCTTTTTTATCTTGATTGTGTCTATTAGTAACAGTTCCAATTTCACTTATATTATTCAGTCTTATTTAAAGCTCTTGATTTCTGTCCATTTTTACTTGTTAAGAGATATTTTCATATTTATGGTCCTTATACTTATAGATTGGTTGGAAGGCAACCAGTATTGGAACTAATTGTGAAAATGCACATGTAATACACATGCATTAGATAAAACAAATAGTAATATTAACTGTGCATTGTCAGTTTATCATCAATGCAATACATTATTATAGGAAATAAACAAACAAAGCAAATAAATTACACAGGGGACTGCATGTTTTGTATTTGCATTAAAAGAGAGCATTACATTGTGTTTTGTGTTATAAGGAAATTCTTTTTATCTTTTATCAGGGATAGTTTGTTCTTGTCTTGTTATTGTTTATATTTGCTGATATTTCATGGCCCACAGCCAAAAGACTGAAATTATACTGTGCTGTGTGAAAAGATTCCGAGTTAGCATTTACATTAAACAATACCAGTGACAAAATATTAATGCAGTCTTTGAGTCTGTTTGAACTTGCCAACAAAATCCACTTAGGCGTGTGAATAATATGGCAATATGTATCATTTGATGTAACAGAGTTAAAACAACTCAAAAACTAAATAACTGTTATATACACATCACCACTGTAAGAGACTCACCTGTATATCTTTGTTTGCTGACCCAAACTGTGATAATGAGTCTCGAGTCCAGAGCAAGAGATAAAGGAATGTATAAATGCTTCTATTTCACAGATTATAATTTTAATTTAACCTTTGGTGAATTTTATAAAGGGGGACTTAAAAACTGAGATTTTTAAAATCAAATTCAAGTAAATACTTTTTATTAACTACAACTTGAGTAATAAGTAAACAGAAGTGATGGGTAAGTAGTATATAGAATAATAATTCTAATATTTTTGATAAATATAAGGTAACAATAATGATTTTTTATAGTAAGTATAAGGTAATGGCAACAGTTTTCTTATAAAATGGCAAAACAAATATCTATGAAAAAATAAGCCATAAAAACATGTTGATAAAAAAAAATTACAAGATAGTAGTTTTCTGTGAATGAATAAAATTACTCTCAGTGGAAGCTCCTCCTTTCAAAAGTGCTTGAGTTATAGGGTTATAGTAGTTATACACCCACCACTATACTGGTACAAGTGAGTTATAGGGTTATAGTAGTTATACACCCACCACTATTCTGGTACAAGTGAGTTATAGTGGTTATACACCCACCATTATACTGGTACAAGTATGTTAATACAATTGCAGGATTCACATCTACACAACACACTTTTTTTCAGTCACGTTAACTCGATACACCCCAACATTAACTTCACGTGTGAACGGGAAAAAAATTAACCAAATAGCATATCTTAATCTCAAGATCACTAGAACTGATACATGATTCAAAACAGAAATCCACATAAAAATACCCATACTGGATTATACATTCCCTGGGACTCAGCAAACAAAACAAAAACTCAACATACTAAGAAACCAAATAAACACAGCCACAAAACTATGCTCACCTGATAAAATTAATGATGAAATCAACAAAATAAAACAATACTTCATCAACAAATTTCCTCAAAAAACTCTATGTAAAAACTATACTGACAAACGCAACACTAACATTATTTCTAAAATACAATGCAACAACTGCCTCACTTCTATGTTGTAAAAACAAGCAGATAAATGGAAACTAGATTCAAAGAACATAAAAAAACAAAAAACCTTCACACATTTTGGATGCTGCAAATCAAATAAACACAACATAACCATAGAAAACACCCACATACTAAGTAGAGAAACAAATATAAACAAACCCAAAGTCAAAGAAATTCTACTTATACAGCAACTAAAACCAAAATTAAACCAATGTAAAGGAACACCTTTATACCTATATTAATTAATAACCTAACATCCATCTGCAACGCCCTCTACAATCCTGTACCCTTTTATACTCTCATCCCTAAGACGTGTCCAGCAATGGTCACTTGCAAACTCTTTCTTTCTTAACCTGAATACTACCTAGGAAGGTTGAAACACTTTGATAGCATTTTTATTTTATTTTTATCAAGACTTTCTGAATCTGTATGTTTTTCTAACACAAGATTTGCAACCAGTTGATTGTAGTATGACTATTTTTGTATAAAAAATATTAAAGTTTTTGAATTTTCATGCATCTTTAAGTGTTTTCATATCGTTTACCTTTCTCTTGTCTGTCATGTTTATTATTGTAAAATATCTATTTGCTTTCATAACTTCATTATTATGATGTTCACAAGCATATTACATGTTTATCATTTTCCTAAACACATTTATTACTACTTTTTGATAGTTACAGTTCATTAGCTTTATCAAGAAATTATTGTTGGTGTATTCTATTAATTTTATGATGACTACAGTATTCCTAAATGTGTTTGTATGGATAAGTAAAGTATATTAGATGCTGTTATGTTTGAGACCTACTATATAATATTTATTTATAGGTGTTGATAATTAAGACCTGTTGTGCATATATCACCAGTAAAACATTTTCTCAAAGAGAAGACTGAATGGTAATAATTTGCCAAACCTGGTGTCATTTGATTATTGTGCTAAAAAGAAACACAAAAACGGATACATTGTTGTTGTGTTTTGAATCTTGAATGAACACATTGTGCTTTCATGTTTATATACTAAGTTACATAATTTTGGTACCTCAACTTAAAAGTCTTTTATCACCAATGTAAGTTAAAATAATGAATTCACCATGTTTCTCTGTTGATTAAGAAAACAAAATATTCTTGATTATTCTAGTTTAAGTCCAAATATGAAATATCCCTTCTTCTCATGAAGAACACACAGACCCTGGTGTGTTATCTCAAAACACTTAGTTTATCATTGGTTTTTATCAAGTATTAAACAATTCAATATTCCAAACCAAAATTCTTTACAGCAGGTAACTTTTGCTCCTAAGTGGTTTCCATATAGCTTTGACTTTAAATTGTAAATGTTTTTCTACAGATGAGTGCAACACGTGGGTAGACCCAAAATTCCCAACTGAATGCTTCTTTCTCACACTTCATTTTCATCATATTTCTATCATTCCTTCCATTACCAAGTACACCCGTCGAATCAGAGCAATCCGAGATCTTCATAGGCTAGTAGAAGAACTTCAAAATGCTGAATCTTTGTGGCGTCACCTCCCTACTGCTGAGAGAAATAGACAGCTAATGAAAAAATGGAAGTCGCAAGCAAAGGTATTGACAAATTGGTTACTTGTCAATGAAATAATAAACTACAGGATGTATTAGAGTTTTAATGATATTTTTTCTGGTATATTGAGAGTATTTTACACACTATCCACTTGGAGAATAAAAATTAATTTCCAAAAGATTTAAATGTCTTTATTAATTGTTCCTAAAATATCAAAAATTTGTTTTATTTTATATAAAAGTTAAAAGTGATTTTGTGGTTTGATATCAAGAAATTCTTCTGAAACTCATAAAATTACCTTAAAAACAATGTGTACAGTTAGTTTCTTCTTAAAATTTTCAGTTAGTAGAAATAATAGAAGATTGAAATGATGAGTTTTTATGAAGCTTAACATTTTACCCAAATCTTAAAAAAATAGAAATATAGTATGGTTTATGATTTTTTGAATAATGACTGGACTATTGTAGAATTTAAGCACATTAAGAACTATTATCGAGATGTGTGTAGATGAAGTAAACATCTTAAAATTATTTCAAAACGGTGATGTACAATAAGAAGCTGAGTCCAGAGTGTGACCCAAGTGTGAAAGGTATTGGTTTGCTGTTTTTGGACTGATTGCATAGCATCTGTACATAAATGAACCTATAGTATGTAGCTGCTGACACACTATTTATTATGAATAATGATGTCCATTGTGAAAATGTTTGGAAAACTAACTTTTCAGTTAAAAGTACTGTGTCATTATTCAGATGATTATAGGATGAGCTACACAACAATTTTATAGTGTTACAGTAGGTAAAAGGCTATTATTTAAATTTTTTCAAACTTTATAGTCCATTCATAGGTACAGTTGTGTTGTTGAAAAATTCTGAACTTGAATCTCAGATCTTTGTGTAACAACTTTTGCTATAGTTTGGGTGCACTTATGGCTATAAATATTGTTCTTGTAACGAGATTTTGGTTTAAAATGTTTCATTTTTTATTGTCTACATTTTCACCATTGACATTTTGAGTATATTGATGTATGTTTATAAATTTGCAAAGAACATTTTACACCAATTTATTTTAATTATTTGTAAAAGTTTGTACTTTAAAATTCCACTTGCAACTGAAAAAACTATCTGAGAAACTTTATAATTTACAGTTTTATTGAAAGTGTGTTAACATATATTTGTTGATCAAAATCTTTAATACAGAAATTAAGCAAAAGCAAAGCTTGTGCAGATGCAGGGCTTTTGGATCCTGTCTTGCTCAGGAGATGTCTTCAGTTTTACAACAATGTTATGGGCTTAATGATACGGGTGATTTGTGAATTATCTGGGTGAGTTAACTACATGTTTTTATAATCAGTGAGGTACTTGTTGGTAGATGTTGTATCTTTGGCACAATTATTCAAGTAATTCTGTGGTAATAATGCATTTTAAATTTACCTTTTTATATATTTTATTGGACAAAAGTTTGTGATTTTGATGTTAAAAAAAACTTTCATAAGCAGAAAACATGAAATAAAAAGGAGAATCCATTTCTCAACAAAATGATCACAAACAAGTCAATGAATGGAATTGAACTACTTCATTGGAAAAGTAAAAAATTAATTTTTGACATTTAAAAGTAAATTAATAAAATCATTACTACCTTTTGATAAGACATTCTATTTATTGTGTATTTGTTATACACATAAAACATATTAATCTAATATTCATCTTAGTATTTTTTAATTTATTATAATTTTGAATATGTATTTTTTAACCCTTTCGGTGCTGAATAACAACTTTTAATGTTTGGCATGGCACTTAATATACATGTTTGATACTTCAACTAATTATGGTATCAGTACTAAAAGCATGATATCTCAGCAATAACTCAACAAAGTCCCTAAAATATTCAGTGATTGTACCCAATACTATATATGTTAAATTCAATACATAAGAGTAACAGGAATAAAGAAAGGTCGCCTGCTGGACTGAGCCTTCAAGTCGACTGTGGTCGCCAACTACGCTGAAAGGGTTAAACTTCATACAATTGTGTGTAAAAATCTATTTGCTTTTAGTTTCTATACACATGTATATGAAATATTTCAGTGCATCAGAGGTGTATCTTGCTTTATTAAATAAATAATTGTATTAGTTTTTATTTTTTCTATGTTATAGCTTAATTTTAATCTTATTTTTTACTTTCTTTGTGTTTAAACTTGATAATTTTAAGAAATCTAAATAGTGCTTGTCTTATAAAACTTGAAATACAATTTTCTGCTTATGTTATGTAACGATGTGCCTCAGATGTAAACTTTATCTTTTTTTAGGCCTAACCTACCTCTTCCTGTTACCATACCCAATGTTTTTGCAGCTTATCCTGATTGGTATATTGAAGATATAGCAGACTTCCTACTTTTTGTCATACAGTGAGTACTGCAGTCTCTATTTTTTTCATAAAAGTTTGTAGTTGATGTTTTCTATAATTGGATGTTAGTACAAAAACTGTAGAGTTTTATAGTTTTAATTCTGTTCAGATATTAGAACAAAAATAAAGTGTTTAGTTTTACATACTGAGGTCGATATCTGATTATGTTTTGAGATTTGATTTGTTGAAAGTTGTTAAATTTTTACCAGTGAAGGAGTGAAAGAAAATAAAGCATGTATCACAGTTCCTAAACATCAAAGTTGGTTTGGAATTACTTAAATATCTAGTTGATATGTCATTTAAAATACATAATACAGTTTTATTTTAATGAAATAATTCAAATAATGCTACATTATGCTTCTATAATGACAAGAAAAAGACAGAACTATGTTGTTTTGAAACATGTTTTGTACCTCACCCCAATAAATAAAAAAAAAAAACTTTTGGATGTGTCATGATGGTAGTACTGGTGTATGTGTGTGTTACTCAATAGGTTTGAGAAGTAGCCCAAATTTCTAGTTTGTGGGGTTTGGGGGGCATTTTAGAAAATAGTGTGAATGCTAAATGTTTTCAATGTTTCAGGTGCCAACCCCAAGTAGCAGATACACAGGTCTGAGGAGTTGTCAAATACTTTGATCCTATTGGTCTGTTCTCCAAATTACATAGTTAAACCTTAGTGCCTGTTTTAAATGTTTCAGGTATCAACCCCAAGTAGCAGAAACACAGGTAGGAGAGGAGTTGTTGACTGCTATGATCCTATTGGTGTGTTCTCCTCAGTACATAGCTAATCCTTACTTGGTGGCTAAATTGGTGGAAGTGATGTTCCTAGCAAGTTCCAACATTCAACCCTATACCCCAACTCTGCATGCACGTATCTTGTCCCATCCTTTAGCTGAACAACATCTTGCCTTGGCACTGATGAATTTCTACACAGGTATGCAGTTAATTGTATATGTCATTTTGTTCTGTTTCTGTTTCCAACACATAATCAGTGATTTCTGTAATTTTATTTGAATTATTCCAAACATTTATAGGTTGTTTATTTTCGATATTAGAGATGTGTTTATTGTATATTTTCCTCAGTTGGACACATCTTTTAAAATTGGTCTAAGAAACTTTTTTACTGTGCTAATTTTAATTTTCCTAGGTAACGTGATGTGGAGAAACATGCACATTTTTTGCTATAATTGTCAGATGCACATACATCTCTTGCTGTGTTCAGAATTCCAATTATTTATTAACAGAATTTATTTATTATTTTGTTGTAATTTAAGTATAAAGGAGAGTGATCATTTATTTTTAAAATTAAGAAAAAATCTTCTTTAAAATTATATATTTTTTGCAGATGTTGAAACAACAGGAGCAAGTAGTGAATTCTACGATAAATTCACTATAAGATACCATATCAGTATCATTTTTAAATCTCTTTGGTCCAATCCAGTCCATAAACAAGCTGTTATCCTTGAGTCAAAGTAAGTTATTTCAGTTTAGTCTCGGTAATGTCTTTATGATGTAGTAATAATAATACTTATTTAAAATATTCTAGAGGAAATAACAGAGAAAATATTTTTAAAAAAACCAAAAACATTGGTTGCATTTCATGAAAGCTAGCAGAGAAGATATTTAACAAAACAAAAATATTGGTTGCATTTTATGAAAGCTAGCAGAAGATATTTAAAAAACAAAAACTGGTTGCATTTCATGAAAGCTAGCACAGAAGATATTTAAAAAATAAAAACTGGTTGCATTTCATGAAAGCTAGCACAGAAGATATTTAAAAAACAAAAACTGGTTGCATTTTATGAAAGCTAGCAGAGAAGATATTTAAAAAAACCAAAACTGGTTGCATTTCATGAAAGGTAGCATAGAAGATATTAAAAAAAACAAAATATTGGTTGCATTTCATGAAAGGTAGCAGAGAAGATATTTAAAAAAACAAAAATATTGGTTGCATTTCATGAAAGCTAGCAGAGAAGATATTTAAATAAACAAAAATATTGGTTGCATTTCATGAAAACTAGCAGAGAAGATATTTAAAAAACAAAAATATTATTTGCATTTCATGAAAGGTAGCAGAGAAGATATTTAAAAAAAGAAAAATATTACTGTTCATTTTTTTTTATTATTTATTTATTTTACTTGTATTTCCAGTGAGAGTAACAAATTTTATTTCATCAATACAGTTTTATACACAAGATGTTAAACCCTTTTTTTTTTTTTTTATACCCTCTCCAAACTCCAGATTTCAGGTGTTGTTGACACACGTCACATTTCAATAATGTGTAACTTAGAAATATTTTAAAATTGATATTTTATAATTTTGTAATTCACAAAGAGATAAATGGGAAAAAATATTTTAAAATTTTTGTCTCTGCATAGCTCACAGCATAGGTTTATATATGCTAAGAAAATATCATTCCTGGGTGATTATATTCTTCATGGATACTATTTGCTAATTTATTGTGTGATGCTGCTTTTATTTTTAAGGGTTTACTTACTGCAGTCACTGATTCTAACCATTTTATGATGTCAGTGTGTGATCCGAAGAAGTATTAATGAAACATATCTTTGAACATAACCAATGTTTAAATGGGATTAAAAAGAGCAACTTGTAAAGTGTTTATGTCAATGTAGAGTAAATGAAATGGTATGAGCAGGAACTTATGTTTTTGGGAAAGGCAATATCCTAAAGATCTTGTAGAAGTGAAAAGGAAAATAATGGCAAGTTTGGAATACTTAAGATTTGGGAATTTTCCTCAGTTCCTTTATATCCAGTCTTTCATTATTAACTTGAATTCCTCTGACTGAAAGTTGCTCTTCTATTACAAAATTAATATCAAAATTAATAAGTATGAAGACAGTAGCAAAATTTTACAAATTTTTAAGGTATTGAATAAGTTATTTTTAAGTTTTTATTATAAAAAAACAAAATACATTATTATTTATTAAAAATAAACTCTACCTTTTAGATATAAATTGATCTTGACCAAGAATATATTTAGGAAAAATATTGTTACTTAGCCTGAAAAAGCTCTTGTTAATGGTGTTCAGGTGTAGGTGTTAAGAAAAAATGGATTTTAACATAATTTTGGTGTTAGTTTAACAAAAATAAAAGTGACCAAAACATCTTTTGTAATTGTTGTTGAAATCTTTTAAAATGATTTGCCTTATTACTACTGACTAACTATTTTATTAGCTGTTACAAACACTTGTTTTGTGTGTAGGCTTTGAAAGCATACAGCAATGAAAAAACACTAAATTTGATGTGTTGCTAAAAGCAGTCTTCATTGTTCATCAAATTTGAATTTCACTCACTGAATATCTAATAATTATAATTTTTTATTTTTTTATCAGTTGAATCATTATATATTACAGAAAAAATGTGTATGGCCAATAAATTCACCTTATTGTTTGTATTAATAAAATAGGGATTTTAGCAGTAATTATTTTCAGATTCTTTGATACATTTGTTTCCTAGTAAAACATATATAAGAATTTTATGGAAAATGAACTTCCATCTCAGTGGTTAAAGCACTCGACCCATAACCTGAGGATTGCAGGTTCAAATCCCAATCACACCAAATGTGCTCACCCTTTCACCCATGGGGACAATATAATGTGATGGTCAATCTTGGTTGGTGGTGGGTGTTGATGACTAGCTGCCTTCTCTTTACTCTTACACTGTTAAATTAGGAATGGCTAGTACAAATAGCCTTCATGTAGCTTTGTGTGAAATTAAAAAAACAAACCATTTCCATTTTGTCACTACAGACTGAAATGTAAAAAAAAATCCTCAAATTTTAATATCTATTAATCCAACTCATCCAGTTTTGATAAGCTTTCAAACAAAGTTTGTGTTAGATCTACACATGAAGTTATAAATTAGCATGAAAATTATTTGTGGGAAACATTTCTTTCTATGGCTATTAGAATATACTGTGCTTTAACTTCCTAACCTTTCAGTAATGTTTTGAGATCCAAGTGAAGTGCATTAGTTTTTTTTAAATACCATGAGCATTATTCTATATGTCTCTGAGTGTGTTTATTTGTAACCTGTAACAAAACTGCTTCACTACTGTTCCTCAGTGGAACAGTAGTAAGTCTTCAGATTTACAATGCTAAAATTGGGAGTTTGATTCCTCTTGGTGTTCACGGCGAATAGTCCAATGTGGCATTGCTGTTAGACAACACACACACATGCTTTGTTACTTGTTAAAAGGTATTTCAATAGTTACGTAACTTGAAATAAAATGAGACCAAATATTCTAATTTAAGCAACATTAGATAATCACACTAAGCCATATCTATTCATTGTTCAGAATTGATTCTTGCTAAATAGAGATAAAACTAAAGTTAACTGGAATACAAACTTTTTGTTGATCTATTGATTACTGATTGTGCATAATGATAATATATAATTGATATTATAATAAACATTATTTAAATTACAAGTCAGTTAAAGATTTTAGTTAAGTATGACAAAAATTTGTGTACAATTACTGTGAAAAGTTCCTGTATAAGTTACTAATGAATTTTGGTTAATTCATTGAAATGTCTCTTCACTTATTTTATATTTCAGTGTAGGGAAACAGTTTGTTAAATTCATTAATATGTTGATGAATGACACAACTTTCCTGCTTGATGAGAGCCTTGAGTCTTTAAAACGAATTCATGAAGTCCAGGAAGCAATGGAGGATAAAGAATCATGGAACCAACAAACTGAGGTATAGTGTAGTTGTTTTTACATATATCCAAGTTAATATTAGGTTCACACGTTTTTTTTTTGGTTGGTATAAATTATGAAATTTTATGCAAGTTTCTATTTGAGTAAGAATTAAACATTGTGAGATTGATATAAATGTAAGGATTTATTTTATTTTAAGCAAGGTAAAATTTTAGCTTGAATTTAGTTATCCGATATTTGATGTTATCTTGTCTGGATTTTTTAAAGATGAAACCTATTTTATTTAGTAATCTGGTTTTGAAAAAAAAAAAGCAGTTTGATATATATTGATATGTGAGCAAACATTCATAAATAGTTCCAAATGTTAAAATGATACATTATATGGAAGACATTGAGAAAATGTTGTTAAAGTTGGGAATACAGTTTCATCAATGCATATACCTGAAATATTTCATAATTTTGCATTATTATGATGCTGTACTATGTTTGTGAGAGAACAAATTGTTTTGTTTGAAAAATAGAGAGAAATGTTTTATTTTTAATATTGTGGTATTTAATTAATTGATTAGGTTAACATTTTGTCTCTTTCTCTTGACATAAAATTATGTGTGAATTCTTTGTTATTGTCCACCAGGAAGCCAAACAGTCCAGACAAAGGCAGTTGGCCATTGATGAAAGGCAGTGCCGTTCCTACCTCACTTTAGCTCAAGAAACGGTTGATATGTTTCATTACTTGACAAAAGAAATTATCCAACCTTTCTTAAAACCAGTAAGTTTGTGTAAAAATAGCTTTCACCAAGAAACAAAAGATCTTGAAGAAAGAAATTTTAATTCGGTTTTAAATTATGTTGTATACGTGAGAGTAATGTTATATAAGTTGTTCATAACAGAAATTCATCATTTGGGAATACAAAATCATAGGTGAATTATTAACTTTAATATTTTTTATGTCAACATTGCATAGATGGTATCTTGTGACCACTTGTAATACATGTAAACACTTTAATTTTTGCAATAAAATATATATATCTAAATAAATTGTTTAATTATGATGATTTATACTTATAGGAGGTAGTAGATAGACTTGCAGCCATGTTAAACTTCAATCTCAAACAGCTATGTGGGCCCAAGTGTAAAAATCTGAAGGTCAAAAATCCAGACAAGTATGGCTGGGAACCTCGACGTCTGCTTGACCAACTTACTGATATATATTTGCATTTAGATTGTGATGAATTTTGTCATGCATTGGCTTCTGATGAGGTGTGTTTTCTTTAGAATACTTTATAATCAGTTTCAGTGTGTAAATGTTTTGTGTGTGCGCGCGACTGATTTGTTATGAAAAATTGATAACGGTATATAAAGCAATATAGTAGAATATATGGTTCTCAAAACATGAACACTATACTGAAAATGACACAAAATTATTAAATTATTATTCAGGATTAAAGTTCTTCTGTTTTTAGAAATAGAAAACTTGTCTTGCGAGGAATTATCAAGAAGATTATAGGGTAAACATAAATAAAAATTTTTATATATTAGTGAAATTAAATAATTGCATTTAAATGAAGTTAAACGAGTAAACAAAATCATGAAGAAGGACTGCATTATAATATACATGAAATCTTAATTCATCATTCTGCAGTGTTATTTCAAAGAGTTTTTTAATTAAGCCATGAGTACAAATGAAGTAGAACCTTTATTATGATAACAGTATTGAATAAATTCCCCCTCAAGCTTAATAAATTAAAAATGTTCCTGCAAAACATTCAATTTTTGTTCATAAATAAGGCAAAAGAAATGTCACTAAAACAGCAAGAAAGTTTCAAAAGCATTTTAAAATTTAATTTTAGGTCTTTGTCAAACTGTAGTAAAAGGTTTATACACAAGATACCAGTATGGCATAAATTTATCTTTTTAACTTTTGTTTTGTCAGCGTTCATATCAACCTGAATTGTTCGAAGATGCTGTTGCAAGAATGAAAAAGGCCATGATTAAAACAGAACTTCAGATCGCACAGTTTGAACAGTTGTCTAACAGAGTCCAAGAGTTTGTTATTCTAAACAAGAAGTTGGATCTAGATTTTACCAATGCTCCTGAGGAATTTAAAGGTTTATATCATTGATAAAATGAATGTAACATGTTATATTTCTTGGATAATGTATTGAGTGAGAACAACTTTATGCTAATATTTTATAAGAGATGTAGCAATATAAAAAGCTCTTGAGATACATTTATTAACTTTTTTAGTTTCCATTTGATGGAAAGGTCTGGAACATGATTTTTACTTTAGTAGATACTTTAAAAATTGAAGTAACTTTTATAAAATATTGATGACAACTAAATTGCTGGAGCACAAATTGTACTTGTTATCTTAACTTTTCCTGCTTTATTAAATATTAGATTGACATGTTTTAAAAAATCCATTCTGTTACTTATGTATTGTTTTTGTTTTTTCTCTAGTTTCATATCTGAAGTAAAAATGATTATTTTCTTATAGTATTATAAGAACTGAAATAATTTCATAATATGTAATAAATACTTTGGTTTGAATTAGAATTGTGGATATAGTATTGTAAAATGTTTAAATGATAAATTTGTTTCACAACTTCATGTATCATTTGAGTAAGGAATCCAAATATTTGGTCAGATCCACTTATGGACACACTAATGGAGGATCCTGTTGTTCTTCCAAGTGGAAATATCATGGATCGTGCTGTGATCATACGTCATCTGCTCAATTCTAGCACAGATCCTTTCAACAGACAACACTTAACTGAAGATATGTTAGAACCAGGTTTGTTTTTTCTTATGTTCTTTTGTTTGAATACATCATTTTTTTTTCTACTTTACTTTAACAATTAATTTGCATTTAACATTATTAGGTGTGCTTATGGAAGTATTTATTGTTTACACTGCACATTTTTTTCCAGTTTTTTACTATCATCTAGTAACACACGTAGTGTGCTTTGTTTGTGTTTGTGTGTGGATTGAATTATTATGTTTGTCATCATATGCTAAATAGAATATCTTAATTTTGCTGTATTGGGTTTGGTTTTAATTAGCACCACCTTATAGAGAAATAGCAGTAAAGTGGTTTGCACCAGCAGGAGCATGACCACTGGGATTGCACTGGAGAGGTAGGATCCCTTTGGAAAACAATGTTCTTCCAGTAGCACCCCATTTGAAATATTCTTTTATGATTTTTAATTTTTCTTCATTCTGACTCCTTCTGACATAAGTGTTATGTTAACTAATTCTCAGATCTATTGTACTTCCCTGACCCTCCTTTAAAATATCCTGCAAATACCCCTGTATACAATGTAGTCTAACTTTGTATCTACTGTTCCAGTAATTTAGAGATGATTAATATTCATTTCTGAACAGAGACCATTAAACTCTAAAACTGTGACAAAGAAGAATTGTGTTGATTAATGTAACAGTTTAAATGTAGGGAATTTAATCCTAACATGCTGACTATTCACTTAGTGACCCCTTCAGTGGCTTAACTGTGTGTCTGCTGACCCACAATGCTAGAAACTGGGTTTCGATACTTGTGGTGGGTACATGTGCTTAACATCAAACAAACAAATCTTCAGTCAAGTACATAAAACATCTATTTAACTTTTCCTTGATAATCAGTTGTTACTCAGCAAAAAATAAATATAATTTATTTCTAGTAATTTTATGTCTACAGTTTGAAGAAATTCCTATGACAACCTTTTTGTTTAAGAAGAACGAACATAATATCAGTATATTTGTGTAAAATTATAACTTTTAAAAATTATGCTTTAATCAAATTGCAGATATTAACAGTTTTAACAGTTATCACTGATAACAATACTACAGATGTCATAATGAATGAGTTAGGTGTCTTAACTTTCAACCTGCAGATGAAGGTAAAAATGAATAGTTTTCATCTTATTCGAAGATTGTATAATACATGACAACTCAAAATGTGTAAAGCTCAGAATAGTGTAGTTGCTGTTGCCAAATCTGTTTGTTTAATGTCAGGAAATTATTGCATGTACTAATTTCAAATTCAACTGAAATATATATAATATGCCTTACAAAAAACATTTTCTTCAGCTGAGAAAAAGTAGGTTCCAAGAAATATTAACTAAATATGATATATAGTATAAACAAAACCAGGACTGTGTGGTTGGTTTAATCATGAAAGTCTACATAATTGTATTGTATAGTTCTTTTTTGGGCTGACTTAAAAAGAATGATATAGCTTCATTATGAATGCTTATTAGAACCAAAGATTGACTTCTAGAACAGTATTGTCAATCAAAGTTTTCTTTGTATGCTTTAAGATGCTGTATTTTCAATCATACATTATATAGTTCAATAAACAATAAATACATAGTTGTACAGGGATCTTAACTCTGTACTAAAGTAATAGAAATAATATATTTAATAAAGCATGTTGGTATCAATTTTGGATGATTTGTTTAATTTTATCAGTAAATGTCTAACTGAAGTAGATGATACATTGTGAATTAAACTATTCAGTATAATAGATGATGCATTGTGAATTAAACTATTCAGTATAATAGATGGTACATTGTGAATTAAACTATTCAGTATAATAGATGGTACATTGTGAATTAAACTATTCAGTATAATAGATGATGCATTGTGAATTAAACTATTCAGTATAATAGATGATGGTACATTGTGAATTAAACTATTCAGAATTAAACTATTCATAATAGATGGTACATTGTGAATTAAACTATTCAGTATAATAGATGGTACATTGTGAATTAAACTATTCAGTATAATAGATGATGCATTGTGAATTAAACTATTCAGTATAATAGATGATGCATTGTGAATTAAACTATTCAGTATAATAGATGATGCATTGTGAATTAAACTATTCAGTATAATAGATGATGCATTGTGAATTAAACTATTCAGTATAATAGATGATGCATTGTGAATTAAACTATTCAGTATAATAGATGATGCATTGTGAATTAAACTATTCAGTATAATAGATGATACATTGTGAATTAAACTATTCATTATAATAGATGATGCATTGTAAATTAAACTATTCATTATAATAGATGATGCATTGTGAATTTAGTTTATCATTAACTTGTTTCTGAAGTTTACTTGCTAGATGCTGATATTGTGTTTGTGTCTGTAAGAAAGAGAGAGAGAGAAATATTAGTATAATAATTACTTATTGTATAAACCAACACCATCAGTTTGAGACAGAATTTTCCATTTTATATTCTGTTTTGTTTTCAACAGTGATATACACCATGCATATCAAGTCCTGAATTGTAGCTGTATTTGTCCTGAAATATAACACTGATACACCAGCAGATTATCAGTGTAAAAACATAATGAACATATATTGTGTGTTTTGTAATACAGAACTTTCCAAAGGTGTTGTGACAAGATAATATTTTGTCATTATTTCTATTTTGTGAGCTAATTCTTCCATGCCATTACAGAATGTAAATTTCAACACTGTGGTAATGCTTCACTGATCCCTGTTGACACTGAATGAGTCAGGGTGAGAATACTTATCATTCTTTAAAGTTTTCAAATACTTGTACCAAGAGCATGTCGTAATGGTTCTGCTTGAATAAATATACTGATCAAATTTAGGGTCTGAAATAACTGTCGTGGTACCCCATGCAGGGTTTTAACTATATAGAAAGAAGTTTGCAAGAAGCTAACTTATAGTACTGGTATATGCTAGAAAAAATAAATTCATTAACACTCTACAAATAAACCTTGATAAACTAGTATTTACACTATATATTAAGTTTTGTTGTCATGGCATGGCCAAAACAGCATAGAGAATTATTAGTAGACCTGAGAGTTTACATAAAAGTTTTGCATTATACTGGTTGCACTCTGACAAGTTACTTCAGGCTTGAAATGTTCCTCAAACACTGTCAAGTATACCCTAGATCGTGAGATCAAGATAGGTAAGCTTGAAATTGGAAAAGAAGTGGGAGAACACCTAAACTCAGTGATACTGATGTTAAATATCTTTGTTTATACAGCCTTCATGACAGAAGGAAGACTACTACTGATCTAAAGCATGAGATAAACAACCATGTACAAAATGACAGAAGAGTGTCCAGATCTACAGTATCAAGAAAACACAATGAGAATGGAATATTTGGTTTTGCAGTAGTTGATAAACCTTTACTTTGATCTCTAAATATTGTCAAGAGACTGAAATATGCTATAAAGTACAAAAACTTGACTGTTGATAATTGGAAAAGGGTGTTATTTCAAATTGGACTCATCCATCAATGTTTGGTTCAAAGCATAAGTTGTACATCCAATGGAAAAAAAGGTTAGAGATTTACATCAATGCATAGCACCTACCATGAAACATTGTGGATGCAGTGTGATGTTTTGGGGTGTTTTTCTGCTTAGGCAACAGATGTTTGCAAAACAGATGGAGTAATGGACCAATGCAAGTATCATGATATACTAATTCATCATGGTATAACCAGTGGTTTGTGTATTTTTGGTGAAGAATTCTACCACCAAGAAGATAATGGCCTCAAACATTCATCCATCCTATACAGAAAGTAGTTAGCTAAGAAAGAAGCTGATAGAGTTATGATACAATGGTTCAAACAGAGCCCTGATCTCAACCCAGTTGAGCAGATCTGGGATTTGATAGATCAGAAACATAAGAAATCAAAAATTATTTCCAAAGAAACTCAATTAGGGACATTTGGAGTAAAATCCCAAAGGACACTTTGATTAAATATGTTGCAATGATGTCTTAAAGACTAGTTATTAAAGCTAAAGGGGACATATAAAATATTAAGTGTTTGCTGAACTCAAGCACTTCCACTGAGTTTGTTGTCCTATATATAAAGATTAATAAAATGTTGATGTTTCACCTGTGATTTACCTTCTATTGTTCTTTAAAAGTATCCTGAAGTCCAATTTTTGACGTTTTTCTAACAATATTGTACATTACTGTATAAATGTTAAAACAAAGTGTCTAAGTATCTAAAAGGTCATACAAGGTGTAGAGAAGAAATAGATTGCCTGAGTTATTATTCTTAGCATATTTTGTTATTGAAATAAATTTGGAAAGTTTTTATTTTTCGGAAACCTTTCCCATTTTTCTCTGTTTCAAGTCTTAATTTTCTAATCATGTATTTAAAAGTTTTTACACTGTGTGTGTGAGCTCATACCAAAAATAAACTAATTCTTACATGCAAGCTCAAGATTTTGGGTATTATCACAGATCTAGTAATTACAGAGGGAGAATAATATAAGTTTGAAAATAGTTTTAGTGATTTGATGTGTTTAACCTCTAGCAGTGTGTGATGAACAGGACACATGTTCATTATTTGTTCTACTTCATGTAAGTAAACTGTTATTGAGTAAAGACTCTGGCTCATTGTTTATCTATGGATTTGTGGTTCTAATATTAGCATCTTATTACATAAAAGAAAAACTATGCATCACACTTTGAGGAATTGGTCTAGTTTCATTATTCAGTCAAACAAGAATAGCCCAAGAGTTGGTGGTGGGTACTGAAAACCAGTTGCCTTTCGTCTACTCTGTAAAGCTCAAAGTTAAGAATATTTATTGTACATAGTTAGCTATTGAGTATATTTGGACCAACATTCTAAACATTTTGTTTCGGGAAAATGGTGAAACAAAGATGAAGATTATTTATTAGTTATATTTAACCTGTCAAGCAAATAAACTTCCAAGTTGAGAAACTTCCTGTTGTGTTATAGGTTAAATCAGATTTAAATTTCAGTAAAACCTACTGTTTTTATAAGTTTTGTTGTTTCATTTAAATAGATTCCATGCAATTACTTAACCCATTTTTCTGTCTTTTCTCTTTTTCTTTTTTTTTCTCCACAAATAATTTTGAAACATATTAAATGTTAAAAATGTATCTCAAGATGGCTGGTATAGGTATTAAAACTTTTAATAAAATAGAGAGCAACGCTTTGACCTTCTTAGATCATCTTCAGGTTAACAAAGAGAGTTTGCAACTGACTATTGCCAGGCAGATGTCTTAGGAACGAGAGTGTAAACAGGTACAGGAATGCAGGGGGCATTGCAGTATTTGTTAGGCTATTAGTTAGTATAGGTATAAAGGTTTTCCTCTGTACTGGTTTAGTTTTGGTTTTAGTTGCTGTACAAGTAGGGCTTTTTTGATTTTGCATTTGTTTTCCTACTTAGGAACTAGATGTTTTCTATGCTTATGTTGTGTTTATTTGATTTGCAGTGTTCAAAAACGTGTGAAGGTGTTTTTTTTTGGTGTGTGTTTTTTTAATCTGGTTTCCATTTGTCTGCTTGTTTCTCCAATACAGAAATCATAGCAGTTGTTGCATTGTATTTTATAAATGTTGTTTGTCAGTGTAGTTTTACATATTACGGACTTTAGTTTTGTACCTGGTTTTGAATAAATTTGGTGTTTACTGGAATATTGTGTTTTGTTATAAGTTTTTTCCAAACGTTGGTCATTTTTTTCTGATATAAATATATGATATGCAGCAGTGTAAAGTTTTGTAATTTGTTGTTTCTTGGGATTTATTGCTTGTTTGTTTGTTGTTAACCGTGCTGTTGATCTAGGTGTGTGTGTGTGTGTGTGTGTGTAATTGTTTGAATGGTTTTGGGAGAAAATTTGTTGATGTTGATGAGATGTTGTTTTCTTCATTAATTTTATTGGTTGAGCATATTTTTGTGGCTGTATTTATTTGGTTTCTTAACACGTTGAGTTTTTATTTTGTTTCATGTGCCAAGTACCAGGGAATGTATGGTTCAGTGTTGGTGATTTTTCTGTGAACTTCTCATTTGGATTGAATTTGTTCTTGTGGTCTTGAGGTTGATAAATGCTATTTGGCTAGTTTTTTATTGTTATCTAGTAATTTATTGTTTTTACCTTATTTATTGTATCACAAAATTGATTTCTTCTCTCGTTATTAGTGTCTTCACTGTATCTTTTTGTTTAACATTTTTAAACAATCTAGGTGAAATTTTTCACACATTTTAACTAATTCTACAGGAACACTGAAAAAGAATGCCCCTATATTCAGAGGAATAGTTGGGAATAGAGTTGCACTAAACAGAAATCAGTTTCCAGTTTAGTTTTCATTTTATTGATACAAACATGTTTATATCATTCACTTTTATTGTAGTTCCTTAGTGGGTTAACAGTAAATTTATGGACTTACAACACTAAAATTAGAGGTATGATTCCAAGTGATGGAGAGACCACTGATAATACATTGTGTGAATTTTTGTTAATGGTGGTGTGTTACACTTGATAATTTCAGTTACAGACCACATAAACATTTGTCACATTTGTAGATAACTCACAGTGAGTTATGCTTCTAATTCTTAGGAACTGCACTAAGTTCATATGACAAATAGATAGATGCATATATTCCTACATATAAACTTTTAATGTGAGCAGTAGTTTCATTTAACAGTCATATTATAAGCATAATATAAATTGTGATATATATAGCTGTGTGTGTGTGTGTGTGTAAAAAGTTTAAATTTACTCTTGAACATTTCAGCAGAAGGAGGGCAAATTATGTTTCCCACTTAGTGAGCAATGGATGTGTGGAATGTTGTAGCAGGTATTCTAGTTAGGGCTAAAAATGGGTCAATGGTTAACATGCTGTGCTATGGATTTGAGGCTCTTTCATTCACATCCTGTTTTTATTATTTAAAAAAAAACTTCCACCTTTTTTTGCAAGTTTATTAGATTAATGTAGATAGAAGTAAGTTTCATTAGTGCAGCAAAATGATAAAAAAGCAAATATGTTAACATACATCAGCAGAAATGTAAATGCATTACAATTAATTGTGAGCATACCAGTTTTATATATACATAACAAAAACCAAATTAAATACAGAGCACTTACACAATCGATACATGAAACTAGGTGTTAAACAGGTATGTATGTGAATTGTAACATGTATGTATGTATTGCTATGTATAAAAAGTACATTCAGCTTGGTGTACTGCAGTAAGTTGTTTCATTCAATGTACATATTTTATAAGAAAAGTTTGTATATATGGCATGTTTCTTTTGAGAGTAAAGGAGAGCACTTTAAAGCCATTCTAGCTTGTCAGATGAACAAGATCAGTTAATGGTGAGAAATTTTGTTCGACAGAACTGTTAGTGTTGGAGAACAGTTGTTAGTGTATAACAGTGGACATATAGTATACAGTTATGCTGCATATATGTATAAAGACACTTGGTAACAAAGTTATTGAATTGTATTGGTTCATTTGTTACTATTAGTATGTACATTAAAAAATAGAAATGTAATAATACTTGTTATTTTTTTCATGTTCTACAGCCTTAGAATTAAAACACAGGATTCAAGAATGGAAGAAAGCTAGAATGAACCAAGTTCAACAGTCCAGTCAACAGTAGAGAGATACTGACTATCACAAGTGTTATGTAGTAAAGGATTTAACTACAGTGCCTGTGATGTTATTTTCATGTAGAATGAAGTGTTTTTTTCGTTGTTGTTTTTTTGTATGGAAATATTATTCAAGTACTGGTTCAGAATTTTGATTTTTTTGAACAAAATAAAATACACATGATCCATTTTACAACAGCTGTTAAAAAGTAAACTTAGTAATTGAAATGCCAATTTACCTTTTCTTCACAAACCTAGGGTGAGCATTGTTTAGTTTTCTGAATTATAATGCTTGTATGAAGTGAGAAATGAAAATAAGTTTTGATGCATGCCTAGGTTCATTTAGGATTTTCATCAATGAGGCCTTTGTATTTTTGTTCCAGTAGCTGAGTTCATAATTTACACAATTTGCATACTCAAACAAGATGGTAGTATTTTCATTGTATAATCTCACAGGAAAGAAAAACACAGAACTTTAAATAAAAATCGTGCAAAAGGTTTAATATTTTTATATTTCTGGAAAAATTTAAGGTTTAGATGAAGCTGTTGATTAGCATGGAACGTTAATGTGCAGCAGTAATGTTAATTACATTGAGTTGAAAGTTATTAAATAAGTTTCATATTTTCTTGAGTTCTGTTGCTGCTGGATGCAATGTATTAAGCACGTTTTATAAACAGAGGTTAAAATCTAGTTTGCATCTTATCATGCATTAAAATATACCTGAAACCAGTCAACATAATTTTTACATGCAATCAGAATTGGCTCATTTAAATCAGGTTTGAATCCATAACACTGGGTTGACGGCTCAAAAATACAATTGTCTTGGTAAATGTTAGGTGTTACGTAACCAAAACTGTGGACAACATTAAATGTAAAGATTACCAACATTCTTGGAATTTACACTGTTTTGTAACTACAATCCCTTAAAATTCAGTCTATTCGTACATCTTGGTTTGAGTTTTCTAATTCGATCATGTAATATAAATGTATTCATTCAAACATTAGATATATTATAATTTTGTAAAGTATGTTAAAATGAAACTATGTCTTTTCTATTGTTTTTGAAACTCTTCCATTGGTATAAACTTAATAGAAGTCACAGAATACAGACCCAATATATAGTTTTTCCTCTTATCTAGAACAGTAATTTTAATGTAAATTACAACATTGTTGTTCAAACCATTATAACATTGTCAGGTTGTATTATTGGCAAATTTTTCACCATTTTTATTGACTTAAAAGATAGCATTGTTTTTTTTTTATTTGATTCACTGGTCGAAATAAATTAACTTGAACTTCCAAAAGGTAACCAATTTTAGTAGTATGAAATAATTTTTCTTCTATAATGTATAGACTTGTGCAATAGTTTTCCTGAATGATTTTACAACTGAGTTTTAATTATTTTAGATTCACTCTCAAAATATGTGTGGTTTCAGTGTATTTATTCTTTTGAAATCAAACATTTACAATTTTGAAACACCCAGTTAAGTAACAGGTTACTCGTTTCTTTTAAAAAAAACAAAGAAAACTCTCACAGTTTCTTGAATAACCCAAAGTACAGAATTAATGTCTTCAATGAATTGTCTAATTGCAACTAATTTCTTAAAACAGGCTGTAGGGTCAAATCTGGAAGCTCTCTTTTTGTATGTACCTAAATGTCCCCTTCTAATGTAAAAAGTTCGCAAATGAACTCTGAAATACTGTTAAACGTTGAAA
This sequence comes from Tachypleus tridentatus, assembly GCF_004210375.1. Lineage (NCBI taxonomy): Eukaryota > Metazoa > Arthropoda > Merostomata > Xiphosura > Limulidae > Tachypleus > Tachypleus tridentatus. The sequence goes on from NC_134830.1 coordinate 42,155,124, forward strand.
TAAATAATGAAAGTCTAGCACTGTGCCTAACAAGCTTCTTTACTTTGACAACAAACTTTTAGTAAATCAATACTATTGCTCAGTGTTTTTAGCATGAAACTTAATGTTCTTGTTAATATCTAAACAAGAGGTGTTTTTTTTTGTGTTTTTTTCACAGCAGTTACAAGTTGCCAAGGAGAATCAATTAGGAAAAGGAGAGAGTTTTGTTTGCTTTCTTTAGTTTCAAGAAAATAATTAGTTTAATAAGTGAAAGTATGTGTACAAGTTGATAAGAAGCGATAAAGTGGAATTCTCCTTTTATTATTGTTAATTGAAATTTTTGAACAAAACAATTCTTAATTTAGTCCAATTTGAAGCACTACAGAGAAAGTTTTAGTTGGAAAAATTTATGAAGAATTATTGGTTTAAAAACAGTATGTTTAACAGAGGATCTCTGTTGGTCTCAAAGATGCTGAGGTTGCAGAGATTGGATGTAAAAAAATCTGGAATTTATTTAGATTTCTTTAAATGTATAAAGTATGTAACATATGATGAGGTGTGAGGATTTACTGTTTCTAAACTTAACAGATGTTGATTGAGTTTTATAACTGGCCACATTATTAATGACAGAGCTTTTTGTAGAACCAGGGGTCTGCTATGTGAGCCTTTTTTTCTTTTCGTTTTTTTGGTTGCATCTGTTTTTCAAACCAGAGCTCAGTAGATTTGTAACAGAGTTCTAAGCACCTCTGGCCGTGACTGGAATTCTGCTTCCTTTCAACATGTCATTGCCAATCATAATTATTCCCTCACTTACCTATGTAAGCAAAACTCTGCCTTCAATTTGCAACATTTGCAGCTGCTACAATCACTATGGACTTTTTTGGCAGCTCTTTTTGAGGCTAATCCATCTGTCAAACTGAGAAATGCTGTGGTGGTACTGAAAATAAGCTTGGTGCCAGTAAAGGCACCATGTGATTGTAGTAATCTTACACCAAGGCACCATGTGATTGTAGTAATCTTACACCAGATCAGAAGATCAAAAACAAGTCCTCCAAGTCCAAACAATGAAGAAATGGTGTATAATCTGATTTGAGAATTAAAAAAGATAATATTTTAGGGTGTGTGTGTGTGAGACTGTTGCTGCTAAGATGGTGTAACCATTCTGATGAAACCTTATGCCTTTTTGATAGCTTAGAACTACCTACCCATGATAATATTTGGATTTAGCAGACATTGGACATTTCAGTGTTCTATGAAACACCTCCAAGGGACAATTATAAGAATTTGTTCTTTGCCTTGTCATCCATAAACATCACTCAGTCTTTTATTGATGGTCGTGTTATCGTCTTCCGTGACTTATTATCCCATTTAACCCTTTCTTGCCGTATTTTTAATCATTTGTCCGAATTATTGATATTTTATGTAATGCAATAGGCCATTCAGTGATGTCGAGAAAACCCACATGTAGAGAAATATATATGCTAAAACGACTCGTTTGGGTTGAGAAAATATTTTACATATTAGAGCTCTGCTATGTAAAATATTTTCTCAACCCAAACGAGCCGTTTTTGCATATATACAATAGGCCATTCAAAAGTAAAATTAGAGACCTGGACTTTTTTTTAGCTCATTTCCGAAAAGAAAAGAAAATTAACGTAAATCAATCATCAAATTAGAGCATATAATGTATATGATTTTATTTGTTTTGAATTTCGTGCAAAGCTACACAAGGGCTATCTGCACTAGCCATCCCTAATTTAGCAGTGTAAGACTAGAGTGAAGGAAACTAGTCATCACTACCCACCGCCAATTCTTGGGCTACTCTTTTACCAACGAATAGTGGGATTGATCGTGACATTATAACGTTCCCACGGTTGAAAGAGCGAGCATGTTTGGTGCGACGGGTATTCGAACTTGCGACCCTCAGATTTAAACATGGAAAAAAATGGAATTCAACAGAAAGAGTTGTAGTTTTGAACTTGTAAAGAAAATGAAGAACAAATTACAGCCACAAAAAATTGAGATAAAAAGTGAGGATGGTAATTGGAAAATTGTGTGTCTTACAGAAAAACTAATACCATTACTTATTTACAGAACTTTAAGTAACTTTCGTTTTGTTGTTGCTTATTGAAGAAACTTCAGTTTTAGACCCCCCAGTAATAATTTATTGTGCAGTAATACAGTATACTGGAACGTTCACTCATAATTTAGAAGCTTCTTGTAATCGAAATCAGGTTATTATATCTGAGAAGAAAAAAATTGTACATTTGTTTTGTATCGCCATCGTTGTTACGGTTTCGTGCTGATGAGAGAACCCTATCTTTGTCAGTTTTGTTTCGCTAACGTCTCTGTATGGAATAAAGGTTTAAATATCTTGTATAAAAATAAAAATCTGATAACGCACGAAATGAAGGTTTTTACAATTATAGATACAATCACTGTAGTTTGTTTTGTTAGGTTACACATTTTGAAGATTTATCATTTGAAACACGGCCCGGTAAGGCCAGATTGATTAAGACGTTCGACTTGTAATCCGAGGGTCGCGGGTTTGAATCCTCGTCCCACCAAACATGCTCGCCCTTTCAACCGTGGGGGTGTTATAATGTAACGGTTAATCCCACTATTCGTTGGTGAAAGAGTAGCCCAAGAGTTGACGGTTGACGGTGGGTGGTGATGACTAGCTGCCTTCCCTCTAGTCTTACACTGCTAAATTAGGGACGGCTAGCGCAAATAGCCCTCGTGTAGCTTTGAGCGATATTCAAAACAAACCAAACCAGTTGAAATAAGTTTTGAGAAAGGTTGTGCTCTAGAATACATGATTTGTATATGTTACATAATTAATGTTTTCATGTTTATTACTTTTTTTTGTATTAAAGCCGGTTACTGCGAGTAATTTCATGAAGTTTAGATGAAACCTTAAAAGTCGGTAACGATTTCACAAGTTTGTTATTAGAAAATGGTCTTTTTTCTTTTTTTTTAGAAAAAATAGAACTTTAAATTTTGCATGGTATTTTTATTACACAACATTCAGAAAGTATTCATTTTTTTGCATGGTATTTTTATTACACAACATTCAGAAAGTATTCATTTTTTGCATGGTATTTTTATTACACAACATTCAGAAAGTATTCATTTTTTTGCATGGTATTTTTTTACACAACATTCAGAAAGTATTCATTTTTTGCATGGTATTTTTATTACACAACATTCAGAAAGTATTCATTTTTTTGCATAGTATTTTTTTACACAACATTCAGAAAGTATTCATTTTTTGCATAGTATTTTTTTACACAACATTCAGAAAGTATTCATTTCTTGCATGGTATTTTTATTACACAACATTCAGAAAGTATTCGTTTTTTCCAGACCTATAAAATTTTATCGTGTTTAACCGAGGGAATTGCTTTCATTGGGTCAAAGTTTGAAATCGTAAGCCAATTATTTACTCAGAAAATTGTACTGATATCCTAATTCTAAATATATAGCATTGTTATAAAAGGGCGCTAATACTAAATGTGAATTTAGTATTAATTTTAACATTCAGTGTATAGTTGTGTGTATAAATATATTTATTTGGTGTGGTATTTAATTTTACAATAAAACTCAATTTCTAGAGCCAAAAAAGAAAAGTTTTATGAAAGAATTTCATTTTATTATATGTTAAAGTACTGTAGCTTCTAAATTCGTTTGAAAGTGCAACATGATAATAGTTTTATTCCCACTAAGCGTTTCTACTGTTGAAATTTTAAAATAATCAAATTGCCTGGAATCTATTGCGTTGATATATTTTACCGCTCAAGTGAGTATGAAATTGAAGTAGATAATTCTAACCGTGTGATTATCATTTATTTGCCTTTGGACAAGTACACTGTTACAACAACTATTCAACTTACATCTCGAAATGAAGATGAACTAAAACTTTTGGCAACGAACATCGCGTTTGGTAGAGAGTACTAATATTTTTATATTTTTCTTCCAAATATATCTTTCGTGAAAGTTAAGTCATCTTTAGTGAAAGTTAGGTCGCGACAATCTAAAATGTTATTCTTCCCAAAATTCTCGTTTTGAATTTAGAACAAAACTACTCGAGCGCCAAGTACGCTGTCCGCCCCTAATTTAGAAAAGAAAGACAGCAAGTCATCGCTGCCAACTGTCGTGCTACTATTTTACCAATGCATAGAGGGTTGACTATAACATTAGAAATCCCTTACGGCTGAGAGGACGAGAATGTTTGGTGTGACGGGGATTCGGACCCGCGACCCCCAGAATACGAGTTGAGCGCCTTAACTACTGATGGTTTATTTGATCTGGGTTTATTTAGTTGTTTAACTGCAATTACCAAAATTTTTGTCTCCAAGTGTCATGTTACTCTACTAATCCGAACTTAATATGAGTAAGTACTTTCCTTTAAACGTAGGGATATAAGCTTTAGGAACTAAATGTTACCATAAGCTACTAAAGATTCTCTACCCATCACACAGTAAAAATTATCAGTGAGCAGATATAGCAGCATCCATTGGAAATTTGAGAAGGAAATTAGCCACTGTAAGGAAGGGTAAGATGTCATGGTTCATCCATGTAACAAGAGCAATAGGCTTGGTTTATGTAATTCTGCAACATTCAGTGGATGAAAGACGGAACAGAAGTCGTCCACAAATCACATGGAAAAACATCATTGCCATCTGGACGGGAAGAGCTTCTTCAGTTTTCAAAACCGAACAAAGTAAAAGGTGATGGTTAACACCGTTTCTGACGGCATCTCTACGTCTGAGACGGTCAGAGAACAACAGTGGAGTTTTTTCTTTAACAAAGTTGGTTCAGTTTTTAACGTAAATTTGCACGTGTCACCACACAGAGAAAAAGTGTATCATCATAATTTATAGACATCATAAACAAACCTTTCCTGAGTATTTTGTCATACACAGAGGCGGCGTTACAGAGGGAGGGGTGACAAATTTGTTTCTATATACATGAAGCTAGTGTGATGTTATAACAAGAAAAAAGGCCCGGCATGGCCAAGCGTTTGAAGGCGTTCGACTCGTAATCCGAGGATCACGGTTTCGAATTCCAGTCGCACCAAACATGCTCACCCTCCCAGCCGTAGGGGCGTTATAATGAGATGGTCAATCCCACTATTCGTTGGTAAAAGAGTAGCCCACAAGTTTGCGGTGGGTGTTGATGACTAGCTGCCTTCTCTCTAGTCTTACACTGCAAAATTAGGGACGGTTAGCGCAGATAGCCCTCGAGTAGCTTTGCGCGAAATTCAAAACAAGTGAGAAAACACGTTGGCACGTGCTACTACCATTTTATGGGATGCTTTTTTTTCTTTTATTCTAGAAGTCAAACAGATATATCTTACAGCAAGAGGTATTCCTTTTAATCTCCGTAACTGTTTCATACTGATGGTACTGCTGCAATTAAATAATTATCTATTTGGCTTGTCTTGAGTGTCGCGCAAAGCTACTCGAGGGCTATCTGCGCAAGCCGTCCTTAATTTAGCAGTATAAGAATAGAGGGAAGGTCGCTAGTCATCACTACCCACCGCCAACTCTTGGGCTACTGTTACCAACGAACAGTGGAATTGACTATCACATTATAATGCCCTCACGGTTGAAAGAACGAGCATGTTTGGTGTGACGGGGATTCGAATCCACGACCCTCGGATTAGGAGTCGAGTGCCTTAACCACTTGACCATATCGGGCCAATTATCTATTTATTTAAATAATACTCGAAAGAGCATTATTGATCGTACACTTTTAAGGGACTTTGTTATCATCCCCAAAAATATTTTTAGATATTACTAGAATGGTCAAAAATTTTCAAGACCTTTGCAAGGGCTATGAATCCTTTGGTGCTTCAGAAGTACTTTTGAAACCCGACACTGGATTTAGGTTATTTAGCGCACTAAAATTTGGGGAATAATAAGTTATTTTGAAATTACACGTGAGTACAAGGTGTTTTGTTTTGCTCCCAAAATTATGGCGTGCTCCCCCCTCCAAATTTTTGGCGCTGGCGCCGCCTCTGTTCACACACAAATTTTCGAAACAGTTAATGAGGCTCGCCTGGAAACTTAGCTTTATTGGACGTCCTTGTTCTGTAGTTTTTGGCAAAGCCAGTTATCAATACACAGGCTTTTACTCGTCTTCGTTAAAGTTTACCATTAGAAAAGATGTTTACATATCAGAGTAAGCGACGTGGATTTAGAAGTGTTTTGTCCTCTGTAGAAGTTTTAATGTATCACAGCTTATTTATATTACAAATAAACGTGCTGTTCATAAACTAACATCTAGAAGGTAGTTATAGAAAGAAATATTAAGAATTGTTGGTATAGACAACCTGACTTGCTAATTTGTTTTCAGGACCCTGTTTTGACTCATGCTTTTATACTTTCTAAGACCACGGGGATTTGAACTCGTGACCTTCGGATAACGAGTCGAGTGCCTTAACTATTTGACCATGCTGGGCCGCATTTCCTTTGGTGCTCTTGTATCAAACTTTTCAAATCTACTGCTCAACTTTCTTGTATCTTTTCAATATATTTCTTCTACCAGGCAGTACTCAACTACTCAGATACAGGCAGATCATCTGATTCGCAGGCCAAGCACGACCCAGTGGTTATTGCATGAGGTAGTGAATCTGAAGGTCCGTGGTTTGTATGACATTAAAGCCATAAGCTACGTTCCCCACTTTAGGGCTGTGGATGTAGTCACAAGAGTAATGACCAATTTTCCTATTTATCCTGACAAGAGTTGCTGAAAAGTTAATGGTGATTAGTGTTGATTAGCTGCCTTTTTTGTAACCCATCAGTTGAAAATTAGGAACAATTGGTATTGGTAGTTATTGTGTAATTTTGCACAAAATTCAACAAACAAACACCATTTAAATTTGCATTCCTCCGACAATTATTGCTTTCTGCATGTGAACCCTAACACGTGCTTCGTTGATAAGCTCCAGAAGTTCTCTAAAATGACTATTATCTTCTGAACCCTCATCATCAATTTCAATAGTGGTAGGGCGTAAAAATCTCAGCCTAAGCAAAATACTTCTCCAAAGCCTTCACTCTCACATTTCTTTGATGTAGCGCTCACCTAGTACATTCGGAACACCGATTCTCTTTGAGGTAATTTGTTTCAACAATCTTTTAATTGTTCAATTTAACAAGAACTGATCTAAGCAGATGTATTTTTAAACTAAATGCGTGACTTTTATTATTTCCTAGTCTAATGGTTGCAGTTTAGTTACTCTACTTGCAAGTAAAAACATGCTTTTGGGTTGGTTAGTTTTAAGCTAAGGTTGACAAGAACATTTTCACGAACTAGCAGTGCATTTTATTTATAGTGTCACATTCACCAGCTATTCAGTAAAAAATTTTCAGTCATCAAAGCTTTATTATTAGCTTTTCAATACTCGGGTGTGTTGATGTTCCGAAAGCTTGTTGTGATCTTTATGAATCCAACTGGTATTTCAATTTATCTTTCCATACTAATGCAGTAAATTATGGGTATTATTTCTCTTGAGCATTTCTCAACCTTGCAAACTTTATAATGAATTGTTAATGTTTTATCTGATAGAATACAATGAAACACTGCAGTTTTTTCTATACTGTGGACACATGGTGTATAATCAACGATTATGTCTGATTAATCAGACATATTCAACTAAAATTTATTAACACGAGAACAATGTGTTCAGTTCACCTCGTGAAAAAACCTTAGAACACCAGGAAGTTGTCTGACCCATCTCATACTAGGGTTGGATACTAGAGTTAAGAGAAATTATATTTAATAGGTTAAGCTTTTTTTTTAATATAAACTATTCACTGATGTTTGGATTATGCCTAAACTGAATGGTTATGCAGAGTTTTGTACATGTTTATATAAGCTATAATTTAATGTTCTTTAGTATGTAATTAAATTGATAATTAACATGAATAAACTCAAATTGTAGGATATTCCAATAGGACGCTGGTCTGTCCATACTTTTGGCACTAACACAATTTGTCCTCCAAGTTTGAGTGAAGAAGGGACTTTATCTGCTACAGTTATCAGAGAATTTAGAAATTATCAAGGGCCAGGCTAAGGTACTACAGGTTAATTTCTTGCAAGTGTTATATGAAAATAACCAACACTTCCAGAGTGAATAAGCATTGCTCATTGTCTGATTACACTTTTGTAAGTTTTTTTTGTTCTTTACTATTATGTTACTTTGCTGCAAAAAAATATTTTTGAGCCTCCTGCTTTTATGGTCTTTTAACGTATGTGTGAACACTTCAGATTAAGATAGAAAAGTAGTTTCTATACGGTGACTAACAGTTTTTTATTGTGGAGTTTATCTGGAATATTCTTCTGAACTGCAGTTTATTCTCTCTATTAAGTTTATAAGCTGTAAATATGGAAGGCCATTTCATTAAACCACATGAACTAGAAGAAGCTGTTGTTGAAGCCAGGAAGACGTGACAGTGTAATAAAGAACGGAAGAAGAGCTCATCTGGACCAAAGTACCTTGATGATCATAACGGAAAGTGTTCATTATTTCAGTCATCTCTTAGAACCAAGAAGTTGAAAAGAAGTTTTTGTATCAAGTGAAATTTTTTTTGGTTACTTCCACGTAAAGAAGCACAGAATGAGAAAAATGAGTTACAATTGTCGGGACTAATTTAAATCAGTAGGAGAATCTCTATGGCACCTATAAGTTACTGATAAGATCAGGCAGTTCCAAGTGATGATTAAGATTTTGTATGAACCTCACGGAATTCAAAAGTGGTTGGATTCAGGGACAGAGAATAAAATAAGTAAATGATGATGTCTCTGAATTATTTTTTTTTTATGGAAGAGCAACTCGATGACCCAAATGATGGGTCACAGCCATCATTGAGTTGTGCTGTAGACCCATAGAAAGAGTGATCATAATGAATGACGATATATTTGAATAATCTTTTAGATGGAAGAGCAACTCGATGACCCAGATGATGGGTCACAGCCATCATTGAGTTGTGCTGTCGACCCATAGAAAGAGTGATCATAATGAATGACGATATATTTGAATAATCTTTTAGATGGGAGAGCAACTCGATGATCCTGATTACTGGGGCACAGCCATCATTAAGTTGTACTGTATCTCAAAAGAAAAAAAAAAGTGATTGAAATGAATGATGATGTGTTTGGACAATCTTTTAGATGGGAGAGCAACTCTATGACCCTGGTAACTGAAATGCAGCTATCACTGAGTTGTACTGCAGCCCTATATTGAAAATGAATGATCAGTAGAGCCAAATTCAATATTAAAAAGTATATAATCCATAAAAACTTCGGTGCTTATATAGACAATGTGATGTAAATACACGAGAAAGCTTTTGAGAGTATGTTGCTCAAAGATTGTGAGAACATTCTCATAGACAAATGTGTGGAGGGCTGTCAACAAAACCCATTTAACAGCGCACAGATTTCAGGAATATTGTGTCGTTGATCGAAGCTATTGCAACTCTATTCAATTTTGCAGACAGACACAATATTTTGTGATTTACATATACATACACACACACACACACACATATATATATATATATATAGAGAGAGAGAGAGAGAGAAGATAGCGGAACATACTGTTAACTATAACCATAATTTCCTATGAGATGAGACAGAAGTAATTTGGTACCTGAGTAAACACACTGAGCAGAGTGTTAGGGATTTGTTTGACATAATTAAGCACAGATATCTGATTTTTAACTGAAGACAAAGATCCAGTGGCATCAGGCCTTTGGTTTTACTTGAATCAGCACTGTGAAATTAAATAAATATATTGAAATTAAATTAAATAAGTAAATAAAATGATGAGGAAAGACTGCGTTAGAAACAGCAAATCCCAACCTCTGATTATATTATAACCATAATTTTTAAATATAAAAGGAAACACATTAAAATTAAATAAAATATGCTACATTTTTTAAAAAAAGATCCTAGGGTACAAGTTACAACGTGGGGTTATAAAATGTATCCCAGGTTTTGGAGGTGACTGCAGAAGTAGGATCCATATTGCAGTAGAGATACACCATCTATCAGTCTTATTCTCCAATTCGCTTGTCTCACATAAGAAATAGACACAATTAGATTAGAAATTAGGAGAGTGAGATGTGGGTGCTCAAGCCCACAACGTCCCACATATATATCACCCTTCACTGCCTGCAGACAGTTGTGGGAAAGTGACTGCTCTTCCAAGTTAAAATAAGGAAAGGATAAACATAAAAAGATGAATATTAAAAAATAAGGTACTACCGTTTTGGGGTAAGTAAGATGAAACTTACCTCTTGAAGTTAGCATTCCTACTTCCAATTTGGTAGAGGCATTAATTAACACGACATGGAACCATATCAGTAAAGTGACAGTTTACTGTGGCTTTTAAATGCGACTCAAGGTGTACACCAACATAAAGTAGTGCCAAGTATTTAAATTACCTTATTTTTAACTAAAAATAATTAAAAATAAAAATTACTAATAATCTTGCTAGCTCTACCTCCAACAAGATGGGACACCATCCCATTTCGGTGACACGATCCTCAATGTCTTGATGAAAATTTCCCTTGGAGATCAATAGATTGTAGAAGATCAATCGAAATGCCTTCACGGCCTGTTTCTTCTGGGGAGTACTTAAGGACAAAGTACACGGGTAGGAAGTCGCAATATAAAAATATAAATCACAGACACATTTACAGAACTTGATGGACAGATAGACGTGTGTCAGAAGGTTTGTAAAAGTGTGGCAGGCAAACTCCAGGATTGTGTGAACGTCAAAGAGTTTCAGTTTAAACATCTACAATATTAAATTTTCCATAATTCATGTGTAAAGTGGTATTAAATACATTATCAATTATCAACTGTATACCTACTTTTGGGTCACCCTGTATATATATATGCTTTTATATATAAATATATATCAGTAAAATACGAAAATATATAAATGTGCAGATCTTCCCGAGCGTAATAATATATAAAAATATTAAAAGAACTAATAGGTTTGAAATACTGAAATATTTTTAATGTCTTTGTTTAAATAGAAGTATTTCCGCAGCTTAACCTGCCCTTTGGACAACATAATTAAACAGAATATGTAATACTTTTTTTAAAAAAAATCAAAATGTTTGTACAATAAATAGGTTTCAGTAAAAAGTATTTCAATAAAAATATAAACAAATTTCGTTATTTCAAATGTATAAGGAACATAGTTTTATAGACAATATATACATATTATTTAATATCTATAAAAATAACATATAAATAAAACAAAGAAAATGCTTTAGAAATTCATAACTTACATAAAATTCAAATTACTCCAACTTTTTTTGGAAACAGTTTTCATATAATAATCATTTTTGTTACAAGACCAACCACAGAAAACAGAAAAAGAAAGGTTCTTGTACCATGGGTATTTAAGATACAATTGTAGAAATGTTCAGAACATCTCAATGGACTTCGACTTGGGTTTTTAACATAAAACGTGAGTAAATTTATTCTATACCATAAAGTTTCAGTTGGTTAACGTAATATCTACAACATACTGTTTGCTTTAACATATAGCTCTTTGAATTGCAAAAGAGGGATTTTTTTTATTTTAAATATAATGGTTTTATCCATGTTTCTAATAATATTGGTTTCATACCATAACCTGGACCAATAGTTTCCAAACCCTTTTAGTCTGAGGCTTCTCTGATGTGAATAAAAACGTTTGGACCTCCCCTCTGAAACCCTATAACTATGGTATGGTGATTGAATGACAGTGACGTAGTTAAAAACAACAACACCTCCTTTCGACATTCTTTATCAGTTAATTAATTCCACATAATTTTTAACAGCTTAATAGAAATAAAATTAATTCAATATCGTTGTTTTCGGCACATTTTTGGTAGCTTTCCCATTAAAAAATTTCACGGACCCCAAAGAGGCAATGGCTCCCATTTCGGGAAACACTGACATCTCAGTGACACCTACCTGTCCATTTTTATATTTATAAAAAAGTAAATGGTTCAAATGTTTCGACTGTCTATAAGCTACCAAATAATTATCCACCGCTAGTACAGCGATATGTCTCCGGATTTACAACGCTAAAATCAGCGGTTCGATTCCCCCTCGGTGGGCTGAGAAGATAGCCCTATGTGGCTTTGCTATAAGAAAAACACACACTATATAATTTATAATTACACAGTATTTTAACAAAAACGTTTTTAATTCATTCAGTATAATATTTCTATTTCGTTTCCTGTTAACATTCTGTACAATTCTCTTTGCTAACGTATATGGGATATTTCTTTTGACATGTCTAGGGTGTTTACTTCTTAAATATAAATAAACATGGGGATTAGTCAGTTTATTAAAAATATCAGTTTCCAAAGTACCATTGTAAGATATTTCAATCACTATATACAGATAATGTGTGGGTTCATAAGATTTTCCGACAGGGGATTTAATGGTTGGATCCAGATTAATTAAAACTTGACTAAAATTAAATTACAGTAAAACCTGTCTAAAGCGGAATCGCACGGGACCGAATAAAATTTCCGGTTTAAGCAGGTCTTCCGACTTAAACAGTGAACATGCATTTCCTTAATTATATGTAATTTTTAGTGGAACATTATATTTGCTTGACTCAAGGGAAGTAAGACGTTTGTGAATAAAGTTATTATACTGTTTATGCTATATTTATTAGAATAAGAACAAAAATAGACATTCAAAATATACATAAGTACACAAAACCAATTTCAACTGTTTCCTTTTTTTAATGGGTTTTCTCATGCGGTTAAAAGAGAACACCAATTCTACGGCCTTTTCACGAAGTTCATTTTCCCCTTCATTTTTGCATACAATTTGACAGCGTTAATGGAACTTAACATTTGCGATGAAGTAGTAATTTCTATTTCCTTACTATCTTTTCCATTTTGTTCATCTTTTGAATCTCTCACACTGTTACCATCTTGTGATTCTATTATAGATTTTAACTCAATTTCTGTTAAAACATTCTTGTCAACGTTCACAAAGTTTTCAGTGTTCACAGAATCATCTGCATCAGTCTCCTCAATTAGAGTTTGGATTTCACTAGAATCGTCATAACAAACAACTTCTCCATGATCTCTCCCTTTATCAAGAATAAATCCAGTTTAAAAAGCACTTTATTACGCATTTGATTAAATGACTTAAAAATACAATTGCATCTAACACGTCAGTTTTCACGGTCATTTCAAATGCTCTCTTACAGTCGTCCATGTTTACAATAATATGCTGAAGCATCAATTTTCTGTATTTAAATTTTATACAATGTATAATTCCATTATCTAGTGGCTCTAGAACTGATGTTGTACATGGAGGTAGAAAGACTAAATGAACATTTGAAAGGTGAACTTTTGGGTGACAAGTTGCATTATCTAGGAAAAGTAGAATATTCCTATTTTCTTGTTCCACTCTTTTGTTTAATTTGTTCGATAATTCCTCTAATATAGCACATGTCATCCGTCTTTATTATTCGCTTTCCATTTCACAGGAAGTTGATTCTCCTTAAATTTTAGAAACAGCGCGGAGTTTTACTATTACCCATGGTTTCTCTAGTTTTCCATCAGCAAACGCGACCAAAAGTACAGTTAATCATTCTTTCCAATAGCGACCTCCGTAACACATCTCTCCTTTAATCTGCAACGTTTTATTGGGAAGAGCCCTAAAAGACAAAGGTGTTTCGTCTGGTTTGGAATATAATTTGGGTTTTAATGACGAATAATTTCTGTGAACTTTTCGCGCCAGTTTTTCCACTGCATGTTTGTCAACATCATTTGCTTTCCCACAGGAAACATTAAGTGTAATTCTGTATCTTCTCCGAGAATTTATTAATATTTAAATAAATTATTAATTAAACAAGAATTTATTAATATTCAAGGAAATTATTAATAAAATAAGAAATTAATATTTAATCAAAAACATATTTTCCGCTTTACTCATGTTCTAATCTTGTTGATATAGTTTTCCGTCCGCGTTACGCAGGCTCTGCCATATAGAGGGCCTTTTATAAGAGAAATCTTAAGATAATGCTGCAAAATTTTGGTATTTCCGGCTTGTATAGGTTTCTGCCCAACACAGGTGCCGGCTTAGACAGGTTTTACTGTACTTCAAACCTTCGTTTTAAACAATAAAACAATCACCAATGTATCTGAGCCAATGCCACATCACATGAAAGTCAATATTTGAGTTCATTTTTTGATCAACATTGGTATACATTTTCTTTTTTAAGAAACGTATTACCAAAACAGCACATGGTGAAGCTGTTTTTATGCCAAAATTGATTCCTCTTACCTGATGGTAGAAACAATTACCATTGTTAAAAAAGTTATACTCAATACTAACTTAACAGATTCAATTAAAAACTCTTTAGTAAGCTCAGAATGCAAATGCTCTCGATAACAATCATAGAAATAATTAACTGCTACTATTCCAAGTTCATGTTCAATATTAGTATGTACTGATGTTACATCTAGTGTAACTAGACTGTAGTTATGACTAATTTTACCAGAAAAATTCGACACAAAATCTAAATTGTCCTTCACGTAACTTTTAACTTTTGGAATGAAAGGTTTTAACAATTCGCTCACAAAAGAAGTAATATGATGTGAAACATTAATGTCCAGCAGCAATAAAGTCCGGCATGGCCAGGTGGGTTAAGGCTCGTAATGTGAGGATCACAGATCCCCGTCGCACCAAACATGCTCGCCCTTTCAGCTGTGGGGGTGTTATAATGTGGGATATAAAATGTACTATAAGTTTTGGAGGTGACTAAGAAGTTAGGACCCACATTGCGGTGGGGATACACCGTCTCTCAGTTTTAACCTCCATTCGCCAGTCTCACATAAAGAAATGAAATAAAGTAAAATTAAAATAACAGATATAGAAATAGTAATGTATCATATCATTCTGTTGTAAGCATTATAACTTTCAAATATTGTAAAATTTTGTAATAAATTACAATATTTTATCAGTAACGTCGAAATACTGACACAAAAATTAATAGTTAATGAATTTAATAAAGAAACTTTAAATAAAGTTATTAAACTGTAACAAATATTAAGAATATATTAAATAAATATAAATACATTTTACTAAAAACTTCTAATAATTATTTTTAATTGTGAATAATGTCATTTAATAACTTGTCACTACTTTATGCGGATGTACGCCTTGCCGCATATAAAAGCTTGTTTAAAGCGTGATAGTTACATTAGTTATAATGTAACGGTCAATCCCACTATTTGTTGGTTAAAAAAGTAGCCTAAAAGTTGGTGGTGGGCGGTGATGACTAGCTGCTTTCGCTTTAGTCTTACATTGCTAAATTAGGGACGGCTAGCGCAGATAGTCTTAGCATAGCTTTGCGCGAAATTCCAAAACAAAGAAACAAAACGTATTTAACTGATATATTAGTTTCGTTAATTTAATATCACAAGATATATGAATGAAGAAGTTAATATTTAAGTTCTCTGCAGAGTTTAATAAAACTTCAAGCCGCCATCGTATGTGTGTGTCACAATTTTAATAAAATAATCATATTTAATTTGATTAATGTGCAAGTGTATATTTATTTATTGCGGCTTAAGAATGATATATAGAAGCATAAATAGTATGCGTGTTGTGTTTTTTTATCTATACATGTATCTAAATCGTCGGGTGTTTATGATAACTTGGAAGAAAATGAACCAACAATTTTCTTAAGCTTTAGAAAGGCTTAACGAGCACAAATATCAATTTATTCAGTAATGTATTTTAAAAGCCTGGAGATATTCTAGGATTAATATAGCAACGATGGTTTTATTTTAAAGCTTAGAGAACAATTCTTTGTTAGAGCTGTCAACTGATAAGTAAGGGAGTGTTTTATGGGGCTGTTTCATGGAACCTTTTTTATTTATCCAGTCGGCATCACAGATTAAGGAATATCTCCTCTTTCACCGCAAGTCTCAAATGAACACCCTCTCTTTTATATTTAAGCCTAACATTGTACATTAACACTTTTCCATTATTGAAATTTAAATTTATTTAAACACAGAGTGCAAAATAGCTATATAGTTATTGTGATAATAGTTTTGATAGTAATGGTTTGAACTATGTGTATTTCTGCTGTTGTTTGTTGTAGAGAAAAGCCACGTTGATGAATTCTGTTGTCTTCACCGTGGGAAATCGAACCACGCATTTTATACTGTAAGCAAGTGCACATACCATTAACCCATCGAGGGACTCGTATTTTTGTCTTATAGAGTAGCTCCCCTAGTGACACAGCGGCATGTTTGCAAACGTACAACGCTAGAAACTGGGCTTCAATACCCGTGGTGAGCAGATAACAGATAGCCTGTTGTGAAGTTTTGTGCTAACTTCAAACAAGTAAACAGGCTTGTATTGTTCATCCCTCATAATTCATCTGTAATTAACTTTACATTCAACTCAAATGCCTTTTATAAAATCTTATTTCATTTCTTGTATAATTCAAATAAGGTCACCCGTTCAACAGCGAAATGTACGTGTTTTGTTTTTTCAAAAAGATTTCAATGGTTTACAAATCTTCCTGGTACATTTGTACTTTTCAGGTTTTTTATTCGCCCTCTTTCCTTGTTTCTATCCCTCTCGGATTATCCTTTTGAAATGGCACATCAATCAGCTTCCAAAAAAGTCAAAGCTTCATGCTGGAACATCGCACAAAAGAACACTTTTATAGTGAAATCACTGTTTTGCATGACTGCGTCTACTTAGGTTCTCTGAAACAGTCGATACTTTGGCGGTCTTCTACGCGATAGCCAAGGTATCTCAATTCTGTTGCGTGTCTATACTAATTAAATTACAGAATTCGGCTAGACAAGCAGCAAATACTACTAAACTGCTATCTGCTAAGAATATCGGAAACTCTTTCCAAGGAAATGAATGGAAAGATGTTTGTGTGAATTTAAACTTGATACAAAGAAGATTGTTCACTCTATATTAGTTAATCACAACAGAAGAAGACGCAATAACTCTTAGTATTTTCCATTAAGCAGAGAAAACATTCCATTTGTATCACATGACGTCGTTACGACACTCACGTAGATACAAGCCGTCCATGTTTCGGCCACTTTGTCATGCAATTAGATACAAAACTGTTAGAAGCATATAACTATCTTTATAGATAAAATAACATAAAATATATATATCGTTTTAGATAAAATAATAGAACACCCCCCAGTGGCACAGCGGTAAGTCTGCGGACTCACGCTGCTAAGAACCAGGTTTCGATACCCCCGGTAATCAAAGCACACATAGTCCATTGTGTAGCTTTGTCCTTAACTCAAAAAAAACAATGGCTCTGCAGGGCCAGGTGGTTAAGGCACTCGACTCATAATCCGAGGGTCGCGGGTTCGAATTCCCGTAACAACAAACATACTCGCCCTTTCGGCCGTGGGGGCGTTATAATGTGAGTCAATTCAACTATTCTTTGGTAAAAGAGTAGCCCAAGAGTTGGTGATGAGTGGTGATGACCGCTTACACTGCTAAATTAGGGATGACTAGCGCAAATAGCCCTCGTGCAGCTTTGCGCAAAATTTCAAAAAAAACCAAAGAAACAAACAAAAAGTAGAACATTTACCTGTCTATGTAAATAAAATAGTGTAACTCGGGTCTTCTAACATTTCTTCAACTCCAAGCAAAACAAAGTAATGTTTTTATAGCCATAAAAATACAAATAACAAATCGAATATCTCACTAAGAGATCTAAAGACTGTATATGATTTAATATTCAAGGAACTTATTTTGATTGTTATATTAGAAGCTATTAAACTTATGGTTTCTATTGTCACTTTTTTTTTAAATAAATTGTAGACACAATATTTGAAAGTTATATGCTAAAAAGGTTGTTTATAATTTTAAAATATCACTATAAAACCTTGTCTCTTAAACGTTATGTAATATTATTCGTTTGAGGTTTGGTTTGTTTTGAATTTCGCGCAAATCTACCCGAGAGCTATCTGCGTTAGGCGTTCCTAATATAGCAGTGTAAGACTAGAGAGAAGGCAGCTAGTCATCACCACCCACCGCCAACTTTTGGGCTACTCTTTTACCAACGAATAGCGGGGTTTACCATCACAGTGTAACACCCCACGGCTGAAAGGGCGAGCATATTTGATGTGACGAGTATTCGAACCCACAACCCTCGGATTACGAGTCAAACGCCTTAACCCACCTGGCCATACCGGGCCAGAGCAGAAGACAAATACTCCATTCTGCAGCTTTGTGCTTAATTCTAAACAAATAAGAACATTGAATTTTATATTGGTAAACATTCTCCCCACCCCCGAAACACAAAATGAAACGGAAGTTACTCTTTCTAAAGAGAAAAATATATGGTTGCTTTTTATAAGCACTATAATTTATAATAAAATGGTTGTACAGTATTTTTGCTACATTTTATTTTCTCACCAAAGACTAAGGATAATGTTTAGCTAGAAATTATTTACAAAAATGACTTAACTTTACCATGCTTAAGGGAATACATTTAGTTTTTATTTGCCAAGCGTTATAGTGGAAAGAACATAAAACAATTTATTTGTAATAGTTGTGAGATAAAGGTTTTCCAGTGAGAAACCCTGTAAATATATGTAATAGATATAATACTGTTGAAACATTTTGTTTTTCTCATGGAGTAAGTGGACGATATGTTAAACAGTGATCTTTAAGCCTAAATTACATTAAATAGGTTGACTATAGAGCATGTTTATTTTGGTGGAGTCCGGCATAGCCAAGCGTGTTAAGGCGTACGACTCGTAATCTGAGGGTCGCGGGTTCGCATCCCGGTCGCGCCAAACATGCTCGCCCTTTTAGCCGTGGGGGTGTTATAATGTGACGATCAATCCCACTATTCCTTGGTAAAAGAGTAGTCCAAGAGTTGGCGGTGGGTGGGGATGAATAGCTGCCTTCCCTCTAGTCTTACACTGCTAAATTAGGGACGGCTAGCGCAGATAGCCCTTGAGTAGCTTTGTGCGAAATTCCAAAACAAACAAAAGTTTTTTGGTGTAGCTTTAAATTATTTACTGTTAAGATGTTTCAAAAAATGTATGCTTTGTCTCATGTTGTTTTAAATTAATTATGATTAACAAAAAAATAATGGTCTGCTATGAATTTAGTTCCCAGTTTCTTCTAGCCTCAGTTATCAGAAGTACAATATGTTTTGTCTGTTTGTGAGATTTCACACAAAACTATTTGAGCTAACAGTGCTGGGTGTTCAAAATATAGGAGCGATAGACTTCGGTTTACTTCCAAATTTATATGCTTTTGGGGTGTTCGTTTTTTATGCTGAAGAAAGACTAACCAAAATACAACAAGGTATATATTTTGGTTATGATAATTTTTTATTCCTGGTTTTCTTTAAGTAAATTCGATATACGTGGGAGATAGAATATAGATAGCACACTGTGTCGGTTTGTGTTTAACTACAAACAAACTATAGATTATCCCCCAAAAAAAAAAAAAAAAAAGAGAAAAGCAACAAAAACCAAACACTCTCGACTGGAAAAACATAAAAACTCAAACGTATATATATTCTTTGGTACTAATACAATTATATTCTACAGTACGTTCAACATAAATATTTCCTTTGGGACACACATATGCACATAAACCCTAATATATTTTTCTGATGAAAATCGTTTATCACTCCACCTTATGCAATTTGATATACGTTATTAAGTGAGGAAAATTATGCATACATGAACCATGAAACTGAATTTATTAATGACATGTAAATTTTGGAACAGCATTGTGCTATAATTCATTATGAGAATTTAAGGTTTATATTGCACACAGGAAAGTTGTAGTCATTGTTAAAAAGATAAATAAAATATGGCTTAATTCTCCAGAAAACACATACGGTTTAATTTAATCCAACGTTTCACATTAAGACTTCATTGTGGCAAACAATAAACTTGATAAATGACTTAGCTGATCAGTTAACAAGTGTTTTATTTGTCCTGCTGAAGTGGCGAAACGTTGGCTTAAGTGAAACCGATTTTGTTTTCTATGGTAATAGAACGTGATTTATTTGTATTTTCGACTGTGTAAATATATGCTTTCTTAAGCCACGTGCATGTAAACTAGATTGTAATTCCGTGGCATGCTTTCTGGAAGAGACAAAATCATGATAATTAATTACATCCTGGTAATGAGTAATTATTAAACATCCTGTGTTGAATTAGTGACCGTGAAAATATTTCAATAGTCAACAAAACAAGAAGATAATTCCAGGTAGTTGCACGGATCTCGAGTGACCAGTGGCGGCGCCAGAATATTTTCGTTGGGGGGCTGAGGTAAACTGTGGTGGGGCTTCCCAAAATGCCATTAATATGAAGTATAGATGGTAAATTATAATAATGTACCAAGGTACATTTCAGAAAGGTGTGCTATTTTGAACTGCGTTTTCAATGCAGTTTTCATTGGAAACTCATACTCTGATTAATAATTCATTATTACAAATTAGAAATAATTTGTTTATGAAAATATGCGTACATGTACGCAGAGCGTACACCATGGTCAGCGCCTCGGTGATCATACACATAAGGCGTTCGAGGCGGGAATCATGCGCTCGAACAAAGCAAACCCGCGGCCTGGATATTGAATGGTCATAGTAGCACCAAAACAAAATGTCTAAATTGCAGTTGACCTTCACAGAAAGGCTGGTTTCTTCATAAGTTCACATTATTCATACATGCCAAACTGTGATTATGATATTGTTCTTATTATCATAAGTGTGACAAGCACCTGTTACAATAATGTAACTACTACATTACATTAAATTAGGCACTTCTAAATAGCCCAATGACAATTTCAAAATTCATTCTAGAATTGTTTAGAAATATTATTTGTTCAGTTAACATGTAAGGTTATTACCTAATCATAAGTATAACATTAATTGGATTGTAAGTCACAATTTTAAGTGTATGCCACAATCATCAGTACAATTTTGGATGGCTGATACACAATGCAAAATGATCTCACAGAGGACACAACACCAACTAAATGCTTCATAGTTTTGACCTATACACAATACACTTATATATGCATGCTGTGCTTTATTTTTCAATAAAAGATAAATGAAATTAAGGGTAAATACCTGTGAAACCTTTGGTTTATTAAGTAAAATCCCTGATGATTTGTTGTAACTTGAAATCAACGTGGTTATTTGATAACCATTCAAGATAGAATGGCATTACACAGGGATCGACAATACAGCGCATGAGTTTCAGTGCATTCAGCACGTTGCTATGGGTCGCATGACACATACTTCCGTTTTAATGAAGACGTTGAGTTCTACAGATCAATTTCTCTTTGATGTTATTTGTTAAGCAACAACAACGATTGTGTTTTCCATATTTTATTTGAGGGCTGAGGGGAACTTGGCTCATTTAGAGGACTCAAGCCCCCCAAGCCCACCTGGGCGCCACCACCGCGAGTGACAAACTGAACTTACAACGAAAAAGACACACTACTGGCTTAATCCGCGATGTTAAGTAAGCACGTAAGTTCAAAGGATTTTGTTTTTTTTATTTCGCACAAAGCTACTCGAGGGAAATCTGCGCTAGCCATCCCTAATATAGCAGTGTAAGACTAGGGGAAAAGCAGCTAGTCATCACCACCCACCGCCAACTCTTGGGGTACTCTTTTACCAACGAATATTGGGGTTGACCGTAACCTAATAACGACCCCACGGCTGAAAAGGTGAACATACTTGGTGGGACGGGGATGCGAACCCGCGAACCTCAGATTACGAGTCGCACGCCTCAACCAACCTGGCAATGCCGGGCTAAGTTCAAAGGATCACTTTAAGACAAAATTCAAAACCCTATAACCGGAGCAAGTTTAAAACATGGATCTTCCTTCATTGTAGTTCTAATAACTTCAGTTAGGGGAAAGCAATTATTTAAAGAAGGAATTAACGTAATCTTAAAACTGTTTTAAAAAGCCTATTTAACTTCGTAACCTACTCGCGCTGAATTATAGTGGAAACTTATATTGTATCCTTTGTTTCTCTGCGTAAAACGGAAAACAGGAGCTCATACAGTATCGTGACAAAATATGCCACAGATTTTCCCCAAAAAGAAAAAACACCTTTAAATCTAAAAGGTTATTTCAAAGAAATCTCACGAAACCTCTAAGATAAATATTCTCAAAGAGGATTTGTCACTAAAAAAAAAAAGAGAGAGACCCAATATTTCGTGCAAAAACGTCTCTCCAGGTAACACAACAGTGGAAAAGACACAACATTACGTGCATAAACGTTTCTCCAGATAATACAACAATGGAATAGAGACATTATTACGGGTATAAACGTCTCTCCAGGTTATACAACAATAAAAAAGATACAATATTACGTGCATAAACGTCTCTCCAGGTAATACAACAATAGAAAATAAACCAGTTTATAAAGTAACTTATGATAGTCACCAACATAAAAATAATGGAGAATTCGTGTATATTAATTGAGTGTTTTACGTATAAAGAGAAGACATGTTAATAAACAGGCTTTGTTATTATAATAAATGTGAAACAAATGGCAAACATGTGCACGAGCGCTTATGAAAATATTACGTGTTTGAAAAGTTTTAGTGAAATTATTCAACAATTAATGAAAGTTATTGGAGTGTGTGTGTGTGTGTGTGTTTTGTTATAGCAAAACCACATTGGACTATCTGCTGAGCTCACCGAGGAAAATCGAACCCTTGATTTTAGTGTTGTAAATCCGCTGTAATAGCTGAGGACGAAAGTTACTGGTAACGTGAACATCAGTTTCATCTATTTCCATACAGCAGACATCCCTAGCAGGACAACTGAATCAAGTCCGAAACATCACTCATTTGTAAACATCTAGAGATGTATTATTAGTATGTCATAATATAATATATTGAATTACAAGGGAAAGCTTTCAACTTACCTTTCATTGTCAATGCACTGATTGTTGTGTTCTTTAATTACATAGAATATGTTATTGATTTAAATTGCATAGGATATTTTATTGATTTGAAGTACATGGAATATTTTATTTATTTGAAGTACATGTAATATTTGGTTGGTTTGAAGTACATATAATATTTCAGTGATTTAAAATCATGAACGGTTACAGCATTCTGATATTCAGCCTGAGAGGAGCGTGATAGAAATCTCCTGATAACATGAAGACAAAATCTGAAAGGTGCCATCTAACTGTAGTTTTGAGTTAAGAGCAGTGGTTATCTAACTGGGAAGGGGGAATGTATCCTGAGGGTCCTTGGGAGAGTTCAGAAACAAAGTTAAACATGTATGGTGTGTGCATATGTTTAAACACATATGATGTGTGTATATGTTTCAAATTAAACACGTATGGTGTGTGTATATGTTTAAACATGTATGGTGTGTGTATGTGTTTATGTTATTTCTGTTAGGTAAACTCTTATTTGTTTTTGTTGGGTTTTTTCATTTAACACTAAATCGGCCCGTCATGGCTAGGTGGGTGAAGGCGTTCGACTCGTACTCTGAGGGTCGCGGGTTCGAATTCTGGTCGCACCAAATATGCTCGCCCTTTTAGCCGTGGAGGCGTTATAATGTGACGGTCAATCTCACTATTCATTGGTAAAAGAGTAGCCCAAGCGTTGGCGGTGAGTGGTGATGACTAGTTGCCTTTCCTCTAGTCTTACACTGCTAAATTATGGACGCCTAGGACAAATAGCCCTCGTGTAGCTTTGTGCGAAATTCCAAAACAAACAAACAAAAGTTAAATCTTAAAAGCTCTGTTCTTTAAAAGGAATAGTATTCCGGAGATACTTTATTTGTTTCAGTGAATGTGAGGTGGAGTAGGGTGAGGCAAAGGGATCCGCAACTTTAAAAGTTTAAAACTACTGGTTTAAAGTCATGATAGAGTAAAGACTCGCCAGAGCTTGGTCAGTAAGCTTTAAACAATAGGTAGACAAATAACGTTTTATAAGCATAAGGAATAGTTTTATTGATGGTGGAACAAACTACGTGTTTAAATTGAGCAATGGACTGTCTGAAGAAGAATGGCATGGGACCCGAAACTTCTTATGTATGACATCGCTTATTTACAGAGCATACCTTTATTGTTTTAACTTTTTATGTATGCCATTGCTTATTTATAGAGCATAAATTTGTTGTTTTAACTTCTTATTTGAGTGCCTGGTTTTAACTTCTTATGTGTGAGGGCCTGGTATGGCCTAGCGCGTTAAGGCGTGCGCTTCGTAATCTGAGGGTCGCGGGTTCGCGCCCGAGTCGTGCTAAACATGCTCGCCCTCCCAGCCGTGGGGGCGTTATAATGTGACGGTCAATCCCAATTTTCGTTGGTAAAAGAGTAGTCCAAGAGTTGGCGGTGGGTGGTGATGACTAGCTGCCTTCCCTCTAGTCTTACACTGCTAAATTAGGGACGGCTAGCACAGATAGCCCTCGAGTAGCTTTGTGCGAAATTCCAAAACAAACAAATCTTATGTGTGACATCGCTTATTTACAGAGCATACTTTTAACTTCTTATGTGTGACATCGCTTATTTACAGAGCATACATTTATTGTTTTAAACTTCTTATGTGTGACATCGCTTATTTATAGAGCATAAATTTGTTGTTTTTAACTCTTATGTGTGATATTGCTTATTTATAAAGCATAAATTTGTTGTTTTTAACCTCTTAGATGCATTGTCTACTTATAGTCCATAAATGTGTTGTTTTTTAACTTCTAACTTATGACATCGCTCATTTAGAGAACACAAATCTGTTGTTGTTTTTATTTCACATCTCCATTAAGGTGTACGAACTCGTGAGAAAAACATACTTTCAAACCAGATCTGAAGGAGAATTATTCCTTTATTGAAACTACGTCGGTAAATCAATTGCTGAAGACCGTTAATAGCAATATGTTGTTAATAATTTTAGTGAGCACATATGTAATCAAAAACAAAAACGCTTATGATTTCATTCTCAAATAACAAAAACAACATTTTGAGGTTAATGTGATCTTAAGCAATAATAAAAACATTAAATCATGTTTTAAGGAGCTTATAATATATATATTTAACATATTTAGGCGTAAAATATAATATTTTATTTTCAAGATTAATCATCACAACATTTGATGACACATCGCAGTTATTATAAATTTAACATAACTAGAAGGAAACCAAATTATTTTCTTAAAGAGTTAATTTAAGTGACAGATAATACACGGCTTTGTTCTAAGGTATCTCACAAGAAAGGTTACTTTGCTCCTGAATATATTTTTGGTTTAGTGTTTTGATGTTTTAAAATGTTATTCAGCTTTTCCACGAAGTGTAAGTAAGTCAAACTTTTAAATCTATTTGCAAATGTATGTTAGTGGCTTGATCTAGAATATATAAGACGAAAGTACTAGAAAGACGAAATTGTTACAGTTTACGGTAGAATGGGAACAAAAAGGTCTATTGTATCAGTCACTGCATTATCCATCATATAGATAAATATAATATGTTTCCTTTTAGAACCTATTACAAAGGAAAACAGCACGAACTGCATAACATACATACATATACACACACACAACAAATTGGACCCTAGAGTGAAAATGAAAGCAAACGATAGCAGAATTTGTTTTCTCTTCATGCTAATATTGAATCAAAATAATACAAAAACAACAACAACGAGCTATTGCTGTTCCTTCAGATAATTTGGGTTGATTTAAGCTAAAATGAATAATAAGTCGAGCAACTTATTTAACAGTTTCCATATCAACCTATGCACATTATATCTAACACAGAGATTATAGCTTATTTACATGAAGAAACGACAACAAATAAACGTGAGACCAAGCACTGGAAAACAGTCTTAAAGCTGTACTACTAAGTTTTAAGAATGGATGAATATCAAATGTTTGCTCTTCTGTCATCTGATTACTGGTTGTTTCTAATAAAAGTGGATGATCGTATCTTATCTTCCGTGGATCAGTAGTTGATGAGGCTCAGAATTTTAAACATTAACACGTTAAAACACAATTTTAGAAATATTGTCGAAGTTTAAAGTGCATCCGCACAATTTTTAATGAGATGTTTATGTTGAATTCAGTATTATGCAGAGACGCATAGAATATTTTATTCTTATAATTGTGTTCTGATATACTGAAGGCCTTTAAACGTTTGTAGTTTTTAATGTTCGCAAAGAAAACTACTTAAAACTGTCGACACCTTTCGGATTGTTCGACTGAATTTTAAACTGAGAAAAAAGTTGATAATGTATTGCAATATGGAATTGTCTTAACCATTGGTTATTTATTTATTTGATCGTCTATGAATTATAACCACAATAATGATGGTTAAAGTTTAAACAAATTGAATTGTAAATTTGTAATCTATTGAAAATTAAATTGTCTTTATCACTGGTTATTGATTTTATTTATTTTAGCTGTTAATTAATTTTAGTAGACGTAAACAACAGTAATGATTATTGTTTTATACAAAATGATTGTGTAAGTATTTAAAGAAGCTATTAATAAATAGTTCTCCATTTCATAGTAAACAAGTATTGTTTTATTTAATCAAAGGTTGAGTGTGGGTTGGATTCCTGATGTTTAGACCAATAAATTAACACAATTTTTTTTACAGTTAAGCTCTGTTAGCTCGAAAGGAAGAGTAGGCTTTTGCAATATTATCACTATAACAGTTAAAACACTTTAATGAAAAAAAAGTTAGTGTTTTTTTTTTTTGTCCGTAGGATGAATATGCTAACTTTTGTTGAATTCACGCAAAGCTACATAAGGGCTACCTGTGATAGCTATCTCTAACTTAGAAGCCATAGAATATAGAAGGAGTGACTAACCAACATCTCCCGTGACCAGTTCACCGAAGAAAATTAGAACTGACCATCACATAATGCCGCCCCTAGGCTGACATGGTAAACGTGGTTAATATCGAGATTTGAACCCGCAAAATGCAATTTCAGCGCTTTAACTAAGAGGACATGCCAGAAACAAGGTGGATTTTGTTTATACACATTGTCAAAATAACTTGGGCTAAGTTTCAGTGTTAAATATATTTGCTAAAATGAACAATCTAAAGTCCTCTTTGTTAAAATAGACCACAAAGATGAGTGTATTAATATAGTCTACGTCATATGTAGTTTTAAAACAGAAAACCTCAAATTCAGATCAACTCGTGATTCGTTTATAATTAAACATGATTATGATTTAAATGTACGCTTTTCTGTAAATCCTGTGTTCAAGCATAATTGATGTTCCTTACACCTCTAAAAATTCAAAGTCAACTTTCAACCTTGAATAATAATCTTACGTGAAAGAAAATTACAATGGTGTGATGAAAGTGTTTCATTTAAATTTCAATGAAAACAAAACACCAAATAATCTGAGGTCAGCAAATTCGAATCTCCATCATGCCAAACATGTTCGCCTTTGCAATCGTGGAGGCGTTATAATGTTACGTTCAATCCCACTATTTGTTGGTAAAAGATTATCCCAAGAGTTGGCGATGGATAGTGATGACTAGCTGCTTTTCCTCTAGTTTTACACTACTGAATTAGGGACGGCTAGCGCAGATTGCCCTCGTGTAGCTTTGCGCGAAATTCAAAACAAACCAAACAAACAAATCGTTTATGTAAAGGGAGAAGAGGTCGACGAAACCTGACCTTTCCCCGGGTATATAAACACAAATACCCAAATAACCATAAGAGAGAGAGAGTTTATGCAAGTTAGTGTTAAAACGAAATAGATGAATATGATTAATGTCCCTTTTCCTCTCTCACATTATAACCAAATGGGTTTAATCTAAGTGAGGTAGATTGTTTCCAAATGGATAACCATAACTCCTACCTCTTTCCTCTCTACGGTATAAACAAACCGGTTTCATAAGAAGCAGCTTTAATGTAAATGAAGTACTCTGTTTCCAAGTAGGTAAACACGATCTCTGTCTGTTTCCTTTCTACGAGACAAGCTTTATGTCATAAAACTTTCAGACAAACGAAGTTATTCTCTAGCTAATTTCCACCATTTTAACTACCAAGAATATCTCAGTATCATATCACAATGACATCTAGATTTCTAGTATCTTTCTTTTATTATGTCCCTTAGTTACAGTAATGATAATTTTTTTTTTTTTTTTTTGTAAAATTACTTAGTTTTAAAATTACAGACATAGTTCCGAGAGTTGTTTATTATGGGAGCAGTTTTAAAATGTAGCTAACGAAACCATTGCAAATAAAATCGTGTTGAAAATATATACATGTACGTTGCTTACTGATAAATTGTACTTGTGGTTAAAACACTTGATTTTATATTTTTGCTTTAATTTCTGTTAAAGTGAGAGTCAATTAACTGTTGGTAAATACTATTCATATTGAATACGATATCGAAAATATAGTGACATACGCGTATTTAGGCATACTGGGAGCCTGTTTGATATCTAATATAATGTCATAATATTATGGTAAATACATGGGCATCCAAATGCTGTCTTCGAAACTATCAGTCTGTAAAAAATGTCTGTAACAAAGTTGTAGAGGGCAAAGATATGTTTACTCCTCTAAGTTCATCAGTAAATAATAACAAAGATACAGATTGTATGTCTGACAAATCACTTCCACTATGTTTGTCTGACAAATCACTTCCACTTACAACAAACGCTTAATGTATAGACTTTCTGTGGAAATAAATACTTTCGTATACTTTCAACAGCAGAAACATCCCCATCTGGTGTCATGTTGTAGAATTATTGTTCAACTATGTGATTACAATAGATGCCACACAATAAATTAGTGTGGCATTGTAAATGATTTTGGTATTGCAGCAGCCATTGTGAATTGTCCAGTGCCCAGGAGTTTGAATTATAGGTGTTGGGCACTCTATTTCACGCGAAATATGCCTCGTCGGACCACATAACTCGCGATAGAAACTATGGATCTTTATCCAGCATTACAAGTCACAGTTTCGCTCTTGTTGGCAGTATACAAGGTACGGAAGAAACTTCTGGTAGTGTAATAAATCAATAACCGATGTTCGGCCAAGGCCAATTTCTAAGACAATATCTTTTGTGTTGATTTTAAATAGCTGCTGGCATATTTGTCATTATTTGTAGCTACTCGTGACCGTTGTTGTAGTGGTTTGGTTGAAAGTGTTTCTTAGAGACAACAAACAATGAATAAAATTGTGGATGGTTTTTGGTTATGGCTGTTTTTCATACTAGAACATTCCACAGGTATTATATATAAAGAATATACATTTCACTACATTCCGTATGTCATGTTCTGTATGTCGTTGTTTCTCTGGGACGTGAGAAATATTTTATAGCAGTTTATGAAGGACGGTACACGAGAAGGGCCAGGGTGGATAAACTGGCAATAGAAATATACAGTAAACGAGAGTTGGTAGACGTTGGTTTGCATAAATGCACACAGTTTTATTTCTTATTTTTTATTACAGTGAAATATTATTAATTTAATAAGGAAAGAAACATTTCTGGAGTAATATAGTTGTCTGCTATAATCTTTGTATTGACACATTTTACTAATAGTCTCAGAGATAGAATCTGATTGACTTTGATTTATTCTTTACACCATGACATCTAGTAAGGACTATTCCACAATATGGCAAAACAACAAGAACAAGAGCTCTAAATCAGCCGATTTCAGATATTTCACACCTATTTCAGAACAATAAGAAAAATTAGCAGTTTTTAACTAATCCTGTATGATAGTTTCACCAGAGACATATATTAGATAAGAAAACAGAGGGTAATCCAAAAGCTAGCTGTTTCTGTACAGTTTATTAATTATTCCAAAATTTCGTCTATTCCTGGTTACTCTACGAATATATTTGAAGTGGATATGAACATGACACACTTACTGACAAAGTAACAAAGGTTTCGGGGCATTTTATCCTCATAGAAAACCTTTAAATGTAGGACAGTTATTTTTGGATCACCCGGTACAATTTTGTGAAAACAACGTTATGTAAAACAAGAGACAACTATTCTTCGAAACTAAACACCTTGGCCTACAAAATAATAATTTGATTTTAAATCTTTTGTGCGTTTGGGAGAATAAGATGGTATCGATGAAAAAAAAAAAAAAAAGACAGGGCACAAAAGGATTGTCAGGTGAGAAAGGCTTAATTAAAATCATGACAAATGTATTGCCTTAATAGAACATTTGAACATATTGTATGTAAATTGTTTTTAAAAGAAGTTGTAAGAAAGTTGGTTATTTTTGGAAGTGTTTATTTTTAATTATTCGACGCCAGTCACTCAATAGAACTAAAATAATGTATTAAGGACAACATCCACCCAGTGGCACAGCGAAACTGCAGACTCACACCACTAGAAACCGTGCTTAATTACAAAGAAGCATAAGGACAACAATTTCAAAAATCTATTTTTAGTATTAGGATTATTGATAAAGGAAATATTCGTATTTAGTTAAAAATAGGAAAGATCTCTTTCTGCCGAAGACTAACTCCCTCGTTGTATTACAAATGAACTAATTTTAGACTTTTATTATGATAACCTTGACCTGACCTCTGACTCAACACGTTTAACCAAGATTACCACTGAATGAATAGCTAAAAATTGTCTTTAATATAGTGAGAAGTACTGTAAGTTGTGATACAAATATTAACCAAATATTTCATGAGAAACAAACAGATATACATATATAGATTGTTCCAACTTAGAAATTAGTTTTTTTTCAAAATCGCTTTGTCGCAATACATTCTGCTGAGATATAGCTTTGAAAGCAAACACAACTCGTACGACTTCATCACAGAAAAACAAAATGGAAGTAAAGAACTTGAAAAACCACCATGGCACACTTTGTTTTCAAATATACCCACATATGGCACGAGGTTAAGAGATTTTTTTCTTTTCCATAAGAACCTGGAATTATTCTCTTCCTTGAGGTCGTTTTCACTGGTCATAGGATTGTGTCCAATAAGTTAAGAGACTTCATCATGTCTTCATCCTGAAAGATACTCTTTACGGTTATTGGTTTCATCGAAAATTATCAACAGTTAATGACACAAAAGTTTTGTTGTTTTTATTTCCAAACCAAAAATCAATTTTGTTTCTTTGTAAAGTTAATTCACTATTTCTGTTTCATTATACAACTCTTTGATTAAAACCATTGCGCAATATTTTGATAGAATAACAAGTTAAATGATCTGAACGACATCAGTGAAAGACAGAACGTAACCGTAGCTCTGTTTTATCAGTACCGTTTAGAGATTTTAGTATTTTGTATTTAGAATTATGGAGCTATCCTTTCTAAAACAAACTATAAACCATTTTGGTTAACTTTTACGTTCCAGAAAGTCAGACTTAATTGGTCCAATTGTGCGTTTTATTTGAGTTACGTTTTCAAAGTATCGCAAAATAATTTTAAGGTTAGCCCTAAATGGATTCAAGCAAAGGTTTAAGCAGGCTGAAAAGACTTAAGCTAACAAGTACTAAGTACGTGCCTCGTTCTTTACAAAATATTTAGTGTCCTAAGTATCAACCACACAAATCATTAAAAATGAATACACAACAAAAACTGGCTGAAAACTTGGGTGAGACATTACAACCACAGATGATTGATGTTAAGTTAGCAATTAAATAATGTAGGCTATAACCTAAACAAGGAATTATCGCTTATGGTGACTATATTTAGGAATCTTCTAGTAACTTTGCCTAAACTTCTAGTTCCAGTGTATATCACTGAACGTTTGTAAGTATGACCCTAGAGTTCGTCAGTTTTATAGAAGGTGCCAATGTGAACAGTATCTGTATTTATACGGATCAGTAAAACGTTTTAACCACCAAGCTGATCTTCTGAGGTCGCTGAAACAACAATCAGTTATTATCGATTATTAGGGTAACATACAATAACGGTGTTTATATCCAAAAATATAGTCAGTAATTAATAATATTTAACAACTTAACAGAAGTATTACAGACAATTAAACGGATAAGAAAATTATAGATTGAACAGAAGTGTCAGATGAATGATTGATTAAGAATTACTCCACTTTGAACAGTAAATACTCTTCGTGAATGAGCTGTTAAAAAACACAACAGCCTGAACAGAAGTGTCACATTTGACTGATTACGTAATTAAGAACTGTTCTTTGTTACAAATGTGATATAATCTCGCTTGAGACTGTACACATTTTTGTACAGATTTATTATTGTCAAACAGAAACATATGAACAATAGAAATGCTTAATATAATATTTTAATGACAGAATGTGAAATTTGGACAACAACCTAGTGAAGAAATGATTACTAGTGGTTGTTATTGGTTGTTTTTTGTAAAAAGCATTACGATATTTATAAGTTAAGAAAGTGCAATTGTTGCATGTAAAGAGACTACGAGATTATACGCCTCGTTTATTTGTACTGTGAGAACTCGTACAATTATTAGAGTTAGAACTATCATTATTGTAGCAGTTTGGGTAATTAATGTTTATTTATCTTACTTCAGTAAATACTTGATAACGCGGGCAATCAATTACCATATCTTTATTTGCCTATAAGCATCTAATATTATGTGTGTTAATATTTAATTAATTAGAAAGAGCTCCATTAGATATGTTAATATTATTGTGGCTCCTAAAAAGAAAGGTTTATGTTCTATGTTAACGGAAACAATGTTTGTTTGTTTTTTATTTTAAACCCGGTAGTCACACATATAGATTTGATTTCATTGTGATTTCACCTTTTATTTTGATAATTTGTAAGAGGAAACATTGAAGGAACAAAGCAGTGCTACACTTCGTTTTGAAACTATATTGAGAACGTCATTTTGTAAATATTTGAAGGGTGTTTTTTATATAATTAATTTATATATAATTTATAATTTATTTATTCTTTATAGAATTAGCTGTTCAGGCTACACTTAGCCTCTTAAACTCATAAGTAAATATGATGAAATATTGTAAACAAATGGTGCTGCAAGAGAAAATGAGTTTTATTGCTTTTCCCAACATTTTCCAAACACATTTGATTTAAATAAATAATATAAATATGCATTTGCGTGTGTATTAAAAAAACACTAATTAATAAACGCAGAAACATAAAACATACTGGCAAAGTACACGACGTTAATTGAATAAAGTACTAATTAAAGGAAATACATTACTGTTTTTATTCCTGGATCTTCACTTTCGTAATATTTGTAGGAATAATAAATCGATATTACCCAAGCCATATACGAATGAAAAGTTAAAGATTCTCCATATGAAAGTACACGTCACGTCACTTCGAGAACTATGTATTTGCCAAAGTGACACTTATTTTATGACACCATGTTAAAAAATTGTTATATAGGATAAGGATAAAAATCATTCTGGTATCAAACTCCACAAAAAGGAGAATTTACTTACAATATTAACGTAATCAACGTTCTGTTGGTGATCAGAATCTTAAGTTTGAGATTTTCTTTTTCATTATAAATGAATGACGTAATTTTCAAACATCTAGAATTATCATCAAATAAAGTTAGTTGCAGTGATATTGATCTGTATTTAGAAATTCATAATGGAATTCTTATTATGCTTTATTAACTTTTTTCATCAAGCAGTAGTTCAAGTTATGATGGTTGTCACAGTTAAAAACTTCAAATCACATCTTAATGTTAAAAATGAGTACAAAGATTGAACTCTAATTACAACGTCTTACAAAAAACATTCGTTTTTGGTATTATGTAGCACATTACTACCATAAACAATATATTTCTCCAGTTTTATATGAGGTATTATTAATATGGCTTGCCCGCTAGTACAGCGGTATGTCTCCAGATTTACAACGCTAAAATCAGGGGTTCGATTCCCCTCGGTGGACTCAGCAGATAGCCCAATGTGAAAACACACGCCCATTAATGTTTTTTTTTTAAGGCTAAAATTCTGCACTTAACATTTAGGTTCAAAATAGCATGCATATCACTGAACTTCGGCACTTATATTGATGATTCCAACGTGGACATCCTCTGTATTCATACTGATTAATCTCATCTGGTAACCACTAAGATGATTTTGTAACTATCAGTCTGGTTTTAGTAACCATTAAGCTGATTTGGTAACCATCAGTCTGGTTTGGTAACAATCAAATTGATTTTGTAACCATCAACCTGGCTTGGTAACCATAAAATTGATTTCGTAACCATCAAGCTGATTTTGTGAGGTAATTGTACTGGCATTCATGTGGAAAGACAAAGCTAGCTACAACCTGTACTTGGCTGGACTAACAGAGGTGATGTTGCTTTTTTAGGTTGATTGTGATTTCATGAAATGAAGATTTGGTTGTTAAAGCATTATAATTCAATTGAAAATGACACTTTGTGTTCTTTAGCGTTCTAATTTCAGTACACATTAGAAGTGTTTTGATTATATAATTGTTCTGCCTGTGATATGGTTTTCATATGGAGTTACAGTTTTGTATCATGTTGTGGTGTCCAAATTTAATAGAACAACAAAGAATAATGTTTAATAAATTGAAAAATAAAATAAACTTAATACACGAAATATCATGTTCTTTAATATACACTTTGTGATCTTGATAAATCATCATCGGATTGGGAGATTTTCTTTTCCTTTTTTCACTACAAAGAATTCATAGATGACTCCTTCTTTTTTTTCCTTGTATGTTGAAGGCAAACTGAGAAATGCGACAATTTGATTATAGGATTTGTAACTACATGTGTAAATGTTTTAGTCCTTCACAAGTCATTATTGGTAAGTGGCTTCTTGTCAAGTTTAGTAGTAGTAAATATTTTACTGATTTTTAAATATTTGTTTTCAGCGAATTAGAATACTGAATACGTGTTTATGTTTCACGAAGAGGCTTGGTTATTTCTCCACATTGTCAAAATGAAACGATAAAACTAATATTAGCAATAATTAAACTCCTTCTTAAGTTATATTTAACTATTACAACACAAACAAACATTAAATATAACTATTTATATCTGTATTCAAAGTTAATTAAAAATATAAATGGTTATGCTAACCTTAAGACAGGTGTCCATAAATTCGTCAAAGGTAACTACGCCATCTTTATTTTTGTCCAATCGCTAAAAAAAAAAAAAAAAGAGAAACGTTTTGTGTTGAACTTATGCTTCCTCCTGTGAAACTACAAGAACAGAGCTGGAAAGAAACATACTTTAAGAGCTTAAAAATATATTCAGAACGTAATAAAACACATTTCAACAAATGCGTTATGAAACTATATGTGTTCTCACAGGTGTTACTACATGGTGGAATGGAAGAATTTGACCTCCAATAATGTGAAAAGGGAGAGACGTTGCAGCCAGTAACATATCTTACACTAGAGGGCTATAATTGCGCAATACTTATTATGTTTCTCAAAGGAACGTGTGATATTAATTTCAAAATAATGGTTTTGTTGTTGTTTTGAATTAAGCACAAAGCTATACAAAGGGCTATCTGTGCTCCGCCCACCACGGGTATCGAAACCTGAATTTTGTCGTTGATAAGTCCGCAGACGTACCGCTGAGCCACTTGGAAGCTCAAAATAACGGACAGCCGGTTGACTTCTAATATTTCAAACTTCACTGGCAAAGTTCAACATCGCTTCTCCTCGTTCAGTTGCCGTCCGTTCGTCGTCCTAATGTTTTAATCTATAAAGCATTTGAATTTCCTCGTGGTGGGTAGAGCACAGACAGCCCTTTTGTGTAGTTTTGTGCTTAACAGCAAACAACAACAGTAACATTATTTGAACTATTCAACGTTCTGTTAGATTGTTTCGTTTATTTAAATGAATAATTGAGCAATGAACGCCTGTTTGCATTATACGAACATCCGAGATTGACTCCCGAATTTTACTCTTGCAAACCCTCAAGCTTACCGCCAAGCTACTAAAGAGTACACTTTTTAGTACATAAAAAACATCCAAATGTAATGATTTTCAAAATGTTGAACATATTTATAATCACCAGTATTTTTATTTAAAGATAAAATCTGTTAATTGAAAAAAAAATTAGTACAGAAAATAGTATTATTAACCATTGATACATAAATATACCTCGTGCAACTTTTTAATACTAAAACAAATACAGCAATTAATTCTAAGATTCTGAATAACGGTAAATATCAGCCCGTTATCATAGTGCCAAATGTTAAAATAACTTATCTTATTCATTTGTAACCTAGTATGAATTTCAGACTTTTAATGTTGTCTAATTATAGAATAGTATGTATAACTTAATACAGGAATCTAAACAACATTTAGAGACGTACAAAACGTAATTTACTTAAGAAATCCATTGTTACACTCAAACTCAGGCGATTTTACATAGTTTTCACCGAAAGCCATGAATTGTGTTGTTTTTAAGCATTG
The DNA here is from genome assembly GCF_004210375.1 of Tachypleus tridentatus. NCBI lineage: Eukaryota > Metazoa > Arthropoda > Merostomata > Xiphosura > Limulidae > Tachypleus > Tachypleus tridentatus. The sequence continues at coordinate 42,191,473 of NC_134830.1, forward strand.
AAGGAAAACACACGGGCCTAGCGCGTAAGGCGTGCGACTCGTAATCCGAGGGTCACGGGTTCGCGCCCGCGTCGAGCTAAACATGCTCGCCCTCCCAGCCGTGGGGGTGTATAATGTTACAGTCAATCCCACTAGTAAAGAAATGCCTTCCCTCTAGTCTTACACTGCTAAATTAGGGAGGGCTAGCACAGATAGCCCTCGAGTAGCTTTGGGCGAAATTCCCAAACAAACAAAAAACACACGGGACGTGACTGATAACGGCTACTTCGAAAATTCTATTAATTGAGAAAATTTTGCAGCTTATTTTGGTGATTACCAAAGTATTAAAATTCTTCCCTTTTAAAGAGGGGTAACACGTTATAAATGTTTAGTCTTTTAACTCATAAAGAAAACATTGCAGGTAAATGTTACCCAGCTTAGCATTCTAAATCTGTCAGGTGTAATTAATTATTACTTCATTAAGCGGTGAATCATTCAGAATTTTCGCTTTTTGGTAACTTTTTCTTCACTGTTATCTTAAGAACAGTTTAATATTTTTTGTTGTTGTTTTAAAAGTTTGTTTTTGAATTTAGAGCAAAGCTATACGAGGGCTATCTACGCTAGCCGTCCCTAATTTAGCTGTATAAGACCAGAGGGGAGATAGCTAGTCATCACCACCTACTGCCAACTTTTGGGCTACTCTTTTACTAATAAATAGTAGGATTGGCTGTCACATTATGACGCTCCCACGGCTGAAAGGGCGAGCATGTTTGGGTGTGACTGAGATTCGAACTCGCGACCCTCAGATTGCGAGTATCTTAACCACCCGGCCATGCCGAGCATGTAAAAGATTTATATATATTCACTCGCTCTATTTGTAGAAATCGCTTCTTCGTCTGACAATTTGAACTTGGAGGACTTCATAAAAATACTGGATGTACATTGTTTTTAAATTCATCTGGAAAAACCGGATTCACATATTAAATCAATAAACCTGTATCTCAGAACGGCTGGTATGGGTATTAACACTTTTATTGACAAGGAGAGAACAACGTTTCGACCATCCTAGATCATCTTCATGTTAAGAAAGAGAGAAATCAATAAAGCATATAAAATATCTTTGACTACTAATTGAAACAAATCTAGCTAAGTTTCTGTTTCTTGAAGTTAATTTGAGAAACTCCGTGAAACAGAAACTACAACTTACCAATACATTAAGCTTTAAAGATATTGCGATAAAATATTCCAACTTGTGTTTTTATCGAATATAGTTTGTTTTGTTTCAGATATTCGTACAAAGCGACAGGAAACTAGCTGCGCTAACGGAACCTAATTAACAGCTAGTTAACAGTTGTCAACCAACATCTCTTGTGCTGCTCTAATCTATCAGTGGGATTTGGTCGTCACTCTTACACCACATCCATAATCAAAGTGAGAAACGTAATTTTTCCATTCTGTGAGACGTTAACCATGAACCTTCACATTCATAATCAGACACGTTAACCACAAATCCGCTCTCACCTTTTCTTGATGATGGAATAGTGTAGAGACATAGAATTATATAAAGTTGTAACTGTACAAGTACGAGATGATTTTAAAGTATATTTTCATTCATAACAATCAGCTCCCCTCCCCAGTGATATAGCTGTATGTCTACGGAGTTACAACACTAGAAATCGAATTTCTATACCCGTGGTGGGCAGAGCACGGATAGCTCATTGTGTAACTTTGTGCTGAATTACAAATAAACAATCAGTATGAGCATAAAATGTTTCCTTTTCACTGTAAGAAATTCGGGTATAAGAAAATATTTCAACAAACTTAACTTAATATACTTATGTTTATTATTTATATTTAATTAGGCCAAACCCCCAATTTTGAGACAAACATTACAGCAGTAACTATGGCGGGCATAATGTCGAATAAAAATATCAAAAGTATTATAGAGTATCAAATATACTATGGTTATTATGGCATGTTAAAAACAAACCATTTCAGTGCTGTATATGCAGTTCGAAAATTATATTGAATCACAGAAGGCGATAGCACTCTCTATGTAAGGATGGCACGGACTCCCGTATTAAAGTAATACAAAAGTCTTCTGGATTTTCTTTTCACAGACCATCAGAAACTAACAGATAAGAAGCTACCTGGAATAATCGCTCTGTGTACGATGTGTATGCCACTTTTCAGCTATCCAGAGCGTCCCAAAGTCAAAAACCGATGAATAGCCCATCATCGTTATTTTTCTTCAACAGGCATAGCGCGTACCTAGTTCTAGCATTAACTATAATTTTATCATCATTTGATAGAGCAAACTAGTCTTCACGAATTTTGACTACGTATTTTATTATTATTACTCTATGCAAAATTTATAACGGTTCAGAATACACTCTATAAATTACTAACCCACGTACATCATGTTATAAAAGTAAACAAACAAGTATAGGGGGAAAAAGGTATTGTTAGATTAAAAAAACTATGTAGGGCTAGCTAGTGAATTTGAAAAAAGTTTGTTTTGAATTTCGCGCAAAGCAATACGAAGACTACCTGCGTTAGGCGTCCCTAATTTAGCAGTTATAATCTAGAGGAATGGAAGCTAGTCAACACCATTCACAAGCAATTTTAGGCTACTCTAAAATACGAATGCTGGGATTGACTGAAACATTATAATGTTTCCACATCTGACAGGGAGAGCATGTTTGATGGGATTGCGAGTCGACAGCTTTAGCCACCTGGTCATGTTGGGCTAAGTGTGTTTCTTGTTAAGTGTAAAGCTATTTAGTGGGCTGTCTTTGCTGTGCTCATCACGAATATCAAAACCTAGTTTCTAGCATTAAGTTTAAGAAATCTAACTTACATAACATTTATGTTATTTTTACATGTTAGTTAAAATAAAATTCCACATTTTTGAGATACGAACGTTCTATGCTTTACGCATGTATATATTTCTTAAAATTTCTTCAGGGAAGACGTGTTTCATTTCATGGAACAAAGTTTTTATATGTAATTATACATTTACAGAACGTAACCAGGAGACATTCTGTTTCACATGCACGTATTCAGTCTCTCATAATTATTGTCATTAAACGCATCTTATATGGGTGAAACTTTGTAGAGACGACTCTCTATCATTCTACATAACATTCTGATACTGCTTTTATTTTCATTTCATTTAGCAGTCCGAAAGATAGTCGGTGGACTCAGCAGATAACCCGATGTGGCTTCACTATAACAAAACACGTATACACATACTTTTCGTCAAAATATTTGCATACAAGCAAATAATAAAAATAACAATGATAGCATCTGATAAAGAAGAGACCATTTTAAAGAATAACTGAAACTTTTAGGTCGATTCCTTGGTTTTTACAAACTGTTCCTTGTGTACGTTAATGTAAGAAATAAGCAAACAAGTTTTTTCTGTTCCCCATACTATGACAGGATAACATAATACACTGGCGTGGAACAGATGTTTCGATAAATCACTGCTGACGTTGTAAGTTTTAAAGCTGACAACGACTCTTACTTACTAAAACCAACAGCAACTATTTTATAACAACAAATAGTTTCCCTAATACATAATTTTGTAAAACTATTCATTCATCACGTTGAAGAAAAAACAAAATAAGTTCGTGTCTTGTCTTGTTGAGTTATACATATAATATTCCACATGAAAGACATATGCGAGTGTTAAATGAACATATATACAAGCCCTTGCTGTATTGTTTTACTTATTTTTCAAAACTGTCGCCCAACATCCGGATCCTACTTTCGTACGACATATGTATACTTAAATAAAGGACAATGAAAGCAGTAATATTATATCCAACACCCTTCTGAGAAACAGCGAACATGTCGTCTTTTAAGAAACATTATTCGCATAAAATATGCAGAACAACAATTATAAGTAAGTTACTGTTTGCAGTCTTCAATAAGTAAGGACCTGTTAATACGACATTTATTGTTTAAAATCAAGCTCAGTCAGTTTCAGACAACAATAAACTTGTTTAAGAAACTTAGTAATATCTTATCTAATCATATATATACCCATTGTCATTCTTTAAAAATTGCAAATTTTCGTAACTTATTCTACTAAATTTAAATTTAAAGAAATGTATTTTAATCATTTTAAAAGGAAGCCGTTTTGTTCCTCTTTTTATTTTTTGTCCAATCATATTTTTATTTTTTTGGTACAAATTGAAAGGCGATTCTTATATAGTCCACTTTCATTACCTTCTTTATTAAACAGTCACTGGCATCCAAATCAATTTACTAAATTATTCGTTTTTTAAAGAAACATTTTACTAAAACAGAAACATATTTCGAGCCTGGCATCGTCTAGTGGTTGGGGTTCGAGACTCACAAACTGCGGGTTTGAATCCCATCAACAAACACGTTAACCCTTTTATCTATGGGGGTAGCCCAAGCGTTTTCTGTGGATGGTGTTGACTAACAGAACTAACTGCACTCCCTCTAGAGCGTAAAATCTGAGATATGGAATAATTATGCAGATAGTACTCGAGTAATTTTAAGCAAAATGCAACAAACAAACGTGTTGCGAAACTAATACTTTAAAGCAAGAAACACATAACACTATGTAACACAGATATTGTTTCTGGATAGTATGTGTTATTTCTTAATTGCTTATGTTGTAAAAGTACAGAAAATAGCCATTATTCTCTTGAAACTTTGCTTTTGTGACCTGGATAATGAAATTTAGAAATTAACCTATTTTCTATGTAAAAACGGGCAAATTTGCACATTTTTATTTACATAAGGTCTGAATAAAACAACATATGAATCAAGATCTACATGTATTTATACTAAAGTTATGCAAAAATGTTTAGTAGTGAGTAGTGTTTTCGAGATTTGCGACTGTAATGTAAATCACTTTCACGTATCAGTCCCCAAATATTGTCTTCCTTCATAATTTCGTTATACGCTCCCAAGTCATGAAAGCAAAGTTTGAAGAGAAAAATAGGTCTTTTCCATTTACTTTAGGCATAAGCAATTGAGAAATAACACTTTCTGCCAAGGAACAAGAAAAAGTAAAAATTTGTTACATAGCATAGTAGTCTCAGTATACACAAAATGTAAGAAGCGTAAAACTTATTTGAAGTTAAATGAATTTCTTTTTTGCGTCTAGTGAGTTTTAAAGGTTGTAACCACAAAACTTGTTATTAATCTACTAAGTAACCACAAAACTTGTTATTAATCTACTTTACTTGTCTCTGATCTAGACTGAACTGACGAGCAATATCATTCTACATATTATACTTTGTCAGGCGGTCGGCTAGATTTACAATTCGTTAGGGATAGCTAGATGGTTAGGGTATATGGCATATAACCTGACAGTAACCGGTTCGAATCCACGTACCCCCAAACCATGTCACACGTTCAACCATAGTGACCTTATAATGTGCGGTTAATCCTACTATCTGGTGGTAGAAGAGTATGGCTAGTGCAGATAGCCCTCTCGTAACTTTGAGGGAAATTCAAAATACACACATAGTTCGTCAGTTCTTCTGAATGATGAGTGTGTATTATTATACCAAAGCCACATCTGACTATGTGCTGAGTCCACCAAGGGGAATCGAACCCCTAATTTTAGCATTGTAAATCCACGGGGGACTCTGAATGACGAGTAGGCTAGTTCAGATAAAAAATTAAACAACAATATCGTGTCAAAATAAATAAACAACAATATGATGTTAAAACGAATAAACAATATCATGTCCACAGATTATTATCCTAATGCTTACTTATATGTGTGGAAATATTTAAGTTGGTAAAAGTTGCACTTCACTCGCTTAATTCACTCTATACCAATGTTTTTCGAACAATTTACTAATATAAATGGTGGCTCATCAATTACTATATCTGCAGTGTCGAATTTTATTCGACCTAAAATAAAGTTTTTGTATCAAACAATAGGCCTAATCGGTACTGGATATGACATATATGGTGGAGTTATTATATCACTCTTTTTTTTTATCGGAAATTTTTATAACCCTGAAGTTTTTACGATTAGCTTTCCATGTACGCACGACTTGGGATCAAATGCGCTGTTTTCCTTCATTCCACATTTAACTGTGACTATATTGACTAAAATACATTGATACTGAGAAATAAATGACCATGCTCTGGCAATGCATAATACAATAAAATAAGTAAAGATAACTAAAATAAACTGCAAATAGTTGAAACTCTAATCACGTGGATCCTTGTATGAAGAAATGTTTCAGCCTGTTAACGCATATACGCCTAAACCCAGTGGAAAAATATTCATACGCTTCCTCCCCAGTTCAGCGAGATTTTTTTTAAAAATTGGGTTCATGTTTCATGTAAACTTGAGCTAAAACGAAACTTATGTTTACTTAGCCAACATTATTTGAAGGTTTCTTTCTATTTGCACAGTCTTGTTTAGCATATGTATGAAATAAAGACAAAACTTCGAGAAAGAATACAAGAAAACAAATATAGAGCTTCCATATAGAGGGAAAAGTAAGAAAGAAAACTAAAAACATATAAAAGTATTTTTCTAAATATATTAAAATAACATTAGTTCACTGAAGGCCAAGATATATTTTGCAGATTAAATTAATAAATTTAATTGTTCAAGAAATGCTTTAAGATTGATGTTGAGATGTACAAGCCTTGATAAAATCAAAATGGCAAAACGTGTATTGGTTAATAAGAATTATCCAGGTTACTAAAGAACTGTGGTATTGCACTTAGGCCCGGCATGGCCAAGAGTGTTAAGGTGTTCAACTCGTAATCCGAGGTCGCGGGTTCGAATCCCGGTCGCACCAAACATGGTCGCCCTTTCAGCTGTGGGGGCGTTATAATGTTACGGTCAATCCCACTATTCGTTGGTAAAAGAGTAGCCCAAGAGTTGGCGGTGGGTGGTGATGACTAGCTGCCTTCCCTCTAGTCTGACACTGATAAATTAGGGACGGCTAGCGCAGATAGCCCTCGAGTAGCTTTGTGCGAAGTTCAAGACAAACAAGTATTGTACTTAAATCAATGCACTTATTGACTTGATGTTAATTTTTCACACCATTATCAAACACTTGCTAATGGTATTTTGAAGCGCGTGGTATAAATATTTTGTAAACAAACCAAAAATTAAAAATAACGGATAAAACATTTATGTAAGTAATAGATATTTTTGACTTCGTGGAGAATCATGAATTTAAATATGTTTTATTCGTTTACTTAGATAATACAATCTACTTTACACTTACAACAATCATGTATGGTCATTTTTTATAACCTCCTCTATACTTATTTGACTTCTCTACGTTAAACTGTAATTCTGGTACAACATGAAGAAACATACTTGTTTTAATTTATGCTAATTCAAAATACGTCGGTCTCAGTTCCACTTACAAGATATTCCGGTGAGGATATGAAAAAAACAAATGTATTTCTTTTATTAACAAGAACATGGAGGATCAATTATTTTACTACCTGAAAGACTCTTTCGGAATGCTCTCGTGCTGAGGTCTCGTCAACAGAGGGCTCAGCGAATTGTCCCATGAGGCTATAAACAGCCATGATGATTTCAGACATTTCCTCTCTGCTGATACAACCATCGCCGTTGATATCATAAAGGTTAAATGTCCACTGCAGTTTTTCTAAAGTTGAACCTCGAGTTAAGGCAGACAGTCCTACGACAAAATCCTACGGAGTAGAATTAAATAGTGATTTTACCATAACTATTAACGATAAAAAATAATAGGGGAGTCTTGGAAAATCCAGTCTTAGTTTCAAAGTGATTACGCTCAATGCCCATTCTTTCACACAAGATATTTATATAGAAAAATGGCATGAAATAGGTCTTAAGTAGGGCACGAATGTCTTCAAAGGAGAGAACACGTGAATTCTAATATGAAAGTTATCTGAGAACCTGTATCTATTATAGTTTTATAAAACTAAAATGACAGTAGTATGAATGATAGCAAATTACGTACTTAGATCACAACAGATTCGGATTACATAGTAATTCAAGTGATAAAAACAATGTAAATATTCAAGCAACAGACGGTGATTGTTTATCTTAACATTTTGGGCTTCAGCTTTTCTCCAGGAAACTATAAACTATCAGATTCTATTGGATTGTTGTCGGTTGGGTAACTTTCGGATAAATTTATAAAAAGCATTAACCATATAGATTTTTAACAGTTAAATAATCTTTTCTTAACTCCGTCTGTTCGTTTCAACGATTTTAAATTTTAGTATGGTTTTTATTATTTTTAATGTTTTATATATAGTACGATTGTTCTCAAAATAGGTGCACCACTTTTAGTTTTAAAGTTTCGAACTAAACGTTCACTTCTTAGCCTGCTCCTAGTGGCTCAGCGGTAAGATCTATAACTCTAATAACCGGGTTTCGTTACCCATAGTAGGCAATGGTAGTTCGTTTTATATGTTTAACAACAAACGAACTTATCAGCCGTTAACTTAATGCTGGTTAAAAGTACTTTTTAAGATCTATTTGGAGCAAGTCTCGTCTAATTTAACTTTTTAATATTAATTTATGAAACATAACAATGATTCACTGTTTGCAAATAGTCAATAATATTGTCGGTTAATTTTATTTCGACCTTCTTCGGCCATTATTAAAATGTTTTAAGACCGATTCTTTGGAGTAAGAGAAGTCAGTTTTTGCTTTTATTTACTATTATAAAGAACGCTTTGCGAAAGTTAGTTTAAAGTTCTGTTTGTTTGTTTTTTATTTGTTGGTGTTTACACACTGGCGGTAATATTTGATATTCAGGTTAATTTTAATTTTTGTTCTGCTTGTATTTATAAGACTAGGAAATAATTACAAAAACATACAGACGACACACGTACAGGAGATACAAACAATGAGCCAATTTATTATTAACACATTATCACAGAAGTTCCTCAGTTGGCCAGCAATAGGTTTACGGACTTATAATGCTAAAATTCTGGGTTCAATTCCCCGTGATGGACAGAGTGCAAAGTAGTCCATTGTGTACGTTTACCTAAAAACAGCAACACTTTATGGTTGAGAAATATTGTACCAGATGTCCTTTGGTACAATTTCCCACAAAACAGGAATCACTTGTTCCGTGTTGCCGATCGCTGATTTGTTTTGTTGACATAGTTTTACATGTACACTGATTTCTCTCTGGAAGTTTCAGTGTTCGTTTGTGAGTGAGCTGATGTTACAGTTCAGTCTGGGTTTGCAGCTAGTGTGAGGTTTGTATTTGTTCAGTTGTTAGTTGGTTCGTTCTTCTCTTCTCTTCTCTTAACTGTTGTTCTTATGCACTCTTATTTAGAACGTAACTGTTCATACTGATGTACAACCATACAGTTATGTTGGTTGTTCATGTGATATATCAACGGCTTTTATTTGATTGTTTGCTGTTAAGCGTAAAGCTACACAATGGAAATCTGTTATGTACCCACAAAAAACATCAAAAGCAGATTTTTAGTGTTGTAAGCCTTCAGACCTATCGCTGAACCATTGGTTTTTTTGGTCTGTATTTAGATCTAAATCTACAATTAAGTTTAATTTTCGTATAGGATCTGTGCATCAGTTTTTTGCTTATTTTTTATCACAAGCGACACATTTTTTAGATATGGTAGAACTAAAGCCACTTCCTTTTGATAAGCTATAAGTGACTGTTGGATGATCGTCTAGTATTTATTACACTATGTAACACAAATTTTGTTCCTGGATAGTATGTGTTATTTCTTAATTGCTTATGTTGTAAAAGTACAGAAAATGGCCATTATTCCCTTTAAACTTTGCTTTTGTGACCTGGATAATGAAATTTAGAAAATAACCTATTTTCTATGTAAAAATGGACAAATTTGCAGATTTTCATTTACATAAGGTCTGAATAAAACATATGAATCAAGATTTACATGTATTTATACTAAAGTTATACAAAAACGAACAAAATGTTTAGAAGTGAGTTGTTTTTCGAGATTTGCGACTGTAAAGTAAGTCACTTTCACGTATCACGTATCAGTCCCCAAATACAGTCACCCATCATGTTTTGTTATACGCTCCCAGGTCATAAAAGCAAAGTTTGAAGAGAAAAATACATATTTTCCATTTACTTTAGGCATAGCAATTAGGAAATAACACTTCTGCCCAGGAAGGAGAAAAAAGGAAAAAATTTGTTACATAGTGTTATTTTATCAGCCAGGTTGGGTGTGTATAAATTCTGCGTAAATGTTCTTTTATTTTAATCACTTATTATTTCAGAACCTTGCCGTTTTGACAATGACATAAGCTCGATACCCCTAGAATTGTTCATTAGACTTCTTTAAATACAGATAGTACATAACCTTGGAAGCGAGTTAATAGACTCACAAAGATAGTCTTGTGGTATGAAAAATATCATTATTGTTAGTGATATTGTTATATAAGAAGGAAACCTGTTATTCTTTTGGTATTCTGCCTTCAAGTTAATAATAAAATGTTGTTTGATTAGATAACTGAAAAACCTCTTCCACATGATATTCATCCCCAATGCCAGTAAATGTATCATCTCCACACCTGTAACAATATAATGGTTTAAATAGTGTTTAGTAAATGTATCATCTCCACACCTGTAACAATATAATGGTTTAAATAGTGTTTAGTAATTGTATCATCTCCACACCTGTAACAATATAATGGTTTAAATAGTGCTTAGTAATTGTATCATCTCAACACCTGTAACAATATAATGGTTTAAATAGTGTTTAGCAAATGTATCCTCTCTTCACCTGTAGCTTTGTTTGTTTGTTTGCAAATTTCGCACAAAGCTACTCGAGGGCTATCTCTGCTAGCCGTCCCTAATTTAGCAGTGTAAGACTAGAGGGAAGGCAGCTAGTCATCACCACCCACCGCCAACTCTTGGGCTACTCTTTTACCAACGAATAGAGGGATTGACCTTCACATTATAACGTCTCCACGGCTGAAATGGCGAGCATGTTTAGCGCGACGCGGGCGCGAACCCGCGACTCTCGGATTAAGAGTCGCACGCCTTACGCGCTAGGCCATGCCGGGCCTCACCTGTAGCAATATAATGGTTTAAACAGTGTTTAGTAAATGTATCATCTCCCACCTGTAACAATATAATGGTTTAAATAGTGTTATTCAGTTCTGTAGTTGCTGTTTTTCCTAATTAAGGAGAAATACGTTACACAAATCTGGTTTAAACCAGTTTCCATAGCGACCAATCTAGGTGTTCCTTAGTCATTTCATTGAAAGTAAAATGAGAGTGTTGAGTACTAGCTTACATATTTCAGACATATTTTCTTTCTCCCTGTAGACTCATGTATACATATTTCTATGTTTTCATTAAATGATATATTGGTGAATAAAGATTTACATCAAATCTAAATCCATTCAAAAATTAAGTCAAATATTATACTAGGGTTTGATTAATACAACCAATTCCAGAAATAATGGGTCTGTTTTAATAGTATTTTTTTTTATAAATCCTGTTGTTGTTGTTTAAAGTGAAGCACAAAGCAACACAATGAGCTATCTGTGCATTGCCCAGCACGGAAATCGAAACCCGGAGTCTAGCATTGTAAATCCGCAGACACTCTGCTGTGCCACTTTTATAAGGGGTCATTTTATAAGTCTTAATAATGTGGGATAAAATATCTAAGTATGAACCTGTTGAATATATAGTTCTGGTAACGGTTTTATTAAAGACATCTTAGTATGAACCTGTTGAATATATAGTTCTGGTAACGGTTTTATTAAAGACATCTTAGTATGAACCTGTTGAATATATAGTTCTGGTAACGGTTTTATTAAAGACATCTTAGTATGAACCTGTTGAATATATAGTTCTGGTAACGGTTTTATTAAAGACATCTTAGTATGAACCTGTTGAATATATAGTTCTGGTAACGGTTTTATTAAAGACATCTTAGTATGAACCTGTTGAATATATAGTTCTGGTAACGGTTTTATTAAAGACATCTTAGTATGAACCTGTTGAATATATAGTTCTGGTAACGGTTTTATTAAAGACATCTTAGTATGAACCTGTTGAATATATAGTTCTGGTAACGGTTTTATTAAAGACATCTTAGTATGAACCTGTTGAATGTATAGTTCTGGTAACGGTTTTATTAAAGACATCTTAGTATGAACCTGTTGAATGTATAATTCTGGTAACGGTTTTATTAAAGACATCTTATTTTTTATGTTTTAGTACCTTTACTATTTAGCCTCTCAATATTTTGTAGAAACGTCATCAAATACTTAAACGTAGTAGCGTCTCCTGGGAAGCTCTGAGCCGTATGAAAACGATCTATTTTGTCCAGATTGGCAACCCCATTTCCTTTGTTAGACTTGGTACTGACAACATTATTACTGTTTCACAGTTGGTTGACATCTAGTAATTCAGAATATGTTAATTTGAAAGTGGAGTTTTTGTTTACTCCTCGGAAGACAGAGCAAGATGTGACAACTATGTTGTACTTTACTTGAGCTTTTCAGTGGTTGGGTAGATATCACATCTATGTATTGTTGATAGGATAAGAGTAATTCAGTTGTAACATGTGAAAATGATTAGATTTTTGGATACAATGCTACACAGTTAACTTGCTATCTATGTGTGTGCCTATCGTGGGTATCCAAATACGATTTTTAGCATTATAACTCTTCAGATTTGCCGATGAGTCGCTGAGGGAAGAGGGTGGAGGAACAACGTTTTAAGGACACCTGTCTGATAATATTTTAAGATACTGATTTAGTTTGTTCTCCAGACAAGGTTTTAATAAAAGTGCCAGGCTGTTCAAAAATAGGACTAAACTAACCTTTTCTGTTTCTGTCTTAACTTGGTGTGATCTGTGTAACTGTGTGGATTTAATACTTGTCGAATCCTTGTAACTTTTTACACAGTGAAAATCGTTAGATATGTGTTTACTAAGATGCACTTCCAAAGTGTTTTGGTTCTTCTGAAATTTGTTTCTACAATATAAAGACTGATATTTCTTACTGCGACCTCGAGTTGTAGCATTACACCAAGAGTAAGTGAATGTATTAAGCTTTGGGACACGATATCGGTAATTTTATCAATCTCACTATTCTAGGAATTCCTCATGGGTGGGGTATGGAGTGTACCTGGAAATAAATTCACCACAACTTACGAAACGCCAATAAGGTAAGCAGCAGTTAACTATGATATCAGTAAAGTGTTTGTTATTAAGGTATCTAAGTGGTCAAATTAATGTTAGGGTAAGTTAGACTATCATAAACATAACTTACGCGAATGTGTGATTAAACAGATCAAATTAAGTACATGAGTAGCAAACAACAACACCTGTACTTGAAATTCAAATTAATGTTATAAACATAACTTACGGGTAAGTTAGACTATCATAAACATAACTTACGTGAACGCGTGATTAAACAGATCAAATTAAGTACATGAGTAGCGAACAACAACACCTGTACTTGACGTTCAAATTAATGTTATGGTAAGTTAGACTATCATAAACATAACTTACGCGAATGTGTGATTAAACAGATCAAATTAAGTACATGAGTAGCAAACAACAACACCTGTACTTGAAATTCAAATTAATGTTAGGGTAAGTTAGACTATCATAAACATAACTTACGTGAACGCGTGAATAAACAGATCAAATTAAGTACATGAGTAGCGAACAACAACACCTGTACTTGACGTTCAAATTAATGTTAGGGTAAGTTAGACTATCATAAACATAACTTACGCGAATGTGTGATTAAACAGATCAAATTAAGTACATGACTAGCGAACAACAACACCTGTACTTGACGTTCAAGTAGCACAAAAACACCTAACGCCAGTTACTGAACGACGCTGCTGAAAAGGTTGGTATTTCTTGCCCTCTGTCAACATTACTAACTTAACTCACCCTTTTCGAAGGGTTTCTTTTTATTGAAAACCCTTAGAACAGACTAGGTAAAGAACGATTCGAGGACTTGTAGGTTGAAAAAGTTTTGTCTTGAATGGTTTGAACGGGTATTCGATCACAGATGAGGCATATTCTATATAATATGGAACGTACAGTTAGAACCGACTGGTTATTTAGTCCTATATATATCATACTGTGATAATATGTTGTGAAGTGAAACGTGAGGATTTATCAAACCGAGACAGTAGATTAATACTTCATGTCAACTTCAACTACACATTACAGAAGACGCCCTGTTGTTTAAACATGTTTCCGAAATTACACAACATTTATACGTTAAGTCTCACTAGCTCTAGAAATCTCAAGGTATAAGAAACATTTGGCAGACCGGTTAGAAACGTACCGGGAAGTCTTCCATGTTCCATGTGTAGATAAAAGTTTATGTTGCTGGGAAAAAAGTTGTTTCATTCTGAAATGCTGAGTATATGTTCTGAGAATTGAAACCGTAAGCGGATTTGTGTGTTTGTAGTTAAGCGCAAAGCTACACAGTGGGCTATCTGTGCTTTGCCCACTGCACGGGTATATAAATCCGGTGTCTAGCGTTAGATGTGTTATGCGAACGCGGGGGAAAATGCGTTTAACTTAACACTACATCTTTTAAACTACGGTTTCAAGTTGCTCCTTGCCTGTCATTCAATTAGTGCAAAAATTCCACTTCACTTATACTAAAACACCTTTTTAAGATAACTGTTGAATTACAGGACTCTGTGGCCCGGCATGGCCAGGTGGTTTAAGGCGATCGACTCGTAATCTGAGGGCCGTGGGTTCGAATCCCCGTCGCACTAAATATGCTCACCCTTTCAACCGTGGGGGTGTTATAATGTAACGGTCAGTCCCACTATACGTTGGTAAAAGAGTAGCCCAAGAGTTGGCGGTGGGTGGTGATGACTAGATACCTTACACTGCTAAATTAGGGACGGCTAATACAGATAGCCCTCGTGTGGTTTTGCACGAAATTCAAAAAACAAATAAACAAACAGAACCCCATAGCTTTCCTCAGTAGCTTACTCACTCGGTTTCGTTTCTAGGCTTAATGTGGTTCACAAAATGTTTGTTGCAATTATATATATTTCATACGACGATCTGAAATAGGATCAGATCGAACATTTGTTACATATGTTCAGTCAGCAGTCCTTTATTTGTTTTATTCCTTAAAAACTTACATTTCAAAGGTTCTTATCACTTTATCTATTTTTTATGCACTATACAGTATAAACAGCTGTTTGCCCTCGTAACTCACATAATTTTCTTTAAAAAAAAACTGAATTTTTTATATAAATTACGTGATCTTCAACTGTATACTAATTCTATGATAAACATTAATGAAAGATATTAAGATACAAAAGCAAAGAATTAAATCTAATTATCTTATATATACACTCTCCTTTTCCTATGTGTTTAATTAAATATATTAATAGCCACGACTGACGTATGTTTTAATGTATTACTTGTGAGTGTTATTGGTTTGGTACCGGCAAGTCGTAACACATTTTTATATATTTACATATACTGTGCGTCTGTATATTGTTAGCATGTAAATGTTCTAACTTTTATCTAAGTTGACGAAGCGTGTGTGATATAATGACAATTATCTAACTTTTTTCTTCAACTACTAGAAAAAACTTGTTCAAGAAGGTATCATCTGAACCATGTGTTTTTAGGCTTGGGAATATAATTACGTTTCGTATAATACCTAATTCCAGTTCGCCATCATCCTAGTATTCTTATACCGCTTCGTTTCAGATCACTTTAATAAGTTTACTGTCTACTTTTTCTCTGAATTACCGAATCTATTAAAAACAGAACTATTGTAAATTGTTTGAATGAAAAGGTACTTGGCTCTTCTTAATAACACTATTGGGCATGTATAGCACTTGTTCATTCACAAAAGAGGCAAGAAAAAAGTAAAAAAGAAAAATATAATTGCATTTTGTTTATATATATATGAAAGTAATCTGATGTATATATTTTTATATGTAAGATAATATAAGCCAGGAATCGTTTGTTTTGTTTGTTTTTTTGGAATTTCGCACAAAGCTACTCGAGGGCTATCTGTGCTAGCTGTCCCTAATTTAGCAGTGTAAGACTAGAGGGAAGGCAGCTAGTCATCACCATCCACCGCCAACTCTTGGGCTACTCTTTTACCAACGAATAGTGGGATTGACCGTAATATTATAATGCTCCCACGGCTGAAAGGGCGAGCATGTTTGGTGCGACGGGGATGCGAACTCACGATCCTCAGATTACGAGTCGCACGCCTTAACACGCTTGGCCATGTCAGGCCTGCATGAGAAATGTTAAAAGTAAATACTACAGATAAACAGTATTTAGTAAAGAAAACATAAATAACCTGAATCAGTGTCAGATATTTGATCACCATTTTGAGAAAACTCCTCTGAGGTTTTAAAATATGCGCAGATACTAATAGCAACAATTTCTTCAAGATATTATTTCGCAGCGAATGGTAACGACTTCAGTTATTGATTATCGATTATTCTGCAGTCGTAGTTTTCTCTGTTTAAAACTTGATTTGTATTTATTTTTGATAACTGGTATTTATTCCATAATTATAATGAATTCATCCACTGGAAGCTTACATTGAAGAACAGTTTCGTCACATTAATTGTCAATCTTATTTCGCCCAGTTTGTTGAAGTGCGTGGATCAATGTTTCACTGAAGAAGTCAGTTTTTATTAATGTCAAATATCATCTTCCCAAAAGCTAAATTTTTATTGATATCCAGGTTTTTAGTTAACACGTGTTTTCTGTCCCAGTGTATCTTTAGTCAAACACATGTTCTTTGAAATGTACTCCCGCAGTTAGACCAAGGAAACACAGAGAGTATTTATTAACGGTTTCGGGCCCGGCATGGTCAGGTGGGTTAAAGCGTTCAACTCGTAATCTGAGAGTCGCGGGTTGGATCCCCGTCACACCAAACATGCTCACCCTTTCAACCGTGGGGGCGTTATAATGTGACGGTCAATCCCACTATTCTTTGGTAAAAAAGTAGCCCAAGAGTTGGCGATGGGTGGTGATGACTAGCTGCCTTCCCTCTAGTCTTAAACTGCTAAATTAGGGACGGCTAGCACAGATAGCCCTCGAGTAGCTTTGTGCGAAATTCAAAACAAACAAAACATCTAGGGTTTTATTTTTCCCTAAATTGCTAATTATTCTATGCTGTAATATAGCAGAGCTTTACTTTGTCCTAATTTTGAAGAAAAATCAGAGTAAGAATATTTTCAAATAGGTTTTTGCACTGGCTAAACATTTACGTTGTTCAAACCCATTTCGGTTGCTGATTCGTCATATGTTTTGTGCACAAAAGAAAATGGAATTAGATGTCTTTCATTCGGTTTACGGTTGACATCTGGTGGCATTATGAATTACGTAATGCATATAATTTTCTTCGGCGCTGTATTTTCGACATGAGGAATAATTGTTATTTGTAGAATTAGTTTTATGGATACAACTGACATGATTTGAAGAAAATAACCATCTTAAACCATACACGTACATAGGTCTAAAAATACTCAATAAGAGAATTCTCTCGACATACACCGAATAGCTTGAGCTGTAAGGTAAGGCACACTTTATAAAGAAAAAAAAAACCAGTTTGGCAACCACCGGCTGGTAGAAAGTCAAGTTATGCACACCAAATCGAGCCATAACATATTTTATTTTTCAAACAAAAACAACTGCATTCGACTACTATAAATCTTTAAGCCTTAACCACGTTTGGATTTTGTAACTTTGTTAACGTATATAAGGAACGGTTGTGGGATAATTCACTCTCGCTATTTTCACTCCAATATAAACACTCCCGTAAACTTCATCCCCACGTATTTCACTTCTTTTAAATTCACTCTCTGTAATAATTTATTAATGCCAAGAAATGTGTTCTAGTGTCCCATAATCACTAATGGTTGTAGTAGCTTAACGAGTGTAAGAGGTTGTAAGAGAATACATTCAGATGGTTGCATGTCATTTATTAAAGATCTTACCAGCCTTACCAACAGTAGCTGTCAGATGTTGGATAAGTAACTCCCAGTACAGTCATGTATAGTAATTATTTTAAAATAAAATTATATAAATTTATACAAGGAATAACATGTAGTTTGTATCACTTTTAATAAAAAAATATGTTGCTTATCTTTTGATATTAATAAATTGTTACTTCTATTGTTGCTTACCTTTTGATATTAATAAATTGTTACTTCTATTGTTGCTTACCTTTTGATGTTAATAAATTATTACAAGGAGTGAAATTACCGGGATTGAAAATACTGGAGTGAAAATTTTGGAAATCAAATTACCAGACACGTTGTGGAACGTACATTGAGTTAACTGTTAGTCGGTTCCTGATACCTTGGTTTTAAGTAAACGTGTTTTCTGTCCCAGTGTATCGTCTAACGTCATAAAAATATTATTTGAAATGTACTTCGGCAGTTAAACAAAAGGAATATTCTTACTGTATTCTTTACTAGACTTTGTCAGGTTTAACATCAATAGTTTGTTTCGTTTGGTTGTTATTTGGCAGATGTTTTGTTTATTTTCTTTGGATGCCACATGTTACTGAATTTCTCTTGATTTCATACGCGCTAATATTGGATATCGAAAGAATGTCACGAGAAAGCCGAAATAATCCAGACGTCATTCGAAGGAGTGGTGACGAGTCTGATTACACAACACTTTTTTATTCTAACACTAAACGTGTTTGCTTTATAAAACACACAACTCCGTAATGTTAACAGTCCTTACAACAACACACGGATCTTTGTTGTGTTGAATCAGGATTAGTTATTGATCTTCGGACTACAGAATTATTTCCTTATTTTCTTAGCTTAAAGCCGCATTGAGTTACCTGTTGTGTCCACCATGGGGAATCGACTCCCCGATGTTTACGTTTTAAGTCCATAAACGTACTGAGTGCCCGCCAGGGGACTTCTTGGATTACATAACCATATCGTATGACTATGTTGGAACTTTTAATACCATCCTTTCGTATTGTCATTGACTGGCCTCGGTTTCATAAGTAGCGAAAGAAGGTATAAGGAAAGACGTACGCTTTTAATGTATTGGTCCCGTTATGTCGGTGCTAAGTTACATAAGATATATTTGTTAGTATATAATTTAAGTGCCCGTAGAGATATTTTCATTTGTTTAGACTCTAGAGAGTAAACATCTTAGATATGTCTAATCCAACTATTTCACGTAGTTTAGCCGATCGTAAAATGTATTTTTTGAGTAGCTCAATTCTCTTAAAAACTTGCGTCACTTTTTTCCCGAAATAAAAATTCATAATCATGTTATAAATATTGTTGTCATCGTGGCTTCAGGAATATAACACTTGCGGAAAATTATGATTTTTTTTCTTACAAATTTTTTTTTCTGATCTGTACAATACTTTTCTAATATTTTTCTGATCGGTATAAACTCATTTTATATTTATATATACTGTATATATTGATTAATAATTACACCTGGGTGATTGTTTAAGTTAATAAACGTAATAACTATTTGTTTGGCCAGTTTCTCTCAACATCTTGTGCCACTGGGCCCGGCATGGCCAGGTGGATAAGGCACTCGACTCGTAATCTGAGAGTCGCGGGTTCGAATCCCCGTCGCACCAAACATGCCAGCCTTTCTAACAGGGGGCGTTATAATGGTACGGTAAATCCCACTATTCGTTGGTAAAAGAGTAGCCCAACAGTTGGCGGTGGGTGGTTATGACTAGTTGTCTTCCCTCTATAATTACACTGCTAAATTAGGGACGGCTGGCGCAGATAGCCCTGCAGCAGCTATGCGCGTAATTCAAAACAAACCAAACCAAACTTGTGCCACTAGACAGGAAGACAATTAAACTTTATAACTATCAATACAATATTCATCTTGTGACACCAGACAGATAACAACGTTATTTTGTACGTCCAAATACATTGTTCACGTCAAGTTTCTGTAGATAATGTAGTTGTTCGTTGTTTAATTTTGGATATTCAAATTTTTGTTTTAGTTTCATTATAATAAGAACCTACTAGGATATCGTCTTATTTTGAGGTACAATACTGGAAGGTCACGATAAAACATTTTTTGCAGTTTCTTAAAAATCAATGTTAAACAAAAACTATCACATATAATAATTATTTTAGAACGTCGTACGTTATTAAAGTAAGCTTCAAGTTTGATTAAACTAAGACCAGACGCTTCTGCTATCATTATAGATTAAATATATATGTTGAATAACAATTTTCGTTACAAAAAATCAAATTGCTTATAATTAGTTATTGAAAATTACATACGAAAACAGCCTATTTTTGATCAAAATCGACTGGCTGGTACATTTTAACGTATCTAAAAAAATAAGCTTATATACGAAGTTTTCTAATCTGCCTAATATAAATTTATTGAACTTAAAGACGTAGTGCTTGTTTTAGGAGTTTATAATTGCATTTATCTGAAGGAGAAGACCAGTAGAACGTAAGTATTTGGTCCTTTATTAACAAACTTGATTGAACATTGTTGTCACCTTTTTGTTTGAGATATAAATCACTGAACCAAAGCGCTCACCAATTGCTGTTATAAGAAGAAAATGTTGATATTTTAGTTAAGTTAAAAGACGTCTGTTATTTTCTATTGTTGCCATATATAACCATCCTCTTTTTTTCAGATATAACACACGGAAATTGGGCCCAAATAAGCGTTTTCATAACAAGCTGAATAAACATTATTAAACTGAGTAAAGCGAAATGATTTACTAAACGATTGTTCTTGTTGTTTTGAATTAAGCATAAAGCTACACAATGGGCTATCTGTGCTCTGCCCACCACGGGTATCGAAAGCCGGTTTTTAACGTTGTACGTTCGCAAACATACCGCTGAGCCACTGAGGAGCTTTACTAAACGAATTTCATGAACTGTAATGTATTAGAAAGTGCTTTATTATAATCATGAAGTGATAAACAGACTCAATTTGATTTTTTTCCCTCAATGTTTTTTGTAATGTTTTTTTATTATTACATATTATCTTATTTACTTATTCAGAATTTTGTGTTTAAAACTAAAATAAATAAAACAGCATTTATCGTTTTCATTTCTTTTGTATTATCATTTCCCAAGATTTATTCGTTTTAGTGTACTGTATTTTAATGGTAGTTAACATTTACTGTATTTATACGGGTTTACATTTTATTTAAACTGGGTTCAAAATCCCTCCATGATCCACAGAGGCTCCAATGTACCGATCAAACACTTGTATCATACCCAATTTTTTTCTATTGTTATCTCATGGGGACAGTACCCTAAAACAAACCCCGATAGGGCACGCTCATGTGGTACTTGGGAGTGTGTGCCAGGTCAAGTTTAATTTTACTAGTTTGTGAATAAGGGTATGTGTATAATTTCAAACTTGGCACCATCGGAATCGCAAGGGGGTTACAAACACAATATTCAACGCTATATTCCGGTTCAGTTACCTCCAAAATCCTATTACTATATTCAATCATGTCTACATGATTTTCCGGGCGCATTTTAGCTCCCCTTGTACCCCTTCTCCAGTGGGATTGTGGCAAATCTGAGGGACATAAATGCTAATATCCGGGGTTCATTTTCTCGCGGCGAACACAACAGATGGTCCAACGTGGCTTTGCTTACAAAGCTACATCATATAGATAAGGACATCCGAGCTAATCAGTCCGTTTGCCACTTTGATCCTGTTAGCTCCAAAACTGTTGGGATGAGTTTGCAAACAACAAGAACAAACATAACTCTCGTACAAGATCTACTAATACAGTAACTGATTTTGTTACTTATACTAACCAGCTGTGAAAAAGGTAGAATATGCGGTACAATAGTTAAAATGCTCCGATTTAGTGAAAGCAAAATTATTCTAGCCTAACATCCGTTAGGTTCATAAACCGTCTCTTTTAGTTCGAATTCTACAGGACATGTCACATATTAGAGAATAGTAATTCGTAACTTAAACTCTTAAATAAAGAGGTTGAATATGTTATAATAAATCGATTATGCAGTCTCACCATATGGTTCTGGTCGGTCATGTTCCGACTGACAACCATGCATCTTGATAATATTCCTGCAGAATAGTTTCCATAGCAAAAGGCTTCCTCGTAAGATTGTCATGTCCAAAGCACACCATACTTTCCTGCAAGATTTTCACAATTGATCTAGTGAACGCGGAATACGTTTTTCCAATACCTGTATGAATCATTTGATCGCACAGATTCAACAGTTATATCGCAGTGTGAATTCTTGTTTCATTCTCCAATTACTTCAGATGTTCGACAGTTGAACTATGACTGATGAGTCCGACCCTGTTGACCTCGTTTTCACACACATTCTTATTGATTAGGTTACACACTGTTACCTGAGACACAGTAACAGCTTTTGCCACAGACAACTTAATTCGTAAATTTTCAACTGTTACAAGACGTTTCACTTTGCTTACCATCACTGGGGGGAGTGGTAGTACCAAATAAAATATTCCTTAAATCAATCGTCTATATTAACTTAGTTTTTACTTTAGGTTGTTGTATTTTTTTCTTTTCAATGGTCCACGATGCTTTCTATACGTGTTTGAATATCATGTTTAATTTAAAATACATAAAAACACAACGTAAATCGCATTTATCACCTTGAAATTTACAGAAAATAAGATAGCAGAGAAAAAACAAAGCATAACATAAGTTAGGTATTATAATATGATAACAATAAACTTCTTAAGACTTAGTAAAGGTTGTATAACTTAACTGTAAAATATGGAGAAAACAGAACGTAAAAATGTGTCTTCTTAGTTTCAACGTATAAAGCAGACATATCAGACTAGGGTAAATACTACATTGTGTGAAATGTCAAAAGTATATTTGTAAAGATTTATCTGCAAAGCAGGACCATCAAATTAACGAATTATTTACCAGAGCTAATATGTATGTTCAATCAAGCCTCTCAAAGGTAACACAAGATTCACGTCTGTTAGCCGTGATTGTAGACCAACACTAGATGGCAGGACTAGCGATTTCCTAAATACAATTTTTTAAATTTAGAGAATATTTACTGAGTAAAAAATGGTCAGTATTAAAATTCGAAAGCAAACACTTAAGTAATCTCTACCATCGAACTTATTGTATAGTTGGCAAACACTTAAGTAATCTCTACCATCGAACTTATTGTATACTTGGCAATGTTAATGTTTAACTTATCGTTAGGATGCTACTGAAAGGAGTAAATTAGATATATTAACCTGAAAACTTATCGTTCCATTTTGGTCTCGATCAAACGCTTTGAAGACGTAGTGAGCATAAGGACCAGTTTCTGTAAGAAATATAATAAAAACTATAACTACAAGGAATATTTAGCTCTTATTAATGAAACAGAATGTTTTAAAGTCTACATGAGTTTAATACTACTACTAACAGCTACTGTAACATGTATCTAAGTTAACTTAATCGTATATTGAACCCCCTCTATGTGTCAGTGGCAAGTTTACAGACCTAAATACCATTACATGTGGTTCGATTTCCCGTGGTAGACTGAGCGTAGATAGACTATTGTGTAGCTTTGAGCTAATGCAACTAAACTACAAGTTGTATAACGACGTTTTGTTCTTAAATACTGAAAAATAACCTAACTTGGAAAACAACATAAGGTGAGATATCAGGCATGCTATTCCTTATTACATGGAAAACAACATAAGGTGAGATATCAGGCATGCTATTCCTTATTACATGGAAAATAACATAAAATGAGATATCAGGTTTGTTTTAAATTTCGCGCAAAGCTACCCTGAGGGCTATCTGCGTTAGCCGTCCCTAATTTAGCAGTATAAATTTAGAAGGAAAACGGCTCTTGGTTTACTCTTTCACCCATGACGAGGGAGATTGACCGTAACATTATAACGTCCCACGGCTAAAAGTTCGCGCATGTTTGGTAGAACGGGGATTCGAACCCGCGCCCCTAAGATTACGAAGCGAATACCTTGACCATCTCACCATGCCGGGATTTCTAAAACAACCAACTATCTTACATTATCTAGTGTGGTGTTGAAACGTTATTCAATAAGTGAAGTTAATAAATATTTTATTACTTTACATTTTTTGTTTCACTTATAATAAATAAAGTTTAAAAGCACTTGAAGAAAATTAATATGTTCTTTTGAGAATGCCGAATATAAAATTAATATATATGGTGCATTCATATAGAAAAGAAGAACAGTTCAATGGTCTAAATAAAATTTTCACTTCAGTTTTACTCGCAAGTTTAGATGTCACAGAGGATCCCCCGCTAGTACAGCGGTATGTCTGGGGTTTATAACGCTATAATCAGGGGTTCAATTCCCCTTAGCGGACTCAGCAGATAGCCCGCTGTGGCTTTGCTATATGAAAAACAGATGTCAGAGATTATTTCATTATCCGGTAGCAAAGAAGATGAAAATTTTTGCTAAGATTTATAAACTTATACCAATGTCTTGTATCACACTTCCCCTTTGTTTTGTAAGGATTTGACAAAATCAATATTTAGGTGAAACAAAATAAAAAAAAACGTGACTTGGTGATCATTTTAATGACATTTCGATAAACGCAAAACAACAAAACGTCTGTAACGATTTATAAAACTATAATATTCTCTTTGATTACAAATGAGTATTAAAGCTTGTTTTTATTTGTTCAATGTCGCGCAAAACTACATGACGGTTATCTGCGCTAACTGTCCCTAATTTAGCAGTGTAAGACTAGAGGGAAGGCAGCTAGTCATCACCACCCACCGCCAACTCTTGGGCTACTCTTTTACCAACGAATAGTGGTATTGGCTATAACAATATAACGTCCCCACGGCTGATAGGGCGAGTATGTTTGGTGCAACGGGATTCGAATCTGAGGTCGCAGGTATCAAAGCTAACTGCTATAAACCTTAACAAAACAATTTTAAGTAAATCTAATGTGTGAAAACCAGAGAAAATATATCTAATGACAACATATTTATTTTAAAAAATTTAAAAATTACGTTGGATTTAATTGGTCGATTATTTTATTTGGTGGAAAGTAATCATTTATTTTAAAATCCACATTTCTTTGCAGCCATCTTCAACAAAAAAAAAAAGGGGGAAAACAGTTACTGTTAAAAATTTCGTAGATCTGTAACATGCCTGTATATTTATTATTTAACAAGAATTTAATTTAAAAATAAGCTCACCTCCTTGTGGAAAGAACTGGGCGTATATGTCTTTAAAAGTACTTTCACTGACGATCCCCGTTGGACAAGCCTAGGGAATATAAGTGTCTGATGAAAAAAATGTAGTAAAATAAAATAAGTTTCCTCCTGTTAGCCCAGTAACAGAAGCCACACAAGAACTACTATAATACAACATACAATTTATTAAGATCAAACGTTATGTTGTTGTTTTTTAATTCAAAGTGTAGTTGTCGATTGTTTTGTAGGTCAAATAAACAGATATATATCTGCATATTCATAATGTCATGAACGTCTAAAGGAAAAAACACATTTGACTTCTAGGGAAGAAGTGTTTTTTTTTTTCAATGATATTTACCAAACTAGAAGTTTTAGGGATGGGTTTTAATCCTGCAACCCACCGAATGAGACTAGAGTGCCCGAATAATCAACTTCTCTGTTCACTAGAGCAATGGTTAATTCGAAAATATCTTCCTCCACTTTTGTTTACTTAGAGAGAGGAAGTTGGAACGATGTTTGTTTGTCTCTCTGTGTAAAAATAATTTGCCAGTGTTTTGTATTAGAATATTTATTGTTATTGTCTGAAGCCAAAATGCTAATATTCATTACCAGTGGTACGCTTTACAAGTAGGTAAAATAATAATTAATGTCCATATTTTATTTGAAATAACAATTGGTTTTCAGTAAGGATGGTTACTAATTTCTACGACCTAATGAAAATAATAAAACATACATTTTAAGGATGTTAGCACTGTGTGTGACAATATAATAATGGAAGAATTTTATTGATGTCACCACAGTCACACAAAGTTAGGGCTCCAGACTCAGTTTGGGAACAACATTTTCGTAAGCAAATACAAATACAGCGAGGCAAACAGAACATAGAAACTAACCAATCGCAATATTTTTTGTAATTCAACAATGAGTTGCATTTTCAATTATCTTACAAAACTATCGCCATACTGAGGTGAGCAAACAGAAAATAAACAGTTACTGGACGAATTCATGATTAACATTTGTGATAAAGCTGTTAAGATTATCAACCCCTATCCCTAATTTTGCCACTAACCACCCACGCTTAGGAATCGACAGTTACTCCTATAATTCACTCTCAATTTAAAGTGTGAGAAATATTTTTATATTATCGCAAAAATTCGAATTCGGCTGTTCTGCTCCGAAATCCAGAGATATGTCTCAGAGCCAACCCGTGCCCCACCGAGCTGAAAGGAAATATTTTTGAAGTTTAGACACATATAAGTTGAACCCATGTCAAGAACAGTCAAATCTTACAGGCGCTGAAAGAAAGTCTCTTAAGTAGCTTTGAAACAGAGGTATTTTTATCTTTAGTGTTTGTGTTGTTCTAAACGAAATCAATTGTGTCTAACTTGGAACAGACACAGTAAGACGTGAAAGAGTTTCAATCGCACGATTTGCAAATTATCGAACTGTCTCTCACACACACACACAAAACAGAAGCTAAACTAAAACCACACGAGGTTTAACTACTTGTGGATAATTTAAACGATCGTTTGATTTTTGTTCCATTCGCCACACCAGTTAAAATGCTCTGAATGGAAGATTTGTCCTTTAGCATTAAGAGCGTATCGAAGAACGACAGTTGATAACCTCTATAAAATAATATATTAATTGTTCAAGAAAACTCTGATCCAGTTGTTCTAGTTTATATCAAGTTCGTCTGGACGATGTATCACGTAAACATCAATACTTCCCTCTGTAACCTGACAATACATTAATCATCCTGGACGTTAAACCTCTATGCGCTAGTGTATCCATTTACAAGGGCAGTGATACATCTATAACTTATTAGATAGGAATGAGAGAGTTGTTAAAATTGAATATCAGTCTTAATACGAGGTATTATCATATAAACTGTAAATTACAATTCATCAGATACACGATCTATAACACAAGAAATTAACTTTTATTTAAAGTGTCCACAAGAAGGAGCTGTCGTTCTTAAGACATTTAATGATTAAAACTTACGTAGAACAGAGGTAGATGAGTATCTTTACTGTTACAATATCCATCTTGGCCAAATAATGTTCCTCAGAAATCGTCTTTACAACATACATCATGAAAATCGAAAATTCGTGGCTGATAATCGAAGTTGAAATTACTTGGTGATTTTGATTAATGCTTCTGTGAATCGTGTAATGTTCACATAAATAAGTACAATGTTGTATTATATGTACTAGCCGATAACCCGTAACGCCAGTGCATTAGATCCGCGTGTTACGTATTAATGACATCATATCTGCACACAGAGAATTGAGAAAAGTAAAGTTATCCACGACAGAGAACGGGGTGAAAAGAGAAAATCGTGTCCTCTATTGCAAATCTACATGTACACGGGATAAAAAATTCGCGAAGTGGGAAGTTGCATGTCGCGTAATAAAAAAAGTTTTTCCAGTACATAGATATAACCAAGAGTTCCATTATAGTATAATATATATATATATATAGCTGTATTACATGGAACTTTGTCGCCTGCTGGATGACTTTATGGACGTCCAACACTAAAATCCGTGGTTAGATTCTCCAGGCATAAAGAGCAACTAGCTCATTGTATAGCTGAGCAATAAAAAGAAACATTGAATAGCCCGAAGTATTTGAGCACTTTTAAACATTTTACTAATTTTCTGAAATACAGCATCTTACTTTGATTTGATAAGAACATATTATCTCTTTTCATATGATCCTTCCGTGCTAAAACATAAAAAAGACAAATTAGGAAAATACAAATGTGCATGTTTTTCTCACCTGTTTAAACCCTTGATACATTAGTTTAAGTTCTTTTCTAGAAAACTTGGTCGTTCGACAGAGAACATCAATTCCATCTGGTTTACAACGTATTACGGTCATTTCCAAATCTTCTACAGGGTTTTCTATGAAAAAAACAAACATGTAAGCTGATAATGTCATGTGACTATATTTACATTTCTAACTTAATCAAGTTAGAAATAATAACATGTAAGTTATTAATGGTACAATTTTATTTAGTGTTTACTTGCTCCTAATAGAGAAACTTTCCTTTTAGACTGTTTTCCCTTTTTGGTAATTTAATAACTGATTTAAGTAAAGTTATCAAACTTAAAATTCAAGTACTATTTTAATAAAACAGTTTTGAGGACAAACATGAGTGGTCATACGTCATGTTGTGCGAAAACTATTTAAAATGATGGATTACAATTTTTATTACTTTAAATGTATTGCGTTATAAGCTAATGAGCCAAAACTACTATTATGATAATTCATATAAAATTTGTGTGACGTTGCGTGATGGTTACAAAGCTTAAATCTTTTGTTTTATTGAGATGTGTCTGCAATTTATTCATGTTATTTTCGTGATAAAATATGAACTGTAATCTCTGTGTTATTTATCGTACGTTGCAGCAAGTTATAATCCATTATAACACTCTTGAACAGAGTGAGTGTCATTGGAATCTTGGCACGCGGAACGATGTTGCACTAAACATACAAACATTTAGCTAAGTATATAATCTTACTTACGCTGTGAAAACCTACTTTCAAACATCACCATACAGAAAAATGTTCGTATTATTTACTTCTAGGATTAATGAAATTAAATGGGTAGCAATAATTACAAATTATGGTTTTAATAAATGCACTTGGGCTCTCTTTATTTAAATAGAATTGAACGAATTTCTATGTTCAACAACGTTTTGTAATATCGGTGATTTATTATTGCAGTAAAAAAAAGATTGTTGATTAGAAGTGAAAACTATGACGTATTTTAACAAAATGAAATAAAGATATTTTTCAATATTAACAATGAATAAATACAAACATGAAATAGAGGCGACAAATAATGACAAAATACACAGAAATGTTTACATTTTTGTGGATTAAATCTACTCTGACGCCTGCTAAATAAATCTATAAAACCAGAAACAAACATGTAAAAATAAGCCACCAATAACTGAATAGCTGTATCAAAAAGTTTGTAAAACATAATTCTTGGATTACCATGATATTTATTTAAATTTATGATATTTAAAAGTGCAATTCGGTTCCATTTCAATACATATAAGCTTAACTTTACAAAGATTAGCTTTTACAGAAATAAAATATAAAAAGGTATATTTATCAAAATTTTCCCAGCTATTTAGGACATGCGTCGTTGAATATTTAGGTGTATACTCAAGAAATAAATCTAATATGGATAAAAATATTAGAACTGACGCATCGAGTTTCACTTGGTCAGATACTATTATGATCATAAATTATTTGTTTGTTTGTTTGTTTTGAATTTCGCACAAAGTTACTCGAGGGCTATCTGCGCTCGCCGTCTGTAATTTAGCAGTGTAAGACTAGAGGGAAGGCAGCTAGTCATCACCACCCACCGCCAACTCTTGGGCTAATCTTTTACCAACGAATAGTGGGATTGATCGTAACATTATAACGCCCCCATGTTTGGCGCGACGGGGATGCGAACCGCGACCCTCAGATTACGAGTCGCATGCCTTAACACGCTTGGCCATGCCGGACCATGATCATAAATCTAAGTTAAGTCAATTATCCATTTTTTTAAATTCTTAATACAAAATTTAGGGTTCAATGTATAGCAATACATCAGTACAGATATTTTTGGTTTCAAAAAATAAAAAAGGAGGACCACATTTCCGTCTTTAAGATCGAACTTCCGAAATGTTTATGGTTATTGAGATTCTTAATTTGTGATTCATCTTAATGTTTATTTCACATGAGTCCTTAGTATGATGGATATTGGTTTTCAAATTTAATCACTTTCTATAGTTAAGGTTTTCATTTCTTAGTGATATCAGTTCTTTACACACACTGGTCACAGTATATAGATCACTTATAAACGATGTGAACTGGTCACAGTATAAACGACTGGTAGTCCTGATGCCCTCCTCCCCACAATAGCACAACTTATAAACGACTGGTAGTCCTGATGCACTCCTCCCCACAATAGCACAACAGAATGTCTTCGGGCTTATAACACTAGAAATTTCGATACCCGTGGTGGGCAAAACACAGATAGCTTATTGTTTAGCTTTGTGGTTTAGTTAATTACGAAGAAACCTGATGGTGGATTAAGTAGCTTTGTAAACATGCTAGAATAAATAAGATTGTGTTATTTTGTGTTGTGAATGCAGCATGTTTCTAACAGCAAAAGTTTTTTTCCTTAAACATATTTAAGTTTTGCCAACTGAAGTTATATTTTAGATTTAAAAAAAACACATTGGATTTTGAAAGAGAGTCAACGGGCGAAGAACTAGTAGCAGTTTATATTCGAGAGTCTGAAGTTTATAAAATTATTGAATAATTAAATTACTTTTCAAACTAAAGTTGCTGTGTATAGAAGCGAATGTTTTAATAAATTTCTAAAAAAAAAAAAAAAAACAGGTACAAAGTCTTATCTGTTTAATGCTTCCGACATCTAGCGGGTCAGGTTATGAATTTTCATGAAAAAACAGAATTATTTTTAGCTGCTACACCTGTGTATAACAATTTAGTCTAATGAACCAGTGAAGGGCTTTACACGTTTTCATAAAGACACTTATTCCACGAAGGTACGGAATATGGACAATCTATTTCAATGAAATAGTTGATGACACATGAGTTGAAGGAATAACTGTTGTAATCCACAAGTAATAAAATACTGGGATTTAGGTTTATTGTACCTTTGATGAAACTAATGTACATTTATGAATACCATATATTTCGATTATACATTTCCAATGCTAGTTTTATATTATTTCGATGTTTTGATTTTGTAGAATAAAAATTATATTCTTTTAATTTTCATAAGCAAAAAAAGAGAGCAAGTTATAGTTTTTTGAAGAACCACCGAAACTTTACAAGGTGTCCTGAAGCTTTACAAGGTACCTTGAAGCTTTAAAAGGTATCCTGAAACTTTACAAGGTATCCCTACAAGATAGCTGAAGCTTACAAGGTATCCTTCCTGAAGAACCCTGAAGCTTTAAAAGGTATCCTGAAACTTTACAAGGTATCCTGAAGCTTTACAAGGTATCCTGAAGCTTTACAAAAGCTTTACAAGGTATCCTGAAGCTTTACAAGGTATCCCTGAAGCTTTACAAGGTATCCTGAAGCTTTACAAGGTATCCTGAAGCTATACAAGGTATTCTGAAGCTTCACAAGGTATCCTAAAGCTTTACAAGGTACCCTGAAGCTTTACAAGTTATCCTGAAGCTTTACAAGGTATCCTGAAGCTTTACAAGGTATCCTGAAGCTTTACAAGGTATCCTGAAGCTATACAAGGTATGTCCTGAAGCTTTACAAGGTATCCTGAAGCTATACAAGGTACCCTTAGATTTCTTATGTTCTCTCGAGGCGAATCATATTCTTTAAAATTAAGTGTCGACTCGAATACGTTACATCTTTTTGTTCTGTTGTTTCGCATCATACAAACTTGTCAAACTAAGTGTATACAGTTTCTCTTTATTTCTTGGCCCATCATGGCCAGGCGGGTTAAGGAATTCGACATGCTCGCCCTTTCAGCTGTACGAGTGTTATTATGTGACGGTCATTCTAACTATTCGTTGGTCAAAAAGTAGTTCAAGAGTTGGTGGCGGGTAGTGATGATTAGCTGCCTTCCCTCTTGTCTTACACTGCTAAATTAGGGACGGCTAGCAAAGATAGCTCTCGTGTAGCTTTGCGCGAAAAACAAACCTCTTTATTTCTTACTGAGGCAACAAAATTGAGTGCTTTACGTATGTGAAAATTCTTGTTCATGCCTTATGTCGTTTCCAATATTTTAGACAATGTTTGACAAACCAATGAAAATAAATTTTATTACAATTTATTAACAAAATTACTGCATAAAAAGAAACCAGAACTCAACACTGATGATATGTTTATTTCTAATCTATTTCATTGACTCTTCTTGACTAATTAGAAGAGAAAAAGTATTCTTTTTAAAATTACATATTACTTAAAAGAAATAAAAATATTAAATTGTCTATTACTGATAGAAATATTATTTGTTTGTTGAATTTCGTGAAAAACCTATTCGAGGACTAACTGCTATAGCCGTTCTTATTTTATAAATGATAGACTAGGCTAAATGAAAGGCAACTAATCAACGCCACCAAATTTAAAGCTATTATTTAAAAACGAAACGAAAACTAGGATTGATCGTGACTTAATAATGCCCCCATGGCTAAAAAAGCGAGCGTGATCGGTGGTGAGATTTGAACTCACGACCCGCAGACGGCGAGCAGAGACCCATAACCACCATGCTCCAATAGAAATATTTAGAAATGCCATTTTTAATCCGTAAAACGTGTAACAAATTGCCCTGTCATGTCAATTGTACATAATGTTGAAACAGTATTAACGCTACGAAAACAAAATATATTTAGCGATGCAGAAATGCACCAGTTATAACCACAAAACATACATTTTTTTTTAATTTTATTACATTTAAAAGTTACTGTAAGCGTGTAATACATTTAAAAATCGGTCTATAGACTGACACTAAACCATGACATTGACCTGCCTATCATTTGTCTTTCTCATCCTACTAATATATATTTATTCTTACACCGAACTTTCTTTCTGAATAAAAATGTACTTAGACCAACTTGATCTTTCAAACTAAGTCAATGAAAGTGTTCCTTCAACTGTTACTTAACCCTTCAACTGCGGTTTACACCATATGATGCAAGCATTTTGCGCGCAGCATCTATAATGGCCAGTTGCAGAAATTTGCGAATCTTTGCGCATGGGGAGGTAGGCAGATTAACATAAACCGCAAACGAGTGGTTAATTTCTTTTTTAAGTCACTACTATTTTTTAATACCCTCACGTATTATTTTTCAGTGAAGTAAAACCGACTAGCAAGTTACAGAGTAAATTCAGCGAAAAACTAAAAATAAAAAGATACAGCTGATTCGGAGAAGCTTGCCTCCCGCTAGTACAGTGGTATGTCTCCGGATTTACAACGCTGAAATCAGGGGTTCGATTCCCCTCGGTGGGCTCAACAGATAGCCCGATGTGGCTTTGCTATATGAAAACACACACACACTAAGAAGCTTATTTCCATTCGTTTTAGATTAAGAACTTAGAACTTGCTTGTTGCTAGCGGCATTTCATGAAACTTTTGGCAACAGTATTTAAAGACAGA
This sequence comes from Tachypleus tridentatus, assembly GCF_004210375.1. Classification (NCBI taxonomy): domain Eukaryota; kingdom Metazoa; phylum Arthropoda; class Merostomata; order Xiphosura; family Limulidae; genus Tachypleus; species Tachypleus tridentatus. Next base: position 42,224,761 of record NC_134830.1, read on the forward strand.
CCTTTAAGGCAGTTTTGATATTTTTGTTATTCTCGTGGAAATTGTCCAGTAACAGTCAGTTTCTTGCGTTTGTTTAAAAAGTCTTGACTTCCCACTGAATATCTGTGAAAGCTACTTCGCCGGTTAAACCTTTACTATAAGTGTGTAACTCATCTTCAAGGATGACGAATATCTTTATTTGTATGTATTCTTACACAAAGCTCGTAGCGTAAAACTCAGTTCATTGTACAGGGTGGCCCGTAAGTCCCTAGTCATCCATATGTTATTATATTATATTCAATTACGCATGTATTATAAATTTGTTTCTTTTTTTCATAGAAATATGGCCGATGTAAGCCTATTTACACTTGAAAAGCGTATTGTGACAAGTACGTGGGTACACGAGCGCAGGGAGAATGAGGGATAGCACACAGATACACTGGATACATAAGATATATGGATGGGTAGGGAGACTTACGGGCCACTCTGTATATCATTTTTGCACAAAATTTATCCTAACCGAACCTAATATTTTGTGGAGTATTTTTATAACAAGTGGAAACAATTTAATTTAGTCTTATTATAAAAAAACTTAAAGTATTCTTTTGATATTTCACTTAAAAAATGTAATGTTGTTGAAGTTATTTCTACATTTTCAGAACCCTATACATATGTCAAATACATTTATATATAAAGCTTTTTAGCACTGTTTTACTAACAGACTCTCATAGAGTTTCGTTTGAATATGAATAAAGATAATTGCTATTCGACGTACAGCATTAATTGTTGATGGTTATATTAATAAGATCATGGGAAACAATGAACACCAAATGATGTTATTTGGTCATTGTGATTGTCATTTACTTTAGTAATCTTTGAGATGGCATGATAGACATCCCAAAGATGTTATATTCAAAACAGTTATAGCCTGTCTAATGGTCTTTCTGATGTTTATTTATGGCGGTACGTATCATGGGACTCCTGCTTCGTTCAAGAATGTAACAGATGCCTTAAGCAGTATACATACTTAGTTTGTTTTTTGAATTTCGCACAAAGCTACTCGAGGGCTATCTGCGCTAGCCGTCCCTAATTTAGAGGGAAGGCAGCTAGTCATCACCACCCACTGCCAACTCTTGAGCTACTCTTTTACCAACGAATAGTGAGATTAACTGTAACATTATAACGCCCGCACGGCTGAAAGGGCGAGCATGTTTAGCGCGACCGGGATTCGAACCCGCGACCCTCGGATTACGAGTCGAACGCCTTAACACACTTGGCCATGCCGGGCCGTACAGACTTAGGAATTGTCATGGCCTAGTAGTTAGAGAACTCTAATTAAAGGCTGTGTGCGGGTCACGGAAACGAATCCTCTTATTCCAGCCACAGGGGCATTATGATGTTACGGTCAATCCTAATATTCCCTGATAGAGAGTAGCCCTAGAGTTGGCGGTGGGTGGTGTTTTCTAACTGCTTTTTCTTTAGTTTGCATTTCAAAATAAGGGATGGCTTTGTGAGAAATTCAATAAACAAGTAAAGCATGTTACCATGTTGAGTATTAGACAACTATTTTCAGCTCCTTATTTTGTCACTCTAAAAATTCAGGCCCTCTGGTGGCCATGCCTGATTACCATAATTTTGTATTTCCTAGATCCTCCTCCAAGAATCGTCGCTCTATAACGGATAGTGTTCCCTTTATTGGAGAACATGTTACAATGAAACAATACAGATATATTATTTTAGTAGTCAAATAAGTAGTCACAGTTCAATAAACTGTGCCCGGCAAGGGTCAATTGCAAATTTTCTCTTTGTCAACCTGAAGATGACCTAAAAAGGTCAAAACGTTGTTCTGTATTTTATTTTAATTAAAGTGCTAATACTTATACCAGCTGTCTTGAGAATAGAATTTAATATTTCGTTGTCATTAAATATGAATCCACTTAGCTATTATAATATCTACCTCTCTACACGTTCACTTATCTTTTGTCTACACGTTCACTTATGTTTTGTTTACACGTTCACTTATGTTTTGTCTACATATTCACTTATGTTTTGTCTACATATTCACTTATGTTTTGTATACACGTTCACTCATGTTTTGCCTATATATTCACTCTCCTCTTTATCTATCAACATCTATTTAGGTTTTAATTTTTATTCCATCTTGCTTTTCTACTGCAACTCATCTGATTTATCTTTGACGTACTTCAAGTCTCTATTAGACAGGACACGGCAGTAAAAGACACTTAACTTGACAAAGCGATACATCTTGTTACAGGCCTTTACTGAAAATATGTGGAACATCCAAAAAGGTCACAAAAAATTATACTTCATCAAAATATCCCCTCCCCACTTTGAAGGATGAAATTGTGATTGATTGGTCTTGAATTATTAATGCATGAACAGATATGTTTACTTCAAGCAAAAATTCGCGAATTTCTAGCGATGGAATACATAATCCAATAATGAACGTGATAAAAGACGTTATGATAAAGCCATGGTCTTTAGTAGAATATGCATTGTACAACAACCGTAAGTGGCCAGTTTCTCATGGAAAGATTAATAAGATGATTTCTCATGATTGATCGGTTTAAGGTTAAGAAAAAAATATTTAATTCTCTTGTAGCATGTTCGGGACAACAAGTATCTGTTACATTTCTTTGAAATTGTTTTATATTACATTATTACAGAAAGGGAAAATAATAACAAGAAACAGGAATAAATGGACGATATTTGGTGTCAGTATTACACTCTTGCTGAGACTATTCTATTTCCTTCAAATATTCAATGACTTTTCTCGAATTTTTCGAGATTGTTTGGTGTGTTCGCTTTATTAATGTTTAATGAGAACAGTCATTCAACTTCACAAAACCATAATGTTTAAAAATAATCTGAAGACGTTTATTAAAAGAACTTCATAGTTTGAATGTTTCTGTTTTTATAGACTGACATACTCAGATTAAGTGGAAATATTCAAGTTATGGATTTAAGCCTCAAATCCAACGAAATATTTCTAGACGGTTGTTGTCATCGATCACTCCAGTGGAATTTCCGACAAAATACATCTTGTCTTTGACAAGCACAGACAAAATACGCGTTACATAGATGTATATAGTATTGTCTAATGTTCTGTTATGTTTGCATCTACTGAACATATCGAAATTCAATTTTCACTTGCATGAGAAGATGGAAATTCTACAAAAGTACAAGATGTCCAATGTGTCCTCACAATCTTTACTTCGAACGGTCGAAGTTTATTATTTATTCTTGTTTAATTTCTACTTTACTTTATTACAACAAATTGCGATTTAACATTTCAAATCCTGAAAGCTGGAAAAAGGTTGACAACATAAAATTGAAACAATTTTTTATATATCACTGATGTTTGATGAAACAGAAGCCAGAGAAGGTATTGCTGCGTTTTTTAAAGAATAATCAGAAGAATTCAACAACCAAGAACGAACTATTATGATATTTGTGGCATACTTCACTAAGTGCCTTCAAAAGTTGCCATCAACTGTTAGTTATGTTTGGAGTTGCAAGACAGAACAATTCATACAATGAAATAACAAAGAAACCTTCACCATAAGGTGTCAGCTGTACTCAGAAGTTACAGACGAAGTAAATTAACACGTTATTGATTTGACTGGTAACATGGTAAAGGAAATAATCTTTCACTTGGAAAGAGATCTAGTATATGGACGCTAAAAGAGGTCCTAGTGATTGCAGTAAAAGCTATATAATGGATCGAAGTAATAAGTTTGGCCTGCAACAGCGGGTTCGTAGTGCCAAGACAATATCAGCGCAAACTTCTTATTAAATTTGCTAACATAGTCCATAACAAAAATCGAATAGTGTTTAAGTGTTATCGTTTTTAACTTAAGAAAATTATTTGCGATCAAAAACTTAACGTCAAAATGGACGGTAGTGTTACTACTGTGTACCAAAATACAAAAATATGGGGTACCAAGAGTAAAATGGCTGGTGTGTACATAACATGGCACGTTTCCGAAGCATAAACTTTGTAGTAACCATAACCGTCCCAAATTTAGCAATGTAAGACTAAATGGAATGCAGTTAGTCATCACTACCCACCGCTAACTCTAGGGTCATTCTTTTACTACCGAATAGTGATATTCATTGAACATTATAACATCCACCACGGCTGACAGGGCGAGTATGCTTGGTGTGACGAGGATTCAAACCCGCGATCCTCATATTACGAGTCGAGCGCCTAAGCCACTTGGCCACGCCTGACCAGTAAGTTTCAGCCCTGATAATTTTACTAGCATCACTACACAATATTTGATTTGTCAATGCATAAACACCTGGAAACCTACTTATAATAAAGATGTGACAAAAAATTTCAACCAGTAATTAAATAATAAATTATTTTTGTAATTAGCATTGGGACTATTATATTAATTATTTCTAACGTTTAATCACAAATATAATTAACTACAATCAAGTTACTCGTGTTCAGAAAAATCATTTATTGTTTAATTTAGAATTTCGCGCAAAACTATTCGAGGGCTATTTGCGCTAGCCGTCCCTAATTTAGCAGTGTAAGACTAGAGGGAAGGCAACTAGTCATCACCACCCACTGCCGACTCTTGAGCTACTCTTTTACCAACGAATAGTGGGATTGACCGAACATTATAACGCTCCCACGGCTGAAAGGGCGAGCATGTTTGGTGCGACTGGGATTCGAACCCGCGACCCTCAGATTACGAGTCTAACGCCTTAACCCACCTGGCCATGTCAGACCGAAATCATTCATCCCACAAAGATAGTGAAATGTACATAATCTGTTTTTGTCTCAAAATTGATTTACTTTATATTCAACAATCACTTTGGCAACAATAATTGTTATACTGGATTCAGTTATTTATATCTATGCATTTTTATTTATATTTTTTATATTAACAAAACTATTGTTTTCAGGTATATTTCCACGAAAAGCCCTTTTTTTAAAATAATGTATGAGATTTTGTATTTTATATTTAGTAAATGTGTGTGTGGTTTTCTTATAGCAAAACTAGATGGGCTTTTGCTAATTCCACCCAGGGGAATTGAACCGCTGATTTCAGGGTTGTAAATCCGTTGACTTACAGCCTTACCAGCGGGAGACTGTTTGGTAAGAAATTTAGATCACAAGAACACTTCATTTTACCAATGCTTCAAGTTAAACTCGTTCTGCTGCTAACCGCACAAACGAACACGAGGAGCCAAAAATTGTACCCGTTAGGTGACTCGAAGATTACTTTTATCATGACGCTATTGGATAATCGTGAATTGGCCAATTCATTTAAACCTGCTGTACTGTGGTGCTGTTGTATAATGTTACTGCAACACAAAACTGTGTGGTGTACCTTCTAGCGTTACTACTTTACTTTCGAACAGTGCTATTTTTTTATGAGGAAACTTTTCAGTATTCTACAGATATCGAAAAAGGCCTTCCTTAAGAATAACAAACATGTGCATATCATCAGTAGTGAGTAACGGTCTTACGTGAAAAGTATCGCTTTCCATATTCTAACATTCTTAAAGTTTACGCGACAAAACATGTTGCCAATATAAAGTGCTTTGATGGGATGTATGACGGCTAAGATACATGTATAATGTTATTGGATCACGTTTAAACTGGAAAATGCATGAATAATTGTAAACATTTCAACGATTTCAATACACGTACAAGAAAACTGCTGTACAATAGTGTTGTATAAAGAGTCTGACAAAAAAAAATGTTAAGTGTTATAGCAGATGTATACAACCATATAATTTAACTATAAATTATAATATGCATATACATATAATATATCCTTATCTATGTAAAGAGTGGTAGTTGTGTTTGAAGTTATTGAAATTGAGAATGTCAGTTTGTGGAAGTCAACAAAAAGAAAAGAAAGAATAAAAACAAATATAGAAATAAACCTGAAATTGATGTTGAACGAAAAATGACCTATGACCCCTTGTTTAAAAAAAAACTTTCAACATTTCAAAAAATAAACAAAACTTTAGTTTTGTAGTGTATTTCTGTATAGTTCCTTTAATCTGGCAAAGGCCCGGCATTGCCAGGTGGTTAAAGCATCCGATTTTGAAGTTAAATAAATGTCAATGTATATCTAATTTATGATACTTGCCAACATGTTTGATACAAATAATTTTCTTTTTTAATGCAAATATATTTAAATTTACAAACAATAACAATTTACAATAACGGTTATTACAACTAATGATATACGCACAAAAATTCTAGAACAAACTTTAGACGATATTGAGTCTTCTTCCTAGTGTAGAACTTCTTTGATATATTATCGAGGGTTCCCGACGAGCGAGTTACTTTTGAGTTGATATACGTACAGTTCACTAAACAGAGACCTAGCTAGCTCTGTGTTTTTCGTTGATCATATGTAGTGATTTCTACCGTTGATGTTGTATAGTCTATTCGTTCCTGGTCAAATATTAGAAGTTCCCGATTAATAAGCGTTAATCACAGTTGCAGCTTTCGAGATTTATAGCATACCAACTATGGCAACCTAATAATAAATACTATCTCTTAGCGAGTCTCGTTGGCTGCATTTATAGGCTTGAGGAAAGTTTCTAGAAATTTCAGCCTGCACAACAATACTAACGATACACTAATGTTTACGTACACACATATATTGTTGATTGAGAACCTTCTAAAACTTTAGTGAATAAGAGGGATTTCACAATACAGATTTAAGAGTATAAGTTACGTACATCTAAATATAAATCTAACTTAAACAAATATCGATATCAAAATGGATATATATATATAATAATAAATCCTTCACATATCCCTGCTTAGAGAATCAAGTATTGGCGTTATACATTTTAAACTAAAATATTATGTATATATATACATGGACAGCAATACATTAAACATAATTTATTACCAAAGAATTATACAACTTCAATGACCATGATAGTAATAACATAATCAGTACTAATAACCTTATGATCATAAAATTACAAGGCACTTAAAAGTGTCTCAACATAGATACTATAAACCCCTTTGACATGAAATATCTTCAAAGCATACTCTTGTAATGATAAACTCCAATTTAACAGTCTTTTGTTTTTGTCCTTCATTTGGTTCAAAAACGTCAACGGGTTATAATCATTGTAAATGACAACAGATTGTTGTGATGGTTTTATTTCCTCAATAGACTAATTCTTTTGGTTACAATTAAAGTTTTTGAAAAATTACAAACAGGGTGTTCAATACTTTTGTCGTCTCATTGTAATACAATAGCACCAGTACCACAATTGCTGCCATCAACAACTAATGCGAAAGGCTTACCAAAGTTAAGTGTCATTAGGACAGCGTAAGTGCACAATAAAGATTGATATGTTTCAAACCACTTGAAACTTTAGTTTTTCTTCATTGGGTTTGCTAATGGTGCAGTGATGCTAGTAAACTTTTAAGAAAACCTCCTGTAATTACCAGCCATTCCCAAAACTCTCACCAATCTTTTCTTGTTGGTAGGAGTTGGACAATTCACAATACAATTTACTTTCACATGACTGATGGGTTATTCAAAAGGTGAGATAGATTTCAAAGGAGAAACAGAAATTTTGTGGTTATGTTTCCTGAGCAACTAAAAAGCATGACAAGTTTTACAAAACTGAGGAACGTCTTACCTAATTTTTGGTCAAAAGAAATGTCTTATAATTTTGTCTCATGTTTTGTTAACACCCAAGTGACTTCTCATGGGAACTCATGGGCAACTTTCAATACTTCACAGCGATATGCTTTCGAAGCATTCATTTAATAAACTACAAGCCAGTCCTTGAAGCTGGCACGTCTGGAAGTCTCCATTTTCTTGTAAGCATGCAATATTTGAAAAAAAATAACCATTTGAAACTTTCGCCAATTCATCTTCTTGGAGTGGATATTTAAATAGTGAAGATACTTGTGGATTCTTTTCTCTCTTAGCGACCAGTTTACTTTCAGCCAAACGAACTTCACCAGACGAACCAGATCCTTAACACTCATCATTGTCACTTAAAGAGGAATTGTCAGTGGGACACTCATCCATAGGATCCCCGTCGGATCCAAAAAAATTCTGAGACAAATCTCTAAAACCATATTTTGAATACATTTTTGGCTTCATTTCTTAGCCTGAGTTCAAGTCACAGCACATGAAAAAAACACATTTGGATTCTCTTCAACAACAACAACAGTGATCGGCTCGTTAACCATTTTAGTTTAAACAACAACTTTTATCCCCAGTCAAACAGTTTTCCAACAATAATGATACACTCTGAACTGGCAGGGTAGGTCTTACTCAAATCACAACTGCTCCCGAAACTAGGTCTGATGCTAAATAGGCCCAGCATGACCACGTGGTTAGGGCGCTCGACTCGTATTCTGATGGTCGCAGATTTGAATCGCCATCATACCAAATATCCTCGCCGTTTCAGTAGTGGGAGCGTTATAAAGTTGCAGTGAATACCACTATTCGTTGGCAAAAGAATAGCCCAAGAGTTGGTGGTGAGTGGTGATGACTAGCTGCTTTCCCTCTAGTTTTACACTGCTAAATTTGGAACAGCTAACGCAAATAGTCCTCGTGTAGCTTTACGCGAAATTCAAAAACAAAAAAATGATGTTAAATAAATGTTATGAATAGTAACATTAACAGAGCCACCCTCAATACCCTGAACAATAACAGACAGGCCTTGATAGTTTTGATGAGGTTTAATCCTGACCATCAGAAGATTTTAAATTAGAAAAGTTGGATTTTTTTAGAATAATCTTCAACTTTAGAGGATTGAACATATACAGATTTTAGTTGAAATAGTATAAATTTATTTTCATGAAAAATGGTTTTATGTGTTAAAATGTAATCATCGGAAAGAATAGCTGCTTCCTGTAGTGTTTCAACTCCGTTTTCATCCAAATAAGTTTTAAAGTTGTCACTTGTACAGTGTTTAAATTCCTCAATTAGATATAACTGTTTTAATTTGTCGAAACTATTCCCAATATGCATATAATTACACTATCGATCAAAATAAATTTCATTTTGTGCGTAAATTCTATATAAGGTTAATTATCTTGCTTGCGATAACCTCGAAACTTTTGGCGATAAGCTTCCGATACTAACTCATATGCTTTGAGAATAGCTAATTTAATCTTATCATAATTGGTACAGTTATTTAGAGAGAAAGTGGCACAAGCTTCATGTGCTTTACTAGTTAAAACACTGTAATAATAATAATGACCATTTGTTTGTGAGCCATTCCATGGTTTGCGCAACCTTCTTAAAATGTTGGAAACGTTTATCAACTTCGTTTTCATTGATACTTTAACTGATTAAGTTCAAAGCTTTAATTTTTCCTTGGTCGATCAAAGTTGAGTCAAATTTTCATTTCATTAAGCCTAATTTATTTTTCAGCTTCGATACGAACTAGTTCATTCTCGGCTTCAATACGAGATTGTTCAAGCTCGATTTGTTTGAGTTTAAGCTGTATCTAACTTATCTTTACCACTCAACCCCGAATTGCTAGTGGGGACACTAGTGTGTTGTCCCCTAATGTTTCCTCAGACAACAAATCATCAATAATACACTTTTTACTTCATCTTGTCTCGTTGATTTTTGTCTTACACTGCTAAATTAGGGACGGCTAGCACAGATAGCCCTCGAGTAGCTTTGTGCGAAATGCAAAACAACAAACCATATTAAAAATATAATGTATTCTGGAAAGTTTATCCTGTTTGCCAGAAAAAAAACAACAACTCGAATTGTAAAACAGTTGTCGACTGCGCCGTTTTATTTCTGAAATATGTCTTATTTGAATTATTTACGCAGAAACTCTTACGCCTGAAGTTGTAATATTTTACTACTGAAGATAAGTTAGTCTGTATTCTATTATGTGCTTAATTAATTATGTTTAATGCTTTTAAATTTTTATGATTGTAATAAATCAACTTTTTCAGTCAGTTGATAATTTCTATTCTTCGTAAGCCTTGAGATTAAAATGTTGTATTGAATATTTTAAGGGATTAGGAGTCCGTTTAATAAATGTGAAACTCCATAGAGAGGTTAAAATCATTAACTCTTTTAATATCTACAAGTTGCCGGTATCTTTACAAAGACTTTTACATTAGGATTCAAATAGCTAAGAATCTAGACTAAGCAGTCAATTTTTAAAAAAGTCAATTGGACAGTGAGAATCAAATGGTATTTTTTTTGTTTAGTTTTACAAAAAAGGGGATTTGATGTTCTTTCGAGATGCCCTCGTTAGAGAATTTTCTTTGATAATTTACAATGGATGGATAAAAATATTTTAAAAAATTGTTGCGTTAAAGGTAGGAGTTTTAATGCCAAAATATTTTATGTTTAATCTAATATTATAAAACTACAACACCAAAGTTCAAAGGTTAATAATGAAAAAATAAATAAATAAAATCATGATTTATGCTACTTGTCATGAAATCAATCTAAACTTCTCTTAGTGAAAGTTATATCGATCACTGTTTCAGAAGTTCAAGAGGCAGTACTCTGACAACAAAAATTGAAAGCTTCACAATGTCTTTTACAGCTGCAAGAGTTTTCAAATGACTCCATTTTAAACACGTTACACATTACAGAAAGAGTCCTCGAGATGTACTAAAGGAAATGCTGAAGGATCAATACGAATACCTTGAGAAGTAAAGTTTTCAAGACTGAATTAAGTTTGCCAAAATGTGGCGTGACAAATATGCAAAATATGTCTGTGATAATTCGAAAATATCACAACAGAAGTAAGTTTTTTTTAAATATACCTTTCAGCGATATTCTCTGAAAAAATGTTAGAAAATGACTTTTGTACCAAACTTTCGCATATGATTCATAAATTCATATTTTTATACGTTATTTTTTCTACAAACTATTGGTTTTAACCTTTATTATAAACAGTTTACACTGTAATGTCAAGAGAAGAAATATAATTTCTCTCGTTTCTCTTTTTAGTTTGTATTTCTTCTGTTAGGTTTAAGTGGCCCAACATGAATAGGTGGTTAAGGCACTCGACTCGTAATCTCAGGTCGCGAGTTCGAATCCCAGTCACACCAAACATGCTCATTCTTTCAGCCTAGAGACGTTATAAAGTGACAGTTAATCCCATTATTCGTTGGTAAAAGAGTAGCTTAAGAGTTGGTAGTGGATGCCTTCACTCTAGTCTTACACTTCTAAATTAGGGACTGTTAACGCAGATAGCCCCCCTCGTATAGTTTTACGTGAAATTCGAAAACAAATAAACAAAATAAACTGTTAGGTTTAAAACAATTTACTTCCACAAAGGGTGACCAAAGGCTGCCTTGAGAGTTACCTGTTTTAACCACTCGTATTACTGTACTGTAAAACGTATAGAGTATGAATCATGAGAAGGATTATGTACTCGGTAGGCTAAACACAGTGTAAAATATGAGTTTCAAAATAAATAAATGAAAGCATTTGTTACTCCTAATTTATTCTTGAAACAGAACATTTTCGAGGACACTGCAGAATTACATCTAGTATACACAAACTTTGTGATAAAATATGTCATTATGTTTTGTTCATCTGAAGTTACCATAATCATGAATACCAAAGACCATACAAAATTTCACTTTTTTACTTTATAAATAGTTCATATTGTACTATATGTATCATTTTACAATATACTATTAAAAATAAACAAAAAACTTACGAGTATTTCCGACCCAAGCTCGACGAAAATACCGCAACAGTCGCTGGTATAAAGAAACAACAGAAAATATTGCCCCCATAGGGCACCAATCGTGAAGCTGGTAGATTTGGTTCAAGAATATGATTGGATTGCTGGTGTCATCTTCATTGTTCTGTTGTTCTTTCGTCATTTAGTTACAGGTGTCTCCTATTCAGCGTTCTCAACTGCGATGATTAGGCTACATAACTGTAAACTGAAAGACACGGGTATACGTCTATCTGTAATTCTTTTACAAAGACAACGTTTGTATTTTAAAGTCAGCATAACTTTTGGAGTTATAAAACAAGTTAAATAAACCAATAATGTAATGGTGAATATCAGATCATTACTTTAAATGAATTTATCTTATTATTGATGATTTGATATAAGATAAAGAAAAGTCTCAATTTTTGTCTAGCACATAATTTTTATTTTATTACCTGATAATACGAGTGGTTAGTTGAACAATTAATAGTATTTTGTTTAACTACATTATTAGAAAATATTGTGAAAATGTAAGGCAAGACACATGCACACGAACAGTGAGAGTAAATAAATGGCCAATACATTATTTTAGAAAATACAAAAGAAATGCGAATAATTTGTACAAAACATCAGTTAAATCAAATAAGAGGCTCGAAATGGCCTGGTGGTTAAGGCGTTCGACTCGTAATCCGAGAGTCGCGGGTTCGAATCCCGGTCGCACCAAACATGCTCGCCCCTTGATCCGTGGGGGCGTTATAATGTTACGGTCAATCCCACTATTCGTTGATAAAATAGTAGCCCGAGAGTTGGCGGTGGGTGGTGATGACTTGCTAAATTAGGGACGGCTAGCGCAGATAACCCTCGAGTAGCTTTGCGCGAAATTCAAAACAAATAAATAACTAAAATGCAACGATTCGCATTTACGCAATTAAAGGTTTAATAAAGTGTTACATATACTAAAGTTTAAAAGGATTGACTGAATCTCAGAAGATGACATGGGTACATGTACATATTAGTATGAGTTAGAGGTTTATTATATATATCATTAGAAATAATACGTGATATATGCAATGTTGGATTCTGGCATACTGCACATCCGTTGTGTCTTCCTTTGGATGACAGATTAGAATGTTCTTTGTCCTTGCCCTGTGTAAACTTGGATCCTAATTTTTTTAAATTTTAACCCTCATCACATAAGCTAGACAACTTAGGCAACATTTCTGAATAAAGTTTCGTTATATTTGTTCACATTTGTTTGTATTTTCTTTACTGTGCGATTTATTCTCCATATAAAATGTCCATAATCTGTCTTTTGCTGCTACTTTTAAACTTATCTTCTCTATATCAGTGAGCATGAACAGCTCAGAATTTCTGTTGAGGAAGCAGTGTGTGCATTGATCTTAACACTACTAGGAATAGTACGATTGTTGATGCGTGGCATTGTCCGATTTGCTGAATAACAGCCAGTCACAGCATAAACCATCAGCACGTGACTGCAATCTGCTGTAGTATATTTTCATACAATGCAAGGAGAGCAATACAGTAATACAGTGGTACCTCGGTTCTCGAACGACTCCCTTCTCGAACAATTCGGTATTCGAAATATTGTTTGAAAAAAAAAATGTCTCGGCTGTCGAACATAAACTCGGTTCCCGAAACGAGCTGTTGAGGCCCGAACCCCCGAAATAACCCGACTGATGACTCGAACGACCCTTCGACCATTTTCGGCCCACGCCAAGCTTGACCAAAACACTTTACCCGCACCTGTCGCTTAGTCCACACCCCCGCTATAACTTGCTGTGAACGTTTTCGTTTTTTATTTTGTTTTTTTGTTGTTGTTTTTATAAATGTTCTGATTAAATAAGCCAACATGGAGTCAAAGAAGGATAATAAAAGCAGCAAACCAAACAGAAAGGTTGTTAGAGCCACAATAGAGGTGAAAAAAGATCTCATAGCAAAGTATGAGAGTGCTGTTTACGTGTATGACCTTGCTACACAATTTGATATGGCAAAGTCTACAGTATGCACCATACTGAAAAATAAAGAGGTCATCAAAGGAGCTCATGTTGCAAAAGGAGTGACAGTGCCTATGAAACAAAGATCACAAACAATGGAAGAGGTAGAAAAACTGTTGTTGATTTGGATAAACGTAAAACAGTTAGCTGGTGATAGCATTTCTGAGACCATCATTTGTGAGAAAGCAAAGCAGTTGCATGCTGACCTCCTGAAAAACACCCCTGGAACGAGTGCTGATACAAGTGATACCTTTGAGGCTAGTAGGGGGGTGGTTTGAAAAATTTAGGAAGAGAAGTGGCATGCATAGTGTGGTGAGACACGGGGAGGGTGCCAGGCAGAAACAAACCTCATTAGACAAGTTTTTGGTGAGAAACAGGTCCAGTAAGTCTCAAGCAGGTTGTAGCAGTGCAAAGAGACAGAAAAGAGAAAGAACCCCAGAAGGAGAGTTACCTGATGTTTTTATGGAAGGTGACTCCCCTTCCAAACAATAATAACCCTCCTACTCTCCATGTTCCTCACCACCTTTCACTTATGCCATCAACTCTCCTCAGCACAGGTAAAGTGCAGTTAAATTTTCATTTATTGTTTTCTTATTGTGTTTATAGTTTTTGTGGTTGACTTTATGCATGTAAGTATTATTACACAGGTATAAATAAGCAATATTTTTACTTGAAATGCTTCATAATGCGTAATTTTTGGAGGCCTGTAACGGATTAATTTAATTTACAGTATTTCTTATGGGAAAAACTGATTCGGATTTTGAACAAATCGGTTTTCGAACAGCCTTCTGGAACGGATTAAGTTCGAGAATCGAGATACCACTGTATTTACATTTTATGTTCATATTTATCTTCAACGTTATACGTCATATTGTGAAAGCAACGCTTATATGAATAATTTCCTTTTCAAACTGAATGTCTATTTAAAAAAAATAACATTTCAATGGCTAACGAATAGTAAAAAAATAAAAAAACACCACGTACGTGTTTAAAAGATAAATATTTAGCTGTTGTTTGGTAATCGATGAACCAACAATGTAATCTATTCCATCTGTTTCGAAGCACTGAATCCGATTTAACTTTGTCGAAGTTAACAACCGTGAATAAATGAACAGAACAAACTTTGTTATGTTACATGTAACGCAACTTTATAAATAAATCGATCAATGAATCAACGACATACGTATATATGTACGTTTATTGTTACCTTTACGCAGTGATGGGGTACCTGATTATGCTCAAACAACATTATTGTCTTATGGTAATGCGTTCAGTTGATACTTACGTCACTCAAACAGACATTTTTTCCAATGCCTTAAAACAGAAATTTCATATTCGAATATTTGATTAACATTTTTTCAGAATCCTAAAAACTAAAACCAAAATACAATAAAATTGAAATAATTAGACTCGCTATTAATCGACTTTTGTTTGTTTTTGGAATTTCACACGAAGCTTCTCGAGGGCTATCTGTGCTAGCCTTCCCTCTAGTCTTACACTGCTAAATTAGGGACTATTCGTTGGTAAAAGAGTAGCCCAAGAGTTGGCGGTGGGATTGACCGTCACATTATAACGCCCCCACGGCTGGGAGGGCGAGCATGTTTGGCGCCACTCGGACGCGAACCCGCGACCCTCAGATTACGAAGCGCACGCCTTAACGCGCTAGGCCATGCCGGGCCCACATCGACTTTTGTATCAGCCATGGTATCATTCAAGCAATAGAATGGTGTTCTTTGGAACACAATCCCTCCCCCTCCCCCCAGTGGCTGAGCGATAAATTTGAAGCCTTAAAGGCTAAAAACAGAGTTTCGATACCTGTGGTTAGGCATAGTACCAATAACTCATTATGTTGCTTTTCGCTTAACAACGAAGCTTACTCTTCCAATGATTTTGATGAGTGATTCTATTTTTGTCATTCGATCATATGTCGATTCAAAACTTTACTTCTTATAACACACTCTTTGAATCAAATTCCACAAAATATAAAGTGGAAAACAAACACGATGTTTAAAAGTTATATATACTCTTCCAATACAAAACAGTCTTCATCCTAGAAGGAAAATATTTGTATGGAGACTTTACTTAGCAGTGGAACTCGGAAAATAGACCTTAATTTTCCACTACAAGTATAATATTTTCGTATTTGTGGTAGATAGTTAAAGTCTGGTTAGTTGAAAGAGTGTGTTTTTTGGTAAATTCACTTTTCGTGAGAAATAAGAATGACATTTGAATGCAGATTTGTATACTTATTTCTCTCAATACACGAGCGAATCACGTAGATGAATTTTTCACTGTGAAATAAAAATTTTGTACATGTCGTTAAAGTCCATAAGACTTTAATAAAATGTATTAAGAAAGCGTTATAACAGTATTTTTAAATATACACACGCCCAAAACATTACTGGTAAAGTTTGTGTTTGTTTGAATTTCGCACAAAGCTACTCGAGGGCTATCTGTGCTAGCCGTCCCTAATTTAGCAGTGTAAGACTAGAGGGAAGGCAGCTAGTCATCACCACCCACCGCCAAATCTTGGGCTACTCTTTTACCAACGAAAAGTGGGATTGATCGTAAGATTATAACGCCCCCACGGCTGGGAGGGCGAGCATGTTTGGCGCGACGCGGGCGCGAACCCGCGAATTACGAGTCGCACGCCTTACGCGTTTGACCATGCCAGGCCATAAGTTATGTCAATAGGTATATTCGAAATAACAAATTATAGGAAATAACACTATGGAAACTTCAAGTGTTATCAGGATATGATAAAAGCTTAAAATATACATACCTAAAGATTCAAAGGACTCGGAGTTATTTTACCATGGCACTGTTATTGTTTTCTTAACTTGTATGACCATCTATCAATTTATTTAGGGCTAACACTTGTTTTTAAAATTTTAACCGCTAACCCTTGTAACAAAAGATGCCTTTATATAAACAAAAACTGTATTCTGATTTTAAAATGAATATTACACACACACACTATATGATAATACTGGAATAAATTTAATGTCACTGGTACATTGGTACGTGTGTAAACAAACCCAGTGGAAAAGAAAAAAAAAAGAGACGTGTTAATCCGAATATTAGTTTTCCATAGCTTTATATTTATTTTAGTGCAGACAAAGAATAAAAAGCAGTACTTGTATTTATCAGATGTTTAATACATGTACAAAGCATTGGAACAACGTGAAAGAATATGAAGGAATAACACAGGAATAGCTGATGAAGGTAAATCCCTTGGCGTCTGCTTATAAGCAGTGTGGTCTAAACAGCGTCACGTAATTAAGTCTAAAAAATTCAATTACTAACCTTAGGGAAGAAAGCAGCCTGTGATAACCGAAAATGGCGTACAGAGTATCAACTTAGAAACGTTGAGAGTAACGCCTTGTAAGTAGAATATTAAACATGACACCTTGTGAACGGTATAGATATGTTCAACGAAAGGACAACTCAACAAGAACGTATGTGGTCCAGCCTCAGGAGGATTGTTTGTTTTGAATTTCGCGCAAAGCTACTCGAGGGCTATCTGCACTACCTCAAGAGGAACTAAAATATTCATCCTAACTTGAAGAACGAAGCAGATCGACGCGTTTCGCCTTTTCCTGATTAAGTTCCCCAGTTGGTTAAAGACAAATAAAGTAGAACTCACGTTAGCCTTAAAATTCTTTAAAACAGAAGTTACACGTGATGGAGGACTTTCAGTAAAGTTACATTTGTTAAACTAAAGACTAAATCAAAACTATAAAACAGATCTTAATTAAACAAAGTAAAAACATCCTGTTTTACAATGCTGCTACTCAGTCTGTTGGCTTGCATGTATGCATGTGTTGTCTCAGAAGACAAAGTATCATAAGGGGAAGAAGGCAAGGAATATATTTATATATATGACACTAAATGCCCTTAGTATCATATATGTTAACAATAGGTAAGTTTGTAACAGTAGAGTATGTGTTACCATATTATGTTTAAACAAAAGTATTATCTTGTTTTTAACTCGCCATAAAGAAAATGTTTGACATATTTCAAAATAACTGCTTTCATCTATTTGCAATTTTACTGTTGTCTTTGCTCCAATACAGTTGTATTATTGTAAACAAAATTATATTTTGACCCTATAAAAAATCTGTAACTGAAAAATGAAGCTGAAATTCTAAAGATAAACAAGTAAAAGTTTGTAATATGATAATAGTTGGATTCTAAAACTTCTTCATTGCTCTCAAAATATTGTTAAAATTTCTAGGAAAGGAACCTTAGAAGATAATATAGTCTTTAATACTTATGAATAAAATATCCGCATGTTATTAGCACTAGTTTCGTAATGAACGTCTTCATTACTTTTTGCAGCAGAAATAACGAAACCTCTAACAGTGATGGCTTCAAGTTCGAAATCCTAAGAGAAGAATTAACTTTAATTAAACAAGTTGGAAGACAAAACCAGGAAAAAGATAACCCTTATATATGAATAAGGTATGTTCAAATAATAAAATTGAAATCTCGCACTTTTTACAACCTCTTAAATCAGACTTCTGTTATGCAATATTCCTGTAACATTATTGTAACTAAATAGTTTATATGCGTCAACAGGAATGTATAATTTCTTATGATATAATAGTGTATATATATTTTCTTTCTTAATAAGCCTTTGATGAATAAATTAAGTTGAGCTAAAAACAGTTATTTATGTAAAATAACTCTTGACGCACTAAAAAATGTACTAACATTCAATATTGATGTGATAAAAGCATTGTCCTGTGATTATTAAATTTTGGTTTGTTTTACATTTTTTTGTTTAAAACACGTTTAAATTAACTAAATATGTTTTAACTCAATGAAATTTAACTGTGATCCAATTAGTTTCTTATGTATCTATACATTCTTAAGATGGGAATTAGCTTTTCACTCCATTCACGCGTCCTCGTATCAGACAAAATGCAGGCCATTTCTTTCTCTACATAAAACTTTTAAATGTTTTTCTTACAAAACATATGATTTGATTTTTTTTATCACACACATTCTTGGTTTAGTAACACTATGTTCTAATATAAATGTTTTATTTTTACTTAACACTATTAAAATAAAGTTATTTAGCGATACAATTGCCAAACACTATTTCAAAGTAATACGTACCTGAGCAAGGGTTTTCTTTATATTCTACTGTGTTTTTCATCAACAAGAATAACAATAACATTACTATTTTCTGTCTAACTACTCCTCGTAATATTAAACAGCTATAAAGCTACTGTTTTTTAATGTGCTGTGCAACTATTTACATCTGTTCATAAGCATAACAATAGTGATGTTTCATCATTTCTAATTGTCAATATGGCATCCCTGTTTTGAACACTGCAAATCAAATAAACACAACGTAACCACAGAAAACACCCAGACACTAAATAAAGAAACAAACATTAACAAACGCAAAATTAAAGAAGCCTTACTTATACAACAACTCAAGCCCAAAATAAACCAGTACAAAGAAACACCTTTATATCTGTATTAATAAATATAATCTAACATCTCGCATGCCCTCTACATTCCTACACTCAGTTACACAACTCCCTTCAAACATGTGGTTAGCTACCGGTCAGTAACCCTTTCTTTCTTTGTGAACTTGACGATGACCGAAGAAGGTCGAAACGTTGTTCTCTCCTCTACATAATGCTTTCTCTATCCATACCAGCCGTTTTTTACATATATAACATCCCAGTTTTGTCCAAAACTTCGGTTCTGTATGCGCAGTCACGGTAGTGATACGTCACTATTATAGCTTGACTAGAGTCACTCTTGTGCTTCTAGATGTGATTTATTATTTTATTATAAATATTATTCTCCCAAATACTGAAGGCTTCTGAACAGTAGCTATGTGTTAAGTTTCTCTCGATTACTTCAGTGTTTCCTTACACACATAATTATATACATTGTTGATATAAGATAACGTGTTAACAGATTGAATCTCAAGTGAGGATCAAACACTTATAATTGGAGATGTTGAAATTATCTTCCAGTTTTCTTTCATTCCATCACGTTCCGTTCTCCTATCGAATGTTACTGACTGGTTTCATAGTACGACATGTTTCAAGATAACTACGCCTTTTCCCAGTGCTTTTAAACTCTTATTTCAATTTCAACTAAATATTGGTTAATAAATTACAGTAAATCTAAGAAATCATCAATAATCCTCCTAATTTTCTAATCACAAACCATCTTTTATAATAAAAGATTATTATATAAAATATAATATATATATTATATTTATTATATAAAAGATAAGTATAAATATTAAACAGCAACTTAGCAAGAGATTCGAACACAAATATTTTTAAACTCTTTCTGTATTAATGTCATACCAATAGAAAACTTTTAAGAATATTTCTGGAAGAATCTAGCTCCTGCGCTGTCAACGTGAAAAAAATGTTCGTTATTTAATATCACAGATATAATAATAAGTGCTCTTCCTAAAGACGTGTATATTCTGAAATGGGCACCTTTGGGTACACTTTAGACAACAGACACAATATCCAGTTTATAAGGGTTAACTGAGGCTATGTTTAGATTCACAGATCAGCACTGTTAATTTAAGAGCAAGAAATAAAGTACTTAACTTCTGGAGGATGCAGTTGCTCAGCAACAAAGTCCTTGAATTTCATGTTACTGAATTAATTAAATTCCTAAACCTAAGACACTTAAGAACTTTACTTCCTTCTTTGGGTAACTGAGTATTGTTTGGTTTTTTGCCGTATTTTCATCCAATTATTATATTAGTGGTTACATAATGAAGATTTTTATATACATTACCGTAAGTACTTAGAGTTCTTCAATGACTGTAAACACACTGATTTGTGGCTTTATGATGTCTAATCTCAGTTACAGCCCGGCATGGCCAGCTGGTTAGGGCGCTTGACTCGTAATCTGAGGGTCACGGGTTCGAGGGTCGCGCCAAACATGCTCGCCCTTTCAGCCGTGTGAGCGTTATAATGTGACAATCCCCACTATAGGTTGGTAAAAGAGTAGCCCAATAGCTGGCGGTGGGTGGTGATGACTAGTTGCCTTTCCTCTAGCCTTACACTGCTAAATTAGGGATGGCTAGCGTAGGTAGCCTTCATGTAGCTTTGCTATTCAGTAATAGTGAGGAATCTATTATTTAGCAACATTATCTTCTTTAACTGGTAACACCAGAAATGTCCCATTGATAATGTTTATGTATTCTACACCACTGTCAATGCCATAGTGTTATTTTACCGAGATGTTTTTTTTCAGTAATTATAGCTCTGTTCTGTTAAGCCAGTTAGTGTTTTGTCTATTTAAACAATTCAGTTTACACACTTGAACATCCGATGTTTACTTTGGAAGGTCGTAAACTCCTTCAAATATGGTGATGAGACAGCTGTACTAATGTCATTTCAGTGAAAATTTAGGCAGGGTAGACACAGCAGGTTTGAGAACTTGATTATCCATGATTACTCAATATAGATGCTAGAAGTAATGAAACTGGAGTGTTGTTGTTACAAGTACGAGATATAATACAAGAGTAAGTTACTTACACTATGACTTCTTGTCCACAGTTGGATCGAATAGTTCATGAGCTTTAAAGAACTAGAAGATACGGATAACACGCTTAAATCAGCATTACACAGTTGATGGGATCGTGTCATTCTGGAAATTTTTCTGATCTGGGAAATAATGGTTCTGTGGAACTTAAAATTGTAGCAGAGATCCACAAACAAACCAATAAACAATGCTGGAAATGAGTGGTTATTGAGTGTAACTAATAAAACTAATCAAGAGTTCTGGGCAGAGAAGTTAAAGGGTTCAAGCTTAACTTTGCATGGTTTGCTCTGACCTTCACAGTACGAGGAAAGTAGCACAAAAGCTCTCAACCTCTGTCGATTGTATGAGCAATTATAAGTCAAGTGAAAGTTTTGTCAACCTAGGAGCCCTGGTTTTGTATGAAAGTCAGCGTATATAGTATAACTGATATAATGTTATGCAATCTTCTTTGTTTTCACTCAAAAGTTCATATAAATATTATGGTTCTGTATGTTGTATGCAAAGCTACTTTGCAGGGGCGTAAATGGATCGTCACAAAAATTGGTTTGGAGGCTATTGGGTCAGTGCAGGGCAATGTACGAATTTTCAGTTTTGCATTTTGTAATTTTTATGGGCTTTTTTTTGCCACTGCTTTACTCCCTTTTGATGGATCTTCACCAAATTTGACACGAAGGTTTGTTAGGCTCATTGCGAAAAAGCCTTCTGCTAGTACAGCGGTAAGTCTCCGGATTTACAGATAGCCCGATGTGGCTTTGCTGTAAGAAAACACACACACATACGTGCAAATATGTGGTTTTGTGTTTTGTCGTTTTATGTTGTTGTTTGTTTTACAACGTTGATGATGTGACCACTTGACAAGTTCTGGAATCAAGGAGATTAACATGATGGTTTGGGAGATTTTCTGAGTAATATTCAGGTTATTTACGAAATAATAATAATTAATAATAGATTATGTTAAAACAAATAATTAATATACTGTTAAATAATCCTTAATTCTTAGGTTTTGTGACATAAAGAGAATAGACGAAAAAGAACAAAAATTTTAACCATTTCATTCTGTAAAAGATGTTGTCAAGCAACTTGCTAATATAAAATGCACTAGATATAACACAGTGTGGTGAGAATACATCCTCTTTTACTCCGAGGTTCTTATTAATAACTGCATAACCCAACTCAAGTATTTGTGCAGACTGTGAATCAGTTGATAGTTGTTAATACTTTAAGGTTGCAGATATTTTATATATTATAAATATGACGTTTGGAATGAATCAAGGACTGTCCAATACACTACTACAAGGAAGGGGAGAGATAAAGTAAGCTTTGTATTCTGTGTGTTTGTTTTGAATTTCATCCATAGCTACTCGAGGGCTTTCTGCGCTAGCCATCCCTAACTTAGTAGTGTAATACTAGGTGGAAAGCAGTTAGTCATCACCACCAACCGCAAACTCTTGGGCTACTCTTTTACCAACCAATAGTGGGATTGACCGTCACATTATAACACCCCCACGGCTGAAAGGGCGAGCATGTTTTTGTGACGGAGATTTGAATCCGCGACCCTAGGATTACCGGTCGACTCCCTTTAGCACAACTGCGCCGGGCCTATGTGTTTGTATGAGACATACCAGCTTTACATTTGTTCTTACTGACTACTGTGAAATGGTCGAAGGATAATCTATTGCTTGTTAAGATTGAATACATCCAAATTTAGCTTTAATAATTATTCCACACTTTAAAGTTGATATTAAACTGAGTGATTATTTATGTATTCTAATTATATTTTGACTGTGTTGATTCTAACTAGCACTATTACTTTGTAATTGACTAAATTGTGTTATTGACAACCAGATATAAACATATGTTTGTGTGCTAAAGAATGTATTACGTAATATTTCCCGAAATGCCACAGGTTCAATTAGGACTGAAATTATCATTATTTTATCTATAACTAAAACAGAAAATGAACTTATATCCTAAGCTCACCAGTGAACGATACGCTTAACATGTTTTGATATTCCCCAGTGAAGTTGATTGGGTATTGAGTGTTATGATATGTTTTAAGTTAGGATTAATAATTCTGCTTACCACTGATTTAATGTTGTTATTATGGGTGTTTTCTTAGAGCAAAGCCACATCGGGCTATCTGCTGAGCCCACCGAGGGGAACCGAACCTCTGATTTTAGCGTTGTAAATCCGTAGACTTACCACTGCACTAGGAGTTATTAGTTTGAGTAAGTTTATGTTTTATGGTGCCTGTACAGGTGTGTCTGATGTGTAGTCTTAGTGAAGGGTGTTAAAGGTGTTTTTAAGTTTTGTGAAGCTTGGGTGTTCTTAAATCTCAAGTTTTTCTCGTCTTTGTCTGAGGCAATTGATATTCACATGAAGCCTGCCATTGATCGTGAAGCTACGATACAAATGTAAATGATTCAACAGTAATAAACTGCCTTTAGCTGTTGTGAAGACGTGACTAATTAAGTAATAATTTGATAAATAACATTCGTTTCTTAGGTTAAAATAAAAGAAATATAATTATATTACCACATATTTTTCTTACAAAATACATTGAATATAAAAAGTACGTTATTTTGAATTTATATACAGGTAGAATAACGCAGATTTTAACAAATAAAGCTGTTTCTTTGTACGTTTTTTTTCCATGGGTTTACTGTGGATTTTTCATGATAAGACACAACGTGGAAGAAGAGAAATTGTAATATATTTGAACATTTCTTAAAGTAAGCAAATTAACACAACTTTTTAAAAGGAATATCGATTATAGTTTTGGATTTATTATTTTTTCTATACAAAATTTAGCAAGCTATTAACAAAATATATAAGTCTGTTGTACACAAAATATCAGATGTGTTACCAAAGCATTTGTTCTCAAGATATATATGTGAAGTAACGACACCAGTCGAACACTGACCGACAAATCATAGGGCAATGTGGTGTTTATGTAACTAATAGAATTGCTTTTCCATCGTATAATTTGCATATTGCAATTGGCAAACCTCTATAATCTCCGAAATGCATAACTGCAGTTTTTAAACATATTTATATACCTGGTGTTCACTCTTCGCAAATATGAATTGTCGCTAAATACACAACGAGTGTGAAATGAATAAGTGATAGTTTTTACATCAAATATATAGTGCCGACTTTAAAGGCACTGTAAAAGAGGGTGGATTGCGCACTTTGCCCTTGCCTTTAATGAAGATGACCACAATGAACTTCTACAGAAAGTAATACACGTAATTCAGAAATTCTAATTGATAAAACAGTGGATCGAATCTAGTGCTGAGTAGAGTGAAGAAATTAGTGTCTGTAAAGTTCAAAGCGATTGCTTCTTCTTTCCGTGCTGTAGAAGTTAATATACAATACACAAATTGGTTTACAGTTATCAGCCCTTATTTGTCAATGGTTCCATCTATCACGATGCGAACTGACATATATTATCAGATTTGTTAATAAATACAATGTTGTTATTGTTTTTGTTACCACCGTTTCGAAAGCAAATGCACTTTGATTAATATATTTCAACATTTTAATGGTAACCATCTTAGGTATTACGATTCAGTCAGGCTATATCAAGTCATAAACGTCTATCTTGCTTGTCATTATATTTGTGCTAAATTATCATTCGAATTTGACGTGTAATATTTTAAAGCTTTTATCTACAGCTATAATTCTATTTGACTACTTAAGCTTTACGTTCCCTTCACTGGCGGTTTTCAATCATACATTTATCAAAAGAACAGTGTGATATAGAAGCACATATAGAACTGAAATATAAAGGCTCTGAGATTAAAACTGATAAAAAACGTGGATCTGCCTGTCAGATAAAGTTCAGGTTGGTAGTAAAAGAAATTTAATACATGGCCATGATTTACCCTTGTGGAATTAGAGGATATAACAGTTTATGGTTTGAATGAATATTTTGAACAAATTCAAAAGTCGTGACATGATGTATGTCAACAAGGGAAAACAAATAATTGTGTACGCATGCTTCATGGGGTGTGGAACTGTTACTTCAACTTTTTCTTCAGATTCTAAATGTCATTCTCCCCTTTAAAACTTTACCTTTAACATTACTTTTAGAACTTTAACTTAAAAAGAAAACGTTTTACTATAAAGCAACACCAGAGCTATATTCACTAAGGGGCCACACGTAAGGAACCATCAGTTCAGATAAGAGCTTTTGAAAAATCCTTGAAGCAAGCCCCACAACACCTGCAGAGGCAGGAATATGCTATTTGGAGGTAAAAGACATAGAATAATTAGGTGTAGAAAATCTGCAGACTTTAAGATAAATATCATGACGATATCGTGTTTACAAGGTTGCTCTTGTCTCGTCAAACCATCATAACAAAGGTTCAGTGCAGCGCTGTATTCCCACAGGAAAGTCAAACAGGTGAGCATCTAATGTAATATTATTTTATCACACTACTTTCCACATGTCTTTATTTCAATCTGCTTTTTCCGATGTGATTTTTCAAAAGTTTTTCCAGAATTCTTAGATATCCTGTTGAATAAATTTACCATGGTAAGAACCGATAAGAGATGGATTTTCCAATCACAAGCAGGAACAAACAAAAGTAGGTTTCTATCAACCTAGATCATAAATGTAGAAATTTAGATACACCTGAGATAAGAATTATAGATATGTTAGTCTTCACATATGCACATCACAGCTGTGCTGTATGTAGGTTTTCATTTACGAACATCACAGCAGCGCCGCTGTAAAACGACAGATTGACTCTACAACAGAATGGTTATAAGATATTGAAGTCATTGTTTGACTATTACCGACATATTAAAAAGACCTTTACACTAGGAGAAATATAAAGTTTTAGGTAAACTAGGAATAAACGTAACACGTTGGACGTCATAACATTCATAAATACACTGTTGGCCAAAATCTTAAGGCCAATGAATATAAAGAAAAAATATGCATTTTGCGTTGTTAGACTCAACCACTTATTTGAGTAGAGCTTCGAAAGATGAAAATAAGAAAAGGGAAAATAAAAAATTAAAACCATTTTTTGCATTTAATAGGGAAAATGTGAACACTGTGAAATTAGCCTAAATATTAGCTGGTCAAAAGTTTAAGACCATACCAAACAGAAGTCCTAAACAGGGTAGGAAATGCCCAACAAGAGGTCTCAGTAGTGAGTTGCATGGTCGTCATTGCGAATATCTTCGAACATTCACTTTGGCATGGTCGATATAAGCGTTTGCAGAAGGCTAGTTGGAATGTTATTCCAAGTGGTGAAGATGGCTTCACGAAGATCATGCACTGTTTGGAATATGCACTGTGTTCATTTCTATAGACTTCCCTTGCCATCCACCCACAAACACTTTCAATGGGGTTCAGTTCGGGCAAACACGCTGGATGGTCCAAAAGAATCACGTTATTCGCCATGAAAAAGTGCTTTGTCCTGCGAGCATTGTGGATTGCAGCGTTGTCCTGCTGAAAGATCCAGTCATTTCCAAACAAACGAGGGCCTTCAGTTAATAAGGATGCTCTCTCTAACAAGCCAATATAGCCAGCTGCTATTTGACGCCCCTGTATAACCTGAAGCTCCATTGTTCCATGGAAGGAGAAAACATCCCAGATCATGATGAAACCTCCTCCACTGTGTCGTGTAGAAAATGTATCCGGTGGGATATCTTTTTCGTGCCAGTAACGTTGAAAGCCATCTGGACTGTTCAGGTTAATTTTGTTCTCATCAGAGAACAAAACCTTCGTTCACTTTTCTACGTCCCGTGCTTGGTGCTTTTCAGCAAAGTTTAACCGAGCTGTTTCGTGGTGTGGAAGGAGGCGTGGCCTTTGAAGATGTTTACGGTTTTTAAAGCCTTTCTCTCGTAGATGCCGTCTTATTGTTCTTGAACTGCCTTCTGCATCCGTTAGGGCCTTAATCTGGTACGACGATCGGCTGGTGTCTTGCCGGACAACTCGTTGAATCCTTCTGCTCAACGCCGGCAAAATTTTCTTGGGCCGACCACTTGAAATTCTCGTTTCGTATCACTTAGTGTCTTTTAAGAAATTTGCAACAACAGCTTTACTACGCCCAATCTCACCAGTGATGGCACGTTGAGAGAGACCTCGCTTTTGTAGCTCAACAATTCTGCCATGTTCAAACTCTGCCAACTTTTTAGCCTTTGCCATGTTTTTAACCAATGTAACACAGGAGATGTTGACAATACTAATGCTTGAACACAAATGACTAAATTTCGTTATGTGTTTGCCGATTAACGCTTCGTTTCAGTATGGTCTTAAACTTTTGACCAGCTAGTATTTAGGCTAATTTCATAGTGTTCACATTTTTCCTGTTAAATGCTAAAAAGTTTTTTATTTTTATTTTCCCTTTTCTCATTTTCATCTTTTGTAGCTCTACTCAAATAAGTGGTTGAGTCTAACAACGTAAAATGCATATTTTTTCTTTATGTTCATTAACCTTAAGATTTTGGCCAGCAGTGTATATGCACAATTAAGTGCAGAACAAGTGAAAAGGTAACCTATTACTTTTTCAATTTTATACGTCTGATAGTAATGTAAAATACAAAATCTCCAGTCATCCTGTCATAACTCTATCGTACTTAATAAAATTAAACATTTTAGAAACTGGTAAAACTAAAGAACAGTTTGTAGTTCTCAATAAAAGTAGCAAATACTGTGAAATGTTGCAAGTTGATTTAAATTTCTTTAATAATGTTTCACGTGTAAAACTATCATTCTTCATTTATTTTAGGAAAAGTTTGGTTTATGAAACTTTCTTTGTTTATTTGGTCTTGGTGGTGTGTTGTGTCAGTATTTTTGTAAATAGTTTACTTTCGAAGAAAAGAAACCCACGTGTAAAGTTACTTCTCCAGAAAGTCCTGGTTTTTCTTAAGAATACAAATGAGATTTATTCCTAAAGTCAGTTAGGATAACACAACAACGAAACAGAATGGTGAAAAATGTTAATATAACAAAATATTAAAAAATCTTAATACAACAATGAAGCACAACACTCGATAAAGTTAACACAATAATGAAGCAGAAAACTGGGAAATGTTAACACCACGATGAAGCAGAAAACTGAGAAATGTTAACAAAACAATGAAGCAGAGAATCGAAAAATGTTAACGTAACAATGAAGTAAAATACTGAGCGCTGTTAATACAACAATGAAACACAATATTAAGCAATGTTAGCGCAACAATGAAGCAAAAAATTGAGAAAAGTTAACACAACAATGAAGCAGAAAAAATGAGAAAAGAAAAATGTAAAATGAAACAGAATAGTGAAAAACGTTAACATATTCACTTTTCACGCCAAAATAATGTAACAAAAACATTTGTTAAATTACTCTTTTCATTTTCCCAATATAAACAAATTATTTGAATTCCCAGTATAGGATTTTGTGTTCTCAGTAAATTATAGTGATATTATATGCTCTTAACAGTAGAAAAAACATGTATATAGAAACTCGTTTTTTACAAAAGTATTGCGTGAAAACTTAGTGCCATGTATAGTCGATATGCACGTGCCCTCTGTTCTATTAGGTTCCATTGACCGTGGAAACTAACGAATATGGGCTATACTGAGCAAATCAGTTAGATGAATAAAAACCCACTATGTTTTGATGGAATCTTGTAATACCACTCCTATACCCTGTTTGAGTCTTGAAAAACAATACTGTCTTGACTGAAACTTGCAAAACCATATTTATGTGTTGAATAAATCCGGTAAAACTATATTTATGTGTTGAATAAATCCGGTAAAACTATATTTATGTGTTGAATAAATCCGGTAAAACTATATTTATGTGTTGAATGAGTCTTGTAAAACATATTTATGTATTAAATGAGTCTTGTAAAAACATATATTTGTGTTGATTGACTCTTCTAAAGCCACGAGACTGATCGTGTAGTTATATAACATCTCTGCAGTAACACTTGACTCACCTGAGAAATTATAGAGGTTTTT
This sequence comes from Tachypleus tridentatus, assembly GCF_004210375.1. Classification (NCBI taxonomy): domain Eukaryota; kingdom Metazoa; phylum Arthropoda; class Merostomata; order Xiphosura; family Limulidae; genus Tachypleus; species Tachypleus tridentatus. The sequence continues at coordinate 42,253,966 of NC_134830.1, forward strand.
TTCTTTTTCTCTTCCAGACAAGCGAGCTCTATTACGTTCAAAACATTACGGTCGAAGTTGAATAATTAACGATTCTCCAACAATATAATCACAACGCCCTCTGCCACATCAGAAAGTTAAATCAGTTTCGAGCATCTTATGATACTGATGTCAAGGGCGTTTTTTAAGTTTCAGGGAGGCTTCACACGACATCATTGGAAATCATCCGAGTGATATTTTCTTTTAGAAACATTAAACAACTGTTTACGTTCTTAGGAAATTTAAAAGATCGCTGAATATATACACTGGTTAATACTACAGAATAGAATAAAAATAAAGAAACGGTACTTGTTGCTGCTGGCTGAAGTAGAGACACCTATAAAAACCAGTTTCTCTCTTGCGACTCGCATGGCTCAACTGTAAAGTAGGTCCAACACGCGACGATTAAAGAAATAGCAGCTAGTAGTTGTTCGTCTCCGGCGCATGACGTGCCAGTGATTGTTCTGTGCACCAATCAATGACTTTGCTCGATGTATATATACATATATGCACTAGGTTAGTACATCAGATGGATGTTCTGCTTAAAATGATAAGTCATTGTATTGCATAATGACTTTATTATAAATACTTTATAAGCCAAGCAGCACACTAGAGTATCTGTTAGCTTAGTAGTGACGTCAGCTTCAAGATACAAGTGCTCTAAAATCATTCACTAAATTCACGTCACATTATTAAACAATTCAAGTCCTTTCGATACATAAAAGTCCCACCGAGAGATTTCTAACCCTAGTATTCTGTATGACGTATTAGCAGCTGCGTAAAGTTTATGAATATCCAGAACTGCTTAATGTTTGTGCTGAAGTTTTATCAAATTTTTGTTGTTGTATTTTTGTTTTTGGAATTTTCGATTTGAATTTTTTATGCAATTGTGTATGTATCTGGTTATAAACTAAATATTTGTTTTATATATCGTTATTAAAACATTATGTGACTGTGTATGTATCTGGTTCTAAGGTAAGCGTTTGTTTTATATATTATTATTGCAAATTATGTGATTGTGTACATAACTGGTTCTATCAAGTGTTTGCTTTATAGATCACCATTATAACATTATGTGATTGTGTATATAACTGTTTTTAAACTAAATGTTCATTTTAAACATCATTATTACAACATTATGTAATTATGTGTACATCCGGTTATAAGCTAAGTGTTTGTTTTATAGATCATTATTACAACATTATGTAATTATGTGTACATCCGGTTATAAGCCAAGTGTTTGTTTTACATATCATTGTTATAACATTATGTAATTATGTGTACATCCGGTTATAAGCTAAGTGTTTGTTTTATAGATCATTATTATAACATTATGTAATTATGTGTACATCCGGTTATAAGCTAAGTGTTTGTTTTATAGATCATTATTATAACATTATGTAATTATGTGTACATCCGGTTATAAGTTAAGTGTTTGTTTTATAGATCATTATTATAACATTATGTAATTATGTGTACATCCGGTTATAATCTAAGTGTTTGTTTTATAGATCATTATTATAACATTATGTAATTATGTGTACATCCGGTTATAAGCTAAGTGTTTGTTTTATAGATCATTATTATAACATTATGTAATTATGTGTAATCCGGTTATAAGCTAAGTGTTTGTTTTATAGATCATTATTATAACATTATGTAATTATGTGTACATCCGGTTATAAGCTAAGTGTTTGTTTTATAGATCATTATTATGGCTATAATTCTTCTTCATCCTATTCTTAAACACACAATTCAGAAATAAACAAGAATGAAAAATAACGATGCAGAAATCTTAAACAATAAAATCAGAGAAAGAAAAAAATGAAAAAGGCAAAAGAAAACAGAAAAGAAAAATGTATTAAAAACTTGAGTTATATTCCAATTTTTATCATGGCGTTGTGTTTTGTTTTCTCTGATGACGGTCTCTTCGGGTAAGTATTATCACTCTAAACTATCAGAATGAAACTGATAAAGGAAAAGAAATGAAAAGGATTTTAATACAATAGTTTTACTGCTTCTAAATAAATGAAAAATATACATTATAGTTGTTTAAAGATCTATGTCCCAAGAATAGCTAGTCTATCAACTAAAAAAGAAATCGTGGTTTAAATGGTATGAATTGTGCTGCTAAGAAAACTGCATTACTAGGTTAATTAATTACTAGCTAGAGTGGCCATCCTCTGGACGGAAAGTTTTATAAATTCCTGATTGATGAAAGATTATCTTAGGAAATGAAAAGTTGTGTAATTGTAAAAAAAAAAATGCTCACGGAAAGTGCAAAGTACAAAATATGAAACAGCAAGGTTTGCGTGTCTCCGCATTGACCTAACAAACCTTCATGCTAAATTTGTTGGAGATCTATGAACAGGGGGTAAATTACCGATAAAAAAACGTAAAAAACATTCATAAAACTGCAGAATACAAAACTGAAAATTTGTATGCATCTCCCCATTGATAGAATGAATACCAAATTCCAAATTTGGTGAAGATCCATCCACACTTTGTGAAGTAGTTATACAAACATACAACAGACTAAAGATATTACTACTATATGTATGTTTAGGCCTTGGTAACTTCAGCTATCGCTATATTGTGTAGATTTGTTTGTAAAATTTCACAACCCAATTTTTAGTATTATACGTTTTAAGACTTATCGCTGGAGATTATTGTACAGAAGCAAACATATTAAACAAAGAAAAAAACACATTTATTTGAAAAAAAATATTAATAATTAATTCGATTTAAGGAGTGAAAGTAAATTGGAAGGGTTCTTACTGAAACATAGATATATTTAAAATATCGGCCTTAGAACAACACTGATACAAATAGCTAGAGTATGTCACAAAATATGGAGGGCCTTTTGCAATTGTACCATGGTGATATTTGACTTACAGAATCAAAGCTTCAAATTATACAAATCAGCATAAATAATGGGAGAAATATGTAAAACCGAATTGATGTATTTTGCAGCTTTCTGTAGGATTCCCGATATATATATACACTACATGGCTAAAAGTATGTGGACACCCCTTCTAATTAGTGGGTTCGGCTATTTCAGCCACACTCATTGCTAACAGGTGCATAAAATCAAGCGTACAGCCATGCAATCTCCATAGACAAACACTGGCAGTAGAATGGGTCGTACTGAAGAGCTCAGTGACTTTCAAAGGGTGGAGACGACACTTTTTAGCATCTTCTAATACTTAAACTTTGGCTAAAGCCAGGAATATGGCTAAGCATCACCCGAAATCCCATGTCCTGTTTCATCCAGGAAATCATTAGTGCTTTTAACACGCCTCTCGTTAGATGGACAGAAGCTTGAGCTGTGATATTAACAGAGCAGGATAGTTGGACAAGTGATGAACTAAGAGCTGAAACAAGTTCTTCCAGAGTTACCTGCTCTTAGTCAGATTAGCTTTAGCCAAAGTCGAAGAAGACCAAAACCCTAGAATGTACGTTAATCAACAGAAGTCCTTAGATGTCTTCTTAGTGACTCCAAGTCAGAGTGATCCACGTTTTATATAATATTTACCTGTGTAAAAATATACACAGTATGGTCGGGAGTGTAGCGAAACGTTGTAGCTGATTTTGAATGTATTGTTTATTTTCATCTTTCGTTATATTCCGTCTTATTTAGAAGGATTTATTGTTAAACTGTGTGTGGTTGTTTCCTTTTGCTTTTGTCTATCTGAATCAATTCATTCCTTCACATTGTTCAATTCATTCAATTTTAAGTTAAGCCGTATAAAAATATAAATTTAGTTATTTTCTTAAATCTTAGATTTAGTATTGCAGTGTGTAACTATGTTGATATATATTTTATTTATGTATTTATTCTAATTTCTATCTCACCCATGTGGCGGATGTCTGCTTATCATGCTTGATACCAATATGTTCTAAGCTTGGAATCAACTTTATAATAAACAATTGCTATCGATTTAACTTGAATATTAAATTTATATTACAACTAGCGAGAAACCACTGGAAACCAAAACTATTCCGTGTAACACTGACAATACATAAAGGAAATAAACAAAAGAAATGTAAAATTTCCTTCCCGTAAAGTAATATGGCTAGAGTTACACGAAACGAGCTTATTATTTGATTTCCTATGATTAACTATTGTTTTACACCTGAAGAGGTTTGATATATACATACTGTAACTTATCCAATTAAAACGCTTGATATTTATTCTCTCTCTGTGTGTCTTTTTTGTGTATGACATATTAGGTCGGTTTTTGTAAAAGACTATTGAATCACTGACTTGATTTGAATGTCATTTACAATGAACTGACGAAACAAAGGGGAGAGGTATAGTAATAGCTTCACTAAGCAAATATGTCCATCTAGAATTTAGTTGATAAAATATTTAAAATGCAAATATTGTTCCAGACTTTTGTATTTTAAAATAGCAATATTTTATTGGAGACACTAGTTCTTTAGGTGTTTCTGCATTCATATGATATAATTTAGTTACAATGTATTGGAAGTTGATATTCAATGTAGTGAACACGACTTTCCAATCAGAAGGAAGTTCGGCCATTTTACTAGATTATGTCGGAAACTACAGAAGGGTTTGTTTATCTTAATTTTTATTTTCCCTGGAAGGGAGCTGAACGCCTTCTGGAGGGATAACCTGTTTTAACCTCTCTCGTCATCGTACAGCAGTCTCTCAGTCAATCGGTAGACACAAGAATGACGTCAGATAAAAGATGTTTAACGTTGCAATTTGCATGTCGTGACTTCAATAAAATTTGCGTATGCCATGAATCACGAGAAGAATTATGTGCTCTGTTCATAACATTTCAACTTGTGCTGACATGGTCTAGTCAAAAACCCTACTCAATTGGCCCTAATTGTCATTTAACAAACAAGTTGTTATATTTTCTAGTATTTTACCTTTAAGTGTATAAGATAGCGTTTACTTAAATAATTGCAAGCAATATTTTGGAAGAGTACTGTCATATTGGTTAGATTAACCTTTACATTTTCTACGCCTAAAAACAGTTTTTCAACCAAATAGTCAGGCCTTAATTATTCAAACTTCTTTGTCAGCTAGCTCGAGTTAAGATTCTGTCCATTAGAAAGTTGTTGAAACAAGAACACTAGACCTAAAACTCACCAACTTACTGATTTAGAATCTACTATTACTACAGCCATTTTAAGCAAAATTTTCTTTTCAGCAAAATAGATAATCCTTGAATAGTACATCTCTAGAAAAGATGACATATTTATATCAAGTCACAGCAGGCTACAAAAGAGAATGTGTGTTTTCTTATAGCAAAGCTACGTCGGATTATTTGTTAACAAAAGAGTGCATGTGTTCAAAAGAATCTAACATGAAACTAGGGAAGGGAGTTAGACATTCATGAATTTCTAAACTTGTCATTAAGGTAAGGGGATATTACGTGAGGCTTTCAGGTCTGTGTTGTCTTAAGTGGTGAATGAATACAGCATACTCTCACTCGCCCATCCTCAATATACATGTATATATATACATTACATGGCCAAGAGTATGTGGACACCCGACCATCACACCCATATGTGCTGGTTGAACATCTCATTCCAAAACCATAGGCATTAATATGGAGTTGGTTCCCCCTTTGCTGCTAGAACAGCCTCCACTATTCTGGGAAGGCTTTTCACTAGATTGTGGAACGTGGCTGCAGGGATTCCCTCCTATTCAACCACAATAGCATTAGTGAGGTCGGGCACTGATGTCGGGCGAGAAGGCCTGGCTCGCAGTCGGTGTTCCAATTCATCCCAAAGGTGTTCGATGGGGTTGAGGTCAGGGATTGGTGCAGGCCAGATAAGTTCTTCCACACCAACCTCGGCAAACCATATCTTTACGAACCTCAATTTGTGCACGAGGGCATTGTCATGCTGAAGCAAAAAAAAGGGCCTTTCCGAAACTGTTGCCTCAAAGTTAGAAGTACACAATTCCCTAGAATGTCAATGTATACTGTAGAATGAAGATTTCCCTTCACTGGAACTAAGGAGCTTCGCTCAAACCATGAAAAACAGCCCCAGACCATTATTCCTCCTCCACAAAACTTTACAGTTGGCACTATACATTCAGGCAAGTAGCATTCTTCTGGCATCCGCCAAATTCAAATTCATCCGTCACACTGCCAGATAGTGAAGCGTAATTCATTACTCCAGATAAGCGTTTCCACTGCTCCAGAGTCCAATGGCGGTGTGCTTTACACCACTCCATACGAAATTGGCATTGCGCATGATGATCTTAGGTTTGTGTGTGGCTGCTTGGCCATGGAAACCCATTTCATGAAGCTATTTTCCAGAGGCAATTTGGAATTCAGTAATGAGTGATGTAACTGTGGGCAGACGATTTTACGCGCTACGCGCTTCAGCACTAGGCAGTCCAGTTCTTTGAGCTTGTGTGGCCTACCGCTTTGTGGCTGAGCCGTTGTTGCTCCTAGACGTTTTCACTTCACAATAACAGCACTTACAGTTGACTGGGGCAGCTCTAGCAGGGCAAAAATTTGACAAATTTGACAGGTGGGTCTGTTTGAACTAAAGTGACCTGCTGGGAACATTTTGAGTGTTTTCTAATGAACTTTCGGAGCTCCAAACGTGGGTTGCAATTGATAAAGTATTGCAGTTTTTTATTTGATCTTGGGATGAGGTATTTGGTTTTTTCTTCACTACTTATTTTTATTCATTTCCAAGGGAAGATATATTTTTAAAACTATTAGAAGAGTCTATTAAAGATAAATTGTTCAGCATTGTAGAAATAAATGTTTGAAGGCACAATTAACATTGTAAATGTACTGGTATATCACTGTTAACCTTTTTTCATATCATTATACCTGACTCGTTGAAGGTTCCACGTTCTCCATGGTCTAGTTAAGGATCTGTTTAATGTGTTCCTTCCTTGACGTAAAATTTAGTTTACGTAAAGATACTTTCTACGAGTTAATTACACTTGTTGATAGAGCAGGTGCTGCAGTGCCAAATAAAATAAACGTTCTCGGACATACAGTTTTACTAATCTGTGTATAAACCAGAAAGCAATCAAGAACACCGAAGTTTCAATCTATTTGCTGGTATAACTGGGACATTTACAGGTGCATTAAATCTGAATATACTTCTTGTGAGGCTTTGTGGCTAGTTCATTGGTTTGTAATTAATGAGTAAATTTCACATTAAAACAATAAATACAAGAAAACTTCCAAAATTGGAGACATTATTGTAGCTCGAGTCCTCCTTCTTTGCGATACTTATTTTTACAGTTTCAGTTCTGAAATGTCTGTATTCTGAGATTTGTATGAGGTATAAAGAAATGGGACGTGAACTTTTTATTTAAATAGAATTAAAGTGCCAAAACCTAAGAACTAAAATCATATCAAGTGTATAGATCCGGCATGGCCAAGTGGTTAAGGCGCTCGACTCGTAATCCGAAGGTCGCGGGTTTGAGTCCCCGTCGCACCAAACATGCTCGCCCTTTCAGCCGTGGGTGCGTTATAAAGTGATTGTTAATCCTACTATTCGTTGGTAAACGAGTAGCCCAAGAGTTGGCGGTGGGTGGTGATGACTAGCTGCTTTCCCTCTAGTCTTACACTGCTATATTAGGGATGGTTAGCGCAGATAGCCCTCGAGTAGCTTTGTGCGAAATTCAAAAAACAAAAAAAAAAAAAAACATTTTTCCCTCCATATCAGCTCTATGATTTTTCTCTAGATCTTGTTAGCAGTGATTAGATATAAAGGGCTCTTGTATTAGGTATATTTAACCTGAACATGGCTAAATATTAGGCCAAACATCCACAAGGTTTAAGCATAACCCTCCCTAATGGCGGACTAATTAGGGGAAATGAAACCTGTTAGCAACATCTGCCATGTATGCGACGACAGTATAATGGGATAGGCTGTCATAATCACGTCTCCACAGGTAAAATTGTGGATTTTGCGGCATATTGTGACTGGAAGCTTTGACGTTTTGAGCAGTTTAAAAAAAAGAAAACACTAAAGGTGAATACATAACAGTTATGTGTAGCATGAATGATACAATGAATAACAAAACTTTTAAATTATAGAGCAGTTATTTAATAAAGCCGTGAATTTAAAAAAAGGAACGTAAGTACGGTACAAATTATAAATTACAAACTCAATATACCATAAAAAATGTACTAGCTGTCAAAATATATTTAGTGTAATTTGTATATGTGTTTTTTATTTACGGTATAACTACTAAGACTGTCTACCGCCGTTCCCAATTTTAAATTACTAACCAGAAGGGGAAGACAGCCAGTCACCAATTACTTATCACCCACAATCTACGCTAAAGGACCGACTGTCACTGGCGCAGATAGCCTAGTTGCTTTGCGCCATGGAACACCAAACCAACCAACCATTTGACTGTCAGTCTTGTAACACAGTCACAGCTAGAAGTAGTACGGGAGAATATCTCATGGCACCTTACGAATTCGAACCTGGTTCGCCAGTTCCGAAATCCGGAGTTCTACCTATAAATTATACCAAACTTAAATTTTATTTAAATTTTTGTACATTGTGACTAAAAACCAAAATGTAACTATGAAGAGGTGTTAATATAGCTCTCATTTTTACACTCCGAAAACGATGTTTTTTTCTTGATGTTAAATATCAAAACGGATGATATTAAAATGTTGGACTTAAAATAGCTTTTATTATGTTTAGTTTCCAAAAGAGGCAAAGTGTGCAGTAACTGACAGATTTTCGCTTAAATATATGACTGAAAAACTGGGACAGTCTTTCTTATTCTTAATATAAAAAGCAAAGATTAATTCGTGGACTTTTAATTATTCTAATTACGAATTCCCATTAGTTTTGCAATAACTTTCTGGTCAGCCATATTACAAATATAAAAACGTCAACACACCAAGCTTTTTCTACGATATGATCAGATGATGGATGTATTTCACCTTCATTGCCTAACCATACATTTTAACTAATAAGCTTAAAATAGCTTCTTCATACATGTGGTATAACGTGAACAGAGAGCACGTGCACATACAAAAACTAGTGGCTGTGTTGGGGAAGATGAACCAAACAAGCTAAGAAATATTTTTAACAAATTATTGCACCAAGACCATGTTGACCATGTTGATGTCCACTATTCTTAAGTTACAACCAAACTTGATATAGCATCACTTTTCCAAGTTGAGTCAATCACTATCAGATAAACCTGGATTGTAACAGATCTGTCCTTCCACTTCACTGGTGGGTTGGTAACCTCACTAGGTCAACTTGGTGAATACTAAAGTCAACAGATGAATGCAACACGCTAAACTCACAGAAACTAGCAAGGTGGCAAGGAAAATTACACTTTTTTCAAAACATAGAGTATAATATATGAATTTATCTTTTATTAATTCCTACTTAAACTACTTTAAAACTACTTCCCTATATTAAACTACTTCCCTCGTCTTTTACGTTATATACATGTTAAACTACTTCCCTCGTCTTTTACGTTATATACATGTTAAACTACTTCCCTCGTCTTTTACGTTATATACATGTTAAACTACTTCCCTCGTCTTTTACGTTATATACATGTTAAACTACTTCCCTCGTCTTTTATGTTATATACATGTTAAACCACTTCCCTCGTCTTTTACGTTATATACATGTTAAACTACTTCCCTCGTCTTTTACGTTATATACATGTTAAACTACTTCCTTCGTCTTTTACGTTATATACATGTTAAACTACTTCCCTCGTCTTTTACGTTATATACATGTTAAACTACTTCCTTCGTCTTTTGTGTTATATACATGTTAAACTACTTCCTTCGTCTTTTATGTTATACACATGTTAAACTACTTCCTTCGTCTTTTATGTTATACACATGTTAAACTACTTCCTTCGTCTTTTATGTTATGCACATGTTAAACTATTTCCCTCGTCTTCTGGAGTAAATTCAACTAGCAACCTAAATTTTACCACATGTCTGCCAGGATCTTAGTAAAAGAGCCTCTGGCGGTAAAGCTTCGAACTTACAATGTTGAAAACCGAGTTTGAATGCCCGTGGGGTGGTAGCCACAGTACAGATAGTACATTGTGTAACTAAGTGTAACAACAGATCTAAGTGAATGATTACCATAGATTATCACAAACAAATGAAAAATATATCAATTTAACTTTATGGCGAAACAAATAAATATTATACAAGAACCAACAAAGATACAGAGTATAAAATTACTCAAGTTTTTGCAAATAATAATTAAAATATAATACAGAGTATGTATTGATGTTATTATTTAGTTATTGTAATATACAATAAATTCCTATACATTACAACTATCCATAAATGAACATTAACTAACTAAAGAACATATTTTCACATTTCAAGGTTTGACAAAGAAAAGCATGTGGCTATACCAAAAATCTGACCTTTTATATACCGAAATATCTTGAGAGTTACTGACCTATGGTTGGTCAAGAGTCTGTAATACTATATCACGTATCACTTGTGACGTCATACTACTTGTAGAACTAGCATTTTCCAAGAAAATGTTATAAAAACCAAAATATAGATTTAATTCGCCATTGATTTTAGTCAATCGTTGGTGGAACGATGTACTCTCGTACGCATACGACCATGTAATCATGAAAAAAAAAACATGAAACGTTTCACTAAGTTTCTGAAAGTCAGTTGCGATTCCGAAACCATCTAAAGCAAAAACAAGAATGCTAACGAAAAAACAATACAGCTTACGTCTATGTGAGCTAAACCCACAGTCTGGTTATTAATTTAGATTAACAATTCTGTGGTGTCTCACTACCTACATTTCCTATGTTAACCAGCTTATGGGTGGGTGTTCATGCTTGGTTAAGAATACTGTGAGTGACATGTTTCAACTTCCATTCTAGTCTTTTAATCTTTCAGTGACTAAGATTTCATAGACAGGATACATGGTGTACATTCACTGGCGTCATTTTCATTTCATGCGTGCCTCGTGCACTGGCACAGTTGGGCCACCCAACAAACAGGCCATTTGTCACTAGTTGCGAAAAAAGATAACCTGAGTTACTATTCTACTGATATAAAGGATGAGTAGCTGTCTTCACGAGGGCTATCTGAACTAGCCATTCCCAGTTTAGCAATGTAAGACTAGAGACAAGACAGATAGACATCACCACCCACTACCAACTCAGTTCTATTATCCTCAAAACAAGGCTGTTGTGATGAAGTTGGATACTTTTCTTGGAAACATAACCAAAATAATAAGTAAGGGTTTACAGCTGATAAAGGCCTATAAAACTCCCAAACACATTTCAAATAAATGTCTGATTTTATGACAAAGAAGGAACACATTTATTCAGTGAAGTCGTGATTCTCGTTTTCTGAGATAGTCTGTATAAATTTAATACAATGTGTGATATATCACTCACGTCACCATCTTTAACCCAACACGGCCAGATAGTCAGGGCGCTCGACTCGTAATCTGAAAGTCACAGATTCAAATCACAGTCACACCAAGCATGCCCACCCTTTCAGCCGTGATGTCGTTATAATGTTACGATCAATCACACTATTCGTTAGTAAAAGTGTAGCCCAAGAGCGGTGGGTGGTAATGACTAGCTGCCTTCTCTCTAGTCTTACACTGCTAAAGTAGGGACGGCTAGCACAGATAGCCCTCGTGTAGCTTTGTGCGAAATTTAAAAAAATGCCATTCTTGTCAGAAACTTGTTCTATGTGAGGGAATTGTGTACAGTCCGCTTTCGAGATCTAAAGACGGTTTTTAAGCTAAGTATTGGCTATTCATATTGACTATAAGACAAGTAGCAGCAATGTATCTAGAAAATATATTTGTTGTTAACAGAATCAGTCAACAGCGCATCAGTATAAATAAATCCAGACACTCTCGGACTGAAACATTTGAAAATTTGTTCTCACGTTAGATTTTGTGCGTGCAGAAGAAAACAAAAGACACGATTCACGAAACCGTACTAGGTTTATTTTAACTTTCAGTAAAATAAATAAAATATCTAGTTTATATATCTTCAATTCACTGTAACTTTCACAATAAACTTAATATCGTTAAGGATCCGCAAAAAAACAAAACAATTCGATACACGAAACTACTTATTCAATCGATCTTCACTCTTAAATCATTCAAACGATCCATTATTTTAAAGTATGATTCAATGCATTTTAGTTTTGTTATATAAATGGATTCAAATATACTTAATCGCAAGAAATGGCGATTTCATTATTTAATACTTTGCAGAACTATGCATGTCTTAAAAATGTTCTTTAACATGCACAGTTTGTGAATTCAGTTCAAATTAAGCGAGTATGTAAGGGATATTTTAAAATATTCCATTTAAAAGTTCCACATCCTTTTCATAGAAAAATCCGTCCCATTTGCGTCATATATTCAATAACATTGAATTTTACTTTCAAAAATTGTCCGGCATGGCCAGGTTAGTTAAGGCATTCGACTCGTAATCTGAGGGTCGCGGGTTCGAATCACCGTCGCACCAAACATGCTCGTCATTTCAGCCGTTGGGGTGTTATGATGTGCGGTAAATCCCATTATCCATTGATTAAAGAGTAGCCCCAGAATTGGCGGTGGGTGGTGATGACTATCTGCCTTCCCTCTAGTCTTACACTGCTAAATTAGGGACGGCTAACGCAGATAGCCCTTGAGTAGCTTTGCGCGAAATTCAAACGAACCAAAACCAAATCAAACTTATACATCTACACATAATGTTATTATTATTCATAATGTCATGTTCATGATGTTAGAAAAACGGGTTGGTTCATTAAGATTTGATAGAAGTGAAATAGAAACCCTATAACCCGAGCGTTTCGAAAGGTGGACCTTTCTTCTTCAGGGGAACACTTATAACATCTCTTACGTTCCTGTAAACAATCTCGTAGAACCTATGAAGTTGAAAATGTTAAGATTATTTTTTAACGTAAACCGATAAAATTGGATTTGATCGAAATGCTCAACGTTTTAGAACAGATGTTTGTTTAATGTTTTGACAACTGAAACTATTTCAGTTGTTTTGATATTTTAATGGAGTCGAAAGGAATATGAATTTCAGTCTTATCATTTGTCATTGAGTTATACTGGTATCAGGGAACTCCAATCCTCAGCATTAACCCTGGACAAGGATAAATAGAATAATGTTTGTTTTGTTTTTCTTGATGTCATTCCATTTCATTCTACAGGATCCGGAAGGCTGGTAGAAACTATTCATGGAAACTATTCGGCCAGGAGGAACAACTGAAGGACGTGAATCATGGATGAATTTTATTTTCAAATCGAATACATATAACTAGATTTTTTTAAAGTGGTGGAGTACGTATTAGATGTATTCTGTTTTTAGTCGTGTACTTTACGCGCCGTAATCAATCAATATTTGTATAAAAGTTTATGAAAAATGAGTGACATCAAATCGGGATATTCTTTAAGTTCTATATAAATATGCAGACTTTGTTGTGAGTAAAATACAGCTAAAACGCATGCCTATAATATTGTACAATATTTACCATTGTTAGGAATAAAAATACGCTACAAGTGCATTACCTGGAATTTACAAAATATCTTATTTTGATCCATGTTTAAGTACGTTGTTGTAAAATGAGAAAAATACATTTTTTATCCTGGTCTATTTTTTACACAAACTTAACTTTTCGAATCATTTGCATTTCTTCCTTTTTTGACACTTTTTTAAAATCAGTTTTAAAGTTTTAAAAAAATACAAAAATTTATGATGCTTATGCTTGGTTTGCAGTATTTGACTTTTTTTTTTCACGGAAAACTACTCGAAAGTTATTTGTGCTAGTCATCACTAACCACCGCCAACGTTTGGACTACGTTTTACCAGCGAGTAATCGAACTTACCGCACTTTATAACGCCTCCATGACTAACAGAACGAGTAAGTTTGGTGACGGGTATACGAACCAACAAACCACAGATAACGAGGCCTAACCACCTGACCATATCAGATCTCGGTATCTTGCCTGTACACGTTGGAATAACTGATTTGTACAGCAAATTTCTAAGACTAAACATATTCAAAATGTGGTGAACAAAGCCGTCGCAAATAAAATAAACCAAAATAATACTAACTTTAAACAATGGCGTGTAAAAATGTCACTTTTGTTCAAAGTAGATAATTTATAGAGTTAAAAAAAAAAAGAATACAACACAAAAAGTAATTTTCATTGCTAAAATTTTGATTCTGTTAGCCTCAACATCAAGATCACGATTACAAGATAAAATATCAAAATATTCGTGAAATAACGACATTGTTCTACTAGGCCCAACATAGCCACGTGGTGAAGGCGCTCGAATCGTAATCTGAGGGTCACAGGTTCGAATCACCGTCATACCAAACATGCTCGCTTTTTCAGCTGAGGGGACGTTATAATGGGAGGTAAATCCCACTATTAGTTCTTAAAAGAACAGCCCACTAGTTAGCAGTGGGTGGTGGTGACTATCTGTCTTCTTTCTAGTCTCACACTGCTAAATTAGGGACGGCTAACGTATATATATCATAATTATATATGCATTCCAATATGTTTCTGTTTTCATTTGAACTGTTTTACATGCCGAAGAATTATTAACAATCTCAACATACTTGAACTTTAACCTCAATAAGATAAAACACTTTTACCTTCTTCGCGATCTTCAGAACCGTTTTTTGTCTTTCAAAGCATCTGAGGCCAAATACTTTATCTTCTCTAAGCTTTTTTACAATCAATTTGTTACTCTAATAAAACACTTGCTTTTAACGTGTGAATCTATATAAATATAATAATACTGTCTGTTGCACGTCAGTGTAACTACTTCGCAGGGTGCAGGTGGAGCTTCACCGAAGCTGACACAGAGGTTCCACATGTCCATGCAGGGGTGCATACAAATTTTAAGTTTTGTGTTTTACAGTTTATATATATATACACACATTTACAACTGCTTCGTCCCTGTTAATGAATATTTACCAAATTTGGTATGAAAGTTCATTGGGTCCACAGGTGAGAAACATCAAAAGTTGCTTCCCTAATATATAATTATTAAACACGCCAATAAAAACTGCAGAACACAAAATGTAAAACCGCAAATTTACACGTTTACAAACTGGTACATTAACTGAGAAAATAACACTTATATCTAGACGGTGTAAATCGTGAATGGATTTTGCGCGCATATTACTACAGCTTTAAATATTATTTTTATTTGGAATGTCGTCTGATAGCTTGAAAACCTAAAAACAAGAACGCCATAGGTTTTGTCATTAGATTGGGTAACAAGCAACATATTTTGTTTAATTAAGTAAAAATATCTTAGAAATCGTGGTACTCGTTGTTGTATGTACACTCCCTCTACAAGGAATTCTGCCTTATATAAACCATGGATTTATAAACATCTGACGGTTTTTCAGAAACTAGGTGATGAAAAGTTATGTATAAGAACAAAAGCTTGGTGTTACCCATACAACACAGAGTAAATTATCGTTTTCCGTCTCCCCATATAACACTCTCATCTCTTGGGAAATCAATGATTTCTGGCCAAGCTGTGCTTGTTTCGAAAAAAGAACAAATCGTTTTTGTTTTGTTTCAAATAAATGATAAGTTGGTGTTTTTCCTTTCAACTATTTTTACCCTCACATATATCGTTTTCACTTTGTTGCCGTCCTTAACTACTCCAAGCTTCATAAAGATTCGTAAATTTTGTTTTAAACATAGTATCCCAGTATTTGTTTTTCTGTAAAGGAAAAAAATGTAAATTATCTTAATTTAAATTTATGAAACGATTAAAATGTCGTGCCTTTCTCAGTGCTAGGTTTTTTGTTTTCAGTTTACAAGTTTATTTATTTGATAAATGCACGATAAGCACAGTTACAATGACAATAAATAGCACTAATAATAAAGAAGTGTTTTTACAATGACAATAAATAGTACTAATCATAAAAAAGTGTTTTTATAATGACACTAAATAGTACTAATCATAAAGAAGTGTTTTTACAATGACACTAAATAGTACTAATCATAAAGAAGTGTTTTTACAATGACACTAAATAGTACTAATCATAAAGAAGTGTTTTTACAATGACACTAAATAGTACTAATCATAGAGAAGTGTTTTTATTATGACACTAAATAGTACTAATCATAAAGAAGTGTTTTTATAATGATACTAAATAGTACTAATCATAAAGAAGTGTTTTTATAATGATACTAAATAGTACTAATCATAAAGAAGTGTTTTTATAATGATACTAAATAGTACTAATCATAAAGAAGTGTTTTTATAATGATACTAAATAGTACTAATCATAAAGAAGTGTTTTTATAATGATACTAAATAGTACTAATCATAATAGTCATAAATAATTAAACTTACCGTTCCTCCAATAGGGGACAAAGTTTTTAATGATTAGAAGTCTAATAAAATACGGATAAATTACCAATAGTATATTTAGATAACTGAAAGAAACTACACAGCGCTGAAGTATATTTTAACAGAAGTTATATTCAAGGTCGATAATCGCCCCCGTTGGTAAGGCGGTGTGTCTACGGATTTACAAAGCTAAAATCAGGCGTTACATTCCCCTCGGTGGGCTCAGTGGATAGCCCGATGTTGCTTTGCTCTAAGAAAACAAACACACACACAAGTTCGATAAGCGGCGTGATTTGTTTTGGTGAAATGTTTCTGATAAAGGATTCTCTTGAAGAAATCCACCATTACTCCTGTAAACAGAACAACAATATAAACAGAAAGAGAGACAATGTTCATTATTTAGAAGTCGTAAGTTGATATAATAAATTGTCAGAATTTCAATCAGTATTTAAAAACAATTTTACTTATAAATACATGAGTAACTTATTCAAAAGCAGTAAAACAAAAGTGGTTTAATGAATGCTTAAATAGAAAAAGCAATACATTAGGTTAACGTAGGTCTTAAGATAAACATTACCGCGGCTGTAACTCAATGAGACTGTATGTCTGTTTCATATAGAAAATACATATCTCTAATAAATAAAACGATATCAAGCATCTTGTCGGACAAATTGTACACATCAATGTAGACAAGGACTGGGTGGTTTGTATTACATGCTAGTGTCAGACCAGGGGTCACCAAACTTCGGCCCGAGGGCCGGATACGGCCTTCGAGGTCATTTTGTCCGGCCCGCCAGCAGCTAGCCGCTTGGAAATAAAAAGTGACATTTCATCAAATGTCCGACTGTCATAACAAAATAAATCACACCGATGTTCGCTTTAAGCTGGCAAACACAAGACGTTATGATAAAAAGAAACAAGGCTGTCACGCGCATTTTTAACCAATAGGAAAATTCTCCTTTTGTCCTTGCTGCCCGTTTATTCATATCGAGGCACGTATCTATGAAAGCATTAGGATTTCGAAAACAAGTATAGACTTAACCCTCGTCCTATCGACTCGTATTGTAAATTCAGCGGCCTTGGGTTACCGCTTCAGCAAGCTCATTTCTCTTAGTAGTCGGGTTATGCGCTTTTCGTAACTCGTTCTTATGTTAGTGTTGTGGCAAACGTACGTTTCAATATATTTTGTTTGTGGGTTATTGAACCAGTACAATACTTTTCTCACAGCGTTCTGTGTTTTTCATTTTCAGATCCTGTTTTTTATCACCCATCGTTATAGCAGCTTTTAAAAGAAGAAAAGTGGACTCTGAGTGTCGTGCTTTCAATGAAGAATGGGGAGAAAAGTACTTCTTTGTGGAAACAAAAAACCAGAAAGCTACTTGTGTGATTTGCACAGAAAGTGTTGCCGTTTTGAAAGAGTACAATCTTCGGCGTCACTATGAAACAAAACATCTATCAACATATTTGAAATTTTCAAGAAAGTTCAGTTATGAGAAATTTGAATCCATGAAACGTGTTTCTGAATCTCAAAAGAATCTCTTCACGAGAAAGTTTGCTGAAAATGAATCTGTCACTCGTACAAGTTACAAAATAGTGCATAGGATGGCAGAGCGAGGAAAACCTTTTACTGACGGCAACTTCATCAAGGAGTGTATGTTGGAAACAGCAAATGAGCTGTGTCCTGAGAAAGCCAATTTCTTTGAAAATATCAGCTTTTCAGCAACTTCAGTTGTACGGAGAGCAGAAGAACTTGGAGAGAACATCGCATTACAGATACACCAAAAAGTTAGAAACTTCTTATGGTATTCTCTGACACTGGATGAGTCTACTGATCTCTCGAGTACGTCACAACTTCTCGTGTTCATTCGTGTAGTTAATTTGGACTTTCAGATCACGGAAGAGTTGGCATCAGTTTGCAGCATGCACGGAAGAACAACTGGAGAAGACATTTTCAAGGAAGTGCATAAAACTTTGCAAGACTATAACCTTCAGTGGAATCAGCTTAGAGGTGTAACAGTTAATGGAGGAAAAAACATGGCTGGAGTAAAGAAGGGTCTGGTGGGGCTAATCAGGAAACAGTTGGAAGATGTTCAACTCCCAAGCTCTCTGTTCATACACTGCATCATACATCAGCAAGCACTCTGTGGAAAAGACTTTGATATTTCTTGCGTACTGAAAGCAGTCATTTCTGCAGTGAACTTCATTCGGAGTCATGCACTTAATCATCGCCAGTTCAAGGCGTTTCTTGAAAAAATTGATTCGGATTTCTGTGACTTGCCTTATCACACGGTGGTGAGGTGGCTCAGCTGCAGTAAAGTCTTGTCTCGTTTTATAAACTGAGAAGAGAAATAGATATATTTCTTATCGAGAAATATAGAGCCGATCCACTTCTGTCGGATCCAACCTGTTTGTCAAAGTTGTCATTTTTGGTTGACATCACATCCCACATGAATAAATTGAATTTGAAACTTCAGGGGAAGAATATCCTTTTCTGTGATCTCTATAGAATCATTAAAGGTTTTTGGAGAAAGCTGCCATTGTTTGAATTACATTTGGAAGGAGGCAACTTCTCTCATTTTCAGTGTTTCAATGAGTTTCATGCTGGAATCACAGAAGATGTCAACCTGGAGTTTCAGTAAAAGATTATTGGTGATTTAAATAAGCATTTTTAGAGAGATTTTTGG
Organism: Tachypleus tridentatus; assembly: GCF_004210375.1. Lineage (NCBI taxonomy): Eukaryota > Metazoa > Arthropoda > Merostomata > Xiphosura > Limulidae > Tachypleus > Tachypleus tridentatus. Next base: position 42,273,034 of record NC_134830.1, read on the forward strand.
ATCTCGACAGAATCGAAAGTGACATTCTCCTTTTTCAGAATCCTTTTGACTGTGTCATTGATGACGTGCCAGTGGAACTTCAGCTGGAGGTCATCGATTTGCAAGGAAATTATTTGTTGAAAGCAAAACACAGAGAGAGGTAACTTATTGAATTTTACAGCTGCATACCTGAAGATGATTTTCGAAAGCTGAAGCATCTGGTATGGCATCAGTGTTCGGAACAACTTATGTCTGTGAACAAGCATTTTCCAAAATGAAGTATGTGAAGTCGGTACATCGATCAAAGTTGACTGATGAACATTTGAAAGCAATTCTAATGATTGGATGCAATAATTCAAAACCAAGCATTGAAGATATTTTGAAAGCCAAACGCCAATTTCATAAATCTCACTAACTTTTTGCGGCTTAGTAAAATTCAGATATCTACTCACTATGTGCGATGTGACAATTGTTTTTGCTAATGTCACCTTCTTTGATAACCTTTTGGTAAATAAAAATGTTGGTTGTATTTCTGTTTGTTTTTTATCGTATGTTTGTATTGCATGCTACTCCCATATGGCTAATGTGGCATCCTGAACTTAGTGTTAAGTCTTTTACAGATAACTTTCGTTCTAGCTTATGAGTATTGAACACAATGATCATGTGGCCCGCGCTTCTCATTCCACAAGTAATCTGGCCCCCTGTGAAAAAAGTTTGGTGACCCCTGTGTTAGACTGTTTTCTGAGTTTATATTAACTGCTATTGTTAGTTTTTTCCGTTGTTGAAAAAAACAACGTCACTTTAATGTGTTTAATAACGTCACTTCTATTCACCACAATATGTATGAGTAGTTTTTGTTGTTGTTTTTGTGAGAATTGCTTTGTTTTTATTATAAATGTTGTGTCAAATCATGGCTTATATTTCTTTTAACTGGCTTCGATATGCGCTCTAATACACTCAATTAAATATAATGATGAGATTTAAATACATTCAGCCTGAACTATGTGGTAATCAAACTAATCTATGACTAAACTAAAATAACGAATAATGTGATGGAACTCTTTATCGTGTTAGGAATATAAGAATTATTAATTCAGAGTCTCACACAGTCGTGTTAATAAACACAGTACTCATCACGTAATTAGGGTAGAGTAACAATGAAGACACAGTAAGGAGCTACAGTCTACTGAAAGTTTTATAAAACATGTGACTGACGAATTATGTGAAAGTTCGTGATTCGATTCAATAATCTTGTTGTTCTTTAGATTTTATTCAACATTTTTATATTTTTATATGAGTTTATTTAATATTGAACAAAATAAATTCTAATAGTCCATGATACGAATGTTATTTGTATTACCTAATGTTGGGTATTGGTACGCTGTCAGATGGAAACTAAACATGGACGATATGACTATTATAAAGATTCAAGAAAAACGGTTACTTGGGAAAAGGACAATTGTTACAGTACATTTTGGAGGTACTGAATAGTTACAATAATTCTTAGTCTGGTAGAAACATATCATGAACCTGTTACTTCATAGACGGAGTTCCTTAAACCTTGGTGTTGCAAGTCTCGGTATGACATGTCAGTAAAATTAACAACAAACAGAACAGGATTCTACTTTTATCTGAAGTTCAAGAACACGCCCCACGCCCTTTCTTTACACGAAGCCTAGGCTTCACACTTGGTTTCGTTAATTCTATGCCACACAAATCTAAGTTGCATGAACTAGACTAACCAAAAGTCACAAAATAATTTAGCTCGTGTGTGAAACGTGCTAGTGAGATCATAGTTACGAGCTGGGTTATTCGTCGTTTTGTTTATACCATACAGCTCTTACTAAAACACGCCAAGCACTGGTGGCGTGTCACCCAGATCCCAGCTGCAGAGATGTTTAACACTTATAAACTTATGGTTTAAGACGAATTTCTGACCACTCGAAAGTACAATCCTACCACGAGTAAATTAGTGCTAGATACATCCGCATGACTCTTTGCGAAAAATAGATATTTCCAGTGCAGAATAGCAAAGGGATGAATAGCTCAGGACAAATCATTTTCAAACAGTGCCAGTTTCAAATAGTGACTATGATATATCAAATAGTATCGAAAAAGAAAGATCAGAACACCTATACAAGAATGTAAAATCATCTAAACAACACTCACGAAATGTACGACTGCAGACTTGGTCTTTCAGAAAGTGGCTGATATTATTAAGTTGCACATGCGCACAATAACACTCACAAAGATCAAACTCTTGTAAGAATGGATATATTATAAGCTATTTCCCAGAGCACATTAGTAAATGGAAGGCAAATTATAGGTGACTATATTAAAATTTCTTTACGTGTGACATAAAGTACATTGCAATACTGATGGTAGCTTAAACGTGTTTGAGCACACAAAAAACAGGTGTCAGGTTTATTGATTAGTTTTTGGCCTTATAGAAAAGCCATACAGGACTACCTGCTATGTTTGCCGTGGGAAATTAAATCTTGGATTTTAGCGTTCTAAGTACGTGAACTAACTGTTGTCAAGCCGGGGGACACTGATTTATTTGATAAAATTAAATAGGTTTTCTTGGTTTAGTTTGTTTGGAATTTCATGCAAAGCTACACGAGGGCTACTTCCGGTAGCCGTCCTTAATTTAGCAGTGTAAGACTAAAGGGAAGGTAGCTAGTCATCACCACCCACCGGAAACTCTCGAGCTACTCTTTTACCAACGAATAACGGGATTGAACGCTACATTACAATGTCCCCGCGGCTAAAAGAACGGCCATGTTTGGCGTGACAGGGATTTGAACCCGCGACCCTCAAATTTCTAGTGGAGCGCTCTAATCATCTGCATGCCGGACCAAAATTAAACAGATTTCACCTTTATTGTTTAATAACCTTCTCAAAATATGAAATGTAGAAAATAATTTCATAATAGTCAACATACACTATAAACTGAAATGCATAAATTCAAAATTCTTTAACACAATTTAAACTCTCACACATAACACGTTAGTGGCCGACACATCGTGTAAAATAATATCTGGTTCCTCAGTTATATAAAGATGTCTTCTCGGTGGTTTTTACGAGTTCTGTCTTTCAAAGTGACTGGGAAGATCCAAAACTAATTCCTGCTTTAATAAGGTGGTTAAGCGAGGTAACTTTGAAAAAATGAACCTTTCTTTTCTGTACAAAAGGAACATTGCCCGCCAACTTCTAAGCTCCACATCTTCGTGGTCACACAGTATTGAAAGGTGAGCACTTTTTTGTAATAAAATGTAGCTTTATGAAGTTTTGACAATCCTATATAGTCCATCCAATTCCCCAAATTCTGTCTCATAGATTTGTAGATTGAATGATAAAATTAAATAACAAACTAGGTCAAACATTAACTGACTTAATATGATAACCGCTGTAATCAACAGCTAATACAATGTGGCTCTACTGAAAAATACGCAATAATAACCTACTTGTCCTTAGTGAAAATAGACAAGAAGATACGCCCTAAACTTATAAATAACCTTGGTGAACTGCCATTTTTATCCAGTTAGTTACATTGCAATAAAACGCAAAGCACCTGTTCCCAGTTAAATAATCCGTAAACACATTAGGAATCTATAAGCAAACGACTTAGTGCCAAAAGTTACACTTTTTATATGAAAAAATTCGCCATTAGTATTTAGAGTACAGAACTCTATTATATGAATACAAATATAAACTTTGAGATTTAATGATAACCCTCCTCAAATACAGCAACAGGTCTCATCAGAGTCCACTCATAATGTAATTCCGCACAAAGCCCGGCATGGCCAGGTGGGTTAAGGCATTCGACTCTGAGGGTCGCGGGTTCAAATCCCCGTTGCACCAAACATGCTCGTCCTTTAAGCAGTGGGAGCGTTATGTGACGGTCAATCCCACTATTCGTTGGTAAAAGAGTAGCCCAAGAGTTGATCCACCATCTGGTGGATGGTGATGACTAGCTGCCTTCTCTCTAGTTTTACACTGCTAAATTAGGGAAGGATAGCGCAGATAGACCTCGTGTAGCTTTGCGCGAAATTAAAAGAAAAATCCGTGCAAAACGAAGGCGTGAGAGTTGCACGTAACTTCTCCGTTTGAAAGATAAACGAGTTCCTGTAGCAGTCCAGACAATGAAAGAGTGGTTAGCAATCACTTCGACTAATTATCTAACTAGTAACATTCGGTTGGAATATAGAGCTCCACAAGGCCAAGTGGTTAGGGCGCTCGACTCGTAATATTAATGTTCTAATCTTAGTCACTCGAAACACGCTCGTCCTTTCAGCTGTGGGGGTGATATAATGTAACGGTCAATCCCACTATTCTTTTGTAAAAGAGTAGCCCACACGTTTGCGATGGGTGGTGATGAGTAGCTGTCTTCACTCTACTCTTACACTGCTGAATTAGGTACAGCGCAGATAGCCTTCATGTATCTTTAAAAAATAATCAATTTAAATTCATATTATGTTTCACCGAGTTTATTGTTTTATTTTTAGTTTATGGTGTCTTTATATTACTAACTACATACTTCTTTACTTTTGATTGGATGTACTACTAAATTTTTTATTTTGGTGTAAAACAGGAAGTTTTCCATTGCTCATTCGTAATCTGCAGGCCGCGAGGTCAAACCGTATATTCAAAGATGCTCAGTTGTACAGCAGTGTATGTGTGTTTATGGGGTGGGAAGTTATATTGTAACGATCAATCCCACTTTTCGTTGGTAAAAGTGAGCCCAGAATTGGTGTTGGGAGGTATTGACTGCCTGCCTTCCGCTTATCTTATACCTCAAAATTAGGAACGGCTAGATCAAATAGCTCTCTAGACAGTTACAAAAGAAGTTGGTTGTCTTGTGAATGGTTTGACTTGCAGTAGAGGTCATATCACTATCCATGTAAATTGAAGTTTTAAATTAATTATAAACAAGAAATCAGAGGTGCTGACATACCTTGAAAGCCACGAGAAAGATCTCCCAGTTTTCATTGTCTTAATTAATCTTTGAGGTTTTACATTAAGTCAGTCAACCTATCTTAAGATTATCTGTATATTTTTTACTTTCAACTTTTTGTTACTTTACTGTTATAACTGATTTTGATTATTTTTCAGTTATTTATTGTATGTTGCTTAGTTCACTTGTTTCCAAAATTCTTCTATTTTTTACGTTTAATTAAAAAAAATATCCTATGGAATTGCGTCGTGTACGACTCTTTTTGTCTCGTGTCCATCTCTTAAGTACACATCAACCAAGTCCTTCGAATCTTTTGAAGGACTTAAACATTCCTGTTGACGTCAATTCCTTTAAACCACCATACACGAGCCAAGTCCTCTAAACCTTTATGAAGAGTTAAACGTAAATGACGTTTAATACAAACTTTGTTTAACTGTCACAGTGTTTACTCCTAAACAAAGATAAAATGTACTTCATTTATTAAACGTTTTCCTTCATTGTGTTTGAATGTTTTCGATTAAAACTAAATTTATACTTAAAAGGTCGTGAAACAAAACATTTCTTTGTGTGGAAGTGACTTCAATTCTAAGTGACTAACTCTGGTTGTTATGTATATATAAATAATTTTACCTAAGCTTTATACCTCGTCAGTGGAACAGAGGAACGTCTGAGGACTCCTACCGCTAAAAACCGGGTTTCGATACCCATGGTGGGCAAAGTACAGTTAGTCCATTGTGTAGCTTTGTGCTTTATAGCAAACAAACCAAAGTTTTGTTTATTTTTCACCTGTGTAATAATTTTACGAGTTTTATATAACTCTAATGAAACCGAAGTCTTCAAATCTACGTTTTAAACGTATGAGTAGGCGAATCCGTCAACGATAAGTCTGGGGTATTAATACACTACATTTCGGGTTTGGATACCCTCAATTTGCAAAGAACAGATAGCTCATTGTTTTTCTGTGTGTTTAACAACAAACAAACAAAAGCGCTTGATTCATATAAGTAGTTTTAATTAATGGATTTTTTGTGATTGAAAGGCTAATTTTTCGTACAATCACTTGTTATATCAGCTATGGTAGTATTGTTATTACCAAACCATGGTAGCACTGAGGTTACCAAACTATGGTAGTTACCACTACTGAGGTTACCAAACTATGGTAGCACTGAGGTTACCAAACTATGGTAGCACAGAGTTACCAAAACTATGGTAGTACAGTTATTACCAAACCAAACCAAACTATGGTAGCACAGAGGTTACCAAAACTATGGTAGTACAGTTATTACCAAACTATGGTAGCACAGAGGTTACCAAAACTATGGTAGCACTGAGGTTACCAAACTATGGTAGCACAGAGGTAACCAAAACTATGGTAGTACAGTTATTACCAAACTATGATAGCACAGAGGTTACCAAAACTATAGTAGCACTGAGGTTACAAACTCTGGTAGCACTATTATTACGAAACTACTATAGTACTGTGATTACGAAACTACCTTAGTATTGTGGTTACCAAACTATGCTAGAATTGTAGTTAATAAATTACATAGGCCCGGCATGGCCAGGTGGTTAAAGCACTCGACTCGTAATCCGAGGGTCGCGGGTTCGAATCCCCATCCCACGAAACATGCTCGCTTTTTCAGCCGTGGGGGCGTTATAAAGTGACGGCATCTCACTATTCGTTGGTAAAAGCGTAGCCCAAAAGTTGGCGGTGGGTGGTGATGACTAACTGCTTTCCATCTAGTCTTACACTGATAAATTAGGGATGGCTAGCGCAGATAGCCGTCGAGTAGCTTTGCACGAAATTCAAAAACAAACTAAACTACCGTAGCATTGTGGTTATTACCAAACTTTCTTGTAATCATAGCATCTTGTAAACATCAAATACGAGAATAATTGAGTTGTCTTTCTTTTCAGAAATTACTGACTTATTAAACATATAACATCTAGCTATTCAACGAGCTATAATTAGATAAGTAAGAACCATCGGAAGGACTTACGCATTTAGTATGGTTTAGTCATATAATCTGTTAACATAAGTATCAATCAACTTAGAAAAGATTAAAACAATTAACCAATTGGCATCCGAAGGTTTCCGATCATAAGAAACCGGAAAGTAATGTGCACTTTTCTTTTTTCATATATATTTTAACTACACGACAAAAATACATATAATGTTTGATTGTTTTGAATTTCGCACATAACTACGTGAGGGCTATCTGCGTTAGCCGTCCCTTATTTAGCAATTTAAGACTAGAGGGAAGACAGCTAGTCATCACCATCCACCGCCAACTCTTGAGCTACTCTTTTACCAACGAAGAGTGGGATTGACTGTCACATTATAACCCCACGGCTGAAAGGGCGAGCATGTTTGATGCGACAGGGATTCGAACCCGCGACCCTCAGATTAAGAATCGAACGCCTTAACCCACCTGGCCATGGTCGTTTAAATGTATGCATGTACACGTTCTTCTGTTTATATTTGATGAAATATTATTAAAAGGTGTTTAATTATTACTGTTTCACCAAACTTGCATGACGTTATAAGTGCATAGAACACAACAGAAAAATAGTTATATGAAAATCGAAACTTCGAACAAAAATACTTGACAATGTAAATCAGAATCAAATTTTACATAGAATAAAAATGTTAGACCGTTGTGTTGTTTTTCAAGCACAATATAACGAGATATGAAAGGTAAGGACAACGAAAATATTACAGCTTATTACACTTAACCATCTGTAATCCATATCACTCTCGTTACTATGACAACGAACAGAAAGCAGACATTTCACGTGGACTGTCTTAAATCTGTTTTCGCTAAACACTGCACTAAATGGTTTTGTTTTTGTTTCGTTTTGTTTGTGCATCTTTTACAAACAAAGTTGTTGACTCACAAACATAATGAAATATTTGGTTAATCAGAGCTAATAAAAAATGGATCACAGATTAATAAAATAAATAAATATGTATATATATATAATTCCCCACTTAGAAACCGGGTTTTGATACAAATAGTTCATTATGTATTTGTTGTTTTGGTGTTGTTGTTTTTTGGGTTTTTTTGCTTAATTATAAATTAACAATATATATATATATATATTATTTATTGATACTTCAAGATAAAATTGAAATGTGATGGCTAGGACTATGAATATAAAATACAAAGTTTTGGTAAGTATGAAATAACAAAACAAAATGAACGAAAAGACAAACTTAAAGAGAAATATTTTTATTCAAGAAAATAACAACAACAACATGTGCTATAAATGAATGCTTTGTTCATCTTGAAAGTATCCTTTGAACAGAAGAGAAATACTGTGAAGTCCATGCGCGGAAAACTTTACAGCACAAATATAAAAACGAAACAAATTCTTTCACAGTAAACTGAAGTGAAACTAATGCGAGTTTCAAACTATATTTTATGTTGTATAAATTTATCTTAACACTAACCGAGCCCCGCAAAACATTAGCGATAATTTTAATGCTCTTTGCTTGAATTTTCCTTATTCGCTCATTTTCACGCGCAGCATTTAAGTTTCACTTTCCTGTAGGAACTATGTTTTAAATCGATAAATCCAGGGGTATTGGAAGAACGAATTACATACACACAAATTCAGGTAGAAAAAAACTACATGTAAATTAAACAATAAAGTAAAGTAATGGTACTTGTAGTGTACAAAGGACGATACAGCTATGAACGCTCAATGTATGACATAGTTTTAAAGATAAAACAAAGAAATTCACAAAAAACGAATAAAAAACCAGTAGTATAGACAAAAATTGCTAAAAGGGGTTTGTAGCAGTCTATGAAACGAAACAAAACTAAATTATTGCAAAGCAAAGTAAATGTAAAGTTGTCATAAAGGCAAACATAGCTGGATATGAGAAAACGTCTGAAGCGTCCACAAAATGAACGGATTGCTCATGAGTATTTTAGACGTAAATATGTCGAGAAACCCATAGAATATGTATTTACTGTAATGTTATTTTTTAGGAAGTTATGCGCGGGTTAAGTATTAGTTATGTGAAATACGTTGCAAATAAAAATATAAAGTTGAAACCGAAGTCAGTTGTTGCGTGATGATAACGAAATTGTGCCATCGTGTATCATACTCGTTGCACTGGAAAGTTTGATTAAGCAAAAAACAGGAAAGTTGATTCTGAATGGAAATGTCAATATGCAATCCTGACACCCCGGACAAAGGTCTCTAAAATGATATGGAATTTGTAGCGTTTGATCGAGAAATTGCCAGAAAAGTTACGGATGGACAAACGCAAGCGTATTGTTTATATAGACTACTTTCTTGCGTCTTATTATAATTTATATAATAGCGAAGAGTTAGCGGTTACTAAGAGCACCCCTGTTTATTTTGCTAACATTTCAATGAAAAACTAACCAACATAAAATGTCCTTCATAATGTCGATATCAAGTTTCTTGAGAGTGTAAGAAAAATATGAGATTTTGACATCATATATACAATCTGTAATTGTTTCGTCTGAGGAAGGAGATGACGAAACGCAGGAAATTCAAATAAATAAATATTACCACATGATTTATGAGTTATTGCGCCTTAGATGTAATTGGCACAATTGATTTAGAACTCCAGTTTCATCATTGTATAAAACGTATAATATGCACGGCTTAGGATACGTAAAGGAGATCTTATGTGACTTTCAACAACTAGCTCAAGGAATCCTAATGAATCTCACTGATGTTCAAGCGTGTTCGTGAAATTCTAGTGCAATACATACCAAAACTAAAGTTCTTAATAATTCACACACTTGTTAATAGATATATGCAGCTAAAGCATTCCAGAATAAACAATGATATTTTTAAATATCCTTTCGAGCCTTAATATTCAAAGTTTTCACCGTTTAAGAACCCGTACGTTAAGTAATCGTTGGGGTGTTTGACTGGTTATCGAAGTAGAGCTGAGTGTGGCCTGGTAACATGATGCAAACGGAAGTTTCAAAACTCAAAATGTGTTAGCGTTGAAACTTCATCTTAGCTTTCAGTCGTAGGTGCTTCAAAAAAGGAAAGCTGGTTCTTCTAATTGGTTCGTAGAGCTGGAAATGTCCCCAGTGGTGGCAGTTGCTGCTGGCTGTTTGCCTTCCTTCTCATCAACTGCTCAAAATTAGCTGCGATTACATCCAAGCACTAGCGGTTAAGAAAGATAAGAATCTGCCAAGTTGAGTATATGAACGGCGAGGAAAGAAGCATTAAAAAGGAAAAGTGAAAAACGGAAACAGAAATAGAATTGTTAGCAAAGTAACAAAATGTAATTCATTTAAGGAAAGAGGGGAAAAAAACCAAAAACATAATAAAGATAAAAGCTATGAAATTCTAACATTGAGACGGCAAGATACATTAAGAGGACATATGTGAAAAAAACATTGCGATTTAGGCTTCAATTTAGAAATCTCAAAATTCTCGTGTTGTTTAGTGATTTAGCACGCAGTAGCGAATTTACATTTGTGTAGGACCAGGTGCTTATATTTTTTGTGGACCCTACATCCCACGTAATTTTACACAGAATAAAATTATCATTGGGTCCACATTAAGACCATGGGCCCTGGGGCTGAGCCACCTCTAGCCTATACCTAAATACGTCACTGTTGGCACAGTGTTTTGTTGTTTTTTTTCAGTCAGCTACAACGAATACGAAACTACAGAGCCAGGATCGTCTGCGGGTCCTTTCGTACGAGGGAAAAATCAAATCTTTTCTGGAAAATAGTCTCTACAGTAAGGAACTTACAACAGCCCTAACATATTTAAAAACATATGTGAAAGAGCCCCCGCTAGTACAGCGGTAAGTCTCCAGATTTACAACGCTACAATCAGGTGCGCTCAGCAGATAACCCGATGTGGCTTTGCTCTAAGAAGAACACACACACACGTGTTAAAGATATAGAGATTAGTGCGAAGTTTCTATACGAAAAACAAGAGTTGATGTTCATGGGGAAGAATTATCTCTTGTCTTAATTAAAGGGAAAGGACGAACCCAATAAACACTCGGTGTAACTTATCAAAAAATATTTCTTTATACCATTCTTGACACCACAATTAAAATATCACGTGAATGATACATGTACGTTTAAATTACAAATTATACATTAGTGTAGGAAACATTTGCGTGAATCTTTATCTTACTGATCAACAACTTTGTGCGGGAGATGTTCGCGCTCTGCCATTAATAGTAAGTATTGCCAGCAATACTCCCACCAGGGGCGATCCAGATAGTGCAATGGAGTACCCAGTTCAAGACAAAATCATCTGTATGTTCCCAAATAAATGAACTGTGGCTGTTAGGGTTTTAGATATACAGGTAAAGTCATACAGGAGTTAACTTTGCTTGACGTCTCTGGCATTGGAAGGAGGAAAACCGCATAATCAACAACACTAAAGGCCGGCTCTTACGCTTTTGTAATCGAATAGGGCGATTTCAACGTCCCCTGGAGAACAGTAAGGAAATACTGTTGTCAAACCAATCACACTATCTGGTATATTACATTAAAAGAATCGCAGACTAAACATTAAATAGGTTACCTTCGTGAATGTAAATTATCTAAGAAGGAGAGTGGTAGCCATATGATCTGAAGCCTCAATTAAAGACATCTTTAATTGTAGAAAAGTACACTTTTTATTGTACGTTTTCTTTTATGTTCAGCGAAATTTTCGCAGTTGTTTTTAATAAGTTATCTTATTATTTACCTGTTCTTGCGTAATATACGATTTTTAATCTTCAGAACGCAGAGGAATTACTTAAATGACAAGAGCTTTTGAGGATATCTTCTAAGGATATTCACATTCCACACTAATTATTATAGTAATAATAAATAAGTTTACTGCAAGAATGTTAGAAATCGCCAATGACGCGGACAACCTTTACAATAACACTGCACAATAAGTATAATTGTAATTGACATCAAACGTGAAATTATTACATATATATGTTGAGAAAGAGTAAAACATTTGTTTGTAGTTAAGCACAAACCTACACAGTGCTATCTGTGCTCTGCCCTACATATATGTGTTGAGAAAGAGTAAAACATTTGTTTGTAGCACAAACCTACACAGTGCTATCTGTGCTCTGCCCTACATATATGTGTTGAGAAAGAGTAAAACATTTGTTTGTAGCACAAACCTACACAGTGCTATCTGTGCTCTGCCCTACATATATGTGTTGAGAAAGAGTAAAACATTTGTTTGTAGTACAAACCTACACAGTGCTATCTGTGCTTTACGGGTTTCAAAATCCGGCTTGTATCGTTTAAGTCCACAGGCATGCCGCTGTGCCACTGGAGGGCGAATAAAAAACACAGTTCTCAGCCTCTTAAATAAACCCGAGAATAAAAAACAAGACAACTATTTCTCTGTTTAAATTATGAGTAAAATTCCTTAGGACTGAATCCCTAGGTTATACATTTATCAGCAGTGTAAAGTTTGACTCAAATATTTCGAATAGTTTGAAATTGACTAAGTTTTGAGAAGCTCAGTTATGCATAACCACTTTCATCAAAATTCATGTTGTTATTATTATGTTTATTAGTAAATTAATCTAGTGTTTGTGAAAGTTATAGCGGAAAATAAATAATTAATTAGCAAGGAAGAACTGGAGAAACGTTCGTAGAAATGTGACTATTCAACGATCCACATAGAGCACTCGCACGTAAAATTCTCCCGGAAATGTAGATCGTGATTTCTCAGTAGATGTACAAGGAAAGTCCCAAATAAAAATAATTTCGGATAAACCTCTTTCACTTCCGAAATTTCAAAGAGAAATATACTAAATTATTACTAATTTCATTCTACAGTTTTGAAAAGGAAACAATCTTTGCAAGCGACTGACTCTCTATTGTTAAAATTTAGATCACTTCGTTAACTACAATTAGTTACATCTTTTATGATTAATGGAGAACTCAGTTTGAAATAGCGCCCAAACGTTCTTATAAAATAGTGTACTATGTCAAGAAAATTATTATTTGTTTAGCCCCATTAGCACAACAATACGTTTGAAAGATTATAACGCTAAAAACCAGGTTTCGATACCTATATCAGGTATAGCACGGATAGTTCAATGTGTAACTGTGTGTTGAATACAAATAAATTATTTATCTAATTTATTTTATGCTGGTATGTATTTATCTAGCAACAAGTTTCCAAAGTAGCATTGATTTCACTTTATGTCAGTACCAGGCCATGAGCGTTTTAAGTGGTTATCTCTTTAATCACACGAAGATCAATTATACAAACTAAATACAAGTTACCTGAAAAGTAAAAGAACCATGAATACGGACCATGTAGAGTTCTGAAACAGTTCTTTTACCGTTTGAGTAGAGAAAGAACATTACGTCGTTCCTTCTTCCTTTTTTGTTGGCTTTAATATTTGACTTACGTTTTTAAATTACTTAGTAAACACCTTAAAATTAAACAAAATAAAACTTAAATACCCTAAACCTAACGTTTCTTAATAAGTATATTTAGGGTATCAAATTGCTTTGACCTAAGCAGTCAAGCAGCTTCATTGTACTTTCCATTACAGTCTGAAAGTTTTCCCAGTAAGCCTTCTTGCATTTCAGATGGACTCGCACTTTGAGGGTCGGAGGTTCAAATCCCCGTTCCATCAAACATGCTCCTCTTTTCAGCCGAGAGGACATTATAAAGTGACGGTCAATCCCACTATTAGTTGGTAAAATAGTGACCCAAGAGCTGGCGATGGGTGGTGATGACTAACTGCCTTCCCTCTAGTCTTACACTGCTAAATAATTAGGGACGGCTAGCGCAGATAGCCCTCGTGTAGCTTTACGCTAAAATGAAAAAAAAAAAAACACCACAAAAACAAGCAAATAGATTCCCACTAAAATCTTCCTCTGGTTATATTTCACATTTTCCTTTTTTTCTGATATTATTATCTGTTATTTCTGAATGTCACTGATTTACTTCTTTTATATCACGATATCATTCTGTAATCTGATAAAAATCTACATAGATGAAGAAGAGCTTTCTTCCTGTTACGAACACTCTCCCCACAAAGATTAGATCTTTCAACATAATGAAAATCAAGGATTAAGTGTTTGTACTCCTTATATAGCATTTACACGGTAAATAAATACAGTTGTGACAACATTGTCAGAAATTTTACTTCAGACGTCGTTATACATTCCTGCATAATTTATAGAGCGTTTTAGAATCGATCTATTTCGTTGTTTCTGCAGTATGGGATTGTTGGATTTTCTCCCTATCATTTTATTCAGTTTGACAAATGCCAACGTATTATAAGTCATAAATAGATAAATATATGCTTGTATACAAGCTTTGAAAAACGCTTTTAAGTTTTAATAAATGTTCATACATTTATTTGTAATTTTTGAGCATTTTTTAAAAAAAAACTACTTAATTGTATTTCAACTTTTCTCTTTAGCATGTCGAATTGAAGAATTAACAGCCGACGCTACATTTTCATAGTATATATAGTAATGTAAATATATGGGTGTGTTAAGTTAAGGATTCTTCTACAATAGATGTCTGTGACTTCTTGGCGATAAATTCAATAATAAATAAACAGCACACACTCCACTTGTTTGTTTTTTTAAACAATATACCGTATATATTCGTAACAAAAATTATTTACACTATGGAGATCATAGCTGTATCTTACACTATGATTTCAATATCATAGCTGTATCTTAAACACTATACAGATTTCAATATCATAGCTGTATCTTAAACACTATTCAGCTCTCTTCTTCTTTCCAAACATCCACTTATACCAATTCAATTAATTTAGAATTCAGTTGAAAAGCCGAGCTATATTTCTCTATTTTTATTTCAGTAGTATCCGTGTGTAATTCACTTACGCTCTCACGAGAGTTACCGTAGTTGTATCCTGAACTTCCAGTAATCGTTTGCCTTTTGCCAAAGTCCACATAGGCGGGTTGAATTAATTAAGAACACCCTTTGACAAGACAAATCATTCTCCTTATCCCTTTCAAACTGTTAATTTCACTCTAACATATCAACCGTTAGGCTATTCGCATCCACAACGGTTAATTTTACATTTTCTTACTTTTCTCTGACAGAATTTCTCTTTCACGTGACTTTGCTTTTACCCTGTTTCCGTTTGTCTGGTTACAGCTATTTATAGGTCTATCACTTAAGCCTTCTAGAAATCTCCATAGCCTCAACATCAATAGATTGTAAACATAGCACTCGATTCTCTCGACATCAATTAATAACAAACACAAAATAAATAAATTAATAATACTACCTACACCTAAACACTTTTATATCTTGCATGAATAACAAAATGTACAAATCTTGTTTACAATAATCACATTTAACTGCATGAATGACTTATGAATGGATACATGTTTAAAATTACCTTTATCAAATAAGATCAAATAAAGCTAGAATTGTTGTTGGTTTTTTTTTTTTTTTTTTTGCTTTCTTAACACGGTCTAATGGAATAGTTTGAAGTGAAAGCGTCGTTTTAATAAAATTTTAGTTGGGCTTAGACAAATATGTTCTACCTGTGTTTAATTTGTTTCAGATATTAAGTGAGTTATTACTACGTTACGATTTGTATGTGTATTTCTAGTGAGGATTTTATAAGCTAATAAGAATGATAAATGAAAATACATTTAAAGTGGTTGTTTGGTTTAATATTTTAAAATATTGTTCTTAAGATATTATGTATCCTGAATGTCGCCCCCCTGTGGCACAGTAGTATGTCTGCGTATTTATACTTCTAGGTCCGGGCTTAGATATCTGTGATGGGTAGAGCACAGATAGACCTTTGTGCAGCTTTGTGCTTAATAACAAACAACACCAACTCTCCTAAATATCAACCATATTCCAGTGGGTTTGTATATTTTGAATTTCGCGCAAAACTACTCGAGGGCCATCTGCGTTAGCCATCCCTAATTTAGCAGTGCAAGACTAGAAGGAAGGCAGCTTGTCATCACCACCCACCGCCAACTCTTGGGCTACTCTTTTACCAACGAATAGTGTGATTGACCGTTACATTATAACGCCCCACGGCTAAAAGATCGAGCATGTTTGGCGCGACCCTCGGATTACGAGTCGCCCGCCTTAACCCACCTGACCATGCCGGGCCATTCCAATGGGAAGAGGGAAGTTTATAAGAAGTCTCAATCCCAGTGGCGTTTGTTTGTTTGTTTTTAATTGAGCACAAAGCTACACAATGAGCTATCTGTGTTTTGTTCATAAAGGATATTGAAACCTGGTTTGTAGTGTTGTAAGTCAATAAACAAACCGCTGTACCATTGGCGAGGCTTTCCATGGGGAACAGAATAAATATGTTTCTGTGTAGCTTTGTGCTAAAAGAACAAACAATAAATGTTAAAAATAGCAAAGTGAATGTAATATTAATATAACTTTCTATCTTGGTTAAAATGTTAACATATTTGTATGTAATTAACAATATGATTAAAATAACTCATTGACTACAAATATATGTTTAACATATTTCCCTTAATTAGTCCACGTGAGATGAAAAATGGCAAAAGCATCCACATCGGGGATGATTTTGTCACTTCCGTTACACTCAAAACGTCTTACTGGTTTAATACGTTAGGCGTTCTACGCCTATGTTGTAAACTGAAATTTCTACTCCACTTAGTTTCGAGTATATATATGTATATGTTATGTTCTGAATGAAGGCAATAAATTACTGACAAAAGTACACTCAAATCTTTAGAGAGGAAAACATTCAAGGTATTCAAAATTGGTAAGACACATGTCTATAACAGACCTTTGTTATTATTTGCAACATTTCGGGCAGGAGCCCTTCGTCAGTCAGATTAAACTGTTGCATATGAAAAAGGCTTAAACAGAATCGTTGAAATATATAAATTAAAATTATTATAAATTATATATAAATTATATTGTTAAAAATAACATTGTTGTAGTCTATAAACAATGTTAAAAATGAAAACTAGTGTTAAAGTGATAGAAACTGGATTTTAAAAATAAAATATCAGAGAAAAGCAGTAAACGTAAGTTAGAAAAATGATAAACAGTAATTTAATAAAAAATGCTTAGAGAAAGGGAAATGGGTGTAGGCAGTGTATATTTGACAGGAGGGATACGGTTTAAACTGCCTGACAAAGGAATTTTGCCAGAAACGTTGCAAACAGATGTTTGCCATAGGCGTACGTTTTATTAATTTTGAAGACATTTTTTCGTTATATTATCACGTCTTAGAGTCTTTTTTACTGTAGGAAAACAAAAATATACAGGTGATTTGTGTTTAGGACAAATTTCGTAGTTTTATTGTATCAAATATTATTTAATGTTTGAATCATCACAAGAATTGGTTAGACTGTTTGTTTTATTTTGCACAAAGTTACTCAGGGCTATCTGTGCTAGCCGCCACTAACTTAATAATTATATATTAGAGGGAAAGTAGCTAGTAACGCCATCCACCGCCAACTTTTGAGCTACTCTTTTAATAACAAACAGTGGGATTGATCATCACATTTTTATGACGTCCCCGTCATAAGAGCTTGTTTGATGACGGGGGGATTCGAATCCGCTACGTGCAGATTGCGAATCGAGCATCTCAAACAAAAGGCCAGTTAAATGGTTTGCTACAGATGTCTTACACTGATTGACGTTATTAATAATGCAAATACATTCTTTGTCATTTTTCACACCTAAGTGGTATTTTGCTACTTCTCTGTTCTAAGGAAACTCAGAGATAAGCTAAATGACTTTCTACGCTAAAGTCCAGGGTTTGAATCCCCGTGGTGGAGAAAGCACAGATATCTTATTGCGCAACTTTGAGCTAAAACATACAAACAAAAACATCTGCTCAAGTGAAGGGGTACCACAGCTATAAAAATAAACTGATAACTACAGCTATGACGATAAACTGATAACTATAGCTATGACGATAAACTGATATCTACAGCTATGGCAATAAACTGATAACTACAGCTATAGGAATGAACTGATAACTACAGCTCTAGAAATAAACTGATAACTATAGCTCTAGAAATAAACTGATAGCTATAGCTATGGCGATAAACTGATAACTACAGCTATGGGAATAAACTGATAACTACAGCTATGGCGATAAACTGATAACTACAGCTGTGGGAATAAACTAATAACTACAGCTATGGCGATAAACTGATAACTACAGCTATGGCAATAAACTAATAACTACAGCTATGGCGATAAACTGATAACTATAGCTATGGCGATAAACTGATAACTACAGCTATGGGAATGAACTGATAACTACAGCTCTAGAAATAAACTGATAACTATAGCTCTAGAAATAAACTGATAGCTACAGCTATGGGAATAAACTGATAACTACAGCTATGGGAATAAACTGATAACTATAGCTATGGCGATAAACTGATAACTACAGCTGTGGGAATAAACTAATAACTACAGCTATGGCGATAAACTGATAACTATAGCTATGGTGATAAACTGATAACTACAGCTATGGGAATAAACTGATAACTACAGCTATGGGAATAAACTGATAACTACAGCTATGGCGGTAAACTGATAACTACAGCTATGGGAATAAACTGATAACTACAGCTATGGGAATAAACTGATAACTACAGCTATGGCAATAAACTGATAACTACAGCTATGGCGGTAAACTGATAACTACAGCTATGGGAATAAACTGATAACTACAGCTATGGCAATAAACTAATAACTACAGCTATGGCAATCAACTAATAACTACAGCTATGGCGATAAACTGATAACTACAGCTATGGCAATAAACTAATAACTACAGCTATGGGAATAAACTGATAACTACAGCTATGGGAATAAACTGATAACTACAGCTATGGGAATAAACTGATAACTATAGCTATGGCGATAAACTGATAACTACAGCTGTGGGAATAAACTGATAACTACAGCTATGGGAATAAACTGATAACTACAGCTATGGCGGTAAACTGATAACTACAGCTATGGGAATAAACTGATAACTACAGCTATGGGAATAAACTGATAACTACAGCTATGGCGATAAACTGATAACTACAGCTATGGCGATAAACTGATAACTACAGATATGGGAATAAACTGATAACTACAGCTATGGCAATAAACTAATAACTACAGCTATGGCAATCAACTAATAACTACAGCTATGGCGATAAACTGATAACTACAGCTATGGCAATAAACTAATAACTACAGCTATGGCGATAAACTGATAACTAGCTAGCTATGATAATAAACTGATAACTACAGCTATGGGAATAAACTGATAACTACAGCTATGGCGGTAAACTGATAACTACAGCTATGGGAATAAACTGATAACTACAGCTATGGGAATAAACTGATAACTACAGCTATGGGAATAAACTGATAACTACAGCTATGGCAATAAACTGATAACTACAGCTATGGCGGTAAACTGATAACTACAGCTATGGGAATAAACTGATAACTACAGCTATGGCAATAAACTAATAACTACAGCTATGGCAATCAACTAATAACTACAGCTATGGCGATAAACTGATAACTACAGCTATGGCAATAAACTAATAACTACAGCTATGGGAATAAACTGATAACTACAGCTATGGGAATAAACTGATAACTACAGCTATGGCGGTAAACTGATAACTACAGCTATGGGAATAAACTGATAACTACAGCTATGGCGGTAAACTGATAACTACAGCTGTGGCGATAAACTGATAACTACAGCTATGGGAATAAACTGATAACTACAGCTATGGGAATAAACTGATAACTACAGCTATGGGAATAAACTGATAACTACAGCTATGGCGGTAAACTGATAACTACAGCTATGGGAATAAACTGATAACTACAGCTATGGGAATAAACTGATAACTACAGCTATGGGAATAAACTGATAACTACAGCTATGGCGATAAACTGATAACTACAGCTGTGGCGATAAACTGATAACTACAGCTGTGGCGATAAACTGATAACTACAGCTATGGCGATAAACTGACAACTGGCGTGATAAAGAAGTATCATAAACATCTTTGAACTTGACATTATAGATTTTCGTTTAGTCTGTTTCGGAATTGTGCACAAAGCTACAAGAGGTCCATCTGCGCTAGCCATCCCTAATGTAGTAGTGTGAGAGTAGAGGTAAGGCTTTCCTCTAGTCTTACACTGCTAAATTAGGAAAGGCAAGCACAGATAGCCCTCGTGTAGCTTTGCGCGAAATTCAAAACAAACAAACAGACATGCAGTAATATGTAAGCAGTAATACAATGATTAAAATACATTAAACCTTATCAGTTCAAATGCAGAAAACTAGCCTTGGTCATTGTCCATGTCATATAGTAGCTAATACACTTTATCATATATATTGATGTGATGATTTTGTTTATCATATTTAGTATAATTACTAGCATAATTACTTTTCCAGCATTTCAATATTTTGAGAGCGTACATTGGTTTCTGCATATTTGTCTTAAAATAATTACAAGAAAGTTCGTTTAAAAATATATTAATTTATTGTTTCTTTAGTATACGTCTCGCGGTGTTCTTTCCTGACTGCTAACTCAGTCAAATTTTTAAGAGTACTTCAATGCATTTCTGCCAAAGGTTTAGAAACGACATTCATACCGTGTTGATCCTTTTTAAAAATAGATGTTTTACTTTTTATCTTCATCCTTGTTTGCTGTGATCATGAATTCCTTCGAGTAAAGACACCACAACTCCGTGAAGACCCCACGTGCCTATTGAACGCATCAAGGGCTTTATTACGGACTTTAGATAATAGTTTTTTATTCAAAGCAAAAAGGACAGATTTTAGTTGGATTCTACTTCTGGTACCCTTCAGCTCATAGTTTTACAAAGTTCTTTTTTCTATTTTTCAACCAGTTCATTCATTTGCCACACTAATAGTTGTGTTGAAATACTTTGCACTTTTCGAGTTCATTGAAACTCTTTGTATTTGTTCACGTCTATCTTGACTGCTATTTGTTAGAAGCATGATAACGGTGTAGTATCAAACATTATTTCAAGTTACCAGTTCAGCGATGTTTGTGCGTTTTCGTCCTTTTTGTACTCCATCATCTGGTAAATCATTGTATGAGTTTAGTAATTTTGTTATATTAATTTTGATGAACATTTTATAGTGACTTTCACAAATTGGTAATTGTTAACTTACTGACATTTCTTACTGATTTAAGCCTTGTACATAACCTGAAGAATTTTTTTGTTTTTGAAGTTGGTGCAATGTTACATGAGGACTATTTGCTTAAGCTGTCCCTAATATAGCAGTGAAAGACTAGAAGGAAGACAGTTATTCATCACCACCCGCTGCCAAATTTTGGGCTGCTCTTTTACCAGGGAATAGTGGAATTGACCGTGACATTATAACACCTCCACTGTTGAAAGAGCGAACATGTTTATTGGGACGAAGATTTGAACTTGCGATCCTCGGATTGTGAATCAAGCGTTTAAACCATTTGGCCGTGTTGGGCTTTGCTTAATAACAAATAATTACCCCTCGTGAGTCAGTGGTAAGTTTACGTAATTACAGTGGTAAATTCCGGTGTTCGATTCACCGCGGTGGACATGGCGTAGAAGGCCTATAATATAGCCTTACGCCAAAAGAACAACAGCATTTCCAGCTTCAAACACATCTTATTTCTGATACAATTTGTCCAATTTATATAAACTGTTTTCAGTACGAGTATTTATTACTGTATAAAGAACACTCCTTTAACACTACAAAATTTAAAAGGCTGGTGAACTGCTGAATACTTAAGGGTTATCTTAAATCCTATTTTTATTATAAATGATGGACATTTTAAAGTTGTTTTGAACATACACATGAAATACCTTATAATGACAACTTTCTATCATTTGTTTATTTGCAAAACAGTCTGGCTTAACTCGCATATTTTGTTCTGTAGAACTGCTTTAAGACTTTGGGCAAAATTCCATATGATAAGCCATGTCTATCTTATTACATTATAACTGACTTTGAAGAAACTGCAGGATGTTAAGCCACGCCCATCATGATACGTTCAAATTCTCTCTCACCAGTCAACAATATAAAAACCTAGAAACATCTAGATTTAAAACATGGTGTACAATACATGCATAATTATGAGTTTATAAGAATCAAGTTTTGCAGCGCTCATAAGAATGGATACAAGCAATCGAGTTAGTTTTTGTTTTTTCAAGTTTTACTTTCAAGAGTCATTAAATTTAGTTTTTACAACATAAAAACTTAATAGTACAAACGTGACAAACAAAGAGACATTTAAAAGTTGCAATTTCCTCAGCATAATATAAAAAAATTGATTCATTACAGAAATATGCTAGTAAAATATTACGATTTTAAAATTAAATATTAAGTATTCATTTCTGGCATTAATGCCTTAGTGTAACCAAGCCACTGCTAAGTCTGTACTCCAACTACCAGAAGGGTTAGTTTACCCTTATGTTTCTCTTTCTCCGGTGCAGCACTATATTTACATCAATATAAAATTTGAGATATTGTTTGAGATATAAAGATATTTGAGATATCTTTCGAATTTTACTCCCCCCACTGGCATAGCGGTGTGTCTGCGGACTTATAACACTAGACACCGGGTTTCGATACCCATGGTTGGCAGAACACGGATCGTCTGTTGTGGTGCTCTGTGCTTAACTTCAAACAAACAGACTTTCGAATTTTAAGAATTTGGAGTTTTAGTATTGATAAATAGGATACGTATATAAAACAAAAATCAATTAAGGCTTAACTTGGCTGAATAAATACTCAGGAGATTTTACTTGTCTTTGGCAGAACAAAGAATAAATACTCAGGAGATTTTACTTGCCTAAAGTGGAACAAATATTGAGCCCCCAGGAGATTTTACTTACCTAAATTAAAACAAAGATTGAACCCCCAAAATATTTTACTTGTTTAAAGTAGGACAAATATTGGACTGTCAGAAGGTTTTACTTGCCTAAGGTACGAAAAGAAATTGAACAGCCAGAAGGTTTCAGTTACCTAAAGTATAACAAGAATTGAGCCACCAGAAGGTTTTACTTGCTTAAGATAGAACAAAAATTGAATGTCTATAAATTCAGCTTTATAAATGTTACTGAATATCTTATATTTTCTTCATAGTTCATAGTCGTTGGAAGAAACAGAATCGATCGTAAGATACTAGGAGCTATTCTTCGTCTGTAAAATTTGTTTTAATGGTATGAAATATTGTTTTCTTTTCATAACTTGTTTAACAATATGAAATATTGTTGTTAATAACTTGTTTAATAGTATGAAATATTGTTTTGTTTTTAATAACTTGTTTAATAGTATGAAATATTGTTGTTAATAACTTGTTTAATAGTATGAAATATTGTTTTGTTTTTAATAACTTGTTTTAATAGTATGAAATATTGTTTTGCTTCTAATAACTTGTTTTAATAGTATTAAATATTGTTTTGTTTCTAATAACTTGTTTTAATAGTATAAAATATTGTTTTGTTTCCAATAACTTGTTTTAAGAGTACGAAATATTGTTTCATTTCTGATTTTAAGTGTTTTAGGTTGAAAATAGTGGCCATACGATAAAAAAATATACGAGACAAAGTCAATGAGTTATTTCAACCCAATGTACTGATACCTAACCAATGATAAAGTGTAAATGATTAGCACTAATAAATATATCCATACGTTGTTAAACTTTGTTTCCCTCACCTTTTGGTTGATAGGCCTGTAACAGTCAAACTGTTACCGCAACCTAACACTATAGCAGAAATTCATTCAATAAAAAAAAGAATGTATTACTTTGCCTTCGACATAAAACCATCAAAGGCCAGTTCACTGAGACTTTGTTAGCACTAGCCTATTTCACGTTTGTGATAACCTTACTTCAAACTTCATAGTTTGTCTCGGAAAGTTCAACATTCACGAAGAAAAGTCAACAAAATAGACATAATTTAGTAATAAAAACCTTCTGTACACCGCAGGCAAGTAATCGGACTTATATATCCAGGTCAGAACAAAATAATTTACAAACTTCTAGGGTAATCAATCAAGGTCTTGATAACCAAAACCTACGTCGCTATAACAATGGCTTTCTTCATATTTGAGAGGAGCTCACAAATATGAAGAAAGACAATGTTATAGAATGTGTAAGATCTCTCATCCCAGCAGATGGTGCATTATAGAATATGTAAGATTACGACAAGCATGTTTAAAAAAAATGATTTATAGACACTGTTATTGAATGATTTTATTTCATTTTACACCTTTTTCACAATTATCATTCACAGGATTTACAATGTATGTTTGAGGCAATTATGCATATTACTACCAAGTAACCTGAGAAGCCATATGATAAAAGGGATAACGAATCTATGACGTTTTCTAGTTAGTTTTATAATAGCTAATCAACCATCCAATCACATTATTTTGTTTCGGAGTTTTATTATGGTGTTTATAAAAAATAATGGAATATTTTGAAGTATTTTCGTAATTCACGATATTATAAAATGCGTCACCAAACGAACTGTCCTGTGACATATGGTAAAAATACGCTGTCAGGAAAATAACATTATCACTAATACTACACGGACACATCATGAGAAAACGGTATTATCACAGATACTATAAAGTTACATTATGAAAACATCGGTATCACCACTGATACTATAGAGATACATCATGGAAAAACGGTATCACCACCGACACTACACAGATACATCATGAAAAACGGTATCACCACCGACACTACACAGATACATCATGAAAAAACGGTATCATCACTGACACTACATAAATACATGATGAAAAAACGGTATCACCACTGACACTACACAGATACATCATGAAAAAACGGTATCACCACTGACACTACATAAATACATCATGAAAAAACGGTATCACCACTGACACTACACAGATACATCATGAAAAAACGGTATCACCACTGACATTACATAAATACATCATGAAAAAACGGTATCACCACCGACACTACACAGATACATCATGAAAAAACGGTATCATCACTGACATTACATAAATACATCATGAAAAAACGGTATCACCACCGACACTACACAGATACATCATGAAAAAAGGGTATCACCACTGACACTACACACATGCATCGACATCATCGGTATCATCGTCGACATAAAAAGTTACCGTAATTGACGTTACAGATAAAAAAAAAGTATATCATTACTGACACTATATGACGTCATCAAAAAGGCGGTATGTTATCGAATTATAGAGATGCATCAGGAAAATAACGGTATTGTCATTGACAGTATACATAAGATATCATTACTGGCGCTATACAGACACGTCAATAAAAGTTCTTCCTCATTGTAGGTACAATTTACCGGCTAGCCTCTGCTATTTCATCCAGCAACGTGGGAAAACTGGGTAAGAATCGAAACATAATAGCAAATATTAGTCTTTTTATATAGCTTGGATTAACGTTATAGCAATTTACAATTAGACTATTGACTGTCTACAACTTTCACATAACATGGCCATATTAAATTCAGAGCTGTGCTTAAAGATAATGAAATTTTTGAGCACTTTAAAATTTAATTAACATAAGCTAAGCAGCTTTGGCCTGGCATGACTTAGTTGTTAGTGTGCACTCGACTTGCAATCGTTAGATTGCTGGTTCACGTCCCTTCATCGAACATGCTCCCCATTTCATGGCGTTATATCTTGATAATCAACCCCATTATTCGTTAGTAACAAGCAGCCCAAGAGTTGGCGGTGGATTATGTTCACTAGTTGCTCTTTCCTCTAGCCTATCCCTTCAAAATTAGGGTTGGCTAGTGCAGATGGCCTTCGAACTAGCTTTGTGCGAAATTGCACAAAAACAAACAAACTTAACAGGTCTTAGCGGAACACCTCAAAACGAAATGTGTTGGACATAATAAATGTGATAAAATTAGCACACTTTGAACAAATAAGAGACTAAGAGAACAGAAGTTCAGCAAGATGTAATAGAAATAGTTACAAAGATTTACCAATTTGGAAGCTTTACAAACTATTTTAAATATAGAAAATTACATGTAGTTTCAAAAAAATTTAAAGCAGGAATAAGACGAATACTGGAAATTTTAATCGAATACAAATACTCCCTAAGCTGTATACGAATACGACATATTTGCAATAAACCACTTTTCACGTGTGAGTGTTACTTGGAGATTAGTATCTGTGTTTCATGAGTCTGCAGTCAGAAATTTGTATGTTCTGAACAAAATTAGGTTATTTATATTTTTACTGTTTGTATTAAAAAACTGATTCTACTGGAAATTCATAATAAGGTTTTTAAACACATATATATATATATAATATTAACCAATGGGTTTTTCAATGTGAGTGACTTAATTGTTATCAAATGTTATTGCTAAAAATATGCAGAGTGTCGCATCTGCATAATTAGTCCAAAATATATTTGCATTGTAACTAAAGCATAATAGATATTTTGAAATAGCGTATCGATTCATAACAGATGTTAATGTATTTTTAATTAGGTTTGGAAATTTTTATGCATTCCAGAAAGGTGGATGTTTTCCTTTCACACAAGATGTGGAAATATTTATAACTCCCTTTAACTTTATATTTGCAACAGAAAACTTTTGTAACAGCTTATATTTTAATATTTCTCCATTTTAACATATTTTCTTTATTCCAAACTATTAAAATACTCTCGTTTCAATTCGCTATACAACATTTTTTCTCTGTATGTAATATTACAGGTCTGCGATGGTGGAATTTACAAACCACAGAATATTTCAAGATTAAACCAATGTACTGCACTATCTCTATTTTTGTTTAACAATTTCCAGTTGATCAATCTATTAGAATACACTATTAAAACTTGCATCGTTTCCGATTCAGTAACATAACAAATGACAATATAATGGTAAAATGGAAAGGATATAAAAATATAAGCCTCATGTTTTGGTAAGGTTAATGAATAAACACTGAAGACTTCAGAAATAAAAATAAACTTTTTTATTGTTGTTGTTCAATGACCTCGCGGTTTTAAGCAATCGATATACCAAAAGAGCTGAAATAAATGTTTAATAAACAGGCGGATTTGGAACTTTTCAAACACGTGGATCTAGACTTTGTGAAACGTTTAAAAACAAACAAACATGTTTGCAAATGGTATTGAACTACTAAACATATTTCTATAAACAAATGACAAGGTACACAATAGCAATAATTACTACATATATATGTAGAAACGACTGGTATGGATAGAGAAAACTATGTAGAGGAGCAAACAACGTTTCAACCTTCTTCGGTCATCGTCAGGTTCACAAAGAAAGAAAGAGGTAACTGACCGATAGCTGACCACATGTTTGAAGGGGTTGCGTAATTGAATGTAGGAATGCAGAAGGCGTGCTTAGGTGTTTGAGTATATATTAATATAGGTATAAAGGTATTCCTTTGTATTGGTTTATTTTGGGCTTGAGTTTTTGTATAAGTAAGGCTTTAATTTTGCGTTTGTTTATGTTTGTGACTTTATTTATTATTTAGGTGTTTTCTATGGTTATGTTGTGTTTATTGAATTTGAAATGTTCGAAAAAGTGTGAAGATGACTTTTTGTGTTCTTTGAATCTGGTTTCCATTTTTCTACTTGTTATAGAGAAGTTGTGGCAGTTGTCACATTGTATTTTATAAATAATGTTGGTGTGGTGTTTGTCAGTGTAGTTTTTACATAGTATAGACCTTAGTTTTGTGTCTGGTTTTTAAATAAATTTGGTATTAACTGGAATGTCATATTTTTTACTAGTTTTGCCAAATGTTAGTTATTTTTCTGCTGATGTTGGGAATATATGGTATGCAGCAGTGTTTGGTTTCGTGATTTTTTTTATTTGTGAGATATATATACTTTTGTTAGTTGATTTTGTTTTTTGTCAAGGTGTGTACATATAATGTTTTCTACGGTTTGTGGAGGAAACTTGTTGATGTTGATGAAGTATTGTTTTATTTTGTCTAATTCATCGTTAATTTTATCTGGTGAGCATAGTTTTATGGCTGTGTTTACTTGGTTTCTTTGTATATTGAGGTTTTGTTTTGTTTCATGCACTGAGTCCCAAAGAATGTATAGTCCAGTATAGGTGATTTTTTCGGTGGATTTCTGTTTTACATTGTGTGTCGGTTCTTGTAATTTTGAGGTTAAGAAATGATATTTGATTGCTTTCTTCCTGTTCACATGTGAAGTTGATGTTGGTATATTTATAGTCAATGTGATTGAAAAAATTAAGTGTATGTTCTGTAGATGTGAATCCCGCAATCGTGTCGTCTACATATCTGTACCAGTATAGTGGTGGATGTAATGCTGTGTTAATTACTTGTGTTTCAATTTGTGTCATAAAAATATTGGCTAGAACTGGTGATACTGGATTGCCCATGCTTAGGCCATTTGTTTGTATACAGTTGTGGTTGTTGAACATGAAGTTTGTCTTCATCGTGGTGAATTCTATGAGGGTTGCTAATTGGTTGCTGGGAAGTCTATTGATGGGTTAGGGTCTCGGGTATAGAGTTATAAGGCTATCTTGTAAGCTTCAGCGGTTAGAACTTCTGTAAAGAGGGATATGCCATTGAAACTGGTACGTTTGCGGACTTACAGTGCTTGAAACTGGGTTTCGATATCAGTGGTGGGCAGAACACAGATAGCCCACTGTGTAGCTTTGTGCTTCTCTTCCAATAAACAAACAGACTATGGCACTGTTTTGTAATCACCATACTAAAGCAGTGGGGGAACTTTTTAAAATCACAAACTTTTTATTCATATCAAGGAAGACTGAAAGAGTGAGGGAATCACCGAACTAGACCATAAAATTATTTTCAGAACGTCCACACACCTATACCCATAACACGTACAACTTTTACACACTGCAGTAAGTTCATTATATATAACGCAGGTTGTCTATTAAAGAATATACTTTTATCTTACAACATTATCCTGGCTGTGGTTTCGCTGGATAGTCGGTGGGAATCTCGTTAACCCATTCATGCGCGTCACTAATTAGATAACCAGACATATGATTACCTTAAGAGAGTCATAGTTACTCCCGTACCGGTTATTAGGTTGATATATTTTGGCAAGTGCATAAAATATGTCACGAAAGTAAAAAAATATATATATTCAATCGTTTCTGAATTAAGCTATTTTCTATTATATCACCAATGGTTTTAATGAAAAACAAACATATTTAATCAATGAAGACTGTAAGTTAAGAAATCAACAAATATCTTTCCAGTTTTGTTGTTTATATATTTTATCTTATACTTTCAGTACATACAATAATAACTATATTAGGTCACACTTCAGTTGCTAAGCAACATGACATAAAAGCCGTTGTTGGAACGTAATTATTACCAAAGTGGACTGGCTTTTCTATATATTAGAAGTTGTTAATCTAACCAGTTATCAGGGCTTTACGTATATGAGTTTGGATTCTTCTACAGAAGATATCTCTAACTTAGTGGCGACAAATTCGAACAAGAAAACAAGTCAAACATATATACAAAAAGTATTTATACTGTGCGATGTCATAGCTGAATCTAAAACTCTTGTAGAAAGTGCACACAGATTGGTTCAGTTACATTAGAACCCAAGTGACAAAATTAATTATTTTTTCTATTTCTGTTGTTACAATAAGGCTGTGAAACTCACTGTAGAAAAGATTAATCACTTACACGTCGGATAATTTAACATTTTCTGACAACAACACATACACACAACGTACGATTTTCACCTAGTTACACAACCAAACTTGTCATAACTATCGCCTTTAAAATAACTAATTTTAACTTAGTTTATTTAGTGATTTAATATTTAACTAAATAAACTAAGCAATAATTTTTAACCTAAACAGTTTTGCATATCCAACAACACTGATATACTACAGGGTATACTATGAGGCGCACATGCGCACATGCACGTGGATAATATAAGTAATAATATTCATTTACACACCATCGACAAGAATGGATGCAAAATTTTAGGCTTATAGGTCCTTTCCCTTGGAGCTTTGGCAGTCACACGTACACACATAGACACGCCCTTTTGTTATTATTGACTAGCTGGAGTACCTGTCCTCTGGACCAAAGTTATGTAAGTTCATGATCAATGAAAGATTGTCTTAGGACATGAAAAGATGTTCACCTTATATGTAATTGTAAAAAACGCAAAAACAACCATAAAACTGCAAAACACAAAATGTGAAACTGCAAATTTGCATGTATTTCCATATGGATCCAAGACAAGAAACCTTCGTGTCAAATTTGATGAAGATCCATCAGCATGGACAAAGTAATGGTAAAATACGCCCATAAAACCGCAAAACCCAATAAATCTTAATACCTAATTTGGTGAACATTCGTTTAAAGCAAGTGAATTGGTGGTGAAAAACGTGAAAACGCAAAATGCCCATAAAAGCCATAAAATTTAAAACTGAAAATTGGCATATATCTTCCTATGGACACAATGAAACTTATACCAAAGTTGGTGGATATCTATCTAGAGGGGGGGCGAAATAATGGTAATAAACGCAAAAACGCTTATAGAAACCGCGAAACCCTGTGAAATAGTTACAAAGACATACAGCAGACTACTATTATATTTACATAGATCGCCATATTTCCTTTAGAAACGTACGTCATAAGCTTCATTTAAAATCGTTTTATTTTTTTTCCAGCCCCAGCCAGTTGTACTTTACAGATATTTTTCGCAAACTCTGTACATCATGACGAACTGGTTATCAATTCGAGAATCATAAAAAAAAAACAATTGTAGGCTTAAAAATTGTAAACAGTTTAATATAGAAGTAATTGTATTATGTAAAAACAGTGTTCTGTAGAGAAAAAGTAATTCCTAGGAGTTTTCCAAAGCTGATAAACAATATGATCTGACATTTATGACAAAGCTATTGAGTTGTTGTTTGTTACTAAGCACAAAGCTGCACAATGAGCTATCTGTGTTAAAACAACTTAAGAGCCTCACCACGTCGTTGCAGTTCTTGTCACTACACTTAGTCGTATTATATCTAACAACAGTGTATCTTGATAATAGCCGTACAACGAAGTTGCTATTGCTCCTTTTTGCTGACTTTCCAGAATTGTATCTAGTGTACTCGGACGACTGCCTCAAGCGTCAGTTTAAGTAGTACTATCGCACAAAAATCAACACGTGCTGTTTCTGACGGCTTTATATTGAATAACAGGAATACCTATTTCATTCTCTTCTGCTTGTGGCGATACGAGACGGTTGAAGGCGTGTGCATTAGAAGTAACTTATGTACAAGCGACTTTTGCGTCGCCTTTACAAACGAAATTTCTGTTTGACTATGTTGAGTACTGTTGCTTGTGTCACATGAAAACTTTTGTCTCTGTTTTTTGTTATCGTGAATTCTCAACTGTTATACAAATTACTTGGCTCTCACCAAGCCTGTTGTACGACTTTTGCTGGTTTTTCTTCTAGATGGTCCTGGGGCTCCAAGTTGATCCATATTCATTTTTATTAAAGCTATTCTCAATCTGAACACGCCCTTTGGGTCTGAGTGTATGAATATTATGAGTTGAATATGTCTGCAACATCCTCTTCTCAGAAATGATCAATATTTGGCACCACATGACGCCAAACAACGCCAAAATGTAGTTATCATACATACCGTTCCTCCGCTATTATATATATCAGTTTAGATCGCCACGTGACTTGCTTATTTGCATATTCAAGATCGTTTTGATATAAAGTATTCATTCTTAGGTACATCTTTTCATACGATAGATTAACGTGTATTTGTGAGAACTCATTAATAGGTTTCCTAAGTTTCCGTTGCGCATCAGGTATACATAAGTTTCCAGTGAAATGAATTTGTAAATATTTAATAAAGCTGATATTAAAAGTTCTTCAAATATAAATTCGATAAGCCCAATGCGTGAGAAATAAGGTTTCAGATCTAAGTACCTCAAGAAAACTTATTAATCAATCATAGACAAATCTTCTAGATAATTCATGGCAGATGCTTAATAATAATTTATCTTACTCTACGTGGATTGATCACGAGTCATTTGTTATACAGGTGCCCAAAATTCTCAACAAGTTCAGTTATTTCAGAGTCGGATATGGCATATTTTTCATAAAACCAAGTACTCTTAATTTAAACTACACTACATAATGTGTCATAAATCGAAAGATTTGTGTGTGTGTGCAAGATTTAGATTTCTGTGCGTTAGCAAAGGAAAAAAGATCTTTGTTTGTCTGTTTGTTTGTTTTTGAATTTCGCACAAAGCTACTCGAGGGCTATCTGTGCTAGCCGTCCCTAATTTAGCAGTGTAAGACTAGAGGGAAGGCAGCAGTCATCACCACCCACCGCCAACTCTTGGGCTACCCTTTACCAACGAATAGTGGGATTGACCGTCACATTATAACGCCCCACGGCTGAAAGGCGAGCATGTTTGGCGCGACGGGGAAAAAGAGCTAATGAGAGTTCTCCTTTGGAGAAATCAAAATACGTTTATTCTGAAATGTCGTGATTGTTTGTTTTAGAAGTAAGCACAAAGCTACACGATGGACTACATGCTATATCCACCTCGAGTATCGAAACCACATTTCTAGTGTTATAAGTCCGCAGACGTGCCGCTGTGTCAGTGGAGAGCGAAATGTCGTACATGGCTTTGTTCATAAATACTTACCATTTCCTTAAAAAAGATAAATAGATACAACGCTAATCACAATATTAGACAAAAGTTTTTCCTTAAGCTAATCAAATGTGTTTTTACAGGGAAGATCGTAATTATGAAACGAAGAACTGTAATGCTAGAAATAAAGAAGGACTCGGTTATAATACCGCAAAAATATTGTAAGAAGAAAACGAATCATTCGATGAAAACTGAAAATATAAAACTATTTTCAGAATACTTTACGTAGGTGTTCTAAGAATCTCTACGTCTCTGCTAATGACATGCGTGCTTGTTAATGATTTCTTCCCTGATCATTAGTACTTCTTTCTTGTTTTTTTAATTTCGCGCAAAGCTACAAAGGGCTATCTGTTCTAGCCGTCCCTAACTTAGCAGTAAATCCTAGAGGAAAGGCAACTAGTAATCACCACTAGCCGCCAACTCTTTTGCCAAACGAATAGTGGGATTAACCGTTAAGGCCTGGCTTGGCCAAGCGTGTTAAGACGTGCGACTCGTAATCTGAGGGTCGCGGGTCGCATCCCCGTCGCGCCAAACATGCTCGCCCTTTCAGCCGGGCGTTATAAAGTGACGGTCAATCCCACTATTCGTTGGTAAAAGAGTAGCCCAAGAGTTGGCGGTGGGTGATGATGACTAGCTGCCTTCCCTAGTCTTACACTGCTAAATTAGGACGGCCAGCACAGATAGCTCGAGTAGCTTTTGCGAAATTCAAAACAAACAAAACAAATTAACCGTTACTTAAACGCCCCCATGACTAAAGGGGCGAGCATATTTGATGAAAGGGGGTTAGAACCATCGAACTTAAGATTGCAAGTCGAGAGCTTTAACAATCTGACCTGGTCATTGATTATAATAATACTTTGCTACATACGTATTTAACGGCATTATAGCACCGCTAATTTACCGGCAGTTGTTTGTTAATATTATTTGTTAGTATGATGATTAAAACGTACACACTGTTAGATACTGTCATCCCGATCTTGTTGTGAATAAATGTAGTCTGACAAAGTAACTGTGGCAACGCAGTCGTTCGAAGATTTTTTATAATTTCATTTTATATTGAGAAAAGCATGGAGTGTTACAACTTCTGTCATATTGTTTACCTCAATGTTAAGATACCTAAATCTTAAGATTCTCATGACGAGTAAGTTTATCAAGGGAGCACGCGACAAATATGATGATGGTCTAACAGTGTGCTCTTTGAATCTGAATCTGACATGGGTTTTGTATTATTGATTCCTTCTGGATCACGGGGCGTTATATTTTGTTTTGCATGTAGCCTTATCTAGCTAACTCCTCCCACAGTTTTAAAACGAGCAGGCCTGAATTTCCCAGAAGAACTTAGAATGGTTGGGGGGTCCTTAGTTATATGGTATAACAATGGAGCCACAACGCGCCCGAAAGGATGCCTAGCCATAGTAGGGGTTTAAGACTAGGTTTTGATGTCACTGAATCAGGAGCTGTTTTAAGAACAAAGCTCCAAAAAAGATGTCTGTGCTGTGCTCACTCCACATATCCAGTAAGTGAGGCAAAATTAAACTTCATACAAGTAATGTAAGGAATGTATCACCAAATCCCTGCAAGGTTACAACACTAGATGTGTTTTTTTTGTTTTATTCATCGCATAAGAAAGCAAGCGTTATGTTTATGAAGCGCCCGAACATTCAACGGATGCATGTTAATCAAGAATAGGTATTTCTAATATTGTTGACCTAAAATAATAAAATATACGTAGTTGAAATTTACAGATGTAAAATAAATACATAAATAAATCTTCTTATCTCTCTTCTGTGTGAAAGAAAAGGTTTGAAATAACATTCAAACAGCATACAATATAGCTTTAGTGAGGCTATACACATGTCTATCACTGTAGTCTGTACAGTTTTCATTCATTGAACAGCTTTGCACTATGATAGTTTCACTGACATTTATTAGAAGACAAGTAGCACAAATGATTATCGTTTTCTGAAATCATATCACTTATAGAGCACATAGTTTACTGAATGTTTATTATTTATTTCTGCAGCTGGCGACGAAGAAAAATATAGTGTTCGTGAGAAAGTATCGAATTACTGAGAGAATTGATGCATAACACAAACTTTCCAGGTACCTTGTGACCAAAACCGTTTCAAACGTAGAAAGAGTTTAGTTATCAAGGAATATTTCAGTTGCACATTGACAAACGTGCACGACCATTAGACAGTGATCTCTAGCGTTAAGACATTATATATCATATGTTATATATTACCTTTTAATTAACAGCTACATTTTCCCAATCATTAAACAAAGATATTTTAACAACAGCTTACGCACAATGGGTATTGAAACCCGATATTCAATGAACCACATATTAGACGTATGTTTCCTGATTTTGCCATCCATTCAGTTCTGCTATCACTTTGCATTTTGTTAGTGCATGTATATATATACAGAGAATGATCAGGATTATTTGTTCATTTTCGAGCAAAGTTTCTCGTGTGCTATGTGCCCTAGACTAGAGAGAAGGCTGTTAGACAACACCTTCCGTCAGCTCTTAAATTACTATTTTATCAACGAATAGTGATTGACCGTTATATTACAATACCCATACTACTGAAAGTACGAGAATGTTTGGGAATGGGTTTCGATCCTCTAACCTTCACATTGCAAGTCGAGCACCTTAACTACTAAGACATACTAAGTAAGCCAATTGGACACTAGGTGACAGCACTTAATGATACGAATTATCATTATTTGCTCAGTTTAGGTTTTCTTTTGCTTGATTTATTTATTATTAATTAAATTATCTGAATTCACTGAAATATTTTTATTCAATTTTATTAGCGTAACTTTTCTTTTTTTCCTAGATATTTTGAATCAACTAACATTTCTACATTCGATGCTGTGATGCGAAAGTGCAAAACAGTTAGAATCGGTTTTGAGCTGTAAGCTCTTAAACATGTCCTTTATGTTTATCAATGAAATTAAAATCTTGATTTTGATCCGAAAACTAAAGCCCATTTGTTGTGATCAATAATACAGAAAAAACACAAACTGTTCTCGATGTCTTTACTTCTGAAATGCAAAAACAACTTTAAAACTCAACAACACCAAAGACACATGAAAGCCAATATTTCACTCTTCTTTTATAATAAAACTTTCAGATAATTCACTCACTATTTAGAGCTGAAATGTCGTCCTTTTAAGATATTTTAAATTTGATTTCAGAGTTTATGTGAAACACAATATATCTGCTTCTGGCGTTGAAGTCGAATGTAATCGCGCCACGTTTATTTTAATATGACTGCTCTAGTTATTACATCAAAACTTTATCTCCGCTACAGGTTTTATTTATCTCTCACTCGTTGCCTGAGGAGAACTTTACTCTGTGAATAAATCAAGTAGAAAGGACCTCAAAACTCGCAGGTTTCGATATTAGCAACAAACTGACATCCGTTCTGTCAAAGTTGTAGTTTCTGACATCAACCATC